>NC_045642.1:32436335-33666023 GCF_009829145.1 Chiroxiphia lanceolata
ATTCTACCTAAGGAGGAATGAAAAAGAAGCCAGTCTGGTTGATTGTCTCATCAATTGGGACAGTACTACTTATTTAACACCTGGAAGAAAAAGTTTATTGCAGACAAAATATCAGGAAAAATAGAAAATCCAAGTAGGCTGTTTGTGAGAAATTAAATCTGGAAATAAAGGGACGGGGCATCATAAGAAGGAAATGCAAACACACAAAAAAAGGCAGAAAATATTAAGACGCAATTTCCTTTTGCAAGTTTCAGGAAAAAATCATATTATAACACTACACAGTCATAACACTTTAGTCAGCTCTGAACAGTAGAACCAGGTTTAGTGAACTTACCTATTCTATGCTTCCCATTTTCTTTGCCTCTGCCCAAGTATTTTGCTTTACTGTACATTCAGGCTTTCAATTTTTTATATTAGATTTCTATGTTGCATTCAAAATCACCATTAAAATTTCTGGTTTTCACTATAAATTGCCAGAAAACTATTGTTACATTTGAGAAGATGACACCAAACATATAATTTGTAGTTCAAGATCACTGCAAAGGAAACAACTCATAGAATTCCTGAGCTCCTCTATATCCAGACTTAATCACTTTAATTCTTTAAAAATGCAAATGGGATTAATAGCAATATAAATTTTAAAAATAAAAGAACACAAGAGAAAGCAGTTAGTAGGTTATTTTTAAATGTAGATATGTGTACACTTCTGCATGTTAGGCCTGCACATATTGGGATCTGTATTCTTTCACTCCTGCAAAAGAACATGATTCAGATTACATATCATGATCTTATAAAATCCTATCACACCACAGTTACCTTACCTAGTTAGACTCTTACCCATCTGGAATATTCGACTGTTTAAATCTGTCAAGCTGTGCACAAAGAACTGGGGAACCATGAAAGTAACTGTAAAAAAACTGTCCTTAACAGAAGGGAGAGGGTAAGCATAGCTCTTTGGTGCTACCTTAGATGTCTTAGTGTTCATTCCTCACTTTGTATTTCATACAGCTTCACTTAGGGCAGGTACAGAAAGTCATGCTGTGAGTACATACAAGCTCTTGGTTGGCTTTATTTTTGATAACCTGCTTAATTCATTTACAACCATGATGTTTCTAAGAACTGAAAATACTCCATCTTTTGTTCATAAAGCTGTCCTATCACATCACACTGTGGCATAGTAAGAGTAGTAAAAAGCATTGTTCTAAGTAGATTACATAAATGAAATCTCTCATGGGTAATTCTTTTCCTTGAAAGTCCATAATAGACCTTGCCAAAAAATTTAAATTATCAAAAAATTCCTAAGAATACAATTTCTATATTAGGAAAGCAGCTAAAATTGCTTGAGGTTTGAATTTATTGCAAATATTTATTTTAAAAGCGCAACATTTTGTTCAGGTTCAATAATAAGACTGGTGTAGCTCTTCTGCCAAAATCCCCTGGTTTTACCTGTATAGCAAATTTGACTCAAGAGGGTTAAAATAAGCAATGTTAGTAAAGTACCATTCTCTTAACGCAAACTTCGAACACTTTACAAGTATCGTACAGGTGTGGTACACTAGCACTCCTCTATTAGCTCTGTGCAGAAGCAGAAACATTAGATCTTTATTCTATTGAACAAATTACACAAATTAAAAAAAAAAAAAAAGGCAAAAAAAAAGTAAGTTAAAGGAAAATAGGCTAAGGAACGGTTCCCCAGAGAAGTAGTCACAGCACCAAGCCTGCCAGAGTTCAAGGAGCATTTGACAATGCTCTCACTCAGGCACATGGTATGACTCTTGGGGATGGTCCTGCGCAGGGCCAGGAGTTGGACTCAATGATCCTTGTGGGTCACTGACAATTTGGCATATTCTGTGATTCTGTGAACATATTTAGGAAGAGTATAAGGATGTTTAGTAAGGGAATTGTTTTTCCGGGCCCAGATAGTAATTAAAACAATAGAAACTATGCATATCAAAAACAAATAAAAGGAAAAGATGAAGAGATTTTTAATGGAAATTACTGCAGCTGAGCCCTAGGATAGCCCTAACTAACTTGTTAGTATTAGCAGCTAGATGGTCCATGGTCATTGCTGTGTAGCCAGAGTACACAGCCTGTGTGCTTCTGAAAACAGAACAGGGCCCTTGGCAGAAATCGCATTTTCATTACAAAATTTTCCCCCTATGTGGACTTGCAGAGCAGCTTCTTTTCAGAAGATGTATTTAATAACCAGGCCCAGTAATAAAAATATTTGGCACCTTGACTGGACAAACCAGTTGCTCTTCCCTTTCAAGCTAAACATAAGATCACATCACATAAGAAACACATCTCCCATTTCTGCCACTGCCTAGCATAAGCATGCAACTCAGCTGCATTTAGCTGGCAATCATCTAAAAATCATTGGGTATGTAACTATGTGCTCCAGACAAACTTCATGGGAAAGGTCTGTTTTGGAAAGCCCAGGCATTTTGTAGTGTACATCATCTGGTAATTGTCCCTTTCTCTAAAACAACATATCATCATCTGTTTCTTTTGGTAAGTTTCCATCAGTACACAGCTCAAAGAAAATATTCTTTGAAAAACTCTTAGTGACCATATATACCTGGATATCCACAGCTGCTCAGATGAGTAAGAGAACCATGTGTAGAGTAAACACTGTGCACACAGGGCAGAAAATTCAACATCTGCAAAAATGAAGGTAGACGTGCCATTAGGATGATTAAGCAAACAGAAAGGCTATCCTGCAATAGGAGATCAAGACTGTCCGGCAAGTGAAATGAAATTCTTGGGAGGATAAAATTATTCTCTTATATTATTCTCTTATAGCAGATACACATAATAGAAGGTGACAGTTTTTAAACGATAGGGTAATATTGGCACTAGAAGAATAAACAGGATGTGAATTAATTTAGACTGAAAATAAGAATGCATTTCTAATCACCAGGGCATTTTGGATGAAAAGGAGAATGATGATGGTGAAAGACTCTAACCACTTTTAAGATCAATAAGGTTATGAAACTTTACAGATGAATCGTTACCTGACCTAAGGACCTGTAATATATTTGCACTTAATTTTCATGCTATTAAATGCCTTCTTTGTATAACAGTTTGCTGTCATAAACTGGTATCTAATGGGTTTAACTTGTTTTAAGTCTGATGATATTATAAGACAAAAAGCACATCACAAAAAGTGGTAATGTAGCTTCTGATTAAATCCAGATAGTCTTGGAGTTGTTCAGACACATGCTTTGGTAATCAAGTTACAAATTAAATTGTCATATAACTTACTGAAGAAAGGATTTAAATTGTCAAAGCCTACACTCCCATCCCCCAAAACTGAGACTAAGGTACACTAGGTAAAAAAGTTTCAGCCAATACAAATCTTATATGCCTATAACAGTGACAGATGAAGTCTCTATCTTACAGGGATGCTGTGAGCTTGCATGAGGAAATAACACACTTCAGGTCAGAATTTATGATGGGTAAGAGGACCAAAGCAAGAGGAGACGTGTAATAAATCTCACCTTTCCCTCCACTTATGATGAAAACAAGCCATTTTTCTCACTGGCTTTAGGTACATTCTGAGATGTTGCAACAGATTAAAGAGAGAACCTTAGTAACACTCTAGCTTCAGAATACCAAAACTATCCACACTCAACTATAATTTACTTGAGTTTTAGCTAGTGTACCTTGGTACACTCAGCTATAATCTTACGTCCACACAAGAGCTTCTAGGACACAAAGTCTTGCATGTTATTACCTCCCCTGGATAGCCTTTTATCGCCACCTGGAACACTGAGCCTACATGCTTTCCTTCCTTCAGAAAAGTATTGTCATTCTCTTTCAGGATCCCATCACTGAAATAGAAATACTACCTCCAAAACTGAATATGTCCAAGCATTGCTCCCATACAAAAGGTGCCAGGTCTTGCTGCCCTTTACCTGCCCTGGGCAGCCTTCGCTCTGTCCCTGGAGCACTGGGGCTATTCCTTCCTATGGAAAAGTATTGCCCTTCTTTTTCAGGAGCCCATCACCGAATTAAGGATACCACCTTCAATAACGAATACCATTGCTCCCACTCGAGGGTAGCCAGGACAGAAAGATCTTGCTGGTTACAGTCCAGCAGAGTGTGGAGCGAGTATGGCTTTCTCAGCCAGTTTGAGCGTCGCACGCTCATAACGACGCCCGCGTCATTATCCTGCAGACACGGTGGGGTTGCGAGGTTTCTGACAGAACACAGGAGCCCACAGAACCCTCGCCATTCCCGGGCTGTCTCGCGCCGGAGCAGGACGCGGGTGGCGCGCGGCACGTGCCGCGGCGACCGCCAGGGGGCGCGGCGGTGTCGCGCGGGGCGGCGCGCGCGGCCCGGCATGCACCGCGGCGGCGTTTGAATGGCGCAGGCTCGGGGCGCCGGGCCCCGGCAGTAGCGATCACAGCGATCCCACCGATCCCGCCGATCCCAGCGATCCCGCCGCCCCGCCCGCGGCCCGGGGGACCATGAGCAGCGGGTGAGTGAGGCGAGGGAGCGCGAAGGTTCCCGGGGCCGCCGGCCTTCTGGAGCGTGACGGGGCCGTGCTGTGCCTCGCCGGACGCAGGTGCGGCTCACAAGCGCCGCGCCGGGCGGGCGGGCCGGCGGCGGGGACGCCGATAGATCCGTCTCGCTCCGTCCCGCTCCGTCCCGTTTCATCCCGCTTCTCGGCGGTCCCTGCCCAGCCCTGTGCGGTGCCCCCAGCTTCCGCGAGCGAGATCTGGCACTTTGGGCGTTCTCTAAGATGGGGCCATGAGCCCCAGCACGGAACAGGCGTGTGCAGAGGCAGATACGTGCCAGGAGGCGAGGAAAGCTCCCGTGCTGCAGAGAAAGGGAAGACAACAAGCTGGGTGTAAGGCCTGCTGACGGATTTAATTTCTTGGGTGTGACAGATTCCGAGGAGGAAAGGGGGGGGGGGCGGGGGGGAATCTTCGGTTCTTGAAGATCAGATCCTGCGTTAATTACTTTGTTCAAAAGCCTTTAAATTTATTTTTTTTCAGTGTTGTGCTGGAGTAGTTTGGCATGCAGATCTAAATGACGTTTTGAATAGGGAGATTTATTAAGGAGAGAGATTTGGAGGTAGTTTTAGGTACCTGTTGTTTCTGGTTTTGAAACATGCTCTGCTTTGAAGCTTTCTTCCATCTCTTCTTGAAACATGAATTTTGCTTTTCCCGCTTTCTTCTTTGTACTATTCTCTGGCTGAAATCAGAGAAATAAATTCTAAAAAAGGATAGTTACCCCTGTTTAGTAAAATTAAAGCATGACAGAAGGCACTCTAGTGCTTCTTTGGCCTTGTTGATAGGAAAGAACATCTTGTTCTTGTCAAAAGATGTCACTTTGACTTCTTATTAACTGTTTTTAGACGTTTTAATCAAAACTTATAATAGTTTCGATTAAAATTTCTATGAAGCTATTTCATTAAACTCAAATTACCATTTATTTGAATTCCTCAACTTTAACTCAGGGTTTCATTGTAATATATTAAAATAATATTAAGGTATTTATATGTGTATACCAAAAACATATACATGAGTATTCCAATACATATGTATTATATATAGTAGTGTGTATGTATATTCTCTTACCCAATTTTGAATGTTTTCTTTTCAATCTATTTTCATTGTAATAATTTAAGTAAGCTTTTTTTTTTCCCTAATTTTAACTGTGTGTGATCCCAGGGTAATGAGCTTGACTATAAATAAAGAAAGTTTTTAAAATATTATAAACGGGTTGTAGTCACGAATAGAAGTGTATTTGATGGTAACATGAAAACTCATGTGAAATGGAGTCATAGACTGTTCAGTCAGGTGGGGATGTAGTGGGGCCTCCACTAAGTGGACCTTGAGAGGTTTTTGAATGTGTCTTTCTCTGGGTTTGAATTCAAAAATCTTGTTGCAGTTTTTTTTAAACTCTTTGAATTGAGCAATGAATTTAAAAAAAAAACAACTATATTTCATTTTATAAGTAGTTTTTTAAAGCTTCTGTAAAAATATTAATATGGGGCCTTCAGTGTATTGGAAACTTATATTCTATATAGCAACCTATTATATCTAGAACGTTCATAACTGAAAATGAACAGATGAAGGTATCTTTTCATTACCGAAGGATGACTTCAGAAAGAACTAAACCACTGACAGCTACTGTTACTTTATGGCAGCTTAAAATATCTGTAAATGGTACCTTCAGATGCAGAAAACTGGGTATTGTTTGATTTTTTTTTTTTTTTTTGAGAAGGTGAATAAAGTTCCGTTATTAGACTCCTGGGTTATCTCCACAAGGAGAGCTAATGCACACCTGCGTTCACCCTCGCTCAACTTGAACAAACTTCTAGTCATTTTTGGAGGTTCATTATGGCTGTCAGTGGGCCACAGATAAATTCCATATGTAAGAGAAAAATGAGCCTAAACCTTAGGTATAAGCTAACTTACCTTAATTAGTTACTCAATTCATCTTTGTCTTTATTGCATATTTAACAAAATTCCTGTGATTTTTATCAACACAAGAAACTTTAAACTGGAGCAAATGACCTGACAGGTATTGCACATTAAAAAACTGTGTCCTGCTGGCCTATAAGGCACTTTTTATAGTGTTGCAGAAAAATTTTGCAGTAACATACTCCTTACAATCTTGAACTCTGCTTTCTTTTATTAAGAAAATTCAGTATTTAACACCTGGCGAACTGTCAGTACATAAATTACTAAAAAAACAATTTGAAAAAAAACCTGTTTCATATTCAAAGGATGTGGAAGCCTTCTAAAACGGAATGTTACAGATGAATTCTGTAACATTTTTCAGAAGTAAAATGAAATTAAATTATGCCAGGCTTACAAAATCACTTCTACATCATAAGATAGTGCTAATTTTTTTGTAGACAAATTACCCTTTTGGAAGTAAATTTGAAATAACTATTGTTAGAGGTTTCTTGTGAACATTTCAAATCTGATAATGACCAGAGAAATTAGTTGACTATTACTGGTTCCCTGATGAATACCTCATTGGGATGTTTTCAAAGAATGAACTCCCCTCCTTTGGAGTCACAATTAATTTACTCTTTCATCTGAGTTTAATATTGTCACCCTTGAACTTGAGTTAATAAGGAGTGGGGGAGAATTACAGGAACATTTGCAATGGCCAGTGTACATGGAATGCTACAGGAAGAAATAGCTACTAAGAATGTGGTCAAAGAATAGAATGGAAGAATGTTGGTTTTAAAGGATATTGCTGATGACTTAAGATATCCAGCTATTTTATGTTTTCTTTGCCACCATGCAAAGTACTCCAGTCTGTGTTCTATAAGAAAATAATGTTATGTTAGTACTTGTGTAGATTACATAACGTGCCAAGAAGAGTTTGTCCCTCTCTGGGGGCCATGCCCAGAACATAGGATAGGAGGGAGTGGCAGAGTTGTTAATACTTGCCTTAGATAGATATGCACTAGAAAGCCTGTTAGTGCTGACTTTCTTTGCTCGATTCTGGTATGGCTTGAAGAGTCTTATTGCATCTGGGAGAGATCAGAGATAGAAAGTAGCAGAAGAACCATCAAGAAAACTTTGCACACGTCTTGTCCGTTGACTGTGGAAACAAATCAGCTTACCTATCAGGATATATGGCTGCTATTACTCTAGTCCTTCTGCTTTATGAAAATTGAGGAGAACAAAAGGGGGAGAAGGGAAGGTCGTCATCTACTATGAGAAATCATCTATGTGATGGGGGAAATTGGTGTAATTTGAGCCTATTATCTTAATGAAATTGTCCATCTCTGTTCACATTTGCAGTCTGGTTTGTTATAGTTGTCAAACAATTTAGGATTGTACGATAGATTGAGGCAGAGCTGAAGGAACATACATTCTGTCCTTAGTTTAAAAAGTTTTATAAAGCAGAACACTTGCATTGGCCTTGGTGAGATGGTATAACAGATTGTCTTGAACAAATACCATTAGCCGTGCTCATCACAAGGGTAAAGTAAAAAATTAAAAACATTAAGGTATATGTTTTTTGACTCTGTACAAACTGGTGTCTAATGTCAGTTTAAACACCCTCTGTATATATCCAGAATAACTGAGGGCTGTAGTGTCTAATTAGCTATCCCTAGATGATATCTGGTGGTAGATAGGAAAGAAAAGTTGTGAAGAGCCCTGTAAATTGTCTTTCATCCTGTAGCATTCGTCTTTTTAATTGCCAGCCAGCTTGCATTTTGTTAGGTGTTACTAAGTTTTTGGAAGCTGATTTCTTAAGATATCGACTAAGTTTGTTATAACAGTGTTGGATTTGTATATACTGAATTCTTCCACTTGTGTTCTGCTCTGTCTGGACTACCTGGTTTGTGTATCTGAATTTAATCACTTTCAGTCTATTTTTTTTTTTATGAATTTGCAGGGTCTGTCCTGGAACCCACGTAAACATTTGGGTCCACGGTATCCTGTGGCAAGTTCAGCTTGATTATAATTTGCACAAAGAGCTGCCCTCTTTTATTAGTTTTGAACCAATCTTTAGCTATTGTCTTTTGACCCTTTATTCTTATATTGGACAAGACAGTGAACAATCTCCATGCAACTTCTCTGAGCCATTAATTTTGTAGTTTGTGTCTTATTTCCCCTTAGCTAAGTAGCCTCCACCAAGTATAAGTACCTCCATTCCACGTTAAAAAGGCTGATCTATTCCGTTGTCGATTTTATGAAAGTTTTTCCATACCTTTTTTAACTTGCCTTTGTCTGAGCTCTTTTTTATTTTACTAAGAAGTTTTTTTATTTTTGGAGGTTGGGGGTTTTTTGTTTTTTTTTAAGGAAAGAGACTGAACCTGCACTCAGTATTTCAGACACAGGCACAAATTGGTTCTATACACTGTCACTGTTTTGTTTATTTTTTTAACTATTTATTGATCCATATGGAGCACTGAGCAGTCCAAATGATCTAAATTAAACAGCCATATATCCAGATTTTGTGGGTGACAGTTATTAGCTCAGAGCCTGTGATTCTGTGTAGGAACCCAAAATTTCCTCGTGCCTGCAGACACACAGGCTTTGCTTTATATTAATCTGTAATCATTGCTTCTGCTTATTGTACATCACAGTCCTCTAGTTCTTCAATTAGCCCACATCTTCACAGTGGGGTGTGACTTTGTATTGTCAACAGTCTTCATCAATTAACTACTAATCCCCTTTGTGATGTAACTTATGAATATATTGAAGAGCATAAACCAATACAGATTTTCTGCAGGCATTTGGAGGTGACTTTCTGCAGTGTGGAAACCACTTCAGCAGTTCCTTAAGTATTGCTCCATGCTAAAGCTTTCCCCCTTATGACTTGGAAGCACAGTTTCCTCAAAATTTAAGTGAGGGACTTGTGGAAACTTTTTGGAAACTCAAGTAGTCTCTGTCATTCAGCTGTCCTTTATCCATGTTGTACTACCACATACTCTTGATAAATTCCATTAGTTTTGGAGGAGAGGACTATATAATGATTTGGGTTAGAAGGGACCTTAAAGATCATCTAGTTTCAGTTCCCCTGCCATGGCCAGGGACACCTTCCACTCGGCCAGGTTGCTCAAAGCCCCATCTAACCCAGCCTTGAACACTTCCATCCACCACTTCTCTAGGAAACCTGTTCCAATGCCTTACCACTCTCACAGTAAAGAATTTTGTGCATATCCAATCTAAACCTACCCTCTTTCAGTTTGAAGCCGTCCTTGGCCTATCACTAAATGCCCTTGTAAAAGTCCTTCTCCAGCTCTCTTGTAGCCCCTTCAGGTACTGAAAGGCTGCAATGAGGTCACCCCAGAGCCTCCTCATCTCCAGGCTTTGTTGCCTTCGTGACAGCCAGGTTGAATCTTTCCCAGTATATTATTTGGTTGTGTCCACTAAGTCTATTCTTGACTAATTTTTACTAATTAGCACAACAGAGATGTCAGTCTGGATCTTCCCTGAGGCTGTCTTTAAATACTGACTATATTTTCAATGTGATTTCTTTAGGTGCTTTGTCAGCTCCAAGGGAGAAGTTCTGCACCTTGCCTAATAACACAGCTATTTCATTATGCTTATATATTCACAGATGCTTCTGCATGATCTGAGACCCTCACAAAGCAGGTTAAACTGTGGAAACCTCTCCTATATACATAAGAATTCTACTTTGCTTCATCAGATGTACCTTTATATTTGATTGTCTGTTGGCCTTTTTTTGGATTTCTGTTACCAGTCTTTAAAGAAAGAATTGATAGTTCTGTGTCTTCCTGTTTCAACTGGAAGGCTGGAGAGTAATATGTTCGACAAATCTTCACGTTTGTCGAAGAGTGTAGTTCTCTTAATTTTCTTCTTGGACACATGTAACTTTTGGTAGGGAACTTCTTCCCCTCTAGGGTCCTTTCTCTCCAGTTCAGATACCTCTAGTTCAGGTATTTTGAGATGTTGCTTTAGGCTCTTTAGAGCCCAATATTAAATACTGACATGCTAATTGAATTTCCTCAGTAAGGCAGTTTTTTCTAACCTGATGTTTTTACTTCTGTTAAGTAAAGGGCATTCTAGTTATACAGTGCTGTCCTTTTATTGGTGATCAGATTCCTGTGTACTGCTTAGTGAGAAAGAGGAAGGGGAGGTCAGTGTTAGGCATGAAGGATTGTAAGCTGGTAGTGTGTTAAGGGAGTAGTCAGAAAAATTATTCTTCAGGTACAGAGATTATGGCTTTTTTTAGCTTCTGATGAGATGATCCTGTGGGGGTTAGCTCTGGTGGTTGCAGGTTGTCCTCCCTATTCTTTTGGAGTTTATTGCTTTACCCTCAGCTTTATTGTCAAAAAGAGGATGAAAAAAAATTCGAAGATCTTTCCAAGTTCTCCTACCTTTCTGCTTTCATCATAGGCCTGAATATAAGCCTTGATTTGTTTGGATTTTAGGATTGTTGGGTTGGAATTTTCTTCAAAAGTTCAGTTGCTCAGCATATGCCTTTGTGTTGTGCTCAAAGTTCAGATTTTAATATACAGCCCATTTTGAGTCCAAATGGTTTTAACCATAAGCAGAGGAGAAGTTGTTTGGTTTGTTGGGGTTTTTTTCTAAACTTCAAGGGGGGGGAAAACCCTTTTTTAGTGTTTATTTATAGGCTTGGTGTGGAAGAACTAGGAATTGGAAGTGTAGAGAACTAACTGTGATAACTATTCTGTTATAACCATCCCATAGGGTGGAAAAGAGTCAAGTTATTGAAGCAGTATTAAGCCGGCCTTATATCTGGAAAGGTATTGACCACCAACTGTTATAGGTCTTGTCCTAAATAATGCTACCATTTGCAATGCTTGCTGTAGTCTGAGGGCTCCATGGTCCCATCTTACAGGGTAAGGGATTCTGTCAGTAAATCTTCCCTTTTTTGAGAGAGATCTCAAATGAGATCTTTAGTACTGATCCTCTTCTAAAGAAAATTGAAACATTTGAAGAATTCTTTTTTTTTTGCTTCCACTGTACCTTACAAAATATGGATTTTAATATGCCTTATGTTTAAAGTACAACTTCTGTCTTGTTTTGAGCCTGCCACCTGCTTATTTTATTTGATGGCCTTTAGATGCCGTATGGAAGGATCTTCATGGCTAATAAGCTGTTTGCCATCTGGCTTTTTCAGCGCTCAGTGTCTTAGTGTTTTAAATACCGAAGTTCTTAATGTGGGATAAATCTGCTACATAGAAGAAAAAGGATAGGGCTGTTGCTAAAAGTGGAGGGAAGAGATTAGAGCACTCCTGTTGGGACCAGAGTTTTACCTTTTAGGGGAAAAAACCCAGAAATATTAGGGGGAAAAAACAATAATATTAGGGAAAGTCGTTGTCTTCTAAAAGTAGGGTAGAATGTCTTGCTAAAACACTTTAAGAATAATGCTCCATGATGACATAGTAGTGAATCCAGTCTCAAGCAATGAATTTTCTGATCACTTCCAAAAAATGCAAAATCGTATGTACACATGTCTCAATCTTGGTGTTGGTTCTTATAAAAATATTTGCATACTTCCAGAGATGAAGTACTTTAGACATAGAATAATGGGGTTTAGTATAGAAAATAGCCAAAGTTGTACATTGAAAAAAATGGACAGGAGTGCATTTGCCAATAAATTAAGGGGAAGATCTTTTACTTCCATTTTTTTTAACCTTTGCTATTTTGAGGAAGTTTGCCTTCTTCCTGAAAAAAAGTAATTATTTTTTTAGGTGCCTTTCTCTCTTGGAAGCAGTTGTGGGACTAGTTATTTTTCTCTAGGCAACAGATGAAATTCATAGTATGAGGAAAGAGTCTCATAAATGACCTTATTCTTTTCTTGAATTCTTGCTCGTATGGCACCCCTCAGTGCAAGTGTACACAAAGCTAGTCTGAAAACAAGATCTCTGTTTCTTGGGGTGATTTTGGGTTTGTGTCCTTTTTCTTTTTTTTAAAGGTAAATAGGGATTATGAAATGCTAATCGCCATGTTACTAATGATAAGGCCTCCAGCTAACATTTGCTAAATGATGATGTCTTGGGTTATTTATATGATGGAAGATCTTGCAAATAATTGAATTCTTTTACCTAGTTTTGCCAGCTGCATTTGAAGAAAGTTGACTGCATGTTTTAGAAAATATAACTAAAATAACTAAATATCTTTCCCTTGAGAACAGGGATTTGAGAGATTATGGCATCTGAAGCTCACAATGTTAAAAACCAGAAAGTATTGCATATCGAAGGTCATCCCATTGATCTCCGCAGAAAAGGAATCTCTTCTTCCACTAAAAAGATCATGAAGGAGGTGAGCTGGTTGTAGTGTTTGTTGGGTTTTTTATGTCCCCTGATGAAGCTGAAATAAACATTCAAAGAGGTCTGTAGTTCTGAGCAGTCTAAAACTAGAAGCACAGCACTACTAGGCACTTCATGTTTAGATAATAGAGCTTTAGCTTAGACAGCAATTACATTATGAAAACTATGCATTACAATAGACACAGGCAGTGGCTGCGCTCATAAGTGCGTTGTGTTGTCCAGGTGAGCAGTAGGTACTGATATGGTTTTATTCATACCTGTTTTTTTGCAATCTAGCCAAGAATGTTTAAAGCAGGAATTCTGTCATGAAAAAGTTCTCTCTTGCCAAGAGAGCTCTATGGTACATGTGAGAGGTGGAGTAGGTGAAGCACCTGCATTGAAATGGACCTGTTGTCTTATAATCATACAGCTTGATCTACCACATTGTCTGGTAACACATATATTTTCACTGAATTCTTGCTATTCAAAACCAGTTTTATAACCTCTTACCTGTGTTACTGGCTGAAGAGTAAGGCAGTGGAGTAAAGAGGAAGCACTAGGAAGGAAGCACTAGAGGAAGAGTCACTGTGAGATCTCTTCAAACAGTGGTGAAGATACCAATATCCTCTATGTGTTAACAAAAAAGATCATAACATTGTTTTGCTGATGTGCACAATGTAAATGTTACTGTTAACGTTAAATAGTATAAATGGGAGTGTTTGGGCCTTTTTTATTAATAAAGCTTTTTTCTTCTTTGTTTCCTTTCTCCCAGGGTAAGAAATCTCCAAAACAGCTGGCTTCATACACAAACAGGTAAGAGGGCTGTGCTCTGTAGTATCTGAGTTTCAAGTACAATGGTGGTAGGGAGGAAGAAGCAGTTGAAATCGATTAAAACACCAAAGCAGACACAAATGGAAGATAGGTCTTGATTTTACTGGCAATTCTTGGTTCTTGTGTTCCCTTCCGTAATAATAAGTCTCTGCATTAATAAAAACAGGGAAGGATGTTGGTGACATTTCTTCTGATAACCCAAATGTCATGAAAGTATTGGGGAAAAAAAAGTTTTCAATAACCTGGAAGTTGACTACTGAATTTATAATTATATATTTTAACTTAATAATGTAAAGTATTGATTAGGTTTAGAGCAACCTTCACTAAAATACTGCTTTGTTATTGCAGAATAACGGTTGGAAAAACGGTGACCAGTCCCCTCTCTCTTTTCAAAGTGATATATTGTAAAAGAAAAGTTCATTGTTATACTCCAAAGCCTTGTTACAGAAAGAAACTGTGCCCTAAATCTAGGGGCTGTGACATGGCAAATAAAGAAAATGAACTGGCTTGTGCAGGGAATCTGCCAGCAAAACTTCACAACAGTCGTACACACTTGCTAAATTCTAGTGACTCTGGCTCATCTCAAACAGAAGGCCCCTCATCCAAATACAGTGGATTTTTTTCAGAGGTAAGTAACATTTGAAGAAACTTTTGTTTAAAATAAAAGTATTCCTGGTAGTTAACTGTGAAAGTTTTCATATAGATTAATTTTCTTCAATTCTTTAAATTTCAGGTCTTGTGATTTACAGTCACTGTCTGTCAGTTTATGGTGATACAGTTGTCAACAGTAATAGTCCTGCCAGTTTTCCCCATGTTTGTGTCATGTCAGAAGCTCAGATCTGCCAGACTAGACTGGGTTAAAATTGTACCAGCAGCAAAGGAAAACATTGTTTTGACTTGGTTAGGTTTCATGATCTGACTGAACACATGGCCATGTACATGTTTATAGAATGTGAAAGTGTATCAATGGGAATAAAGTGGTGAGGTAGGCTTGGACAATTTTCAATAGCAGTATCAACTTTTGTGTGTGAAACTAACTTAAGTGTTTGTGTAAGGCTGTATTTCCTGTTAAGATTGCTTGAGGAAATGTAGTAGATGCTCAGAGCTCCTGAATCTGGCTAAGAGGTCATACATTTAAATGAAATGGGTTTTGTGACAGTGAAGCCATTTAAGTCCCTGAGGCATGGCAGGGAAGATAAGATCAAAGACTATCACCATGCTGTCTTTTCATGGTGCTGTAAGTTTGGGCTTCTATGAAGAGAACCTTGAGAGTCCAGTGGACTGAAAGTGCAAGTCTGTGGCATCCTGCACTGTTTAATTTGATAGTTTCAGGAAAGGAGCAGCAGAATAGCTACAGTTAAAGAGGTTGCAGAAAGAAAGGTAAAGAAATGGATACTGGGGAAGATTCATTCTCTGAGAAACTAAGGACCAGATCACTGAACACAGATGACTACTTAACTGGTTTGAGAGATGTGTGTGGCTCTGCAGTGTTCATTCCAATCCAAGGTCTATTTAATAAAATGCCTGAACTTCATTCAGAGAACAAGCTTTTTTCAGAAATTAAGCTTTTCTGTCAGAATTTGGAACATGTAGTTATTTGTGTCTAAATTATGTCAAAATTATTAATCATCTGAGTAAAAAGTTCTTAGAGTTCATAAGAATTACAGTTGGATGCTCATGAGTGCTCTATTTAATTATTAGATACCTCTCTTTAGGTGGTAAAGAGATATGAACCTTATTCTTATGGCTTTGGTGTAAAGTAGGTTTAATATTTTTGTCTCCTTCTAAGGGAAATTTGTGGATTTAAGGCCATTGTCAGCTACATTTCTAAAACAAACTCATCAGCATACCAGTAAAAAAAGTATATTTTCATATACTAGATTACTATAGTAGAGCAGTTTATTGTGTTATTCCTGGCTACTTAACTTGTGGCAAACTTCTTTTATATTTTCAAAAACACAGGTTTCTCAGGACCATGAAACTATGGCTCAAGTTCTTTTCAGCAGGAATCTGAGACTGAATGTAGCTTTAACCTTCTGGAGAAGGAGAAGTATAAGTGAACTGGTAGCCTACTTAGTGAGGTAAAATAAGTGTCTCTTTTGTATTCTTAAAATAATAGCAATCCCAAATATGCTGCAGTATTTTCAGCAGTTCCTTAAGTGTTGTAACTTTGTTATACTTTTAAATCATAGTGGAAGCATATACTTTGGTAACATTTCTGATTTTATTCTTAATGTTTCTAGGATACAAGATCTTGGAGTAGTAGTAGACTGCCTTCCTGTTCTTACAAACAGGTACAAACAAACAAAAAAAAAGTGGGGGATTAGAATCTCCTATAACATTGGAGTTCAAACACTTCTGAAACATCTTGTTTTTGAAGTTTACAGGAAGAAAAAGCATATGTTTCAGTTGGCTGCTGTGTAGATCTTTTGCCTTTAGTGAAATCTCTGCTTAAAAGCAAATACGAAGAGTAAGTATCAATTCTGGAAGTTTTCAAAACACTTATTACTTCCTGGCTATGCAGAGCCCTGGAAATTGATGGGTTTTAGTCCTCTGACTCTTTTTCCCTCTGCCTCTTCTCCCAGCTCTGCCTCTCTCAGGAATGCCTACCTGAGGGGGAGCTTTCCTGTGAGTCTTTATCCTTTAACAAACTAGAGGTGCAAAAACTTTTCTGCAAGGTCAAGGACTTGGGGGAGAGGACTGGTTTTGCCCTTATGCAGATTTATTTATCTTAAACGGTGAAACAGAATAGCACTAAGGATTTAGTATGCTTGATGACATAAAATCAAGGCAGAGTTTTCAGGCAAAATACCTGAGAAATTTCTACTTTTTCAATAAGAACTTCAGTTTACCTTAGAAATGGCAAATGTACGCAAGTATTTAAACTTGCCAATTTGTCTAGATTTTTCTTCTTCCAGAACAGCAAGTGTGTTGCTTTCTTAATTGCTTGCCAATTTATCTCGACACTCTATCTGACCTGTAGATGCTGTATGTGGAGGATGAAGTGCATAATGTGTAAAATATGTTGTTACAGATATGTGATAGTTGGTTTAAACTGGCTTCAGGCTGTCATTAAAAGATGGTGGTCAGAACTATCTGCACATACAGAAAAGGCAGAAGATGGGTGAGTACAGTGTTGGGAAATATTTAAATGTGTTTCTGTAGCTTATTTCATCTCAGTATGTTTTACTTTTGATCAGTAGGAGCCTTGCCTACAAAAGACAAAATTATACTCATAATTTGAAAGTAAAAGCTTAAAAGTACTTAAAAGTAGTTTTGTTCATAAGACACAGATAGTGTTTGGAAGCTTACTTTAAGGATAATCCAAGTTTTTGGGTTTGTTTTGGTTTGTTTTTTTTTTTTACCGATGTTTTAGTACATGTAGAACATAGTCATATCAGGGATTATACAAATGCTGTAGAAGTTGGATCAAAATTTTTCAGATCTTGTGGTAATATCTGTTGTACAGGCTGTCTGTATGCAGTATTAATGCATTTTAGTCAAAAAGACTGCTGAAATATACTACATATGTTATAAAGTGTTGTTCATTCTTTTTCAGGAATATTCATATTTTAAAACAACAGCTGAGTGTTTTATGGGAACAGGAGAATCATCTTACTATGGTTCCAGGATATACTGGTAGTATAGCTAAGGTAATCCAGTTCCAGTTGTGTTCAGTAGCAAACGAAGTTGCATCACTGGCAGTATTCCTCTTGTTTTATTTATGCTAAACTGTGGATGAATAGAAATACCTTTACTTATTTTCCACTAATGCTCAAGCGTATTGCATGATTTTTACAGAAGTCTGGAGTGGATTCCCTGTGATGATAGTAGTATAGTTTTTAATCCTTTTTATGTTCTTTACAGCGGAAGCATCTCTTTAATAACAAAGTAGCTAATAGTAATAAACCTTAAAATTGATGTAAAAAAGGGCTCACATTAGTAGGTAGACTGTGGAAAAGACAGATGTTTTCTCTGAAATCAGAGAAAACCATGTTGTACCCATGGTTGTAAGTGTGAGGCAGAATGGAGAATCTTAGCCCAGGAATGTCATTAGTACTTGCGCATCAGGTGACGGGGCAAGTGACAACATACTAAATTTTAAAGCTTATTGCTGACCTAATGCTTAGAAAATTATGAGCTTGTGGAGAGCAGAAGAGCAGATCTATCTAAGCCGAATCCCTGTTTGCCTTTCTCAGTAGGTTGTGGTGTCAGTAATATAATGAGGGTGTCTGGTAGATGCATGTTTTGCTGCTTGTTCTCGTCTCTAGTAACATGGCTTTCTGAGGTTGGGCACCAAGAGTTATACTGAGCAAAAAACCTCTCCACATGGAGGGAGCTGGTGGAGGTAGACAAGTGAGAAAGAGCTTACAGCAGACACTTGGTTAGTTATGTGCAGGATTTGAGTGAACTTGAAAAGAACTTAGCATCTTTTACTTACATCTTAAGAAGTTTTGTGGAATCCATAATTCTGTGCCTACAGAATTGGTCTATTTTGATGTATCAAACAAGTAAGTTATATCTTGTTTTTCTGGGACTGCTGTGCACCCGTGACTTCAGTTTTGGTATCTCTACAAGGATAACTAAGAGCTCCTTGCAGAGTTTGTCAGCAGGGATGCAGAATAACTGCGTTCTAACTCCCAACTGATAGAGCTGTGAGAGCATCTAACATTGACTGCCTAGTTCTTTTGCTAGATCAATATAACAGCTAGTGTCAGTTTGTTTCTCTAGGATTCAGGTTCCCCTTATGTTCATTTGCCTGCTTCTTAATATATATCAGGATAGATTGTGGCCATGGTCACCTGAGAGAGTCAGGAGCAAAAGCAGTACAAGAATGTTGGAAGGATTGGGTACAAGAGTGTTGGAGGGATTGGGTGAAGGAATATCACACTTGACATGTTTAAACTACATGATTATATGATGACGATTATCATTGCTGTGTATTCAGGGAGCAGAGGGATAACAGACTAAATTGATGGCTTTGTAAACTAATCCTGCTGTTCTTGCAGGCTTTTTAGTAGATAAAGAAATGTTATTGAAAGCATTAATTGAAAGTAATCATGAAGATAACTTATTCTGAAATTTGGCCTAATATAATTATTCTTGTGTTATGGTCCTGATTAGTTACCCCGCTTCAGACATAGAGCTGATATTACAGCTATGAATAATGTGACAAAGTCTTTCTCCTTTTTTTTTTTTTTTTCTTCTAGGATGTAAATGCTTATTTATTACAGCTACACTGACATGATTGAGAAACTATGTGTGCTCATGTGGTGAAACAATCCCCTAAAGTATCCCTGAAATACGTACAGAAAGCCTTTTGAGAAATACTGGCAGAAGAGAACTGAACTGTCAAGCTGTTTAATGAAACCACTAACAAAATCCTAGCAATCTACTTCACATTGAAGTGGAAAAATGTCTAGTAGGAGCAACTTTTACTTCAGTGAGGTGAAAGTGCGCTATGAAAACTGTATGCCTTTGCTGCATTTGGGATTCACTCAATTACTAGGTATTCATTTAAATGCTACTGTATTTTCCTACAACATCGCATAAAAGAAGATGAATTATACTGTCATGAAGGCAAGACAGCAGAACCAGTTATAAGGAACCAACAAAAGCAATCAGCATTAAGAGCTTTTAAATGTCTCTTTCACAAGAGAACTCCAAAATGCACAACTATCTTCCAATTACATTAAAAAAAAACCCATCTTTGGGATATTCAGTTACTTCTATGTTTTAATCAAATTATTAAAGACAGTTTTTGTTTGCACTAAATAGAAACTATACAGCAAAGATGCCTTAATTACTAGTGTTTTGAAAAGCCAATGTGTTAAGATGCAAATAGCTATTATGTTCATGATTGTGATAAAAATGACAAAAATCAGGGTTTCACATTGTGTAGTTAATGAAATATTGCACATATACAAAGATTCATGTATGAAAAAATATTATAAATACCTGAAGTTAAGCTTGGATAAACAGTTATTGCAAATGTCAGCAGAATGGTGAATTTATGTCTAACAAATGTTTTTATATTGTATGTGGATTTCTAACACAGTAATCTTGTTCTGTACCATTTAAACTACATGCAAAAGTAAATATATAAATATATCTACTGTTTTTCTTTTCAAGTTCAAAAAATACCAATTTCTAGAATCTGTTCCGCAGTACTTTTTATCATAGATATTTATGTCTATTGTTTGAAATGTTTACAGCCAGGTGAGGCCATGTTATTCAAATCACATCCTTTTTATACTACCTCCTTTAGGAAACTGACAAAGAGCTTTTGCAAAATTAAGTTCTAACCTGATCAGTAATGGCAAATTTATACCAACAATAGCATTGAGAATACAGCTATAAGTTCTTTTGCTGTCATATTGCTATGCTGTTCTATTTTAATTTAAAAGCTATACCTTAATAGCTCTGAGGGAGTCTTGATTTTAGGCTTGCTGCTGCCTTTTTTAATTTTGTGATTAGAAAGAATGCTTTTTCAATTAAAACTTATGAAGTGCCAGCTCTTTACTTAAAACATAGATATACATGCTCAGCATGTATGACCAAATCTACTTTCTTAGAAAACTAAGTACTTAGGAGGGTTGTTCTCATACCTAGCATTAAGCATGTGCACTTTTATTGCTGTGCAGGAGAAAAGTCTTTTGATAGCCCCAAGTGGTTTTTGCTTTACAGATTAAATAAATGAATTTTAAACTCCTGTAGTGGTCAACAACTTTAGACCTCCCGATGGTTCATTTTGTATTTAGTTTACATATTGTTACTGCTGACTTGTAACGGCCAAGTAGAAATATGTCATCAGAACTTGGTGCTTTTGGTTATTTTAACATCCAAAGGTTTTGCACTTCCCAGGGCAGTCAGTTAACAGAGAAAAGTTTCTGGGACATCCCAAACCCGATAACTTTGTGGGACAATCTGGAGACATGCACGCAGCCAAATTATTTTTGCTAGTTAGCATTAGAGATATTTCATGCTCAAAAGAGTTTGAGATAGAACTTTTCAAATGTTCTTACTGTCAATTAAAAATTTAAAGAAACTACAGTATGACAACATTCTTGTATTACTTTACTGTTCTGTTGACCAATTAAATGTAAAAGTAACATAGAGTCTAGCTTCATAATTTGGGTAGCAATTGCTGAAGCTCTTAGATTATTCCTCAAGGAGAATACTGTAAAGGTAATGGAAACTCAGATCTTTTCTCTTGTGTTTTTTTTTAATGGACAAAATGAAGTAACTCAAGGCCATTTACTTCTGATAATAGAAGTAATAATTGTAATTGATTAAAGGGATACCCTAGTACTTAAAAAACTGGCTTGACTGTAGATATAAATACGTGGGCTTTTAATGAATTCTTGTATGTGGTCATGGAGTTACCAAATCATAACTGTGGATGGTGCTTTTGTTCTAGAGGCAAGGTAAGATTGACTTGAGGATTGTTATTGAGAACTTACTAATAAAATAGTGCATTCTTTTTAACTGCCAAAAGTTGTATTTTGACAGCATCAATAATACAGTATTAAACATTGTCAGTATCTGTGCCTTATTTTAAATGAATTTTCTTACTGTTTTCAGGCAGCTACTAGACTGTAAGAACAGGATTCCGATGTCTCCGTTATGAAATTATTTTTCTGTCATGATCTTAATTTAAACTATTCACACTATATTTAGGCTCAGCTTCTTGTATTCTCTTTAGTTCTCAAATGGCTAGGAATCAGTTTTGCTGTTACAGAATGTACATGTGTAATATCTGGTCAAAGGACATGAGTAAAATGTATTAATAGCTGTATAACTCCATTAATTCCATATAGTTGTCTCAGTGAATCCAAGAATTAAGTTTATGAACTATCATATGCATAAGTGCTATCATGTGATACTTTCTGAAAATGCTGTTTCTAGGATATGTCTTAAGAATCAAGCAGAATTAATCCTTTTCCTGTATGTTCTTGCGATGCAGAAGGACGTATGTACTTGAGGATGAAGGATTCCTCCACAAAGCTGTTCTTCATATTATACTATTGATATGAAACTAATATCTTTGAAAAACAGTGTGTCTTTTGCCTCAATGTCCCCTGAAAATACTTGAGGCTGTATTGCTTAAAGAGTACTTATTTGAAGTGTGACCCAGGACTTACCCTTCCCTAAACTGAAACTGAAGAATCCTTCTGGCAATCTTTCTCTTTCTGCAGAGTTAAGGAAAAAGAAAATCCAGTGTTTTGTAACTAAGAGTCAAAGTTTAGGTATTGCTTAGAGCTTGCTGAAGAGTGGAGACAGAAAAAGCTACCCCATTAATTAGCTGGATAAGAAGTTAGCATGCCTTAATGATTATGTATGTCTCAGTTTTGAAGGAGTTACACCTATTTCTCAGTAAAGAGTACTCATATCACACAGGTACTGCTACTTAATAGTGCTTACAGATTGTTGCTGGTATTAAAAAAATATCATTAGCCCTCCAGCAGCTTACCTTCTGCAGTGAGATATAAATAAAATGATCTCTCCCTTCCTGTAGGCTGCTTTATTATTATCATAGTTTTAACACTTGAGGTGCAGGGGGGGCTGGGAGAATAGGAAAGGACAAAAAAATACACATGCGCTGTGTAGAGGGACATCAGCCTCACTGCATTATACCATAACGTAAAGCAGGCTGTGTTTTCATTTTCTGGCATCTGAAGCAGGCAAGTTTGGAGTTAGAAGTCTTTACACATTTTGCATTGAAGAGAGAAAGGTTTTGAAGATGAATGCTATAGTGCTAATTTGTGATGTATTGATTCTTTTTTTTTCTTGAATGAGTGGACATTTTTGTGTGTAGAAACTTGAAAGTATCTAAGCTTACATTTTGAATTAGCAAATGGTTGCTTTTGCCAGTTCATCTTGCCAGATCTTCCAGTTTTACAGAAGACTGAACATCTGTCTAAGTGTGGAGATTTGCAGCTATATTTTGTGCTGACTTTTCTGGTACAAAGTGAAACAGGTGTTTCATAGTCAACTATTTCAGAATACAAAACCATGCAAATCATCCTACTGGTGTGAAGTTATTCCAGCTTTGCACAATGCAAATGTTTAATTTTATGAAAGCAGTTGATTCTTATGTAAGGAACTTTATATTGAGTTGATGCTGCATTAGAGGAGGAAAAAAAAATGAAGCCATTTTTAATAGCCTTTGTAAAAGCCAGACAGCGTAGTCTAATTTTTGTCTTCAGTCTACTATCCTACACACAGTAATCATTGTAGGCTACAGATAAACATTCACAGAGGAAATAGATTGAGCATGCTTGTGTTTTTAATGCTTATATTATTCTTCCTTAAACAATTTATGTTTATTCTGTGAGTTAAATGGCTTGGTGTGTCTCAGAATGAGACTAAATGCAAGTCTTTTTCTTTCTGCTTCCACATTTGTTCTTTAAGTCTTAATGAAGTTATTTATTCCTCTTCTAGTTTAAATATCCTATGAGTGTCTATTGTTAGAAGGGGGGAGGGGGGGAGGATGAGAACTCTAGACAAAACACGGGGCTAACTATTTAACAAGATTCATTTTGAAGCAATTGTGAAAACTTTTCATCTCTAAAACTTTTCACACAAATTTTGTTAATAGCTACTAATTGAAGTGGGCACTCAGATGCAAGTTTGACTTTGAACCTTGTTGGAAAAAAATAAAGTGTTTTCATTCTAAATAACCATAGCTGCAGTATTGTTTCTATTCTTGGTTTTTTGCATTGAGTACTAAACTGGATTCTTATTAGCTAGACTAACCTGCTGTCAGGGAGACAGGATGTGTAGCACTGTCCCTTAAAGGGATAAAATAGAAATATTCACATAGTCTTCAACTATTGCAGACCTAGAATATTTTTGTTTTCATACTGACTGGATTTTTGTAATCTCTTTATGTAAATTGTAGCTGCTGATCACATTGCTGTAAAATGAGATCTGCTACTTTCAGGTTGAATGTGTTGCATAGTTGTTTCTGATTTATATGGAACACTGCTTCAATTCAGGCAGTCATTACTCTGAGCGCTAAAGCGTAGATGAGCAACTAACTGTTGGAGTCTCTGTGCTCTGCTGTAACAAAATACAAGGATGCCATGTTTATGTTTTCCACCTTTATATTTTTCCCTTTTTCCTTAATTTAAATGCTTAAACCTATTTTAATCCCCTTTGGAAAGTGATAGCTGCCAAAATGTGATAAAACGCTTTTACAAATACGCTTCTGACTTGTTTTGATAAAGTTCTGTGAATAATAATTTTCTGTGGATTTGGGAAGGAGGATGTTTTCTATATGTGTAGGCTTGAAATAAACAGAACCAATGGATTTTACTGAAATTCTATTCATATCCTTGATACTTTTTTTTTACATAAGCATTATGTGAATTGTGAAACAATTAAACCAAATCTAAATATCAAGATATTACATTCCAAGACTACCTGCTCTTACAGGTGTAAGTGTTGAAATACATACGCACCCTAGTATCGTACTTTAAAGTGACCTGCAAACAGTTTCAAATAGCTCTTGTAATTTACTTTGATACCTCTTTGTCAAGTTGTATTTAATCTATTGAACTTCACTTTGAAAAGCCTGAATTATGTTTGGATCTTGCAGTTGTCACTTTCACTCTTATTTCAGATATTCTATGGATTGAAAGACTTAAGACAATAAGTATTCCAGCTTCAGAAAAATAGCTGGTCTTTTTCTCTTTGTGACAACAGGCTTTCATTACATCTCTTCTGCATGAAACAAACTTCTTTTCTGTAAGAGTTAAATAATTTTTAGAGACACTTTCAGAGGAGGATTGCCACATACAAGAAGCCTGTGGCATGTTTGGTTTTAAATGGGGAAATTGCACAAATACAGACAGCTGTTAGGACAATGCACATTTCATTACTGTCAAATTGTCTTATCACATGTGAATCAGCTGTCCTATTCTCTACTTAGTCTAGAGAAAAGTGGAATGATGGATTATTGAGGAGTTGAAGTCTTAACAAGTCTTGGCTGTGAGAAACTAAAACTGTTCTTTCCATTCTGATGAAATTGCTACAATTAATGCAGAAAGGAACTATTTTGTGTGTTTGTGCAGAAGTCTCTTAATGCTTTCTGTGTCTGCTAATAGTACTTTGTCTTGAAGCTTAAAGGCATAGGCATTTATGTGTTTGCTTAAAATAACATTAGGTTTCTGACTGAAAAGGAAAAAAACCCTTGCTGCATTAGTTCATTACTGGATGACTGTGCCACCTCATGTTCCAGCTGCAGAAAATAGTAAACTGTATTAACCACCATTATACAAATAGTGTTAAAACTTTGTTTTCAGCTTTTTAAAGCTTAGGCAAGTAGAGTAAGCACTAAAGCAAATTAGTAAAGCAGTAAAGCAAAGCAGAACTAAAGAATTAATGGGCAGGTTTTTTTCTCAGCCTTGTATTTTAGTAACTCTAAAAGCTGGACTTTTAATCAGAGAGAATGAGTGGTGAACCTTTTTGTTACTTATAAGTAAAAATGAATTTGCCTTTTTTTTTTTTTTTTTTTTTTAAGATGTTACAGTTAAGGCGTTTCTGGATAAAGAGGGCAGAGAGGGAATTCTGAAGAGTAAGTTTTCTAAATGTCCTTTTAATTGGATGATAGAGTACTGCTGCAAGGATACCTCTAAAAATACTGCCCTCTGAGTGGTGGCATCAGTAATTATTAAAGGGGATTGAGGGCTCAAACACAGGCAAACTCTAATCCAGACTGTGGCTGATGTGTGTCTTCCTGGTTGGCAACGTAGGGAATGGACTTGCATAAAACTAGGGGAGTGTTTAAGATACAGTACAAAAATTCCTATCACCTGAAAAGGATGCCTGTGATTGTTGGGTGATTGGGGTATGATGATACTGGATGATACAGGATGATGATCCTGTGTGCCTAATCCACGGCAATGAGGCACTTCACAAAGGAAGGCTGAAGACTTAATGCTCACAGAGCAGTCATGTTTCCTCCCAGTTGCTGCTTTCCCACCCCTGTGACATGTTGGGGCACGTCCGCTTGGCTGAATTCCCAGCTCCACATCCTTGTCACTTATCCAAGTGAGAATAAAATGCCTTCATATTTGGCACACCTAGTTTCCCAAGTGGTGTCTTGTACCTCAAGTCTTCCAGGTTCTCACTACAAAACAAATTATCAGCTTAGTGGCATCGAACTGTGAAAACTCAAGAGTCTTATGCCCTATGCTGGGCAACTGTGGGTGCCACCACTTGGTTTACTCTTTAGATTAACACTAGAGAAGCATAATGATGCATGCTAATGTAATGGCTGTTTCAGTCAGGAGGTTTAAGATGAAGCTGGTGTATTAAGAGAGTGTGTGTATAAAATTTTTTTGAACGTAAACACCAGTGTTCTACTAGTATTAATTAAAATGCCTGCAGTTCTGAACCTTTACAAATGGTAGGCTAGTGATTGCTGCTTAGAGGTCTAAGAGGTTTGTTGGTTTGGATTGGGGTTTTTTTCCCTCTTCACCCATCTTGCCTCTCTCTCTGAGTACAGTTCTTTAAATTTTTTGATGCCTCTTATAAGCTTGCAAAAAATGAAAATTCAGTCTTTCAGGGTTTTCTGGCAACACAAAATAATCAGGGAGTTGGGCAGAGTGAAGACATATCTTGCTCCCACAATGCTGTGTAAGCACATGTATGCACTCATTGCTGTGCAGATGTATCATTTTGCACTTTCCTCTGCATTCCAATACGTTTATGCTTCTATTGGTGGCATATCCCTTAACATCTCTGAAGGGATTCTTTCCATCTCACAATTCTTGATTCAAAAAGCAGATTAGCTACTTTCCAGATGAACAGATAAGTTGCTACTGAAGCTAAAAACAAGAAAGGAGAAAAAAATCCAAAAAACCTCGACACAAACAACAACCCAAAACTCAAACCAAAATAACAAACTAGAATGTACTTGTCTCCAGCATAAAGTAACACTGTGGCCAGATGATAACAAATGCTACTACCGATTTGTCATTAAAAAGGGGACATAAGAATGTCTGAGCAAAGAGTCTGACACGACAAATTGTTTGGGTTTTTTTTTTAGGATTTTAGTGTATTGTGATTTAGTTTACTTTCCACAGTATCTGAATATTTGGTTTGTGACCTCAACCACACTACTCATGAGGGCTGTAAATAAGAGAACGCCCCTGGAGCCGTTTTCACAACTGGCAGCTTGCTAACTTCAGCTTTTACCTTGGGGACCAGCAAAATGTATTTCAGCATTTCTGCATGCAGGATTTGGCATACATACTTCAGATATTGTTTCCTCATTTGATAGTTCTCTCTGAGCTCTGGAAAATGAGCATTTAGCCCCTGGTGACTTCTTCAAGTCCAGTCTGGTTGAAACAGTCAAGGATTGTGCTTATGTGAAAGGAACTGCAAGACATCATAAACTCACCAAATCTAAATTTTGATTGTAATAGGCTTTTGTATTGAGAAAATGTTAATCTACAGGTCTTGGTATCCTCATTAATACCTTTTCCTGACAAAATGGATTGGTCAGTGGTTGCTTTGTAGTATTTATTAAGCTTATTCTATTTTTCATACCTAATAGAGCAGTTCCTATTCATTACTCTATGTCTCCAAGTTACTGCAGCCCACATGTTCCTGGTGTTCAGCATAACTAACTGATTTTTCAGACTTACTTGAAGTTGGCTTTTGGCCAGGAAATGTATTCAGAACTTGAACTGATTTTAATGGTCTGCAGTAATACCTTCACTGGTGTTTAGAAGCATTATACTTTTTGAGGAAAGTATCATTTTAGTTGGCATTGCAGCAGTATAACTGAATTTTACTGTCTCATCAATGAGAGACTTGAGTGAGAGGAAGAACTAATTTGAGTCGGATGGCTCCAGCAAGCCCTACCTTTTGCTCCCACATCTAGTGGTGAGATAAAAGGAAGATAAATAGCAAATACTGCTTTATGGACAGCCTCAATCACATCTACGTCTCATATACTGCTTTTTCTCCTCATGGCACTGCCAGCTGTGAGCCATGCAGAGTTGTGGCATGTGTGGAGCTGCAGCACTGCTCCTTGATCTGTTGTTCTGTTTGAGCTTCAGACAAAGCATTGCCTCTGCTAAGAGACCCTTTTGCTGAACCCTTAGTAGAATTCTTTCATAGCAGAACTTTCCTTAGGAGATATTCCAAACTCATCTCAAGTTGTCAATGATCATTAGTTAAAAGAATCTGCTATTTTCTTTCTTGTATGTGCCTGTTCTAGGTTAAGATGCCACTGTGTGCTTTGTATGCAAGGAGAATGTTCTAATGTTAAATGCACAAGCTCAGGCTTTCTTATCTCCCTATGTTTTGTCTGCCACAGAGACTGTCCAGCCAGATAATGGGCTGTGCAAAAGCCTGCAGTGGGACTTGCTGGTGGTTCACCTGAGCTCGAGCTTTCTGTGGCCTTGCCGAAGAATGCTCCTATTCCAGGTAGCTATGCCGCAGCCAGTAAAAAGTCAGTTGCTTTTTCATCAAGCATCACATTATTTTATAGAGAAAGAGATTATCAGTTTCAGATGACCAGATTGGTACTTTTTATTTAGTTTGTTGTTTGAAGGGGTTATTTCTTCTTTTCTAAACAGGTATTACTTAGGAGCTCAATGTAATACATATTTTTAAGAGTTTATTGCACTGTTTCTTTCCCTCTCCATCCCACCCGTCCATCCCCTCAACTCTTGCTTGAATACAAAGCAGCCCTGGCAGTTATTTGATTTTGCTTCCTCTTCCCAATATTTTAACATGTCAATAACTAAAAGCATATCTTTACGCTTGCAAAGAGTAAGCCTAAACTACGCACCAGAGTCTCTGTCACCTGGAGTGACCACCACTTTTAAGATGCTTAGCTGAATTCCTTGCGCTTGCAGAAAACAGCGAAAGTCATAAATGAAAGCCTGCAATAATCTTTTTGTAGGTCATAGTTACTTTATTTGCCTAAAATAAAAATCTAAAACCAAACCACAAAATTAAATTCAGGATTTCTGCTAGCTGTGTCAAAGCTACTACTTCCAGTGGGCTCTGGATTTTACTATCCATTATACAGTACAGAGCTTCCCAGAGGAGCCTGCTGTCAAATATGGTTACAATACATTTACAAATAATGAAAGCAAGTAGCTAGAGGGGAGGAAAAGGCATTACAAGGTGACTTATTGTATTATTTTTTCCAAAAATATATGAGACATAGAAAAATAACCCATTCTTACATGGCTCAAAAAATTAAGGAGGAAGGAAACATATGCATCCAAACCCATGAATCATATGGCAAGTACAACATGTCATGCTGCAATTACAAATATTTTATATGACAAAGCTAGTATTTTAAATCTAAAAATTATTTCATTTAACCCCATGGTGCTTATCTGAAAAATAGAAAATCCCGCTTCAGGCTAAACTATTAAAATAATAAAAAAAGAAAGATTAATATAATATAGAAATAATCACTTTACTCCTATAGGACTCTTACTTACCTGTAGTCTAAGGCTGACAGATATATTTGAGTCAAACAGGAACTACTACTGCATATTGTGAAGCTGTTAATCGTTTCTTTAATGGGACTGTTTAACACACTGAATAGCAATGTAACAACGCATAGAAAATCAGCTTGTTTGCTATTGATTAATGATTAATGTGCAGTTCCCCACAGTGGTTCATTTGAGCAGTTCTCTGTGATGTACGAACTCTGGCTCATCAAGACATGCCTTTACTTGCACAGTCTGATTCAGCATAAAGCCACAAATAGGAATGCACTTTAAATATGAACCCTGTCTTTAGCTTATTTACAGTGTAATGGAGGTGTAATGCACCTCCAAATTATTTCATTCAGGTAAACAAGGCAGAGATTGAAGGGTAGAAGAAAAAAGTTCCTTATTTCAATAATAGCTTGAAAAGAGTTACAGAAGTAGTACTGGCCAATACAATGAAAGAAGACAGTAGGAAAAGCTATCAGCAGTTATTCTTCTAAGTGTTGAGTTTCAAAGAAGTAGCAGCTGGTAAACTCAGGTATCAGCTGTGCACATGTACAGTTATGTATCTCAAATGCCAGTGTACAGGAAAGGTGTGTACAGAGAAACTTGAAGCCAAGGACAGTTACAGTTCTCAGCTTCTCAAGAACAGCCAGAATGTGTTTACAAAAAAAAAAGTTTCTACAGCTACTGCTGAAGGTAAGTAGTAGGAGTAGCTAGAGCTTCAAAAAAAACCCAAAACACTGCAGAATCATTTCTGAGATCAAGAAATAGCCAACTGAATCCAGAGCTACTAATTTTCTCTATAAATAAGAAAATGAGTTTAAGGCCCAGCTTTGTTTCTTTCGCTTTGTCAAATAATGCGAGTTCAGAGGTTTTATTACTTTCATATTTAGTTTGAATCCAGATTTGGTAATGGTACACATTGTAATAGTTTTTGTAACAACATATTTAATACACCAAAAAGAATATCATCTAGAAATTGCTATTCCAATTTCCCTTGCATTGTTATACTTCTAAGTCCCACTATAAATTGTGTAAAGTAAAGCTCTTCCACAAAAAAAAAAAAAAAAAAAAAAAAAAAAAGGTGGGGAAAGATGGGCTTTGAAATTATGCAAATCAATCTTTGGCCTTTGGTCATTCACTCCCTTGAAAACTAGCATCAACTTTCATGATAGGCCAGAAATAGTTAAAGTTCCAGCCAGAAGGAGGATCTCTGCTGCTTTTGGCCTTTATTTCTTCAGGTTCTCCCAGCAGAGAAGCAACTGTAGCATAATTTAAGCAACTGCTTAAGGCTCTCTGAATTAGAGCATCGCTTTGCATGACGGATTCAGGATTTCTCAGACTCTCTGCAGGGCAGACAACTTGTGGATCTGCTCTGTGAGCATGTTGCTTGGTTCCTGAACAGGCTTCTCTCTGCTAGAGCATCCTACCCCAGCACTTGCAGCTGCTTTGTGTTGCTTAACCTCCTGTCTTGGGAACCAGTTCTACACAGCATGTGAACTATTTGAGCTTGACATACAAATAAAGGAATGTTGTTTTGTGGTAGTCTATTACCGATACTGCAGTAAAGCACAACATGCTTTCATATGTCCTTCTGTAAAGGATGTGATGATAATGCTGTATTATGTGGAGGCCACCTTGTGGCATTATGGAAGTAGAATCCAGATGTAAAAAAATAGCACACCATTAGACTCCATACTGAAAAGTAAGGACTCTAAACTGCTTATTTTTTTAGAAACCAAATATCACAGTGATGCGTCATTCTAACCTCATGTGAATGATTACAGGTGCTGTCCATACAAGTAACAACACAGGAATCTGAGATCGTGTGTAGCACCATTCTGTGGGACATAGCTCTTAACCAGTCAGCTTAATGAACGCTGCAGTTCTTAAGCACGCTGTTTGCATGGTTTTTGAACAATTGCTGCTTAACAGAGATGTAGGGACAAATCTTTACAGAGAACAGGAGCACATGAGGAATGCAGTCATAGTAGTGTAAAACTGGCTTCCGGCTTACCATCGTGTTACACCCATACTTGTTCTGCTTGCATGAGGGAGTCTGGAAATTTTTACAGCAGGAAAAGTATGCTCCTTTTCCCTGCGCCTAAACTATTAATTAAATTCCTCCACAAAAGAATGAAATTTGAATTCAGTAAAGATCAGTTCAATTGCACCCAGACAAAACTGGTTATTATCTGGCAATCTCAATGTCAGCATTTGCTGTCTCCTGTGAAGAGTGTGCCAAAGTAGAGTATCCTGTTCATGATTTTGGACATATAAGAAGATGAAAACAATTCTTTCCTGAAAAAAAAACAAAACCCACATCCTGAAGAAGTTTGTCCAGTCAACTTGAGATGAAAGCAAACAAGGGAGTAGATGAATGTTAGCTCTCTGAGACTTAAAAGTCCTCTATCATATGTGCTGACTCCACGCTGTGGGGATGGATGTGTTGGAGATGTAGAAATTATTCTGACAACTACAGAGTTTACAGGGGATTAAGAGATTTTTCTGCCCCAGCACAGTTACTTAGGTTGCCAAAGCCCTTTTAGATCATCAAGTCCAACCAGTAACCTAACACTGCCAAGTCCACCACTAAACCAGGTCTGTAGGCACCACACCTACATATATTTTAAATACTTCCAGAGATGAGGACTTCTCTGGACAGCCTGTTCTAGTGCTTGGCAACCCTTTTGGTAAAGAATTTTTTCTAATGTCCAATCTAAATCTCTTCTGGTGCAATTTGAGGCCATTTTTCTTCCTGTTACTTGGGAGAAGATATTGACCTCCACCTTGCTACAACCTCGTTGTAGAGCACAATAATATCTCCACTGAGTCTCCTTTTCTCCAAGCTAAACAACCCCAGCTCCCTCAGCTGCTTCTCATGAGACTTATGCTCCAGACCCTTAACCAGCTTCATTGCCCTTCTTTGGACAGGCAATCTGTTTGAAGCAGAATGGGATTCTGGAGCAACTGAAGATGGTGTACCTGTGCGTCTTTATGCCCCAAGTCAGATGTAGGACCCTCTCAGGGTGTTTTATATTCAGGACAACAAAAAGACTGTTGCTGAATCCAGTCTGCAATCCTGACTTGTTCTGTCCGTGTTCTAACCATTTCTAGTGTAGAACAGAAAATTTCCAGTAGATGGCATTATGATTCCACACTACAATAAATATATTTTAAAAAAAAATAAATCAGTGCTGAAAAGATATGCACCACAATTTTTGTTAATTCTGTATTTAATCATAGTAAGGTTCCTTGGTAAGGAGAGAGCTCAGCAAATGAGTTAACCTGGCTGTGACCTTTCACTGTACCTTTATGCCGAATTCTTCCATCTACCTTCAGTTGTGTATTCTCATAAATCTGCTGTAATTGGCTGGGCATTTTGATTTCTTCTCACCTCTAATTAGTTTCTCAAAAAAAAAAAAAATAGGATGTAGCTGTGCATTCCAATGCACATGTAGTTCTTATTTATTCTTCATGTCAGCAAGGATTGTATCTTTGCTTCCACTGAACATATGTTAACCAGAATTACTCATCTGGTGTGCTGGGTGTTGTTATCTGTGTACCTATATCGGGGGACTGACTCAAAGATTATGATAAGACTAGAGGCAGATGGCTGAAGCTGCTCCCTGCTTGTCTGGTCAAAGTCAACACCTCTGCATATTACAGCCTGATTTTGGGCTGCTGCTCTTTGTGGTCCAGTGTATTGAAGTAAACTAGTATCAATGACAGGATCATATTCCTTTTCAAATGTAAATATTTAAATACTAGCCAAGGTGCTGTCAGCTTTATGGAAAGAGAAGTTTTCAGAGAAATAGCACTGACATGTTCAAGGGTGAATTAAATGCTTTACTAATGGTGTCCCTTAAGGAAAAAATATATAGCAAGTTTTGCTAGCATTCCAACTGTGAAAAGGATTCAGCACAAAAATAAGTTCTGCTACATTGTTTGCAAAGTGCTTTTATCCTCGCAGGATTAAAAAACTCTCTTGCTACTTAAGAGTATCCAACAGTATCCCAAACCACTTAATTCAGAAACAGCTATGATGGTCTTGGATTTTGATGTTTTGTTCAGAGGGATTTAATGGCTCTCCTCTGCTTTTTCAGTTTGTATGTGAAACCACATGTGACAAGAATCTGAGACATAGATTTCGGTGTTATCAGTGTGATGGAATTACATTAATCTAGACCTCCTCTTTGTTCAACCCATTAGGGACTGTCAGCTCTCATCCATCTGGCTGACAGTTCTGTAGTGTTAGTCACAGGTGATTGAAGTAACTCAAACAAAACCGTAAATGTGCTTATGAGGAGGTTAGAACTTCTAAGAAACTTGCCATTTTCTATGTAGCTGTTACTCAAGGAATGAATCCATCAATGAAGAGGCAGCTACAAAACATGGAGGTCATCCTTGATTGATTTCAAGTTGTTGGAATTGTTCAGTTGTTTCAATTGCACTGAAGCTGTTGCTTGGCAGTTTTATCTGATTTCTGACCAGAGATTCACTTGAAATCAAGCGGCAGACACGACTTTGCTAATAGTAAAATTCCTTCCAGAAAAAAACAGATAGCATCTCCCAGGTGAGGTACTATTTATTTTGATAAATATATACCTGGACGTTTTTATTTCTTTGTTTCCATTTGTACTACTGTTGATCTGGGATTCCTTCTTTTTACCTAGAAGGCAAACACCAAGAGCATGATATCAAAACTCACAAACAGACTTGTGCAATCCACTCAAGTGAGTTGCCACTGCAGCTAGTCTCAATCGAAGAAAAGGCAGTAATCAATTATTTTCTCAGTTGTGTACACTTAAAAATACGGTAACCGATATATCTGCATGAAATAGAACTTTTATATGTAAAGAAATTATGTGGTTAGAGGACAAGGAACTGTTTACCTAACATTGAAAAGGTATCCAGCTGCATGCCAGTGCAGCTATTGGATAAGGTATGTGTGTGTATATATATAGATTATATATGTATATGTGTATATATTATATAAAAAGATATGCCTCTGCAATGAAAGCTGCAATTACAGTCAAGGCTTCTACATGAGGATAAAATTCTAGCCAAGATGCTGTTTAATTAATGGCTAGGTTTGTTAGCAGGACGATACAGAGAGAGAGAAGCTTCTTAGATTAGACTATGAAAGAACAAATTAGGGTTTTTTTCTTTAGGTTCTCCAAGTATTTAAACCAAGAAACTCTATTATGTAGGTTGTAAAAATAAATTATTTGGTTGAGGAAATCCTTAAAACTGGAGGGCATCATTCTTTGTGGTCTGACAGTATCCTAATACAGCTCCTTGAAGATATTTTAAAAATATGAGCTTTTTACACTAACTGCATGTAAAAACTATTAACACAAGGTGTCACTATGAAGATGATGTGTCTCTGTGATGTTGTAATGGAAACAGTGTTGTGTCTGTGGCTTTAACATAAATCCTACTGCTTAGTGTTTTATTGGTAAGTACTTCTAACACTATTCAGTTCTGGCATTCTTAGGTTTTCACTCCCAAAACCGGTGGAGGTTAATGCTTTCATGAGCTTATATGATGGAAGAACCTCACAGATCATTGTCTCCAAAGCAGACACAGCTAAAAGATACTGCCAGACAAATAATTCACAACATCCCACTGACATGGGATGACATATGCTTTTCAAATCATGCCTAGTATGATACAATGTTTTTATTATCTGCTGATGACCAGGTTAATCTTGTTTAATGATAATGTTTTCCACATGTTCAGTAATTAACTCTGACATAAATAAGAGAGGTAAAAAGGAAGCAAGTGTAGCTACAACGTGACAATAAATACATGTGACATAACACGATGTGCTTCACAAAGGAAAATTAGGGGACAGGGAAGGTAGTACAGCCCTTGTGGTTTCTCCTGTAAGTCTGTACTCCTCGCTAAGTAACACATTTTCATGCTATCGTACTTAATCAGAAACAAACTGCAGTGCTATGAATCACTGCTAAAAGATGACAATTTAGGCCTTTATTTTATGATAAATTTTAATCTTTTGTAAGCTTGTTACTTGTTTTCCCTAGAAAAAGCTTGTTACTCTTTGCATGATAACTATTAAGATTTAAAATTAAAACGCCTTAAACAGATCCATTACCAAGGAACATACATCTACTTCTTACACATTTATGTCTTCAGGTTCACATTTCTGCCATTCCACTTTTTGAGCAGCAAATTATCTTATCCTTTGTTTTTACTCACAATCCGAAAAAACAAAGGATCCCGCCCTGCCTTTCCAACACCCGCGTGTGACGCGGGCTGTTGGATAAGCGAGCTGTGTTTGGGCAGACTGCGCAGCTCAAGCACCGCAGCTCAGCCGCGCCTCTCCCCGTGTCCCAGAGCTCCGGCCCGAGGGGCGGCTCCGGCGCCGCCCCGCCCTCTCCCTGGCGGGCGCAGGCGCGCGATGGGGGCGCGGGCAGTGATGGCGGCGCGGAGCGGGAGCGGGAGCGGGGCCGGGGCGCTGTGCATGGCGCTCCTCTGGCTGTCGGTCGCGCCGCTGCCTCGCGGCGCCTGCGGCTCGGAGCTCCTCGGGCCGGCGGAGCTGCCAAGCGGCGCGGGCCCCGGGGAGCGGTTTAAGATCGAGGGCCGGGCCGTGGTGCCTGGAGTGAAGCCGCAGGACTGGATCGCGGGGGCCCGGGTGCTGGTGGACGGGGAGGAGCACGTCGGCTTCCTGAAGTGAGCGGCGGGCGCGGCGGGGGTCGGGCCCCGCGGGGCGGCCCTGGCCAGGCGGGGGCGGGCGGCAGGCTCGGCCCGGCCCGGCCGTGGTGGGGCGGGAGCGGGGGCGGGGCGGGGCGGCTCCTGCCGGGCACGGCAGTGTTCCGGTCAGCGGCGCACGGTTGTGCGATCGCGGAATCACAGGCTGCCGAGATGGGCTGCTGGAGTTACGCTGGCCCCGTACCTTGTAAGGGACTAGGAACGGCCAGGCCTGCAGTGCTGTAGGTTTTGGCCTCAACCTCCTGCAGGCGTATCCAAACTGATGGCTCAGGCTGCTAGCGTTGTAGCGATCAAAAACATTGGAACAGAGTTATAAGTAAAAACAACTCCAAAACAAAGAAGAACCCCAAACGCGTTTGCACTGTCTGGAGGACAGTGTTTATTCTCAACTTCTCTTGGTGCAAATTCTGCCACTTCGTTTCAAGAACCTTAGCTTTGCTAAGAATTTATGAAATGTTTGTTGCAGTTGTGGTTCTATGTTATAGTACCCATGAAAAACTTTCACTGTACTGCTGAAAGCCAGTTCAAGGGATGACTTTACTGCTTCACACAACATCATGCAAATGCAATTGGAAGTTCTAAAGAATCACATTATCTTATTCAGTCTCAGGTGGTAGTGGGTATATATAAACAAAGGATCTAGAGATTTTAAGACAATGTCCTCAATTAAGAATGTCATAGTTTAAAAAGTAGAAGTTACCAAAACCATTCCAGTTATCAAAATAGGAAAATAATTATGTGGTATAGTAAAGTTGTTTTTCGAGTATTACAAGAGTCGTTCTCTTGTATGAGCATTTTTATAAATCTGATTAGTTTCCTCACTGAAGTAAAAATGGAACTTTTTTCTTCTAAAAAAGGCAGTACTGGATACCAGTATATGAAGTGAGAATTTGCTGTGTCATATGAATACATCTTTAGAAAAAAAATTAGGGGAATTTTATTAAACTGATACTGTAAAGAATGAAAAATTAGAAGGAAATTCCTAGGGAAACATCCTTCTAGCAATTGCAATATAAGATAGTGTAAGCAGTCTTAGTGCTTCAAATCATCACATAAAAGTGGGAAAGTGCTTAATTGATGTGCATCTTTGAAAAACAGCTGGTGTAAAGGACATAAGGACAAAATTCTTTTTGAGAGTTCCCTTTTAAGAGGGTTTATTTATTTGTTTTTCTGATGCACGTTTCTAATGTGTCAGGTTTTATTGTGTTTTTTTCCCTTTGAACAACTTTTTTTTGTCTTAATTTTGAGTCTTATTTTTAGAAGAGAGATCATTGCTGTTGCTTTTAACACTAAGATTTTCTTACTGGAAACTTCTGGATACACATAGGAAGAAAACTTCTGTACTTTTAAGACAACTGGAGCTGAAGCTTTCAAGTATCCTTTTAGTAATTTCACTGAATATTCAAGTTTCATTTTTAAATTAAAAGCCATCTGTATAAAAATCCCTTCTGTGTATATGTTCAGAGCTCTTAGTTTCCTTAGTGTTGTGACTGAATTTTCCGGTGTGGGCTAGTCCTAAAGGGAGCAATTAAAATTAAACCCCTCTATTTCACAACAAAGGCACAAACTACTATTATTGTGCATTGCAAATCTTCCATAATATCAACCCACACTATGTAGGATGTCAGTTTGGGGAGGGGGTTTGCTACCCGCAGAAGTGCTGAAGTAAACTTCATTGTATGTATTTCAGAAGGAGGGAAGAAGATTTAAATTCCTTCTGCTGTTACTTGAATACGTGAAATGTAACTACTTCAGATCTTACTTGGGTTGTTGAATTATTCTTCCAGCAAGACAATAACTTGAGGGCACAACAAAACCTTTAACAAAACTCGTAATTTCTGCTACTGTCGTGGCATATATTGATGATCTGAAGGGGTTTGATATTGTGAGTGCTGAATGATTTAAATTTTTCTTTTGGCCATTGTTATATTAAGATTTATAATATAAAATGATAGTCTTACAACCTCTTTTAAAAAAACAGAAAGCATGCTGTCTTGTATGCTGGAGCATATTGAAATGTAGCGCAACTTACTGTTTTTCAGGACAGATGGAAGTTTTGTGGTTCATGATGTACCTTCAGGATCTTATGTAGTGGAAGTTATATCCCCTGCTCATAAATTTGAGCCCGTGCGAGTTGACATAACTTCAAAAGGCAAAATGAGGTAAGCCTTTCCTGATTTGCTTCTGTGTTGGTGTATTACGTGTTCCTGACAGCACAGTACAAGAATTAATGTAAACAGTGCTGTAGGTCTGATGTTCCATTTCAGAGCATACGTTTTAGCTTCTTTTAACATCACTTCTAGGAGCATGTTTCTTAAAATCCGAAGTCTGATCTCTTTCTTTCTTTCTTTTTATATTTATGGCCTTAAATAAGAGAAAATAGATTTTAAAAGTCTTTCTGTTTACTTTTATTATCTTCTTATGCAGCTATCCTGAAATAAAATCTGGGCATGAATCAGTTATCTGCTTTATCATTTGCCAATACCTTTTTTCCCTTCTTCCGTATTCCATTTCTTTAATAAATGTTCTGTCAGGATTTGGCACAGTGAAACTCCGAAATATTTCTGTTACATTCCCATAGGACACTTGTTACAGTTACTGGTTAATAGTAGTAGTTGCTAGCCTGCAGTATTTCTGTAGCATCGTTATCTTGTTTTTAATGTTATGTCAAGATACGTTGTACCAAACCACTCTTACCTGTACACCTATAGGTGCAAGCTATTCAGAAATACAGAAAAATTATATATCTGATGTAGTAAGGTGATTTTCATTTAAATAAACGTGTTTGTAGTTAATTTTTGTTTGTTCAGGCAGACATAGAGTTTTCTTAACTTCATTATTGTCTTTTACAGTATCTTATAAAAGTTATCATTACATTTTAAAATACAAACATCAGTATAAATACTCCAACAGTATATTTAAGAAAGGTTAAAATTTGAAATCTCACTGAAAATGGTGCTTGTTTAATAACGGAACAATTTGTTTGAGCTTAGGTTTTTTCCAAACTTTATGTAATTTTTATTTTTATAGTTGGTTAGGCAATATCTTACTGGCAACAATATGTAATAAATATGGACAAATAGACACAATAGTGTGTTTAACATCACCCCTAGCACTGTTTGGGTATCTGAAGGCTAGTAAGGTAAGAAATTTGATGTTAAGTAAATCGCTAGGATATGTCTGCAGAGGAAAGTCGCAGTAGGCTTGGCATGTCTGCCAGTCAGACAGGTAGAAACTGTAATGAGGAATACGGCTGAGGAGTCAGAGATGCACGAAAAACTATGATACTTGAGGAAAATGTCAACAGGGCTTTTCTAGGGAACATTCTGCCTTGAAAAATTAATGTAATTCCTAGAAAGAGGAAAAAGAATACTTGATAAGATCTACTTCAAAATCTCAAGTTTTGTAGAAAATATTTAGTCATAAGTTAGGCGGGAAAGACATTCTGTGGATGAGTATTTGATGAACATTTCAGAAGGAATAAACTATTTCTCTTGTAATGAGCAGAAGCCATCTTTGGAGTTGCACCAAGGCAAGTAAATATTCGTTAATCATGAAAAATGGGTCAAGAGTGACAAAGATGGTAGTAACTGAGTAACTATCTAAATACCAGGCCTAAATAAATAATATGAGTGAAGAGCTATGGAAAAACCTGATAAAGTAATGAAGACTGAGATTCAGTATTGATAAATGCAAAGTAATGCACTTAGGCAAAAGGTATTAACTTCACGTACAAATAATTGATCCCTGAGCAAACTGGTTAAACGAGACTATAGTATGCAAAGCTGTATCTGTCTTTATACAGTGTAGTTTTTCTTGTTCATTACCAAGCTGACAAAAAATGGCTTGTTTTTGATTCCATAAAAGATGCTGCTGAGAGGAACTAGTTTCTGAAAAGTGAAGCCTAGCTGACACTGCATAATTTTGTTTTTTAGTCTATTATTAAAACTTTGTTTCGATTTTTTTTAAATCATTTTATTTTGTTAAAGATTCTATGATTATATTTTCAATTACTCACATTTTGCTCATTAGAGCAAGATACGTGAATTACATCAAACCCTCTGAAGTTGTCAGGCTGCCATACCCACTGCAGATGAAATCTTCTGGACCACCTTCATACTTTATAAAGAGAGAATCTTGGGGATGGACAGATTTCCTCATGAACCCTATGGTACGTACAAGCAACACGTAAAGGTTAAAAGTATGCTAAGGATCCAAACAGCTGTTTTTCAGAATACCAAGAATAAAGTAAATGAGAAAAGGTGTACACACTTTGCTCTTCCGAGAGGATTGTTTTTTTTTTTTTCATTTGCATACAAATAGAAAGTTTTTCTGTGACCTCTCCTTCCTTATATACCCACTCTGTGAAAATAGCCTGTAGTCTGCTTCATTTGACAACATGATCTTGTTCTAATAATGTGAAGATCAACATGTTGCAGAATTGTAATTACAACAGTTTTAAGATATAACAACCATTTGCTTTATTGCAATAGATTTTGAAATCGTATTATTTAAAGCACAATACTCCCTTACCAGGTTTCTTTCCTGACAAATGGATTACTGTTACTGGGTTACTGACTCGGAATGCAGTGGTTCTAGAATTTGGCTGTTTAGCTAAAGCTTTATGTTAGTATTTCTGAAAGTGTCTAGAGCAACAGCTAAGCTGAAGAAGTATTTCCTGTTTTCTGTGTAGGTGATGATGATGGTTCTTCCGTTACTGATATTTGTGCTTTTACCTAAAGTTGTCAACACCAGTGATCCTGATATGAGGCGGGTAAGTACGTTCAGTTGATGGTCTCATAGAGACCAAAGATAATGAGATTTTAGGGTACAGAGAAGCAATAAAAACAAAACTGGACTTTTAAAGAGGTCTTAATGGGCATCATTTATTCAGTTAATGCAGTGTTGCTGTTCTAACATTTCCTGACTCATGAATTTGTTGTTAAACAGCACAACACAGAATTAAATTATTTGCCACGACTTTGAGGCTGTTACAGTATGAGTGGTGTTTTCCAGACTTTCTTTAGAGTGATAAATATAATTTGTCAAAGGATTTTTTTTTCTGTAAATTTCCAGTATATTTTTGCACTATATTTAAATCTGCCACTTTATTTTTAGACATCATTTAATAAGTGTGTATTGAGAAGAGTATGATTTGGGGTTCTCTTTCCCATCAGGCTAAAGCACAGTTTACTATGTTAAATCCAGATGTCACAGTAGTGTATATGATACAGAGTCTTAATGTAGTCATTAAATTGCCTGATTTATTGTCCTTTCATCATGCAAAATGCCGAATAGCAGAAGGCTAGGACAAAATGGAGATTCAAGGTGTTTGCTAAATCTTTTCTTATTTTTAGAAGTACTCCTTGTCTGTCATAGGTGGCTGTTTTTTGAGGGCTTGGTTAACTAAAAACTCCTTCTCCCCTAAATGACCACTGTCTTCAGTAGTACTTTATAGGTGTCTGAATCTTTTTTTTTATATACGTAATACCTATAAAAAGCATATCAGAGCTATGTAATGCTATTTTGGCTGTAATTTTCATTAAAAACCAGATACAAATATATGCTAGATATACATAGCATGTTCTTCAAACCAAGCTGAACTCTGGAAGTTGAATTTAAAAAAAAATCACTTATTCCTTACTTTTTTCACTGGCCTGACACTGCTTACAGGCAGGCTGTTCTGATGGTAATACCATCAGAACTTCTGATGATTTAGTTCTTATTAGCTGACCAATATGACTTGTTAAGGAGAAATTTTAAGTTGAAGGAATTTTGCTTGTAATTTAAATTATCTTTAAAGAGTAGGAAAAGGGAGTTTTTAAAAACTCAGTTGTAGTGGTATTCTCTAGATGACCATGTATTAAGTTGTTAAGTGTATATCCAAATTCCATTTGTTTTTGGAGTGTATGGAGCTTGTATAATATTTTTCAAGTTAACTTGTTTTTTATTTATGGAATCAGCACAGTACTAGTCTGTATAGAAAGTTAATGATTTAGTGACTGCCTGTTGTGGAGGCTTTAAGTGTAGATGTAGTGTGGATGCAATAGTAACAAAGTCTAGCAAAATGCCCTGAAATATATCATTCTGAATGGTAACTAGAAGAGCAAGGTGACAATCCCACATTAAATTGGCAATTGCTGTAAGTGTTATCCCATTGTGGATGTGCAGTTAAGCTGTTGTATGCACTTCAGGGGTGGTTTGTTTTGAAACATGCTAATTCATCTCATAGAATCACTACGCTAAATTCTAAAGTTACATTAAGCTTACCTGGATATATGGTCTCATTAAAATCCTTATTTTTGTGAAGCAAAGAAAACTCAGGTGCTGTACTGTAATACCTTAATGTCAGAAAGTAGGGCAATGAAAATATCTAATCCCTTCAAACAGCAACAAATTTAATGCTAAAATTTGTTAGATTTAGCATAAATGATACTAATTTGAAAACATCAAAGTGTGAATCTATGAAAGCACAGGTCTGAAAATCTAAACAAAAGCTTAAATTTTAAAATGGAGGAAAGTAGTGCTGAAAATAAATAATGACATTTTTTCTTTAAGATTGTTTTTTATCAGATGTTTGCCCTGTAAGACTGCTTAAGACATGGTTACCATTTTCCATACACCAGTGCTTTTAGTTTTGGGGTTTTATGTTTCTGTATGTAGCTGGGTGTTTGGCTGTGCTTGCATGAAAATATATAGCAATATGTACCTTGGAGGACTACAAACAGTGAAACAGTATTTTGGGAAAATTTGAAATCTTTCTGATACAATCAACTGATGCCTTAACTACAGCCAGAATTGTTACAAGCTATTAAGATTTTCTGATTTTTGCATGCAGGAAATGGAGCAATCAATGAACATGTTGAATTCCAACCATGAGCTGCCAGATGTGTCTGAATTCATGACAAGACTTTTCTCTTCAAAATCTTCCAGCAAGTCTGGTGGTAGCAACAGTAAAGCAGGGAAAAGTAGTTCTGGAAAGAGGAGGTAGTTGAGTCCTCAGTTTGCACAACTGTTTGTTATGTGCTGTCGTGTTTATTTGTCCTGAAAGATCAAAAAACCACTACTGTAAACTTTAACCAGGCAGAAAATCAGTATGCTACAATTGTAGTTTGTAGCTTTTTTTTAGACTGTTATAAGCTGTTTTGTACTTGACAGTAAGCAAAAGAGGACATGGCTTCAATAATGTATCTGTATAAAGTTACTGATTATACTGAATTAACTATATTGTTCTGTAGAGAATTAAAATAAATTATATGATGTGCTTCACAGTAATGAATGTCTTAAGACAATGTATAAAAATATTTCAAAGATAATACAAGTGGAGTTCAGTCTTAAGATGTCTTTAATGTTTTACACTTCCTTGAGTTCTGAAATGAACAAATCACCCTTTCAAAATTGAGTTGTGGGTTTACTAAGCAGTTTGCTGTATCAGCTTGTCAGGTGTTACATATAAAATAATTTTATGTTGTTTACTGCCTACACAGTTTACACAACCACACAGTGGGTAAGGTTGGAAGGGACCACAGTGGGTCATTGGGTCCAAGCTCCCTGCTCAAGCAAGGTTGTCCTGGAGCACATGGCACAGAGTTGCATCCAAATAGTTCTTGAATATCTCTAGTGAAGGAGACTCCACAACCTCTCTGGGTAATCTTTAGTTCAAAGACTTTCCACTTTGTATTGCCCAGTTTTATTCTGATCTACTTTCTGCTAAAAACTCTTCGGGAGGAAAAAAGAGCAAAGTATCCTTCATGAGAAAGTCTTTTAAGCTGTCAAGTTAATTACGAATCAAGGTATCTATATAACATGATGAATGTTTATATCTTGGATCTTTTCTTTCTAAATCAGATGTATCATTTCTGCAACATTTTTGCTTCTTACTGTTTTCTGCGTGCTGTGCTTTCATCTTATTGGTGGTATGATTTGAGGCCAAGTACAGAATTTTAAATGACTTGAAAATTAAATCATTTTAAAATGAAAGAAAAGAACTAAAAGTGTAGTAGGAAGATAAATCCCACTCATCTTTTAAATTATATTTCAAAGTATATGGCTGTTACTAAGTATGCTGAGTCACTGGCAAAACTTTGTTCTTGAGCATGCCTGTGTGTTACGCAGTATCTTTTCAAGCTACCTGGTAACTTCAGAGAACAGTTGAAACAATTGATTGTTTTCCACTAGCTGAACATTTGCAAATTACAGTGACATCAGTACCTTTCAAACCACATTAGCAGTGTTCAGGGTGTGCCAGCCATTCTGGGGCTGGATCAGGGGCTCCGTGGGGTGTGGTGTGGGCAATGCTCACTGGTGTGCCAGTGACTGACAGCTGCTCTGGGACTGCTCAAGGAGACTCCAAGGGGCTGGGGTATGGGACAGGACACTATTCCACCTTCTTGAAATTCGACCTATTCCCCCCACCCATTCCCCACACACTTGACTAAGTCCAAGCCAATAATTAATATAATAATCCAGTGTCTCACAACCGTCCATAAATATTTTTTATTCAGCATAAATGCTGTTCTCTTCCATTTTTACAATTGCTGACTTCTTAGGTAACAGTACTGTGCAGTGTCAGTAATGTATATCTGATTCCCAAAATGGGTTTAACATTTAACATTCACCTACAGTACACCCATGATGATGATGACAGTACACCTGAAGCGAAATCAATTCTAATACATTTATTTGTTGTGCCAAACACTTAGAAGAGGTATAAATTTTCTTAGAATACATACTTAGAAGTATGCTGTGAAACATAAAAGCTGCAAAAGAATAAGTACTCATTCACAGGATTAAGGCAACTTTTAAGATGTTGGAGAAGAAATAACCCAATGATTTTGTGGACAACGAAGACTTCAGTCTTTGCACAGTAAGCTGCACAGTTTTGCTCCCTTTTTATTTTGCTTGAATGGTCTTTTTGTTTCATGTACTAAGTAAATATATTCAATGGTGACAAGAGAATATTTGGATAGTCTTGCTGAAAGGATTTACTGAAATGAATGTCACATTGCCTTGGTGGGGAAAAACAAGCAAGCAAACAACCTCTTTCAGAGTACCTCGCTGAAAAATTTTTTATGAAAAACAGGGAGCAGTCTTTTGAAGATGGAGCATTTAGCATTGTTACTATGCTATCCTGAAAGTACAAGCCACAAGTCACTTTTGTTTAACAGCAATTGGAATGACAATTGCATTAACTTGTTTTAAGCACAGTTTGTTTGGTAGTTAATAATCATAGTGATGCATTTTTCCATGTTAGGTAGGACCAGCAATATTTCTGCCTTCTTTCATTGTGTCTGTTCACATTCTTGATTTGTCTTCAAGGGAGAATGGAGATTTCAGGCCATGAAAAGATGAAAGTCTTTGTTAAATGTTCAGAGTAAAAAAGTTGACAGGAATTGTAAAGATCCTAGTAAAACTTTTAAAGGAGCATATGGAATATTAAACACTTCTCTTTTTCTTAGAACTTATATAAAAAGGTCCAGGCAGTTTCTTTGGGCATCAGGATCAGATGCAGTGTACCTCTCCCTTGCCTTCCTCCACAGAAAATTCTCCCCGACTCTCAGAAACCTGTTATCTGAAAAATCCAAGCCCAAAAATCTTGTTACCTAATGTTATTACCTGAATCTTATACTTTATTCACCTCCTTTTCAGACACCTTTGTGATAAAGTAATTTGTAGAAGTCTGTTATTCTGCTGAATTAATGCTAGTTACAACGGTACCATTTTTTTATTTTGTTTTATTTTAGAGCTGGAATCTGTCTGTCAAGTGAGCAAAGAGGTTCTATCTAGCCAGAGTGCCTTGGTCACTTAAAGTCACTTGGTCATTGTTGTGGTTTAACTTCAGCTGACAGCTCAGCTGCATACATCTGCTCACTCACTTTCCTCTGTGGGATGGGGAAGAGAATCAGCAGGGTAAAAATGAGAATGCTTGTGGGTTGAGATAAAGACAGTTTAATAAGGAAAGCAAAATCTGCACATGCAGACAAAGCAAAAGAAGGAATTCATTCACCACTACCCATGGGCAGGCAAGAGTTTAGTTACGCCCAGGACAGCAGGGCTCCATCATGCATAATGGTTGCTTGGGAAGACAAGAACCATTGCTCTACATGTACCCCCCTTCTTCCCACAGCTCTATAAACTGTGCATGAGACCATATGGTGTGGGATATCCCTTTGGTCAGTTGGGGTCAGCTGTCCCAGCTGTGTCCCCTCCCAACTTCTTGTGCATCTCCAGTCCCCTCACTGGCAGGGTGGGGTGAAGAGCAGAAAAGGCCTTGGCTCTGGGGGAGCACTGTGCAGCAGTAATAAAAACGTCCCTGTGTTATCAACACTGTTTCCAGCACAAATCCTAAACATGGCCCCATACTAACTGCTGTGAAGGATATAACTGTCACTGCCAAAACCAGCACAGTCAATTAAAGTTGTAATGTGGTCTTGGGCTATCATAAATGCCACTAGGCAAAACTTACTTGATAGCTTTGCTGTTGCGGTTACTATTATAATGCAAGGTTTTCTTTCTGCAGAAAGTAAATATTTGTTACAGTTCAGTTTTGTTTTCTTATTTACAGATTTTTAGTAGTCTTTCTTCTGTGTTAGGTCTGGCAACTCCATTTTCCCCCAAAAAAATGTAGCTGCTTTTTAGTGAGGCTATTTGAGATAAGGCAGACTGTATGTTGGAGCAACTGATACCTCAGAACAGAAAGTAAAGATTTACAGAATCTGCTTGGACTATAGACAAGCTGATTTCCTTATTGGCAAAAAGAGGAAGACATGCTTCCTCTTCTTCGATTGGGTAACCCTGCTGCCTTCTGACTACAAGTTCTGCTACAAGTTCTCAGGCTTTGTCATTTGTTGACATAGCAAGAGAAGTTGGTTCATCTTTCTGCTAGATTTCTCTTATGTTTTAGAGAGTTAAATCAGCTCACAGAAGGATCAAAGAAATCGTAAGGCTAGCAGAAAGTAAGTGCCAGAAACATGCAGTCAGAGACAGGAATTCTCTGTTTCTGGCACTGAGTGTGTGTAATACAATGAACTCACTGCGTCTTAAAGATTTGTAGTTGAAAAGCTCATTTAGCTACATTCTGAATGAGTAGGCAACTGAGTTTCTAACAGGCCATGTAGAAGGGAGAGAAGATATATTTTGCTGAAGTCTGTTTTAGCTATTAGTCATTTAAGATGGCCTGGAAGGTGTTTAGAACAGTTTGAAATAATTTTATCAATTATATCATCAAAGATGCTTACATTCTTCACATGTAAAGAAAAAAATTAATGCATAGCTATTTCACCTCACTGTTTTGAACAAAAATATTTGTTGATGCTCTTTATCTTTTTGATAAAGTGGGGACGATAATGGCTCCATAAATGGGGTGTGCATTGCTTCACAGAGACAAACTGGCTTGTGGTTGGGATTTGTGTTTGTGAAGAGGACTTTAGAATCAAGGCCTTAGGTCCTGATACAACTGTTGGACTTTGTGCAAATCATTTCTGATTTCTGTTTCAGTTTCTTGTGTGTGAGGTATGAGAAGCTTGTCTCATAAAAGTAGTTGTGAAGATAAATTTAGTAATGAATATTGGGTACTCAGATAGCATGGCTATGAGCTTACTGAAGAAAATCCAGTATGTAATCTTGTTAAAGAGTTCCTTTGTTAAGCATTATTATGTAGCTCTTGATACGTATCTATTAGAGCAACCCATTTCAGTAACCACGTCAAGATTTTCAAAGCAATCTAGGCAATTTTAAGTGCATATCATTTTCCAACTTAGTGAAAAGTATATTAAATCACTAAGATCCATTTAAACATCTCCACCTGGGTGTTAATGGACCTTGAATTGCATAAAAGTCATGTGTGATCAGTACCTCAAAGGACAAAGTTTCTTTTACAGTTTGATAAAAGACCCTGTTTTTAAAGGTTAACAGTGATAGCAATACCTTAAGGTACTAAAAGGATTTCACTTTTGTGTCTAAAACATCATGTCTGACCTTAATCCTGCTCCTATTAATAGTGAGTAAATAGTGAATTTTTATTCCTATAATTTTATATTTCATTTGAAACCAATTTGAAAATAACCAATATAAAATATAAATAATAACAAATCCTTAGTTGTTTTCATTCTGATGTGTCAGAATGAAATACAGATCCCTATGGCTATATATTAGACTTATTTAACAAACTGAAGGAAAATACAAGTTGTTTACACCTACTGTTGATGGGCTAAGAAAGAACTTAAAATTTTGAGCTTCGTATCAGTGGAAAAACAGATTTATTGAGGAAAGTATGTTGAAAGGTTAAAAAAAATACATAGGCACATTTTGCACATTCTTGGGCAGGAAAAGCACAAGATGCACCTATGGTACACAGGGCTTGGGAAGGTCCTATTTAATAGGCTTAATCGTGGTCTGTATCTCCATTAATTATCTCCCATGTCCAGTGAAGTTCTCTGGTGATGTTTCATTTAGTAAAATACCTGAAGCTATAACGAACTGTAACAAGAAAAATTTAGAGAAAGATCCCAAAGGTAGAAGAAAATTTAAACATTGCTGTCATGGCATATTTGACACAAATATTAAGGTTTGCAAAAAATTGTAGATGAAAAATATTTTTGTGATGTTCTGCAGACATTTTTTTCTAGATGACCATAGCATTGGCAGTAGTGCCAGCATATATGGACAAATGGTTATAAGTGAGCAAATCAGCTGTAGTCACAGCTTTTAGGAGAGCACTGATTTCTGGTTTTGCATGTTACCCAGGTGAGTGAAGAAAAAGCTGTGATCCCATGTTTCTTTCCAGCTGGATAGGATTGCTGTACTATTCAAGAGATAAAGATCATCAGTCTTTCCCTCTATCACTACATAAAAACTGGGCACCCATTTAAGGCTCTTCCCTAAATCTTCCCAATCTAGCCAGCTTTCCCCCACTTAGTATAGGTTTCATTATGTATAATAGTCTGCCAATGGACTGGTTAAATACATTATTATACTTTTAAGTGCCAAAAAGCAAGCAGTATCAATAGTGAAAAAAAAATTGAATTTCAAAAAGTCTTACCTCTTTCATCATTTCAGTGGCTGTGAAGACAGGACCCTAGATCTTAATGGCTGTTTTGAACTCTGTGTAAAATCAGGTGATTCAGGCCATAAATTAATACAATGTTCGGGGAGCTTTTAGTCACAAAATTGTCTGTAGGAATAGTATTGAGTTTTAGTCTCTTTTCAGATTGAGCTAGTGAAAGCTTCTGGAGGTCACAATAGGTTGTGGCATTTTAGTTTATTTTATTTCTGTTGTTTCAAAAGCCATAAAGGATTATGAATCCTCTGTCATAATAAATACCGATTCTTCAGGAAAACATGTCTACTTTTGAAATTATAAGGTTATTCCTTGAATTATGCTGGCAGTGACCCTTTGATAATACTTTGTTTCCAGTAAAGTTAGGAAGATTTAATGACAATATAATTTTCTGTGCACATGGAACTTTAGCTAGTTGTAATATGTTTGAGACTTATTTTATTGTAGAGGTTTTTTTTTTAAAACCTTTAAGTGTACCCTGAGGATAGTATTAGAAGGGTCGTACAGAATCAGACTCAGTTCACTGCAAATACAAGAGTTTAACACAATATACTGTTTACAGTTTTTTTTATTGGGAAAAAATAAAATTGAACAAAATGTCCAAAGGGCCTAGACAGCTCGTCATGAAAAATGTCAGCTTCAATCCTAGTAACCAACACCAAAAGTCGCCTGCTGCTTTCAACCCACTTCATTAGTGTTGCATTGGAAAGAAACACACTTGTAGAATTCTGCCTCTTTCAATCTTAAATCTGTATTACAAAAAATCTGCTCTCCTTCATATCTTGTAGCTCTTTCTACATCTTTTGTATATGATGGAATACACTTGCCCTCTGAAGGTCATTAAGTTCCTTTATAGCTTTGCGGTCCATCATTAGCCTTTTTTAATCTTTTGTACATTGTTCAAATTTGATAGGTTTTTTTTTAACTAAATAAACTTCTACTTTCTCAAATTTGCTTCTCTGCAAGAATTGGTTACATCTATAAATACTTAAAATCTTAACCTGATTTAAGCACTGTTTGTTGTTTTTATTCTTTAATAGTGCTTATACTTTCTACTCTTTTCTCTAAGTATTTTTAATACTTTACATATAGTTTGTGTTTACATATTTTTACTGGCTAATCATTCTTTTATGTTCCAACTTAGGAATTTGAATAAGCAGGTATTTCTGCAGTAACAATATGTGTTACTGAGAATATTAATATGGTTTCTCAACAGAAGTCCAAACCATGAATTGGACTCTACCATGTTTGCTATTTTTAGCAGTGCTTCCATGCTTCAGTTAGCTCCTTTATGAACAACATACAGACTAAAATTACCAGTGCATCCAGGTTATATTAATACCTGTGGAAAAAGATGTGAACACATCCGAAGATCTTGTTCTTCTACACGATGTTTCTTCTGAAGGGAAGTTTAGTATTCTTTCTCCAGCCAATGCAAGTGCTATTGGTCTTAGCAGTGGAACACAGACAGCATGACTGCAGATAGTAGATTATGAAAAACTCCTAGCCTACACTGTAGGAATGTACTTCTAGCATATGTATGGCCTTGTACTGCTATAGCACTTCCAGACAGTCTCCTCTGAGTGACTGTCATCTGTGGCACAAGTATGCCATAACCATGCAGTGCTTAAAAGGCAGTAGTCAGGAAAGGTCATTTGCCAACTAGACTGAAGCAAGGATAAATAAATGAGAATTTAAACCATAACCCTGAGATCTGTGCATGAACTTCCCTTAATTTCTAAATTCTATAGGTTGTTTCAGTGTGGGGGAAGCAGCAGGCTCGTTAAGCCCCTAGAAGTTGACGAACATAATGTTTTGGATGGCATAAGACCGTTCCCGTGAGAGCGGGGAAGCTAATTAACCATTCCCATGAACAGAGCAGCCTTGAGAAGTTGGGAGTTAATTGGAAAGGTGATAAGCAGGTTTAGGGAGGATAAAATGTACAAGGACAAGAATGTTGGCTCTGTTCATGGTGCAGGTGCATAGTGATGATGTTTTGTAGAAATTATGTTCTTTACAGAAAGTGTGTGAGAAAATGTGGGCTAGCTGCCCCAATAATGGATGCTGCTGTGCTGACGCGGCAGACAGCTCTTGTCTCAACTCCTTGTGCAGTGTGTGTGTGTGTGTGTGTGTGTGTGTGTGTGTGTGCTTTTCTATCGGCCAAACCTAACTACTATGATAGATACCCCGCCACATTTCAGAACCAGTATATTAAAGAGGTATTGCAGGTTTTCTGTTCAAGTTCTTAGACTGTAGGTTCTTAACACCATAGTTCCTTAAAATGGCTCATTTCAATAGTCACTGAGCAATCTGACTAATTCTTATGATGTGATCTCAACCTCTCCTGGGGAGAGCTGTGGGCAGTGAAATGTGTTGTTTTGGTAGAAATTTTTCTGCTCCCACCCTATCCACCCCCTGTGTATTTTTCATGTTGCTATCCATTTTCCTTAAATATCAGGATCAAGAAACTAAGTCATGTAGTTAGTGTGAGACAGTGAGATCTGTGATAAACATCATTTCCAGGAGAGATTGATTCCACAGTCAGTTGCACAGTGACAGTTAGAGTGATGGGATATACATGTTTTGGTTTTTGGTTTTTTGGTTTGGTTTTTAACTTGGGCTCATCATCAGACTGAGAATTTAACTTGTTTAATTATGCCTGCATTATGTTTTGAAGCATTCTTTTTCTGATCCTTCCAAGCATTTCTTGCAATGGTATATTGTTCTATATGAAAAATCCTCCCCTTTTTTTTTTTTTTTTTTAAGCAATGCTACTGAGCGATGAGGTTGCTAGAGAGCAACAGAAGTCACAGAAGCTGTATTTGGAAATGAGATGGTTGCCATGGCAACGATCCCAGCTGCTTCTTTTCCCAGTTGAGAAAATAATTTTTAGACTCCTATATTACAAGGTTAAGCTACAATGTTTTAAACTAAATTTTATAGCTAATTGATTTAAACTGAAGATCAACACATTGCTTATTAAAAATCTTTGGGGTCATAATCATCTGAAATTGTTGAATCAAATATTTGTGCAGGTACTTATCAAATTTTTTTTCTGTTTGTTTTGGATCAGGTACTTAAGGTAAAACTGGTGCATTGAGATGGAAAATATTTTCATCTTACTGATTTTACTAAATGTGTTTTTTATAGTAGAAATTATCCTGAAAGCTGACTGATACCTAGATAAATAGTGTTTAAAATATGACTCATATTTTGCAATATGCCAAATCTGGATCAAACCTGAAATGTTAGATACTTTTAAGGTTTATTGTCTCCAAAGTCCAGACAGTTGGTAAAGTGTTGGTTGTTTTGGTGGTCTCTAGGCAACCTCACTTTGAGCAGGATTATCACCAACACCAGTTCAGTCATGCTATATATAGCCACTATTAAAAACCTCCAAGTATGGAGGTTCCACAACCCATCTGGGAAACCTTTTCCTATTCTCCACTACTCCTGGTGAACAAACTTTCCCAAATGTCCAGTTTCAGTCTCCCAAGTCACAGGTTGTAGTCATTGGACTGTGTTGGTTTTAGACTATAGTATTAATCATGCTAAACTAAAAAGCCTATAAAGGTTCAGATGAATAATAACATGAAGAGGATCCCTATTAAGATAATTAGTGAACATTGGAAGGCACAGACTTCTTTGCTCCTAAGACTATCAAAGAACCATTGTCCCTGGTGTAAAACTCAAAGAAAAACTCCCAGAGCTCCTTGCAGAGTGAAGTATTACCTACAGGGTACTCACTATGGGATGTAGGGGAAAGGGCACTTTGGAATTGTTTAAAGGTTATTATGGGATACTTTTAATGGAACTGTAGGAGCATGTGGCACTATCTACGTAATGTTTAGAGGAAGGACCAAAGATTGGGAAAATTGTATCTCCATGTAGCAAGGAGATACAAGCTTGGTTTGATTTCTTTGTTGACCAGTCTTTGCTGGCTGCTTTTCATCACCTTATCATCCACTGGTTTGGGTTTTTTTCTCTTATTTTCTGTGTTTTGAAATGTAGCTCACTCTTCTTTATTTCACTTAGCTTTTCCCCTTTTCAAAATATAGGCCCACTGAAATCCTCTGGGACCTCCATGACTTCTAAAAGGCCATTGTAAATAGTTGAGAGGACTTCTGCTTGTTCACAAGGTGCCTATAAAATTTTATCTGTCCTTACCACTTGCTACTTACTGAAGTAGTTAGGTGTCAAGTGTATCTTTGAGATGCCTCCAGTCCTACTCTTTCATTAAAATTCATTTCATTAAGTATCTGATCACTGTTTATGAAGTCTGCAACAAAAAAAATCAGTGTCATTTGCCTGTCTCCCTCATTAAATAATGGATTTTTGGGTTTGACTTCTTTTTACATCCAATACATTTACAGAATATTTGTTGAGTTTTTATGTCCCCTGATAGTGGTAACCTTTTTAATCTTAACCTCTAATTTTAGCATAAGCAGTTATTGTGTTATTCCTATATAGTCACTCTTAGGATTTGTCCTTTGATTCCACTCACTTGCACAACTTCATTCTGACTTTCAAATTTTTAAAGAACTTTTGAACCAGACCTTTTGAGCTCCTAGTATGGTTTCTGCCTTTCTTCATGAGAAATAGTTTGTCATTTCACCTTCATTATAATACCTTTCATTAATTGCCAGCCCCTTCAAAGCCCTGTCTCTCTCAGACTCTTAGCAAGAGAGGATAGAAAATGGTTGCCTAAGTTTATTGGTCTGACTTTGTATTTTTTCAAATATATTGTCCTTACAATGCTGCACATACTTTTCCTCAGAATCACAAATTCTGCCATCTTAAGATAGATGTCACCTACACTGCATTCACACAAATACTCTCCAACAGTTTTCACCTGCAGTGTTTATATCTGGCAATTTCTGCCACCTTTAGGAAAAAAAAAAGTCGTTTACCAGATGTCCTATCATACTGTTTTTCAAAGCTACCTGAGTAACTTCAGTTTTTGATTACCACCAGTCCTACCTGTCAGCTAACCAAACAATTATTTTGCAGTGTCTTCCATGATGATGAATTTGGATGTATTTTTCAAATTAGGTCCTACTTCAGTGCTTTTATTAAAAGCAAATGCTTTTCAATTCAGTTAACTTTCTGCACCTTTAAATTTAGTCTTGAGTTCAGCAGGAAGACAAAGAATATGATTTTAGTGTTTACTTCAGTTCTTGAAATATTTTCATAAGAAATCTGAACAAATTTGCTGAACATCTGAAAAGTCAAATGTTTCTAAGAGTGAAGCATTTGTTCTGTTTTATATTCAGTGAAAAAATATACTTTGGTTCATTTCCCCAATAATGGTTCATCTCACAAATAATGAATGTATAAAAAGAGATTTAAAAGCTGTATTGAAAATAGCCTTATGTGCAACGTGTTTCAGCACTTAATAACTGCTTTCTGCATTGTCAGACAAAACACACACTTCATATGCCACTGCCAGCACAGAAGTTCAAGAACAAGTGAAAACTGTTATGAACACTTTTTTTTGTTACTGATCCTATGCACAGATACCAAAGTGCATTTATCTGAGGTTGCAAAACAATTAAAAATCACTCAAAGTTGCAGAAGTATTTCTATGGCCCAATGTGCTGGTTTAAAAGTAAACTAATGGGAGAAATGAACCCAACTCAAGAGATATTACAAGTCAGAGTTACAATTTACTAAAAGGATTATGATAAATACAACGCAGAGAATAGATACAAAGATACAGAGAAAACTGCTTTTAACCCCTGAAGACAGATGTATAACCCTGCACCCTGGGACAAGAACAGAATGGTGTTCATTGGCCCTTGTGCTGAGCACCACGTGACCCCCCTGGGCGCAAAGCAAAAGGAAAGGAAACCTGTTGGTGCAGATGATGGTGGCAGTTCTGTCGAAGTAATGATCACAGTCTTGTTGAGAATGGCAGTCACAGTCCTGTTGAAGTTCTGGTCCTCCTCTGGATCCGACAAGCAGTACCAGAAGTTCCAAAACCCCAAGATTATACATGTTCAGGTTCAGGTGGGAATGTCCAGTACCTCACCCAGGGCGGGGAGTTTCACAATGGATGATTTAACTCTATGAGTCCTGGGATATTTTTGGAATCTTTGATGGTCTAGGTCTTGCAGCTGCCTATTATGCCAGTCCAGTATGATCCATTAGCAGAGATGACCCCTCAGGCTGGGTGTGAAGGTGCTAATGCCTCCCTGGAGGGATTACCACAGCTGAGTCATTGGTGTGAAGACAAAGAAACACTCCCCTGCCTCGGCTTGTAGCCTAAGGTGTCAGGTGTGCCCTGGGCAGCTGCTGCAAGCGATCCATTAGTAATAGTCCATCAGAAATGACACAGAGGGTGTAGAATACACAGTTTTAGTTATACCCACATAGTGATAAACTGGAGCCAGCCCCAGTAACTAGGACACCTGATTTTGTTGTTTGGTGGGGATTTGTCAATTTGTTTTCCCAAAGCATCTTTCAGGATAGATACTCAGTGAGCCCTTCGTTATGTGTTTTATGTGTTTTGACTTGTTAGAACTTTGTCTCTTGAGTTCCTCAGTATGCTGAACAACTTTCTTGCGTGAAAGTTAGCATTTTACATGTTTCTGGCAACCATACAAATCCTTTTGAAGGTCCTGGGTATGCCAGGAAGTTGCCAGCCTGTGTCAAAGCCTTTCCCATAATTAGAGAGTCTATCTTGGGCAGTGATCATGAAATGAGAGATTTTTCGGTTCTTGGACAAGTAAGGAGGTAGAGCAGAACTGCCGCCTTGGATGAGAGAGAGCAACTTTGGCCTGTGGAGGAGACTGTTTGACAGAGTCCCTTGGGAGACAGTAGTAAAGAGCAAAGAAGTCCAGGAAGGCTGGACTTTCTTCAAGAGGGTGAAGGAGCAGGCCATCCCCATGTACCAAAAGGTTAGGTGGCAAGGAAGACCTGGCTGAACGGAGAGCTTGGGCTGGAACTCAGGGAAAAAAGGAGATTTTATGACCTTTGAAAGAAGAAGCAGGAAATTTGGGAGAACTACAAGGGTTATGTAAGGTTATGCAGGGATAAAACCAGAAGGGTCAAAGCCCAACTAGAATTTAATCTGACTAGTGCCCTAGAAGACTGTAATAAAATATAAATAAAAAATATTTCTGTAAATACATTACCAGCAAAATGGCTGAGGATAATACCCAGGGTAGAGAGTGACAAGGGATGAGGAAAAGACTGAGGTGCTTAAAGCCGCCTTTGCCTCAGTGGCAAATTAATAGCAAGATCAGTTGTTTTCAGGGTACTCAGCCCTATGAGCTGGAAGAGAGGAACAGGGAGCAGAATGAAGCCCCCATAATCCAAGAGCAAATGCTCAGTGACCTGCTATACCACTTAGATAAACTCAAGTCTGTGGGGCCAGGTGGGATTCACAGGAGGGTACTGAAGGAGCTGGCTGAAGAGGTCCCTGAGTCACTGTCTGTCATTTACCAGCAGTCCTGGCTAACCAGGGAGGTCAAATGCAACACCTATCTACAAGAAAAACCAGAAAGAGAAGCCAGGGATCTACAGGCCTGTCAGCCTGACCTCGGTGCTGGGGAAGGTTGTGGCATAGAAGGTCATTTTGAGTGCCATCACATAACACAAAAGGACAACCAGGGGATCAAGCCCAGGCAGCATGGGTTGTGAAATGCAGGTCCTGTTTAACCAAGCTGATCTCCTTTTATGAAAAGGTGACCCACTCAAGTGTAGGAGGGAAAGGCTGCAGATGTTGTCTACATGGACTCTAGTAAAGCCTTTGACACAGTTTCCCACAGCACTCTCCTGGCCCAGAGAGTGGTGGTGAATGGTGCTACCTCCACTTGGTGGCTGGTCACCAGTGGTGTTCCCTAGGGCTCAGTTTTGGGGCAAGTCCCGTTTAATGTCTTTATCAATGATCTGAACTAGGGTGTTGAGTGCACCCCCAGTAAGTCTGTAGATGACATCAAGTTTGGTGGGAGTGTTGATCTGCTGGTGGGCAGGCAGGCTCCGCAGAGGGATCTGAACAGGCTGGATCAATGGGCCATAGAATTACAGAGAACTTGTAAAGAGTCTTTCTATATAGAAGAGCCTGAATCAAAAAAAATCAGATGAACGTTTGCCAGTTAAAGCTGAGCAGAATTAGAAGGATAATTAAAACTTCAGTATATTGTGCAGAAGGAATATGTGGTCATTGGGCTAGGAAACTAAGTATTTTAATTAACATGGCTAAAAATAAGTCATAGCAATGCATTATTTTGAAATCTGTATATGGCCAAGCCATACTAATGTAAAGTGGTCTGACCTTAAGATCATTATATAATTTTCAGGGCGAAAAATCATTCTCAGAATCAAGAGTAGAGAGAGATATGTAAAGATTTAGTTGTTTTTTCAAAGTTTTCAGCTACAGAAATAGATGCTTTTTCTGAGCATGAGTGAATGAATGCTGATGCCCTTTCCTCTCTCTTCTAATTAGACACTTCCCACTTCACTTCTGCTCTGCCAGCTCAGATGAAAGTTTGGAAGTCAACAAGTAAACTGCAGGAAGGTAAAGAAAAATGGAAAGATGGGGGAGGAGATAAACAGTGATGGAATATATGGGAATAAAAGGCACAAAACAAATATGTACCCCCAATTTATATCAGGGTGACAAGAGGCCTATGAATAAACAACACTAGAGTCAATGGTGTTTTTCAGAGTGTATCAATATGGGCAGAGTGGAAAGGCTCCTCTGCCTTTTCTTAGCATACTATTTCATGAAGATCTTTATCTGTTCAAAGCAATTTTATTATTTCATAATCTACCATACAATATTTTCAGGCCTTTGCAAGGCTTGTAAAACTTGGTACTAACCATAAATAACATATTGTCAAACACAGATATCAGAAATTCCCTGAGCTTCATAATGCTAAAAGCAGAGTAGCTCTGCTACTGACCAGTGACAGAGAGAAGATACTGTTCTGACTCCTGTGGATTTTGTATTCTCTGTTCCCTCGTATCTCCGATTCGGCCATCCATCTCCTGTATAATAAAGCATGCTTGTACTTTAAAGTGAAGAAAAATACACTGATTTTTAAATGTTACAAGCAAATATTTCTTAAAACATTTTCTAGGGGTATTTATTTGTACAAAATACAAATCCTCACATGGGGATCCTCACTGAGGATGAAGTATTGAAGAAGAAATTATGATTTTATATGAATCCTGAAGTAGAGGTTGCACAGGACTTAAATGTTCCATCAATTTTAATTGTGGTTTGTTTCAAGGATGGAATCTGATCAGAGTGGGTTCCAGAGTGGATCAAGGAGCTCAAAAACTTAAATGTTGGCTCATCATTAAAGGGCAAATGCTAGATTAGACACCATCTAAAGGCCATGCAGACAGACAGTACAACTTTCAGATCCATAGCAACAATTAATTCATTTAATTCATTACAGTTGTGACTTGAATTAATGTTAATTAATTATTGTTAATCCACATAAACTCAAATACAAACCTGTTGACCAGCCTGTTCTGCTTTTGTTTTCTTTATTTTTAGAGCTCTGAGACACTGCTTCTGATTCATTCACACTAAAACATGAAGTAACAACATAGTTTATGGTTGGATTGTTCCTAATAATTAAAAATCAAGTTGTCTCTATGCAATTTAAATGTGGCTAGCAGTACAGCTTCTAGTTAATTCATCTGTGCAAAATGACATCTGTGCAAAATGAGTATCTGCCCGTGTCTATTTAAGCAACATAAATAATTTAGTGAACTAAAACTTCTTCATGGTTCTCCATCACTGTGCCCGTTGATTAACCAAGGAAATATAATTTAGTAACTATGTCATTTTAATCATTGTGGAAGAACTTTGTACTTTATAATTCATACATACATACTTGCAAGTGTAATATGTCGGAGCAAAGTCCAGCAGAATAAGCACAGTGTGAAATAAGGAATATGCAATTTTGCTGCATTTGTGATAGCATGTTGGAGCTGATTTATTCACTTGGACTTAAGTAGCAGGCAAAGTACAACTGTAGAGAGTGAGCTCATTTACTTGTGTTCTTCCTTGCCTGTCTTCACTTCAAAGAGGTAAGATGCATGCCCAGGGCTGTTTTCTTTGGTGATTTCTTAATAATTTATAATATCAACTTCTATTCTGGAATTAAACAGATATGTAAATAACTTCAATGTGTAAATATGCGTGAAAAAAGAAAAGACTGACTCATTCAAAAATGCTAAAAGAAAGATGAACAGTTCAAAAATAACTCCAGGTTGAAGGTCAAATTTCATGAAGTTTAATTATGCTTGGGGGTTTTGATTTCAAGTCATTTAAAATTTAATAGTTAGTCATAGCAGTAATAATAGAAGCTTTCAGGGAAAATGATACATGACAGTAGGAAATACAGGCACAGCAAACTTAAATGCTTTAAGGGAAGCACTGTGCCAAATTTCGTGGAAGGTAATTTTCCAATTTATTATGATCCTAATGTCAAATGACCAACTTTGCATAAAATAGCAAATTATATGCTAATAGTAAATCATAGTTATTACTGAATAGTTTTAGGTAGAGTAGAAAATTCTGTTTTGCTGTGTTTTCTATGGTACGTATAAATCTTAAGTCTCAAACCTGAGCTTTATTATGTTGGTTTATCTTGAACATTTTTTAAAAAAATGTGCTGAATATTTTTCGCTCTGGAAAACTGTTTGCTGAATCTGCTACTAAGTCATTAGATTTATAAGGAATGTGGTCTTGTTGCAACATAAGCTACTGCGGAGGATATTGGCCTCTGCAGACTGTGTGCTGACGCTGGCGGGAAATAATCTCTGACTGAAGAGCTGTTTGCTGGATCTATTTTCTGCCGTCATCAAAGTCACTGTAGGGAGCCCAGTCCTTAAAAATTAAATTAAAAAAAAATTAAAGAGTTAAAAAGGTTCAGCTAGAGACTAAGTAAATTTGTCCTTTGGGAATATAGGAAACATTTGTTATCCTGATTCAGTCTAAACTGTCATTGATACAGAAACTCCTCTTCAGAGAATCTGGGATTTGCCTAAGTGAGGACCGCAGGATTTAGTCTAGTAATAGCCTAAGCCTTCTTGCTGTATCAGATGGAGGGTTACAAGTTCTATACCCAAAAGGTGGATAAATGAGGCTCAAAGCTGTTTTAATTCAATATATTGCACTCTGGGTTTTGGAGAGGCTAAAGGAAAGTTCTTTTTGATTTGTTTATTGAACTTTTGGATTTTTAATCTGATTTAAACCTGTGACCTATTATTTAAACCTGTAGATAGAAATTCACAAAAAGCATAGTTCAGATGTGCTTAAGTGAGTTTTCCAGTGCATGGAAACATTCCCAGCATTAGGAAAACCATGTCTTTGAGTACTGTTTGAGCTACAGACAGTCAGCAGAGATAATGTTACTGTTTCTGCCAATTCGACCCTTGGTGTCTCTCCTTCACTGTAGTTTGGACTCAGGGAATAAGACAAATTCAGCTCTGATAAATATAAGACGTGCTTTTTCTTTTGTCATTACATCTCTCAATGGCTTTTTTCATTGCCCAGCATGCACAAGGTGACAGAGGTGAGAGATGTTCTAAGTGTCGCAGCACAGTTCTCTGTGTCACAGGAATGACTAGTCAGAAATGCGTGAGACACCAGGAAAGGAGAGGTACCTCAAAGATGGAAGAAGCCAATTTTGACAGAGGCCTACTATGTTGAAGCTAGGTATTTCAAAGCCTTTCTCCTTCAGGACTTCCACACTAAAAGTCCTAAATATTTCCATTTTCAGCTCTAATCTGTGTTACAGTTCTGTATTTCTGCAGGAGAACTGACTCAGAAGGAAGATGTTGTTGACAAGCTCAGCAGGATTTATGCTGTTCTTGCTCTCTCAATGCACTGTGTCACTGAGCACCAAAGAGGCAGTGGTCCTGGCTAATGCCCACCTTCTCCCCCAGAGAGACTCTGAGAGGCTGGGTAATGCCAATGAAAAAGGTACTCACAAAGACAGTGAGAGATTTAGATGCGTGCTGTGTTTTACTTTATTGCTTTGTTGTAACATTTTCAACTCACATATTTGAAAGTTAGCCCTGAGAAAATAGTTTGCAACATGAACATGTCCTGCCGCAAAGTCCCAAATCTTTAAAAACCTTACTTTGCAGCCATCTAATTCAAGAGAAATCAACACATTGTTGGTTTTTTGTGGTTTTTTGTTGCTGTTTTGTTTGGGGGCTTGTTTGGTTTTGTTTGTTTGTTTGTTCGTATTTTTAAATAAACTTCTGTGACATCTGAAGACTTATTGTTAGAACAATCATACCTAGATTACATCTTACATCTTGATACCTAGATCCCATTGGTACCTATAATTGAGGCAACCCTCTGCCTATCTAGCTTTCAAAATCCAGCTTGGTACACTTTTAATACATTTACCAGAGTAGATCCCACATAAAATGTACATAAAGAGTAGTGGGATTGATTCATTTTCATCCCCAGACTAATGGCACTTCGGGGGTTTATAAAATTTACTTTCCAAATTAATCTTATTGTCTATAACAATCAGCCTAAAAATTTTTCTCATTATTTGTCGATAGAAATTGTTCTATAATGTTCACTGAGGGGGTAAATACAAGTGTCACTGTGTATATCACTGACTTGGACATACCTATATACATGACTTTAATAATCCTTCTATAAAATCATGGGATCAGGTTTGGAGGCAGGCAGGCAATGTCTACCAGGCAAATGTTCTAACAACTGGGGTACAGAGTTGTGTACACAGGTCTGCTCTTTCAGGATATTTAATAAGTAATGCAGATATATTGAGATTTAAATTTATTCTATTCATGGCTGTACATTCTACTAGAAATGAAAGGCAGAAAACTTAAGACCTCAGAAAGCCTATACTCCTGTAAATCTGTCTGAGTGGCTTAGAAGTATCAATAAACTTCGAATATCAAATATAAAAGACTATATTGAATAATTATTTAACAGGTTTAGTCCATCTGGATTTCTACAAAACCTATGATACAATACAATATTAAATCAGAGATGGTAGAGTTACATTGAGATTGAAAAGAAAATGAAAATGAGTTGGGTAGAAAAGTAAGCCATAAAGTCAAGGTGAGACTGGAAGTATTTGCTTATTAGTTATCTTTTCAATATTCTTATGGAGTATACCAATGCAGAAATAGGAAGATGATGATAGAATTTAATGATACCATGAAGGAGAGAAATGCAAATACAAAAAGTAGGAATATTATGTAGAAAACCCCACAGATGTTCTTAAGTAATACCACTGAGATGAAAAATAAAGTACAAAATTTTAGGTTTTGCTGCAAGGTGGTTTGACTGCAAGGTGAGGACCTTACCAGTTTCAAAGAACCAAACTCCAGCTTAAAGGAAACTAAGCAATACAAATTCAATCCTAGAAAATACCAACAAAGATGTTTTAGTAAGACTTTGAAAGAATCAGTGTCACCATATAAGGCCATCTGCAATACTGTGTGCAAATTATACCCACATTCTAGATTATGCAGTGAAGAGATGCAGAAAAGCTACTAAGACAAATAAGGAACTGAAGATATCTTACATGAAATAATAAAAGAAATTATTTACCCTAACAACTTACCCTAACAAAACAAAGACTTATTAAAAATATAGGTTTTGTCATGGTATATGGGGGCTTATTACACAGGAAGAAGCACTTATTTAACTAAAGAATACTATGGCACAAGAAATGAAGATGGACAGTGGAAGTCATTAAAATTAGACTGGGAACCAGATGAGGATTTCTATCAGAGTAGTGACAGCTCGTGAAGTCTACAGTGCCTTTCAGTTGGAAGAGAAGAAATTTAATTATTTTGTGAGAAGACTGTATGATATAATTCCCTACAGCACCAGTAGTAGATAAAATAGTCAATCGTGGTCCCCTTCTCTTTCCAGAAAGTTGGGGGCACTTTTTTTTGTTGTCATTTTTGTTTGTTTGCTTTTTACACTAACCAAACTGTTTAGTGTACTTTTGATCTGTTGGTCATGAGACCATACAATACCACTTCTGTTGTATCACAGGGTAACAAACCTTTTTTTGAGTTTCTGAACATTTGCTGCATCTTCTGTCCTGAAGTTTTCCCTCTTTAGCTGAGTGAGTGCCAACCATCTGGGATGAAGTCAGAGTCAGCTTCCAATCAGAAGACAATCATTCACTCACTCTAAAGGACAGAGTTCAAATTCTAAAATTCATTATTTGAGCAGAAATTTACTTTAATTATTTTTTTTTTCTCAGACTATCCAAGAGATTGTTTTGAGATTTTTCAGCGCTCCAAAGGAAATTCCAGAGATGGTCTTTACATCATCCAGCCAAAAGAGGACCCTATTGTTGTCTCTTGTAACATGCAGGATGGTGGCTGGACAATAATCCAGCACATTACTGCCAACAGTACTGTCGACTTCGACAGGACCTGGCAGGACTACAAATATGGATTTGGCTCTGTTCATGAGAACCACTGGTTAGGAAATGAATATATGCATCAGTTAACTAGCAGCTCTGTGCAATATATACTTGGAGTTAAACTTGTAAACCTAAATGCTGAAATTAAATGGGGACAGTATGAACCATTCCTTATTGAAGGTGAGGAATCTCAGTACCGCATTAGGGTCGGTCTATACAAAGGTAATGCCACTGATGCGCTGACCCTGGACACAGAAGCCTATCTCCATGACAACCAGAAGTTCACCACCAAGGACAGAGACAATGACAATTACTTTCTGAATTGTGCTAAACTGGAACTCAATGACATTCCTGGGGGAGGCTGGTGGTACGACGCGTGTGCTGGAGCAAATCTAAACCGTAGGAACATGATATACTGGCAAAAAGACTGCAACAAGCAACGCCTATGCAAGTTTGCATGGATGATGATCAAACCCATTGAGCACCACCTGTCATCTCCATCCAAGTCCTGCCCGTGTCAGAAAATTGAACTGTAGATAAGCCATGTGCACTTTGAAAGGAACATGGACCTTTTGTCCAGTGACTGAAGTGAACTCACTGACTGAATAATCACACTAAGTAAACATGGTTGAAAATTTAAATTGGGCCTCTGCAAGGGATTTATGATAACATATCTTCCAGGACTGGACCATGTCATAGAAATATGCCAACCACACAAGTGAGAAACTGTCAGAAACTGAGGCCTCTACCACAAGATTTAAATAAACAGAAGTTTTAAAAAATTCATTTTATAGTATTTTAGCCATAAGACAAGCCAGGTATGAAATCCAGGATATGATGTCTTATACAATACATACATGAATATAAATGCATTTCGGAAGGTTTTGTTCCAGTATCAATGTTCATGATTGATCTCCTATAATTGCACATCTTCATATATCATGCATGAGAGAAATTTCCAGTGAAGTGCCTACATTTACAAAATGCATATTGAAGAGTATTGTGTACCATAGGGCAGCAACAGGCCTTTTCTTTCTAAATTTAGTGATTTTAATTTATAAAATTGGAATTTGCCTTATCTCCCATGGCTTCTTTCCCCATTCACTGACTCTTCTTTTATCTCTACTTTTTAATGATCCCATACACATTGAAATATTCAGTATAGGCTTTTCTTTTCTTCCTTCAATTTAGAGCACCCAGCACTAATGGGATTGTCAGCTTTGCCATTTAAAGCTACTAATTGAAAGCTTACAACCCATCTGAATATTTCCCCAAGAAACTCAGACAACACATTTTTTAACAGATCAAATTGATTTTGCAACTGTTTATTTATTGCTTCATTTTTTCCTGAATATCACTTCACTTTGTTTACCATGATTTGACTGTTGCTCCTCCCTGTTCCATGATGTGCTTTAGCTTTCTCTTTTTTTAATACCACTGTGAGAAAAAAAGACAGCATTGCCTTTATTTCACATTTGCTAGCTTCAATTGTTTTGATACTCAGACCTAACATTATTTCTAATTTTTCTAATTATAAAATAAAATAAAAATTATATATTCTTCTGTTTTAAAATAATAAATAAAAGAATTTTAGCTTTGGTAACCTCGAAGACCTTGTTTTCTTTTATCTCTGTTTGAGTTCCTTCACACATTTCTATACCATTGGAATAGCTGAATGATAATTGAGGAGCTTTTATTGTTGCATTATACAAAGTGTCAGGATAATCATTAGATTATCATGCATATTTTCTTAGATATTTCAGTTACAGAAACTCAACAAACAAATACTGGCAAATTCCTGCTTTTTAATTTAAAATATGATAAAATATCATCATTTTCACAAAAATTGCTTCACAGAAAATAAATCATACTGTGTTTTGAGAAGACCAAGACTATCAGGATTATTTAAGAAGATAAATTAATTGGGAAGCAGAAAAGCCAAAAAAGTAATATTTATTTTTCATGATGCACTACAACATTTTCAGAAAGAGATACAGCTATGTTGCGTGGGTGAGGCCAACCCAGCACACATGTCAATTTTGCAGCATTTGATTTTTTTTGTCCCCTGAATTTGTGTTCAAAGACAGAAGCGTGATACAGGAGGAGACAGTTAATACCTGAATTGAGTTTATATCATTGAGTCAATTTAATATGGGTTCTGCTGTAACTCTATCAGGATGCCTCCAAAGTTGTAATGAGGATACAAGAAAATCATTTAAGTGCTGCCAGTCTCCCATAGCTTTTATTTGAATTCCTGGCTATATAGCCAGATTCTCACACACCAAAAATATGTTTTGAATAACCTTGACATCAAAGCACATAACAAAAAGTCCACAGGCTGCATCTGATCATCAAAGGCAAGTAACCTGCTCTGCAGCCCACCCTTGGCCTGTTTTGGAGAGTTTTGAAAGAAAGGACTCTGCAAATAAGTTGTATAAATGAGTTGGGCACTGGCAGCCCAAATCCAGCTGCCCAGTTCTGGAGGAACTCTAGTATTAACTAGAGCCCTACAAACCTATGCTGATATTGAATTCCAGTATAGGAATTAGATAAAAATGCAATAAAAACTCATAAGAAGTCTACAAGCAAGACAAAAAAAAAAAGACAGAAATATCAATTCAGTTCAAACAAAGACATTTAATGGAACTCAGGGACTGAGGTACATTCCACACTTCTAAACAGACTATGGATGGATATTACTATTGGAGCTGAATTTGGGACTAAGTAAGAATATTCCAAAACATCCACCGCCATGGAACCGTTAAAAGTGGACTAAATTCTACTTCATAATTTCCTAGCAAAAGACTATCTTAACAGACTTTTTTTCTTCCATTGCTGAACCTTAATCACCAGATTGCAGAAAGGCAGTCCAGAAGGCAGCTGGCCTTCAACACTGAGTCAGTGAAATCTCAGACTGAAGCATGGGGGTTTCCATTCTGCCTACTCCTGTTTTCTTTTGCCCATCACATTTCTCCTATGCTCTCTCTCTCTTAGCCTTTCCTGATTATACTGTCGCCTGCAGTATAAGAAAGGAGGAGAGTCTTCCCACAAGTATCTGCTGAAACAAGTCTATTCAGTCAAATAAATATCTTTGCAAAATGACAAGGTCTAGAGTAATGGGTTTCAGCTCTAAGCACCTGTGAATGGGAGACATTCCTTTTTTAACAAGCAATCTTCTAACAATAGCAATGAAATACTTTTCTTCACCTCTTTGCTACTTTGCATTTCTCCCTATCCCTGTTTTCTCAACTGCAGGAAAGGTAAGCACATTCTCACATACCGATACCACATTAATCAACTCAGAATTTATTTATTTTTGTCTTTAAAAATCATTCAATTTTCACATGAGAAAATGCTTGCTCTTGTTTCTGATTTCTTGGCCTTTCATGTAACTTTTTTTATGTGTTAACCATAGGTTTAAAAGTATGACAAAGTGGTTTTAGGACCGAAAATCCTGTGCATCAATACATTAACAACATTAGCTGTCCCACCTTGTTTTTATTTCCTAGAATTAACAAGGAGTCCTTTAGTCACTCTAACATCATCACTTCAGAAGGCATCAGGGCCCAGGCAGAGTTAAGTGCAGCTGTGCTCCGCAGTTGGTATCCTCCTCTGCACCCTCTCTCCACTCTTCCTCCATAGCTGAAGAATTGCACACCTAAGGAGGCCTTATGGACAGCATACAGTAAAACCAACTGTCTGACTTCCACTATGTCTAGGTAGCTGCACCATGTAAGGAGTAAAAGATATTACAGTTTATATCTTGGCATTGTAATCCGGGGATTCTATATAACCCCCAAACTTAAAATGACTACTGAAACAGGAGCCATCAGCAACCCGGGTTTGGAGAAGTACCTGTTGAGAAGAAAACTTTTGAAGGGCTTCAAAGATTTGGGGTTTTTTGAGGAGGACTGACTGATATATCAGCAGATACACATAGAAGCGAATGGCATTTAGTGGCCAACGGCAAAAGTATCGAGTAAAAGGCAGCACTTTTACTGAGTGTAATGAAAAATGAAGTTCCTTAATTCTGAAGAAATACACCTACCAAGATAGGAAGAACAATTGCAACACCATCCCTTTCTGAAACCACTAATAGTCACAGATGATCTCATGTTTTACAACACAATGTTATCAATTTTTTTAAACTAGTTATAGTTATGGCAACACTATTAATAAAATCATAAACAAGATGCTTATTTGAATGGTCAAAGTTTAAGGCATTATGACACAACCGTTAATTGTATGTGGAAGAAAATTTCTTAGTGGGTTCAAAAGGCAGCAACGGAGACTCGGGATGACCATATATGAAATAATTGGCCTCTTTCTGATTTGGTAGGGGGAAAGCCAAGTAGTTAAGTGAAAAGACACAGTATCCATTTCTGGAGTTAAGATTTAGCAGGCTATTTCAAAACAGAAAAGCCAATGATTACCCAGCAGACTGCAGAAGCATTACAGGAACTGATGGAGGCCTTGGAGTCCCCAAGGCAAACACTGCGGGCATTTCACAGGAAAGCTCTGACCCTGGTCTGTAGCTCATAAAAGTTCTTGTGGGGTTTTTGTTTGTTTGAGTTTTTTTAAACTTTCTGTAATACCAAAAAGAAGGAAGCAGTGTGGAGTTTTTTGGGCAGAGTTCTGTCCAACAGAGGGGCACCTAGATGTACACTTCACAGCAAACTGACTGTAGTAACTCCAGCTTGATTGTTAGGTATATCTGAGGAAACAGGTTTTTGTTTCTCACTAAGCCTAAGTAAGAAACATATTCATATTCTTCATATTATTTCTATCTGTATAGAAAGGAAAGAAAATGAATTTCAGAGAAAAGCTACATCATTCTGTCTGTTTGTTTGTTTTCCTAGAGCAAAGAATTCAGGGAAGGTAGCAGTAATTAGGTCCCCTAAAAATTACAGAGTAACTTTTAAAAAGGAAGCATCCAAAAATTCTCTTTCAATATGAAGATTTGGGGAATCCAAAACTACGAATGGGCAATTTGGAAACTGTTTCCTACCACAAGTAAAGAAGCATCTTACAAAATCCTATTCAAAATTCAGAATCTGAACAAAGTCCACAACTATTAAGTTCAGTTTTAATCTGGGTATCCAGTTCCATAATAACTACATTCTAAGAGAAAATAGCACCTTCCAAATCGATATGGGATTCTTTATTTGCTGTAATGGCTTCTCAGTTAAATTTACATGCTTACCACACCTCAGTGAGATTTTTATTCCTTCAAGGATGTGACTATCCTACCTGCATTTGCATTAAGATTTATCAGTGACTATAATTTGACATGTTCAGGTCATCTATCAAATCTGACAGGAGGCAATGTCACAGATTACTGAGGAAAAAGCCTATGTGCCAGATAAAATAATCAGAATTAGAGATGGGGACTTTTTATGAGACTCAGGTCTGAAACTGGAACAACATCTAAAGTGCGATGAGAAAGTACAGTGAAGTACTTTGCCTTGAAGTCCATCACTGCCTCTGGATCTAGACTCCCTCAAGTCCATATTTCCCAGTGCAGGGAACGAGATGAGGAACAAAAATCCACATATAAAAATAATTTTTCAACAGTTAATAGCAGTTAATATTGACATGAATAGTTGAGTAGGATATGCATTATTGGCAACTGAATTGGTATAATCAATGGAAAAATATTCTCTATCATATTTGACAGGTTCTTAGACCTATTTCTCTGTTAAGTCTTTTGATTTCATTCTTTTGCAATTCAACAAGATTTTTTCTATAGGGAAACCCTTGCATTTATGATCTATCATGACTTTCTGTCCTTTGCAAAGCTCTTCACTCTAAGTAGTCACGGAAAGTACACAACGGTATCCAGTGTTCTATACCTGTTCAAAATTCTGGGAACTATTTCCAATTGTTTATCTACAAATATAAATTATATTTACAGAAATTTAATGTTAGTTGATAATTTATGGGATCTGGAACATACAGGGAGGCTGACATATATGAAAGGTAGAGGCAAAAATCCTACCCCAAGTCTGTGGGAAAATTCAATACTCAAAATATAAAAGCTGCTAGGTCTCTGAAAAGTTTAGTTAGGTATGTATATTTATGCATCTCTATTGATAATACATACATATATTTGTACATATATGTATGTGTATTTAATTATGTATAAATAAAATGTAATTTTACAAAAAACATTTCACTAGTCCATGACCATAACCAATTATAGGATCAGTAAAATGTCATTATAACTACAGAAATACAGACAACAAGATTGTCCTACACTGCAAAAGTCCCACAACACTTTTCAAAGGTACAAAAGATAATTAAGTACTAAGTGATACTCTGATGACAACCACATTTGTCTTGTGATTTTGATTTCTTTTTAAGAAAAAATATCCTACATAACAATAAAGCAACACATACCTCTTTATATAATTCATGATATTTACAATGTACTCATGTTTGGCCATGTAATCTCTCACATGATTAAGTGCTAGCAGCATAATTTGAGCACACATTTCACAATTATAATAAATCAACATTGTTGCATCCATCACCATGTATTCTAATACATTAGCTGAGCACAGAGTCTATAATCACTTACAGAACATTCTTCAACAGAAATCGAAACCAACAAAAAATATCCCATTTAATTTCAGTAGAAGCCAATGCTTCATTTTAGCAATAACAGTGCAGCTAGCAGGAACTGTTACTACCTCATAAATTTTGCCATTAACTACAGCTTTTGCCCCAGAGGGACACATTCATTTGCTAAAAATCAAGCATAGTTTTATGAATGTCTGATCCAATGTAATATAAAATAAACCCACTATAATAACCAATGTGTACATAGTTACTGTACACAGGAAAAGCTCTGGATAGTGACAGAGCAAAGTTGATGAAAGGTCTTTAAAAAACCTCTGCTTTCCTTTAATAAGTAATCATATGCTAGTGCACAAAAATAATAGGCACAGTATGGTGCATTACAAAATCAATCGTGAATTTAGAGAATATATTTAACATTATTACCACTTCTAACCTTCACTGACACAATTTTGCCCTATGAGACCAGAGATAAAGCAAGTGTTAATTACTTGTACTGTGATTGTTGAAATGGTGGAATTATTTATCTGTAGGGAAATTTTTGATGGTATGATAATTTAATAAATTATACAAATAATTTCACCGAGAGCAATGGTACATTCATGATAACTAATACAATCCCTGAAATGTGCAACTTGGTCATGTCACCACTATAATGTCCCACTATCGTGTAGAGTAGATATTATATGAAGATTGTCCCAAACTAATATTCCAGAGTACCTCACTCAGAATTTTAATAGAAAGGCTAGAACTGAATTTGAACTTTGAGTACTCAAAGATCTTTCTCATTTATTCATAAACATTTGTTTCCTTTACATCTTCATTCCTCATGACTCCTGTTGTCATTAACTTTGTTTTCTCGTGGTCTTTCCTGAGGCTTCTTGTTTGTTCCTGCCAGAAAGAGGCAGGTCAGCAGCTCTGTTCCAACGGCCTTCTGCTGAAGGCAGCCCCTTGCTTATGCACCCAGTCAGTGCTGCAGGACTCCTGCCAATCTATCACAGACATCAGTCAGGCACAGGCAGTTCAGCCCTGGCACCAAAAGCCCCAGCAAACCTCAGTTAGTGGACAGTGCCTTAGGTCATTGTAACTAGGCCAGTACAACCCAGTCCCAGAAGCTATAGCCACCTGAGGGGTTGACTCCAGCCCCCGGTACGGTAGCAGAAATGGTTCTGCTGGACCAAAAAACAGTACCTGAAGGTAACTTGTGTTTCCAAGCACCTGATACTGACTAGTAATTTTAAAGCCATTCAAAGACAAAAAATGTAAAGTGTCCTTAATAGTTTTATAGAAATATTCAAAATTTACTTCAAAAAATCTTTCAGGGATGCCAATTCTGTCACTGTTTACATATAGGTAAATGTACAGTGCACCAATCCTTATTCTTCTCTTGTTCTGCATCATTCCATCAGTAACGGAAAATTCTGGGCTCAGGGGAAGGACAACAAAGGTGATTTGGAAAAAGGCTTTCCTTGTGTGTGTAGATAGACTGTATCCATTATGCTTTACAGTCAGTTCTGTTTTGTACCATTGTCAGTATTGCATAAAATTTTAAAATTTCCTTCAGAGGTACTGGGAACTGGAGAAATTTAGAGATATCTGCTAATCAACACCATTTTTGCAGATGACAGTCACTTGTATGATGGATTGGGACTGAGATTGGGACTGGCTTCTTCATATACAAAATACATTATCTATTCCCTTCACTATGAGCCCTTCCAATGTCTCCACAAAAGTCCTCCTTAAAGTGGAAATTTTATCAGTATTACAATCTCCTGCAATATGCGTGTTCATTTTGAGTATCATTAATCTCCCTAACCATTTAGTATTGGGCATGAGAGCATTTATCCCTTTACATATTCCTTGTTGCATTTTAACAGCAGGTGGAAAAGTCTCAAAACAAAAGTAGTACAAGCTCCATTGCTTGGTACATTGAAAACTAAATAGACAATACACTAGCAAGGAATTACAGAAAGACAGGGAATTACAGGGAGAAAGACTGGATGACCTAACCTGATGATTGGATGATCATCTCAGTCTAATTTCTATTAGTTCATAATTTACTCTACATATTCTTAGGCTGAAAGAAAGGACATAAGACCCCAAACATAGTAACTTTAATGCAGATCTACTGTATAGTCGAAAACAAACTGTGTCATTCATAGCAGCCACTGACTTTTTATCCCAAGCACACTATTTTCATGCAAAATTTAACTTATCAGCAGATTTTTTTAACCACTAGACACATAAAGCAACAGCTTTGAAAAGACAGAATTACAGTCCATTTGCTAGGTTACATCAATATATATATTTCCCCTTATTCCTTATTCAAAAGCAATTATGGCAGTCTGGTATTGCCGTGCCAGTATAGTTTCTCTTCCACTTTTTTCTTTTTCCACTGGCAGAAAAGCAGCATCTTAAAGTCTTTCTGAAAGTTTTATTACAGAGGGCATAACACATGGGATTAACAGTGCTGTTCACATAGCATAGCCAATATCCGAGGTGCCACAGTGTTACTGGAATGCATTCAGGGCAAAATGTGGAGATCAAAACCATGATATTATAGGGAGTCCATGTCATGATAAAAGCCAAAAGAATGGCACTTAAAGTCTGTGCTGCTTTGCGCTCCTTTATAAGAACCATCCGTTTCCTTTTGGTGATTTGGTTATTTATATTTGGATCCATGCTTTTGACAGAAGGATCCTTTGACAGAGCAGCAGAACAAGGAGTTATTTTTACTTTTGGCAACCATTGTTGGCTTCCTGGGTGCCATCAGTCTTAACCACCAATCGGAATTTATAGGCTACACATTTTTTACTTTTCTGTATGTGGTCTTTGGCAGGTGACAAAAAGTATTTCTGGTTCTCAAAGTCATTTTCTTCAGGTTGGTCTTTGACAACAACATCGGTACTCTCATGAAACTCTTCTGCCTTACTATTAGAGGGACTTCCGTAAGTTACTTGGAAAACTGAGTCAGCAGCAAGTTTATCCTCCTCTTCTGATGACGTGTAGCTGCTGCAGGTGGTTAACTGGTCAGCCTTGGCCCAGTCGATACAAGTACTTGCTGCCTGAGAGGCTTTCACCGTGGCTGACGTACTTCGACTAGATGAAGACCAAGAAGCCTGACACCTCTCTCTTTTGACTAGGTTTTGTTGCTTGCAACTGAAGCAAGACTTCAGGAGAGCTTTCTGAGGCTTTACTGTCTCAAACTCTGCCACAGATTCTGAACCCTGCAGTTCAGCAAGGTCCTTGGTACGTTTCTCTGTCTCTTTATAGATGCGGCAATACAGAATGGTCATCACAGATACCGGAATGTAAAAAGCAGCAATTGCAGTACCAAAGGTGACAATGGGTTCATCTAGAAACTGTATCTGGCACTCTTCAGGTGGTACTGTTCGTTCACCAACAAAATACTGCCAGCACAAGATTACAGGTGCCCACAACACGAAGGAAATTAGCCAAGCCAGACCAATCATGATGCCAGCTCTTTTGGGCGTGCGTTTGGCCCTGTAAGTTAAAGGCCTTGTGATGGAAAAATATCTGTCAAAACTGATGACTAGAAGGTTCATTACTGAGGCATTGCTAGCTACATAGTCCAGTGCTAGCCACAGGTCACAGGCAAGGCTTCCAAGAGACCAGTGGCCTATGAGTATATAGGATGTATAAAGGTTCATAGAAAATACCCCAATGATGAGATCTGCACAGGCAAGGCTCAGCAAGTAATAATTGTTGACAGTTTTGAGCTGACTGTTAACCTTAAAGGATATCATTACAAGAATATTTCCCACTATGGTTATTAAGCTTACAATTGCAGTTACAGTGGCAATAGTAATGACTTCCCAGAGGCTATGCCCCTCTAACTGCTTGTGGTTGATTGATGAACTGTTTACAACAGTAGAATTGCTGAATAAATTGACTCCCATTCTTGTTCTTGGTGTATTGTCATCAGGATCTTAGCAGTGTTGGATATTACTTTCTGTATTCAAAAACATCCTTTTGGAGATAGCTATAGAGATCAAAGGAAAAAAACCAGAAAATGAAAGTACCTCATTAAATAGCACAGATTTCCATTAGAGTTATCATAAAAACACCTGTAAAGCAACCTATCAAATTATTCTCCTTTTGCATTTAGGTTATTCTTCCTACCATCGCGAACATAAATAAAACCCACAAATGTACATCCTAAGACAATGTACTCTGACATTTCATGACATTTCAAAAAGCAATGTAACTATTGTTTGATAAGATGGTCAATCACAACAGCTCCTACATTTTTAATACCTTAGGAGACACTCTACATATTCTCAAAGACAGACATGTAAAGTTTTGCAGTGCAATAAGACAGTGAGTGACTGTGTTGTTTCCTACAGTACTATGTAGAAGGCATGTCAAGGTTTCAGAAATTATCTTTGGAAAATTTTGAAAAGTGACCAACAACAGAAAGAGAGCAAGAGAAAACTGAGGATGCATAGGGATTTAGGAACCACACTGCCATGGTGACAACAAGAAACAATTAGGTGTTAGAAGTGCTTGAGGCAATTGAAGGGGAATCTGAGCTAAGGAAGCAGGCAAGGTCAAGAAGATGTTTCTAGAAAAATAAGTTAGGCAAGAAAGATTCTTCCCTATTGAGAGATCTCAGGACAGAGGAGACTGACTGAATTAGGTGTGGAAGTACAGTCTGGGTAGTTTGGTGAGTGAATGGTAGAGTTGAGGATAGAAAGGAGTAAACTGAAGAGGGAGAAGCAATAGATAACCATAGTGACAAAGAATGCAACAAAAGCAATTTAATACTTGCATTAGCAGCAAAAGGTGAAAACAGGACCACACTATTAATGCATACATACCTCTGACATCCACTCCTTCCTACGTTCCTCAGTGCTGTTTCCTTGTGCCAGTGAATACATGCCTGTATTAGGCAAAATTTCTTTCACAGATAACCTCTGGATTCTGAGCAATTCAATCACATCACATGATGCTAATGACTTGCTTGATGCTTAGTCTTGCAAAACTGTGTAATTTTGGAATAGTCAAATAGTATTTTGTTTTTAAAGTCAGAAATGAAAGAAAAATTATTAACAGGTTTTTCTATTGAGCATATAGCTAGTGTAAAACTGGTAAGATGACCCCTTTTTTTAAAGTAGACACTGGTTCATCACTATTGAAGTCCAGCTCTAAGTCATTAGGATTCTCTCTGCAACAGATCTCTATTATATGGTCCTCCCTATCCATCCACACCACTTCTCTGTGTTTTCATCTTTCATCCTAACTCTCAGAAAGTTGTTATCTTTGGCCTTGGCAAATAGCTTTTACAGCCTATCCCTTTCCCACATCTATCTTTTGTACCAAGTAGTTGGGTCCTGTCTCTCATCAGCTGCATACAAGCTTTTACAGCCACTAGTTGAACTTTCAGAAAAGCATCTCACTTTCTTTCATTGTCCTCTTTGCCCAGGGAGGTGGTTGAGTCACTATCCCTGGAGGTGTTTAAGAGGCATCTGAACCTGGTGATATGGTTTAGTGGTTTAGGGGTTACAGTGGCAATGCTGTGTTGGTGGTTGGACTTGATGATCTTAAAGGTCTCTTACAATCTTGAGGATTCTATGATTCTTATTTGCTTTCTTTGTTTCCTTCAGTTTTGCCCCTGGTCTCCTAAGTATCCACAGAAGTTTATCTACTTTAATCTGTATCTTTCTACTTCAAACCCTACCTAATGATTGTCTCTTGTTGTGATGAAACTGGATAATGGCAAGTTTCCTGATGTACTGAGACTTCTGCCTATCGTGCTCCTCAAAATCATTCTCCTCCATCTGTGTGTCTGTCATCTCCTGTTTCATATTTAAATATTTGTGCATCTGTCTTCTGTTTATACACAGTATATATTGAACCTAATTCAACAGGATTCTAGTTCATGTATAGGCCTTGCAAACTAGCAGTACTCATAGTATGTGCATGCTGACCATCTGTATGCTTGGCTCTCTCTCTCCAACCTGCAGAGCCAGTCTAGCAGCCAAGAATAACTGAAGTGTGACAGCAGTCCTAATGAGCCTTATACAAAGGAAGACATTCCATCTTGGTTCTGCATTCTGCAAAGACTTCCCCTAAGCCAGAGCTGCCCTGATGGCTGGCCGTGCTGGCTTTACAAATCTTTACACAGTCTTGAAGAGTAGAAATTAATTTAGTGTGAAACAAAGGTGTGTGGAGCAGCTGTATGGCTGTGATAGGTAGCTGAGCTGTGAGAGATGAATCTCTACCTCTGCTACCTCATGTGGCTTATGCTTCTTTTGTTGTGGGCAGTGAGCAGAGTTGTTCTGCACATTAAAAGTTCCATGTGACAAAATTTTATGCATGGCAGAGTGGTAGTGTTTTTAGTGTGGCAATGTCAGGGGGTGTGAGGGCCATTTGCTTAGCAGGGGAAGGTGAGCCACAGGTGGAGCATGATGCCAAGGCAGGTGGGAGCTAAGACCTCACCAAAAAGCAGCGGGGTGTGGAGAAGCACGTTTGGTTCTTGAGAAGTCTTGAGAAGTGACAGTGATGAGAGTAAGACATAGTCCAGTGATTGCACAGCAAGTCTGTAGTGATGAGGAAGGTCCAAGAGCAATCCAGGAAACCCAGCCAGCAGGTCTGAGTCAAGATCTGAGTCAGGATCGAGGAAATAGAAGACCAGCTGTAGATGTAGCTGCTGTGAGGGTCAGTGGTACAGCGTCGGCTTAAAAACAGTTCCCAAGGGAAAGGAGAAGGAGGCTCTCATTTCTAGCTTTCTTCACAACAGGTCTTATCAAAAGTGCAGCTGACCTTTGATTCAGCCAACTGAACTCTAATATAGCCAATGGTACTCCTAGAACGGGGCTGTGCTCCAGGCCTCGCAGCTAATGTACCTGAAACACTGTCAGGGCTCATTAATTTTATGCAAGTTGCAAGACAGCAGCTAAGGCTAGAAGGCACCAGCTACAAATATCAAGCACATGGATAAACATATACTAACTTCTACATTTGCCTAACATCGGGGTTTGAGCAACTGCATAGGAGATTGTTTCAACTTTCTGCCTTTTCTTGCCAGAACATAACACTTTTCTCAGAGGAGGGAAGACAAAAAATTGTCTAGATGCTGTTGCCTGTAATGTTTTGTCTTTGCCATAGGTAGCAAGTGTGTCCCCCTCTTAGGTCATTTACCTTCCCTAACATTAGGATTTAGGAAGAAAGACTGCTGAAACTATGCCATGTGGATTGCAGACTTCAGAGTAAAAGGAGAAGCAGAAGTTTTTGTTGTCCTGACAAAATCGTTCTTGGTTTGAACTGACATGGGTGGCAGAAACACTGGCAATATGGTACAGAAACTACAATTAATTTCTTAATAAAAAGCAGTCTTGTTACTGCCATGCAAAGCTTTCCCTCCCTAATAGGCTATTTTACTGTGATGTCTATAAAAGCCGACAGTAGCTAAGCTACTCGTATGCAAAGATCTCTTCTTGGCATGTTGACCATTCTTGTCACCTCTTCATACTCTATAATCTTTTGTTTTGTAGATCTGTGTTAACACTTCACGGCATTACCTTTTGTCATCTGTTTGTGTATTACTCATGGCAATAGTGCCTGTGAGCAGGACTCCAGTGTGCTATGGTAACATAATTTATGTTAATTGTCTATCTTAGAGATGATAATAATAGGGAGATCAAAATTAAATTACAAAATCAAAATGCATTTGTACAGTATCATGACTTCACTGTGTCTCATAATTACTGATGTATAACATTCATGCTTATGAGTTGTAATGGTATTTGCTATTTGTTGCCAAATATTAATGATACTTTTTCAATCTATCTAATCAAGTGTTAATTAATGTGATTTGTTAAATTTGTACATATAGTCAGCTTCCAGTTATCTGGGGGCAGATTGTTCATGTCACAGATTAATTGCACCACAGATGCAGGCACAGCTTGGGTTCTCCAGGTTTTATTATCTCTATCTCCTTCTGAGTCTGCCAGACCTGTGCTGGCTGCACAAGAATTGCCTGGATGTCTTTGCAACATGCTTGCCAGTGCTGCTCCCTGTTATTTTATTTATTTGCATGTACGCTAAGCTAATTTACTGATTCGCTGCATGCCGTGCCCCAGAACTGAGCAGCCCTTACCAAAGGTAGTAGTGCAAAGTACTGCCCACGATTTCATAGAATGAGAGTTGTGATCATATTTTGCTGGAAGGGCTACTGGGTTTAAAAACCTTCAAAACCAGATTGATGTTTTAATATGTGTTGTCAAATGACAGCCTGCATGCTCGAGAGGGATCTGGCAAGCTGGTGTTAGGAAACTGGTGAACTTTCCCAAGGACACATGGGTGGCTACTTAGTTCAAGACAGGCAGAACAAACCAGCATGGCACAAAGCTGTTCCCGTGTCTCTGCTCTGTATCCTCAGAGGAGGACACAGCCCAAGTGGCTGTGGAGTCACCTCACGGGGTTCCTGTAGTGCAACCTTCTGTGTAACACCCTGTCAGCCTGACATCAGTTGCTTTTTTCTTCATTTGCTACAGAAAGCAAAGGTCTTGCATTTGGGTCACAATAACCCCATGCAATGCTACAGGCTGGTGGAAGAGTGGCTGGAAAGCTGACCCGTGGAAAGGGAGCTGGAGATGCTGGTCAACACTGGCTGAACACGACCCAGCAGCGTTCCCAGGTGGCCGAGAAGGCCAATGGCATCCTGGTTTGTATCAGCAATAGTTTGGCCAGCAGAACCAGGGCAGTGATTTTCCCTCTGTACTTGGCACTGGTGAGGCTGCGCCTCAAGTCCTATGTTCAGTTCTGGGCCCCTCACTATGAAAAAGACATTGAGGTGCTGGCGCATGTTCAGAGACGGGAGAAAGAACTGGTGAAGGGACTGGAACAAAGGAGGAACAGCTGAGGGAGCTGGGTTTGTCTAACCTGGAGAAAAGGAGGCTCGGGGGAGACCTTATGACTTTCTACAACTACCTGAAATGAGGTTGTGGCCAGGTGGGGCTCATTCTCCTTGCCCTGGTAGCAAGCAACAAGAGGAAATAGCCTCAACTTGCACCACAGGAGGGTTAAATTGGATATTAGTAAAACTTCTTCACCAAAAGGGTGGTCAGGGATTGCAACAGGCTGCCCAGGGAAATGGTAGAATCACCATCCCTGGAGGTATTTAGAAGATGTGTAGATGTGGTGCTTATGAACACAGTTTATTGGTGGACATGGCAGTGCTGGGTTAATGGCTGGACTCAGTGACATTACAGGTCTTTTCCAACCTAAACAATTCCATGATTCATGCGGCTTTAGTTCACCATACTGTTTTCTAAACAGTAAATACATGTTTGCTGGAGTTCTTTTTCTTTATTTTTAATACATGCGGATAGCGATTTTCCACTCCTTGCTCGTTGAGACCTCTAGAGGGTGCAGGGGCAGAGCATCCCGCGGCCACCGCCCGGGGCTGTCCCGGGAGGCGCGGGGCTGACAGTGAGTCGCTCTCCGGCGCTCCCGGCCCGGCCCCGCGCCAGCCACCGGCAGCGGGCGCTGCGGAGGTCGCGGACGCCGCCATTTCCCTGTGGCCCTGGCAAGTGGCCCCTTTCCGGCAGTGGGCGGGGCGGGCGGGGCGGGCGCGGCGCCGCGGCCCGGGAGGCGCAGCCCGGCCATGCAGGCGGAGCGGGGCGGCAGCCGGGCCCGCAGGGAAGGGGTCCGGCACGGCCGGCGGCGGCCTAGCGGCGCGGCCGAGGCAGCAGCTGAAGGAAGCGGCCGGGACTGCCACGGTCCCGGAGGAGGCGGGGGCCGGGGAAGAGGCGGCGCTTACGGACAACGAGGAGGCGGGGGCCGGGGCAGGCGAGAGCCTCGAGGTCGCGGGGCAGCGCCGCCGCCCAGCGCTCCCCAGCACCAGCGGGTAGGCGGGAGCAGAGCCCGCCCTCCGCGGGCGGTGGGGAGGCGGGGCTGGGCGCGGCGGGGCCGGGGCGGCCCTTGGGGTGGGGGCACAACCCTTCCCTCCCCTATTCCTCCTCTTCCCGAGGGGGAGCTGGGCTGTTAGCTCTTTTCCGCGGCCCTTCCCGGGAGTTTGGCGGGGTGGGGCGGTATTCCGGGGTTGCGGGGCGCGCTGGGACTGCGGGCATTACCTCTCGGGCCAGCGCGGCACCTGCGCGCGCGGTCTGCCCCCATCGTCCTGCCCTGGCACGGCTCAGGCAGCAGTAGTGCGCCTTGGTGCGGTAAACACAGGAGTATTCTGGCCGAAATACGTTTATAATTTTGCGCTGAAGGGATAAAAGTGTTGTTTGAAAAATGCATCAGAAAAAATGCATCTCTGTTTACAAATAGACGTGAAGAATTGCTGAGCGTTTTCGGCACAGTCGATTTAATGGTTGTGCTCGGATGATCTTTGAGATCTTTTCTAACCTTAACGATTCTATAGTCAGAAGTCGAAATGAGCGTGTGTCTTGTCCAGCCTGTTTTACTGACATCTTGCATAATGGATATCTGTGATTCACTGGAACACGTATTTACCATTAGTACAAGTTAATGGTTGTGCTTTGACTAATTATAAAATATTTTAACAGATTAAAAGTAGCACAGACATACCAATGTGTACCACAACTACATCTGCAATTTCCTGTGGAAGTGCTAAAATGCTTTCTGTAACCTACCATGGTGTCAGATCTGTGCCTTTAAAACAGTTTCCATTAAAAAATACTTTGGCAGTACTGCATCCAGATTGTCTCGCTTCCATTAGCATTGTTGCAACATAGAAATCGTGGTTGTAGAAATCTGGATTGGCAGAGACATTACAATGATGCTTACTGATTGGTAGTGGCAGCACTGGGAGACCAGCTGCTACCCCATTTCCAGCATCATGTTGATTAGATTCACTTCGACTGTTACAATGCCATGGCTTCAATTGACTCCAGCTAGTGTGTTGTCTGTCTTAGAACTCCCATGGTTGCTGGAGGATTTAAAAAATATAAAATACTATTTTTGTCACTGTATTTAGATACATTTTAGCACTCATGTTTAAAAGTGAAGCAATAGCTAAGATTTTTCCAGAACTCTACAAAAGACTATTCAAGTGTAATGCTCTTCCTGCACTGGAGGGTTTGGATATTATGCATTGTATAGTCTCTTAGCACACCTGCCACAAATCTTGTGCTTAGCAGCTGGGACGGGATGGGCTCCCAGCAATCCAGCCACACAGCAATGTGCCAGCCTGCAGCTGCTGGTTCTAGTGCTGCTGAGTCCCGTAATTTACCACTTCTGAAGCAGGGAGGACCTCCTTCTTTCATCTGTGTGGCCAGTTCTTTTCTGACAGGGAGTTACCACCTTTTATTCCCAGCTCCTTGGTGTTCTCTCTGTTCAGCAAGGTGACTTGTATTACCTGAGTGCACCACCTCAGTGAGAGGGTGCTTGGCCCAGAGTAAGTGCTGTCTTTCAGTAACAGGGGGCAAATCTTTTGAAGTGGTGATATGTGAATGGTAAACCTGGAAAGCTGGGTAAGAATACAAGGAGTGTGATGGTCTTACCACATTCGCTTTCCTTACTGTGTACTGAGAAGCTGAAATCTTCTCTAATTTTTTTTCCAGTGAAGTAGAAATTTGCATTAAATTGCCTAATGTTTTGGCAGCTATATTTCTTAGTCAATTGCATTCATTTAAAACCAGTCTTGATCTTAAAATTTTGCGGGTTTGGACGTTTTAATTTAATTGTTCCTAAACTTGTGTTTGAAGCTACAGGTGGACATTATTTCTGACCTGTACAACAGGGAGAAGAAAGTGTCATGGTGGCACATTCGGTTCTCAGTTTTGTGTGGACACATGAAGATGGAACACCACATTATATGCTTTACGCTACTACAAGAGTCCTGTTATTCTTTGGTTTTAGCCATGGATGATCAGCTGTGTTACTTGCAAAGCCTGTGAAGACCCAGTACCTGCTGAGTCAGTTCTTCACACCTTGGCTGTGTGCTATTGTAGGAGATCAGGGTGCTGTTTGTTTATAAATAATTGACATCATACCCTGCATGGTACACACAGCTGTGGATCAGGATCTTAGAGATGAGTTTTCATGATTTCTGTCAGCTCTTAAGGAGGTGGCTCTCTGAGTAACTCCCAGCTCTGCACTTGAAACAAGATGCTGCCTCTCTCAAACGTGGAATTGGTTTAGAAAACATAAGGACAAATGTTTTTATTCCTGGTTAAGAGGGAAAAGGATCTTCCACCTGCTATGTCTTTTTGTAACTAGTGTGCTTGTTGGTTTAACTGGCTTGATTACTGAAGATTTTGTGTCCTCCCTTCAAAAATGAGTTTGTCTAATTATGACCAGCTGGTTTACCAAATGGCAGATTTCTTTGTAGATCTGTCATCTTGAATAATTTTCTGTTGTTTCAGTCTACTTTAGCTCATCTGTGCTATGTTAAATGAATAAAACACAGTTGCAATCACTCATTTTTAGTAAAATGTGGAATTATAATGCTTAAAGTAAAAGATCCAGTTGACATTGGCCCAATATAATCTCTCACTTTTAGTCTAACTCCTCTAACTTGCTCAGAATTTTACATACTGTCAGAATATTAGAATTGCTTTCTCTTTGAGATACAACATATTAAAACAGAAACAACTTTCTGAAACTGTGGACATGACACTGGGTTTTATTTTAATGGTCCTTGACCACATTCTTTTGTGGGTTGTTTAAGGAGATTTTTCATTGTCCTTTATGTTTGCAATCTACAAAGTATTTTTTAAACTTTCTATTTAGTTATTTACTGAGTGCGCATGTAATGACTGCTTCAGTGCAGGTGGAATTGGCAGGTCTGTTTCAATGTTCCTTTCCTGGTTTGGGGCACTGGTTGCAGTAAATATTTTATTTTGAAAGAATGGAGGTTAACAGATGGATTTTGGTGCAGTTTTTCTTAGTTTCAAGATATCCTATTTATTTAGTGTTTATTATATCTTCATTCTTGTGGGCCACGCACATATAGAACTGATCTAAGAGAACATCTAATGCTGACAGCATTAGAGCTAAGCCTTTACATTCTAAGCAACTGCAAAAAGCAGTTCACAGGCACAGTAAAAAAAGCTTGCATTTTTCAAATGCAGATATGTTTGATTTCCTTTGGAACACTGTAACACAACTTGTGCAGATAGGAGAAGAATAGATTTCTGGATCTTGAAGACAATAAATCTTTTGATATTTTAAATTAATGTTCTCAAAAGCAACTAAAAAGTCCCTTACTTAAATTAATGTACATCAGTTTGTGAGCTGTACTTAATTACTAATGAGGTGTGAAGAGCTTCCCTTCTCAGGAGCTTATCTGCTGTAATGGTTCAGTGTCAAACTGATGTTTGTTAAGCAGAATTCTGCAAGGCTTCATTCTGTATCTGCTCATGTTCAGTGTTTCTATTAATAATTCTGATGAAAGATTAAAATATACAGTGTTAAAATTTGCAGATAGTGCTAAACTGGCAGGAGGGTGGAGCACAGAACACAGTCTCAACAAATGGGAGAAACAGCCTGCACTAAGGTGTAATTCAAGGTCAAATATTTTGTAAACTACATTTACATAGGAAAAATCTGTAAAGGTTTGTGACTGATTAAGCTGCAATTTTATAGCAGAAAACTGTCAGTTTAATGGATGAGAAGGTATCAATTAGCAATGCAATCACACTGAAGAACTGGTTCTATTCTGGCAAGATTTGGACCAGCTGGGAAAGTTTAGAGGGAAGGAATGAAGAAAGGTATGAAGTCTTGAAGATATGACCTAGGAGGACAGGCTCAAAAACCTGGTTCTTTTTGGTTGGTTTTTTTTGTTTGGTTGGTTGTTTGGTTGTTTGGTTTTTTGTTGTTTTTTTCTTCCTTTTTTTTTTTTATTTTTTTCCCTCTATCTGGCAAAGAGGACACTTTGAACAGGCCTGTATATAAATGTTCCATTAAATAGAAAGATTGCTGTAAACAGGTCCATTTTAGGCAGGACAAGAAGAAAAACATTGTTAAGAATCAGGTGGTTTAATTCAGGCCTTGAGAATAAAAATTGTGACTGAAAGGGTAGGTAGCTTGTGTAATGGATTGTGTAGGAAGTACTTGGAGATCAGTACAGAAAAATATGTATGGTGAAGGTTACTGAGCCTACTCACTAGAGCTGATGTGTAACCACTTGTCACAGTCCTGTTTACTTTTCTTTTATTCTTTCAAGGCTGTCTGTGCGATGGAAAAAGAGAAATGCTTTTTATACAGTGAAAGTTAATTTATTCTTTTCAGTTTCTAGACAACAGAGGAACCTGTTTTTCACAGTGCTGGGGACTGCAATGTTTTGTAATAATCCCTAATTGTTTAGTGTAGAATGGTTTAGTGATATTTATTGTTATTCCTTCATTGTATTTTACCAACTTTCCTGCTAATTTAACCTGAGACACTTGTATCAAAAGCATCTCATTACACAGGTGAACATGCAGCACCATTGCTGCATAGCACCTTCATGTCTGACTCCCTGTTACTTCCTTGGAAAGAGCTTGAGGTTTTTTTATGTTTTGGATGGCTGTGCTTTTCTGTCCTTGCCTACTTAAGTGCTTTTGTTCCTCATTTTCCCCTCAAGTCTCTGGGGTAGTAATTTGGTAACTTTCAAACAGGTTATCCCAAATATTTTCTAGCCTAAAGAAAAAACTTTAGCAGCTGCATATTATGTTAATCATGTGAAACACAACTTTCCATCCGTCTCTTATTTAGATTTAATTACCCAATAAAATAGAGTGGATATTACTCAGATAAAATGAAATGGTAATATTTTGAATATTGGAGAAGAAATTCATATCATATTTAACTGAAGATTTTAGAATTTTGGATAGGACTAAAACTACACATTTAAGAATTCCTCCATCCAGCCATCCATCCGTCCATCCAGGGCGATGAACCAATGCCGTAAGAGACCAGTAGGTGGTGCAGGCAGCCCACCCGCTGGCTGCTCCCATGCTGGATGGTCCAGCCGGGCTTCCTTGAGCTTGGAAAGGGCCAGAATTACATGATGAAGAGTAAAGATGTGTGCATGTCACAGGCTGGGAATGTTTTTCTAATCTCATGGTGTTTCTCGAACATACAGCGCAATGTGTGAAAGTCAAACGTGTGAATTATTAGGACTTGCTCCTGGGTATTTCTTCCAAACAGAACACAGAAGTTACTTGTAGGAAGGGAACTCTGTGATTCTGAGCTAAAAATCTTGTTGTGCTGCTGGGATAAGTGTTTGGTCCTAGAGAACATAATACAGGAGTTTGTTTGGATATATAAATTGTAGGTAGTAGGTATTTCTGGTGAAGAATAAACAAATTTGTAGAAGTGATGTAATTTGATTAAAAATTATTCCATGCAGTGCCATGCTTTTTTCCTCACAAAAGTAACTGGGTATTTTCAGGAGCTCTGTTAAGAGTTCCCAGCCAGTCTAATAGTTTTGCACAGCCTTTGTAGCTGTCAGGTTTCCCTGTATTTTAAAGAAACAAAAAATTGCTGATTATTGGTTCAGTGGTGATTTAAAGCCTTATAAAAAGTATGGAGGAATTTTTCTTACTCAGTTTCATAATCAGAGGATTTCAAGCCTGTGTGATTCAGTGTTCTGTGGTAAGGGTCCATTTCTCACTGTTCTTGTTCATGTATGCAATTCCTCAGTACTTTTATGTGGATATAGGGGGGTTAGGGTGGTTTATGGGTTTGTTTGTTTGTTTTATTTTTGTAAATAAGACTTTTAACTCTTCTGCAGGTAGACTTAGTAATACATCTTACTGGTAAAACTCATAAATCTTCTGGAGTGTATAAGAAACTTGCCTCAAGCACCTATTTCTATTCCTGCTTCTGTTTTCCCTGAGGATAATTCTACAGTTACAGACTGCACAGTCTCTCTCTTTAACCCTGGAATAGCTGGGATCTTTGCCTTGTAGAGAACAGAGTGATGATTCTGGGCCACAGCTCTTCCTAGGCAACTGCTCTGTCACTGACATGTTGTGAGACCTTGAGCTTTTTCTGATTGCCTGCCAAAATAAGGTTTTTGGTATTTTGATTGTTTTGGTTTTTTTTAGTTTTGGGTTTGGTTTGAGTTTTTTTTCCCCCCCAGTATTCTGTTTCAGGCTGTATTATTCACATTATGCCGCATTGCTGACTTTACTGGCCTATTATGTTCCTGTTAATTTGTAACAGATGCTCAAACGATCCCATCCTCCGTATTTCTTTTTCTTCCACTTCAACCTCATTGTTAGCAAGGATGTTAAAAGTCTCAGAGTAGAATGTTTTTGTAGAGGTAAAATTAAAAAAATGAATTGTGCTAATGAGAAAAATTAGTTCCTTCAGTATTTTTGGTGTGTGTCTTTGTCTTAGTTTGAGTTACTGTCAAGGAAGATTTTTTGGTGCAAAATTGCCTCATGAGTTACACTTGAGTGTAATATTGGTGAACTCAAATTGTTTTCACTCCTGATGGAGTCACAGCTGAGTTCTGTCTGTAGCTCAACATCCACTGCAAAATGGATACAAAGTTCTCCTGCAGTTACTGGTCTGTATGCACCTAAGTCTGGCAACCAATGCAAACTGTAGCACATAAAGGTGTAATAGGCACATAAAATCCTGGGATTATAGTGTATCCCAACAGGTACAGCCCAGTCTTCCTTTAACTTGTTGGTAGTTTGGATGTGTTTGCACTTTCAGAAAATTCTAAGTGACTCTTAGAGCTTCCTCACAGTAGTGTTAAGTTCAGGGTCAGAGCATCATTGTGTGGTAGCTCTTACTTTTTAAAATTATACTCTACATCAATGGCAAAATAAAATTACATTTTAACATCTTGGGTTTTTTTAAATATGGCATTAGAATATTGAGGACCTTGGACAATGATTCTTCATTACCTTATGCTGCGTGTTGGATTTAGGGAAGCACATTCTTTAAGGCTATTTAGAAAAATATCTTTCGGAGGATTTCCCCTTCCACCCTCTTCCAAAAAAAGTTGAAGGTCAGTGAGGGAGGGGTGTCTGGGCTTCCAGTGGTGATCTCTAAAATGTCTGCAGTAATTTGTATTCAAATTTGATATACAAATAACAAAGGGGGTTTTTTGAGTGAATGCAAAGACAGATATTTGAAAATATCTGTGGTAGTATACCACTCAGGTGTAGTTATAAAACAATTTAATGAAGATGGTTTAGATACAAAACAACATCCTCTCAAGAGGCTGATACTCACAGAATAAACATGGAGATGCAATACTCAGAAGTGGAGTTTTCATGAACACAGGGTAAGTTTTGTTCTGTTCATATAGAATTATTTAAGCCTTGTTTAATGGTAGGCTTTTTACTGATGTTATGTGTAGATATGAATCATGTTTTTTCTTCAACTGTAAATAGGTTTGAACATAAGAACTTCTCAGGATCTAGACTTTTTCTTTTGTTATTTGAGATTGGTATTCTGCAAGTGCAGTGATGCTTTTCAGAGAGGAAACTTTGGTTATACTCTTTGTCTACAAGTTACGTATCGTAGAGGACGATAGTTTCACACCAGGTCACAGTCACATAACTAATCTGTTTGAATTGCCCATAACACGTTTTAAAAATCAAGGCGAGAGAAATACTTTTTGCTATTCAAGGCATTAAAACAGCTTCTAGAACCATACTTAGTGATCGTTGGAGCAGTCACAATTTTGTGTAGAAACTTCAAGAATAAGTCTCCTTCTTGTGTACTTCATGAGATGTTTTTCCCTTTAGCTAGAGCACCATTCCTGTTAGGCAAAACATTGTTTTCAGAATAGGATGTCTCTGTTGGATAATTCTATCCTTAGCTAACGCAGAGTGATGAGTTCCAGTATCTAACATTTATGAAGCAGTCTTAGGATTTCATCCCTCTTTCAAAAATTCTCATCCTGTACAATAAAGACTAAAAGCTTTTTTCTTCATGCTACCTGCTCTCTCAGCTGCCCTTTCTGCTAATTAAGCTTTACTTTAGCTTTGGTAGATCTTTCTAAAGGTCACCAGTAGAGCAAACTAGTGAAGAGGATTACTCTTTGCAGGGATATTTTTTTCTTTTCATGAAAGAACCTTTGTTGAGGCTCTTCCTTCCTTAGTGTAAAGGAAAAAAAAAAGAAAGCTTTAGCTTTTTTCTTTTTCCCTCAAGCTGAAAAAGTGATTTATAATAGAAACTTGAACTTTTACTGACAGAGCTCTGATGTCTAGGTGAGCAATAAAGAAATAAATTGTTGCTGTTTATGAGAAGCAATGCTGAAAACTCACTGAAGGCTTACTACAAATTCATCAATAGGTCACTATGCCAACATGAAAAGACTGTGAACATACGAACGTGTCACCTCATCTCCATTAATACTTTCATAGAAATAATTTTTAACTTACTCTGGTATGTGTCATTGTAATGATGGAATAGATTTAATGTTTAGCACTACTATTTGATTTTATTAATATTGTTGACAAATCAGAAAGAACAATATACAAAATATTAAATATCAAGTTTTTCTTTTTTAATCTCTGTATTTCATTAGGTGTGGTCTGGAAAAAAAATAGAGCATAAACCCGAAAGGATTTGCAAACATCTATACTTGTTTAAGCTGTCTGCCAAGAATTGCAATTAAGTGACTTTTACAAATGCTAATTTTCTGTTGAATAATTGGAAGGGAAAAAAAATCTTATCTAACTTACATGAAACCCTGAAGGAGAAGGTATAATGAAAAATAGTTTAATTATTTTCAGTGAGACAGCAAAACAGATTGATGAGTTTATCAGTAATTGTTTATTTTCTTGTCTTATTGTATCCTTTATTAGCCACTGAAAATGCCATTTATGATGCAGGAAAAAAAGTCTCTTAATAAGGTAGTGTATTATTTTCAACTCCTTCTCAAAATATATAGCAAAATCATCTTTGCATCCACCAGTTCGTGTTAGAAACAGCTTGTGCATAATGTTACAAAGCCATTAGCACTGATGCTTTTTTGTAAAAAAGAAGGCAGTGGACACAGAACCTTTTTTGGATACAGAGTACACAATGAAAAAGTTTCAGTCTGCAATGAGTAATGAGGCAAAAGATTTGGAGAATGTGGAAAAAAGGAACCAGTTCAAACTGTGATGTTTTCTTCCCAGTTTCAAATACAAAGTACAGTCAAGTTTGGTTTTTTTTCACCTCTCAGCTAAGTGACCTGCCATTGAACTTGAAATCGTTTTTATCTGAATTTCCCTCAATTCCTTTTTTTCAGACCCTTTGTACTTTATGTAAAAACATGATATTGTCATAAAGAGAGCAGGAATGAAAGACAGAATGATGTGAAGTGTTACTTTTTTGTTTTTTCTTTCTTTCTTTTGTGTGCATGGTGATTAGGCATCTACAGGGCACACAGGCCACCAGCTTCTTGAGTTCTACTAGGAGGTGCAATACAAAATAAAAGAGGTCTGGCTGAGAAAACAGGTTAGATCTCACATTTCAGAGTATGTACAGTCACTGTGTTCTCATGGAAAGTGGGAGATGCAACTTGAAATGCATTCGTGCAGAGAAGGGAATTGAACTTATTTCCACTTTCTGGATAAAATACTGTAGTTCTGCAGTTGCTGAATAAACATGGATTGTATTTATTTACACTGCCTCTTTGAGATGCTTTGTTTTGGCAATCCCCTCTCTTATGCCCCAGTCCCCATCGATTCTCAGGTCATTTCAGGACAAACAGAACTATTTTTGCTGGTTGAAGTTTTATATTTCTGTCAAAAGTGTACTGCTTCGAGACCAAGTGCGTGTCACACTTTGGTGATAAAACATTCTGCTTCTGGCTTACCTGAATCAAAACAATGTGATGTCTCTACATCTTTTATTTGTGTTATATTGATATTTTTATATCAATATAAACAGAAAGAAACAGAAAGAAACAGAAAGAAACAGAAAGAAACAGAAAGAAACAGAAAGAAACAGAAAGAAACAGAAAGAAACAGAATCCACAAACATATTCATCATTAATACTCAAATAGCAGTTGGAGAACATGCTGCTCTGGGAACTATACTACTACCTATACATCTTTGAGCTATACTACTGAAAAAGCTTGAAAATGGGCTGTGTGGTCTGTTGCTGCCTTTTGTTTCGAAGGAGCATCATAGAGACACATTGTCGATAATGCAACTGTATTTTAAATGACAGTGCATATGGATTTGACACTCTCACCTTTGGAGGGAAACCTACCACAAATCAGATGTTTGGCAGTAATTTGCCACATAACGGGACAACACATTGCATGGTGCCTGAGAGAATTCCAACTGATTTGTTCCTTTTTAGCTGAGTTTGTGCTAGGAAGGGGCTGACTTTTGTGAGGAAGTTGATAATGGAGGGTATAAGTGGCTGCTTTTTTTGCACCACTCATATACTGTCAGGGAAATGCTGCCTTGACTATGAAGCAGGGATTGCAATGTCTTAAATTTGGAAGCATATCCTTGATGAATTACTGTTTTACTCATTTCCACTTTCCTCGCATCACTATGTTGACTGGTTTGCAGACATGTATGAAAATGGATCAGCCCATATGTTCCTCACATAATTGAAAAGACAGGGAGAAAGAAAGGGTTTGGTGTTTGTTTGTCAAGTGGGTAGTTAGTACTCTCTGTATGTTTTCTGGTTTTCCACCATATAAAGAAAACCATTAATTGTAGTATTGGTCTAAGAAATGCTGTTTAAAACCCTGGGCATCAAGGATACTATCTTTTTGATGTAGAATTGCTGTAAGTGTGGTTAGTCGGTTAAGCGTGACTCGCTTCTTTTTATAATTGGTGTCATTCAGTATATCTATATCCTGCCTGGTTTTTTCTTGGTATGTGGTTTTTGCGTTCAGCTTTATAGCTATGCATTTTGTTTGCCTGTCAGACAGTCTGCTTTTTATCCTTAGTGTCTTTTATATAACTTGTTCATTTGACTGTCTATTGGTCCTAAAAATTACCCCTTTTTGACCCTCCTTTCTGAAAATATTGTCGAACAAGGTAGTGTGTAACTCAAGTCTTACTGCTTCATCGTGCCACACCATAAATGTAATAATGCAACTTAATTTCAAAAATGCGTAATGGATGGATCTGCCAATTTGTTGATAGAAGGGTAGTAGAGATGTGAGGTTTTTTGGTAGCATATGAAATTATATTTATGAAATGGCAATATATTAGTAATGAAGAATGAAAATCTTAAGGGCTGTGCTACTTACGATGTTGCAGACATAGTGAAAGGGAGGAGGAAAACAAAATGCTGTCCACTGGAATTTCTTTATATAGTATCTTTATAGGGTTTCAAATTGATAGGGTGTCTCCTTTTGCAGCTTTAATTTTCATTATCTCAGTATTTATGTGTTTGCAATATACTGTTATTATGTGATAGTTGATCTGAAAAAGTGACAGGTGTTGGAGGTTTTAATTTAAATTCAAGATAGAATTTCCCACCATGAACCAAATATCAGTACTTGTATATAGAACCTCTAAAATGATGCCTTACACAGCTTAGTGACTATCTTAAAACCTTAACTGCAAAGGGGGACTAAAAGCAGTTGCAAATGGCAAATGTTCTAAAGTTTATGTTAAAAATTTAATCAATCAACATAAATATTTGTAGCAAAGCGTTTTTTTTCTTAACTGTGAGTTTGATGAAGAACACCTCTATATCCACATGTCTTATGTGAAGCAGGAATAATAATGGAGAATCTGTAAATCTTTAGTGGAAAGACAAAACAAAATTTACTTTAGAAAAACAAGCTTAAGATTGCAGGAAATTAAAGCCAAGGATATGGCTTACCAGTACATTTAGCCAGTCTAGCACATAACTTTTGCCAGATATGAAGGAAAGACCTACTTCCCAGTTCCCATGTTTTATGACATGCTTTCAGCCTATCTAACCTTTATTTTTGCATGTCTGATTCTGCTGTGAACTGATAAAGGAACTTAAGCTGGCAGAAGGTTAGGAGTAGAAAAGAGAAGAAAATGATTATGTTTCTGGCAGTTGGGGTGTGCAATTTCAAAGAATACTGTTCTGTTTGGTGTCTTTCAGAATTTTTTCATCTTTATTGCTGTGCCAATTGAAAATAGAACAGTCTGAGTGAATATCACTAAGCTATTTTCATGTTTTGAAATCCATAGAAAAATAATGTCTTACTCCTATGTGCTTTCTCTTTTACCAAATAGATACATTTAAAAAACCCTAAACTTTTAACTTGTTACTATATATTACCAAACATTTTTGAATCTGAAGATAAGGAGTAGGTTTATTGTTATTGAAATGTAAGTTTTGGAGGACTCCTTTCATTTGTAATGTAACATAGCAAGAAATCTTTCAAGAGGTTGTTTCGGGAGGGTTGTTTGTTTATTTTTTCTATTTTCACTGTGGTAAAAAGATGGATCTGCTGAGAAACTTTGTCACATATTTCTCCTTGCATGAGAAACCCTGAAGCTTCTTTAACATGTTGTTTTTGATCCTTGGTGGAGTCACTGGATTTGTGTTGGCTTTATCCTAAAACTGTGTGCTTGTAGGGGTTACTGACTAAACATTAGACTTATCAATATAGCTGAGATCTTCTCTAAACTTCCCTCTGTAGAGCAGCCTTTGTTCCAAGTTTAAGAAATAACCTTTGTGAGTTAGGATCAAGACTCAATTTTGTCTCTGTTCTGCAGGTGGCTGCTTTGAATTAGTTTTTTTACATAATTAGTCATGCTTTTATTTCATCACTGATATGGTTGCAGAAGTACAAAGCTTTTCAATACGTCTCAGTTTTTAACAGATACCTTTATTGAGAGAGACTGTCTTATCCATTGACTCGTGAAGACCAGTAAAATAGCAATATCCTTCAAAAAGTCTCTTATTTAACTGTTGAGGTGGATATTTACCCTCAATACACTTTGATTCCATGATGTTACAGAATTCCTCATGTGTGTTCTTTACAAGTTATTGTTAAAGCTGTTAATGTGACTGCCTTTGCAATTTTAGAAGTGCTAGAATAAAACAGCAAAATGAAATGCTAAGAATTAGGTATACTGTTGGAGGTTTTCAAGCTGTGAGTGAACAAAGCTACAACCTGCCCATCTGATTTCAGTTTTGACCTTCTTTTGAGTAGGTGGTTGGACAAGATAACCTTTGCAATCCCTTTCAGCTTGGATTAGTCTATAACACTTTGCCATTAACACATAAGAATTGAATCAATTTCAGGATAGAGTCAGTCTCTAGTGCAGCTCAGGGCACTTCTGCTTAGGAACAGCAGATTTGGTAAGAACAAATAACTTTCTCTAGAAGATTTCCTTAACCAATCTAGGATACTAAGTGTAATACAGCATTCACATATGTGGAGCCATATGTATGCCATATATAAAACTTCTGACTTTTGCTGAATACAGTCTATACATAGGAACAATCGGTAATCTTACTGAAAATGCTATAACCTTTGTGACAATATACTTACTTTGTAAGGTTTTATTGAAACCTGTTATTTCTGTCAAGACAGAGGCTCCTATTTTGTTTGCACTCATATTTTTGACTGATGTTTGGAAGAAAAAAGTCAACTTTTTAAAGTTACTGTAAATTTGAAGGTAATAAAGCTGCCAGGTTTTGTGCAGGTCCATGTGACAATTTTGTATAAATTGCCTGAGTTGCATAGCTGCCCGTAACTTTCATATAATGATTTCCAGTGAATTAAAGAAAAAATATGGTTGATTTTCTTTTGATGGAAATGCATTAGCTTGGCAAGTTTAGAAAATCAGAAGTCTCTTTATCTGTAGATAGCAGCTGGACAAACTTCCTACAGACTCTTTGTTCTCAGCGTGGCTCAGCCTTGGTGAAGGAAGACAAAGCATTACTTCTACAGTTAATGCAACTTGTTGATTCTTTACTGAGTTTTGCAATTAGTACAGAATGAGTGCTGAATTTGTAATGATACTATTATCACAACATACCCCATCAAATATCCTTCAGTTTGGAGTTTTAATCTAAATGAGTAAAGTGAGATTTTAGCTAGTGGTTCCGTAGTTTGGGAAATTCTGTATCTAATGAACAATGTCTTAAAATATGCAGTTTTTGCTTAACCAAGCCCCATGTCTTGATAATGTACATTGCATGGTTATTAAGTTTAATTTATCTGTGAGTCAACAGTTTTCAAATGGGGTCTCTAAAAGTTGCAATACAGAACTTGAGCAGTGTGTATTAGATTTTGTCCCATAAGGCACTCATTTGAAGGACCATGCAGCTAATCATGTACTAGGTCATGGAGGTATTTCTGAGAGGGCAGTGAAAAGTGAGCATCAGGATTTTTGGATTGTTTTCTAGTTCTTTGAAAGGGAAGATAGTCTGCCATTTAAATCAGTAGTTGCAAACAAAATAACCAAGCTGTTTGCCTGTGGGGCTTTATTTTTTTTCCACCTATCTCAGTGAATCTAAGGGAGAAATTTAGCTCTTAATAGAAGCTCTAGTTCCAATTCAGTGAGGTGTAAGATTTGTACAGAATATGGCTATAGCTTGTGGAAATATTAATAATGGTTTGTGAAAAAGGCAAAGTACAACTTGTAGCCCTGGTGCTTGATCATGTTATAACTTCACAGAGTACAAAGTATATTTTAAGAGGTGGAGGTTTTGTTCCAGTTAAACAGTAATGAGAATACAGTCTTTTTCATTTAAAGTTTTTAATCCATTTCAATTATTTGTGTCTTCTAGATAGAATAAGCAAGAACTTTGAAGCAAAATAGTTTGGTGGACAAGATTGTTCTATTTACTTTTTCGCTGTCATTATGATCAGACATGCGAATATGATATCTCTTGAAAACAATGCACTGCAGATAAGCTAACAGCTCAGTTTTTGGCAGCTGTTCCTGAGTGTTATTACAAAATATTCTTTTCTGTCTCTGAAAGCAGTGGTATCTTGTGATATCACTGCATTGGGAAAATCTTATTTTTCAGGGAGGTTTACAAAGCTTATCTTTTGTTTACTTTTCTAAAATCTGAATTAACAGTACTAAATAAGAATAGTTTATGAGATTGTATTCTACTCTTACTTCATGCTGCCCTTTTTATATTGTTCTAACTTGCTCATTTTTCTCAGTACAGAAATTTATCATTAATATCATTAATTTATCAATAAAAATCATTAGTCTAGGTAGACTGAACAATGTGTTGGCATGTGTCATGGGATTTTCCCAGATAGCAGAGTTGTATGCAATATACTGACAGACATGTTTACCTTGTAAATTCACATTTGCTATTATTTTATTGTTGTTGTTTTTGAAACATGATTCCTCCTTGTCCATATCATTCTGAATTGCATTTCAAAATCTATCATTGAATTCCAACTGTCTGTCTAGGTAACTTCATGGAGTTCTCTATTATTTCTTGCGGATAAGGACATCTTGATTCTGAACACCTACAAACTTGCATCAGTATTGATAAAACTGCACTAGTATTTTGTCTTTTGTAAAATAATACCACTAATTTAAAAATGCAGTTCTACTTTAATTTGCCGTAGTTCTAAATATATTCTGTTTTTCTTTAAAGACAGTTTTTCTTTACCGTACTGTTCATATTTTAGAAAGTCCAAATGAATTTCCACCACAATAAACCAGATGATGCATTCCTTTGTCAAGTAATTACTTACAAGAAAAGAAGAAGGACATATGTCTAGGGGTCGTAATTAGGTAAATGTGTAAAATAGGAACAACTCTTTTAAAGGTTATTATACTATATATAACTATCTTAAAGTACAAGCCTATCAATCATAGTGATATATAAATTAAGCTGTCAGGGGATTCTCCTGTATCTTCTGGATTTAAGTGTAAATAAAGTGAATTTAATGAACACTTTTGCTAAAAAAGGAAATATTTTTCAGATTGTGTTTATTTATAATGTGCTAAGATAATTCCTGGTGTAATCGCATTGCTCCTGTTTGGTTACACCACCAATAACTTTGAACCATTAAATTAAAAGCGAATATGTCTTTCCAAGAGCAATTTAAGTCATTAAAGTGTAACTTTAAGTCTTTTACATTTTCACTTTTGTCTGCCTAGAGGAACAGTTGATGTCAGTAGTCAGTACCAGCCAAACTGCCTTACTTATTGACATGCATACAAGCATCCATATACAGACTTTTGTTCTGTGAAACAATTTGAAGTGTAGAGATCATGAACTGCTTTGTTGATTAATTATATGTGGTTTTTTGACCCTGTGACTTACAAGTTCCATCCATAAAAATTTGACCTTAATAGGTGCTGCTGAAGTTGGGATGAAGAGAGGAGAAATTGTTTCTACACAGACACGTTACTATTTTAAATATAGATGAGAAAAAGATATGTGCCACTCATGATGCAGCAGATAGTCTATTCAACCCACAGGATATTTTCATTTTGTCTTGCTAGTCTTTTCCCCTGATGAGAAGAGAAATTGGGATTGATACAGATAAGCAGAAATGTCCTTGCACTTGACCACAGCTGTACAGCAGTTTCTAGGAAGGGAAGAGGAAATCAAGACAGAAGTTTACTCAAGGAATTGGTATGTGCTGTTGCTTGTTGTGAGAACAGCAAATGTAGGGAGTAGACAGTGGTTATCACTGTCTGTGAACATGCAGTATTCACATGTGACAGTGGCTAGCTATTTATTGTGGACTCTGAGCGGGTATATAAGGTGCCTGGGGTATTGTAGGTAAGTGTCCCTAGTAAAGAATGGAAAAGATTAAGGAAATATGAATGTGTTGGAGGTGTAATATTCAGAAGAGTAATACAGAGATTAAGTAACAAAGGAAGAAAGTTGCATTTGATCAATGTAATTCTGAAGAGTTTCTAAAGATAATTTGGAAAGACAGTGAAGGAGAGAAATAGCTATGCTCTTTCTAACAGATTAACAAAAAAAGCTCAAACTATGTGTTCATACATACTGTAAAGTGACATTCTTGGCAAGAGAATTGAGAGAAATACTACAAAATAAATAAGAACAGAAATCTAATAAATGCATGACACCTACATAATGGGGAAGGGCCATTGGCTCAAGGAGAGGTAAGCTGAACATATGATGTTTATGTTACTGTAGGATATTCTAAGTACTGAAATGTTCTGAATTTTTCTTACAGAGTTATCAGAATTGAACAGGAAAAGGGCTATAAGCCTTAGCTCCTGTGGCTTCCTACGGGTAATAAATACAGTTTTAGAAAGTCTTAATGAAAGCTCTGACTTTTAATGCACTTTCAGGGTTTTTTTTAAAGGGCTATGAGCTCAACAATTCTTGTTGAATGCTTGGACATATATGCTTAACATGCTATGAGTGATTGCACTTACAGTGAAGAGCAGTTGAGTAATTGAAGGGGGATGTAAGAGGTCACTGTTGCACTTTCTCCATTGGGTACTTCAGCCTTGGTTTGATCCGAACCACTCAGGGTTCCAGGGAAGTGCAGAAGAATGATCCCAGGGGAAATTACCTGTTCAGAACAATGTTTACTTCATTTTAACACGTTAATTCCTGAACTGCGTGCATCAACATGTTCTCATATGTAAGAAAAGTTGAATTAAAGACCACATTTTCCTGTATTTTCTCAATACCATACTGTCTCTAAAGATGTATGTAAAAATAGTGTACTAAAGTATCCTTTTGCTGTGGTAAGTTGTAGATTGGGGTCATTTGTGCTATTCACTTAGCTTTTCTTTAGAAGAAAAGTGAAGTCATAAGCTCTGGTAAAGGATAAAAATGCATTGTTTGGCAGAAGACTCTAAATCTTGCAAGTTCCTCTACAAGGGAGCTTGGCTCTTTCACTGTTGTTTGAGCGCTGAAGTGTTTAGGCAAAATACTGTGTATACTTTTTTTGTTCTTCTGATATGCAGAATAGTCTGAAGGTTTCCAGGTTTCATTCAACTGGGCTTTTGCATACTTTCCCCACTTTCAAAATTTCAGTGCAGTGTGCAAATGATAATGCACGTAATCCTACCTTAAACAGAGGCACAACAGATAGATATTATACCTTCTGTGGTATCATGGTGCGTTATAGCACTGAGCAATAATGTGTAGATATAGTTCAGTACTGTTTAAAGGCTTAAGTTTTTCCCTTACATAAGTAATACCGTTTTAAAGGTTATATTTGAGTTGGCTTCTAGAATTTGTTTCAGCTCGTATCATCTGTTATTTGGGGATGTGGCAGAAGGGAAGTTATTTTATTTCATTAGGCATAGGACAAATGTTTGCTCTGTACTGATTAAGACTCATTTTCAGTAGGATGGGATGACCATGGTAGCAGTATATAGTGTAGCTGAATAGGCAGCTAAGAGGAAGGTGATTGAAGTATATGCTTATTTGTTTCTGAGGTTGTTACTTTAGATGGTAGCTGTCTCATGTGAGATGGTAGAAGCAAATTATTGTCTGAAGTTTCACTGATCAGAGTTTTTGAATGTATTTGATAATTTTAATGGTTTATACACATCTTTAAGTTGATTGAATGTTGAATATTCAAAAGTGATTATTTGCAGTTTTATCTTGTAGCATGACAGTGCATCATGTAAAATTTTCCATTAAATATTTATTGGAAATGAAACAGATTTGTATTTGAAGTTTATTCGTTTCAACAGTAAGCATCAGGACAGTACTTGGGCAACCAGGATGCGTAACTGCTATTATTGTTCCTGAGAATTTGTAGTTTATTTCTTGAAGTTAACTATTTTACTTCTAAGAAATGAAATTTCCTTGAGGTGCACTGTATAACATAGCTAATAACAGAATGTGGAAAAGAATTTAGTCCAGTTTAAGAGTAAACATTTGAATCCATATTAGTTTACTGGAAGCTTGTTAAAATAAGAATGTGATACTCCTGATTTGTTTATGTTGACAACTGAAAATGGTGAATTCTTCAAACAGGTCTGTAATAAGTAATTGTAGATAGTGTCATAGTTGCCTAAGGTGATTGTAATTTTTTCTTAAAAGTAAAGTGCAAAACTGATCTATGTGTGTAGCACTATTCTTGCTTTGTCTTGTGAATCATATCAGCTCCAAGTTATTCTGGGCACTGAATTTCACTAGGTTTGCTGGATTATAGCAAATCATTCGATTCACAGAGAAGAACAGAAAAGAAGTAGGTTTATTTTTATCTGGATGTAAGTGGATTTGGCCTTTGTTGTGTGGAAATTATAGTTCTGCATCAGTTTCCAGTAATATAGTTGCTACTTCATCCCCTTGCCCACACAACCAACCGTTTATCCACAACACCCATTTTAGTGTATTTATCTGATGAATAGAAAGAATAGAGAATTTGCCTAAAAATTGCACAGAACCGGTGAGAATGCACAGAATATTTTTCTTCTTGTCAGCTGTTTGACAACTGGGAGTATGTTTGTGTAATTATGGCAACCTTTAATCTCTTCAGTGATTTTACCATTCCTTCATGCTGTTCTTAACCAAATCTCTCAAACAGTGCTGAAAGAAGCTTGCTTATGAAGTTTGGTGGATTATTTTTCTTGGGAAGTCATTGTTTTAGTTCCAATTTTGCTACTTTTATGATATTCTGGGTAGTCATTTTTAAGACATCAAACACAGGAGAATCCAAACTCTCACAATCACAGAATTGTGAAATCATTTAGGTTGGAAAGACTCTTGAGATCATCAAGTCCAGCTATTAACCAAACCCTGCCAAGACCACCACTAAACCATGTTCCGAGGCCCCACATCTATACCTCTTTTAAATACATCCAGGGGTTATAGAATCATAAAATGGCTTGGGTTGGAAGGGACTGTTAAGAACATGAAGTTCCAACCCTCCATCATGGGCATGGATACCACCCACTAGACCACGTTGCTCAAAACCCTTTCCAGCCTGGCCTTGAACACTTCCAGGGATGGGGCAGCCACAGCTTCTCTGGGCAACCTCTTCCAGTGCCTCACTATCCTCTGGGTAAAGAATTTGTTCCTAACATGTAATATAAACCTTCCCTTCTGTTTAAAACTTGTCCTATCACTGTCTGCCCATGCAAAAAAACCAGTCTCCCTCTTTTCTATGAGCCCCCTTCAGGTATTGGAAGGCTGAAATAAGATCCCCTTGGAGCCTCCTCTTCTGGCTTAACAACCCCAGCTCTCTCAGCCTTTCCTCATAGGAGAGGTGCTTCAGCCCTCTGATCCTCTTGGTGGCCCTTCTCTGGACCAGCTCCAACAGGTACATGTCGTTCTTATGCTGAGGGCTCCAGAGCTTCTTTGCAATGGATTTCTGAAATCAGTTTAAAACGTACTACTTTGCTCTGCATCCTTTCTGTGAAAGGAACTTGTTGATTCTAAAACAAATTAGACAAGTGATAGTGATTTGTTCCTGATAGTGGCTTTGTGCAGTTGTTTTCACCAGGTTGTTCGATGTTGTAGCAGTATGGACATTCACAGTGCACGCTTAAAAAACCCAAACCCTAATGTAGTTTTAGAAACACAGCAACTACGAGAGATTTGTTAATGTTTCTGCACAAGATGTTGCAGCTTTTCACTTATAGGGGCCTTGTTTAAACATGAATAGTTTCCTTTCATATTTATTTCAGGATTACATTTGGGTTAAACTATAAAAGCCAAAGTCCTCCTTAAAGCCAGTATCTGATGGGGAGCTGTAAGGGTGAAAGGTTTCTTGCTTTTTAAATTAGTTTACACTGAAGGGAGATGACTTTAATCTTTACAGTAGTGTAGATTAACTTGGAATTTCGCTGTTCTTGACATGAAGAATGTACTTATTGTTGGGACAGCAAAATTTAATCCTATGGCTTCAATACACTGTGGTTTGAAAGGAGAGATGGAGTAAAGAGAGAAAAGAGAGTGGAGCTGTCAGCAGGAATGTTGGGAGCCACCCTGATGGGAACCTCTTTCTCAGCTCCTTTACTCCAGCACTTCAGTGCTTTTTAAGCCTCTGCAGAAATTATCTTGTACAGAACTTTTCTGATTGGTGTCAATTCTTTTCTTACTTGTTGAGTGCTCCTTCCTCCAGGAAGCAAATATTTCTGTTTGAGAACCAATGTTTATTCCAGCTGAACCCCCAGCTCTGGGAGAACTGCATATATAGAGGATTCAAAACGGGAGAGTCTTCCATAGCTGTTGAGTACTTGTGGCAAATGCCTATTTCACTTGTATCTTAAGTTGACTCTGCAGTGAATTCTCTTTTTGACCCTAGAGCTTTTTAGGAGGTTAGGCTAGTAGCTTGACTGCTAACCTATTTAATTTTTTCATGTCTATTTCCATGAAATGGCTTTCATGAAGGAAATTAATTTGATTAATTATTCCATATTACTTGATGTAAGACACTGTAGTTGGTTATGATGGAAATTCTTATGTACATAACCATTTCCAAGATGTTTCTCTGCAGAATTTGTTTTCTTTTCCTATTCTGCTCTACAATCATCAGCTTTTTCAGTTATCATCTATATCACTGCAACACTTGGACAGAGATATTGGGATTAAATTCTTAGTTCCACTCCCTACCCATTACCAGTTTTAGGAAGGAACCTATACATTATGGGTTTCCAGAATGGGAGGGAAAGCAGTGGAACTGGTATCAGTGTGACTGCTTGAGCCCTGTAAGAGCTGGAGCTTCACTAGGTGCTTTTAATTACATACACTATTCATGAGTTACCTATACTTCAGGAAGCTAGTAGCACCTGATCTAAAATGTTGATGGGGATCCAGGTAAATTTGTCTTTCTGGGTTTTATTGCAGTGATTGGAGTTGTTTGTATGAATGATAGTTTAAATACAGAACAAATTGCTGTTGAGTTGCAGTGGCTTAGCTGTCTATTTAAATGTCACAGGTAGCGGAGGACGATGATACCGAATCACGACAGGAAGAAGAGAAGGAAGAATTGAAATGCTATTCAAGAAGAAAGTTATTTTCCAACTGGAACCGCTATGAAGATACAGAAAAAGAGGAACAGAATGAACATGGGGAGTTACAGAGAGGAACGGACTTCAGTGTTTTGCTTAGCTCAGCAGGTAGGCATTTTCCAGTTTATAGGGTTTTTTTAGTTTTGCATTTTGAAACATTACTACTTTTCTGGCTGTTGTCCTTGATGATGAAACAGGACCCTAGAACACTATTCTTATCTGTCCAGTAAGTCTGCCATTTATGTATTTAGGAGTGTTCCAAGTCTTCATGGGAGCAGCCTTATAGCATCCAGGCTGCACTGAGCTGTGACAGATGGGAAGTAAAAGGGGGCTCCTGGCTGCATTTATAGCCTTCTTGTGAAAATATGGGTCTGAGTGTGTGCAGCATCCAGTAACATTGAGCTTATTCCTGCTGACAATAAATTTTTTGCTGATCTTGGTCATTGAGTTGCTTTCCAGGAAACAAAAAAGGTTGCTGGTATGACTTAACACAGCAAACAGTCAGGCAGCTGCTTGCAGTTGTTTGTTTTGGCAGAGATTTGTAATCAGCTCTGTACAGATGTGTGCGTGAATAGCAAGTGTTACTCTCCTCGGAAAGTAAAGATCAGTTGTTTTCCCTTCTTTAAAGGAGATAATAAACAAGGAGGTGGAGAGACAGGTTGTACTAGATCCTGGGATTTTTTAGCTGTACATGGATAGTATAGACAGTTACACAAAAAACAATTACCTAAAATTATTTTAGAAACTAAGATGTGTCATTGTGTTGGAATACCATTCAGTAGAAAGCTACAAACAATGTATTATGGGGGTTTTTTTTAGCACCTTGGAAGCTCTGAAATCTCCAAATCTAAATAACTGGATTTTTCAGCCACAGCTTGGTGGGGTAAGTTAGAAGTTAGCTACAGTAAAGTAACAAAGACCAGAGCTTCCTTTCTGTGTTCAAGAATCAATTTCTGAAGTTCTGTTTCAATGAACGTTGTGAAGTTGGGCCTAATCTGTCAGTTTTTAATCATAGGATCATGAAATGTGTATTGACTTCTTGGAATGGTATGTTGCATGGTAAACTGTGTTGGAGTCACGGTATGGACCTCAGACCTGTGTACGTAACCGAGGAATGCAGATACTGCAATTCAAAACTGCTTAAATCAAGAGGCCTACCCTGAGCTGCATGTATCCATGGTTCAGTTTTCTAAAACAAACTTTAATAACTCTGTAGTTAGCCTTCAGAATGTCTTTAAAATTGTTCTGAAAAATAGTACTTTTGAACTGAGGCTGCAACAAAATAGTATTTAGCTCTACTAATTTATATGTTTGATGAGTTATACTTCAATGCAGTTTTTGCCAACCTATTTATTTTACTCTTTAGATTCTTTCAATGTCTCAAATTAAAATCTTGTTAGTATTCATATATTCATTCTATGTATTAATTCTAAATCTTTGATTGGTAGAGGATATATTGCGACCGTTCTCTTACAATAAAATAAATTGATAAGAAACAGCAATGAAATAAAGTACTTCCTTTCAGAAGAAGAAAAAAGTACCTTCTAAACAATAGTGCAGATTTCTTGCACTATTCTTGCAATAGTGCAGTATATTCTTTTGATATACTTCAAAAAGCAGTATATGTTGGCAGGGTTATTTTTTTTTGGCTTATGTATGAAAACTGAGAATACAGACATCTTTATTTATAGTGATCTGAGAAGAAGCTTGCACCTGTGCTTTATTTGATAATTGCTGCTATTAGTATATTTCTGTTTAACATTCTGAAGTTGCAAAATGGATCCAATTAATTGCAACAAGCAGTTAGGGAGTACTGGAGAGGGAATGGAGTTAAATTTCCTTTTTTCAGTAATAGAGAAGCTTAGAAAAGTCTTAAAGTCTTGTGATTTACTATTGATACATAACAACGTAATTAATGCAGCCAGCTAAGGATTCTTTGGCAAAAGCTCAGATTGAAAACCTGTTCTGCTATGTAACATTTAGGTTCCATAATATTGAATGCAGGATCTTGAAGGGAGTGTCATCCTTCAAGATAAAATTGGATTTATTCCCAGAAAATATCCTGTTAATTGAATGAGAAAGCATAGAAAAAAGAGTTTGGCATAATGTAATAAAGACAGAATATTAATTCTAGTAGACAAACTTAAATGGAGGAATTCCTGATGTCCAAGGAATTAAAATGCCCTGGTTGTTTGATATCCTGCAAATATTTGTTTAATATCCTGTAAAAGTGCTTCTAGGTGTAATTTTCTAGTTAAAAGCAACCTAAAAATAGCAAAATGAGATGCTCTGTGATATGGGTGTCAGGTTAATAATTAGCAGGATTAGAACTTTAAATTTAGTACACGAACATTACTGTTGCTTGAATTAAGAAAGGAACAAAGTTATGACTTCTTACATGGTATTTTTATCAGTATTAGTGGAAAGTGGGATATTTTTTCTGAGGAGGAGAAAGAAGTTTGCAGATACTTGCAGACATCTTAAGTCTTTAGGGTGTTTTGTTTTACGTTTTTAAAAGCTTCTGAAGACAAACACTTTTTTTAGGTTTTTGCCTATACTTCCAGCTTTTCCCTGCCTCAAACCAGTCTCTAGGGCAGCACTGATCCTGTCTTTTCAATCAAATATTTAGGCCTGACTAGTCCCAGACTGTCTCTTGATTGCATGCTGTCTCTCTGCTGCCAGCCCTTGCCTGCCTACAAATTCTTCTCACTTTCCCTTGCTTCTGCTGTCTTTTCATCTTGTCTGATTCCTGTTGATGGGTCTTTTTTCAGTCATTTGTTGTGAGCCATCTCCTTTCCACGTACTTTTATTAAAATCCAACTCAGTCAGATTGTGTCAGAGATAGAATATCTGTCCCTCATTCTGTCCAGTCCTGGTGATCCCCAGCTCTGCATTGTTCTGCTTGGCATTGCTCATTTTGGTTTAATCCACTACTTCATTTTACATTCCTCTTAGTTTCTTTCATTGTCTAGTCAATCCCACTTTATTCTTTCAAGAGTCCAATTCTGGTCTCCACTACAAGCTGTTCCTTCCATTTTTTCTCCACCCTAAATTCTCCTTAGTTACCCAACAATGTGAAGTGACAGGCCACTGTTTTCAACTCTGTTAGGGATATCAGCATAGTTGAGGCTGCAGAAATGCCAATGCTGTGTGTTCAATCCCTGGATGGGCCAACTCATCAAAGAGTTGGACTTGAAGATCCTTGTGGGTCCCTTCCAACTCAGAATATTCTGTGATTCTTTTACAGTGAAAATCTGACTCTTCACTCATAACTAGAGATTAGAAAAAACTTAATTCAGTTGCCTTGCACATTCAGATGACATACAAAAGGCCACTGAGGATGTTTGGCGGTTGGTTGTTAAGCTCCAGCAGATCTTGCAAAAAATAGGTACAAACTTTGATTTCTAGAAGCTTGTACCTTGGCTAAGTCAGGTCATATTTTCACAAAAAGAGCACAGTGTACCTCTTTCATAAAAAAGCATTGTCCAGTCTGACTTCAAGTTACTAGTTCAGGGCAGGAAAGTGGTTACAGCCTCTCAGATTCTCTCACAGTAGAAAAATGTTCCAACCACTCTCTGGGTTTCTTTAAAAGGTAGTGCTTAGGGGAGGGAAAAGGAAAAGCTACCTGAAGCAAACAGTAGACCTGGAAAATTTCATACTGAGTAGTTCAAAAGGCGGCTGAAAATAGTCTCAAGTAAGAACTTCCAGGTGGCTTTGGTAACAACTGGTGTCACTAACCTGATAGAGCTTCTTTCTTAGGGCTTATTATATTTGTGTGTAAAGTAGGGTGATAAGTTTTTAAGTATGTTTCATTCCTTTTTTTAGCATTTTGTAATTTATTTATTTTTAATTAACCTTGAATATAGCAAAACAAACTTTTCTGTACTGCTTTTAATGTGTAGCTGATGTAGAATACAAGTCCATTGTGGAGCCTTCAGGGAATATGTCTTGAATCAATTTAGTAAAAATGCTGTTGAAGCGTAAAGAACAAGAGAAGTGGAAGTGATAGGATAACCTTACTTTGCTAGCAGAATTCTGCCATGTTTGAAGAACTGCCCTCATTTTTTGACAGATGAGGGTTAAGTGACCTACAATAGACTTAACTTGTTTATTAGGTTTTTGTCTCTGAATAGATGCTTTAGGTTTAAAAATATATTTTTAAAATCTCATTAATGAGCTGATCAAAATATATCCAGGGATTTGATTACTTTTCTTTAGACATGGTAGGCATTAGCAGTACCACAGCCAAAAATTACCAACATACATGCCTCAATAATAATGTGCTGAATTGCAAATATGATGATTATCAAGATGAAAAAATGTAATTACGGACATGAATTTTTTTCCCATTTGGTTTTTTAGGCCGTGGCTGAATAATTCTGATGCCTTAAAGGGTAAGAAAAGAAATGCTGTGTAGTTCAAACAAAACTGGCAGAATGGTTTTGAATACATATATAGAATACATATAGTTTCTGTAAGTACCAAGCCCTTGAATACAATAAAAAACATGGAACAAAAATCAAAAGAGCAGTTACTGGAGCATGATAGTAATGAACAATAAGTATAGGAATGATGAAGTAGCAGTAATATTCCCTTCCCTAAAACCCTTTTGTTTTGTTTTTTTAACCTCTTGCTTTTGGGTCTCTGTTTAATTTTGATGTATCTCTTGTAATATGTTGCTGCATTTTTTGTCATTTGCATTGTGAATATATAGCTGAGAATTAAAAGTATACAGAAGATGTTTGGCTGTCTTAAAAAACCTGAACACATAAACTTGTAAAGCAAGGCTTGTGTTAAAGATAGGTTTTCCTTCAACTTCTCTATCTTACATATATACTGACAGAGATTTGGGGAAAAAAAAAGTAGAGTGAAGAGTAAGACAGTTTTCTTGTTTCTTGTTTTTAATGGTAATTCTGCTCAAACAAAAAGAATGGCAATAGCAGGACGTGGTTCAGATGCTAAGAAAGAATCCTTTGAATTTTAAAATTCTAGAGAATAGCTGAAAATCAGTGTTTTTTACAGAAATGCCTAACTTATTATTGCTTTGGATTACTGTATATATCGGGGTCCCACTTTTCAGTGGTATTTGTTTGCCAACTTCTACTACTTCTTACTTGGTCAGAAATTCAACTGATGCAAAACTTCATGTTCTTGCTTTTCATCAGGTGACATGAACTCCATGTAGAACATAGCAGTGTTGCTTACTTCTTATTAATTATCAACACCTTTGATGTTAGTACCAGGTTACTGGTCTTGAAAGATGATTACACTTTTGCACTAAGGGTTGGTAACAGAGAGTGTTCCTAGTTTATGCACTCCTGAACTAAATGGGTATGGGCATGTGCTTTACTTACATCTTTCCTATGTTCTCCGTTTTTTACTACTTCATTCTCTGTTTTTTACTACTTCATTCCCTAAACGTTCTCTGAGTTTCCATGCCATGCTCTCCTATCCTGCTTCTCCTTCTAGCTGCATTCCAGCACATTTGAACTTTCCTTTTCTTTTCGAAAAAACGTTTCCCATCTGTGGAGGCTTTTAATCCAAGTGGTCTCACTTCCACTTGCACATGTTTTTGTTGCAACAGTTATACCCAGGGCAGTCTGCAACTTTGGGCTTGTTAATAGACCTAAGAGATACTGCTGGTTTATGTACCTGTAGGTATCTGAAATCAACAAAAATGCAGTCTCTTCCCTACTTCCTTTCTTCTCAAACAAACAGAAAAAACCCTTCCACAATAAAGATTTGCAGTGAAATCACAGGCCTAGGCGTCAGTGGAAGCCGGTTCCCCATCTGCTCAGTGCTTCCTCCTGAACTGTTCCTAACATTACAGAAATTCATCTTTTTTTTTTTTTCCTAATCAGACAAGCCAAGCTGTCATTTTTTTTTTTTCGGTCTGAACTAGAAATAGGGGGTGCCAGATTTTAAGTATTAATTACATTTTCTTGATAAATGTGTTTTCCTGTAATAAATAGGTAATCTGTACTCATATATGCTTTCATATCTTTGCCTTTTTCCCTCCTAAGTTTTATCTAAAATGTAACCAAAACTGTGATTGAAGTGGAGAAGTATAATGTGACTCCATGATTTGAATGTATGTAAGTGTAGGATAATGTCTTCATTTTAACATTCTGATATCTTAGAACTATGTGGCTATATATGTGTCAGTTATAGTACTGTATTACTAATGGTAAGTAATAAAAGAAAAATCTGAAAGTTTACAATGTTTCAGAGAAATTTGTATGCTTTATGATATAGGACTGAATAGAGTAAGATTTGCAGACTAAAGGGGTTAAATTTTCTTCCTAATAAAATCATTGCAGTAAGCTTTTCCATAATCTTTAGATTTTTCACATCTTGAGTGCACTCATTTATTTGTGAAGTTCCAGATTTCTGGATTTAAAAAGTTTTCTGACCAACATCCTTCTCTAACATTGCGTCCTAATCTTTTGCTGCTTCTATATATTGATGTTATTTCTGCTGAATTGTGTTGAAGTGTGTTTTAGTTATGAAATCACAAATCAGTAAGTTTAAATGTGGAGCAATTTGTCCTTATTCCTGTCTTGCTGTTGTCACGTCCACTACTTGATATTTGTAGGCTTGAGAGGTAGATAAAAATGTCTACTCATGTGATTCACTGTTTCTTCTGTGTAATAATGCCTTTGTTTTTATAGTGCCCCTTAAACTGTTTTGTCTGACTAGGCCTCCTGTTGGTCATCACGGTCTCTGCCACATCTCTGACATTCCTGCCACTGAAATCCTCTAACCAAAACTGAATTACTCTGACTCTTGTACTCAGATGGTACATTTCATATTCCAGTATTAATTTTTAAAATTCAGTATGTTATTGCCACTACGTTCCTGTTCCCTTACACCTGTTTTTACTACTTTTTATTTATTTTCTACCATTCCTCCTTTCTTGGAATTTTTGTTTTATTACAGGAACTTTGTAATTTTCTTTGTTGCTATATAGTACTTTTAATTGATTTGAATTTTTTCTCTTGAATTATTTTTTATACTTTTGCTTCTGAAACACTGTTAAATCACCTGAATTGAACTATAAACTTTTTCGAGCAGAGACTTTTTTTTGCTTGTTGGTAAAGTATTGGTTCCTTTTCAATTATGACATTATTAGGTATCACTTCTGTGGTAATATTAAAAGGTGTTGATTGATTTGGAGGAGCTGTATTTGTTTTAATCGTAATACTTTTGCTCCATTTCTCAGCAGCTTACATTTGAGAAAGAAATAAGAGGAAATGTTACAAAGTTATAAGATCAGAATATTTTGGTTATGGTGAATTGGGCTTCTGTGGCCAGGTTTTGGTAGCGAAGGGGTTACAGTGGTGGCTTCTTTGAGAAGCTGCCAGAAGCTTCCCCCATGTCTGACAGAGCCAATTTCAGCCAGCTCCAGGACAGACCCACCACTGGCCAAGGTTGAGTCAATCAGGAATGATAGTAATGCTTCTGTGATAATATATTTAGGAAGGAAAAAGAAAGTTACTGCAGAGATGAAGATTGCAGCCAGAGAAGAGCAGAGTGAGAACATGTAAACAGCTCTGCAGACACCAAGGTCAGTGGAGAAGGAGGGGCAGGAGATGGGACAGGTGCCAGAGCTGAGGTTCCCCTGCAGCCCATGGTGCAGACCATGGTGAGGCAGCTGTGCCCCTGCAGCCCACAGAGGACCACGAGGGCACAGAGATCCACCTGCAGCCCCTGGAGGAGACCTGTGCCAGAGCAGGTAGATGCCCATGGGTGTCTGTGACCCTGTAGGAGGCCTGTGCTGGAGCAGGGTCCTGTCAGGCACCTGCTGACCCATGGAGAGAGGAGCTCATGCTGGAGCAGGTTTCCTGGTAGGACTCGTGGCCCTGTGGGGGACACACACTGGAGCAGCCTGTGCCTGAAGGACTGCACCCCATGGAAAAGTGACCCACATTGCAACAGTTTGTGAAGAATTATTGCCTGTGGGATGGACTGATGCTGGAGAGGTTCATAGAGGACTGTCTCCTGTGGGAAGGACCCCACACTGGAGCAGGGGCAGAAACAAGCTGTGAAGAACTGACTGTAACCCCCATTCCCTATCTCCCAGAACCACTGGGAGGGGGAGGAGGTAGAACTCAGGAAGGAGTGAGAGGGAAGGTGAGGGGAAGGTGTTTTTAAGATTTATTTTACTTCTCATTCTCCTACTCTGATTCTGTTAGTAATAAATTCAATTAAGATCCCCATTGTGAGTCTATTTTACCTGAGACAGTATCAGTGAGTGATTTCTCCCTGTCCTTATCTCAACTCATGGACCCTTTGTCATATTTTCTCTCCTCTGTCCAGCCAGGGTCAACCCACTACATATGGTAAGGATGATAAGACTATCAGATGTAGCAGGTTGGTTTAATTGTAGAAACCAAACTTCATTTGTTGTTCCATTTCTCATAAGGATACATTTATTCCAAATATCAGTTAACAAACAAAATAGCTATGATGGAATACTTCCTTGTTCATTGATGAATGCTCCAAAGCAGTGTTGTGATCAGATTGCGTCTCTCAGAAGAGACTGAGAGACCTATTCTTCTAGCAAAATTCTCAGAAATTTGTTTGCAGGGAGCAGTGCTATTTCTAAACATTGGTTCTGGAATGAAAGAAGGGCTGTGAAGTAGATAGTGCTCTAAAGGGAACAGAGTGCCTGTTTCTTCCTTAATCTTGGCTGCAGCTTCTCCTTTCTTCTTATCCCATCTGTGGTCCTGAAATTTCTCCTCAAATCTTCTACTGATGGTTTGGACTCTCTTAGTCCTTCTCTTCTTTTAATACTTTTGGAGTCACAGCTATTCATTTTCAGGTGATTCTTTCCTTCATCTCATCCTGTTGCTCAAGAATTTCCAGTTTCTACATCCAACTTCTAGTGTAGGCTTTCTTTTGATCCTTCTCTGCCTCATAGTTTTGTACCTGTCTAAATCACATGTTAGCTCCTCATCTAGTCTGTGTTCTCTTGCCTGTTCTTCGCTCTAAGCTCATCAGGGAAGTGGTGTCTTTGGCATTTCTGGGTGCTGTATAGGAAGATGGCTCTTTTAAGCATTTAAAAGATTTGGTTTTTTTCTGAAACAGCTTATTTTTTTGTCTAGATTTGAGTAATTTTCTTGAAGAATGTCAAAGGCATACTGAGATTTGCCAAAGTTTTTGTTTCAAAACAAGAGTTGTGTTAACTATTCCACCCTCAAGGGAACTCTTATATCCTATTGTCCTTTCTTGCAAATCAAACCTTCTGCGTGTGTAAATTTGTGAACTAAAAACTCTTTTAATACAAAGCATGTTTGAGGGTCAGAATAGGGTGCAAGTGGGGAAGAATTATATTTTCTTTGGTTCTGACTCATTTTCAACCTTTACTGGAACGTGAATCAGATGACCTTCCTTTGACAGTACACACTCATCATCTCAGTTTATAAAGCATGGTATTTCTGAATCTGTTGCGGATAATTTGGATTGTGAAACTGATTGTACTCTCTCTACTTTTTATACTGTTGATTGAAAACAGCCTGTGGTAATGTGGTTTTTTTCCTTGAGTATATGCATGTGCTTCAGTATGCAGAAAATGTGTCACTGAAAAGTGTATATCACAAAATGTGAGGGGCAAGGTGGAAGAACTAATTCAAGGTGGAATGCTTTAATACAATGATATAATTCTACTGATTTTTGTGTCATAAAGGCTCGATAGGCCATAATTGCAGATATTTATAGCAAAGAAATTTTCATTTGAGACACTTGGTTAACTTACTGCTGGGAAAATGCTGGCAGAATGGAAGTTTTGGAAAGTCAACTATTTTAAACTGACAGTTCAGTGATAAGGGGAGCTAATCTGAGTTAGATTTTTCTAAGTAAATAAAGTGCTTTGGGTGCAAGAGTAATAATCCCAGAGAGAAAGTCTATACAATTTTTACTGTTCAGGAAAAGATATTCTGTTTGTAGGGTTCCGTCACCCTTCCAATGCCCAAGAAAGTGTACCAAAGCGGTTTTAATGGAAAACAGCACTTTTGCCCTGACTTCTTTACTGATGGAGCCTTGTTAGAGCTGGTTGGGTTTTTCTTCTATGTGTACCTAATGTTTCTAAAGTTGTTAGAAGATAGATTTCGGCAGGACAGAATTTGAAGTTGCTTTATATTTTGCTTCTACCCTTGATACTAAATTGTGATTGCCTCCTGTCTTCTGGAGAAAAGAGTTTGAAAGACAGTTCAGTGATATTATGGATTTGGCCCATCACCAGATATGGATCTAGTTGCCTGATTTGACTGCATGAATGGTGCAAAAGAGTTGGCAGGAACATGAAATGGAACAGCTGGTGAGAAGGGAAAGATCTTGTGGAATCAGGGAAATACAAGAATTGCTATTAGTAAGAGAAGAAGCAAGAGCTCTCTTTTTGGTGGTAGCATGCATGTGTATTGGATTAAATTGGATTAAATCCAGATACCTACTTCTGATTTATTTTAATGTACATTTACCGTTAGAATATTGACAACAAGTAAATTTTCTAATGCAAATAAGGGACTACATTCTCTCTTGCTTTTTTGTAACTCCACGTGATTCTGTCTCCCCCTTCCTTTATCTTTTTTCTGTTGTTCATTTCATGATGTCTTATTAAGTGTTCACTTGCTCTTGGTTTTATATATTGTCTTTCTGTCCCATAGACAACTTTATTTTTCTGAGTTGTATTTGAATATGAAAAATGAGGAGGAGGAAGAGAAAAAAGGGAGGAGTAGAAGCCTCCAGGAAGAACAATCTAGTCACTTAGAGGAAAATTACCTACAAGTATGAGATGACTAAATTAACTTGTAGAAATGTAATCTGAAAGCATCAGATCTCATACCTGTACCTTACAAGCACAGTTTAGCTTGTCAAAGAAAATTGGTCTTTATAAATATCTCCGTGTAAAGTAACATTTAACTAGAGACAAAGCATTTTAAAGTCTTTAAGTGTTTGATTTGGTCATGTTATCTTTGTGTTAAAAAAAAAAATCCCAACAACTACAAAAAACCCCCTAGTGATTATTTCTGCTTAGTGCCTGTACTTCAAAACAGTTTATCTGTATCTGTTCATCTGAACTTTAACAATTTTCTTTTGGCTGTTCATTTATTAATAGAAGACTCCTATAATAGTTCTTGGGGGGTTTCTATTTGCAAACCTTTCTACTTTAAAGTATTTTAACATACTACCATTTTCCATTGCTGCAGTGGTTATAGGAAACTAAGGAAGTGAACAATGGAACCCCTTTGGGAAGCACAGTTGGGAGTATGAATTAAAAACTTACGTTTACGAACTTGCTCAGTAGAGGAAAAAAGTATTTATGGTGTAAATTTTGGCATGAATTAAGAAAACCAGAAGGACATTTTTTTAGTTAAAAAAAAGCTATAGAGAGAGGTAATTATTTTACCTCACAATTGCAAATGCTTTATGGTGGTGACAGATGCTATAGGCAGTGTTTTTTTCTAAGTATCTAGAATAAAATAATCTGAGCTCTATTCCTGAAGTCTGTCAATCTCCCAGACTGACTGCAAATTGAAATTATTTCATTCAAAAAGGACTATTGAAATAGTTTGTTCTGTTACAGAAATAACTCACTGAGCAAGCTATACTGTATGATAAGAAACTGCTGTAATGCATTTTTGAAAACTGAAGCACTGAACAACCACACTTGCAATGTAACTTCATGTGACTAGAGTTCATTTAATCATGAAAGGAAAGCACAGTAGGATAATCCAGGGAAAATATAACATGGACAACATATATTTCGGTGATATTGTACACCTATGACACCAGTCAGGAAGAGATGATATCCACATAATGGTATTACAGCTAATTTATATTAGAATAGGTAAAAATTCTCAAACAGCCTATTAAGAAGAGTATGTATAGGTGTTTAAGAAAATGAATTTTTTTCTAGAGCCTGTTTTTAGATATCTGAGTTCTGATAGCTTCGCACTGCTAAACTTAGAAATTAGTCCATTTCCTCCTCTCCTTGCAACACATTTTTAAAACATTATTTTAATTGTTAGGTGACATAGTGTTTGCCATTATTTGCTTTTAGATGTTAGAGATAAAATACTACCAAAAAACATCTTTGAAGTATAGTTCCTTCATTTTTTAACTGCAAGACATGTGAAATAGCAAATACAATAAAAAAGTCAGTTTCAGTAAGGTTTGGGGCAAATTTGAGGAAGGGTTTCCTTCCCTGAAAAATTTTACAAAGACGGTAAAATTTATAGATTACAAAGCCAAATAAACCATTTCTGATAGGGTGAGCTTTTCTGAATAAGAGGAACAGTCATCAAAGTAAGTTATGACCTAGTTATCGGTTGACTTAGGGCATATCTCTTAGTACAGCTACTGTTAAAAGCTGTTGTCCGTTGTGATTTAGATATGTCTACCTTGACTACAGCAAGGCTTTTGACACTCCAGAGATCCCTTCCAACCCCAGCTGTTCTGTAATTCTGTGAATTTCAGTGACAGAGAATCCCTCAGAGCCGGTTGTCGCGCTGGGCGCTTGAATTGATCTGATGTGTTGTTACCTTCCTTTTTAAGGTGTGCATGTGATTTCCCCTCTAATTCTGTATAGCCTGAGGACTGCAGAGAGTTACAGTAAAAACCCACAAAAATGACAGATTTAAACTCATTGCAGATTAAGTGATGTACATTGTGTGTGTGTAAACATTCGAAGTCGTCTGAGGTGATTGTTACTCTTCACTAGTTGAAAGCAAATGAGCCATAGAAAGTAGGAAAAGAATAGAGAGCAAAACAGAAAACACATCACGATTTTGTCACCACATAAGTCGGTGGCACAGGCATACTGTGTAACTTTTCCCAATTCAGATCCAGAAGCTCCACAAGGAAGCAATTGTACAGCAAAGGGCAGCAGGAAAACAGCATGGATGAATTTACATATAAGGCATGGCTAAGGATGATATGAGTAGAGTAGAATAGAGATCTTCAACCCCCCAAATAGATGACTGAAAACAGTATGCCATTGCTGTCTGTGAAATCATGAAGGATGGATATAATGAATAAGAAATTACTATTGTGTTTTCTAGTGCAAGAAGTAGGGAATATTGAATGAAGCTATCTGGCAGCAAATTCGAAACAAAGAAAGGACGTCTGTCACAGGATCTTGTGGAAACTGAAATTTTGTACAAGTTCAAAAACAACTGGAAAAGGTTATCTTATAAATAAGACATTATCTCTGGCTCAAGAAATCCCTGAACTGCAAATAGCTAGAGGCTGGCAGAATAATTCTGAGGAAGTATCCTGATGTGTGTGCCCTGTTTTCAGGCTTCCTTAGACTTACGCTGTTGGACACTGTTGTGCAGAATTTGGGGCTGTATGGAACCTCTAATTCGATATGATGTGACCTTTCCCGAGTGATGTTCTTCTCTCTTCCCTGTTGTAAGCTGTGGAATCACTAACTTAGTATTTAAAGTTTGAGATGGTGTCAGTTCAAAGCTATTGGAAGGTATTGAGGTACTGTAAAGGATTCATTTTTCCGTAATTTTAATATTTTTAGCAAGCTTGCTTACTTTACCACTGCTTGATGTATAAATATATAGTAGGGGAGTAGCAAGTTGAATTCTTTGTAAAGCATCGATACTGCTCAATGAGGCAGACTATGCAAATGGATATTTTTAATGTCTCATAATTTCAGGAATGTTGAAGAAGACAAAAGAATGTTTTTCTAGAGTACTGAAAAAATGCTATAAAATAGAATGATTTAGGTAACTGTAGATCCATGTATGTGATATTGATCCTGGGAAAAAGGAATGGAAAATGTGATACAAGATTTGGTTAATTAAGATTTAAAGTGTGGAGGCAGGCCTTGCCTGCAAGTTCGTCAAGGACCGGCAGTCAAAAGGACCACCAGACAACAGAGAGGAATGAGCTGAACAGATCTAAGTTGAGGCTACAGGGCTGCAGGTTTTGAGGAGCACAGAGTTTCATCTACCATAACAAAGTTTCTTTCTTTGCAGATACTGCTTTGCCGTGTCAGACCCCTTCACAAAGCATTATATGTTTGCTGTAAATATATGTAAACCCTATGTAAATGTATGTAAGCTTTTAACTCAGAGTTCATACTGATAGAGGCCTGAAGGTCTGTCACTGTGCCTTATCACTTATAAACTGCTTTTGCCTGAACTGGCACTGCTTATTTATTCCACACCAAAAAAAGAGGGATATGAATATAACCAATATCAGTCAGTTTGGCTTTTTGGAATATGTCTCTTTGGATGTGTTTGGAAGTACTGCATAGTATTATCTTCATGTATCTACAGCACAAATGGTTTGATGTGTTTTAGTTCCTTTTTTCTCATTACAGTAATTTTTGGAGGCAGGGGATTATTTAATGAAAGGGCTTGAGAGAGATGCAACTGGCTGTGGTGAATTTTGTATTCATCTATAACTCAAGGTGAAATGAACCTATTGGGTCAGTGATTTAACTATAGGAGCATAACTTCTATTAGGTTATGTAAGCTCTATCTCTTAATAAAAAGATGGAAGTGTAAAAGTATCTTGTGTTTTACTTGTAACATAATAGTCTTGAGTAGACATGAAAGTGAATGCAGAAAATAGGTCACCAGGTCTGAGTATGTGTACCTACAAGTCCGTGCTGCTGAGTGCATTAGACCCTGAGATTAGCTCAGTTGGTAAGAGCATGGTGCTAATAACACCAGGGTTGTGGGTTTAATCCCTGTGTGGGCCATTCTCTTAGGAATTGGACTCAGTGGTCCTTATGAGACCCTTACAACTCAGAATATTTGGTGTGGATTTCTATTAGCTGATAACTACCTTTAAGGAGCTGTTTGCATTTTTGTTTTGTGTCTCATTTGCATGATTTCTAAAAGGTTTATTATACCATATCTTGCCACTTTAATATTTCTTACTTGCTGAATTAGTTGGGAAGGGGGTCCTCTTTGTATGTACCACATGTGCCGTTTTGCTAAGCAGACATCCTCTCTAGGCAATTGACTGTAGTTATTTTTGTGATGTGATTTATTCATTTCACAAATACAAACAGCTTAGTACAGAGGAAATGAAAAGATATCCTTGTCAGATGCTTAGCGATCCTTGAACAACTGCTGGAAAAATAAATATTGACTTACTGCTTTCAGGTGAGGTGATTTTACGTAATTACACATTTTGGAAAACATTTTATGATATATTTATTTCTGGTTGTGTGGAAGTTTAGGTTTTGGAACTTCATAATGAACTATTCACTTAGTTAATGCATCTGAATTGTTTGAGGATAAGTAAGAGAAATAATGCACTTAAAAATAGCATTTATCTTGATGACTTAAAATTATTAATGCATACATCTGAAAAAGTCTACCTTTTAAAATTATTACGTATTTCAAAAAATATTAGTTGTATCCAATTCTTCTTCCTGTAAGAAACCTTTCCACTTGTTCATAGCCGTCTCATATTTACAACCGAGCTTAAAAAGCCCTAACTGCAATTCTCAGTTCTTAAGTTTCTAAACCACTAAGTTTTGAGTAAGTCTTTTGAGAGCTTCATTGAATAATCACCTTTTTTTTTTTTGGTGGGCTTTTTTATTTGTTTGTTTTAAAGCTGTGATAAACAATATCTTTTACAAAAGAGGAGGCAAAAACTCAAGTTAAAACTCTTCTGATGTGAGAGCAGTGACTGGAGAATCAAAGGTTGAATTCCAGTTCTTATTTTTCTCTGTTTTTTACTTCCAACTCTGAACCAAATTCAGCAGAAACAAAGCTGTGTTCTGAAATCAGCTGACAAAAGCTGTATTGCATCTCCTGCTTGTTGCAAATGTTATCGAGTTGTAGTAGTAGGCTTTGATGGTTCAAGTTATGAAAATTCTGGACTGGTGTTGTTGAAACTTGTCACCATATATTGTTTCAGTTTATGTTGTACAGAACCTACTTCTTAACTGATGCTTTTTTTCCTTGGTTTGTTAGATGTGAGACAAAGTATCAGTGCCTGTAGTATAGGACCCGTAAGGAGACAGGGAGAATTCTTACTGGATCACTTGAATGTGTGAAGTGAGACATAGGAAAAAAATGACTGAAAGATGTTTGATTGACCAATTGGAGCTACTTATAAAAGAGAAGGACAGAAACTGGGGAAATGTAGAGAATGCTGGAAGCTGTGAGCAACAAAATGGCTGAGTTATAGGTGCACTAGCAAAAATTCCATTAAGTTCTCATTAGGGACAGCAAATGGGAAAGTGGAAAAGGGTTAGACTAATAGACTTTGCCTGTATTAAACAGGAGACCTAAGTATGAGTGTTTAGAGAAATGAGTTTTTCCCCCTTCTATGGCAGTGCAAAGTAGAAAGAATTTCATATCTATAAAGTACTCTACAGTAATATGCATGAGATGACCCCTCTCCTGCAGAGTTTGTTTCACATATCTTATCTGGTAGAAATTCCGTTATTTTGGGAGTATGTTGTTGACTCCTGATATTATGATGAGCCTTGTCTCATATCAACTTGAGTTTTTTAGTCTTTGGCAAGTAAGTTTAGTCTTCTATCACTTGGTAGAATTCATAAATTCTTTGTGCATAAATGAAGGGTTCAAAAGAGGTGTTTGTGAATGGCAAATGAGTCTGTCTTTAGCAAGTATCAGGAAGAGAGATTATTTTAGTACATTAGCAAAACATAAAAAGGAAAAAAACCAAGAAAAGAACTGCTGGTTACATTAAATAAGAATATCATATAATAAGATGTGCTAAATAGAAATGAGGGAAGTGATACAAGGAGAAGTAGAGGAGATACTTAAAACAGTACTAGAAGAAGAAATATTGCATCTTAGTAAATAGAAAAAATTGTGCAAAATCAGAAAAAAACAGTAGGAGCAAAGCTGTAGTTTTTCAAAGCTGCTGTTGCATACAAAATACTATAAAATGGTATGTTAAATGATATATGACTCTTAATGCTTTTTTAGTTTCAAGGATTGTGGGAGGTTTTTTGTGTGTGAGCAAAGGTAGCTTTCTCTATGACTTCTAAGTGTAGTTTTTTGATTAACAGATACAGTGTTTATTTTTCAAGACCTACTAGATGTTAGAATCTCGTTCTAAAATGTTTTGCATGTTATTTCCATATAGAATTCATGTCAATGTGACTTGTGTTGTGAATGCTCCAAATGAATTAAAAAAAAATGAGATGACCTGTACCTTCTTTTTTATACTTCAGCTGGGGCACCGATGTCCAGTCTTCTGATTGAAACTCTGTACACAGTACCTTGGGGTGTATTAACATGGTGCTGTTTCCTTATTGTGCTGTAGTTTACCTTTCATAAATAACTAAGCAACACTTCTAGCTTTATTTAATATCCTTTTATATAAACAAAGATTCATTATTCTGTAATGAAAGATAACCTTTTACATCTGCTGCTGGGGTGCAAAACATTGTTTGCTTTGCTAGATTATACAGATAATGAAGTGCAGTAAATTTTTTTTTGGAAATGTGACTTTTTATTAATTTTTTTTCTTAAACACCCATGCATGGACGTAGGTATTAAAATATTTTAAAGGATTTAAATCTTAAGATATATTTCACTCTAGTATACATCAAGAGAGAGCATTTAATAGTTTTTCCTTTGAATAACCTTAATATTAAAAGAGATCTGTTATTTGAACAGTATGGGAAATCTAAGAACATCAAATATCTGGCACAGAATGATTCAAACTTCAGTATCAGTGTAAAGAAATTTAAATTCATTGAGTTATTGTCCATACATGAAAGTATATGTTGATGTGATAAACAATTAAAGCAGTATATGAAATAAAAACTTACCTAGGAGATATTTGATTGAAGCTTTGTCTGTGCTCTGTCAGAATATACTGAGACTCACTCAGCAGATAGGAAGCTTTTTCCTATTTGAAATGCATTGTGCACTCTCGTCTTGTGATTTCTTTTCCACAGCGTCTTGTTGTTCACTGCTGCTTCGGTCTTGTGGTATTAGTTGTTTCCAGTTTATTTCCAGGTAGCTCCAATATCTGATTTCTTCCACATTCAGCATTTTTGTTTATTCTGCCCTAATCAGGTAACAAAAAAGAACCTGTAAACTTGGCATCTTCCCCTCCCCACCAAAAAAAAAAAAAAAGAAAAAAAAGGCAAATGCACCGACCCCAGTTAACTCAAGTATTCAGCACCCATTTAAAAAATCTTTTAAATATTTAGAATCCAGGTCAATTCCATCTGTTTTCTGGTGCTATTCCAACACTGAAAAGTTATTTTCCTGCATATTTTGGTATCCTCCACATTTTAGGTTTTTGTAGGAAATATACAGGATCAGTAGACATCAGGTCTTAACTTTTAATCCATGCAACATTATTCTGTGAAGGATGGTGAAGGTCTGCCTCTCTCAGCTCCTTATGCTTCTGTCAGACACAGATGTGAAATGCTGCTTTAGAGCAGAGGGGAAAAAAAATCCCAAAGGGTGTAGTGTTTTGTCATCTCTCAGGACAGTGAGCACGCATGGCATCAATGAGTAGCAGATATGAGCTATTCAAACCAGTCACTGAACTGACAGGATGACGATTTCATACATAATAGAACCATTAATTATTTCTTCTGATGGACAGCAGTATGTACTAGAAGAAAAAAGCAGCAGATGATAATACTAGGTTTGCTAGGTTCTCTGTGTTTTAGCAGCTTGTCATCAAGAAACAAACCAGGAAAAAAATGTGGTTTTGGGATATGATCAGGTAAAACAGACCAGAGTTGTTTTGACGTGGTGGATGTATGTCATGCATAGGGTTAAAAATGCCATTCAGGTTAAAGTCAATTCATAGCTAGCTTTTTATCAAAAAGATGTTCCAAAAGATTTGCTTTGAAAATTGTGGTTTGTGTTTTGCTTCATATAGCCTTTCACTGGGGAAACGTGATTGTAGTCTTGTGGGTTTTCACTTATACCTTAATGTGCAGATTAAGCCTACACATTTGAGTTTTTTGCCCTGCAAAAGGAAACCTTAATGTTAAAAAAAATATTTTTAAAAGAACTCTGTGTATGATGATGATGTTCAAACTCACTGCACACTTTGTATCAAAGACTGACTCACAAATCCATTTCTAATTAATTTAGAAATGTAAATCGTCTGATTTAATGTTAAGTAACCACACTCTTAAGATTAATATGTAAGAAATTATATATATTTAGTCACTTTAATGTAGCATAAGCCTTCATGAATCTGTCCTAAAATATGATGGATAAAATCTTCATTCACTGGTTCAGTGTTGTTAGGGGCAACGTATGCTGATTGTGGGAAAAATAATGTGACATTCGGAACTTTTCCTTAGAATATAGTTTCTCTCTTTTTTTTTTTTTTTTTCTCTTTGGAACTTTACTTAGTGTAAATTTTCTTTGTAAATATGTTGACAAGAAAATATTTACAATCAATTTCTTTTTTTTGCCTTCTGTGCATTGAAGGTAAAGAAGAGATAAAATGATGAAAGAAAGAAAACACTACTGTAAAACTGGGGTGAAACATAAACCGCATCAAAGACACAGTAGGCGAAGGGGCTACTTCTACTGGTTTGTACTTGTTTGCTCTCATAATTTGCCTTAGTTTGGTTTTATTGAAGCAGCAAAGTTATCTTCATCTTTCCTATTATGAAATCATGAAGAGTATCTGGATAAAGCTTTTTTTTGGTTTATGCAGTCAATAATGATAACATCAATAGTGCCCTTACATCACATCAAATAACTTTTGGAATACTTTCAGTCTCTAGCTTGCATTCTATCTAGCTCAAGACCAAATCCAAGCCTCGTAAAATATGATGGCTGTAACTTTAAATCTTAAGTTGTCAATCTTGCTCTTTAGGTAAGAAGTTGAGTTGCCAAGGTTACAGTGGGTATATGATGTAAAGTCCACGCTGAAAGTACTGGAATGAGGCATACTTTCTGAAATAATATTAACACTTTCTGTCTCGTGATTTCTGTCCTCAAGCATACAATCCATGCCTGGAGTTGATAGCCTAAGCTGAACTGCAAGTGTCCTAAATATATCAGGATATTTCATGAAAGTGCTGATTCTTATGAAAACCTTCCAAGTATTTGGAATCTGACAAGGCACAACCTTTTTATTCTTAGATAAGCTTTTGGGAGACAATGCTAGCCTGGTCTGCTTCCCTCCTTGCAAATCCCAAAACAGCGGATTCAAATATCTACTCTGTGATTATCCCCATAAGAAGTCCTGAAGCACAAAATAACTGAGCAGTGTTTTAATACACACACGTCCAAGTGCACATATAGACATACATCTATAAACCCCACTTTTTTCCCCTCTTCAGAACAAGGTAACCTGAGCTATTTGTATGTTAGTATCAAAAGTATCAAGTATTCTGTTGTCTCAAACCCAGAGATGAGGATAAACTTGGATAAAGCAGCACGTTAAAATTTAGTCAATGACAGTGGTCCTGACATCTTGATATGCAATCTGAGTCTAAGATAAGGAGATGATTGGTGTTAAGAATTCAAACTCTGAAGATGAAGCTGGTTAAAATTTTCAGCCTTGACTACAGCACGAAGAAAAGGAATTGTATTTTTAGCATGGTGTTCTGAAAATCTTTTCCATTTGGTCAAGCTGTAACAGGAATAAGCTATATATATATAAGCTGCATGACTAAAGGGGATAAATAACATCTCTAGTGGAGAATATTGCTACTGAAGTAGCAAAAGCTTCAAGCATGCACCACTGAGCACTCTGAAGGTCCTATAGTCTGTCTTGTGCCTGGATATCTAGTGTGTGGCTGTCAGTGCTGTACTATGTGATTCCTTCTTGCAGAGTTTGGTTATCTTGCAATCACAGGATGGCATGATGAGGGATTCCATGTCTGTAAAGAGCGTTGACATGAAGTTCTCGAACCTCTAAGCCAGGAGCAAGTACTCGCAGGGGGCTGGCTACATCCCTCTCCATATTTTCATTTGGATCACAGGCATGTTGCAGAACTGTAAGGGGGATACTAAACAAGTCTGCAGATAACACAAAACTGGGAGGAGCTGTTGACTCCCTCAAAGTCAGGGAGGCCCTGCAGAGACCTCCACAAATTAGAGGAATGGGCAATCACCAATCATAGGAAGTTCAACAAGGGAAAGTGCGGGATCCTGCACCTGGGACAGGGCAACCCTGGATGTATGGACTGGGGAATCAGATGCTGGAAAACGGTGCCACGGAAAGGCACCTGGGGTCCTGGTCATTGGCAAGTTGAACATGAGTCAGCAGTGCCCTGGCAGCCAGGAGGGCCAACCCTGTCCTGGGGGGGCATCAGGCAAAGCATCACCAGCCAGTCAGTGAAGGGGATTGTCCCACTCTGCTCTGCACTGGGGGGGTCTCATCTTGAATATTGTGTGCAGTTTTGGGCACCACAATGAAGAAAGATATTAAGCTCTTAGAGAGTGTCCAAAGGAGGGCAATGAGGGTGGTGAAGGGCCTTGAGGGGAAGCCATATGAGGGGCGGCTGAGGTCACTTGGTCTGTTCAGCCTGAAGAAGAGGAGACTGAGGGGAGACCTCATTGCAGTCTGCAATGTCCTCGTGAGGGGAAGAGGAGGGGCAGACACTTCTCTCTTTTCTGTGGTGACCAGTGGCAGGACCTGAGGGAATGGCCTGACATTGCATCAGAGGAGGTTTAGGTTGGGTATTAGAAAAAAGTTCTTCACCCAAAGGGTGTTTGGGCACTGGAACTGGCTCCCCAGGGAAGTGATCACAGCACTATGCCTAGTAGAGTTCAAGAAGTGTTTGGATGATCCTCTCAAGCACATGGTGTGACTCTTGGGATGGTCCTGTGCAGGTCTCATGGTTGGAGTTTGATGGTCCTTGTGGGTCCCTTCCAACTCAGCATATTCTGTGATTCTGTGATTACTTTCTGATAGCAGAAAAGTTAATTTGCAGTGAGGAGGAAGTCCTGTACTTCTTGGACAGACTTCTGTTTCAGTTCCTACTTTTTTGAGTGTACACGTTATAGCCAAAAGCCTCAAAATAACTACTATGTAGCTTTGGTTAGCAACAGGTTGAAACCGCACCTGAAAATCAGATCTAGGGTGAATAATGCACTTACCTGCTTTAAGAAAAGTGCTTTTTAAAAGTGACATAAGAAGTGAGCACAATGTTTGCTTTAAAAACATTTTGCACTTTAAGTGTGTGAGCATTTGAATTAAAAGCTCACTGAAATTTCATGGGAATCTTGGTGATATTTAATATTTACAGTATGAAAGCTGATAGCTTTGCAAATAGTATTAAACCATGTGTTAGTCTGTGTTAGTCCATTCATGATTAATAATTATGAATTCTTCAAGTCTTAAAGGTCAAATATTACCCCTACTGTATGAAAGTAATTTGTCAAATATACTGGAAAAAACATTTTTCTAATAAAACTGAGTGATCAGTAAAGCTGTATCTCAGTCAACTGTTTCTACAGATTATAAAATGTATGATAAATCACTAATGTTAGTAATGTAAAGAAATCGAGGGGAAAAAAAAGAAGACATAGTGTTGGGGAAAAAAAAGAAGGCATAGTGCTAAAAAAACTTTTAAGCATTTTCCTTTTTGAGAATTTTATCAGATTACCTGTTTCAAGGAAGTTGATAAGTAGTCGTTGCTTTTCAGAGAAAAGCAGTGTATCTATCAGAATTTTTTAATCACTGCAGAGCTAATGTTCTGAAGAAAATGTCATTATTGCTGCTTCTTTTGTTGCTTACAAGTAGTTCTTGCCTTTATGAACAAAATACTCTTCTGCCTTATTCTTTTTCCCTTTTTCTTAGAGGGTGTGTGTGTTTGTTGTGATCTCATATCAATAATTATTTGTTACTGAAGATTAAATAATTCTGTTTTGAGTGGAATATTTTATTACCTTCCAGCTAAATAAAACTCATGTGCAAAACTGTATTTTTCAGTGTTCAATATAGAATATATTGTACATTTCCTAAAAAAAAGATTGAAAAATCAATGTGTGTATAAATAAAAAGTCTTCAAAGTTTTAAATTTTTGAAATCAGTTGTACAATTATCACTGAGTAATTTTTGACTTAAAAACACAACAACCTGAATCTTAAATTATTTTTAATTTAACAGCTATATCTGCTAGCTCTCAGTGAAAGGAGATACTTTGTCGTCTCTTAAAATGAGACTATTCTCATTAAATTAGTATTTTCTGTAGTCTGAAAAGTGGTATAGAACAACAAACTCAAAAGAGAAATGGATTGAGATAGCTTGGAAGAAAAGGAGGTTTTGTTACCTAGGAAATGAGTGAGTAAAAGTACTTAGCACAATTCTTATCGTGTCAGACATCTGAGGCCTTTTGTGTTTCCTAGATTTTAGTTATGGCAGTCAAGTTAGACTTGAGGCAAAGTGACTTTAATAAGAAATCCTTTGAGAAGGCAGGCAAATAGTTTGTTTTCTACTTTTCTAACTGAAGTGTTGCTAGTAGATGTATTTGGACAGAATGCTTTAATAAAATGGTATAATAATAATGATGATTTAACATTATTTCTAGGACTGTTGAGTGCTTGCAAACATTTTGGTCGAAATTTTATTCAGTGAAATTTTGCAAGAATGATACTTGCAATTATTTTTTTTTTTTTTTTGGAGAATGAACTAGTGTGCTGACACACATTTTAATTAATATGTTTTGGAAATCATAATTTGGGCATTTTTGTGTATAAAAATTTGACTGCCGTGGTATGTTTTTTTCCCCATTATTTTAATATTGGAAACAGCTGAAGATTTTTGCTTTTGTTTAACACAGTATTAGGAAGGGTAAGTAATGATTGTTTCACAAATACATGAGCTTCAGTTATATTTGTAATCACATTTTAATTAATGGATCAGTATTTGTGAATGTGCTGTCAGTTTGATTCAGTCAAATAACAGCAGGGTGCTGTTACTAAACTATTCAGATTGGTAACAAATTATGAAATTGTCTTGAAGACTGAACAGTTTTGCGTAATTGTTGTTTGTTAACTTGTAATATCTGATGAATATATGCTGAGCAGATGCTGTCCAGATATCTTTCAATTGACTCTATTTTTTAGACTGTTCATATATATGCAGGAACCAGATGGATTATGATCTTGGATTTAATTTGTTTTGGATTTTAAACTCATGTAGCAACTCACCCCCCTCACCTGTGTAAGGGGAAGTTTTGCAGTTAATTTTTTTTGTTGTCAACTTGTGACCACAAGTTTTGGAAGAGTTTGCAGGGAGTGGTGTCAAAGACTTTTAAGTTTTGCTTATGCACATTCTTTCTCTTTCCCTCTCAACTTGATCATTCTAGTTGCCATAACAACTTCATAATAGCAGCGCATTTACTGCTGTAGTTAAGGTTGTGTCAGCACTTCCATTATAAGCTACTGTTTTCAGGAATTTCTAATTTATTCGCAGGCTTAAAAATGACACACAGTAAGCCTATGTAATTGGTTTTAATGTATGGTATCAACTTTTTGAAAGCTGCTGTTGTCTGAGCTCTGATGGCATGTATAAAATATATTTTTCAAGCTTTTTTTCTTTTCTACTGAGAAGTAGCAAAACATTTTTAGTCTAAAATTAATTTTGACTGGTTCCCATCTGCCAGAGGTATGAGAATCAACATGTTCTTTTGCTCTACCACAATGCTCCATCACGCCTGTATCCAGTTAGACCCATCTGTTCCTGTTAGTTAAAAGGTTAGTGTGAACATGGTGCTTTTCTGGGAAGTAAGAAAAATATAACCTCTTTAATATAAAAATTTCATATTGCATTAAGAAATAAATGTTTGACATCTTCAATACTTTTATAGTTAATTTTATGTTAAATAAAGACTAGCAATCTTAAATGGGGGATGATTTTTGAAATGCAAGAAGTAGAGGGCGAGTCTATGGACAAAAGCTAGTATTGAAAAAAAGTCGGTTAGTCATTGTAGATGCAATTTCTGTTGAAGAGTTTAGCAAGGAATTGTGCATAACTACAGTACAACTTTCTGCAATCTGGAAATTGTTTAACCTGGGTGACCTGTCTGGGGGATTACCTAATTTGCAGAATATATGCTCTGTGCTTTGGAACAAGTGATTCCACTTGGAGTGTGATAAAGGATTTGTTCAAAGACTTTACTCCTCCCAAATGGATTTTTTTTTTTAAACACATTTATTTCAAGTGAATGTGCAAGGCACAACATGAACTTGCTGCCCTGAACGATTATGTATTGTATAGCTGTGAGGATTCACGGGATTTTTGTTTGCCTTTTTTTTTTAACCTGTCTTATTGCCAAATGTACGGCAAGACACTTGCCTCTAAAACTAAATGATGCCTTTTTGCTGTAGGAGACAACAATATAACCGTATGTTACACAGTTTTAGAAACTGTTCTGTACTATTGTTACTCATAAATTGGAAGGGAAAAAAACTTTCAGCTGCTTTTTAATCCCTTAGTGTTTTTATTTTACTTTGAAATAAAGTCTTCACTTACACTTGCTTCAAATCTAAGTAATTTTATGTTCCTTTTTTAGTTAATCTATGATTCTACTTCAGTGTAGTAAAATATAATTGCAGGTATTTAGACGTTTGTTTGTATCGCCTCAGTTGATTGATGTTTGAAAACCTTTAGCAACAACATGTAACTTTAAAAGAAGACTAATTCGATTTGATTTTAATGGTGTGTAGTAATCATAGCTATTAATTTCAAAGGCAAATTTCTTTGATTTTTATTTTTATATATTTAATTCAATCATTCTAGTTTGAAAGTTTATTTTTTAAGTACATCTTACACTGAAGAAAAATTGTGAGTACTTCTCAACTGAGTAATGTAAATAGTTTTTTAAAAGCTAATTGATGTCTTTGCCACAGACTTTCTGTTTGATCCTAGACAGGTGAAATATTCAACCTGAATTTCCTATGTCCAAACACTTTATCATCCTTTTATTCCTTCACTTTTTAATGTGCTTTCCACTTGCCTCCCAGAATCTGGTTAATTTTTAGCCATTTTCTGTTGCTGGTTTTGAAATCATATTCACAAAATTGATTTTGGAGTTTTTTTCCCAACTGACTATAAGATTTAACAACCAAAACCTATAAATGTTGCAAGAAAACCCTCTTAACTCCTGAATTAAGAAATTATTTTGAAAGAGCTACATCATTATGGTATTTGCAAATTGCATTTCTTTTTCTCAGTTTTACAGAAATCTGCATTTGTTCTCCTATTATCATCTGTTAGTTTCTACTTCTACTCCCTCCCCATCCCCTGAATTTATGGAGCCTTGAATTTTAGAGAGTTCTTAGACCTGGAGGATTAATTTTAAACCTTAGCATGAGCAGTTAGTTCACCTTAGTTGTTTTCTAGGTTCTATGTTCTGTTGTGATTTTAATTATAAAAGATTTTGGCCTCTCTCTGGTACATAAGAATTCATGGAAACATTTGCATCCTTTGCAGATTTCATAGCTGTGAGAAGTTACTCTGTCCCATCTCTGCAACTGTCTTCTTATGAGCAAATATTTGAAGAGAACTTGAGATTAGGTTGGTACTGTTTTTCATAGTACACTTCAGATGAGAGGGAATATTGAAAGGAGTAGTTTAATGTTGCAGGCTCTGGGTAAACTGTAGTCTATCTGCATATATTTTGAAATCTGTAATGTAGTTCTCTGGAGCTGTTAAAATTACAGTAATTAAAAAGTTTTGCTGGAAATTCTCTGAAAGATCTCCCTCCTTCATCAATGAAAATTAGGGTAAAAGGTAAGGTTTGATTTCAATTGAATTTCAGAAAGCAGTATAAAACTAATAGTACTAATAAAGTCTGAGTTGTTAGGCTAGGTTGTTCCAAAAGGTTTTTGTTTTTTTTAAAGGTATGTGCTATGTTGATTTTTAATGTACTAGAGATTAGGTAGGGGAAGTGTCATATATTTATGAAGGGAAGAATTAAATAGAATTACAGATATCTGGATTTTTTTTTAAAGCCCATGGTTTGCAAATCATAGAAACTATTATCTATAAATGCCTAGGTACAGCTTGTTTCCGGAAGACAATCAGCTATAGATCCTCTTTCTTCTTCATGTCTTACATTATTTTGAAAACAATTTCCTTCAAAAATACTACATGGTTACAAAATAACTGAGATTAAAAGAGGTTTTTGGACATTCACTAATGTAAAATTTTATGTCTTTTCTTTCTAATAGATGAACATTAATTTCACTGAAATTATATTGTTCAGCCTTCAGTTGAGCTAAGGTTCAAATTTTGTTAAGTTTCAGACTTACCTGAAACGTTATTAGTTTCCCCATATTCTCTTTCTAGTTTAAAGAATGTTCTTTGTGAGCCATGTGTGTAGCTGTCACCCAACAGATAGTCATGCATCTGAAAAACACATGTCCATAATTCAGATGGTTTCATAGTGATATTGTGTGGTTCATTCTCTGTCTTGTGATGTGACAAATGAGCTACATGTTTATATTCTGCAGAAGAGCAGGGCCGTCCTGCTAAAGACACAAAATTGCCAGTTTCCCAGTAAATAAGGAATGATTTCTGGAAGTCTCTCAGGAGAGGTAGGAAAACAGGTCTTGTTCAAAAACCTCTGTAATCTTCTTTCTGTATGTCTGCTTTTGTACATGTATTGTGTGGGAAAAGAAGTCCTTTCTTCCTGCTTTCAGACTGTATGCAGGGTTTTCTAAAGACTCATTTTATAAGCTTGACAATTTTGAAGTGAAATCAGTACATAAAAATATGATTTGGACTTGCCTGATAATTAGGACACAATTAAGGACTACTGCAGTGGTACAGTTTAAAATCTGTCTCATTGAGTAATGAATTCATAAATTAATATTAAAAATACTGGAATTTTAGTTTGCTCTTGCTAATTATGTATGTTGCTGTCTAGTCTTTTAAGTAAACTTTTCTGGTTTATGCATTTTAATCCTGTAATTTTGCCAGTTTAAAAACATCTACTGACGCCTTTGCCAAAAATAAGAAGAATGAATGAAGTAATGAATTTGTTTTCACAGGCTAGTTAAAAGCCAGTTTTAACAATATATCAAGAAAGTCTAAAGGAAAAAGGAGTCCAGTACTGCTCTCATTTTGAAGGGCAATATCAATGAATAAGGCACCACTGAGAGTGCATATTGAAAGGCCAAAAAATCAGAAAATATGAGAGACTTTCATATGTCCGTGCATCAAGACGTACATTGTCTTGCAGTTTTATATGCATGCAGGTGCATTCTTTGTTTAGAGCTTGGTTCTTTCCCATTTTAATCAACACTTTAGTATTCAGTTAATGAATCCTGGGAGCTGAACTTTATCATATTTGCCCACTTGCGGAGGACGAACTGGGATTCTGTCTCAGAAGGAGAATGTTTTGTTTTGGTGTTGGGTTTTGGGGGGTTTTTTTGTCCTTCTGAGGATTTGTTGTTGTAGCATTGGCAACTGGAAAAAAACCCCAATACAACACCTTTACATCTATTTATGACAGATTCTATATTATAACTCTTTCATTTTAAAATGATTTTAGAATTTTGAGAAAGATTTATTTTGATGCTATATTGTTTCTTTAAAATTTTAAGAATGTTGTATGTGCGGGAACTAAGGGAAGGAGGGAAAAATAGATTATAATGGATATTATTTGCAACATAGTCCATCAAGTAACTATCTACACTTGAATATTTGAGTAACCAAAGATAGGACAAACTAATCTATACGTAGTGCATTACTTACCTGTTTGCATGCTGGGTGTTTTAATTATGCTCAGTTACAATTTCTTAAATTGCATTTTTTAAAGTTTGTCAGGTTAAAGATGTTCTAGGAGAGAATTAGCCTCTTGGTGAGTAGTGCTGGCATAATATAAATAGCATCTTCAAACACCCTTTCAGGCATGCAATTCTGGTTTTGTCACTGGAGGTAAAAAAGTGTACCCTGATAACTTAGTGTCCAGTGCTTCTTTCTATATTTGGAGTTGGAATGTACAGTAGGAAACATCCAATACCTTTTAATAATTATTTAGTTATTTAAATGGTGTTTGAATGCAATTATTTTCCACTTTCATTCAGCTGGGGATTTTGAAAATATTAGACTTCGTTTTTTCATAATGTACTTTTTTGAGTGACTCAGTGTATGAATGCATTTGTCAGTTGGATTATGAGTATCGTGCTCTATGCCTTATCTCATCCTCATTTTTATGGAATCTCTGTCTTTTTTTTCAATTACACAAACGTCAAGTCTCAGAGGGGAGCACAAGACTCATGCTTCTATGATTCATCACATGGTCTCCTGCCACACTGCAGGCATCCTGCATAATGGCAGCTAAAGACTGCTATTTCAGTACCCTTCTGTCAGCCATGTGTGAAGCATACTGGGGTAGAACATGAAAGATTTGCAGACGAAAGAGGCCTGGGCATCACGAGCTGGGTGAGAGGCCATAGGGCTGTGCAGAAGCACAGAGAAAGCCTCAGCCCCTATCTTGCAGTTGCGGTACCTGTAGGACAGGGACACGCTTCTCACGTGGGCTGATAAAGATACGTGTCTGCACCACCACTGAATGGGATTGCCCATTGCCGTTGTTTTGCCTAATGCATGCAACTTCTGCCTCTGGTTCTAGTATACTTCAGATAACTGCTTGTTGATTGCCACTTTTTAAAAGAGAGACGAACGTTAAGATCTAACACTTGCAAAAGAATACATCTATTCAGTTAAAATATCTCTTACAGACATGAATAATTGTGTGATGAGAAGAAACAGGAAGATAAGCTGTGATTGTGTTCATCCAGAGCATTTTAGTACCTTCAGAAATGTCAGGTTTTGCTTCCTGCTGGGTATTTGAATGGAGCAGTGTTCCATGAAACTCTACCCTCCATGGAATAGGCTGTGTATGCAGATGGAAGTTTTGTTGTTCCGTGCCTTTTATTTCTAGGAGGTTTCTTTGACCTACCTTTTCAGGAGGGTGCATCCTCCCAGTCACTTGTTTTTTACAATTTGAATTCTTTTTTTCGGGGTGGCTGGTCAAGAAAAAATTTTTCCTTGTCTCTGCTGGGAGTGGGGGATGGGAAGAGTATTCTTATCTGCAAAAATCGGATTTGTTACCCAGTGTGCAACAAGCCAATAGTTACACACTCGAGAGAGACATTGATTATTTATTTCAGAGTTGTGCAAGCCTCAGTGCTCAGTGGCATTCCATTAGTCAAGGCCCCCACTATCAAAACTTTACTATTTATACATTTTAGCAAACAAAGGACTTAGTGTTCAGTGGCTACAAGTTGCATAGTTATCTTGTTAATTAATGTTCTGTCTACTATTGGCTAATGATTCTCTTGCTTTTCATGCTGATTAGTCCTCATGCTCATTCTTTCCCTTCTCTTGGGTCAGTGGTCTTCCTGGGTGAGTGGTCTATGAGTCAGTGGTTGCCATCTCCCCCTGCTGGAATTACCTTTTACCCATTTGGAGCTGATTTCAGCACAATTAGTGAGTTGGCTTTATTAATTTCTTCCTTATCTTGGGAGTTCTGCCATATAGCCCATAAATTCTACATTCTTTGTGTCCACTATTAGTGGGCCTCCTTCCTAAGCCTTGTTAACTGTTCTCCCCTTAGGTCTGAGATCACTGAAGCATGTCCAGCCCTAAAACCTAACAAGGCCATTCTACCAACAAGTAATTTGTTATTCTAACACATAAATATCACTTAGAGCTTGTTAGCTGCCCTCTGTTTCACGGATTAAATCTCCCCCCTTCTTGGTGATTAGGCTTGAAAGTGTACAAAGATCAAACACCAAAGAATATCCTTTCCTAAAAAAATTTGTACATGTTCCAAATTTTGCACGGTATTACTGTATCATGTTTAACGGAAAGACTTAAAATTAAGAAATTAAATCTTAGAATGTAGAAGTTGACTGTTGTCTGTGTGCTTCAGCTTTTATTTGGCTCATCCAGAATATCACCTTCTAGGAGCAAATAGGACCTGTGAAACAGCTGCATGCTTTTCAGTAGCTTTAGGAACCTATCAGTGCAATTTCATGCACTTTATCAATCAGTGAGATCCTAAGAATATTTTTGAGACTATTTTGTGTATTAGTTGAGACAGTTAAAAGACAGTTGAGTGCTTTTTGATTTTTTAAAAATATCTTTCAGTGGATGTATGGATAGATATTCATGTTTCAGAGACCTCCCTTTTCATCATCCACTCTCCTGTTATCTCAGTAACAACACCTGCAAAAAATTCCTTAAATATAAGTAAACATACCTTAAATATATTATTGCTGGCAGCATTTTCTGCCTGGGAGAAAAGAAGTGCTGTTTGTTTAATGAATTAAAGATGACGTTTACCTCCAACAGCCAAAAAGATGCTGCTAACTGTAAAAACACCTCAGCTTTGAAATTGGTCCCAATATGGATGGCTGACTACAAAACGTACCCTCTATTATAAAACATAGTTTCTTTTGATCAGGTGATCTAATTCTGAAAGTAAAAGAGATGATGAATGTTCCGTTGATATAACAAAAAATAGCTCTATAATTGTAATGAGGGTCATTAAAAAAGTATGTTGAGCATGTTGATTTAGATATCTGATTTCCTCTGTGTGTGTTCCAAATTGCTGTAGTCTTCTATGCAGACCACTGTAATCTTATACAAGCTAGTAGGACAACTTGAAAATTTATTGAGCATTTTGAGATAATCCACAGGATATGCATTCAACAGCATTAAATTATACCTTGAATAAAGAGTGGAAACAAAATATTGTGCCAGTTTGGAAGTACTTTATTGGTTGTTCTTGAAGTAATCAAACACCTTCTTTGGTGAGAACAGTGTTTAGAAAAATGACATTGGAGTAATCAAACTTAGAAGGCTTGTCTCAGGTAAGCCTTAATTTTATAGTACTTATAGTGACTTTGAAATAATATTTCTTATAAATTTTATAATTTATGCTTGTGTAAGGCTATAACCTTGTAGTAGATGTGATGAGGGCTGCTTCTATAGTGAATAAATGAATGAATGATATTTATTGATATTAATGGATATGATGATAATGGATGGCATTTTATGATATTAATGCAATATAACAAAGAAATTTCTTGAAAATTATAAGTAAATGTAGAATGTACTCCTTGTCTTGAAGCTGTTGGTTTTTTTTTATTTTTTTAAACAAATTGAGATTTTAATCAAGCTTTGTTTTATGCTTTCAGTAAGAAAAACTTTAACTAGGGACAGAGATTCAGGTTATGAATTCCTTGAATAAGACTGTTGCCCAGATAGTGATTTATTTATTTTTATGATCATGTTCTTAAATAGAATAGATATAGCGATGCCACTAGTGGAATCTACTAAGGAAACCAGATTTTAAAAATTTATTTCATTTAAACTATTTGCTAATTAAAATAAGAAATTAAATTATAGGAAGCTGTAATATTAAACATTTCTCCTGTAAGTATGACAGGCCCAATTCTTTTCTGGTGTAGCTGGTTGCATTTCAACAGCAATAAATGCCCATCTGCTTCTCAGGGTTTCTTGGCAACTTCAGTGTGCTAAAAATTATAAATGCTTTAAATGATACTGAAAGTTGCATAATTTTGTTTTACTGAAGCCTTTATTGGAACAAACTGTTCTGACAAAGTGTGATTAGATATAATATGTATTTATACTTTTTTTTTTTGTGAGTTTGGCACTGAATTTTCTCAACATTTATGATTAAATAATAAATCTCTTAGAAGCTTTGGCACTCGACACAGAAAAGTGAGCTGTTGTAGAACGCATCTATTAAATTGTAAAATATTATTTCATTGGGGTTGTGTCATTAAGAATTGGATGGATTAATTTATTGTCCAGGTAGACACTTATTGTAATTCTGTTTATTATGATGAAAAATCAGATGATGTAGGTTCTTTTGCCATAATTATTCTGATCTTCCCATTTTTGCACTACAGATCTATAATTGTCATTTTGGTGGAAAACATGGGAAAATAATTGCAGACTGGAGAAAAATAGGAAAAGAAAATGGACAATGAAACAAAAAAACCCCACCCCAAACTACAGAAACTCTGAATTTGGGCTGGTAAAAAGAGATTACCCAGCAGTTTGTTAACTATGTACATGTGTATGTGATACTTCTGATGGGGTAGAAGATCAGATGATCCTGGTTACAGGTTTTGTGAGCTTTATCTCTCTAAGAAGGGCAAAAGAAGCCTAGCATAGAAGTTGGCAGGGCTGATCAAGAGGGCTTTATACTAGGTCTGAAAGGGGAAGGGCTTGAAATCAGGCTCTCCAGAGATGAGGCTGAGGGTGGAAAGCCAGGATTAGGAGTGATATCAGCAGCCCAGCTGAAGTGCATGTACACCAGTGCACGCAGCATGGGTAACAAACAAGAGGAGCTGGAAGCCATCGTGCAGCAGGAAAGCTATGATGTAGTCGCCATCACAGAAACATGGTGGGATGACTCACATGACTGGAGTGCTGCCATGGATGGCTACAAGCTCTTCAGAAGAGATAGACAAGGTAGGAGAGGTGGAGGGGTGGCTCTTTGTGTTAGAGAGTCTCTTGACTCTGTAGAACTTGAGGTCAGTGACAATAAGGTTGAGGTGCTTATGGGTCAGAATCAGGGGGAAGGCCAATAAGGCCGACATCTTGGTGGGAGTTTGTTACAGACCACCCAACCAGGATGAATTATTCTACAAGGGATGATTCTACAGGTGATGAATTATTCTACAAGCAGCTAGAGGAGGTTTCAAAATTACCAGCCATTGTTCTTGTGGGTGACTATAACCTGTTTACAAACAGAGAAGGGCTGGTGGGAGATGTGGTGGTCAGAAGCCATCTTGGGTACAGTAACCACAAAATGATAGAGTTTTCAATACTCAGAGAAGTAAGGAAGGGTGTCAACAAAACCTCTACCCTGGACTTCCGGAGGGCAGAATTTGGCCTACTCAGGAAGCTGATTTGGAGAGTGCCTTGGAAAACAGCCCTTAAAAACAAAGGGGTCCAGGAAGGATGGACATAATTCAAGAAAGAAATCTTGAAGGTGCAGGACCAGGCTTGTCAGTTTGTGCCCAAAGGCGAGCTGGTGGGGAAGACGACTGACCTGGCTGAACAGGGAGATTTTGCAGGAAATTAGGGAAAAAAAGAGAGTTTATTGCCTTTGGTAAAAAGGGCATGAAGTGTTTAGGAATGTATTTGGGTCATGTAGAAAAAAAAATTGAAGAGGCAAAATCACAATTTGAACTTAAGCTGGCTACTTCTGTTAAGGACAACAAAAAGTGTTTTTATAAATACATCCATAGAAGAAGAAGGGGCAAGGAGAACCTCCATTCTTTGTTAGGCACGGAGGGGAGCATAGTTAACAAAGACAAGAATAAGGCTGAGGTACTTAACACCTTCTTTGGCTCAGTTTTCAACAAGACAGATTGTCCTCAGGACAACTGGCTTCCTGGGCTAGTAGACAGGGACGGGAAGCTGAGTAGTCCCCCTATAATCCAGGAGGAAGAAGTTAGTGACTTGCTGAGCCACTTGGATCTTCACAAGTCTATGAGTCTTGTGATGAAGGAGCTGGTGGAAGAGCTTGCCAGGTTGCTCTCCATCATTTATCAACAGTCCTGACTCACTGGGGAGGTCCCAGATGATTGGAAGTTGGCAAATGTCACGCCCATCCACAAGAAGGGCCGGAAGGAAGACCTGGGAAACTATAGACCTGTCAACCTGACCTCGGTGCCCAGCAAGGTTATGGAGCAGATCATCCTAAGTGCAATCACACAGCACCTACAGGATGGACAGAGATAAGACCCAGCCAACATGGGTTTAGGAAGGGCAGGTCCTGTCTGACCAACCTGATCTCCTTTTATGAACTGGTGACCTGCCTGGTGGATGAGGGGAAGGCTGTGGATGTGTCTACCTGGACTTCAGCAAAGCCTTTGACACTGTCTCCCACAGCATTCTCCTGAAAAAGCTGGCAGCCCATGGCTTGGACAGGGGCACTCTGTGCTGGGTTAGGAACTGGCTGGAGGGCCAGGCCCAGAGTGGTGGTGAACGGTGCTGCATCCAGTTGGCGGCCAGTCACTAGTGGTGTCCCCCAGGGACCAGTGTTGGGCCCAGTCCTGTTAAATTTCTTTATTGATGATCTGAAGGAGGGGATTGAGTGTACCATTAGCAAATTCAGGGAGGAATGTCAATCTGCTGTAGAGTAGGAGGGCTCTGCAGAGGGACCTGGACAGGCTGAATAAATGGGGTGAATCCGATGGTATGATGTTTAACAAGACCAAGTGCAGGGTCGTGCATTTTGGCCACAACTCCCTGCAGCCCTACAAGGGAGAGAGCGGTTGGAGAGAGACCAGACAGAAAGGGACTTGGGAGTTTGGATTGACAGGAAGCTGAACATGAGCCAGCAGTGTGCCCAGGTGGCCAAGAAGGCCAATGGCATCCTGGCCTGGATCAGGAACAGTGTGGCCAGCAGGACCAGGGAAGTGATTCTTCCCCTGTACTCAGCACAGATGAGGCCTCACCTGGAGTACTGTGTCCAGTTCTGGGCCCCTCAGTTCAGGAAGGATATTGAGATGCTGGAGTGTGTCCAAAGAAGGGCAGTGAGGCTGGTGAAGGGACTGGAGCACATGTCCTATGAGGAGAAGCTGAGGGAGCTGGGGCTGTTGAGCCTGGAGAAGAGGGGGCTCAGGGGAGACCTCATCACTCTCTACAACTACCTGAAAGGGGGTTGTAGTGAGGTGGAGGTTGGTCTCTTCTCCCAGGCAACCAGCAATAGGACAAGAGGGCACAGTCTTAAGCTGTGCCAAGGGAGGTTTAGGTTAGACATTAGGAAGAAATTCTTTATAGAGAGAGTGATCAGACGTTACAATGGGCTGCCCAGGGAGGTGGTGGATTCACCATCCCTGGAGGTATTTAAGAAGAGACTGGATGTGGCACTTAGTGCCATGGTCTAGTTGACAAGGTGGTGTTGGGTCATAGGTTGACTCAATCTCAGAGGTCTTTTCCAACCTAGTTGATTCTCTGATTCTGTGGGCTCATCAAGGAACAGAGCAAGAGCCTGCTATGGCAAAGAAAAAAAAAGCGGAGTGAAGTATACAAAGGATTTAGGGGAAGAGTAATTAAAGATGACTTTCTTTTCTAATTATCTCTGCTACTAGTTGTGTTATATTTTGAATAAATATGAGCAAAGACAGTAAGAAATTTCCCTGCTGCTGAGCAGAGAGGAAAGTTGTTAACAGGTGAAAGCAGGGAAATGAAAGCTTTGAATGTCTTCTTTTTTGCATAAATCCACACTAAGTAGATCCCCTCTGATTGGATAACTAACATATTTTTAACAGCATTTGGAAATGGGGTCTAATTGAGAATTCTGGGAATGTTATCAGTTTCAAATTTCCATTTAGTTGAAGTAATATTAGGGAGAAGAGAATATCCTTCTTCTGTTGTTTCATTTGCCCTAGGAAACTGCTTTTCACTACTCATGGTGGTGAGATGCTGTGTGATCAATCATCAGTCTGAATAAGTACAATTGTTGTTATATTGTAAAGGAAAACAATGTATGTCTGATGATCTTTATATGTTTGATGTTTGGACATCAGGAAGAATTTCTTCATCGAAAGGGTTGTTAAACATTGGAGCGGACTGCCCGGGGAGGTGGTGTTCAAGAAACAGCTAGACATGGCACTTAGTGCTGTGGACAAGGTGGTGATCAGTAGCAGGTTGGACTCAATGATTTTCGAGGTCTTTGCCAACCTAAATGATTCTGTAATTCTCTGAAGCTGTATACATGTTATAAGACCATAGGATAATTCAGGTTGGCAGAGTCCTCAGGAAGTCTCTAGTTCAGCCTCTTGAGCAAACCAAGGTCAAGAGACACAGTTGCTCAGGGCTTTATGCAGTAGTAATCTCAAAGGTTGGTGGTGGCATAACCTGCTCCACTGCCTGACTCATGATAAAAATGTTTTTCCTTATATCCAGTCTGAAACTCTTATTTCAGTTGATCCCAGTTGTTTCTTGTCCTCCCTTCCGTGCACATTGAACGACCTGGCATGTCTCATCTTGATAACCTCCCCATAAGTACTGGCAGGCTGCTGTAAGGTCTCCCCCAAAGCTGTTTCTTGTGCAGACTGAACAAACCTGATTCCCTCAGCCTTTTCTCAGAGTACAAGTGCTCCAGTCCCCAACCATCTTGGTGTCTCTGTGATGAACTCACTGCCATGTATCACTGTCTATTCTGGGGGCCTAAACCAGTGAGTGTTCCAGATGTGATCAGGTCTAAGAAAGCACTGCTGGCTCCCATGCAGCTTACTGCCTGGCAAGGCTCCTTTGCAGCCTGGATACATCTTCATGGTGTAGATGAAAAGTAACGTAGCATGTACATTGCAGTGAGATAGGTTTTAGATTAAATATGGAAAAAAAATTATTCTGATGTGAGAACAGCCAAACATTTTGAGTGGAATCTCTAAAGAGACTGGGGAGTCTCTGTCACTGAAGATCTTGTACAGGTTAGAAAAACATCTTCCAGGAATGACGTAGGGATAGATAAGCCTGCTTGAGAAGGAAAAATTGTTCACATGAGGCCTTTTGAAGTTCTGTGGTTTCGCAATGGTCTGAACAGGAATATAAACCCCCAACATTTTCTTTCTAAATATTATTAACTGTTTAAGTTAATGTTTCATGAAATGATTATGTTTATATGAATGATCATAGCCTTACATACCATAAACTGTAGAGATGAAAACAGAGGAAAATGTTTGAGCATATGTGTCACCATTTCTCTTCTGCATTCTATTTCAATCTGAAGTATTAAAGTTCAGTTCTCATGCGAGGCTTGTGTAAAGAAATTGTTTTATATTTCTCACAGTTAATGATACTGTTTCTGTCTTTTCTTTGATTATTGTAATATTGTTCTCAATATATTGTTCTTTTATTACGGCATATAAAGTGTTACCAAATCACTGATAGCTGACAGAAGTGGCTGATGCAACTGGCAGTCCTAGAAATGACCACTTATACTTCTTCACTGTTTCTCTTCGCAGTCTGCCTTTTAAAGATTTATTTCAGAGTCAGATTGGTTGTATTGTCATTTTATTAAATCTTCTTTGAGTTAATAACCTGTAATGCAGTGAGCATGATTTAAATTGTACTCATGATTATAATAAAGAGTGCAAGTATCATGGTGATCAAATAAAATCAAATTATATACTGGGCTTCTAGATGACTGTGTAATTACTGTATTTTAAAATTTTTATTACAAAGTAATAAATAAACTTTATTAGAAATCTGTATTAGAAATTAGGAGCAATCCCTCTTGTCATTTGTGTCCATTTAAGTGATAGACTTTAGGTTATTTAACACCAATATTTGTATAAAAAATAGAAAGTATGTATTCTAGGTAAGAGTGAAACTTCAACATGGAGTTTGCCTCTGAAGAAGCAGAAATCTGCTGTGGAAAGATTTCTTTTCCTCCCCATGGACTCAACCAAAACTCAAATCAAAAGACTTGTGTCTCGTGTGTGGATGTGTTCTGGTGTGTTTGGCAAGTCTCTCATGGGTGTAGTGAGGACCAGGGTCACCACTGTTTTCACTGCTTGATCAACATACATGCATTAATGGTTGACTTTCCGTAAACACTAACTGAAATTGGAACATAAGACTAAAAATGTATTTAACACTTCATTCCTTCCTCTGCTCCCTTGAGTCTTGAGAATCATTTAGTTTGAAGAAATATTGATAGACATTGTTTCTGCTATACTTGTGGTCCCACAAACACTTAAGTATGACTATGTCTGACAACCTTCTTATTTGCCATTTATATGTTTAAAAGGGACAAATAAATTAACAAAAAATATAATTTCTGCATTTGGGGATTTTTAGTTGGTGTTTACTGGAACAGAACCATTAATGCATGTACTTTTCACAAAATCATAAGAACTTCAAGGCTAAAGGTATAAATCTCTAAGTATGTGATTTATGTCAATAGTTGTCTTTGCCTGAATAATTTCACTGAACATATATATACACTATATATTTATGTTTCTTTAATGGTATAGTTATATATATTTTCCTGGGAGTTCTGTTGTTCTTACAGAAACAGTAAATAATTCACATCCAGTACTAACACAGAATCCTGTTAAAGTACAAAGCAAGTTCAGAATGCGTTCTCTATTTGTGCATCTATTCATGCAGAATTTAGGCATGTTACTTATTTTGTTAAGAATTAAGGGAATTAAGGCATCTGTTGTCATGTGGGATTGATCCGATTAAACCCAGACAGTATCTGTAGTAAAGCAAAAAAAAAAAAGGAAAAGAAAAGGTGCAGTAACTGTTTTGTGCTGCTTTCTGATCCTCTCCTCTTGTAACTTGTAACTGTGTATAAATGAGAGACTGTTAGTACTGTAAATATGCTTTTTCTCTCTGACATGTTTCTTGCTGGTTGCTTGGTTACCAGTACTTTGCCACACATACATACAAGGTATTAGCTTATTCTTCTGTCTTCACTCTTTGAGCTTTAATGAGAAGATACATGATCAAAATTCATGGTTTTATTTCTCTGTATCTAGCTATTAAGGGTTAAGTGGCTTATCGTCCTAGGAGAATTAGAAGTAGTTATCCATAATTTATCAACTTCATATGGAAGAATGTGCTGTTCCACTATATATGTATGAGTCTTTCAGGGTAGTTTTGGGGTTTTATTTTGTTTTAGGGTTTTTTCCCCTTTTTTTAAAAAATAAAGTTCTTTACTCGTTGCAGTGAAGCAGCCGAGTGACTTACTGTAAACTTTCATTTATGACTTTTCATAAACTTTCCCAGTGATGGTGGTCTTTGCCATTTCTCCTCTAACTTATCCACATTATATTGTTTGTGTTAGGATGACTACAGAATGAAATACAGTATTTTAAATATTTCTATTGTGTCTGTCACCATGGTACCTAGTAGCTTTTAACTAAGTGGAGTAAGGGGGTAAAGAATGCAGGTTAATATATGTTATTATATATATTTATTTAACTGTCTGATTTTAATTTTCCCCCATATCTTCCATGAATAGTCATGGAAGTAGGAAACAATTAATGGATTGTCATTGAAAAGATAGACACAAGCATAGTCATGTTCCCCCTACCTTGTTTCCTCTCCTCCAAAAGAAAGGATTAATACTTGATTTGTAAATTGTGCACCTGAGTTAAAAAGGAAAAAGTTGAAAAACAAATTGAGAAAAATCTTTAATGTTGGTTGAAGGCATGTTAATAATGATTATAACTTGAGCAGTCCAGACTTTTTAAATGAGTCTTCAATGCATTGCATTGTGCTTTCTTAAAATATTTTTTCTATACATCTAAATATTGGTACCATTTTATAATTTCATTAATATTAACTGATATATGTTAAAAATGTGCCATTTCACGGTAATTTCTTCAGCAAGTATGGCTTGGGCTATCAGATGTTGGAAGAGCAATGCCATAGTGATGTTTTCTGAAGTATGTTCATTAGCGAAAAATATCTTCAGATAGGATTGCATATTTAACTCTAAAGAGTACAGACTTTTTTTAAAAAGGCAATGTCAAAGTGTAATTTGGTATAAAAGAAAAAGTAGTAGATCTTAATATTCCAATCTATTTTCGAGTATTGGTGCATCTCTTATAAAGTTGCATAGAAATCTCTAAATGTTCTTCTGTTTTATATGATTAAATTGTGTACATGGGCATATGTAAAAAATATTAAAGGTTGAACTACACTTTATTTGCTGATAGTTATTAGACGTGATTTCTTCATGTTATAAACTTCAAGAGCTCTCTTATTTCTTAGTTATCTTCTTTTGAAGGTTTCAATGCAGATGTGTTTATGACACTGTTTTCAAAAACTCATCCCGTCTTGAGACTTTCAAAAAAACACCAATGGTTTACTGTTCTTTTCCAGGTTCCATTTTCTAAGTGGTGTACCCCCTCATCTTTCCTCCCCTAAATACCTGAATCTACTGCCATCAATTGCTGAATTGATGGCAGTAGAAAAGTGAATGCTTTAAAAACCTGAAGTATCTTCTTAAAAGGTACACTTCTCAAATCCACTGTAATATATACTACATGGTTAAAAAATTGCCTTTGGAAAGTGCTTGAATAAATGCATGCAAAAGGTCACTAATCCTCTTAGGAGAATCAGAATATAATAAATATCAGTAAAGTGCATTTTTTCCTCAACTTTTCTATTTCATTCTCTTTTTTTTTTTCAAGAGTTTTTTCAACTTATTTTAGCCATTGACCTTTTCTTAGCCTAATGTTTATACTACGATTGTTCTACTTTTCTTGTGGTTACATGTATTAGGGTAGGACTATAAAAAAGAATCCCTAATTAAGGCTTCCAGAATGGAAGATAATTTATCACAGGTATGAAGCAATACTTGCACAGTTGTCAAACTTGTTTTCTTGGGTTTTCTATTTATTTGTAGTGAAAAATGGTATGCATTCAAGAACCTGAAGCATTGCAGAATGCACAGATGGAGTGGGATTATGAAACTTCATTGCTATGCGACACAGGAGGTTACCTTTTCTCCTCAAAGTAGATCTGGAAAGTTAGGAAATTCTCTACAATAGAATGAAATAATGCTCTCCCTTCTAGATTCTTTTTAGGATAAATTAATGTAGAATGCCTTCTGAGAAGAGGAGATATCTCTTTTGCCTGTGAAAAATACTAATCATATTGTGAATTTCTATTGCATCGTATTAAAACTTTCAATTGAATTAAAATTATTCTTCCCACTACTTATGAGGCAATCTTGAAATCTTTTGTATTACTGCCTCTTTGACATTTTTAGATTTAGATAATATTTTCAGAAAAAGGTAATAAATATAACAAGTGAATTTAGGTACTCTGTGCAAGCCAGGTCTGATTGTGGTTCCTTCTACTTTTTCTCCCCACATTTTAGGCAACTGCCTCAGTGTTAGCACTGGAAAATCTAATGTAGATAAATATATACATTAAAGTTTAAAATGCTTCTTTGCGAGGTGGTTGCTTTAAAAAAGTTCCTTCTCTTCCTTTCTGGAAGATTACGTGTATAATAGATGAACTGTACCTGAATCTGATAACTTCTTTAGGACCTACTAGTATCATTCCAATTTTTGGACTATCACGATTAACTGCCTTAATAAAAGGGGGAAAATCTTACATTGAACCACACAAATAGCAATCTTCACTTTTTTAATGAAATCTAGTTATCTCTCTGATTCAGTAAATCTGTCTTCAATTCTACATTCTTAAGGTGACACCGGTAGTAAAACTCTGGAGTTATTTAATTCTTCTATATCATGCTGACTAAACTGTGTACAGATACACATGAAATATGTCTGCTTACTGTTTCTTAAGAAGCTGTCCATAGTGTCAAATAGTATGGAATGTTAAAAATGAAGGGCACAGAAAAAAATCTGTATTACGTAGTATGTAAAAACAAAGACAGATAATTGTCCAGTGGAAGAAAGTATTATGCAAGAAAATGAAATAATATTAAAGGAAGTGTATTTAAAATTGGAAGGGTATATATAATAGTACTAATTAGGTTAGTTGGCTCCTTCCTAACACTGTTCAATGTGATTAAGCTTGTCTGCTCAGAATCTGTGTTGGTTTACATTGTGGCAGCTACTGCCTGGTGGTTTGTATGTTGGAGTTATTTGTCTTTTTGTGAATGGACTGAGACTCTCTGCTTTATCTAAGTATGTGTTCCTGTACGAATGAGGTAGTGACAGTTGTAGGAAGCCCGGTCTTGCATATAGAATCATAAGAAATCAGGAGGTGAAACCTTAACTTCCAGGGTTTAATTCTGTCATCTGCCCAGTCTCCCCATACCAGAGGTTCTAGTATTACTAGCTTCTCATGGTTTCTCCGTGTTTCTCTAGGAGACTAAATAAGGAGTTTGCAAACCATGATGTGCGTTACTATGCACATCAAATGACATGGAAACCGCTTCAAGATGATGTTTAAAAACTAAAAATTATCTAAGTTGCATGTTTTTCATGAGGAGATTGGAGGCAGTTCAGGTAGTATGTGCCCAATCCCCAGTTCTATGCAGACCTGAAGAGAAGCCATGGACCGCCACTGTTTGTCACCCCCATGGGAGAAGATGCAGCAGGCAAGCATCTGCTTCCCCAGGGACATGGACTAATTAAAAAATGTACCCCAAAGGTTATGTAACTTTTAATCTCAAAACATGAATAATCTTTCATTATCCTTTTTGAATCCTTTTCCTTCTTTTCCTTCCTACTTCGTTTCCTAAGTAGTTTGGTACTAAAAAGTCAAATAGTGTAAAGTTTTTATAAAAATTACAAGTATTTCCTCTTATATCACTATAAGTAGGCATTAGGGAATGGGAATGTGTCTTTGTTAATGAAGCTAGAGGCAGGTATTGATTTGGAGCTTTATGGCTATCTATACAAGTATTGACCTCTGCTGGTTTTTATTCAAATAAAACCAAAATGTTTGCTTACAACTAATCCCATCTCATATACTGTTATTGTATTAAATTTTATGGGGGATTTGGTCAAGAAACTGTTGCAGATTTTCTAAATGAGCTAAGGTAAGCCTATTTAATAAAAACAGTAAGATAAAAACCCCTCAGAAATAGTAGCTTGAGATGCATTCAGCTTTTATCCAGAGTTCCTTACTGTGCGGTTCTTAGAGGTCTCGAAATGCTGTCTCCAGTGGTTTTCAACAGTGAAAGGCAGAATATGGCTTTAAAAACTGCCAACTTAGCAGAGAGAACAGTTAGCCTGAAGGCAGGGAGAAGCTGAACTGCACATAAAGGCATCTTTGTTTCCTCCAGTTCCTCAGTTTAGTTTCAGTGTTCTCATCTGTGTTCAGGTAAACAGTTGACTGAAATTTTGATCTTAATGAAATTGGAGACATAGGAAATTCATGTTGTAGTTTTGATATTAATTTTTAATGCTAGCTTTATCTTGAAGTATGCTTATGAGTGATTGTGTCTGAAAGATACACGTAGAAGAAGCCCTATCTGTGCTACTCTTATTTTTAAAATGTTTCCTGGTGAGTTTGTATTACCTGGACTTGGTGTTCTGTATGTGTTTAAGTAGGTGTCAGTGAAATTACACTGATAATAGATTAAGTTTTCAACTTCTAACATGGCCTGTATATCAGAGGCTCTTTTAAAGATTGAAGTAGAGAGATTTCAAATTAAATGCTCCCTTCTACAGCCCTTAATTTCAATGGTAATGATAGTAATAGCGGAAATAATCATTGCTATTTCCTCTGTCCCTTTTACAAGCTTAAGAAGAATCTTTGTCACTAATTTGTTTATATAATGCATTTTACAAACTAATTTACTAGATGCAGTAGTACAAATAGTACTTTAAATAACGTTATAGATTAAATGACAGATTCTGCCACCTTCACTCATATTAAGTTATGCACTATTTTGCAAGCATTTCTTTTGGTTTTAGTAGGACTACTGTAAGGTTTCAATTCCACTAAAGTAGAATCTGTTTGTTTCCCTTGGAATTTAGTTATATAGTTTTAATTCATTATACTGTTTTATACACTCTCATATATACCCCTGTGTATAATAATGGAAGTGTGAATTTCTTAGAAAATATAATAATCTCATTTTCTGAGGTTACCTTTCAGCTTGCGTTCTCTGTCTTTTCTCCCAACAGATACTGGATATTCTGTTTCTTTATTTACACACAAAGGAATAGAATATGTGTGTCAGAAAGCCTTGACAGCAAAAGTATCTGAAACAGGTAAAAGAGGGTTATTAAACAGTCAGGTATGAACCATAAATCAGTCAAGTAAGGCAATTATAGAACATTTTCTAGCTTTCACCCTATTTTATTCTTTATTTGTTTTATACAAATATCTGTATGCTTCACAGTACGATTCACTGAAAGGTTAATTCCTTTATCTGAAGACCTTATAAACTGGCTGTTCAGAAATGTAATATGCTAAAGTTCCTACCAAAGTCACCTCGTAACTAGGAAACACAATGTATAACAAACAAAGTAGAAAGTAAATGGGAAGTAAAGTGCTGGAAAAAAATCAGTGGTTTTCCTGTGATTTAAATGAAAAATTTTCTGAAGGTTATGGCCTTCTGTCTGTCATTTCTTAATGATTTCATTTTAGAAAGTCATTAACATGAATCAGGTTAAGCAGAAGACTATATAGTCAGTCCTAGATTTGACAGTGACGAGAATTTTTTAATAATTGCCTGAGATAATACCCTGAAAACAAAAAGGGTCTTTTCTGAAAGTTCTTTTTAAAAACAGGTTTTCCATGGGCAGGGAAACTACTAAGTTTATTTTCTTTAGAGCTTGTTTTTACATGCTCTTTTCTCTGTTCCTAACTTTTTTGGTCTGGACAGTTGTCACTCCATGCTGTTACTGCTTTAGGCTTAGAGATTTGTGCATTGCCCTGCTGGTTGCTGCATTTTTTTGAATGAAAAAGAGGATGAGTTTTAATTGTTACTCCTTTGATTACCACATTCAAGGGCTTTTCTTTACCTGATGAATGTTGGTCACAAAATGTGAACCTTCAAAAACTTCACCTGCTGTTATATTAAATTGAAATTTGTCAGATAGATCAAAAGTTATAGGCAGGTAAGACAAATGGTGTATCTCATAACTGTGTTTCCTTAAGAATTATTCCTTTAAGTAAATAAATATATCCCCAAATTTTTTTTAAATTAATTTTCTGGGACTTTATTTGTTACATTTTTATGTGGTCAGTTATAATTTGCTGGTTAACTATCCTGACTTAGCCATTACATCATTTAGGAAAACAGAAGCACTTAGTTTCTTTTTCTAATTGTCCAGCTTGATTTTGGATTGGCAGTACAAGAAATAGCAACGCTAAGGGCTTTTCAATTCAGATCTAGAAAACTGGGGATGTTTTTTTCTTTTAGTCTTGATGTGTTTATGTTGATGCATGGACTCTTAGTGGGTGTAAGCTTCATTTCTTTGGGAGACAAGGCTAACACTGCTGTCAGTGCAGAGGAAACAACAAAATTATTCCTGCAGTTAAAAATGAAGAGTTATTCCAGGGGGAGTACGGTACTCATAATCTGTGTTTGAGAATGCAGTTAGAAGAACGGGGAATTAGTTAAGAAATTTGTGTTACTATAGCAAAAGTGAGATGTGCTATCTTTAAAGAGAGAAAAATCTAAGAAGTTGAGATAAAAGGTTTATTTAGAAGTGGAGAGCACATTTTCACTCTTTTTAGTGATGAAATAGGATCTTTTGTAATGTTTATCCCTAATTGGAGGAAATAAGCTTTACATTCTTGTTTTGCGTTTTTCTGGACAAATTTGACTTCAGAAATGATTGATTCAGCTCCACCCTTTGTTTAGTATGGATTAGAATGTGGAATTAAGCCAGTGCTTGTAGCCAGTTATTGCTGATTCTCTTGGTACTGAAACTGAAGAGAGAAACTCCATCTCTCCAGAGGTTTTGTTTTGGAGGTCAGTCAGTGAATACCTGTGCAGTTAATGAAATTTTGTCCTTGAAGTCCTGACTATGGTCAGTGAGGCAACTGGACCTTTAGACAGGCCACGCTAGCAAAAGGACACAATACAGAAAGATTGCTGTCCTTACAAAGTATTTTATAAAGCTTCTGGTATTTTAAGAGTTGCTAGGCCTTGTAATATAGGCCTCATTAGGGATGCTTTATAAGTACTAGGACAAGACTACTGTGTAAACAGCACAAGCACTTTATAGTACTTTGAGTTTTAAATAGCTTTATCCATGCATATCCATGCACAGAAGGTCACTTCTGCAGAAAAATAGATGATATTAGGCAATTTAACTTACTTATTAAAAACCATAATATTATGATAAGGATTTTCCAGATGTGAAGTATCTGTACTATGGAAGTGGAATACTTCTGGGTAAAGTGTTTTAAGAATAGGTCTTCCTTTTAGAATGAGTGTCTGTGCCAGGCTGCACATAGATACTTAGAGCTGTTTAATAATTGCTTTCTCCCTTGAGGCTCCTTGGAACTGAAATAAAAACCAGTGTGGTTAACCCTCATTAAAACAAATAGATTAATTTCTTATTAAAAAGAAAGACCTTTTTTTAATCATTCAGCTTCATGCTATTTAGAAAAATGTTCAATTTTAAAAGGCTGCTGTAATTTAATGGACTAGAAAGACATGGCACTTCGTTAAATTATATGAAACACCATGATTTTTCTTGATACACAATTATTCATCTTATATTTCTTAAAGTATCTAAGCTTTCATCTTAGTTTTGGAAGTCAATTTAAATCTTAAATTTAACCCATAAACTTTGAAAATTAAAATACTTTCTCTGTAAAGTGTTCATAACAATAATGGTGAGTACTTTCATGAATTTAAGTCTTCCATGATTTTAAGTCTTCACAATGCTTCTTGTGAAGTACTAGTACAGTGCATTTCCTTATTTATAAAAGGTAGGAAATGTAAACTGTAGAGATCTCAATAAAGCAACAGGAACAAAAGTCAGGTGTTGGAGATGGTTAGACCTGTGTGGTTGCCCATGGACAGACTCCAAGAGGTCCAGGCAGGAGCCCCCCGCACTCCAGAAGCCATGTGAGCCAATAAAATATGTTGATCCTCATGTTTAGTGTGTGTTGTTATTGCTTTGTTATTATCTTTTTTGTTTACTTAACAGTAAACAAAGCGAAATTAAATTAATGTTTGGTGATGAGTTTTACTTAGTTTCAGTTTACAGGATAAACTTGCTTTTTCATTCTGTGGACAGGGTTCATATGATCACATTTTGCTTACTGCAGATACATATAGAAAAAGATCTCTGAGCTTTCTTATTTGCATGGTCTGGATGCATCTATGATGGTGTTTTAGTTTGGGTAAAGGAATGACGTTTTTATGAGAATGTCTCAGTTATTCCACATTACTGTGATTTGGTTCTTACCATGATCATTTGGTTAATGCAGATTTTTTTGGTGTTTAGAAATATTCCCCTATTCATAGAGAGCTCTTCACTGTAAACTTCTGATGAAAACTTAGTAAAGTTTTTTTAAAAGTTACCAAACTTTTATTTCCAGTGTGTTTAGCTTAACAGATAGAAACTATTTGTGAGCAAAAGTCATGTAGGCGTGCTGTTCCTAAATGTGATGTACTTGCTTTTGGGTTTCAGAATGTACTAATTTCAACAGGTTTCCTGTGTTTTATATATCTCAGGAAATTTATGCTGTGTTTTGATTTTGTATGAGGCATATTGTTGCTATGCAACCTTTGTTAGTTATCCAGTTGTGTCTTGTACAGAGATATGAAGTTTAGTTTCTCCAGATGCATCATTTTAAAATCAGAGCTGCATGCCTCTTCCCCATGTAAACAGTTGGTTTAAATCTATTACACTTCTAGGAGTGGACTTTCACCTTAGTTGACATCTCAAGCTGCCTTTTTACAAGAGAAAATTCTGTTTAAAAATAAGAGTTTCAACTATGATAGAATGCCTGCCTGTAATTTTATCTGTTACTTAATTTCAGGGTGACTGGCTGACAGTTTATTAGTGTATTTTATGATGGAAAATTCTTAAAAATAAAATGAAATAAAATTAAGCAGTTTGGCATCACAGAAATGTATGATGGTAAAGATGATACTGGACCATGCTAGATGATCTTTAAGGTCCCTTCTTGCTCCCATTCATCTCTGAACATAGATCAGGACATTTTCAAATTCCAGTCCATGGCTACTCTGCCCCAATTTTGTCACAAAAATATATTCTGAAATATTTATCTCTCACTGGCGATTCATAATTGAATGCTTTTCTCTCAGGCTGAGAAAAAAGTACTAGTAAGAGAGAAGTGATTGCCCATAGTTCTGCTGTTGTGTTGTGCTGACTTCATCACGTGAAGTATACATATAAGCCCATTTTGTACTTGTGCTTTGACATTAAATCTTCAGCTCTGTAAACATTCTGTACACTTTCTTGGTAAAAAATTGCATTCTAATAATATGCTTAGTTTCAAAGCAAATGGATTCTTTAATATTAGCAATTCATATTCTTTTCAGACATTCATTTCTAAGTAATTGAGCTTGTTGCGATTTTGTTTCTTCAGTTTTAGACATGCAATTGTAGGACCTCGTGTAAGGCTCTGTTCTTGAATGGAGCTAGTGTTCTGCTTTACCCTAGTTTATCATTTCTCTTCACTTCTCCCGACAGCATTTATCCTTTTTTTTTTTTGCTGTGGTGCTGATCCTTCTTGGAACTGGCTTGCTAAAATACAGGGAGTTTAGTTGACAAACATAAAAAGCAATGATTTTCTCATGATTTAGCAAAGTGAGCCATCTCAGTAAGGATTCACTGTGAAGGAGGGTGTGCAGCTATACAACTAGGACCTGAGCAAGAGGTGTGAGTGAAAGATGATTAAGTAGTGAGGGTGTGGATGGAAGGAGGGATGAGTGGGACAGACATCTTTCTGACGTGACTGAGTGGTGGATTCTGTGTCAGAAACTCAACGCTTACAAGTACTATCTATATGGTAGCCACTGCTATGATTAACACTGCAATTTATATACTTACGCTAGGTATTAAAAATGACAACATAGAATAGTGTAAAAAGCCTTCTGCCATAAACTTCACGCAGTAAATATTTATGATATGGGAAGTTAACTGGTATTTTTCTAAACAGAAATGTAGGATCATAGATATAACCATGGACTTCCTAAAATGAAATGGTCTCATTTATTGCTAGTAGCTTGAAGTAAAAATTGCCTGAATATTGCGTATTGTCTTCATATTTTGCTGAACAAAATCTTTTTCTTTTTTATCTGCCTAAGAATGTTTTCTAAAGATAGTGGACCTGAAGGACAAAGATTGGACAGAGTACACATTTCTGGGAATTTGTTTAGTTGTGGAAATGAAACCTCTGGACTGTTTTAGTGGAAGTAGATCCTTGTACATTTTTGTGCACTTCTAAATTCAGCTGTCTTAGAGAAACATCTCACTCATTTTAAAATATGATTCTTTTTTTATATTGTTGCCTAATTACAATTTCTTAAACTTTTCTGTTTCTGCTTTTAACTAGTGTGTTTATTTAGAATGTTATTCTTTTAATTCCAGATTTTCTTTTGTGTTTCTGTTTTACGTATGTTTGGCAATCTGGTTCAAGTTAGTTTTTAACCTTTATTGAAACTTTGATTGTATTACTGCAGCTAAATAGATGTTTCAAGAGAGACCAAAAAATTATTAGTAACAGTTTTAATTTTTATATTAACTTGGGTCAAGTATTACAAAATAATGCAGTTGCAAAAATAGACAAAGAGTTCTGGTACATAATTAGTAGTTTTACTACTGTCCTTAATTTGTGGCTACAGGAAATCTTTTTGTTTGGTCAGTACTTCATGGATCTTCAGTATAATCAAATCTTGTTTCAAGGCATTATTTTAAAAGGAACTTCTTACTGGAGCTAAAGCTTAAATTTTGTGATTTTATTTCATACATGTACTATGTAATGTCCATTACTTTTCTTTTCTCTGAAAACTTGCAAGGGAAAGTATGTACTTTTCTGAGAGTAAGCATCAGAGCACCACAGCTTCTGTTTCAGGATCTTCGGGTTTTTCAGAGACTAGTTAATGTCACCTTTCATCATTAGTCTATTTATAAATTAAAGGATAAGTTTTTGGTAGGCTTTTTAATAATATCTACCAAGGAGAGTTGTAGGTTATAGCAGAAAAATGCAAAGAAACATGTTGCCAAATAGAGTAATGCATACTTATTGATGGTAGATTTAGGTACAAAGTATTTTAAAATGAGAAAGCAGTAATACAGCAATTTTTTTCTTAAGGCTTGAAAAAATAAGTATTTATGTTTTGTCTTAGATTATTTTCTGTTTCTTGTTAGAAATAACTAAAATATCCAGTGATGCTTTCCATACTCCTTTATAGCTGCTTAGAGGGACTTTAGGAACTAAGCGCTACTGGCCCACAGGGAAAAGAAATCAAGGTTGATTGTCATTTTCTCAGACTACGAAGTTCAGATTTCTGTTCTTAAAATTAATTTCTCTTTGACTATCATTTGTCTCTTTGACAAAAGTATGTGAACTAAATTCTCTGACCCCTAATAAATTTTTCATATTCCTCTCCAAGGGCATAGTACCCTGAGATCAAAACTCCCATTTTAACAGATACAGTAGTTTTCTATGTTGTGGCTAGATTTTAGATGAAAATTAGAGCTTATACTTAGATGTTGTGTGCTTCAAGAATAGAAATAGATGATGTTAAAACTTTAGATTTCAACAGGTTCTATTTAACAATGAGATTTTTTTTTCTGGTAAAACAAAGCTACAACTATTGTTTTTTCAGTAAAACACAAGCCACTAATATTCACTGACTGATAGAATGAAAATTACATTGAGATTTTTTACATAACCCACTGTTCTTTGTATTTCTGGGGAGCTAAAACATCTGTACATGAAGCAGTCTTATTTATACCTATTTTAACAAAGTCTTAAACATTGAATTTGTAAGTACTTGAACAAAACAGTAGTATTTCTTGCTCTTGCTTAACTCCAAAGTTTAGCAGTACCTGTCCAGAGAAATGAATTTAAAATGCATCAGTATACAATTGTCTGATGAACCTTTACTACAGGGATATTCATTATTGGATTTTTGGGGCTACTTTCTCTAAGTGTTTAAAACCTAAAAAGAAACTCAGAAAGAACACTGCAGATCAGTTGACACACTGTTCCCCAAGTAAGCACACTTTCTGACTGAAAGTTTGATCTTGACCATAACTGCTCTTCATAATCCTCTCTATTAATCACAGAGAACCCCAATGAAGATCAAAGGGTAAACAAGCCACAAAATGCACGTGCTGTCTATTTCCAGCTGTCCTTTTTCTAATCTCATGAATGTGTCTCATTGAAAAACTATTCAAAGAGAGAGTAAACCCTTAACATTGCAGGAGGCAAGGGATTTGTATTTTATCTCAGATGAGGAGACTACTACTTCCTGCTTTCAAAGAAGAAAGAGATTAATTCAGTTGAGGGAATTGAATTATTTTATCTGCTGTGTTGTATTCACATTGATCACTGTTTTATTTCCATTACCAGATTAAAAACATTAGCAAAGGTATCTACTTTTGTAAGTATCTATCCAGCCAACATAAAGCTTCTGAGATCCTCACTTGGAATATATTATAATCCTACCGGTGCTGCTTTGACCTTTCAGTAGCAGTGAAACATTTACAAAAACATTGCAGTGGTAATGGCCCATGTGTGCTCTGTCAGGCTGTGCAGTTGTTCATATATGAAGATTTCTGGCTTACGAAAGACATTTCCAGTGAACAAATTCAAAGACAAATAAATGCAGTCATCAGTCTGGTACAAGAATATCAAAGGTATGAAAGGAAGCCTGCACACAATGTGTAGCTAAAGAGGACTTCCTTTTCCTTTTGGGTAGCCTCTTAGAAAGGGCACCCCTGAAAAAGTACACAGTACTTTTGGCTGTGTCTGCCCTGTAAAATTTATGGCCACGATTCTGGGCTTACAGAAGCATGAGTAAATGCACTGTTAATGGATGCCAGACTGGACTGTGAAATCCAGTTTGCAGTTTCCAGTATGAACTTGGTCACCTTTTAGGGCACGTGACCTCTTAACAAATATGTAGCACCTCATGCAATAGCTTTTTTCATTATTTATTTATAGACATGGAAGAAGCAAAATGGAATCTACAGTCCAGATAACTGTACTGTAGAGAAACTGCATAGGGGGCTTTTTTGAGGGAGCAACACTCTCTGGAATTTTGAAAGATAGGCTTAGTACAGAGTCATGTTTTCACGATCGAATCAGCTGATAGATGCTTTTCTACCTTGAGCTATTACTGTCAAGTAAACTAGAATTACTTACAACTTGACACTGGCCTAGCAATTTTGTCTTTCCTAATTATTTGAAACATGTACAAGCTAAATGCTTGACTCTGAGGGCACACCTGATGACAAAAGCTGTAGGAAGTAATTTGATTTACTATATCCAGTAAAATGTTACTCAGTCTGAATTAGAAAGATTTTATTACACCTGTTAAATTCATCTTCTCTAGTTGTAGAAAAATTATAAAAGATGATACATTTTCAGATTAAAAAATTTAACTGGTAACGTAATCAGTGTCACATTTCTCTTTGTACTTAGCGTTATCAAATACATTGGATTATACTTTCTCTGTGTAGTCAGTGAACCTCTTCCACAGTTTGTCTGTATCTAGCATGTATGTATAGTCCTCTCCAACTGACAGTCTCGTGACATTTTCATGTTCATTTACAACAGCATGCAGAGGATTTAACATGTACAGAGGATATAACATTTCTCATTATACCAAAGTGATGAGAGTTGTAAATCTAGCTCTTCTCTAAAGACACCTCATTCATCTGGTATCCATGTTCACTTCAACATGATTTCATCAAACATACTTTCCTTCTATCAATGAAGAAAAAAATCTTTCTCAACCACAATGAACTAACTCAATTACTGAAAGAAATGAGTGTTAATTGAACTATTGAACTATAGCTTTAATTTTCTTCCATACATTCTGTGATGATTACAAATTAATTTACAACAAGTAAACAAAAAATTTGCAGCAAGTTCCTTGATTGTTTATTTTTGTTAAGGGGTGTTCTAAGCAACCACCACCTCCAACAACTCCTGGGGTTTCCTTCTACTCAAGCCAGAGACCCTGGGGTCTCTTCAGCTCAGGATGAGGGATGCGGCTGTTGCTTTCCCATTTGCAGGGTCAACCAATAGTGAGGATAAGTCTGGCTTTCCACTGGGCTGATGGCTTCTATCTCCTAATTTTCTTGGAAAGTCTTGCAGTGAAATGCAGACACGATAAACAACAAGTTTGCTCATGAATTCAGTAGGGTGACGTTTTACAAAATTTCCTTGTGCGCATTTTGACAGTCATAGAAAGAAAGCTTCTTTCTAAGTTGATCAATTGCCAAACAGACCTTATTCTTCTGAACTTAATAAATTCAAGTGAGGATGATAATATTTTTCAAAATTTTCATTTTCAACTCTTGTGTCTTCATTTTTGTAGAACCAGAGAGATCCGTGGCTTTGCAGTATTTAAGGTTGTGTTTGTTTGCTTTTCTTTACCTTTTTTTCGTTTTTAGGTGCAGAACTGATAAATTACTAATCTTGCATACTCTGGTACTGTAAAGTATATTAAAAGACATTTCTAAAAGCGCAACAATCTGTTGATCACTAAGGCGATAGTATGACAATCCATTGTACCTTACTTCCTCCTAACATTAGTCCAGAATATTTTCCCACCTTTGAGGGTATAGGAATAGTTAAGTTTTAGTTTGAAATGTGTCTAGAAATATGTGATCTTCCCAAATTCTGCTTTTTTCTTATCCTTCCAAAGATTGCTAATCCCTAGTTCTGAGTCATTCATCAAAATCAGCCTTGCACTATGTCTAGCTTTGTTAATGATTCATCATGGATTTGATGTAAGGTAAGGAAGCTGCAGCTGGAAAGTTGGAGCAGTTCACCTCTCAAAACTGTGTATGAATAAAACACAAGTGAGCTTTGACGTTTCAAGAATGTTTTTAATTGAATTTTCAGAGAACCCTTGATACCCCTATATGTAATACAAAACTGAATAATTGCAGTAGTTAAACTGACCTGAACAAACTTATTTTTTTACTTGCAGATCTTAAGTGTTTTGTTTTGGGTTTTTTTCAGTGTGCTGTAGAATCCAGTTGTAAAACTATCACAGTCTCATTTTGCTTTCATCACCTTTTACAGGGTACCAGAAAAGTAGTCCATAGGACCCATGGTTGAAAACCACAGATAGAGAGTTCTCTGAGTAAAGAAATTAGGAATAGATGGAAATGTATTTAGTTGAGTTGAAACTCAACCTTGACATTTCATTTTTGTTTCCTTAAGCTTAAATCTCACTTTTATATATAGAGTTTGATTGATATAATATTCTAACCTTAGTAACTTTTTGTTAATGAATTGAACTTCTGCTGTATTCTGACTATTTTCTAGACAATGTGACAAAGTACTCTTACCTGAAAAGGCTCAGATACCTACCTCTGCAGTCTCCTGTTGCATTTTCAAACTGAAGGATCTGTACAAGTTTGCATAGGAAAGAAAAATGTAACTTTTTGTTTGGAAATGCACATTCAAAATTAAAACAAGCACTGAGAATATCTGGTAATTGTCTGTGTATTTCTGTGCACAGTGAAATAGAAATGCAATTTGACAAGGCAGAGCAGAGACAACTTAGTGCTTTCTGCATGATTCACAGGTCAATTCGTGCTAAAAAATTCACTGATTAGCAGCTGCTTATTACGTTCCAAGTAAGCTAGAAGGACTTAAAATACCACGGTCATGGTCAGAAATCTGGAAGAATTGATTTAAACAAGGTTAAAAGATAAAATAAACACCCTAAACAGGGCTAGAACAAACAGACTGAGGGGGGCTTAGCAGGGGAGGCCTTAGCGCAACATTAAAATACATCGTGAATTAATGTCCTTGGGGAGCAAAATTGTGCAAGCCACTTTTTTTAACTCTATAGAACTAGATCATAGAAAAAACTACAGATAACAACATAATGCAAGTAAGTTTAGTGAATAGCTATGATACAGATGATATTTCAGTTTAGCCTTATTACCAGAGATGTCACTGTCTTCAATATCTTAAAACCTGAATTTTTATATTCTTATGATGCTATTTAATAGTATGTCAATACTGTGATGGAAAATGAAATCTCCAAATGAATATTTCAAAATCAACATTAAAGTGCACATTTCAATTTTGTACCACTTGAATATAGAAGAAAATTAAATAAAAATCAATATTTTTGCATTTTTCAGACCAGCAAAACACTGCGTATCAGTGGTAAATACATAGCCCAGATGGTATTTGTCATCCAGAAAACTGTAATTCTCCATCGTGTATCAACTCTTCTTGTTTCTTAATTTGTGGGAGAACTGAAGTTCTTGTCAGAGAACTTGCATAAGAAGGCTGCAGGATTTGTAAATGGTATTATAAGCTGTAGAATGTGGAGTGCTGTAGAATGTTCAGCGCAAAGGCACAAGAGCAGAGGTCCACATGAGGGATACTGGTGTTTTCACTTGAGCTAACCCAATCTTTATTTACTTATGACAAATTTTTTCTAAAAACCCTCAAGGTACCTGATACAAAAGATGAGCAAAAGCTTGTATGTGGCTTCAACTTTCCTTTAATATGACACAAAGAACTGTAGAAAGTAAGTAGTTATCTTTCTACTTTTCACTTTACAGAAGAACTCATAATTTCTCTTAACACGTTTTGAAACTTTGCATTGTCCGTTCCTCTGTAGCAATGAGAAAACCCTGCTGTAGATAATCATAACTTTTTAAAAAGCACATTTTTGTACTTTTGGACCAAGGTCGTAGTGGTTTTCTAAGCAAATCCAGTATGCTGCTTGATTGTATTTTTGACTGGCAGTGAATGCTTACCAATCTGTTGTTAATTTGAATTTGATGTTCAGAACTCTCTGACAAGTAAATCACTACTACCTTTGGAGAATTATAAGTAACTTGCATATGAAAAGAAATACTTTCCAAGCTCTTGCATGCTTATAGAACTGGAACTTTACTGGATTTACTATTTGCTAATTGTAATCCCTGTAATTATATTAAAATATGAAAAGAAAATCCTCCTGTCTTGTTTTCTGAAGCTACTTCTCTTGTTTCATTGAACAAAAAAAATCTTGCAAGCTCATGTTAGTACTATGACTTGTCATGCCTTGCAGAACCCTTCATAAATACAAGAAAGCCAAGTCTCATACTCGCTGTATCAAACTACTTGAATATTTTTAGGCCTGTGCATTTATGCATGATTTATGAATACTTTTGAAAGATAGTCCCATAGACAGAGCATAATGTCCCACTTACATAAATAGTGGATTGTGCTTTAGGGAAGGATGGTACTAATTTGGATGTGATGATATTAAAAATATCCAGAACAGCATCATAAAGAATATTTATTGATTATATAATTACATTATTTGCTGTAAATGTTCTGTCAAATACAGAGTAAGGAATAAAACTGTAGCACTAAGAAAAATTTAGAATATTTATTTTGTTATGAAATTTTAATAATGCAAGAGGTATCCAATAATGGTGTGCACTTACCATTCGAAATTAAGACTGTCCTTAAATTCTTAAAATGGAAGCTTGACCAGTCAAATGTCAAAACTATTGTAAACTTTCATGACTTGTCTGCTATAAAAATTGGAGGGAAGGGGAACAGAGAAAGGCAAGTTTTCCAGTGTTTGCGTGTCATGTAAGAACTACAGATAGGAGACTGTTTTTCTCTAATTGTGTCAGTGTTATAATTGAAATTAAAAACTGTTAAGCTGCTTAAAATAAAATATTATGTTTGTTCATTTGTTTGCTCTAAGATTACTGTCGTGGGCTTTTTTGGGTTCATCTTTGAAAACAGAATTTTTTTCAGTGGAGGCGCAATGTGGAATAAAGGATTTTGTATACTCTTGCATTTGCTGGACAAGTAAGCTATGTCATGAATTTTGAAGTTTTCAGACCAAATATTCTGACAGCCTACTTACAGAAAACAGTAGTTATCCTAGTGTAAATTCATGCAATGCAACTGCTCTTAGTTAAGCATGCCAGTTAGATACAAAGTTCTCTTAGATGGAAAAGTGCAAGAATCTGGTCTAATGAATAGAGTGATGTTCTCACCCCCCAGATATAATACAGCAATATATTTCCATGCACTGTTTACACAAGAGGTATCATGAACAATAATCCAAATAAAGAATAATTACGAGGAACTTTGCTTTGATAGGACAATGGAAAGAACCTAGGCCAGTGAGTGCCATTCTGCAACATACCAAAATATGTTAACATGCAGTTTCTGATGTTCTTTCTTTTAGCTAGCATGACATAAAGTATTTAAACAGCATTAGTAGTTTTATTGTGTTTTTGAAACACAAATATTTTATTTTAACTGGAGACAACTTTCAGATTCTTAACAGAATTGAGGAGTCGTCTACCAAAAAAGCAGTATAGTGTAGTAGAGCACTCTGCCATGTTTAGGCCAGCAACTGAATTTTGAATCTGAGCTTTCTAATAACCAGTAATCTACCTAGCATATGGCATATTTTGAAATGTTATGTGGTTTTACATAGTAGGACAATTGTTATATTTGGATTTGGAAACACTGTAAAAGTTGGTCTTCATGTGTAATTTAGAAAAAAGTAAAACCTTCCTAATAAACTGCAGAAGTTCTGTCATCTATTAAGAGACATACTTTTTAGCTACTCAAAATACCAGAACCTAGAAGTGTAGGATGATGAATTACTTACAGGCTGCACTGTCTAAAGTTTGAGTGAGGGGTGCAGTTTCAGATTTAACCTCAGAGTTATTTGTCTCACTTCTGTATAAAACTAAAGTGTTCATCCAGTCTGTTACTTCCCCTTCAAAGTGGTTGTGTGGAGCTTAGAAGTACTGTCTGCCTCAGGGTCTCAAGGCAGTATTTTTGCTTAATGGAATGCATAGGAGTGCATCCTTCTCCCCTCTTCTGCATCCTCTGATGCCCATTCACTGTGGCTGCCACACAGTGGTTCCTGTCATAAGCAGAGCAAATCAGGGATCTTTTGGGATGACTGGCTTCCATTCTGATTGAAAGATGTTCCTCTTGGATTCTTTTCTTTTCTTTTCATTATGTCTCTTCTTTTCTCACTTACAAGCCAGAATATAGGAGTACCTTGTGCCAGCAAATGCAAATGGATTCCTCTTTTGAGTTCTCCAGTTTGATGTTATGCAAATTGTTGTGGATGGGAACCTTGCCATTTCTTCTTTTCTTCCAGTGTTGAATTTCAGCTTTGTTTCCTGCTGTGGACATACGCTGTACTGATATCAGCTGCTTCTTTGCTGTTGGAGAAAACGGGGTCTTCACAAAGGACCAGATCATTAGATTCCCTTAACCTGTCGATCTGAGCTACTTTTTCCTCTGGTGGATCTAGGCGCATCAAAATATATGAATTCTCTCCCTTTTGCCCAAAGGAGTTTTCTGCCCCTGTCTCTGGGGAAAATCACAAATTTCACCTCATTCTATATCATACTGATGCTACCAAAACAAAAACAAAACCAAATGTTGTTGGTCTTGTGTATTTATGCAGTAACTCAGCTGCATTTTTATTAAGTTATGGAGCAATCTTTTCCTTTTTTTTTTTTTTTTAGCCTTTCTTTTGAATGATGCTGCTCAAAAAACAGTATACTCTCTGGATTTATATAGTTTGTCTAATCTTGCAAGCTGGTTGCAGTGACATTTAAAAATCCCTAAGCATGTTATAAATTAGTGGCCTGAAAAAAATGACACTACAAAATGTCATAAAGCATCAGGAAAAATGTAAATATTTAAGGTGACTAGCTTAAACTTAATGAAAAGTTTAAGCTTAACCTATGGGGAAATCAGTATCTTCACCCTTAAATATCATTGTATTGTTTATTCAGTAAAAAAGTGAATATGGAGAAGATGGGATTTATACTTATGAATAACCACATCAGGTTACTGTATTTGATTAAAATTTTAAATCTACTTTTTTGTTCAATGCATTGGTTTAATATTTTGCATTTTTGTAGCGTTCTAAGAGCTTTAATAATGAAATCATTAATAATAATTACATATGAAAAATAGTGATAAATTTAAGAAAATATGGAAAAAAATTACAAAACAGAGAGAATCTGCTTCAGAGAGAGAATGGTGTTTATACAATTTCCTGTATGGTAGCATTGTCTGTTGTCTCCTTATACACCATGTAGATGTCAAATATGCATTGACTTGAAAGAACACTTAGCTACAGACTACAAATACATTTGTGAATTACCTACTTTTCCTCCTTATTTTTCCTGCAGAAAGATAGCTAATTAAGAGGCGGGTAGAGCTCTACAGGTGTAAAGAAAAATAGCTATTTGCTTTAATTTAATATTGGTTCTATTGAATTAGACCCAAGGTCCATCTGGAGACACCAGTTCAGGTAAGGCAACTGAACATGCTATATTATATGCTACTTTCCAAAATATTGTCTTGATCTGCAACAGTTTATGTTTGTGGGACTTCCTGAGCCAGATGTGGAATCTTTGTATTTAGAAATAGTTATCCTATATCCTTCCTGGCATGTTGTGGCGCCTGCACCATTTGATGGCATGGACTGCCACAACCTAGCTTCAAGTTATAAAGATTTCCTACTTTTTATTTGTTTTGAGTGCGTTACCTGCTGGGTTCATTTGATGCCTCTAGGTCTTCTGTGAGAAAAGACAATAAGTTAGTCCCTATCTACCCTTTCTATGCCTCTCACGGCTTTTAAATCTGTCACATTTCCTTGGTTGCCCTCCCTTGGTTTAAGTTACTAAATTACTTCTCATGCAGGATCTGTTCCATGCCTGCTGTTACATTCTTTGAGATTGGGCTTGAGAAACCCAACTCTGCACAGTATTCAAGGTAATGAGAGAGGTGTAATGATGTTCTCTGTGTTCTTCACTATTGCCTTTTTAAGAATTCCAAAGAGTTTGCTTCTTTGAGCACTGCATAGCACCAAGGTTCTGATTCAGAATGGTGCTGGTCAGCTCTGAACTTTCTTTGTATGGAAAGTTAGAATTGCCCCATTTTGCATTTTTGGTATTGAGTTTCATTTGCCATTTTAAAATCTAATTTTCCAGTTTTGTGAAGTTCTTATGTCATCCTTCACAGCCTACCTTCATCTGCACTACCACAAAAAACTTGGTATTATCAGCAAACTTCATTACTTAATTTTTCTCATCTTTTTTCCTCTTCTGTTTTAATTGAGGGAAGAGGTTAAACAGATACAACCCCAGAGAATTGCACTGGTGGTTTCTTTTAATGTGAAAATTGACAATTTATTCTTGTCTTCCTATTTTAAGGCAATTATTTATTCATACAAAGCCTCCTCTTCTTTTTGCTGAAGTCTTGGGTGGGAAAGGGAGTGGGATGTCAGTGAGAGCTTTTGGAAATGCATGTAAATTATATGAACTAGATCCTGCTTATGTGCAGTGGTATTTTACTTCTTTCAAGAAATTGTCTTAGATCATGCAGCAGAACTTCAAATGCCATGTTGACTCTCATTTGTCCATCAAAAACACTGAGCTGGTAGCACTGTCTTCCTCAGTCTCCCTTTGACTGTTTTCAGTATTCTCATGCTGTCATTTAGCTTTTTAAAGCTTTAAAGGCTTAAAGTAATTCCAATTTCTTCTGGATTTCATGCAGAAGCAAATGTACTACTGTTTGTTTTTCTGAACGTCTTTCAGTATAATTTTATTTGCTTGGTTTCCCTGACTCTTGTTAATCTCTGCTTTAGCTTTTAATAAAAAGAGTTGTTTGGGGTTTGTTTGTTTGTTTGTTTTCTTTTTAAACTGTTGTGTTCCTTGGCATTTGTTGGCTTAACCTTGCTCCTCATTTGAAAAACTGTCCTTGATTTCATTAGACTGCAGTTCCTTTGTATGTTAAATTAGTTTTGTTCTCAACAGACACTCTTGGTTCCAGAACCAGCAGTAATTTCCAGAGATCCTTCCTTCTCACTCCTTTATCTGTGACACATTTTAAATTTGAAGACATCATTTAGCCTTGATCAGATAATCCTGCTGTTGGGTCAGATTCACATGTTTATACTGTAAAATGTGACTAGTAGTACTGTGTAGTTGTGCCAGGGAATTAATTTAGAATATTGTTCTTTTTGAATCCTTTATAGTTTGCAGTGCGGACTACAAATATCCTTGATATCAGTATCCTATGAAGGCAGGCTGAAAGAGCTGGGGTTGTTCAGCCTGCAGAAGAGAAGGCTCTGGGGAAACCTTATAGCACCTTCCAGTACCTAAAGGGGGCTAAAAGAAGTCTGGAGAGGCACTTTTCACGGGCATGTAATGATAGGACAAAGGGGATTGGCTTTAAACTGAAAGAGGGCAGGTTTACACTAAGTATTAGGAAAAAATTCCTTACTGTGAGGATGGTGAGGCAGTGGAACAGGTTGCCCAGAGAAGTTTTGGATAACCCATACCTGGAAGTTCAAGGCCAAGTTGGATGGGGCTTTTGAGCAACCTGGTCTAGTTGAAGGTGTCCCTGCCCACAGAAAGGGTGTTGGAACTAGTTGATTTTAAGATTCCTTTCAACCCAAACCATTCCATGATGCTGTGTTTGTGCAGTGCTCAAGAATTTCTCCTGGTAACAGTAGAAGAATGTTATAAAAGATATTTTCTTTGAGATATGTCTTCTACTGGTAGTTAAAATTTTTATGCTGAGTGTTGCATAAGCCTTCTGGAGTTTGTAATATATATCTGTTCAACCTGCTGGTAAGCAAGGGAAGCGGGGAAAATTTAGGTTGTGTTAAAGTATTTGTGGTGAAGGCATGTTGTTTGGAAATACAGGTCATGTTCTTGATAAAAGACAGACTTTGCAGTGACTTACAATATACTGATCTTAATAGTATCTGAAGAAAACTAATAGATGTTGAATTCTTTCAGGGTCTTTTTGTTTTGTTTTAGTAGTCTAAGATTTTGAAAATTGCTATTACTCAATCTATGCTTGTGGCAAATTGTGTAAGTAGCACGTTGCAGCCTTAGTAATAGTAAAAGATAATAGTTACAGTGTGTGTTCTACGGAAGTAGAGAAAGTAAAAAATTAGAAATAAGTAAAGTTACTGGAACTGCCACGAAGAGTCTTTGGAATTTTTCCAGAAATCTGTTTCTCAGTATTATACACTTATCTCATTGTGAGAAAATTTGTATCTGGATAATAATCTGTTTATGATGTGTATAAAATTAATCATATTTTGCAGAACATACATTTAGTAGTGTTGGGGAAACATTTATTATGCATTTGTATATACGTAAGTCTGCTTTTGTAGGTGAAAAAAAAAGAGGAAAACTCTTATGTGTCCTATAAAATGAAATCTTCAGTAGTATTTATAGAAATAAAAATTTTTTTATACTAAATGAGCATTAATTGTAGACATAAAATGAATATCTGTAATATATATATGTATATGTATATCTATAATATGTATAGCAACCACACTGTGAGGAAACCCTGTAAGATGAAAAGACATCTTTTTATTCCGCTGATATTCCCAAGCACCCAGTCTGTAGTTCCTGCTGTTTCCATGCTGGTTTCAAAATCCTCGTGTTAGAGCAGGCCATGGCATGGATGGATGGATAGGATTCCTTCCTTGTGCTTTTTCCTCCAGTTTGAGAAATATTCATTTGCACCTAATTTATCCTAAAGGACTGCTAAGCTTTAGTTTGCTCTTTTTATTGTAAATTAACTCAAAATTACTGACTTACTAGTTGACCACCTTTTCTTTGGTCTATGGATTTCTATCTTCTCTTGGACCTTCTTCATGAAGTTTTGCACTATCAGGAAAAAAATGTGTTCCTTATCTTACCTCTGACTCCTCAAGAGAGTTGGTCCCTTTTATATGAAGCACTGATGTTTCAAGCATCATTCATGCCTTAACTCTGCAATTCAGATTGTTTTTTGCTGCAGAAAAGTCTTAGTTTGGAGGATTTTTGCCTTTTTTCACCTTAAAAATAACACATTTCCTTCTGCATTTCTGCAATCTATAAAGAAGACTGGTGGAACAGGCCCGTAGCTCATTTTGATATTACATCCTTCATAAATAATGACAAATTTATGATCAATATAGAGATAAAGAGATCTCTTGGGAAGGGAAGTTGCTTAAAATCAATTCTAAGGATGGACTTTATTTGGTGAGAATCTTCTTAATTTAGTAACTCAGGAAGAAATTTGACTAATGTAGTAAGTAGATAGAGGGTACGTTTTGAGATATTTTAGGTCTCATTGTTGATTTCCCAAAGTAGCTAAGTTGTAGTTTTCTGCTTTGGTTTGTTTGGGTCACCTGCATAGTGTTGTCATAAATTTATTGCATATTAGTTAACTAAGCAAACTTGTAGACAGAGGTTTGAATTCATAAAATAAAATAAATGGGAGATGAACAAAGCTTGGAAACCCCCAAGTTTATCTAAATCATTGGTTTTTATTTAGGAGAAAGTAAATTATGATTTAAAAAGTGAGTGTAGAGTCTTATATTTGCACTTATAGCACTTCCTGACATTATGGCAGTCTTAGAAGGATCATATTACATTGCTTATTATGTTATTCCCCCCTCCAATTTTAAATTCTGTCTCTAGGACTATGGAGTATTTTTCCTCTGTCTTCAGTAATGTTTTATGTGAATGAGAGAATTTTAAGTGAATAGAAATATTCCACAGATATGTCATTTTTCCTGCTGAAAACTGTTTTTCTTCAATTTTTTCAATTTTTAGACTTACAATTTCACAGAGTGAAAAATATTTATTATAGATTACAGGTAGGATGTGTTTGACTCTGCAATTCAATGAATATTTGTATTAAAGGATAATTGGACTAATGAAGCTGAGAAAGATACATTCTATTTAAAGAAATTGATTTAACTTCAAAGTATATTCAAGAGATAGGAAACCATGGTGGTTTAGTTCTGCTGTTTTCATAGTAATTTTATATTTTAAACAATAAAGAATATTAAGGCTTATTATGACTGCTACCAAAGGCAGTGCATGAGGTTTACTTGAATGCATTATTTTTATCTACACTGTATTTTAAGGCCGAGTGATACTTGTAAGTAACAGAAAAACTATTCGCATGAAGAAAAATATTTTTTTTATGCTGGAAGGAACTCAGAGTCATTGCAAGACATCTGATTAGTATTCATGACATAAAAGGAAGTTATTTTCAGGGTAAAGGAATTTGTGAAAAGATAATTGGTTAGACCAACATTCTCGTTAACTTAATTTGCATTAAATATGCTATTTTGAATTGTAGTTATTCTTTTCCATTTGAAAGGCATACTTTGTTAACTTATTTAAAGAGCCTAATTAAACTACAGTTTAAGTCATACCCTTTAATTCAGCAATACAATATCAAACTCTGCGCATCTGCGATTACCAGCTTTGTGAGTGTGGAGAATCATAAAGCAGTTCTTGATTCCAGTGGATTTTCCTGATGAAGTAGGTTGGTTTAGCTGCTTTATATGTGGTCATTCTCAGATACTGAAAGCATTTGACTAATCCTTTACTTTAATTTTACTCCTTTATAAGAGCAGAGAAAACTCTTATTCCTTCTGTGGTGCAACATGAGAAATTAAAGCAGTCTTGGGGATATTGGAAGAAAGTACTTATGCTTTTGTTCTAATAGTAAGAAGACTTCGAGGATCATTTTGTTTAATTATTTTTCAGTAGAACTTCTTCACATATGTAACTAAATAGAGCCTTTAAAACGTGAGCTGTTAAAACATAAATTAATTTGCACATTCTAGTACACATTTTAAAATCATGAGACTGAATTTGTATTTCTTTGATTTTCAGCATTACTTACTACATATTAGCAGTATTCTAGATATTTTGAAACGGGGGTTTATTTCCTCTTGTGCTGTGTGTAATGAATAGGAAGGTGCCTTTGTTAGCAGTGAGATGACTGTGAGTGCTCAAGTTAAGTATTTGCATCTGCAGATAGAGACATAAAGATACCGGGTCTAATTTTTCAACACTGCTGAGCATACTAGCCATCTTGAAACCTGGTATTTGTATTGTATGAACTAAACATTTGTGAAATTAGCCACCTTGTTAGATATCTAAATGTTAATTTCAATGCTTAATTTTCATTATTTGCACTTGTACTGTTTGGCACTGGTTGTTTTCAAAATAGTAGTGGCTGTAGACATTGAATGTAAACCAAAACTGAACCATGGTGGATAAAAGTAATGAAAACACAGAAATGCAGCTTCAAGCTGGACATGGTAATGGTCTTAAATATCTCTACAAATATTCAGCTGAGAATGTCACTTTCTTGCTGTAATGGTTCAGAAGATTACAGTAGTGGACATGCAAGTCAGACAGTGTGATTAGTATATGAGTACTTTTGCATACCCAGTGACCAGACATGAAATGCGATGAAGTAGAAATTTAGTTTAGATACTAAAAAAAAAAAATAAAAATCCATGGCCAATCAATTTTAAATTCTGGCTGGGAGATGGTTAGATCTCCCTTTTCTTATTATTTGGCAAAGAAATATGCTAATTACTGTGCCATTTTCCTGCTTATTCATTTTGTTTACAAAACAGGAGTTAGCTAATGCTTGCACTATTGAGTGAATTGCTGAAAGGCTGAGCTTCCCTACATTCTGGGACAGGCAGACAATGGCAAAGAAACCAGTTGTGGAGACAGCACATTTTATGTTTGGATTTTGTCTGCAGGATTAAGGGCATGATTCGGGAATTGTCGAAGGTATGAATGGCAGGATACTGAGAGCCAAATAGAAGCTAAATGCTCACTTGTTGATAAAGCCATTGAAAACTTCCTCTAGCACATGCATTCTCTAACAGAGATTAGGAAAGAATAAGCTGTTGCTTCTAAACGAACTGCTGGAATAAATCATAGTGACTTACATGTGATCACAGAATGGGTAAGGTTGGAAGGGACCACAGTGGGCTGTCTGGTCCAACTTCCCTGTTCAAGCAGGGTCATCCCAAAGCACATGGCACAAGATTGCATCCGCACATGTTGAATATCTCCAGTGAGGGAGACTCCACAACCTCTCTGGGCAACCTGTTCCAGTGCTCAGTCACCCACACAGGAAAGAAGTTCTTCCTCAGGTTCAGATGGAGCTTCCTGTGCATCAGTTTCTGCCCATTGCTTCTTCTCCTATTGCTTGGCATCACCTAGAAGAGCCGGGCTCCATCCTCTTGTCGCCCTCCCTTCAGATACTTATAGACATTGATGAGGTCCCTCTCAGTCATATCTTCTTGAGGCTGAACAGGCCCAGCTACCTCAGCCTTTCCTCATAAGAGAGACCCTTGACCAACTTAGTAGCTCTGAATTCTCAGGATCAAATTTCATCTCTTTCACGTAATATTTCAAGGTGTTTTTTTTCTAACAGAGGTCCTGAAACAGCTATTTGTCCTTAAACTGCACAGTCTAAGATGACACATGTCCCATACTCTGCATCAGTGATGTCTGTGCTTTCTGTTTCTCTAGACCTTTGGCCATCATCTTGCAACCCGAATCTTTCATGTTTCCTCTGTCACAGACCATACTGATTTTTTTGAGTTACTGGAATTCTTATATGTTTTTCTCAGTAAATAATTTATAGGACTGGAACTGTCTTTTGCAACACAGCATGGTACTGCAATAAAAATATCACATTTAAAAGAAAATGATAATTCAACAACCCTTATAGTTCCTGATGGCTTGAAGGAATGCTGTAGGTTAGAAGATCCTGTAACTAAGGTTATATGTGTAACTTAATTAGTCCTATTTAAGGGTTTCTTTTAATTCAGTCCCTCTTGTATATGAATTGGAATGTGGGGTTCAGTGCCTTTTTTTTGATGATTTGCTGGAGTAGGGACTAGTTCAAGGAAGAGAGAGAATTTAGCTACCAGACAACAAGAAGTCTTTATTTGGCTTGTACAAAGCGATTTCATAAAATAATTTTAATCCATTTTAAGAAATATTTGCATGTCGGTAAGAGAAGGTCTATAGCACTTTCAAAGTTGTTCATAAGAAATTAACTCTGTGAATACTGTATGTATTCTTAGTATGTTGTCCAAATTGGAATTTTGAGTGAAAATCTTGCTTGTTGACATGGCACCTAGCACCTGCTCATTCAGTTTTGAATTTGTTGCCCCTTTTTCAGTACTGTTTTGCAAATAAGTTATTAAAATTTCTATAGAACTTTGACATAAATAAGTTTAGTATTGTGAGCAAGCAGCATTAATATTAAACACAAATTTGTTGAAGACAAATTTATTGACTTTATTTCTTTAGATTGGAAACTTCAGAGAAAACTTGTTAATTTTTTTAAAATAATTTTTTTTAATTTCTTTTCTTTAGGAGATTCCTTTACACAGTTTCGATTTGCTGACGAGAAAGAATGGGATAAAGAAAGCATATGCCATAAGCAGGTAACACAATTACCATTCAAATGATTTTATATAGATAATCACCTAGGACAGAATATCTAGGCAGTTGTGCTTTCAGCAACAAACTGTTAATGCAATAATAGCGTTCTTTATTGTGTATATTTTTATTAACTTTTCCCTGATGCTGGAGGCTACTGGGCCTTGTCCTTTTTTTTTCTGCTGAAGACTAATCAAGGCTAGGTTTTTAAGTGATGTTGGGAGGAAAAAACAAGAAATCTCTCCAGTGAAGAGAAAATAAGAAACTGTCACTTTGCTTTACTGACATAGTACGTCAGCCTTCTTTTTTCATCTGTATTCAAGAGAAAAGAGTTTAGTAAAATGACTGTAACAAAGCCCTTATGAGTCTCTTCATATATTGAACTATGAAATGTATTTTAGTTCCTTCAAATTCACAGTTCTTATCCTCTGGTTGAAACTTCATGTCCTAAATAATTAGGGCACCAGCTAGATTATTTGTATGTGAATTTTTTATGCTTGAATAAAAAGGAGCGCATCAATAGAAGTCTCCTGTTTTCTATATCAGGATACTTGAAAGTGTCCCAATCTCTGCAGCTGTCTTCCTCATATAAGTCACCTGAATTATTGCAAGATAAATGCTTTTGTCTTCCAGGCTTTTCTTAAAATTGCTGTGAAACTTTGCTTAAGTCTGTCTTGAAACATGCATATGTATTCAAATTCTAAAGATTTGCTATTTCTTTTCTAAAATATTACAATATTCTAAAATATTACATTAATTATGCCCTGGGAAGTGATATTTAAAGGTACTTTAGGGTTGCAAAGTCAAATTAAAGTGAGGAAATAAAACCAAATGCAGCATTTGTTTAAACCACCACCTATCTTTCAATGACTGTATTTTTTCTTATCGGTTCTTCTGCTTCTAGTGTGCAGGATGTTGTCAGTAATCAGAATATTAATTTCTTTTTTATTTCCTCATAGTCTTGTCATTATAGCATTTAGGTGATTTGAACACATTAATTCCTGAATGGCTAAAGCCATTGTGAGAAGAGTGAAATTGCATGTTGACAGTGGTTTTCACAAATATTCTTCTGACTACCAGTAATGAGACTGCACAGTTCTGGTCCCATGCTCTTACTCACTGCAAAGTGTGCTGTGGTGGGCACATTCTTCTGCCTCTGTCCCTAGGAAACTGTAGTAATTCATTCTGCCCCATCCAAAGTAGTTATTTCAAACTGTTTCCTGTCTTTCACTGTCCTTATGTCACTTTGAAATAGTTTACTGCACTAGTCACAATTACCCTTCCTTTGAGTTCTTATTTTAGTCCAGAATCCAGTCCCAGATGGTTTGATAATATCATCTAATTTTTCACATTGTCTTTGGTCTTTAGCCTGGTATCTCCTTTTGCTTCTGACCCATCTTTTTTCCCTGAAAGCCAAATCCAAGTATAATTTTCACCCTACATCATTCATACCATTTGCCAAATTCCTGGTCTTTGCTTCTTAGTTCACATCTTTCTAATTCTTTGCCTTCTATACATTATGTACAGGATTAGAGAATTGTAAACTGAAGTGAATTTATTATGAGGGAACAAAATAAAGAGAAAAGATATAAAAATAGTTGCAGAATGACTAGATATTTCTCATTCCCTACTGTTTGTAGAAAGCAATGGCAAAGCATCAGTTTCAAATGAGGAATGGAAATGTAACAGTGACATCAACAATAAAAAAAAATTCATTTTATTAAGAATACTATCATTCATTGCTACAAAAAGTATATTTGGATTTTCTCCATTGTATATTGATAAAATACAATAAAAACATTTCAGAACATAGTCTGCAATTGAAAGATCAAACAGGTAATAGTAATTTGGATTTTTCAGTAAAAAATAGCAATTCCAGCGACAAAGTATGCCTCTGTTTATTTTTTTGAACAAATAACTACATGTGCCATGAAGTGTTCATAATTCATTAAATACTGCTTTGATTCCTTTGCTTTTTATTACAACACCACTTTTAGTGAAGTCTCTACTTGAATATCAAATTTCTTCTTCTATTATGTTGTTTTTCCGAATTCCTCTTTTCCTTCATTCTCAACTCTTCCCTATCTCTAATTTTAACCTTCATTTGCAATGTTCATTCTTGTTAATATTTTTGCAAGTTACATAGCTCTTCTCAAATGCACTTAAATGTTATTCAGTGACACTTCACTTTTTACAATTTTTTGTGTTACCAGATTCATACAATTTCCTTGTCTTTTGTAACTGTGCAGAAACCATATTTGATCTTCAATATCTGTCAAAATAACTGGGTTTTCTGAAGATCTGATTCATTGCTGGGCAACAAGGCTTGCTTGCTGAAAACTTTGTGAGGTTACTTGCACCAGTGAATCATCTTTGATGGTGATCACCAATGCATTGTAAAATAAAGTTGTTGGTAAAGGAGAGAAATTCTAACCATCAGATATTTGTTTGATCCTTTCACTGTTATTACTGGATACCAGAACCAGAATTTGGATAAAAGAAACTGTTAAATCAACTGCATTGCTTCTTTTTTTTAATTTATTTTAATTTTGCGAGTATACTGTCAGAACACACTATGTCTTTGATTTATTTTTGCTAGGCTTGCAAATGTCAAAAGCCATCCTATTGACTGGCTTTTGGAAGCAGTGTGAATTTCTTTGACAACTCTCTTATGATACGGCACAAAACACTCTCTCCTAATTTATGAGTATTTGGACTTCTAAATGTCTGTGCCAGTCTACATCATATTGAGAAGGACAAGATTTTATCCCTTTAAGTGAGATTTGGAAGCTGCTTCTCTGCTTCCATGAAAATGAGAGTATAGACTGAACCTAAGCATTTTGTTACCAGATTTTAAAATATGTGATGGATATCAAATTATTTTTTCATCAACAGTGAATGTGCTCAGAATGTTCTTCTATACTGTGAGCTTGAAATCTGTTTAAGATTACTGAAGTCCGGGTTGTTATGTAAAAATGTCAAATATTGCTGGTTCATTTTGTGTAAATCTGTTTTTAAAAAGGGGTCAAGAGAAAATGGAGCTTCAGTAACTGTCACAGTAATAAGTTGCAATTTAGCAGCAGTATAATTGAATATAATTTTAGAAGTGTTTGTAACTATATACTTTGTTGCTTTTGTAATTATCAAAACATTTTTAAAAATCTGGAACTATAAAAAGGCCCCTGTTTAGCCATTAAAAACAATATAGCTACACAGGAACTATGGGTTGATTGCTTAGAAAACAGTAGCAACTCACTAAAGAATGTCATTTCAAACCTCATGAAAGCTTCACAGTTTAAAACATGTTTCAGTTGGAAAAGCTTCTTATGACATTGTCCTAAGAATGACTGAACTATTCTGAACTATTTCCGATTTTGGACTTTCAAGGCATTGTCTAAGGAGTATTCAGTTTACAGCTTGTTTTTTAGCTGTAAGTTATTATTTGCAGTGTAAGTGTTTATATGGTAATTTAGCCAAACTGCTCCATACAAGTGTAATTTAAACTATTAATTTGTGTATTTCATTAGATTGTTTTCCAGATTCCTCAAATAAGTGGAACAGGGGAATGTAATAGATTAAAATTATTAGATTTTTTTGTTTGTGTTCTTTTTGTATTTGGTTTTTTTATTCACAAGTATACTGTGTGTTAAATTATATTTCAGTTCTCTGCACTTTCTATTGACTGCCAGTCTTTGGTCCAGGCCCTTCAGGAATTGCCTCTACATCTGAAATTGAATGTAGCTGCTGACCTTGTACAGGTAATGCTGTGAATTAACACTAGGAAATGCAAATATTTTAAGAGAAAAATCTATGCAAGAATGATTACTCTTCAAACGTAAGTACAGTGTATTATGTAAGTAAATATATTCTGTTAGACTGGCATGTCAAGTGGCATGTAATGCAGGTTACCCCTCTATCAGCACATTTTTTGTGCTTACTTGACTTTAAACAAAATGGTTGAATGTGCAGCATATTAGATTTGAATTCAGGTATCAGAGTTTTTGACATGGAATGATTGCACTATTTTTTTATTTTTTTCTTTTGTTAGCAGCTGGTTTTAGTTGCACCAAAATTTTGAAAGTGTTTTCACGTTCTTTCCTGTTAATTACTTTAATTGTGATTTAATGTTCTACATAACTAATATCAACATACATGTTTTTTTACATGAATTGGTCTTACATCAGTGTTAGAACAGGTAGAACTGTCAGTCATACGGGTGAAGAAAATATTATTTATGCTCCAGTGGCAGGGGGAAGTAACAATATTATTAAAAAATATTTCTTCAGATTGTGAAAAAGAAAATATTAATGTAAGCGCAAAAGAGCCAATGAGAGTTAAATATAAAAACAAAGTTCTTAAGATCCATCTGCTCAAGCAAGGAAAAACGTGACTCTTATAGAAGGGTCTGTTTGGGGTTGCATGAAGTGCTTCTGCAGCTGACACTATGCTCTTTGTTAAAGCAGCTCAGGTATGTCTGCAGATGTGATGGCTAAGGGAATCGGCAGATAAATGTTACTTTCACATACAGTTTTCTTTTTAGGAGTTCTAGCCATGGTCTGTAACTTTTTTCAGGGTTATAAATTGATAAATTGTTTGTTATGGCATTTAATCTTTGTCTTGTCATTCTGACCAGGGATGTGGTCATCAGTTATGCTGCAGTGTTTTCAACGCTAGGGCATCCTGATAAAAGCTGAATCTGTTACACAGTTAAATAATGAGTTGCCATTTCTGGTTTCACTGTTTGACAATGTTTTACAGTTTAGTTTCATTTTTAAAAATATATGGCTATATACTATAACACTGGCTAATTGATTTTCAGCAACCTGTAGTATGGTTTTGTTCAAGACTAGAATTTTGGAGGGATGACCTAACATGGGATGATGTTTCTAGCCAAATTCTGACTCCAGTTATTCCAAAATTCAGAGTATTGATGGGATTTCATTATAGAAGAATTAAGGAAAAGTAATTTTCCAGGAAGTGCAAAGCATTTAACACTGTCCCACACTACATCTTTGTCTCTAAACTGGATAGACATGGATTTTATACATGGGCTCCTCAGTGGAAAAAAAATTGGCTAGATGGTCACACACAAAGAGTTGTGGTCAGCAGCTCATGTCCAAGTGGAGATCAGTGACGAATGGTGTTCCTCAGGGGTCACTACTGGGACCAGCACTGTTTAACATCTTTGTCAGTGACACACACAATGGGACCGAGCGAACCCTAAGCAAGTTTGCTGGTGACACCAAGATGTGTGATGTGTTCTACACACTGGAGGGAAGGGATGGGCCATCCAGAGGGATCTTGACAGGCTTGAGGGGTGGGTCTGTGAACCTCATGAAATTCAACAAGGCCAAGTGCAAGGTCCTGCCCCTGGGTCAGGGCAATCCCAAACATGGATACAAGCTGGGCAGAGAATGGATTGAGACCAGCCCCAAGGAAAAGGACTTGGGGGTGTTTGTGGACAAGAAACTCAACATGACTCTGCAATGCACACCATGTTTCAAAGGAGACCTGACCAGCAGGTTGAGGGAGCTGATTCTCCCTCTCTACTATTTGCTCTTATGAGACCCCACCTGGAGTACTGCATCCAGCTCTGGGGCACCCAACAGGGAAAGACATGGATCTGTTAGAGTGAGTCCAGAGGGGGCCACTAAATTGATCACAGGGCTGGAGCCTGAAGACAGGCTAAGAGAGTTGGGACTGTTCAGCCTGAAGAAGAAAAAGCTGTGGGAAGACCTTCTAGCAACCTTCCAGTACCTTTAGCGAGCCTACAAGATAGCTGGAGAGAGACTTTTCAAAAGGACATGTATGGATAGGACAAGCGGAATGGCTTTAAGCTGAAGGAGGGTAGGTTTAGATTAGATATTAGGAAGAAGTTCTTTACTGTCACAGTGGTGAGACACTGGAACAGCTTTCCCCGAGAAGCTGTGTTCTGCCCATCCCTGGAAGTGTTCAGGGCCAGGTTGGATGGGGCTCTGAGCAACGTGGTCTAGTAGAAGGTGTCCCTGCCCATGTCAAGGGTGTTGGAACGAGAGGATCTTTAAGGTCCTTTCCAAACCAAACTATTTGATGATTCTATGAGTATTTGTGAAACAATGGAATTTGCTGATTTAGCATACCGTCTCATATTCTGTAATAAGGGATAAAAGGACCTTGTATTATGCATTTGCTTCTGTAAAAGTATCGTCCAGATAACTTTACTTTCACTTCTGAACTGAATTCTGCTCAAGTTCACTGTACCTTCTGAAGTGATCAAATATAGGAAGTATGAATTACAATCCAAATTAGACAGAATAATAAAATTAGATAATAATCATTATAAAGACTCAAGTCCTTTCTTATACTCTTAGGCATCAACACCTGTAGAGCTCCCACAGATGAAATCTAAAATTTTTGAAGATGTCAAGAGAAGAGATCAGCTGCTCCGACAGTCTCCAGCTCAAAGTGACACCCTATTGGTCTCCCCTCCTGTTGGTAATTCTGTTGCTACATCAGAGCCTGGAAGTAAAAACGGCTCTAAGGCAAATGCAAGAGAACCATTTCAAAGAATCCACCCACTATCAAAGCAAGAGACTGACCATTTGGATGAAGAACTGGATCTTCTCCTGAATCTAGAGGCTCCCATGAGTACAGGAAACAGACCTGTGTCAGGCACATTATCCTACAACATATCAACTGAGAAAGATTTGAAAATGGATTGTAAGGAAAGTGGTAAGTTTTCTCCCCAGCATGCTCTTATTTAATTTCCACTGCTCTCTGTTTTTGAATTCTTGATTAGCCACTCAACAATACTGCTGTCTTCATCTCTTTCATACTGCATTTCATTTATCGGGTCCTGTGTTCTGACCCTTTTGTTCATTTTCAGTTTTAAATCCTCATGAACTAAAGTTTCACCATTGTCAGTACGCTTTAAGCATTAAAAGAAATTCTTCTGCAAAACAGCATTGGGCTTATGATTCAGTAAAATTTTAAATTGAAAAAAATAAGTAGTGTACTGCTAGAGAATTTTATGGCAAGGAAGATAAAGTAAGTGTAACGTTATCAGTCCTTAGTTCACTGTACTAATAGTATACAGAAGAATTGACAGCTATTTCCAATGGCTTGTCATAAATGCTATTTTCAAACTTTTCTAGCATTGATTTTATAAAAGTAAGTTTAGCATGGAAACTATTTTTGGAATATGATTTGCTGCTCTTCAAGAAAGAGAGATTGTGTTTAAATGCAGTCAGTTGTGTATTAAAAAGCAAAATGACCCAGGACAAAAAGCTGATATAGAATTGTTTCCAGATTGTCAAGCCTGTTCTTTTCACTTTTCTAGACCCTTTGAAAGTAGATATGCCTGAAGAGAAGAGTACATCATCACAGCAACAGCAAAGTAGATCTAAAGATGTTACTGAGGAAGAGCTTGAAGATTGGCTGGACAGCATGATCTCCTGAAGCTCAAATTTCCTCATATGAATAATTGAATATAGCAAACATTACATAAAAAGTTAAACTTTTCTTTATCTTTTTATTTCCTTTCTCTGTTTCACTTTGTTCAGTGTACCAGTATGCTGGCTTCTAAAATTTTGTGCAACCAAAATTAATTTAGGTGGGATTGAAAATTGTTGAAGACTAATAACATTATTAGAAAGGTCTAAAATTGGTGATGAAATTGGAATTTTCTTTGCTAAAGAAACAGGCTAAGAGAACAGTTATTGCAGCTTGTACTTGCTCTATGTAGTCCTTAAAATAAAGCCATGACTGAACAGTGAATACATGTGTTTTTAGTCACCATTCTCACACAACTCCATATTGTAGAAAAATGGCAAAGATGACAGCAACGGTTTGGTTTATATACTTTATTGCAGTGGGCACTTTTATTAGAAGAAAAAAGAATGCATAATCCTAACAACTTCTACTTGCAGGTGACTGTAGAGCATTGTTTTATTTTGGCCTAAGATTTAAACTGTGTTCATTTTGATACAGTGTTATGTCTTTTAACAGCAGCATCTAATAAGCTGTTATTGAAGGTAGTATATTAACTAACTTCAAGTGTAATTTGATACAGAAAGACAGAAAAGCAATACAGTTAATGGGTTTGTTCATCTAGAACATTAACATAAATAAAAAGTTTGCATAGCTATGTCTACAGAGGTTTTAAGGCACTTTAATGTTTCAAGGTTGACAAAATGTTTGAAAATGATTTCTTTTTAACTGCTTAAAGCTTTTCAAACTGTATCTTAATACATTCACTAGCAAATACTGTGGGGAAAAACTGGACAGCAGTTAGCTGAACTATTTTTTCTGAGGCATGGCCTCTGATGTTCAAGTTCTTCAATGTCAAATGTGCAATTAAGATGCCTTTTAGCCCTTTCAACTTACTGCCAAACACCAGGTTAATGATGTGATTAAAAAGTTGTTATAATTTTAGGCCATGTTTGAACTGGAAGGCTTAAGTTAATCAGGCATAGTTTTCTCTTTTCTAATTAAAATTCCAACAAAAGACCTGTTTCACATGTGGTAGGTACAAAAAGCCTCTGAAATAGTGTCAAATTTTATGTGTGTCTTGAAGTTTAAAGACATTTAAAGCAAATACAAGCTGTGAAATTGCACCATGAAAAGAATAGATTTCTTTTTTATCTTAATAGTTCATGAATAAATAATTTTTTTTGTGATATTAGCCAAGTTGATCCTCATACTGTTTTCGAAAGCAGTCCCCTGCTGGGAAAAAATCCCAACATCTTTCTTGGTACATCTTCCACACAAATGACTCCTGAAAATGAGAAAGAGTATTTATTTTAACAGTCAGCATACAGTTAGTGCCATAAAAAAATTTTTAAAAATAACCACACACTGTGCCTATTTCCATGGAATAGAACTGTAAAGGCACTGGAACTCTGAAGATCATAACTGAAGAATGTTTGTAAAAGTTTTATCTGCACTTTTCCTGATTCAGTACTGCCAAAATTTAAATCTATTAGTAAAATACGTAAGTGTAAATTAATCAGTCCAGTTATATCAGAACAAACCTATTCACAATCTGTATATATAAAATGTGGTTTGCACTGATTAGAAAACAAAGGTACTTTGGTACTCTATTCCTAACAACTTCTTATGAGAGATAAGATATAATTAAATCCTATTTATTTTCTTATTTATTTACATTTAGGCTTAACAATGCTAAACATACAGACACCCATATACCTATCTATCTACACATATGTATGGATTTTTACTATAGAAATAGTACCTTAACTGCCTAAATCTTTTGGGAATAAATTGTAACTGGTACATTTGAGGTTTTCATTTCAAAGATGACAGTAACATTACCAGTACCTGACTTCTGACAGCATTCACTGCTCAGTAAAATAGCACACTGCAGCGCCCTACCCCCCTTTGGTTTTGTTTTAACCTTTCTTTTCTTTCACTGGCAGCAGACCCTTTGAGGGTGGCATCATCCACACTCCTCAGTGGTACATCAGTTCCACCTGGTGGCACACAGCTACAAGGCTCAAGAAGATAAAAATGTTTAAAGATAAGAAAAAACATTAAGTTTTATTTTCTGCTCACCTGGCCAGTATGCTCAGTTTCATCCTTGTTAATTAGATACATTAAGAAGAACCTGAAACAAGCACATGAAGCAGGTATTAATGCAGGAAACATAACATCTCTGCCTGACCTTCTGTAGCCTGGGGTGTGTGAGGAAGCTTGCCTCACACTATAAGCAATGACACTGCTAGACATATAAAATGCCTATTTTAAGGGATAAAATTATGTCCTGAAGCACATCTCCTGTGCAAGTGCTAACAGATAAAAAATCTGTAGAAGTAGAAAAATATGGCTTAGCATCTTATTCATTTCAGTGTGAGGAGCAATACCTGAATTAGGCATATGCCAAATCCTATGCACGTATGCTCCAACATCTCACCTTGGAAAAAGTTACGATGGCTACTATGTGAGAAGTGTGGTAAATACTGAGCTGCACCAGGAATTCCAAACATTCATGCCGTACAGCTCGTAAGCTGAGCCTCTCCTTCTCCAACACCTGTGCTCTGTCAGATGTTGAAAGCTTGAACTAATTGAGGACTGTAGAGCACTAACTGAGGTCTGTTTACAGGTAACACAACTCTTGGTTGGACAGGTTGGATGCAGTGCATTTAGAATTAGGTTTAGTATGTGCTTTTGTTGTGAAGAAAGGAAAGTACGCTGACTTTAACAGTTGTCTAATTAAAGGGCAACCTGGGTAAAAAGATCGTTCACTATGTATTCTAATATTAAGGAAATGGCCACTTTTAATTTACTGTGAATTAGAGGTTCCGATGTACCAGTTAAGCAGTTCAATATAGTACGAAAAGCTTCATGGTTGTAGACTGTAAACCCATGGATGTTAATGGAAATTTACGTCATGTAAGGCAATTGATTTTGCCAATGTCAGTTGCTATGCAAGGAATAAGGCAGCCTCCACTCCAAGAGGCACACTTTTTTTTTTTTTTTTGAATTTAAAAAGTTCAGACGCAGTGTTGCAAAGTCGATCTGCTGTAAGAGTCCACCAGCTCAGCTCCTTTGGTTTTGCTGGCACAATGCTCATGTAATTATCTTTGTTGTATTAGTAATGCTACCAAATTAACTTTTTAAATATCGTCTTTGGTCTGCTCTATATTTGCTAATGAAAGTGGAAAATCACTGTCTTGGTAGTCTGGGCAATAGCCTAAACATTTACAACTCCTGATTGCTTCAAGGTTTGAAGAGCTTCACTGTCACTAAAGAACTATGATCAGAGTTGTTATTTATTTACTGGCACTTATCTTTCAATAACCTTCAAAAAATGCCTTTTTTTGCTTTTTTTTGTTTTGGTTTTTTTTTTGTCAAATCAAGGCCAATTTTCTATGGTCTCATCAGCGTTACCAAGCCCCCAGAAGGCACAACCAAAACTTTCAGACTAAAGCAACTCATTAAACTGTTGTCCCCCATCTTTCCACATATCTGGGTTTCCTTCCAGCAGAATAAGAAGTTGGTCTGCCTTCCAGTCTCATTCTACTAAGGTAAATCATGTGTAAGGTAAGCACTTTAAAGATCACCAGCAGTGTGGAGTAGAGGAGGGGAGACCAGAAAGGACAGGAGATACGGAATTCTGTCTTGGAACTTCCAGCAATGTGTGCACCTAAATTACTCTCGACCTGAAAAAATTTACTACAATTCCAGCTGTAAAATGTACTTACAGATAGTTCGCCAAGTTGTGTTCTTGCAAAGTATGTGTTTCAAAGCCATGTGGGGTTGTGTCAAAATAGTCATTGCCGATTCCACAAATAAAACATTTGGTCTGAAAACACAAGTTGCGGTTACAGATGAATTTTAACTCAAACACTATTTTAATTGGTGATAATCTAGATGAATGAGAGTAATTAAAAATGTAATGTGCTTCCTACCTCCATGTCTTCCCTCACTTGTTCTTGCTGGTCTCTTAATTCACCAAAAGCATCAATAATCAGACCTATTTCAAATTGAAAAGAAGCAACAGTTCGGTACTGAGCAATATTCATATTGAAAATAATGTCAGTCCTCCACTGTCTAGAGTTTACTGTACTTATGTCTAGGTTGAACAACTCAAGTTACAATCTATCAATTTCCAGACATCCAATTTTTTTTATACTGCACTCCCAGCAGTAAGAATTCCTATTACATGGAGGTACAATCTTGAAAGTGAAAAAGCTTTTCTGTCCTTTATTACAGTCAATTTAACCTTCTTTTGTCCCATGAATGAAATCAATTTTCACTCCTTTACTCATGAAACTCTTGTATCCCAACTCTTGTTCAACAAAGACAACTCTGCTCCCAGAGCCCCCCTTGGCCAGTTTCTGAGACTGCTTCACATTTGAAGTGTTAATCTTGCACTTCCAACATATTAGGATTAGGATAGGATCATTCTGGGGACTGTGACATGCGTTACATTTTTTCTTTGCCACCAGATGGGTTTTTTCCTAACAGCCTGAGGTCAGTTCATGCAATGAATGTTGAATGCTGACTGTCACTGAGGAGAGGTCTCGTTCACTGTGAACCAAAACTGCAAACCAATTAACCCTACAAATTGTCCTCTAACGAAAGGAGGAAATGGTTGTGTGGCCATGGTGACTTTCTTCATGTCATTTACCCTTTTCAAGGGGAAAGTCTCCATTCCCCAGCCAGCTGTAGCGGTTCCAAGCTGAAAGTCTTCAGCAAGCCTCTCTAAGTTTAAATGGTAATTATAGGAAGAACAGTGATCTTGCACAAGCTGCATCATCTGTGACCCTTCCCTGAGGTTACACATCTTGTGCTTTGACTTTGTGCAGTACTTGGGACAAGGCATTATTTATGAATTAAGTCTAAAATTATTACTTTCAGAATTAATGATTTTATCAGATCATAAATAAGTCTTTATAGCTATACTGCTAAATTTACCTCAAACATAATATGGTTTACATTGCTGAGCTTCATTAAATTAATTTTGAACAGTCTCTACTAAGGTAAGTGATGTTACCTTGAATAATGGCCAGTAGGATAACAATGACAAAGAAGAAAAATGTGATGTCAAAGACAATTCGATACATTTCATAAGGGTCTCCAGCAGGATCCTCAATTTCATCTCCAATGCCACCACCAGCTCTTACACCCACATACATGTGGAACAGGTAACACTAAAAAAGAGAGGAAGATTTGCAGATATATTTACCATGAATCACTCTGAGGTTTTTTTTCTTTTTTTTTTTTTTTTTTTTAAATTATTCTGCTCTGCTAATTCTCTTCACGAGTTATAGTAACAAAGAATAGTTACAAAGAACACATAATATCATTCCTCATGTATCACACACAGTGCACCAAAAATCTGTTCCTGTCTTACCTAATGTGATTCTACCTTCAGGTACACTAAGAGCAGGAGTCAGCATCAACTGTTACCCACTCCTCACTCCCTGGGTCTTATGTTCAGACTGAGACCATTTGGGAGCATTTTTCTTGTATTATTTACTGTATTCAACTATATTCTACTCCTTAAATTGATTCCTAAGGTTCTACTTTGCTCTGAGTATGCAGAGGACATCTTCTAAAGTCTTGCAATGAAGTTTAGAAATGTGGGAAAATATTGCCATAAAAGAAATAGTGACATATTCACAAAAGTATTTAGGTGGTTTCTGGATAATTTAATTTTGCAATACTAGGTGTCTAGTTTAGTATATTGTAAATTAGTTGTGATGTGTGAAACAGCCTGTGTTCAGTTCAGTGCAGAAAAAATAACTTTACAAAAATGTTGCTGCGTGTCATATTTTTTGAACATATAAATCTTAATGGAAAAATGTTTAAAAATCTGTATATTTAAGCTGTGAAAGTATATTAGAATGGAGTCTTCTGCAGGAGTGATATACTACTGATGTTCCTGTATGAATTGGCTACAGAATCTTGTAATCACCTTCAGCCACACATTGTGGCCTAAAAACAACTTAAATCTCTAATCCCAGCCAGTTTTCTAAAGTCACATTAGATGGCAGTGGGTATTAAATAACCAGTATAAAACCTGACATAAGCAAACACTAAACAGAACTATACATCCATTTTTATAATGCAGTTTTACTGTCGACATAAGATGCTGGTACCAGTCTAATCATACTTACAAATGTAACTTGGAATTGATTTACTGCACTTAGGAGAGTGGTTTAAAATGTAATACGGTTTCATTATTCCAATTACTCCTACACCTATTTTATGACCAGACCATTGTATCCAGCTTACAAAGGGACCAGCTTGGGCAGTTTTCATAATTTCTGTAATTTACATGTCTGACTCACACTGAGTATTTAAAAGAAAGTTCAAGAATGGGGAAGATCATTCTGTGAAGTCTATTATACACCTCTGTTCTGAGGTATTTTATTCTATCTTTGGTGTATAACACAGGGCAGAGAGTTACTATTCCATGGAAGAAATCAGCTGGCCACAAATTTGGAATATTACATTTGTGATACCTGAATTTGTGTTTCTGTATGCAATGAGAAAATCAAATCCTCTTCATACCATCTGTAGAATATATTTTATTATTACATAAATAACATTCAGTGGTAATGGGTAGAAATCAGATGGTAAATTGGTAGCATAAGATCATCACCCATAATAATTTGTAATTTCCACTTTCTCATCCTTGACTTCTTAATTAATAACTAAATTACTAATTGTAATTTTGGAGCAGGCTTTTATAACTAGTGCTAATAACATCATATAATGCATATAATCTAAATAAGGACAGGAAGAGCTTGTCCACTTGCAAGCATTGGGAACAAATAGGGTTTATTTGTGTTGTGACAACACAGCATCTTTTTCCAGATCTGACTAGTTTGTCAAGAAATTTCTTCCACATACTTCAAGGGTTTGCCATTCTCACCTATAAAAGCATTGCAGCAAATCATGTACTATAGTATTTAGGAGAAAAATCCAGAATATCTTCCTATATGTCATCTATTTGCTGTTTTGTTTAGACCACTGGAGAATGCAGAGGGAATTTTAAGACCATTCATATTTTCAAAATTACATATATCAAGAAGAAGAGACCCATGGATTTAACAACAAAAACATCCATCCTTGCTTATCATTCTATTTTAAGTATGCATTTGAAAATTCAGGATGACATTTGAAGCATGCGAGTGAGGTTTTAGTTACCGTCATCATGTCATCACATTTCATGTCTGGTTCATCTTCGTCTTCACTTTTGTTGTAGAATTTGCGGAAGAAGTTGAATGCCACAACAGTGTAAAGGTAGACTACTACAGCCAGGAGTCCCACAGTAAGAACAAGCTGTGTGTGGAGACATGACATGAAAGGAGGTTTCAATTTCATTTTGTCAGAAGAGAGAGGCTAGCTTGATGTATTGCCTTAAATATTGAAAATGGATCATATTGTACCTTTCCCAAAAACTAAAGATAGCAGTTACGATAGCTTTGAAGTCTCCCTGTTGCTTGGATCACCATGGAGCTGTTACTTTGCCCTGCTCTCATGAAAATCAAAGGGAAAAACAGTATCAAGAGACTGGAGTTGTTTCCATCTTTCTGAGCTATATGCATGCAAACTGTGTATCATTGAAGCAATGTTTAGTTTCAAAGTTAAATTTAGTAACTTGAAACACTGGATATACAGTAAAAATTAAATGTTTAAAATAAACCCCTTTCTATAATTTGATAAATAATTTCAACTAGGACTTATTGGGACTTACAATGACTTATCATAGTCTGTTTTCTGTTCCAGAGCTGGTTAGCAATCCATTGATAAAGCAGATGGAAAATTTTTTAGATAACCAAAGTGTAATTAATTTCCAAGTCCTGCTTTTAAGCAAATAAAACCCTTCGGTGAAAATGTTCAGCAGTTAATGAGACTAGATTATATTGTTTATTGGAGCTGGTGTTAGAAGATACGGCTCTGGAGAGGAGTTACTGAAAGCTATGTATTTTAAAAAATGCAATAACTGGTATTACTCTTCTAATAGAAACATGAGAGTATTGAACGACAAGCTCATCATTTAGCACTTTGAGCAGATCTGTAAGTATGCTCCCAAAGTGAACATTTCAATTCAGGAATCTGCAGCTGTCTTTCAATGTTCCTATCTACTAGCAAGAAAAGCAACAGGATTAGAAAAACTAATCTTTGCTTGTTAAGAATTTAAGTAAAAGCCATGGTCTTGAGTTGAAACAGTTTTGTCAACTGTGCTCAGTTTTGACTATTACATTTAAATAAAACTCATAAAGAAAATATATCAAGCATTATATTAAAAGTAATATGATTTTGGTCATCCTGAAGTAAAATGAAAAGAATAAAACTAGAGATTTAATTTGTTCTTGTGACGATACACATCATCACATTGTATGGGGATATTCTTATGCCTCTTCCAAAACATCATGTAATTTAAAATGTTTTGACAAGCATAGCAGGGTGTAAGAGTGGGCTTAGAATATATGTTACGGCATTTGAGAAGGAATGGAATGTGTATGTTTGAAATTAAACTTTGGGGAAGTTCTGTTGGATTTCCTAAATGTAAATTAAAAAGTAACTGTGAAGCTTGGTTTTTGTTGTTATGCTAGCTAGGAATATAGAGTCCTCAGAGATCAGAGAATGATTACCTGCACAAATTTCAACAATTAGTTTTGGAAGTACCTTTTATTAATCTGATTTTTGCATGACAAAGTGACACATAAATGTACTCCACAGTGCAGACTGCCCACACCTTTGAGGACATTCTTACTAGGTAAGTATTGAAATTTCAGCACCCAGGTCATTATTACTGCTGTAGCTAAGGAGAAATTGGGAATTCCTGTTATTTATCACCAATCAGTTCATCATTGAGCATACAGAAGGAGCTGGTTAGGTAATTCATATTGTATTTTTCTAAAATTATGTAATTTCTGTTGTGTACGAAACATCTCTATCTATCTGTGCTTGGTGGGTACAGATTATTATCATTTCATAGGATTTAACGTATTAAGTGTGCTGCAGAAGACATGATGTGATCTAGTCTTTAATCCAATCGTAATCAAAATCTGTGACTGTGAAAATGGATTGCATTTTGATATTTCCTATGTACAACAAATTTTTTCCAATACTTTTACAAAATTTCAAACCTTTGCATGTAGCACTAACCTGTTTGCCATTGTGAGTGACTGAAGACAAAATAGTTCGCAGTGTCTTAAAACCCATAGCAATATCCAGCAGATGAGCAGCAAAGAAGAAGTTGTTGTAGTGCCCAAGGATAGACATAGTTGTGTACCAAGCTAAGTATAAAAATGACTGCAGAGAAAGTGAAAAGTGGCAGAGTGTTAGCAGGTGCTAATGTGCATTATTGGATCCAGAATACAGCTTTTCTAAAGTCACTTACATTGTTGTAGCAGGACACTGCCTATGTAGGGGTGAAAAAGCTCAAACTTCACCCTACTTGTGAAAATTACCAGTGATAGAGGAGGACGTCATGCTGCTTTTGGTGTTGAAGAATGCTGAGACCAGCCTCGCTCAACTCCAAAACTAAACATCATGAGGATGTGAAAAGCATTTGTATCCTGACAGCAACTGGCACTGGCAGGGATGTGGAAGGCAAATATTTCCGGACAGAGGAACCAATGAGTGGTAGTACTAATAACTTATTTAAAGATAAATGGTGCTCTGCTCAGCTAGCATGACTAGCCTAGAAAAATATGACTTCCAGTCAATCACTTTATATTATAAAAGCTCAATCCCACTTTTTAACAGCAGGGATTTCTGGCACTCCTAAGTCTATGTGTGTGTGTAGATTCTTCATGCTAGTGAGAATACTCCCCACAATCACTCCTTGATGCTAAATGAAAGAGATTTGCCCACCGTCACTGGTATGGCCAAGTAACATCAATCTCTATCTTAATAATTATTGAGCTACCTTTGAAACCATTAATTTAATAAATAATGCACTGTACTACCCAGAAAACCTAAGGCACATAACACATCTTATTCTTTTAACAAGCAGTGAACCTGAAGCCACTTTGACATCAAAGCTCATATTGAAGAACAATGGCTCAGTGTATTTTAGTGGACAAGGAATTTATACATCTTCACTTGATTTACTTTGGCTGCCTTTTTTGTTTGCTCAAGAGGATGCAAAAAGAGGATTCACAAAAAAAAAAAAAAAGGGAATTTTAGTATAAACGTGGTCCTTTCAAAGGAGGAGGTTTGAAAGAAAAGAATGTCAGCCATGTCAAACACATGATTCAAGTATGAAAAAGGATAACTTTTTGTAGACTGTGCTTGATTTTAGAAAAGACACCTTTGGTTGCTAGGTTGATTTCTACAAAATTAAATGAATGTACCATTAACTTCCAAAATGCTGTCATTATATCAGTGATGTGGAGGTGCATACTGCCCTTTAGAATCAAAAAGAAAATTCTGACATAACAGAAAAAAATATTTTAAAATCGCTCTCTAATGGAATGTTATTTATGTATGGTTGTTTAAAATAAAAGCACATAGTGGAAAACATACAATCGTGTTTAGAGTAAATCAAAGCATGTTATTCTAGGCTAAAATACTCACATTATCAGTGAAGACAACTCCAAGCTTCCAAATGTGGTACTTTGTATCAATGGAGCTTAACCTAGGAAATACAAAATTTTTGAAATACAAAAATGTCAAAATTAAGTATTGAATTCTGTGTTTATAAACAGCAAACTAGGTTTAGCACTTCACATTTGTTTCTGAAGGTGGTGATGTACTTTAACAGTTCATTTTTTTAGAGTGAGGCAGGTGCTTCATTTTTCAGAGTATTCATTACTTCTGAGCACCTATAAAGAGTTTCTAAACCACTGAAACTGGTGAAACAATTTCAGTAGGAGTGACACTGCCATATTCCGGACTTAAAAAATTAGAATGTATGTCAAAAATAGTGACATCTGGAACCCAGACTGCTTGAATTTGAGAGGTAAGTGGTCTGTCTAGTGTAAAATGTTGCCAGAATAACCAAGAGAAAAGATAATGCCTTCTGCAAGATTCTGAATATTTTATTAGCCATTAGATGGCATGCAAAGGGAAATCTTTCTTGTGTGTCTTAAATATCAAGGAAACCAAACTCTTGTCGGAGCCTAAATCACTTGAGACTGGGACATTTTCATACACTTGTCTTCACTGACAGATTAAGTCAGGAAAACATCTATGAATTTTTTTCTAGACACCTGGAATCTACATATTTTTTATCATTACTTTTTCTGTCCTTTGGTTTATAAACTCTGTTGTAAAAACTTTAAATGCTGCATTAATTATTGTTTAAAATAAAAGAGTGCCCAGCTGTATAAATCAGCATAAACTCATGGATTTTTTTCTTGCTTTTATAACACAAGTACGTTTTAGAACGAACAAAAAGCTTTTTAAGTTTACTTCCACACTAGAAATACTTCTCCATTTGAATTTTCCACACTGAGGAAAACATCACTACAGTTTCAATATAAAATCCATTTTTATCTTTGATGGTGAAGTTATACCAACACATAACTTGTCTGTGAAGGTCAGAAATCATACCATGATACAAGAGATGCCTCTTCTGGTTCGCTCTCTTCCACTGGACTAAAATCAAGGGCACTTTTGTCCAAACCCAAAAGTTCTGCAATGCGCTCTGCTCCATATAAGTCTCCATACTTGTTAATAACCTAAAAATGGAAGAGGAGAAGCTTTTTCTCAGAGAAGGTCCTTTGTGACATTCACCCTACTTTAGGCCAGTAGTTGTCAGGAATTAAAAAACAAAAGGTCTTTCACAATTAACACTACCAGAACAGTCAGAACTCCCAGGTGGGGGGGAGAGCATAAAAAAGAAAAATAGAAGCATTAAAGGCTATTATCTGAAAGCTTATGTATAATTTGCTGTTATTTAAGCTGGCATGTTTTTCTTTTTTTAGGGGGATGAGGGGGCTTTGTATCCTAAAGATGACAATGACTGTAAATTAGACCTGCTGGCTGATTGACAGTACAAAGTTATTTCAAATATCTGAGTCTAGGAAGGAAACTACAGCCTTCTGTCTTCCTCCCTCTTCCCACCTACGCTGCAGCTGCCTGTTCAAAAAGACATTTAACACAACAATGACTTCCATAAAACAAATTTCAGTTCTCAGTTATTTGCATATTTATGTGTGCAGGAGAATATCACACAGATATCCAAATTAACCAAATAGTCAGTTATTGCTATGACTTAACATAATAGAAATATAAAAAGCCTACCTTCCGTTTTACAAATTTGTCCCAGTAATTGTTAGGGAAGGACCTATATAGATAAGGCAAAGATATTTCAAGTTATTTGTCTTGTTAGGGGAAAATTAAGAAACAATGAAAAAAGAGAAAATACCATGTTCCTGATCACTGCAGATTTTGCTGTAATTTCATTCACTCACTGCACTTCAATATCATTCATCTCCTAAATAAATAATTGCTCCTAGCCATAAAAATTAAACCAGGCAATGATTTTCAGATGAAAATAAGAGAGTCTTGAAGCACAAATAATTTTTTAAGTTCAGTGGATTACATTTCAAATAGTCACTGAACACTTGCGAAACAGTGGACAGTTTGCCAACACAAAATAAAAAAAAAATATTAAAAGCCCCCCAAAAATTGAAAAAGATCATTTGCCAAAACCAGGAGTTAGTGGTAATCTTGTTCTCACGTGTCATGTTGTTTTCACTGGTTCTGACATCCCAGACAAGACACAGTAAAAACTGTTTATAATTCTAAAGCCACAAGACTGTTCCCCTAAAGAGCATTTTGCATCATCTGCCTCTGAGCAACAATGCCCACACTAATAATTAAAAGAAAAGCTGTTGTGTATACCTAGAAGAAAGAAATGGAGCAGTAAATCTTAAATATTAAAGAGCTGTCAGGGTATCTATATTGAAAATTCTCTGCTTTTTTTGAGAGTAATAAGCAATCATGATGCTTCAATAAGCAACTGGTTTTATGCAGGAGAGATCTTAGACACAAAGTAATACATCAACTTTGACCCGCAAGAAAAAAAAGATAGTGTTTTTTCTTATCAGTGATGTTTCTTTGATCTTCAAAGAAGATCATAAAAAATACTGTTCTTGAACTGTCTTATGAATTGCAGTGCCCAGGAATTTCTCATTGTAGTGGCCTTACTGTATATTATGTCTGTTTTGGACAATGCCAATTAGCAGGAAATACTACAAAGTATAAGATTTTTCTCTCCCCACCACTTGTCACTGCTCTTCACTGCTTTAATTTTAATGATGGTTTTAAGGCCACTATTTATAGTGTACAAAAATTGAGTATGACTGATAATATACATATTTTGGATATTTGGCAGCATATTGTCACTCTGATGCATAGAGTTGATTATTTTTGCTGACTTGTTTTTATGCTTTTACGTACTAGCCACAACTAGTCTGTGACTTGTAAATAACTTTGTTCTTTTCCTGCTTTCTTTCATTGTCCTTAAGTTATGATACTATTAGGAAAAGTACTGTAACATGATTCAATTTGTTTTGAAAAAGGAAATTCTGAAAAATAGCCTGTAGATAAGACATTCTTTTAAGGGAAGAGAGTTGACTAGCTATATTTGTCTGTGTCACTTCTACAAATCTCTGCAGTTTACTGATGTTTTTCTGGTTTTTTTTTCCTACCCTTCTACCATTCATTCACAGAACAGCAGATGATTCTTTGTGCATGACTACTACAGTGTTTGCTAATGCCTACAATCTGACAGCAATTCCTATCATACCTACTCAAATTCTGGGACTGATATTTTTCACTAGATTTACTTCTCCTGTCATATACAGGTTTTTTTTAGCAAGTTGTGGGAAAGAAAGGCAGGAGAGTATTGCTATACAAGTGAAATTGAGTAACTGGAAAGGGTGGAAGTTATCTTTTTAAAACTTTTTCAATAGCGACATATGTGAAATGTCTTGGAGAGACATTGTGAGGTAAAATGCATAATCCTTGCAAATCCTAGAAAATGAAAAGGAGGTGTGTTATGATATGTGTTATGATAGTAATAAATAAATAGATAATATGTGATTTCACATTAGAATCTAATACTGTAGCATCTAATATAAGGTGCTAATTGCCTTTCTTTTAGATGAACTAAGTGGAAAGTAGACAGGAAAATTCTAGATCAGTGGCTTAATGAGCTATAATATTTATAAACAGTTCACATATAATCATTTAATTTTACATACGGAGTATTTATAACGAGGCGATCCCACTGTCCTTTAATATCATCTTCAGTTGGCTGTTCAGTTATGTACAGGCCATCAAATTCCAGCTTTCTAGCTACCTCCTTTTCCCTCTTGAATACCACCAAAGGGACCTGTGAAAATGACAGTGGACATCTATGTCATGATTTATGTATTTTTGGTACCTATAATACTCTTTATAATGCTATGTAACAACAAATGTCACACTAGAACCTCCTGCAAGCAGATCAATGTCTAACCAGCCTCTGAGCAATGGCCAAGCCCAACCCTCCCACACCCAGACTTTTTATTGCTGAGCATGGTGTTACATGGCATGGAATATCACTGTTTTGTTCAGGTCAGCTGTCCTGGCTGTGACCCCTGCCAGCATGCTTGTAGATGCACAGAGTGGGTAAAGCAAAGGGAGCCTTCACACTGTGCAACACTGTTCAGCAATAACCAAAGGGTGACTGTGTTACCAGCACTGTTTTAACCACAAATCCAAAACACACACACACTGCTAAGAAGAAAGATAATTCCATTTCTGGAAGACAGAGTACACAAAGAAAACATCTACATATTGAATAGTGAGAATTTGTAAACAACTAGGTATAAATAGGTATTCCAGTACTGGCACCAACAATCACTTTGGGACAGTGATTGTTTAACAACAGTGTTGTTTAACAAATAGTAGATTAGTAGTAAGGTTAATAACTTGCCTTTAAGCAATAGTATCCAATCACACAGACAAAGGAAATGATAGTATGAACAACTGCCAGTGCTCTAAGAGCAGGTGCCATGTAGCCTGTACTTTCTTCTAAAACAAAAAAGACCATGCCCTCCTCTTCTTCTTCTTCAGCAAAAGAATTCCAGAGATTAGAGTCTTCCTCTACTTCATCAAGTGGCTCTTCTGTCACCTGAGAAAAATTCAAGCATATTGAAAACACACAATAAACTTAAAAGCTTTTTCCTTTCTCTAATGACAAATGATATTTGCAAAGCCTGCTCAGAGGAAGATTATAGAACATTAGCTTTAAATGTCCTTCTTTTTAACAGTCTCCAGATCATGTCATGTAATTAAAATAGAAAAAGCAAATACAGGCAGTTTAAAAATCTATCCTCTAACAATGCCATAGCAAAACTAAAACAAACATTGAAAACGTTGTGCAAAAAACCTTTTCTTGTCAGAACCAAGGAATGACAGGGTTATCTAGTAGGACTGAATTTAGGGTTTGTTTTGTAATCTACATTTTTCCTGATAACTAAAGTCTAGAAAGAAACAAAGTTTTCATGTTATGAACTTGTACATTGTCCACAGATTTTTATTTCATAACTCAGTTTAGGGCTTGCAAACTATATACAGTATTTAATCAGCCATAAAACTGAAATACTGCCTTAAATTCTTCCTTTAAAAACCTGGCCTTTAAAATAAAAGCCCTAAGGGCCCTTTTTTGACAGCTTTATCTGAAAGCTGAAGTTCTATTCAGTCCTGTTTCACTTGCACTGACCCTTTCCTATTTATGACAGATGGACTTGTAATGATAGACGCAAACTTTTGTCCTTGCTCTGCAACAGAATGGGTTGTCACCCAGAAGACTCAATGAAAAGCAGAAGAGAATGGGGACAAAAGGACTGGCATAGACAAAAGCAGAACTCTGCATAGATACTTAAGTCCATCTTTCTTCTCTAACCCTACGGTCTTTCTCCAGGAATGGTGCACATACCTTCTGCCCTTTTTGTGTCTTTACCTGCCCTTCCTGTGACTGTAATTGTGTTACAGGAGTTGCATTTAAGATATTTGAGATCAGGACTTAGTTACTTCTACACTGAATGTTCAGCCACCTGCTTTTGTCTTTGAAGTTTTTGGCTGTAAGCAACAGAACTGGAAAATGTAATATTGGAAAACATATGATGCATTTCATTCTATATCTAGGAGGGGAAAATCAAAAGAGTCAGATTTCAGGATATAGATAAGTCAGGACTTTTCTGTCAGACTTCAAATCTGTATAGAAAGGGGAAAAAATGAGCCTTTTATGAATGCAAGTTTTCTTTACTGAATTCTAATCTTTTCCATGAATAGAGCTTGTGAAGATTCATGAAAAAAAATCAGTGGAGGCTGCTGAAGATATTCTACTTTGTATCACTGTGTTGTACACCAGAACCTGAAACAACTCCAGATTCAGGTGAACCTCTAAGATTAAGGTATGAATGTATAACCTTCTTCATCAATGATGTAAAAAAAGAACTGTAGCCTATTATGAAAAAGAAAAAAATAAATCAACGAGAATAATCAGATCAACTGAAGTCTCTCTTTAGAAAAAATGAAATAAAAAATTCAACAGTTTTGACATTTGAATTAATTTAGGCAATTTCAAATTTCCCTCAAGAAGATTAGCAATCCAAACAATAACAGACTTAGGTGACTAAATGAAAAAGTGCCTATAAACACATGCCTAGAAACACATAAAGAAGAAATTAAATAAATCTCTTTTCATTCCTCCTGAATAAAATAAACCCTGAATAGTTACAAACTGTAAGATTTTTTTTAACTACTTCATATCTAAATGCTTTAGTTCATGTTTAAGGGCTTGTAATAATGGCTTTATTAAACAAGCCTTGAAACCATCACCAAATATTCCTTTGGAACTAACAAAAAATATTTAAAGAACAATGCATAGCCTTACCTTGTAAAATAGAAGAATAAAATTGATGGCAAATGCAACAAATAGAGCAAGAAATCTCAAGTTATAAAAATTTCTTGCCAAGTAGTGCTGAAAGTAAAAAAAAAAAAAGAATTAATGGTGGCCTGTAGGTAACATCAAGATAAGAAAAGTAGCAAGCTTTCTAAGAAATTAAATATATAATTGTGTTGCTTTCATACACCAGTTATAATGAGCAAGGGCATTTCTTGGCAGCCTGTTCTCCTATTTCATGGTGAATGGAATTAAAAGTAATGGCCTTAAAATTGTAAGTCAAAGAAGACTGAAATAGAATATTAACTGGAATAAACTAATTGAGAAGGTTTCAGAGAATTCAACATTTGATGGTTTTAAGAACAAAGATAAATCTTATAGCTAATAGAATTACAGATTCTAGAAATTAGATTATGGAAAAAAGAGAGCTCATAACAAGGAGCTCAAAAGACTAATCTGTCCTGTTAGACCAAGATAGGAGAAATTAAACACAGAAACACTTTAGATAACTCTATGAAGTATTACAAAAATCACAAGAGACTGAATAGAGCCAATCATCTGAAAACTCACCAATGTTCCTTTTATGATGACATTTCTCCCTTCGATATCAAACAAGGGTTCCATATGCATAAATAAAAATTCAATGACTAAGAATTTAAGACAAACTTACAAGCATTTTTGTTTGATAAATTTCCAAAGCTTTGAAGAAGTTAGCCATAACAGCCTCAGGTTTCTCAATTTTTTGTCCATGCCTTCGCTTCTTTTTCTTCATTTTTCCCTCTTCGACTTGCTCAGATTGTACTTCCTTTGCTTTATCTTGTTTCTCACCATCTTCCATGCTAGAAGAAAGGTTATCTAAACAAAAATGCCTAGCCAAACTTCTGTATTGTAAATGCTTTCATTTAGAAGGAATTTGAGTTTAGAAAGTCTGGCTTTGAAAGTTAGTTTTGATACTGGGAGAAAAAAATCACAGAATGAATTACGTTAGAAAAGACTTCTGAGACCATCAAGTCCAATCTATGACCCAACACCACCACGTCAACTGGACCGTGGCACTAAGTGCCACATCCAGTCTTTTAAACACCTTCAGGGATGGTGACTCCACCACCTCCCTGGGCAGCCCATTCTGATGTTTAATCACTCTTTCTGTGAAGAAATTCTTTTTGATGTTCAACCTGAACCTCCCCTGGCACAGCTTGAGGCCATTTCCCCTTCTGTCACTGGTTGCCTAGAAGAGACTGACCCCTACCTCGTTATTGACCCTAATGGCACACTTAAAAAAAATTCACTTCGGCAGATGGGAATGACTGAAGTAAATATTTTAAACATGAAGCAAAATGGAAGAGGAAAAAAAAAAAAGAAGAAAATTATGTATAGCTTTTGAATGTGTAAGAATCTCTGGGAGATATTTTGTGTGTATCTACAAATATTTTAAGGGCATCCGTTGGTCTGCAAGCCTACAAATGTGGCTGCATGTTCAGGCAGACAGCATGCCCCTCAAAAGTAGGATGCTGCTAGAGCAAGGTAAGCATTTTGAAAAATTTTAATAAGGCAGTCGCATATAGGATGACTGGACAAAGGAATGTATTTGCTATCAAGTTCCCAAGTCAAGAACAGATAAAAGAGCAATAAATAAGAATGGTTGGGTTAGTTACATCTTGTGTTTTAATGATCTGATATTGTTGCATGAAAATTTTAGTAGGTAGTAGGAGAAGTGTAAATAGCAGTACTGACAAGTTGTGGAGTTCTTTTCAAGACTGGTACTCATTTGTAAAAGTAGTTATGGGAATTTTTAAAAAGATAGTGACCACAGATTTATATATGCAGAATTGTCAAGGGCCACAAAATCAAATTACCATTTTGTTGCCCACTGAGATGGTCTGCTACCCTTTAGTATATTTTCAAAAATATTTAGTGTATACCTCTTAAAGTATTTTCAAAATACTGATGAGACAAAGTGTACATAAAGTGCTTTGAATACTGAGCATTGCTTGCATTCTTTCTGGCCAAATTATCTAGCAATAGGAAGTAGCAAGGAATTAAACAGGAATTTTGTAAAACTGACTTACTCGGCCTTCTCAGCTTCTGCTTTTCTTTGTGTTCCAGCTTCTTTTGCAATTTCAGATATCTGCAAAAAGTATTTTAACTGTCAAAATCAATCCATTCAAATAAAATTCTAGTAACTTTTGTTACTGTCTTCTAAGAAATAAATAAAATAATTAATAATATTTTTTATACCACTTAGCACTTTTAAGGAGTTAGATTCCTAAAAAATAAGCAGCTCAGGCTGTATTTTAACAGTGAAAATGACAGAAATTACTCTGATAGCCTTTTTCAGTATAGTGTTATCAATACTCTAACTAGTCCAGCTGACTGAACAACTTAATTATATATGTGATCAGACGGATCATGTAACCAGCTGAGGATGAAGGTATCTGCCTCTTTCCAAATATGAAACAAAAAATAATATATTAATGTTATCATCAAAAAACTGAAAAAAACTATGTAATTATTAGATCTTATAACATCCAATTACTTGGTCATGAACAAGTGATGCAATTGAAAACAGACAAATACTTAAACAACCTCTACTTACACAATGTTTTCTCCAAGCTGTTTATCTTAGCTGGGCTGATGGTTCATTAAACCTTTACCAGCACACCTCACAACCCTCCTAAGTGCATGCTTACAACATTCCCTTGAGATAAGGAAAAACCAATATACAATTTTACAGATGGTTAACTGCAGCAAAGAAGCTGGGGCCTGGATGTCAAACACCTTCAGGCTTCATATTACAAGATCAAAGTAACTAATTTCAAATGCAGTTTGAAAGTGGAAGCTTCAGTGGAAATCAAAGAGATGCAGGCCCTGAAGTCCTAGAGTCACAAAGGAATCTCAAGTGCCTAAATTTGTTTCCATTCCCTCTTGCAGAAACCTGTCTTAACTCTTAATCCTCTTCTATATTCTCCTGAAGTGCTTAGACAGCAATTGTCTATTGGTCCTACTTTTCTTGTTAATACCTAAATACAGTTATCTGTATTTGCCCCACTACTCATCTGGATGCCTATCTCTTGCAGACACTTAGGAAAAAGATTCATGAAAGAATTTACTAAATTGATCTTCCCTTGGGTATCTCACGGATATCTGTGGAACCTCATCTAGTAAACGATGCATTTGTAACTCTTTCACAATGAGTGTCCTCCAAAATCTCAAGCTGGTGGAGGGTAATTCAGAGATAATTCGATGATGCCTGGTTCTTTTAAGGGGTAGGGTGGTAGATGAATGCATAAATCCCTATCCATCCTTTCCATCCCTCTATCATATGGTCTCTCAGTTTTCTCTTTTCCAGGCTGAAGAGTCTTAACCTACTTAATTCCATACACAAGATTTTTTCCATATCGAGTTTTGATATCTTGCTGACCTTCACTGAACCTTATTCAGTTTTACCACATTATTTTCAAAATGAAGGAACCTGGTCTTCAAGACACAGATAGGTTCATGAAGCATAGTAATATTCTGGAGTTTTCCTCTGTCTATTCCTTTCTCAACAATTCAGAATTTCAGTTTGCTTGATTGACATTTTCACTGAACTGATACTGTTATACCACTCTATTATATTCCCAAGATTTCATACCCAAACAGTAGCAATGAGCTCAAAATGCAAAATTTTACACATAAAATTATAACTTTTTGTCGCACAGACATCACTGATTTTTATCTGCTATTTTAAGGCAACTTTGTAGTTAGCTCTTGATTTTACTGCTACCAATAACTTTATTATCAGCAAATTGTGATAAATTTTCTCATTTCTGAACTCACACAGCTCTCAACACAGATTCCTGTGTAACTTCACAGTAAAAACTAAGTGCTAACAGTCTTCATCATATACAATTCCATAGATTATTTTGCAGTTTCTCTGGCTAGGTAGTAATGTCATTGACCTTATTATTACACAGTTGCTTTTCCAGTATATAGAGGTGAATTTTTATGTCTATCCATTTGTGTAAATTTTATCATTGCAGATGCCTAAGAAAGACACTCCTGAAGGGATTTTTTGATTCTTACATTGCTGTTTCTACTTTGAGCTCCACTTAATAGTTATATCTAGTGCTCTCACTGGATTACTTGAACCATTTATATACACACTGTGAATAGTGATTTCTGTACTATATAATTAGTTTATATAATGATTAAAATTATATTGGTGAGTTTCACTAGATAATATACTAAAGGTAAAAGCTGGATAAATTGCACAACTGACTTCACATTAATGACTGGAAGTATTTGCAAAAATTACTGAGCATTTTTATTAATAGTTACAAACACATCTGTGAGAAATGTATAAATCAAAGTAAAGCAAAGAAAATTCTAAAATGTTTATTCAGATTTGAATTAAAATGTTTACTTCAACCACTGCTGAAGAAAATTTTAAGGTATTTACTCTTACTTGCTGAGATTCTTTAGTTAAAATAGTATTTTTAAATACCAACCATGTTACATTTATGCTAAACGAGACAGGATTTTTAAAGACTCATTTTTAAGTACACACACAATGAATTTAAAAAAATTGAAAAATATAGTTTTATCTAGGCAAGTACCAAATATTCTACCTGAAAGTCAGTACGGTTTCAGAGCCAACAGGAGTACCACAGACATGGTATTTGTTCTCAGACAACTGCAAGAGAAGTGTAGGGAACAGAACAAAGGTCTCTATGTAACCTTTGTTGACCTCACCAAGGCTTTTGATACTGTGAGCAGAAAAGGTCTGTGGCAGATTTTGGAACGTTTAGGTTGTCCCCCTAAGTTTCTTAAAATGATCATCTCACTCCATGAGGATCAACATGGCCAAGTCAGATATGGCAATGCACTTTCTGAGCCCTTTCTGATAAAGAATGGGTGTGAAACAAGGCTGCGTTCTTGCACCAACTCTATTCACAGTTTTTTTTCAGCATGATGCTCCAAAGGGCCACGGCAGACCTCGATGATCAGGACGGTATCTACATTTGATACCGTACTGATGGAAGCCTTTTCAGCCTAAGGCAACTGAAGGTCCACACCAAGACCTTAAACCATCTTGTCCGGGAGCTGCTCTATGCTGATGACGCCGCCCTTGTTGCCCACACAGAAGCAGCTCTGCAGCATTTAACATCCTGCTTTGCAGATGCTGCTGAACTCTTTGGGCTGGAAGTCAGCTTAAAGAAGACAGAAGTTCTCTACCAACCTGCAGCTCAGGAAGTCTTCCATCATCCCCATATCACCATTGGCCAATCAGAGCTTAAATCAGTCCAGCAGTTTAATTACCTAGGTAGCCTCATCTCCTTGGATGGTAAGATTGACGGGGAGATAGACAACAGGTTAGCAAAGGCATATAGTGCTTTTGGAAAACTCCATAGAAGAGTATGGCATAATAAACACTTGAAGAAAAGTACCAAGATCAGTGTCTACAGAGCCATAGTGCTGTCTACTCTTTTATATGGTTCTGAATCATGGGTCATCTACCGCCACCACCTGCGTCTCCTAGAATGCTTCCATCAATGCTGTCTCCATACAATCCTAAACATCCACTCGTCAGATTGTGTGACCAATACATCTGTTCTAGAACAAGCAGCAGTCACAAGTATTGAGGCCATATTGCTGAGAACACAGCTGTGTTGGGCAGGGCATGTCTCAAGGATGAAGGACCACTACCTCCCTAAGATCTTGCTTTATGGGGAACTTGCCACTGGCTGCTGCATGAGAGGAGCCTCGAGGAAAAGATACAAGGACTCCCTGAAACAACATCTCAGCCTTGGCCATGTTGATCAACATAACTGGTCTACTCTGGCCTCCAATCAGGAGGCCTGGAGACACACCATCTATAACGCTGCTGTTTCCTTTGAGAACGCACGCAGGATCACTCTCAAGGAGAAAAGACAACGCAGAAAGAATTGTGTCTTGCAGAATATACCACCTAAGGAGTCTTTCTGCTGTGACTTTTGCAATCAGATATGTCTGTCTCGTATTGGCCTCATAAGCCACCAATGTGCTTGTAACAAATGTGGATAGAGCCTTCCTAAATCTTCGTTTGCGAAGCCCAGCCATGATGATGATGGATGATGATGACCAAATATTGGAGAAAAACATATGAATTAAGAGAAGATAATGAACTAAGAAGTTGTACAGTTCAGATTTATCTTGAAATATCTGGAGAGTATAGCATAAAGAGGTAGATTAATGATGAGAGGAAAGATATATTTGAATAACAAGTAGAAACAGATCTGAACTGTAAAGGGGAACATAATGCTTTCCAAATATGAAAAATGAATTTTGGTTTTCACATTTAGTTCAATCCATTTTTAAACAGAAAAATATTCTATTTAGCACAGTTGAGTGGAACCAAATATATTTTGTATAAAACAGAATAAAAGTAAAGAATAATTCTATGCTAAACATTAAACTAACAATAAATTCAGACAAATTCATTTCAGATAATAGGAAAAAAGTATACTGTATTGCATGTGATCAGTAAAGTACGTAGAAGAAAATGATAATGTAAGGCATATTATGGAGAAAATAAGTTGTAAAGTAATTGAAATATACTGTGAAAAAATGGGGTATGCGGAATAAACAAGACCATAAACCAGTTAAATCAAAAACTGTGCCTAAAAATTTGCCAGCAGTTTTTGTCTTGAATAAAGTCCAAATGGACAGTAACAACAATTTACTGCACTGAAATCTAAACACTGGACTGAATTTTTCTGCGACGTAAACTTTCCTGTTGGTTTTTAAATGAGTACAGATTGTAAAGTATGTTCTCACTGATAACTTTAGTGATCAGTTAAATGACAAATAATTATGTTGTTATTATTATTATTATTAATATTAAATCTCTTTAATTACCTGTAATCCTTTTTCTTATGAACTGTGTTTTCCAAGGATGTCTGGATCTCGGTACCAAGGATTTCTGCAATATCGCCAAGTCAGCATCATGACCGTGTTTTGATCACCTTCCTTCTTTGTAGGAATGCCAAAACTATCTGCGATTATGTCAGTTTCTCCCTTTTTCACCCTTCACAAACTGCACACGTTCAGCTCTGATGCTATGCTCAGCACCTTCAGCTTTTTCTGCTTCCATAACATCATCATGGATTCCAACTGTGTTGGATCAGGCATATCCCCTAATATTTAGTAACTTTTATGTTTTTGGCTCCTTCAACCAGGCCACCCCCCAAATACAGTGCTCCAAGAATCTGGAATATTCCCCACACTACAGAAAAGAACAGTTGAAATGTCCCTACAAATAGGATCCAGAAAAAGGAGAAAAACACTTTCACCATCTCTTTTACTGTCATCTTTTTAACTTTCCTGTATTGTTTCCTTAGGTTCTTCACAGTGACCATCTTAAAAAAGTTGGCAACATTCTTCTTCACTACAACACAGGCAACTGCAAAAGCTGAAGCGGGTTCCAGGGACTTTTCTTCTTCCTCATCATCTCCACTATCACTACATAAGCAGGCTCTGCCTCTTCCTCTTCCTCGGGCCTCTCACCTGAATCGTTTCAGAGATCTGAGATGCTAACTGCATTTCAAAGATGTGTCTTCACAGAAATTTACAAAGAGTTCCATTTTTTCTTGCTCTCACACCTTCATTTACAACATCAAATATGAACTGTCTTTGGATTCTTTTACCTGTGGCTTCTCCCATTGCATTCTACTGGATTCACTGATTTCAAAGTAAACTCTTTCTATTTTCTTGGCCCCACCCATTATTTCAATACGGCCAAGATATGGTTCAAAGTAATTAAGAACACTTTCTGCAGGTTCAAGTAAGCTCTGAAGGCGTGAATCATTAGGCATGTGCTCCTGAAAGGTTTGTTAGCAATACTGCTACATAAATCCAATGTCTTTGGCTGGTTCATGAAATCTTTCCACAAAGTCAACATAGTTAAACATATCATTTTCATCAGCTTCTGTACAGGACAGCAGAAATTCAATCTCTGACTGTATGTATTGTTTTTGAGCCTCCATGATTTCTGAAATTCCTTCTTTGAAATTATTCTTTACCATCTGGGTCGTACTCTTTGAAAGCATCTGAGTTAGTCAGATCTTTTAATTTCAGGAACATGTCGAAGAACTTCAAAATCATTTCTACATTGCTGGATGATCCTACAAGCGTGTCTACCATTTGTTTTCCAATAGTTCCATTTACAAACGTTACCTAGGTAGTGTGTTTAAAACAGGAAATTAATTTGGTGGCTACATTTTAAATAAAGACATTTCATATTCCTGCTGAAAACAAACAAAAATGTTCTTAAATCTTAATATTTTTTCTTTCAACATGCTTTTCTGTAGCAGCCCTCTATTTCATGACTGTGTATATTCCAGAATAATTCTTAAAGAAATATGAAGTATGTTTTTTTCCCCCTGACATTACATAAAGGCAATTAAAAAGCAGTTTAGAAAGATTAACATAATCATTGTGCTTTACATTATGAAGGTGAGATAATTATATTTGACCATAAGAAAAACAGGTCCAACCTTCAAGCAGTGACAAGAGCATCACTACCATATCCTTTAGCAGATCTAGCAGTTCTTTAAGCAATTCAATCTGAGCAGAGTCCTGTAAAAAAAATGGAGAATAAGGTTGTTTTGTCTTAGTATTTATCTGAAAAAACTAAATAAATTTAGAGAAAAACAGTATTAAAGATGGTCAACTAAACGTAGTTCCCTTTATTCAGCAACATTTCATTGTCATTTTATTATGATCGCTATCAGAAGTCTAATACAACAGGTAACTTACTACAGCAGAGGTGTTAATACCATAAAGATAAGCTTTGATAAAGCATTAGGGAGTACCAAAGGGCAGATAAGGGGCATGAGAAACCTAAAAAAATTGCTTGCTACACCAGATCTGGAAGTATCTAAGAAAAAATCTATCCTTTTTCACTTCACTGGGAGTATTTAATGGCATAATGACATTACCATAATGCATTACCACTCAAAGAAAACTAGAACTGCTTAGTTTAAATACAGAACATAAGAAGTCTAATGTGATTAACATTAAGGACCTAAATACTGTTGTGTATTCTCAAAATTCTGATATACTTCTATAGGGTGGAAGAAATCTCATGTCCAGAGGATAGCAGAGACACTGAATAAGAGTGAGGAAATTGCTCTCTGCACGTTTGCATTCAGCACCTAGAGCTTGAGTGTATGGATACATTGAGCAGAAGTCACAAAAGAACACAGAATCCTGACACTATGGAGTGAGGTGGGACTCCACAGTGCTCTGTACAGTGAAATGAACACTGCCTATGCCCTCCCTGCTTCAGTGTCTGTGATTAATTAACTGGACAAGTTGAGTCTTTCTCAGCGTTTCTCTTGTTCCTACTTAGCTTTAGCATGGGAACTATGCTTTCAGTGGTGTTTCTGCTCTTGCAGATCATCAGTGTTTGGCAACAGGGAGGAAGAGACCAAACTGCCACATTCATTATCAGAAAGGTATAATTGAGCTGTAAGCATCAGTTTGATATTAGTAAAGGTAAGTGCACAATGACAATTAATGCTAAAGGAGAGTGATATAAGATGTTAGTCCTGAGATTCAGTCTTGGACCTGCATATTGCAACAGGCCCTTTCACAACCAAGGAGTATCACCCTTTTAACTGCTTTGCAACTTGACTAAGTATACACATATGCAAAGAAGAATTACTTAATACTGAAAATACCTGTGAAAGTTCATTTGCATATTGGCAAAGACATGAAGAAAGCCAACAACTGCCATCCCACAGCTACTATGAGCCAGACTCTGTGATTACCTATGCAAGGGCCCTAAAAAATAAGAAAGCCACTTTTTTATTTATGTAAAATAAAATGAAACAAATAAAACCATTTATTTCCTACTGATTTGTCCTCCCCATCTCCTCCACCCAAGAAAATAAAAAAAGACATTTCAGGCTTCCATGAAGCTACATAAGAAAGTTTTCCAAGATCTCATTGGTATCTAGTGCATAGATACCAGATTGTATCATGTGAAATATGTAGCCATTCATATGTTTTAGTTTTCACTTTGCACTGCTCCAATGATGCCATGTAACTTTATCAAAATTTAAAAAAATAAAGCCAAAGTATTTACAAATTTATGACAGAACACGATCATGCCATGTAATCATAGAACTTCTCTGTTAGTACCTTGAGCAAAACATTCTGTTTACCTGGATATATTCTGTAAGGGAATTGAATATTTGTTTGGTGACAGCCAAAGCTTTAGAAAAATTACGTTGTCCTGGTTCATCAATGACATCCTTTCCTGAATAGTACCAATAGAAGTCACTGATGGATTCCTAAGAAAAAAACAACATTATATTTTCTATTTTTGAATTCAACATGCAATATTTACTGCCTGCATTTGTATTGCCAAAAGCTGAATCAGCAATTCAGATGAAATTTAGCGTATCTGTGTCAATCTATTTCTCATTACAATAATATTTTGCACTCCTTTCAGAAGTGAACAATGAAATCAGTCAACAAACTTCTGGTTTCACACAGAATTCTGAAAGGCCATCTATTTTCAAAGGAAGAAAATACGAAATAAATCAGAATTCTTTACTTTAGATATCCCTTTAGAAAGAATTTTCACATTTTATTCCAGTAAAATGTGAATTTATAAAAGTGAAGGAAAGGCAAATATTTTATAATCCATTTTCCTCTGTTTTTGTCTCACCTGAAGACGCAAGAGGTAGTCAACTGTACTAATGATAATATTCACTGTTGTGGTGTTGCCCATCTGAGTACGCAAGTAATTTTGAAAATCTGAAATAAGAAGTGATTTGTGCTTGGTTGGTATAAAGGAGAAAAATAATACAAGGTTATTTTCCTATTTTCATGGAGAATACATTCTTTTTAAGTATTTTGTTGGGTACAGATCCTTATGGGTGGAATTGAACTACAGTGGATCACAATCTAAATATAACTGATGAAATGTTACCCACATGACTTGGAATAGGCTTTACTAGTAATATACCATAAATTAGGACTTAAAAATCCAATTGAACTCTGCAATTCAAATTTTTGTCATGCCAGTTTCCCCTGAGAAAACTAAATGAGAGGGGAAAAAAACCCATTAGAATTGGTTCTATTCAACTCTGTTTAAGAACAGACTCACCACACATTTTCCCCAAAATTCAGTTCACTTACCATTGTTATGCCCTTCACAGAGCAGCTGCAAAAATCTAAATAGATCTCGAGTAAATTCATCATGCTGCAAGACCTTTTCACCTTTAAAATATATAAATACAAAGATTATGTGACCGTTGTTATGATTAATTATGCAGAACACATAGTCTTATGGTAACCTTTAAAACTGGAATTTTAATAAAAACCCAGTATTTTGAAAGCGCTAAAGCAATTTAAAAGAAACAGACTGATAATAATGAAAAGAAAAACTGAAACAGAAAAAGCAGAGCAAAAGTATTTCGCACTTCAATGCATCCATGGTTAAAAAACCAACACTAATTAAAAAAAATAAGCAACAAGATACATATCTAATAAGTAAATTGTTAGTCATAACTAAAATCATGCCTTAAATATGAGTGACACTTCTTTAATAAGCATCAAACTCTTTATTCAAGCTGAACACACAACCTGCTGCAGACCACAAAGCTAAACCTAAAGATATCTGAGAAGATGCAATGAGAGATTTCTCTCTGTATTTGCAACACACTTTTGCAACAAGAGTATCAAAAACCGTAAACCCAAACATACCACGCTCACGAACGATGACTGTGGATCAAAGAAAAATAACAAGAATACAAGATAAGAATATTGGAAATTACAGTATTTTTCTTAAAAATTATTGCTAAAGATATTGTAAAAATAAAGCATATTCAGAAGTCAAAGCCTAGAGTTACTCATAGTAAGTTTAACAACAGAAACCTCGAGCCACAGTAAGTAACAGTTCTAGTTAAAAAAGGGAGCCAAAATAATGTTTGAAGGCACTACTGATCAATTTCATTCTACTTACGAGTTCCTTCTTCAGTAACCATTCCCAGGCCTTCCGCTTTGTTCTGTCTCTCAAACGCATTCAGTCAAGAACACTTAAATTTGAAAAACAAACAAACAAACAAACAGCACAGACAGGAAAAGCACTATAGTACACAGTGGAAAATTATTTCCTTCTACGAAATCTCTAGAGGCCTTCAACGACTACTCTTGACCCACTATGACATGCGTTGCTTTATATTTATTAAACACTGATATTAAATAAAAGATGAAACTTTGGATGAAACTAAGGCTCCAATGTCCATTTCTGAAAAGAAATAAGTCTCAGGTCAAGTCTCATCACTTACCTAACTTCACTCCCAGTAATGTCATTCATGGTTTCATGTATAAATGAGGAGTGGAAAAGGAACCTGAAAATTACTGTTTATGACGACTTAAACCTGCCTCCAAAAGGACATTACTGCAGTATTTCTCACTCACACTGTTTTCCACTAAGTTGTCACTATTACTTCTATTGCTACTGCATACATGCATTTTATGTTATTTGGAAGGTGTATGGTGTTTCTGATTCCTTAATCAGAAGACAGAAATGTAATCAAGATTCCTTATCTTCCAAGGTCAAAAGAAACTGATATCTGAATTTTATTTTGCTAACTTGGCATAGCTCAGCATGTGGAATAGCAGAATACTTTCTACCCAGTCAAAACAGAATTCTATGATTATCAGATTTTTAGTTCAGTTAAATAGCGATGCAGTCACATATTCTGGGTAGTGATATCATTAAAAACAAAAACATTGTTTAAAGCACCATTTTCATTATCACTGTTCAGTCATTTTATCAAACTGTTTTTAATGAAGACTTGAGTGGTAGACATACACAACTGGTAGTAAAATCATGGAAGGGCCTGTTTGAGCAAGTCCCTACTAAAGTGTTTTACATAAATGGAAAAAATTACAGGACAGATGTTATTACTTAGGTTGCAACTATTCAACTATCATTTCTGTAGTGCAGGTCACCCTTCCTTCCACATTTATCCTGTCTTCGTACAGCTGCTCCACTTCTAATTCCCAGTACTTCTGGTGCTTTAAAAGGCTGAGAAAAGGAGATTGTCTACTACAAGAGTAATCAGAAACACCAACAGTTTTTCTCCTTCTGTGTTGGAGTCTTTTACCTTAACTAATTTGAATTTTTGGTTTATCAAGGGAATACTGCAATCTCACTGGCCACATGCCATCTCTAACAAACCTGATACATATGCAGAGGATTCAGATGAAGAGACAAAGATTAATGCAGCTCATAAGAAATGTGCAGAAACTGAAAGTTTATCAAAGCTCCACTGGCCTGTCTCTCCCTCAGTGATGGCTTTTCTGCATCCTAAAAGCTTGAGGGATCTAGGACTAGTAAAGGAGCCATTACATTTTACTTTTCTGCCTCTCCAAACTAAGCCTTCAAAGGCATGCACAGTCTTTTGCTTTATTTTCCCCCTTGGAAGAGTACTCTAAAAGATTAACAGACTATGTGTGTGATACACAAAACTTTCCTACAAGAGTTCTACAAACTGTGACTCCTGTAATTTAAATCTAACCCATCCACCTGCACTGAGCAATAAGCCACCAAAATTAATAAAACTGAATCTGTTATAATACAATTTATGCTTTTACCTGCAGGACTGCATCAAGCCAGAAGACTTTGAAAAAATCCAGCATCCCTTTTCCTCCTTCAGGTAGTCCAGCATTTTCTGCAGTTTATGTATTTGGCGGGTGAAATATATAATATTAGCATTAAATACAAAATAATCATTAACATCTAATTACTAATTAATATTTATCAACTAAATTAACAATAACAAAATTAATAAGTAACATTATCATTAATAATATTAAAATTATATGAATTATCAATTTTCTGAATGAATTCCTTGAAGTGCAAATCACTGACGAGCAATAACATAATTGTTATTGCACCAAAAATACACTGATATTTCTTCACTGTTTGACTTAAAATTAAGTGCATTAAAATAAACAGCAGGACACTAAAATTCTCAAAATTACTTGCCTTTTATGCAAGCAAGACTCACAGTAGTTAAAAAAGCATTACCTGTTGAACTATGGTGTTTCCACCATTTAGAATAGCGATACCAAGTTTTAGTGTTTCAACAACCATGGGCCCTGTATGACCTGTCAAAACAAGACTACAGTCATTAAAACTTGCAAATATGAACTAATCAATCAGAAACGCAGTCTGGAAATTTTACCTAGTACAGTTGTAACTGACATTTATTTTGCCTCATCATCTATCATATAGAAGTTGTATATGATTTATAAATCATAGGTATAATGATAATACACTATATATATGCATAAGATTATTAAAACCTATGACATGTACACCATGTATACTTTAAATACATCTCAGAACATTACCTTTGCTTGCACTAATCATCTGAAGGACCATCTCAGCAGCTCCACGATCATGTAAGCGAGCTTGCTGATAGAGTGTTCTCTGTTTTTCCATTTCTTTCTCCTGAGTTTGGGAACAAAAATTAGAGAATATGGACTGGAACTGACTCCAAAAAATAGGAAGATGAGAAATCTGAAGTTGTTGAAGACCATCTGCCTTCATAATCCGTGGGTTGTTTGGCTCCAAAACTTCAGAACAAACCATCTTTGTTTTTCATGAATAACCTGGTAAACCAGCTCAACACGCACTGTGTTATGTTATTCTTGCATTTATTCTAGTGGACATATTTTAAATACTTGCACATTAGATGATAAGAAAGAAACGTTATTTAAACTCTCACCTCAAATGTCTTTTCTTTTTCTTCTTCTTCCTCTTCTTCTTCTTGACAGCTCTTTTTATGTTAAAAACAGAAATCACAACATCTTGTTTATTATTTTTATAAAAGTGGCCAAATAATTTTTTCAAGCAATAATTAAAGGTATTAAGTAGATTTAAACCCCCTGTAATTGTAAATATTTGTGCTTATCCACACTAAGAAGCTGATATTCCCCAATATATGAGTAATTCAGGGTATTAATCAAACTACATACACACTCTGTAACTACAGGCTATACATTCTTGTGCCATATCTCTATATACATAATATTTATCTTCACAGTCAAACTAGCATCACATGAGTCAGCTGGAATCGATATGTTGCAAAAACTGTTAACTTATTTTTGACAGACTTCAAATATTAACTCCAAAATAATTACCCAAAGAATAAAGATAACTAACATGTTGAGACTGCCTCATGAGTTAATCCTGTACAGAACAAAGTGCGAAGTGGGTGCCAAGTGCCAAGTCCTACAGTAGGTGCACTGTAGGACTGCACCTACTGGAATTGTATAGTATTGTTTCAATGCAGGAAATCTCTCATTATATATAGCTCTGAACAGCATTTGCTGCATTAAAAATACAGAATTTACTAGTTTCAAGCAGTCCATGTAAGAAACAGAAAAAAAAAAGTTTTAAGAAGAATCTAAAATTAATGGGAAGTACCTGACTGCAATAAGGAATAGAGCTTGAAATTATATACTTACTTTTGCCATCATCGCAGAATAGGCAATATATAAGGGATCATCTTCTAGTTTACTATGAAGAGTAAAAAAATACTTTAAGTTATTTTATGATGTAGTAATATAAAGATGTCATATGCCTACTAATATTTAAATTCATTTTTTCTTAAGTAGACGCACATCTACTTGACAAATTATTACACTTGAAATCATATTAAAGTGTATTTTCTTATCCAAATCCAAGTCCTAACTTTTGAATAAACAATTTAGGTGAATACCTAGTCATATTGGATAGTAAGGATCATTGGTTGTTGTAGGCACAGAACAATAATACAGAAATATAAATTAGAATAATTGTAACTGTAAGATGACAGATTATGGTTAGTCATACAGAAAAAGCATATGAAGCACTGGAATACTCATACAAAATACATACTCTAATCAACAGTTGAAAGTCAAAACAGAAACTGGCAATGAGAGTCATGATAACCATCAACAAACCTTTTCTGACATACTGAGTAAAATGTAATGAATACCAACTAAAAGAACACACATCTATTACCAGGAGAGACCAGGGGAGGGTACTCTGATTGAACCAGCAGTTTCTGTAGACTGTATGTTTCTGTGAGAAGTCAGGTTCGATTATTTTTATATTGGGTATTTACCAAGCTTTTAAAATGTCAAAAATAGTCAATATTTATCTCAGTGTAAAGGTTATACTGAATTTAAATGCATGAAAATGAATGAAACTGAAAGAGAAAAAAGTATTCACCATGTACATTAATGAACTACGGTTGTTTTAAATCACTTCTGTAATGTTACTAGAAATTCAATTACTATGTGCCTTTTACTCAGTGTGCTTTTCAACACAGGTCTTTTACCTTCTCTCTGTGAGAGCGCTGCGACTGAAATAGAGGATAATCTGATGAAGTGGATCAGGATGTTTTTCTCATTCTCTTCTTCTTCCTCTTCATCTTTTTTTGGAGATGTCTGTCTCAAGATTTAGAATATACAAGTTAAGCTTCAGAAGTAAGAAAAAAATTGAGTAATTAAGCTTAGGAAAGGATTTGAGTAATTTTATTCTGTCCAATGTATATTAACTGCCAGTATTAATCTTATTCATCAGTTTACAGCATAACCTGCAACATATTTGCCTGTAGGACTCAGAGTTACAGAATCTGATTTTTATTCATATTTAAGTAACTCTAGAAGTTTGTCATTTGTGAGGTATTGAGAATGAGACAGTGAAAATCTTAGGAAGCCTTATTCAGCAGAAATTACGTTTCCAGTGGACCAGAATTAAAAGAAAGACATGGCTCAATTATTTAGCAGGAGAATTTCTGGAACAATTTTTAATAATATCATCAGATACATCCTATTCAGACTAGTGTTTGTTACAATATTTTCATATATAATTTCTAGTAACGTTGATTCAATGAATGTAAGGACTGCTCCTTGTAAACTTCAGACATTTTTTGGCAATTAGAAATATAACATAGCAATTTACTTCTCTAGTAAATCTGAAAGAATTGTAGTCACTGCTTTGATTAATGGCTTCGTTCTTTCCTTTAGGAAGAAACAACAAAGTCAAACACAGACTGGCCATGTAGTTGTCCAGAGCATGTGAAGAATGTCCCTACCTGTGGCCACAGGGGTTGGAACTAGATCTTTATGGTCCCTTCCAACCCAAACCATTCTATGGCTCTACGATATTAGGCATAATGGGTCTTTAAAAAGCACAGCATGACTGGTTTTGCTAACACTGAAGCACCTCCTGATACATCTGCATGTGATCCATGAAGCTGTATATTAGCTTCCATGGTGTTTAGATGCTATGGAGATAGGCCCCTTGGAGGTATTTCAGACAAGCTAACTACACAGAGGGAAGACAAAAAGCAGTAGGCTTTCTGAATCAATATTTATTAATACAATCCTGAAGTTTATCAGTCACTTTTATCAAGTACACAGGTAAACTAAATTTTTGCTGAATATGGCATATATTTACTTCTCCTTATGATGCATCAGTAAGAAAACAGAAAAATTAATTTGTACCAAAGCTGAAAATGTTTAAATTAAATATTATGCATTAAAAAAAAATTAAAAAGCCAAAAGGATCCATAGTGTCAAGCTTTAAAAAAACCCAGTAGATAAAATATAGGAACATAGGAATTACCATAATGTCAAGAATAGTCTGACAGTTCATCTAATCCATTTCTCTTCCCAAGAATGAGTATCACATAGTTCACCTGAAGGCATAAATGACCTTAATGCACTTCAGTGTGCATCACAGGACAAAAAAATGTGTTTTTGACCACAGCAGAAAATGACCTTATGCTCTGAAGCATGAGGATTAATATTTTATAAGTTTATGCATATGCATACAGTACACAAAAATGAAATATAGTTTATAATAGGTACATAAAATACACACTAAAGTGGGCACTGAAAAACATGCCCAATTATGTCAGTACTTACAGCCAAATCCTGAACTAGTTTCTCCTCAAATGAATATTCCTCTGTTTCTATCCAATAGTTCTGATAGCCATTGAGGAAGAGGTTAATAGAACGGTGCCTGGGGGGGGTTGTGAAAGTGAGATCAAGAGGGGTAACGGAACAGAGTATAACAGCTCAGATGGTTAATGGTTAGTAAGGATACACATTTGTACAATTCTGATCCTCTGATTGGTCAGTGAAACAAAATGCAAAACATAACTAACATTCAGTGACAAAGCTGCAGGTACTTTCAAACATTCTTACTATTTTTTTATACACATATGTATACATTACTTTTTATTTTGAAGGCTTTGAGAGGGATAATATACATTATACATGAAACTGCAGGACTGGAACCTTAATGAAAAAAACACACACTTGAACAGATTGAGAATGAGTGAGTGGGATTTACACCTGCAAAGTGTAAATCTATTTTACTAGATTTAGAACATCAAGACAGCAGAATTTGGCCTTCAACACCAAAATAATTATCAAGAGCTTTCCAGCATGTTATATGCAAACAATCATCGCCGCCTTCTACACAGGGAAGCCTAACCTCAGCTTCTAGTCTTTCAGTTCCAAATCTGGGCAGTATTAGTATGTCCTCAAAGAAGCTGCATTACAAAGACACAAAACCTGCTATAGAAAATTACCAATTTTAGTAAACTCTTAGCCATATTAATTACTACTATACAGTATTCATTAATGTAACTTTCCCAAGAAAATACAGTTCATGGCAATAAGGTTACACATAATAATGGCCAAACCATTACATCTGTACATTACATTTGGGAAAAATTTTGATTTGGGCTACACTACGTGAGGTTAGAAAGGCTATTCCATGCAGCCTTTTCATTTATTTTTATGCCGTACCACCAAAAAAGGATGGAAAAATGGGCTGCATGTGCACTATTTAATACTGTTTAAATAGACTGTGCACATGAATCATTATTTTATAATGGAATAACTATCCAGTCAAATTTTTAGGCTCACTTGCTGACACTGGTATGGTTTTATTATCAAATTTCAAAAACTGACCAATCAGAATCCCCTCTGTAAATTGTACAAATTCATGTTTTTATGATAATATCAAATCATGGCTGGGAAGGAAGAAGTGTGCGCATAAGCAAGAGGCTCTCCACAAGTTACATTACCGTTAACTTGAGTATAAGCCTGTCATACTGAGTTTTTTCATGTACTTTTTCCAGCCAAACACGTTGAAAGGTGCTCAGGAAGAAATTGCTAATTTTGTGTCTGAAGAAAAGCATATAGGTTTTCATTGAAGAAAGGCACAAGTTAGAATCAGTAAAGTAGTCAGAAAGTGTATTCGTAAACTGTGTATGAAAATTTGCCATGTACAGTTGTACATGTATCTATGTGCATATACAGATGACAGACAATAAGACACTTTTTTCAAATTAATTTCCATAAAATATCAAACAGAAATAGACACATCTCAGAGAAAACATTTATCACATAAGACGCTTTTTCAAAGCCATATACATTCATTAAACACAGAACATGAAGAATTAGTATTTCCTAACTTAACTGATGTTTAATTCTTTGAAAATAGAAATGGTTTAAAATACAATTATTTCTTTTGTATCTACAGGCACTTTTCATAAAAGGGAGTTCTTGGAATATTTATGGTAGAAGTTAAAGTAATTTTTCTGTGATTTAACAAACACTTGCATGTCAATAAACATTTCCTTTTCTGAAATATCTTACTGGAACTCCTAAAACCTAAAACATATAAGAGTATATTTTGCAAAAAATTATATTAAATTGTGAGATTAAAATTAAATTTCATTGAAAGCCACCTAAATATCTAGAAAATTTTCAAAAGAGCAAGTGTATTATTTACTGAAGATATTCATCTTTTCTAGCATAAATGAAAGGGTACCACTGTAATGTGTGCTTACTGCCCTTTAAATTAATTGATTCTAGCATCAAAGTTAGAACTAACACTCCCAATACAATGCTGCAACAAAATAAGGAAATAGACAAGATAGAAAGCTGCATTTTAAACTGTGGTTCAAAGAGATTTAAATAGCTTCTAGAATTAATCATGTCTCACTTGAAGTAATCTCCCTAGGGTTCAGACATGTCTTAACAACACCATCAATTTAGATAATAGAGATCATGGTAGGTGTGTAATAGTGTGACAGCCTTATTTTCCCATCAGAATCCTATGATTTATCTAGAAAAAAATAAGTGTCTGTAAACTGATTAATTTTACAACTTTGTTCTTCACCTATCAGTTGAGCAATATAGCTAGAAGGTCTTGCTCATTGCAGCAGGGTTGGACTAGATGCTCTTTAAAGGTCCATTCCAACCCAAACCATTCTATGACTTTAGGATTCTAAAACCATTTTTTTCAATCTTGCCTGTTTTGAAGTGCAGACAGCATAATTAACTGATAAAATGAAATAACTGGGCAGATTTTCCTCACATTCATATTCAAATTAGGAGTAAACTGCATCACAAAATCTACCTCAAAGTTTGAGAAGAAGAAGTTTAAGAAAAGTTTTTAACACAGAGAAATTTTTAATGAAAATTACAGTCAATGTTAATGTTTCTATTTTGAGTATTACTCCATATTTTATGGAAAATTAAAAATATTTATAACCCACTTTGCCCCTTGGCAAGTGTTCCATAAACCTCAAAAATAATACATAAAAGGGGAATTTTTTTAAGGCAAAAATAGGATGAGCCATTTTATCATTTTAGTGCTCATATATATATTCTAAGCATTTTAAGAATATGAGTGTAAGGAAACATGCTCACAAAAAGGTTGAACTGAAATGGGACCTCTTCATACCACTTCCTCTTATTTTTACAAGCACAGTTCTTGAAGATGAAAGGATTCATATGAGCCCATTTGTTGTGTTGTACTTAAATCTTTTCATTTCTCTGGTTCTTTAAAGACTGCCTGGTGGTAGCTTGATAACTTGAAGTTACTATAGTCTAGAACTACTATTTTTTGTAAAGGAATGATGTGTGCTTTTTATGGTATAACTGGTTTTTTATTTATCTTCTGTAAATGTAATCTTCCTCCAGTATGTTAATGGCACAGCTACAGACCCTTAGCTAAAGATGTTATCTATAGATCTTTACATCAGGCATGTAAATTGACTTTAATAAAGGCATTTAAAAATGCAGTGCAACTCTACAGTTAAATACTTTGCCAAAAAGCTTTGAATAAAAATATTAGACATGAAACGTGAAAAAGTGCAGAAAGTAAGAGGCAAACCTAATTAAAGTTGTGCTTAACCTGTGTCTGAATAAAGCAGATTTTTTGAGAAAGAACGCGATAAAGGAAATTTCCCCAGTGCCTCGTGATTTTAATATTCTGCTTAAAGCAGTAGATGGATCCAGGCACAGGATGCATTTTGTCTTGGACTTTGTGGTGTCTACATTCAACTGGAATAAGAAGTGGAGCAACGCACAAGCCCAAAATATCATTCTGCACTGCTCTACCCCAATAGCTATTTTAATTCATATACCATTCAGATTCAGATTGCTCCAGACAAGCTACAGAGCATGAAGTGTTCATGCAACAGGAGAGGAAGAGCTACATACAATTAAAAAAAAAAGAAAAAAGAACACAAACACAGGAGAATAAAGAGTAAAAACAGCAACCAATCAGAGGCAAAAAATGGACAGAAACAGCAACACCTTAATAATTTTCACACATAACTCGAGGAACTATACGGCTGACAATAATGAAGCATTTTGGTTTTGCAGCAGCATAATTCTTATGGTCTTTCCCCCTCTGGTTATTTGTCATGAGATGAGTATTTTGCTACTATGAGTAATTAGCTGATAACTAACCAACTCTTAAGATTACATAGACCTAACAATCAACAAACATGTAGGTAAAACACATGAGTAGTGAGAACTACGTAAACAAAGAAGTTATGAAAAAATAAACCTTTAAACCATTTACCTTGGCAGGTTGTATAATGGTGCCATTCTGAAACATGCAACAACAGCCCTTTTGCGTTGTTTTGACAGGAGTTTGTGCCAAACAGCCTTTTTTGATCTCAGTGGTTGTTCAACCTGCGGGAAAATATCTTCTAGTACATACAACGGAAACACTTCAACTTTCATCCAAAGTTTTCTTTTTAGCTAATGGTTAGCTAGTTAGCAAAGAAAAAAAAGTTACAAATGCTCTGCATAATCAGAAAAAAAGTTGCTTTGGGGTTTTATTTATTTTTTTAGTTAGTAAGTAAAATACTAGGGACCTTCTATATAGTACCTGTCAGTTTATTCAGGCAAGCTCCAGATGCTAGAATACCTCATGTGTGCGACTCCTTGATAAATTTCCAGAATGGTTATTCTACCTGTTTCTAACAATGCATATCCAGCTGTTCATGTGAATGAATTTCTGTGCTGTATCACTTATGATTGAAATGGATTAACTTTATGTACGAAGAGTACAGTTGCCTTTACCAAATTGTATCATTTGACAGGCAACTGATTCAAAAGTTGCTATGGCATGCTCCGATGCAGAAATAGGAGACAGGCTGAACTCAGTATATTAAAAATAACTGGACAAGCAAACATCTCTTCCTAGAATTACAGGTTTCTGAATGGAGATGATTTGTATACTATACTTCTTGCTACTGTTCACAAAGTTTTGCAGAGGCAAATACATACTGAGTTTTCCCTGAAGCTAGATAGAGGCACTTAAACAGATTACATTAAATTTTTGTGTATATACACATCTGTATGTGCATGTGTACTTGCATGCAAGCATGTACAAAACCCCAATTTTTATGTGAACACTTTAATGATAACACTCACTGAAGCTGAAATAATCTCTGCAAGGAAAAATCTCAGGTTATTTTAAAACAAACACAGTATAGAGATTTATGTTGTTACCTGTTCCAGATGATACAGAGCAGCTGATATCCTCTGCACACGTTCAACATTTCTCTCAGGGTCAGTAGGTCCATCACTCTTCAAAATGTCTTTGTACAGATTTAGCTGCCATTTCACAGCTGGATCATCAGACTAAAACCCAACATGTTTCATATGTAAGCTGCTGAATTTGACCAACACCACTACTGCTCTCATATAAAGAATGTTATAGATACTCCCACTTTCTGTCCCCTTTCAGACCAAACTAACATCTGCCAGCTGCTCGAAAAAATGGCATTGGGTTTTGTATACTGCTGGGCAATTGAACTCAATTCTTGAGCAAGGTTCTGTATTTTTATTTCACAAAACCAAATAAAGCACTCTGGGACTTTTGTATCCCACTTAACTGCATTAAAAATAAGAAAGCTGATTTAGTACTGGAATTAACTCCTTGCAGGACCTCTGTACCAATAGTGTAAAGCTGTTTTTTGGAGTCTAGAATAGACAGCTAGAATTTAAGTAGGTTACAGCCACTTAACTATAACAGCCAAAGGTTTTGGGTTTTCACTTAGAAAACAGAAAAAATGACAAAACACATTAAATTACTTATTGTGTCCATTCCAAATTTATGTAAGTACAAATTTTATCAACCAGACAGTCATCTTCCATAACAGATAAATGAGTGGCTCCTATTGTGTTCAAAGATTGTAGGCAATGATCTAAATTATTTATAGTTTGCTGAATGATGAGGACTCTATATTGGTATTACCTTTGACAGTGTATTCAGCGTATAAATTGTAGGAATATAAGGGTGCTTGTAAAACTCAGAAGTGCTAAGATGACACAAGTTTTTCTTGTTTTATCATAGTCCCTTTAAAATGTATATATTCTTAGAAATGCTATTTAATTATTAGTGAAAGTTAAATTCAAGAAGAGAAGCTGAAATATTACAGTTCCAATTTTTTTTTGGGGGGTCAAGATGATTCTAAGCAATTATAGCTTTAAGACTACCAACATCTCACTTCTTCACACTTGTGCCATTCTATAGAACTTCCCAAACTTGATTATACCAGCCAAAACTACAAATAAGCCATTTATTATAATGAAAAAATCATGAAGAATAATGTTAAAATGGCAATTTTTCTAATAGCTTTTAAGATTATATTTTTAAATGTATCACAATTATCAAAACAATTGTGCCTTCTGTGTTTTAAAAGTGCACATCAGAATCTTTAAGACAGAGTTTTTTTATATTACCTTTTCCTGCAAATGTAAGTTGTTACGTAAATGTTCTTTGACTTCATCGTCTGTGTCCCTCTGTAGAAAGGTAGAAGTATTTTTCAGTTCAGATTATGATTCATTTCATAAGAAATTTTACAACATAGAACAGCTTTTATTTTAATATTGAAACATAACCTTTTTTGTATTCAAAGTATGTAAGATGTCAGAAGGGTCAAAGGCTTTCCTTAACCACAGAAAAAAGATTAAACTCTGAAGGGAATTAAAGCTAACTAATGGTATTTCCCTATTCGGTCCAAATGAATAGGCATATATAAAACTGCACATTGTATACAAATAATTAGCAGCTATAATTGCTTACAGTACATAGATATATTTAATAATATTGACTGCTTAGATAGCTATGCTTCAAAATATGGTTTAGAAAGTTCTGCTTACTTTGCATTAAAAGCTATTGCAAAGTACACACTTACATGGCTGTATCTAGTCTTAGCCAAAGAGATGAGTTCTTGATCTCCAGGAGTACACATATTCAAACCAATAGGAAGCATCTTTTTAAGTGCAGCCACAATCAAAGATGTTTGTATGGAGTACAAATCCCCTCTACGTTTTGATTTCTTCCTCTCTTGATCTTGTCCTCCAGACTATCATTAAAAAAAGAAAAAAGAAAATAAATGACTGTAATTCTCTAATCACACGCTTCTCCAACATGTTCTTCCCCAATGGTCCAGGAAAACTATGTTCCTGATGTAGTACAACTAATTAAAAATGCTACATCAGAGGAAGGGTGTATAGTCTTGAGCAGGAAACATAAAGGAATAATTTTGGTGTGCGCCAATGCAGAAAATGCAGTAACAGTGATGTTTTAATAGGAGTAACACACTTTTGTGTGCATTCATAATATGACTGTAACTATATTTTCTGGATCTTACCTCTCAAATCAGAAACAACCCTAAAATTAAAAGATGAGTCAGTCTCAGAGGACACTATTACCTCTCTAATATTAGAAACAAATTCAGGATGTTTACTTTTTTTTTTGGGAAATTGATATAAAGATAGTTATCCAGGGTCTGAATGAATGAATATTGCCTGATTTGTCTCATCTGAAAAATACTATTATTTAAAAAGCTTTAATTCAATGCAGTAAAATGCCAATGAATTAATGCCTCTGGGAAAAGTACTGCCCTTTGGCTTTGGCTAATATTAGTAGATTTGGGATGAAAAATTAAAACTTTTGCAACTTTGGATATCATCCAGTAATAGGCACAGGAAAACAAGAGACAGAGGTAAACAGCACAACAGAATAACATCTGCCCTATCTTCATACAACAGACACTGTACAACAGTATTTCACACTCAACTTTTCATTTATGAGACAGAGAACCAAAATCTTTCAAACAGACCCATATATTTAATGAACACAGTAAACAGCAACAACATAAAATAGCCCAGTTCTGAATTCTGTACCTAGATTAAACTCCTACTACACTCAAGGGGAGTTTTGCCTGTGATAAGATTTCAGGACTAGGCCTCCAGGCTTATACAACACTACAAAATGTAGTGCTTGCATTTAATCCTCCACATCCTTCTCTCAGTTAAGTTTTAGTGATAACTGTTCTTATAATATATTGTGTAGTTCCACATAAGGATACAGCAGAATCCATTGCAATTCCTTATCCCAGTTACTGCCTCACTATTATCACAGTATCACTGGAAGAAAAAAAGGCAGCCATACATATTCTACTCAGTGATAAATTTTGGCAAATTCTCTCTTCTAGATGGTGAATCTCTACGCACATAGCTGGTGTTAAGCGTTTTGCAGGTCTGAGGGAACACGCAATGGATGTGGCTTCCTTTCTTAAGGAACTAACAATTGCAAGAGAGTACTTTGCCTCAAAGCTTCGCTTTTCAAAGTGCCTTAGAAATAGCAGTGATGCAATGGTTAAAACAATGACATTATTTGTACTCTACATTGACAGCAGACAAACAAATCCCACAATGTATCGCTGTATTCCAGTGGCGTCACTATACATCTTAAATAAGGAATAACAAAATATGTAATAGATAATTTAAAAAAAAAAAAAAAAAGAAAAGAAGGGGAGATACTGGTTTCTGCATCTTTTATGCCTGAGGCCTTTCACACAGCCAATTTGCTGTATGTTTATATGAGATTAATAATAACTACGTATGAACGAGATAGGGGAACCTTAAAACTTGAACATTTTTATAGCACAAAAAGAAGAGTCATTCTGCCTTTGCCATAAATTCTGCTGTCCATGAATTCACATCTCCAGCTGATAAATGTATAAGTAGAGTCACAGACAGAAACCTAAATGACAATGAAATTGTGTCTCTTTCAGTTCTGATATGCACATATAAGAGTAAACACAATACCTTCATTACATATGTAAAGAGCATTAAATTTGATGTATTTTGCCTAAATAATTAACTGTGCTAAAATGGCTTGAACAGAAAGAATGGTACAATTTGGTTGCCTAACAGCACATAATGATATTACTTGCCTGAGGTTTTCAACACACAAATGGATATTTCTTAAAAAATATACAGAAAAAGAATTACAGATTCTTTAGTAGATTAATAATAACTAAATACGCAATGAAAAAGAAGAAATTATTTACACTAATAAAATCAGATAAAACTGGTTAAGATTATGGAATTAATATTTTTAGTATTTCCATCCCTCTTTAACCCTTCAAGTCTCTGAAATTACCACGAGAGCATTCATTAAATGGTACTCTATATACCTGGAGAAGTTTGAAAACAACAAATCATGAAATCAGGTTGTTAGTTTAACAGAACTTCTCGGTTTTTAACTTATGCCTCCAGTTTAATTGATTAAAAGCTCTTCACAGCATAATGTGTGCTTCTCAGGACAGCGGGTGAAGGGAAAGATGAAAGGGTTTATGCTCCATTTTGCTGTTCATTCTGCTTCACCAATGAAGAACACACCATAGGTCAAAAAGTACTCATCTATATTAGAAATTCATATTTAAAAAAATATGAATGATGCAAGGGAAGGTGACCTATGGTTCACTGGAGGAGAAGAAAGCTTCAAATACATTAAGTACATAAAAGAAACAAGGATTATTCAAAAGCTTTGTCACTGATCACAACTTTAGTAAAGATCATTTTACTTTTGGAAAAAGGGAGGATTTGAACTATATATGTTATTTAAACTTACTGGGTTTAATACAACTTCTGTTTATCTACAGACAAGGGACAGGTTATAGCACATTTCTACCATATATTCTTCTTGAATATCATAAGCCAAATACATCTTTCTGATGACTCTACTTAAACATTGCTTTTACAATGTCTACTTCGATATATTAGTAAAAAAACAGAATGCAGAAAGACAGCAGAGGCGGAACGTACATCTGAAATGGTTACAAAAAGTAACTTGACTACATTTTCACATTAAGCAGCACGTAAGGAGTGCCAAAGGGAATTTCAGCTGCTCTGATCAAAACTGCCACTTCAACCTGGACAAAATTTATAGTAGGTGGAACCTGGACCTTCACTTTGTGACGCCACTGCTATGATCAATGGAAAGAGTGCTTGGAGCCTGATCATCTCTAAATCTAAAACAAAGACACATCATGCACTTTGACCTGTACCTTTACTTGCATGGCCTGTGTGAAAGAAAAATAAAGGGAAAAAAACCATAAGTAAAAGAGATGAAAAGATGATAATTTTACAAGTTAGTAATAAACTTACTCAGCTTTATCAGGACAGTAAAAATATAGTAATTTTGTAGCTAAAACAAATGCGTAACCAAATGGGATCTTAGCGAAATCAGCTTAATCCTTATTAAATGACTGAACTTCTGAATTTCTGTCGCTATTCTAACACACACTACCAATTGTTGCTCGAGCACATAAGGAAGTACATCTAGTAAGCCAGCCTTTTTATTAAAGCCATCCCAATTTTATTAAAAGAAGAAAGGTGTCTGGAACTCTGGATAGTCCAATAATGAAAAATATTCACATTTTCACCAAAATAGCTCTTTCTCCCCTCTTTCCCCCCCAAAATATGTTTGAGAAAAATTATGTTTAGAAATCAAATTATCACTGGGAAGGTGTTGCACTTCATTTATGGATATATTTTCCCATCACATATCTTATTATCATTTTGAAGACAATCTGAGAAGCTTTAGCTTGTATCTTTTAGCAGTACCCATTTTAAGAACATTATCAACTCAGCTGTAACTCTCATACATACAGAGGGGTTTTTCCCATGTTTATTATATTAATACCATAAATACACTTAAATAAATATGTATTCCATAGTCAACACTATATTATCATTGGTCAGGAAATCTTAAGAATATAACATCAAAACCATTTAGTTACTGTAAAATAAAATAAAATGTTACTCAAAAGAATCCTTTACCAAGAATAGGAAAATACTATAGAAAACTGTTGGGTTTAAACAGGCAGAAAAATCTATAAACACGCACAAGCCCCTACTTCTGTCATTGCCCCAATAGTAACTTCCTTTTCTTGTGATACTTGAGTAAGCTTTAAAATGTTGAAGTCTAGGTATTTTTAAAATCTTTTGCAGCCTACTGTATTAATACCACATAGTAAAAAAAGGCTTCAAATCAAGAAAAACAAAAGACAAATCATCAAGTGTTAGAATCTTAGATTCTTAGAATCTTGAATACCTTACTCAGACAAACAGCGAATTTTAATTTAAAATTTCACTTGTGTGAAATATGTAGATGCTCCTAGACATGGTTCAGCAGATAAGTAAAGACAAGATGTTAATTATACTTAATTTATTAGAGATGACTATAAAAATAATCCACTCATGCTTTACTTCAGTATATCCAAAGGAAATACATTCTTTGCAATTGAAATAGTCTCAGAGATCTAAAACTCTTGCAGAAAATACTAACATGAAATCCTCTAACTATTGTAAATCTGCAAATAATATGTATTACATATCACAAATGGGCACAAACCACAATGTTGTTTCATAATACAAACTTGAATGCTCTGCCTTGAAATTCTATAATAGTAATATGTCTATCCAAATGCTCTTAAAAGTAGATTAAAAAAAATAATGAGGACCAGTCAAATAGAACTTCAGTAGAATATGCAAGAGTTTAGCAACTGAGGGTATATATCTAGCCACACATTCATTTAGATTCCAAAACTTATACAAAAAAATTGCCCACATATATATTACACAGTTATTATGTACAGGTGAATGTATAAGCTTAGTGTTTTATACTGAAAAACTCAAAAGGACATCATTGGCTCTTAACCAAAATGTTGTTTTATCAAGAAACCTATGAAGGGGTCAAAAATAACAGATTAGTGGAGTTGAATGTGTTTAAATTCTCCATTTCAACACTTTTATCACAAATCTGTTATTTCAATGTAATCTAAGTTACCAGTCTCTCTCAGACTGGAAGTTCTCTAACTTACCATTCCCCTCCGAGCACTCTGCTGCTATATTTTTAGAAAAGAAAAATTAAAAAACTTTCTCAGCTGTTAATACATTTATTTGAAAAGCTAACATTGCTTACATTGAAAAGTTAACATTGTATAATCAAAATACAATGGGTACTTAATCAATTTATTGATTGTAATGATGAATCATTTGTTACCACTGCTTTTAGCTGCCAATAAATGATGTAATGCTACTCCTTCATCCTCTGTTTCTTTTTTTTCTTCATGTGGCAGGTGAAGATATAGAACCTTCTGTACATGACATATTACATCTTACACTCTGATAAAATCACAGTATTTTGTATCTTAGGAAAAATACTAAGTCTCTGTTATATAAAGCAGTCTCAGATCAGCATGGGGCCTTAATCCTTTAAGAGACCTCAAACTGTTCTGTCTTGGGCCAACTGCCAAGAGCTAATGCTCATATTCACAGTTTTCTATACATTCTCATGCTTGATAAATACTGCATATAATTGTTTACACTGAAAATAATATGAATAAAGATAAACTAGTGATAGAGAGGAAAGCGCTAATTATTCTGTTAGCATAATGCTTTTTGAGCTGAATGTTAATATTAAAGCAAGAAATTATAAAAATAATGTTCCCTAATGTAATGTCCTCTACTGATCACTGTTTGAGGATATAAATAAGTACCAAAGCGTGGTAGAAATCCTGAAGTTCAGTTACCTAGAGAATTTCTTGTTATATATATCTATATCTATCTATCTATCTATCTTATATTTACTATATATTATTATTGTTATATATTATATTATATATAATATTATATATAATATTATATATTATTATATTATCTTTCTATATATTTGTTTTATATATATATATATATATATGTTTCTTCATATTTTAAACTATGTAGCCTTAAATAAAAAAATCAGATGTAAATCTATCCTTTAATGAGTGTGCTGGTTTTAGAGCACTTACATTTTATATTATGAAATATTAAAAATTTCCTGCTTAGAAACCATCTATAGAAAACCAATACAACATTTCTAAAAGACAACTCATACATTTCATCATGGTATTTAAGTCATCATGAAACAAATGTCTATCTAAATTATCAGCTGTTCTGCAATCATGCCTGCAGTTATGGTACCATGTAAATAAAATATTCAGTCATGAACAATAAAGTATTTTATTTCTTCTTTTATTAGCAAGGGCCATGCACAGTGTCCTCGAATGCCATAAGTTGACATTGTATGCTTACAAAAAATTATATGCATATAAAAAAGCCCACAATCTCTCTGTACTATATACCCATAGGAAGAAAAACACATTTATATATGCATCTACGTCTCTGTTATGTAAAAATATATTCATACAAGTATTCATATACAGTATACCTTAAAACTTAAATATATGCTTCAGGCATTTGAAAATATAATCTCAAAATCAAATTTGGGTACTATAGATTCTTGATGTTAAATTCCCATGATTTTTTCAAAATCAGAGCAGTATGAGGCCTACCTATTCTTTATTTTGTAAAGATTTGTTTTTCATTCCTGCTGTACCAGACCAACAAAAATATAACACTGTTTACATCATATTAGCCTGTATTAATACAGTGAGACACAATTTAGATTAAATATATATGAATCACCTGATTCTAATCTATCTTTTTTTAAAAAAAGTACACCTAATTGGCCTAGTTCTCAGGCCATTTCTAACATATAAATGCTGAAGTACACATATTAAATCTATGTGCAGTGATTGCCATATGATAAAAGTACAGAGCTGCATGTTAGACTTGGTTATTGTGCAATTTCTCCTCAAATAGCCTTGACTATGCCCACTACTTATCCTGCTAATGAGGATGATACAAACGTTTAAATTCTATCAAACAATTTTGTAATCTGCATCTTGAAAACAGGAAAACACATTAAAAAATTCCTTTTCTCTGAATAAGGAATTCTGTATATTGTTGGACTTTTTTTTTTAGTGCCAGTCATGAACTAATGACAACCAGATAATCTGCTAGTTTTGCATGTAAAATTTCCAATATCAGCGATTGGCTTGGTCTGGTTTCAAAACTTAAAAAAAAATAATAAAAAAACCCCAAACAAACCTTTTTAAAGAAACTTATGAAATATAAGGGCACATTTTATCTGCCCCTCTATTTTCTAAAGTTGAATTTACAGGAGCTTAGTAACAGACAACCAAAACACATTGAAATAAAAAACTTTAAACACTACTTCTCTGGTACACTTTCAAAATTACTCCAAACACATTATAAATATGAATAAAAGAAAAGGTTCCTTCGCTACACTTACTTACACTAATTTGGAATTAGACTTCATCTAGCTTTAGTTCAGTAAGGCAATTTCTTCAGCTAATGTCAAAGCAGCATGTTTTACCTTGACACCATGAATTTTGTCTATTAAACACGTAACAAACATACTTTAAAGCCATAGTATCAGCCTCTCGTCAGATTGAAAATTAGCAAAAGAGACATTAATGTGTTAAGTAATAAAAAACAAGAAAACCGGTGTACACATGGCACACTATATGTATAAATAAAGGGATATTTGCAAAGAAATCAGTCATCCATCAAAGCTGACAGAACAACATGACATTCACAGGAAAATGATGAGGCAACCAATGTTTTTTCACTTGCTTTTATAAAATAGTCTACCTTTTTTTTCCTAAAAGATCAACAACCCATATTTTATAATACAAGCCATATTCTCTTATATGTGTAATTTCTCAAATCAAGACTTTTAATTAAATCTTGTGTGTTTGAATATTAGCAAACATTTAATAAGTAACTCTAAAGTACATAGACTATATTTTGCATAGTAGTTGTCACATCTGTCATCAAGAAGCAAAACTATTTTTCTTTTCTTTTACTAGAACAGCAGCTGCAATCTGAGTAGATTTTCAGAGCCTTCTTGCAACATACTAAACACATAGTGAAAATTTACCTGATCCATAAATTTTTATTAACTTACTTTAGACATCTTGCTCTTGGTGTCTCCTGTTAAAAATGCCAAATTGTTGATTTCATTCTGAATCACAAAATTTTGTTCTTCTCTTTTGAAATTCTAAAGACAAAAATAAATCATCAGAGATTTAGTTCATCCACATGTACCACCTTTATAAGTAAAGATAAGATTAAATGAAAGAAAAAATGTATATCTTATCTTACATGTGATTTACACCACAGGATAAAAACTTCAGCTACCATTCGAAAGAGTTCATCGGAATCTGCATCTGGTTTCTTTAGCCAGTTGGCTCTAATTACAAAAATAAGAGAAGTTTAAAATAAGACATTTTAATATAATAATCTCTATTTAATAGATCAGGTTACATTCTTGGAATTCAATGAAAATCTCTTTAGATTGTCATGACCATACTTAGAGAGGCAATCTTTCATGGCAGTTTAATTCATCTCCAGCAAAAGTCCTAATTCTTGGGTATTTATTTCTGCCTACTCCCCCTCCCCATGGTGCCAACACATGTTTTTGTGTCTGTTCTGTTAACCAGACTAAAATCCAGACCTTGCTATTGTATTTTTTTCCTTCCTAATAAAACTTTGATATCAAAACTGTGTTGATCACAGAGAGCACTGTAACAAGGAGAGAAGGAAGATTACAGGGAAATGAATGAGTGGATAGAGTTGTAAGATTCTTCAATTGGTTTATTTTTGTAATCCAGGAACTAATACAACTTCAGTCCGAGTGTGTCTGCATGAGGATGCTCAGAAAACTTGTGCAAATGAACTAACAGATGCAGCCCTCTTAAATGTCTCTAAATAAAATTGTATTGATATGACCATACATAAAGTGGGCACCTGACAGCAGACGTGGAAATAGTCTGCTATTCTAAAATACTATGTTACAGTTTATGTTCATTAACTTTATCTTTCTAGTTGGATTTCTCCACAGCCAAGTTAAATCTGTGGGTTTTAAAATATTTGAACTGTTTCCTTCCCAACAAGATCTGACATAGTACTGAGTTCATCTAGAAAAAGAGAACAATTCTCAGTGTAAATTTGTTCACAGCCTAAAGGATTATACATGCAATGAAATAGAAGCAATGAAATGCTTCTAACCAGCTCAAATTGTACTAACACCAAAAAAACAAAAGGGGACAATGACTGTGTACAGAAGAACAATGTTGTTAAGGATAGGATAAGATACTGTAGATGCTGAGATACTATAAATACTTCAGACGCTCTTCTGAGGAGCACCTTGGGATCATGTTCTGGGACAAAGGAAATGGAAAGTACAATGTCATTCAAATACTTTTTATTTTCATCTTAAAAAGAAATGAAAAAACAAAATAAACAAAAAAAACGCAAAAGAATAACAACTACATGTTATTATCTACAAAGAGAATCATTCAATGGAGGCAAAATATTTTTTTGTCCCTTCATTAACAGGTAAGGGTTTTAGCCATTTTTTTTGTTTTTGAAAAGCAATTAGTAATGTCACTGGGCTGGAGCAGGATGTATAGGTTTGGTCAGGATATGTGTTCTCAGTAGTATTAGTCCAGTTACAATACAACCAAATAAGTCATACATGTGAGCAAAAGGTGTGAATTCAAGGTACAGCGTTGTTTAAGTGAGGAATCTTAAAATACTCAGGATCTGATTCTCAGCATAACATTAAATGGTGTTCTGAATGTCTAATCATAGACTCCAGTATATTAACTAATACATATGAGTTCAATTATTAATTTTTATTTACCTGTTGTTGTCTACATAACGTATCAACATTGGATAGAAGGCATAAAGGTCTCTACAAAGTACAGCAAATTCATCAAGAATGAGTAGCTCAGCTTCTTGGGTGTCAGTTTTACTATCTGCTTTCAACTGCTCCTCTTCCATCGCTATCTTTATAGCTTTCTTCTTCAATTTATCCAGTGTTGGAATAAAGTGAGATCTGAGCAGATCAGGTCTGGCTTTGCTGATGATGGGTTGAGCATAAACTATATGTGAAAATATAGATAATACTATGATTAATGCACTATTAGTGTTGTTTTTCATCATATTAATATGAACTCTGAAGTTCTAGAAATGATAAAGGTTAAAGAGCTTCATATATTTCTGCATCATAAAATTCCTAATAAAACTGTGAATGTAGCTTTGTAAAAACTGTTTGTATTGAAAGACTGAACCACTGTGGATTTGGATAAGTATTTCAGTGTTATGTAAATTAAACTATTATGGTCTTTGCAAGTCACATGTCTCTAAGAACCTAAGCAAAGTAGAGGTTGAGACGCAAAGTCCTCAGAAAAATACTTTTTTTTTGGATTTTTGTGTGCGTGGGTGTGGGTTTTTTGTACCCTATGTCAAAACTGCAACAAATGTTCTCTACAATTAAGCAGCAAACTTCTTACTAAATTTTAATGGAATTCTTATTTTTATTAAGGATCTTCCAGAATTTAAAATAATACCAAAGTCAAGTACCAATGGGTACTGGGCAATCAAATTTAGCAGTAAATTATTACCTTTACATAAGTTTTTTCAAACCACATTATTGCATAGTACATATTTACACTGGTTAATATGAATGATAAAATTTAGATACAGTAAATTTCTTTATCTAGCTAGATTCTAAATCCTGTAGGACATTTTGAGAAAACTTTCAGCTCATTTAATAGATCACACATTTATTCAGGTAAACCAACTAATTTTGAACTTGGGTTACTCTTGAAATTATTTCACCATTTACAATTTCTTTGCATTTTGTCCTGATATTTCATGAACAGAATTCACAGGACTTATACCCTCTACCGTAAAACTCACTTCTTAGGTGTCTTGAAAATCAGCAAAACTGACAACTCCAAAATAAATTCTAAGGCTCTTATACAGTGCATAGAGGAGATATGTATTTTCAAAATCTGTTATGGTGTATAGAAAGCTCTCTACTTAAAGTGATGCTACACTGCATGTATAAAATGAATAATAAAAAAATAAATTGTTACTTATCTTTTGTTTATCTGTCTTTTATGATGGTTTTATTACAACTTAGTGCTATTATATCACTGGGCAATAAGATAAAGTATAAAAAGGTAATTAAATATTATTAGTAAAAATCACTCTTCAAAAAATGTTTACAGTACCTGCAATTCTTTTCATCCAAGATGCTTCATCTATTCCCAGATTGTTGTTAATGATTTTTAGAATGTTCCCAAGAACGATGCTCAGATGCTCAGACGTTATCATTGTACAGCAAGGCCCACCACTTTGAGGAACACTCTCAGACCCTCTTTCCCACCAGTAGGATAAATAGTTGCATAGCATGGGTAAGATAACCTCAATGACATGAGGCATTTCAGTATACCTTGCTCCAGACTCTGCTAAATCATTAATTTCCTTTATAAGTCCATCCAGCTGAGGGATCTCTGGACACATCTCTTCTACTGTATCAGGCATACCTAAAACTGCAAGTAAGGGTAGAAAAACAAAAGAATAATTAGCAAAATAAAAGAGGACACCTATGTTTAAACCCTATATTTAAAATACAAGTAACATTGTCACTCAGGTTTTTTTCCTTCACCGTCTTGGGCAGGTATATCTGTAGTAAGACTTTGGGGTATGCATGGGTATCTCCTTTCATAAATTATGTCTTTCTGATGATGTACATATAGCAATGATGTAAACAATATCTGCCATAAAGCGATGGCTTTACCATAATGTGTCCTGCAATTATCTGGTGAGCAGTGCAGCTAAAAGTGCAGAACAGAAAGATTATATTAATATTCAATCAATTCTGGCCAATATTTCCATAATCATTCACAACTTTTACACTTATTTGCCAAAGATTAAATCCACCTCAGGGAAAAGGAAACAACCAGCTTAAAATTATGGGTGGGGTTAAAATTTAACTGTACCTAGTTTATGAACTCTGCACATCTGTCTCCCAACAAAAATGTCAGGAAAGAATTCCAGTTGTCAGATGCTTGTATTAAAAACGGAAGGATGCTTATTCAGCAATTAACAACCCATCATAATTTAATGCCAGTCCCTCAAGCAAAACTCTTCTTCCACCAGTGCTGTTTCTATAAAGCAGAGCTGACAGGGAGGAAGGATTAGCAGAAGCTTTTTCATAACTGCTGTTATCTGGAAAAACTTGAGGCATATGTAATCTGTCTACCTACCCTTTTGTTTCTTGTTTGTTTGTTTAAAGGTACAATGATTTGGCAGGTAATGACTCTCATGTGGATCAACCAGGAAAATACTGAAATACTTTAAGATAGGAGTCCATCAAGAGTAAATTGGGAGAGAAGCAAGTGAAGAAAATCGATGTAGAAGGACTCATGCTCCTTTCAACAGAATCACAGAAAGGGTAAGGCTAGAAGGGACTGCACTGAGGTTGCATACAGACCAGGGAATGAGAGGCACTGCTACAGGAACGGACTTGGGGTCCTGGTTAATGGCAAGTTGAACGTGAGTCAGCAATGCCCTGGCAGCCAGGAGGGCCAACTGTGTCCTGGGGGGCATCAGGCAAAGCATCACCAACCCGTCGAGGGAGGGGATTGTCCTGCTCTGCTCTGCACTGGTGCGGCCTCACCTTGAATATTGTGTGCAGTTTTGGGCACCACAGTATAAAAAAGGCATTAACCTATTAGAGAGCATCCAAAGGAGGGCCATGAGGATGGTGAAGGGTCTGAAGGGGAAGCCGTATGAGTGCTTGAGGTCACTTGGTCTTTTCAGTCTGGAGAAGAGGAGGCTGAGGGGAGACCTTATTGCAGTCTAAAACTTCCTTGTGAGGGGAAGAGGAGGGACAAGTACTGATCTCTTCACTCTCATGACCAGTGACAGGACTCAAGGAAATGGCATGAAGCTGAGTCAGGGGAGGTTTAGATTAGGTATCAGGAAAAGGTTTTTCACCCAGAGGGTGGTTGGGCACTGGAACAGGCTCCACAGGGAAGTGGTCACAGCACCCGGCCTGCTGCCTGAGTTCAAGAAACGTTTGGACAATCCTCTCAGGCACATGGTGTGACTCTTGCGATGCCCGGTGCAAGTCTGGAAGTTAGACGCAATGATCTTAATGGGTCACTTCCAACTCAGCATATTCTATGATTCTATGATTTGGCCCAACCTCCCTCCTCAAGCAGGGTCATCCTAGAGCACATTGCACAGGCTCAAGCTGCGATGGTTCTTCAATATCCCCAGTGAGGGAGACACCACAACCTCTCTGGGCAATCTGTTCCAGTGTGTGGTCACCTGCACAATAAAGAAGTTCTTCCTTATATTGAGATGGAACTTCCTGTGCATCATTTTCTGCCTGTTGCCTCTTGTCCTATTGCTTGACACCTCTGAGAAGAGCCTGGCTCCATCTCCTTGTCACCCTCCTTTCAGAGACTCATATACGTTGATGAGGTCCCCTCTCAGTCATCCCTTCTTGATGCTGAACAGGTCCAGCTCCCTCAGCCTTTCTTCATAAGAGAGGTTCTCCAGTCCCTCAGTCATCTTTGTAGCCCTCTATTGGATCCGCTCCAGGAGCTCCATGTCTCTCTTATACTGAGATGCCCAGAAATGGACACAGCACTCCAGGTGAGGCCTCACCAGGCTGAGTAGAAGGGCAAGATCACCTACCTTGACCTGCTGGCAGTGCCTCTTCCTAATGCACCCCAGGATACCATTGGCCTTCTTGGCCACAAGGACACACTCCTGGCTCCTGGACAGCTTGTTGCCCACCAGGACCCCCAAGCCCTTCTCTGTAAAGCTGCTTTCCAGCAGGTACTGCTGCATGGAGTTATTCTTCCTCAGGTGTAGGACCCTGCATTTACTTTTGTTGAACTTCAGACATTTCTTCTCTGCTCATCTCTCCAACCTGTCAAGGTCCCTGTTTGATTAAGGTTTCATGGAATCAAAGTCTTATTCTGCCAGGAGTTCCCTAGACAAAACTGTTTTAGATTACTGGTAAGACAACAAAAAACATAGAAATTTGCTACATGTACGCAATTGTATATTTGCCAAAAAATATTGTAACATATATATGTTCTCTAACTAAGCTTCAAATATTACAGTATGCACCTTTAGAAAAGTATTCAAACATCATGTTCAGGAAAATATCTAGAAATATTAGGAGAAAGGGAAAAATGTTGACAGTTCCAACAAAATAGAGAAGGCTAAAATGATGAGTAATGAAACAGCAATAGTAGGAGTTCTCTATTGAGGCATATGTTTGGATTATTTTCATCATGCAACTTCTGTTACTTAGTTGGAGAGGAGTAAACAGCTTTTTTTTTTTTTTTTTGAGAAACAGTACTTACTTGCTCTTTCTCTTGCACTTTTTGTGTTGAAAACAGACAGTGGGTTGTAATGGTTGAGAGAAGGTTCAAGGAATGCTACTGGAATGGCTGCTGCAAGAGATGCCAAACACTCACCAAGTGCGGGACGCTGCCTGTATACGAGAGATATTAAAAGTCATCTGAGAGAAAAAGTCTTTCACTAGGCTATCAGTGTCTAGCATGCACAATAAAAAAGAAATAGTAATGCTTACTGATGGTTTATTTTGTCTTTTTAATACATTGGGAACTATTTGACAACTTTGAAAAATTGCATTTCTCAAATGAAAAAAACTACTGGAAATCACAGTGGTATAAGAAACACAATTAAAAAAACACCCCACCTCCACCAGTTCTGGTTCTAGCCAAGATAGGATTAATTTTTGCAGTAATGTCTACAACTGTAGTTTAAGAGCTTGAGACTTGTTAAAAACAAATTAAATGAAATCCACATTTGAAAACCTTTCACACAGACTTAAGAGACCAAATCAATTCCTTGAATATATCTAATCTGATCGCTCTTCCAGTCTAAGAAGACAACTGCAGTAGGCAAAGGTGATGCTGCTAGAATCAATGTAAAAGGTCTAATGCTTATAGCTTTTGCTAATCAAGCGGAGGCTTGTGCTGTGAGCACTTTTTATTGAAAGGCAGCTCAAACACAGTCACGTTTCATTTCCTGTGAGAAGACCCTGACTACTGGTTAGATAAAGGGTAAGGCACTTCTCATTTTTCCTATCAGATCTGTGTAAAGGAGTATTTAAGATCTTCAAGCCCAAAAAGAGATGAAAGAGAGTATAGCTTATTGATTTAGTGATGGATGCATAAATGCCTGAATAAGGAAGTACAAAAGAATGAGCTTGTGCACATATGTGCATGCATGCAGAGTGGGAGGAAAGATCTATCTACCAGACTGCTCTTGCATTTTGCATGAAAGAATTTTAAATAAACTTTGGAAGGAAAGAATTGGAGACCAGCATTCTTCGAACTAGGCAAAGCCTCTCCTAACCAGACTACTTGTACTTCCTCCAGTTTAGTCTGTCTCTCTCTCTGTGGATCTTAAACTTTTCATCATAAGAAAGGTCATGAAAATTGCCTAACCTACAACTTTCACAAGCATAAGGATAGGTTATCCTTATCTTAGTTCCTGTCTTATGATAGGGTTCTCTTTTCTGAACTGACAGATATGGACTTGGTCCCTTTTTAATGGAAGAGGATCTAAAATCCAGGGCTTGGAAGATAGTACAGCAACTAGATTCTTAAAGGAATTGCAGACCCTAGTCTTTTTTAAATGCTACTAACTAATGGTTTCATTCATAGAGTTAAATGTTGTCAGAATAATCTACATGTGCTCAGGATTTTATGCTCAGGACAACATTTGAGAACTCTGTATACACGTAGGTGTAAAACACATGCAGTCTACTTAGTACTCAGCCTACATTCCACAGCAACATGCAGTAGACAAACTTAATTGCAACCCATGGAAAAATTTAGCTTTTCCCATGGGAAAAATAAACTCTCTGCAGATACACTGACATATGCAGGATGAGTTATTTGTTTTTATTTAGTTTTGATTTTTTTTTGGTGGAATTGAATGCTAAAGTATAGGCAACTACTTTCAAGATAAAGTGTATTTTAAATATCTCTCATTGTTTCAAATTCACCTTTCATCCAAACTGCTTTATTACCTAAGTAACACACTCCTAAAGAAGAGAAAATTTTACATGCTGAGTGTTACATGTAATACCTTTCAACATAGATGTTCTTTCCAGTCCCAAGAGAATACAGGCTACAAAGAATTCTGTAACATGAAACTTGTACATCACCCACTAGAGGAAAATAAGAAGTATATTGTCAGTATTTATTCAGCTAAAGATTACTTTTCAAATATCAAACATCTATTTTATGTGATCCGTTTAAAAGCATCTAAACTTTTAACATATGTATCACTGAACTTTCTGGCTATAGATACTCTACATGGTATTACTTATCTTTAATTTCTCTAATACCTATTTTGTCATCTACATTTATTCCACAACCTAACAGATTATCAGACGTCCCAAGAGGACAACACATACTTGCTAATAAGATAATTGCAGGTTATCACACTCACAGAGTACAATTTTAAGCTAAACCACATCACTGTGTGTGTCTAACCTTTAGGTACGTGATCTAAAGTTTCACCATACTTTTAAAGAAAGTATTTTCATGGTTATCCACCTTTTAATTATGACCCAAATATATATAAAATTCTGGAAGATAATTAGAGACATTAGAGCATAAGACCATTCAGCATATTACTAAATTTCAAGGAGTCATTTCAGTATTTTTAAACTAAATGATGCTAAAAAGAGGGAAAACTTATATTTGAAGACCTACAGTAGTTTTCACATGTAAGGAGAAAACCCATAGGGAATTAATAGCAAGATGTCTCCCTTAATGAAATAAGAATTTTCTATAGAAAATTAGTTTCATCCACACAGTTGGTAAGACAGCACTTAAGGGGATATTTTAATTTCTCTCTCAATGTTTGAAGAAATATTGTACATAATTAACTTGAAACTTATTGAATATTATTTTTACACATGCACTAGAAATAAGATAGTATGCAGGTGATTTCAGATTTAATGCTGGAAATGTGCATGTTACTGAAAACGGAATTTCATCCTTTGAATCTATGCAGCATTACTAAAAAGCATTTGTACCATTATAACACAATAAACTTTTTTAAAAAATAAAGTACTTACAAAGTAAATCGATTCCAAACTGATATTGTGAAATGTGTTCAAAAAATGATGTCAAGATTGGTAACAATGCTACTGTAGTATAATTGATGTTTTGTGAAACACCCTTGATTTGTGTTCGTGAATGAGTAAATTTTCCAAGTTTAAGATTTTCTGAAGTTTTTTCCAAGTCTTCAGCAGCATTTTCAAAAAAGGCACGCAAGCCTGCTTTAACAAGTTCAGATCCTGATTTCATAACAGTTCTGAAACATAATAAGGGAAAAAATATTGCATTGAACTTCAGCAGTTGTAAAGAGCTGTACATACGTTAGTTACATTCTATCAGTCTTTGAAGATACACACACGGTATCAATTACCTTTACATTATGAACAGAGAAGGGCACTTACATTTGCATAGTGGTATAAGCAACAATTAGCTTTGGCTACTTAATACAAAATAATAACAACAAAGACCTTGATTCCACAGTCTTGGCTTTCCAGTTTTTGTGATCTGCTTTCAAACAAGATAATGCCTTCTCAGTAAATATCATAAGTGGTGAGAAAGCTCCTCCATAAAATGTGCTCAAAACCCCCCAACTCTTAATCTCTACATTTTTATGGGAGCCCCAGTAACTAGGTATGTAAGTCAAGATACTTCAAAGTACCTTAAATCTAGAAAATGCAACTGCAATACCAGCGTCACTGTCCCATTCCTTAATTTTTTTGCACTCTTCTCCAACTCCTTAATGAAGCTTCTAGTGCTGTTATTCACAATAAGTTCGTTGTCAGGCTGCTATGTAACATAACCAGGCCAGAAATCAACTCAAATTAGAAAACTATTCTGGCTTCTGTCTTAATCTTCATAATCATTTCAATGATAAACAGTAAGTTAGCAAATGTAACTATGCTCATATATCAATACACTGCGTGCTTCTAATGACAAATTTTCCACTACGCACTAAACTCTTTCAATATCTGTGGGTATCAATACTTGCAGTTCCAAAGTTTGTGTCATTTATATCTCCTAGAAGTCTTCAAATGTCCTTGGAAACAGGGACAAGAGTTTTCAATGTTTTAATGACAGGCATTGAACAGAAAAATATAGTTGAAACACTTCAGACAAAATCTGCTAATATGACAGACAATATCTGAATTACTGATGCTGCTAATATAATTTATTATAAATAAAGAATTAAAAAAATACAGAAATGACCCAACTGCTTCTGAAAAGCTCTACAATGCCTTTGTAGTTTGTAGTTGGTACAAATGTTGCAAACTTACCGTGTGTCAAGAGACTGAGCTAAGATGTGCAGGCAGTTCACCATTGTGGCAGAATCACTACCTGGTTAGAAAGAGATACTATGAGAACAATACTAGAACCTGTCACTTCTTGTTGCTTCAACAGTTTACATATTTTATTAAGTGTTAGCTTAATAGAAGAGCCATGTTCAATGCAGTCGCTAGTTACACTAGAAGTTTATGCACCATGTTATAGAATTTTGCCTATATTTGTGAAAAATTTCAGGTATGTTAGAAACAACGGTTATACATTCTTTATATTTTGAACTTTATCAAGATCTTTCTTACAACTTACCAAAAGTGAGATCCTATGTCTAACAAGAGCAGCTAGCTTGCAGAACAGGCTAAAGAATTAAAAAACCGGAGAGAGTGAGAGAAGACAAGACAAAGGTTAAAGATTTATTTAGAATATGAGGTAAAGAGTATTAGGAATATGAAAAAGAAATCACAACATAGGAAAATCCTGGAAAGTGTATTTTGAGTTATACATGATAACAATCAACTGCATTAAGCAGAATAACGTTTTTAATCTTCTGAGGTCTCTCATTTTCTAAGCTTCACTACTTCAGAGATGACTTGAAATGTGAAACTTTCTTTTGATTACAGTGGTTTCCAACAATTGCACACTATATGGTTGAGTCATTCTTTATGGCTAATACTTCTGAATAAGAATTTTTTTTTTTGTAAGAACAAGAAAAATGAGAAATATTTTAGTGTTTCACTTGGCATTCTACAGGAAGTGAATGTTAAAAATCTTCATACAATTTAAAATAATTTGCAAAGATATTCTTTGTAAATAAAGAAATTAATCTGTGTTTACCCTCTGATGATGATAAGATGAATCCAGAAATATATACAGACTAGAAGAGTTTCTGGCAAGTATATCAGAAACTTGCATATCTAACCTATCTGTCAAAATAGTAGAATAATTTAGAGAATAAATCAGCAGCTCTCTAAAGGGGCTACTTTAACAAAGACAGCTAGGCAGACTTGTATATCATTTGTGCTATACTTTACAAATGGAATTAGGACATAACAAAATGAAGCATATACCTTAGGAATTGGTATGGTCTCTTACTAACCACAGATTGTTACTGTTATCTTCACAATAGTAAGGAAATACTATACTTCCTATAAGATGAAAATAGCAGATAGTCACTTTTCTCAATGAAGAATGCACAAAGAATTATAAGATATTTCTGAAATGATATTAGCAGACGTATGCTAGACACCTAACCTCTTCATGTGCCTTGGTAAAGTCACTTTGTATAGCCCTATAAACATCCTTCTAGATTCATTATGCTGACCTGACTGACTTTAAGGAAGTAACAGGAACATTCAGAGAGGAGGCATGAAACTTAAATGCTACTTCCATCCTCCTGAACCTGAGATGACTTTCCCAGCTACTGGGAAATGCACGTTTGTATGTAATATACATGAGAGCTCAGTAAAACATAATCTTAGGGACTTAACACTCATCCTTACAGGTAACTGCTATATAAGGACTACCACCTACACAGAAGGTGGAAACAAAAGAGTAATAATAATTTAGAGAAATGCAAAAATATGTTGAAAGATAAACTGAAGACTGGAATCTAGGACGTTGAGTGCTAGGCCTGATCTTACGTAACAGCATGTAAGTAACCTTTAGTTTCAAATTTGATATCTACTTTCCATTGGAAATGATAGTTAACTCTGGTCAATGTAGTGAAGGAAAGTGAAAAAAAAATCTGAGAACCTACAGGTAAAGTAAGAAAGCGTGAGAGTAAAACAGGTTTAAATATTACATTTCAAAATTTCCCAAAGAAAATAACTGGCAGCACACCTTAAGTGGAAGAAAAAACCCAGCAAAAAACATATTAAGTTACAGTTATAGTTAAAGCTCAATTAAATATTAATATTAAATCTTAGTTGAGGAAAAATTAAATTCATATTTTTGTATAGGCAACACATTATAAATTAAAATGCAAAAATCTCTTTTTAATTAAGTTCTCTAAAATAACTTTGCATCAAATGGCTGACTCAAACCAAACTGGAAACAGTACAGATAACTAAAAATTATTAAATTCCAGCAATATTTATGCAGGGGTAGAAGTAATTTTGTATCAATTCTTGAATCTGTAATTCCCTCTAGAGAGCTGCATCATGGTATTTTTAACATTTTTTTAATATGTATAAAATTAAATAAATGTGACACCATTTAAATGATCCTAGAGTGGAAAAAGCTCTCAACCAGAAACTGCCACCAACAATGGAACACAAACTCACAAGAAACTAAGTAGTTCCATTGCTCACAGAATAATTATTAATACTTTATGCTATCGCCCACAACTACATATCCTTAAATATATAGTAGTTAAAGATAGTTAATTCTTTAATTATATATACATACATACATACATATATATATGTTAAAGAATACTAAAATGAGGACTTTTATTTACTCACTGTTATTTTGATAGAGAATAAATATTCACTTTCCAGCTGAGAAACTGAACTTCTGACTATCTTTCTCTTTAATCTAAGAAAAGTCCTTTAGTTATCTATATAAAATCTTCCTGTATATTTCTTAATTTTCTTACCTTGCTACCATTTCCTTCTCCTTATTTGATGCATATCCACTGCTACTGAGGGTTTTTGATGGAGAAGACAGGAAGTAGAGGCAGTGATTTGTAAAGTACTGATCAACTAATGGTAAAAGAACCTAAGAAATACAGATACAAAATACATTTTTTACAGAGTTCAATGGCGAATACAGCAGCAATACTCTGATTGGTCAAAGTTTATTTAAAGAATTTTAGTTCTGTAACAGTTGTATTTTCCCATTTCAGAGACAAAATCATCTAAATTAAAAACTCAAGTCTTACAACTTTATTTAAAGTTACATAAATAACAAACAGTTACACAAAGATATCTGTTTTGTATCTAATATTGCATAGGAATATTTCTTCCTGATTATTAGGTGATGTTATGCACTTCAGTGATCTCTTGTGGTAAAAAATTTCAGAAATAATTTATATATTCAGTGAAAGTATTTAATTTCATGTAAAAAATAAAATGCCTTTAATTTCTATGTTCCTTCTCATACACAAGGAGATATATTGAAGTATTTTAAAATATTTGAATCCAGTAAATATATTGAAATATTTTTGAAGATGTTTCAAAATGTTTGATAACTATTTGATTACTTACCACAAAAAAATGGAAAATATGTATTACTATTATGTGAAAAGCAGTCTAAAGTTCCATATTCTGTATAATGGAATGTATATGAACATTACTTGAAATACTAAGTCACTCACTTTAGCAAAGAATTTTATTTCTTGGTCATGTGGGAGATTTTCAGTTTTTTCCACTGGTTACAATGGCTTCTGCAAGGATACAATCAAGGCAGACACACAAATAAGAATCTGTCTAATAATGAATAACACAATAGCCTTTCAAATAGCCTTGCAAACTTAGTTTTACTGAAATAAAAATAAAACAACAGAAACTGTTTGGCTAGTTACAAATGTGCAAGAATTTAATCTGCAAGATAAAAGACAGGATTTAAGTTTTTTAAATGCAATAAATATAGCATTCACTACAAATGTAAACATATCAATCCAAATATTTAAATATCGACAATTCTAATTATTTTCAGAAGAAAATATGCAACTTACCCAAATGTGCAATAAACTCTTGAGCAGAATCAACATATTTTAAAATTTTCTTCAGAAACTTAAAGGCAAACCTCTTTTCCATGGATGAAGCATCCAACTCCATGTCATTCAGGCCCCTGTTTCAGAAAGGATTAAGAGAAATAGCACTCATGATGACAGTAGTACAAATTAAAACAGTACTATGAAGCATTCCATGCCTTATTATCTTTTTATTATGGTAAATTTTTACAAGAAGGAGAAATTGACTTTCCATAGCAACACTTAGTCATCAACTACCTGGCAAGAAACAGAAACATGAGCTGATTTTAATAAGAGGTATAATAGCTTGTGATTAAAGTATCCATAATATATGTATTTTAGAACTTCAGAGTGCTATCTTATTGCACAAACAAAGCCATGGTACATCTGAATCTAACAAAGTAATACACTGGTCACTCAATTTCTACTGCTGGTACAATAAAGTGCCAAATGTTTAGGAAGTCAGCAGTTCCATCTTTACAAAATAAGTTTAAGTACTACTCTTTATTTAACTATTCACTGTTAAACTTCATTTTTTCTTTGAATTTTATCAAAGACTGAAGTCAAAATTACTTCAGCTACTAAATGAAAACTTCAATGTAAGTAACAAACTACTATACTACTAAAATGTTTGAAAAATTTCAACAGTATACAATAATTTCTAAAGAGGCATGTATTATTTATTCTTAAGATAAATTCATGACATAAATCCCGACTGGTACATGCAAGATATTAAAGAGGAATAAAAATGTGTGGTTGTCAGTGCCTAGATTTAAAACACTGGATTTTATTTTAACTACAAATGAAACCTAAGTGACTGAATTCTAAAATTCTTTAGGATCAGAGAAAAATTTAGGTTGGAAGGAACCTCTGAAAGTCATCTGATCCAAGTCCCATCTCAAAGCAAAGCCAAAAGATCAGGTTGCTCAGAACCTTGTCCAGCATGTACTGAGTAGCTTCCAGGATCGAATCTCATGATGACTCTGAAGAACCTACAGTAATTTTAACCACCCCTTCTGGGAACAAATAATGGTGGAATATTTCATATGTATAACTGGAATTTTCCTTGTAAGAACTTGTTACTTTTGAGGAGACAGTGTTTACCTCATCGTCTCTATTACCATTAAGCAGTTGAAGACAGCAGTAAATCCCATCATATCCTTCTATTTTAAAACTGAAAAATCCCCTTATCTTTCCTCAGTCTTCCTGGCATGACGTGCATGCCAATCCCCAAAGCATCTCAGTGGCCTCCCACTTGAGCAACTCTGTTTTCTTCAATGGTTTCCTTAGCACTCGTGAGCCAAAAACTCCATCAACCTGCAGACCACACTTAGTAATAAAGCCAGTACACAGTCAGCCTTTGTCATCACAAGGACATATTCCTGATTTATGTTCAACTTGCACAATTCAGTGTGCTCTTTTTCATAGATGCTCTCAGGTTCAATTCCCCTATTCCTGGGGTTATTCCATCCTGGGTATAGGACTTTGCATTTACCTTTGTTCACCCTCACAAGAGTTCTGTCAGCCCATTTCTCCAGCCCATCAGAGTTCCTCTGATGGGTAGCCAAACTCTCCAATTCATTGCTAAGGGTTCATTCCACAAAACTGCTCATGATGCATTCTGTCTTGGGCATCCAGGACAAGAACAGGGATTTTTTTTCTTCTTCCTTTTGAAGTCACATAACCCTATAGGGCTTTTAATTTATTCTGGTTTCAAACATGTTTGCTTTTACAAGTTGTTATTTCTTTCCTTTTTGTTTCCTTGAGATTTTCATGTACATTTGTTTAGTCTGCAACTTCTTCATAGTCTCTTTATACCAACATTAAAAGGACTATAAATTATACTTCGGATTTTCTGTTGATAGATGGTGTTTAACACCTGGGACATCTAACTGCCTTGCCAAGTGAGGAAGCAACTGGGTAACATTAAGGGAAACAAACCTCTGGTTACCCACAATGGCAACTTCATATGCTTCTGTACAGACTCTTCAAATAGTAGCAGATAGGAAGAGTTGGTCTTTAGCAATTAGAGAAAATGAGTGGGCTAATGGAAACGCAGAGACTACAGAGGGGCAGTGTACTGAACAGCGTGTCTGAGGTAAGGAAGAAGGGAGGAACCGGTAGTTTGTGGTACTCAGGCAATAGCAAGAAAGGAACAAGAAAGCAGGGAAGATGCTGGGCTCGTTGTAGTATGGAAAAAATGATCATTTGTACTAAGATTTCTTAGCACTGTGTGGGACTTAATTAGGGAGAATAAATGAAGATTAGACTAACAGTTGTAAAACAGCTATGAGATTAATCCAAGGAAAAAAGTAATTCTGTGGTAGAAGGTTGATGCAGCAGAAATTTAACAAAAAAAGTATCTCATAATAAAATGGATGTTCTTGACCATATCAGCGCATAGTTAAGAGTAAAGGAACAGTTATAGTCTGGAGATACAGAATCAGAGAACTAAGGACCCCTCCCAAAATCATTTTAAACATAAATTTAGAAGGACTCTAATCTCCCATTTTACAGTTACATTGAAAAAAGTTTCTATTTGAAGAGTTCTAGTTTAAATACTTTTATGAACTCCTATTAATTTACATATCACCTGTGTAATCAAAGTATTTGGTCTGTATTAACAGCTATGTATGGTTGAGAGGCATCTCCCACTGCCTCACTCTCACAAAGGAGACTAAGTATTTATTTGTATTTTCAGTGAGATCACTGTACATATTCTCCTTTTGAGTTTATAAGAAGTCACAGCTCCCAAGAGACTACATGTACTTTCCTAAATATTGAAATACATTGGTGGGTTTGTGAAATAACAAAAGCAGCAGCAAAGGAACTTACAGAGATTTAAAGATGTTTAAGAAAATATCATGTTTTTTCTAACGTGTACTTGAGTAAGGCCTGAGAGATTTATCTGTACATCACAAACACACAAAGTGTTTCAAAAGTGTTCTCAACAAAGAAAGAGAAAAACAAACCAAACCAAACCAAAACAGCAGAGGCAGATGGTATATGTAAGGTACACATGCTGTTCCACCTATTCATTTCCAGTTATAAACAATTTCTATGTTTTAATGCTTAGTCCAATGTTTCTAAGAATAACATTCTGGAAATGTGATAACTGCAATGAGTAATTCAAAAGATTTTATATATATATATATGTGCACATATTCATCTGAAGGAAACATTGAGAAGAGAATAATTTTGATTCATCCTTACACAGACAATTGCTGCAAACTCCTCACCCACACCAACAGAGAGTTTGAACGTGCTTTTTCAAGTTGACTTGTCCCATGAGTTAACACTGAAAACATTGCCCTCCTGACATAAAGAGACACAGCTGCAAAATTTAAACAATTCCATTGGTGTTTCAAAAGATCATTCATTTTCAGGAACTAATCTTATTCAATGGCTCTAAAGCAATTATGGAGGATATAAAAGTATTTGGTGGCATACCTACATTTTGGATTCAGGCTGGGAGCCTACATATGTGGCAGGAGGGAATTTCTCTCTGTACTAGCGCAGAAGTGTATATTTAGAACTGTTTTCTCATATCTTAAGAAATGTAACTTTGTTGAAGCCAACAAAGTTACCTTTCCCAGGTCCTAATCATTGATTTGTATAAATTTCTGAGTATACTTTCAAAAGGGATGCAGACTTGAAAAGTAGATATAAATGAAAATAGGAAATGAAGAACATTTACAGAAAAATTTGTTCATGAATACAGTTTAGTTTACAAAAATGTTTAATGCCAGCAAAATTGTGGTTTCCTATGTGCTTAGGTGTTCCACGTACAATAAAACATGATAGTTTAGTATAATAATTCACAATTCCAAAATATACAGTCAAAAAATACAGGTTAAGAAGTCATTTTAATTTCACTGACAGTGACAATTTCAATGACAGCTTACTTTGAGACACAGCAATTTAAGTTAGAGTACAAATAATAAAGTCTATGCTTTTGCTTGAGCAGAAGTTAAGGATGAAATGCCCACAAAATAGCCACTTAGTCTTACGAAAGCACAGAACTCAATCCAGTATTTTTTCAAAAACTGGATTAAAAACCAGTTTTACATACATGTGTTTCAGTATCAGACTTCATATTTATTTTCCTGTGATCATTACTGACACTGCTGGCTGCTATTAGAGAATTTAGATGCTTAAATTCTCTGCCTTTTTAATTACATTACTGTTGCATTTTGTGTTTACTATGATCACATACTCATTAAAAATAATACCTGTCTATACTATTTCAGAAGGGACTTTCTGAACTTAAAAATAACAAATACTATGATTCATAGAAGATATGCCAAATGGTAATTATGTTAATAACTACTACACTGCAGTGAGATAAAAACATCATGCTGGTTTGCGCACTGAATGTAAACAAGCATATCAGAAAAATGTGCAACTTACCGAGATATGATTATACCATTGACTTGAAGGAATTTAAACAGCTCCTGTGCCTTTTCACGGTCTCGTGATTTCTCCTTGGCTGTCAGTGTATCATAAGGTACCAATAAAGGATGACTACCTCCACCTTTAGTAAGTTGAAAAGCTGTTAGTTTTTCTATTCTAAGATTTATTTTAATTCATGTATGAAAGGAACTATTCAATTTTGATTCTTACACTGTCTTCTTTCAGATTGCTTCTTCTCCCTCATTTTCCTTGTCTTTTTTTTTTTTTTTGTATAGATCACAGGATTTTGGCTTACCTTTGCTTTCCAACTCCATTTTCTTCTTTTTGGCCCATATATTATGGTAGTTTTCTGCCATTACCTCAACCATTCCCTATGTTACCACCAGAAAAAAACAAGATGCAAAATTAGAAGATGACAATTAAAAATTCTGTAATTCTACATAATTTTACTATCTTGAGTAAAGTCTACACTCTTGTGGCAAAGAAACATCATAGTTAAGTGTCAGGTCTATGTTCAGGTGTTTTTTGAAGTCAGCACAAGCACAGGATACACATATATCACATACTATTATCAGCTCCTTCCCTGGCTTCGTGATAACTTTTTCTGGGAACTCAGAAAGCACCAATGGCATGAACAGCAGAATTTTTGTATGTTTCATTTTTCCAGTATGTAAATAGTATGGCATGCACCTTTTTACAACAGCATATCACAACCACAGTCACAGATACAGTCGTAAAGCCTAACAAAATTCAGCTCATTAATAATAATAAAACCAAATCTATTCATTCTTTTCAGCGCAATATATGCAAAACACAAAGACAAACCTGAAGCTCCCTAGAAAGTGCCACATTAGAGAGATCAAGTGGTGCCGGGATATACCCATTTCCCTGCAGGGAAATAAAAAGATAATTATTTTCAGATAAAAGTATTTCAGATAAAAGTATTCAACTACAACATCTCTTTTGTTGACATGATTAGAGTAATATCACTCACAATTTTAAACTTTCTTGTAGAAACTGTGTGCAGCTATTGTTTTGCAATGTACTGAAGATACACAGGATGATTAAGAGAATACATCTGCTGATGTGGAAGTAGGAAAGTTGTGCAGATACTTAGATCTCTCTATTTGCGAGAGATGGCAAGTTGCTAACAACTATGCTTTTAGCCTAAGAGAAGAGACCAGTCACGAGACATACAAGATGTGCCTTCAAAACATGACAGAACAGTGTGGGAACAGCCTGGACAAATCCTATACTAAAGACAAGACAACACAACAAAAAGATAAAATAGGTTATTGTCTTGAGGAATTTACAGACTAAGAAAAAGGAGGAGCATGATGTATTTACAGTCTTCAACTGTTTAAAGTGGTAAAGCTCTGTGCAACAAACCTATTAGGTACATGTTAAATGTGAATGGTTACATATAAATCAGTGATTTCAAACGTGTACTGAAACTAAACATGTCCTGAAGTCCTCTACTCAGTCATGTCTTCATCATGCATCTTCTTCGGCAACAAGGCTCAACTACAAAACAAGTTCAAATGGCTGGAAGCAGAGATGCCAGAGACTGCAGGATTCCCTGTAAGGCAGTGAAGCTTGCTGAAGAGGTAAGAAATTGCTGAAGTATTGTCTTTGTAACAGAGTGCTCAGGGGCCACTTTTGGTAAGCAAAAACTGGCCCTGGGAATGAACCCAACACAGGCCTAAGGTGTCAGATACTGATACTCACAGGATCAGTGCTGGTGCAAGTGTGCATGAGGAGTTACCTTGTGACACGTCTTCGCACACTCCTTGCAGGACTGCTTATGGCAGCAGGACTGTGCCCAATGCATTGCTTATTAACTCTCACTATATTAAAGCACAAATGTGTGTTTAATTCAACTCAAGGGGTACAATAACAATTCCAGAACATGTCATAGTTTTAAACAGCTTTCCCCATCCAAGACACAGACATATTGACCAACAGTCTTAACACGTGATTACAAAAAGCTACAAATGAAAAAAAATCTATTCTCACATCAAAATGCTAGGTAATATATATAATAACCTAAAAATTTTACCTGTATATTAAAAAAAAAAGTGTCAAATGTGAAATCTCATATGTCAGTCATAATTAGAATCTTGAAAAAAAGCCCATTTTAGGCTCTCCTGTTTGACCAAAAAAAGAAAAATGCTAGATTTGTTTATTAAAAAATAAAAGACTTTAAATACTCTGCCATGTATTCTTTGAATGACTACATTAAAACTCTCTTTAGTTCTTCTGAGAAAATGAAAAGCAATAGCTCTCTGATATGGTCTCTGATAGCCTTACTATCTTAAAACCTGCTGCATTTTTGGAATCCGCTCTTCAGTGTTATTTCACAGTGTTTGTTATAGTGACATGACTTTCAGTATCAGAACTCTAACAGTAAAAGCTTCTTTTCATTAAAAGTATATAAAACTGACATAACTGTGTAAAATTTCATAGTAAATTAGTGAACAGGCCTTTTGCTTTCTAAATTTAAGCAATTCTACATTACCTGACTAGACTGAGATATGCTGCGAAGCTTTTCATTTTCACGCTGATGTATTATTGTTTCTCCTCCTTCCTTGGTCCTTTCTAGGCTCCATCCCAGGGCCAGCATGGTTTTCAATGATTCTCTGGCAGGCCAACGATAAATTTCCTTTTCCTTTGATGAAAAAATACAAAATCTCTCTGTATTTAGTAAGTAGCGAGAACTCAATAAAAATATTCTGTCCTTCTATATAAATTGTCACATACCACAAAAGTATATAAAATTTGTATATTATATGAGAACATACAATATAGTTCTTCTCTCATGAGATGGAAGCTTTGAAATACCATTTTTTTAATTCAGTTCTTAGTGTCACTTACTGCTGGGATATGTGTTAGAAACTAACAGCACTGCAAGGAGCTCTGGAGCAGTAATGTTGATTAGATCTGAAAACTTACTCATTGATTCCTCCAGCACAAAATAATAAAAAATTGGTGGTACTATAAGTGCTATGAAATTATTTAAGCAAGTATGTACATTTGAATGCATCAGCACTCAAGGCCTTTTTTTAGTCTTTCTATATTTATATCCATTCACAGATACAGAACATGACTGAACTATACACCTCTTCATATAAACACAGTTGTCGAAAAAAAATTAGGGAACAGCCTGTATTGCAACACCCCTTTGAAAAGTAAAGGTGTTGGAGAAATTCTGAAAAGTTATGACGAAGAAAATTCAGAGTATACCATATTAAGACTTTTCAAATCAATTTTAATAAAAGTATTTCAGTTCATGCCGTAAATTAGGATTTTCCTGACAGTTACTTAACATGACAGCTTTTCTGGATGGACCTGATTTTTAGGTTCAAAAAAGTTCTAATTTGAGACAATTTAGAAAATTCTCTTTGAACTGCTTAAATAACAACTCAACCAACAATGCTTTGGCTCCTCTCCAAAGATTCAAAAGCAATTTACAAACCTTAGGAAACTAAACATTTTGAATCTCTCTTGATTTTTGTCATCTCCATTTTCTGAACAGGAAAAACATGGTAAAGAGGGACAAATTTAATTGATTTATTTTTGTCTCCCAGTGATCATTGCAAAAATAAGTAACAGAATTCAAATTCAATTCAGTGTTCTGACAACTAGAAGACATTCATGCCTAGTCAAGAAATTCAAATAAAAATGCATTTAAAATAATTTAAATGTTTTTCTGCCTTTTCAACTGAATCATCTACACATTCTTTACATCTTTCTACCATCTTTCTTGAAGACAAAATTGCCTTCAGATATGTTAAATTACACTTTCATCTAAAACCCAGGAGTTGCTGCCAGTCATTCCTTGTCCATGGAAGCCTGAAAAAACTGTGCTACTGATATTTTGACTATAAATTGGTCCAGGCCTATGAAGAAATGATGAATATTATGTGTAATGGAAGCAAGTCATACAAGATTCAATGTAAGATTAATTAAACAATCACTTCAGCATGTAGATGGACCTATTTGTCCTTCTTCCTTTTCTATCATATAATTGGAATAGATTTTAAAAAGCAAACAAATCAATCTACTTTGTGTTAACACAGCTGAAATTTCCTCTGTTACCTTTTCAGCTAAAGTTTTGAAAGGTCTTATTAATGGGTGAGTCTTCATATTTTCATCCAGGGAAACACCATATTTCCATCCACTATTTGTCTGAAAAAAAAAAGCCAAACAACAAAAAACCACTGAAATAAGCTGAGAACAACACAGATAAGTGACAACAAATTAGCCAGTTTACTCTGTCATATCAAACTGCTAATCTGCTCCCACAGCTGCTCAGTTCCTCAAAAAAGAGCATGCAACCATATGTGGATACACAGGAACAAATCATGCCCTGAATAGGTGCAATCTTTGAGTAGTAGGTCTTATGATACCAGTTCTGAGCCTAATATACATTAGCTCCCTTCAAGTGGACTCATGCATCGAGAAAGTACTGACTGAGGCAAAAAAGATTGCCTCAATTCTTTGGGAGGCTAAAGTGAAAAACACAGAGAAGAATAGGTAACATTAACAGATTAAGCACTAAAGAATATAACTGTAATGAATCCTTTACCTTAAACAATATTAACTGACATTTATGGTTTGAAATTAATATTTGTATATTTACATAGCCGTATATATGTGTAATTTTCTCTACAAATTTGCATACATAGCCCCCAAACAACAGAATTGTTATTTTATATAACTATACGATAAAATTGCTATTCGTTATTGTTACAAGAAATTATTTAAGAATTTATTATCTTGTTTTAGAGCTGTGAAGAACTAGTGAAACAGAAACACGACACAGTGACAGATCATTTGGGAAACCATAGATAAAATTAATACATAACAGTCTTCTTAAAGCTAATAAGAAAGAAAAGCTATAATTACTTTTTCTGATATAAAAAATGATATTAGACTGTACTTTCTTAGATCATGGAGCTGCTGCAATAAAATTGAATCTCTGACTCCTAGTCAAAACCCACCATTACTGCGTAAAATGAATCCAAGAACTATATATTCTTACTTAAAAAAAAACAAACAAACAAACCAAAACCAAAACCCCAAACCAAAAAAATAAAACAAAACAAACCCCCAAAACCAAACCAAATGCCTCTTTTTCAGTCACCTCAAATCTGGGAGTTTGGGCTGACAGGAAGCTGAACATGAGCCAGCAGTGTGCCCAGGTGGCCAAGAAGGCCAATGGCATCCTGGCCTGGATCAGAACAGCGTGGCACCAGGATCAGGGAAGTGATTCTTCCCCTGTACTCAGCACAGATGAGGCCACATCTGGAGTACTGTGTCCAGTTCTGGGCCCCTCAGTTCAGGAAGGACACAGAGGTGCTGGAGCAGGTCCAGAGAAGAGCAACCAGGCTGGTGAAAGGGACTGGAGCACAAGTCCTATGAGGAGAGGCTGAGGGAGCTGGGGTTATTCAGCCTGGAGAAGAGAAGGCTCAGGGGAGACCTCATCACTCTCTACAACTACCTGAGAGGAGGTTGAAGCCAGGTGGACGTCGGTCTCTTCTCCCAGGCAACCAGCAGCAGGATAAGAGGGCACAGTCTTAAGCTGTGCCAAGGAGGTTTAGGTTGAATATGAGGAAGAAAGTTTTTACAGAGTAATCGGACTTTGGAATGGGCTGCCCAGGGAGGTGGTGGATTCACTGTCCCTGGAGGTATTTTAAGATGAGACTGGATGTGGCACTTAGTGCCATGGTCTGGTAACCACGGCAGTGTTGGATCAAGGGTTGGATTGATGATCTCGGAGGTCTTTTCCAACTGTAGTGGTTTGAACCAGGTTTTCCCCCTGAAGCTAAGAAAGTGGTAACCAGGGGGTGGTGACACTGGCGGGAAGCCAGCTCAAAACTTGCACACCAACCCGGTTGATTTGATGATTCTATGATTCTATGATGTTTATCTCAATACATTCTTTGAAAAAGTGACAAATTCCAATGCATTCTCTTGAGCAAAAAGTTTCTTCATATATCCTAAATAATATGTAGACATTCATACACTCTGAACAAGGACCTATCAGTTAAACTGTCCAGAATTTCTTTCAATATTCATCCCAGGTATTATTTACTAGTCCTTTTATGACAGTTGCCAGTCTTCAAATAATTCCTACCTTATCAAAGGCCCATTTATCATGGGAATGTTCAGCATATTTGCTTATGATGTACTCCAACTTTTCAGGAAGTACAAGGCTGTAAACAAAGAGGAGCATGGGTCATTCAATCATAACTTACAGCTGTCTGACTTATGAAAAAAATATCTGGATAATATAACATTAATCAAAATACTTCACCTCCAGATGAAGGTGAGACATTTGGCTTTGCAATTCTCTTTTCTTTAGAAGAAACGTCACAAAAAAGGCAGAGCTATAAGGGCATTTACAGAGAATCTTCAAATACATAACAGTTGCACTTATTAGCAATGAAAACCTGCTTCGCCCTAATCTACTGGTAATTTTGTTGCTAATTCTTAATACAGTATGATATTAACATGGATGTTACGCATTGCATAATGATGGAAGAGTAAGATTTTAATAGCAAGACTCAGCTAGTGATCCTCAGTTCTTGAATATAAAAGTATTAGAAATCTGTATTTTAAAAGCACAAGATTACTAGGAAGGCCAAATCTCTATTAAATCATCCTACATTATCTGCTTATTTTGCTATGTCAGGTTTTTACAGATGAATTCCTCAAAATAAGGTGAAAATTTTACAAAATTTGGCAATAAGCCAACTGAATAATTTACCAGATTTTGATGATCTTGTACTATTTGCCATAAATACACTCTAAATACTTACGGTATCAAATGCACATATCCCAAACATTTGAACTATTAGACAATACGGTACATAATAAATATAGAATTTACTATGTACTGTGCAGATATAACATGGAAATATTTAACACCTGTGCATTGTTGAGAAGAAAACATTTTATGTAAACAGGATATGTTGCAGTGAAGTATTTGGCAGGAGGAAGCAATAATCCCTATACTACTACTGAGAGGTCCTAATATCACTAACAGTCTGTCACTAGCCAACTCTCTCTACAGATGAGAAAAAAATGTTAATAAGGAAATATTTAAGGAAAGGAAATCACTATGATTTATGAGACTCACTTTGCTGTGCTGACAGGTTTAGGATCAAAATTTCCTTCTGGATCCATTGAAGTCTGCTTTTCCAAAGTTGACATAATTCGTGTATCTAAATAATCAGGGGGCAAGGCACCAGCTATAGCACTTAGACAGGGCAAAGCCATTCGAAAGAGCTCTGGATCATACTTCTGCAGGAGAGATAGGAACTGGTTGGAAAATCCAATAGAAAAACATGCAAAATGTTAGTGAAAACCAAGCTGTCATATGCACAAACATTAGAAGATGCAAACACACAGTAAAGCACATTTAAAATTTAAGCATAAAGCAAAATTATTGCTACATGGCATCTATTTTTCATTATATCAACTTTACATATTCTCAAGACTACACAAATTACACAAGAGCATGCTGACACTGTGTAAGTGTATACAATACGAGTACAGCGCAAGCTTCCTTTGAGCCATGAAGGCCTACGTAGGAGGATCAAGAGTTGTTCACCTTGTTACAGAGTATGATCATCTATAAAATAATGCCTTAGTTCTAAATTTACTATTTCCTATCTTAATTGCAGAAGCCATTTTATTTAACACTCTTTCCCCTCAAACTACTTCAGTGTAAAACATACTCATTAAAGAAAATTTTGTTTTACTGTAGCAAAGTCAGTTCATTATTCCTAGTAACCTTAGTACAAAACAGAACAGTGGAGAACACCATAGCTCAGCAGATCACAGATTTACACAACTCTTCTTTCACTGGGCTGATAGCCATTTGCAGAAAAGTGAAAATGTTATTGTAGTGAGCCACCAATATTGGCAGAAGCATATCATCTTCATTTATTTGTTAAAAGCTAAGGTGCACTAATTGGAAACGTTTCATTGTGTCAGGCCCTCCTGATACTCCTTGCGCTTGTGAAAGCAGTAAGAGGGAGGTAAATGTTGCTAAAATCAAATGCAAATAAAGCTTAAAAAGCCATTTCAGAATAATGCAAATATCATCGTCATTTCCATATTATAAATCAGAATGCCTAGAGGAGCAATCATCTAAATCTGTTGCTTAGAATGGGAACATTAGTGAGACGCAATGAAAGAGATTTGTTGCTGTCCCATAGTGAGATCTTGATTTTTGAGCCCAATCAAGGACAAAAGTATTTACTCAGTAGAGCATTTCTCCCACCAGAAATGCAACTTTTTCTTATTCAGAGAAACTGAGCAAGTTAAAAAATCCCAAGATCACACTTTGGAATATGAAAATGGAAAAATCTTTGTTTCATAGAATGTTGCATCATATCTCCTAGGTTGAGCAATAGCCAGAAAACTAAAATAATACAAGTACATGTTAGAAAACAGACAATATAAATTACTGTGCATATACTAACAATTCGATAAGCACATACGTATATTATTAAAATTAATTTTACGTCATAAAAAGTACGTACAAATATTTAGTAGAGCTAAGATAGGAGACAACACCAACATCTTAGTGCAGCAAGCACTAATCATTTCTTGTGTATATATATGCATATATATATACATATATATATATAGTGTGCATGTATTGCCTCATTACTGGTGTAAAGCTTATGGGTATATCAAGACAAAGATTTGACATTTCATTGGTTTGGAGAGAATCTTTCAAGATTCAGCATTCAATTTTTCACTTCATTAAAAGCAGTCATTGCGTATCTCCCATATTAGATGAAACAACTGTCAAAGAGGAACTTTCTGCTCTTTGCACAGTAAATTATCACTGTAATGCTTTATGGTCACCCTGTAGTGTAATGTGAATGGCAGTCATTACCTTATGAGACAGGAATCCAATATTCCCCAGAAAAGTTTTCAGTTAAATGTAATTCTTCTTCTGCTGCAATTCCATAGCTTCCCATTCCTGAAGGCAGACAATAGTATTTCCAGCACTGCTCATAGTGATTTGTCAGAAGCTAGATTTTCAAGAAATAAAAATGCATGTAAAACATTGGTATTTAACAAACTAACAAGCTGTTATATTAAACTATTACAAAAGTAGTATTATTTGTCTCTGCCTTTTCATTTCCAGTGGCTCATAATAATGGTCCTTTTTTTCTTTTTCATTTTGGGAGAGCAGCAGAGCCCATATTGTGAAAATACAAAGCCTGTATTATCTCCAACTGCTGCTGTGGAATTCTTAGTGATGACAGGGAAAAGTGAAATTTCAGAATTGTCACCATTTGAGTACAGATTAGCTCACAGAATAAAAACAGAGACAATGAAATGGGCATGAAGTAGGACATCATAGATTCTGATAAAAAATTTTACCAATTCGAATTGATTTTACTCCTGTCATTTGTGGTTGATGGCCTCAGTGTTATTCAAAACACTGCAAAAGACACCCACAGTACACCCTTTTACCTGCGACTGTTCTTCTTTGGAAAAACTGATGGAAAGAAGTATCATACAAGTAATCTGTAATACATCAGTTAAAGAGCTAGTATACTGATTATTGATGCACTTGCCACTGATTTCTTCTCTAGAACTAAAAGTTCCTATCCCATGGGAAATTTTAAAATCTCTTTTAGCATTTAGCATTTTGGTTTTTACTGCAATTCTGTTTAGGAAGGGAAAATAATAATTAAAACCCCAAATCAAACACTCCCTCTTCACCTCATTTTTAAGAAAAAATTAATGCTGCTCCAGAGCATGTTTGTGAATATGGCAGCTCAGCTTTAGAGTATGACAGAATTTCAATTCTTCTGTAAGAAGACCTAAAGACCTAAGATCACGCTCTTTTATCCAATGGGAAAGTGAAGCAAACCTGTCAGAATAGTCAAAATCTCACATTTTCAATTCTCTATTTACAGAACAAGAAGATGAATAAGACTTCTGTTACAGATTGTTAAAAAATAAGAGGTCAATTTTCTTCCCTGTGTCCTGTCTCTTAGATTTCACTCAGAATTCATTCCTGGACTGTGCATCCTACCAAGACTTATTATAGTTCATATAGCAGCAGAAAGATATTGAGATAACACTAACATTTAATTTGATACATTCAAATACTCTTTTGCTGAAGTAGTGAGAAAGTCAACAGTTCACTAAACAAAATTGCATAATCAACTTACTATATACTGTTTACATTAGGCAAGATTTAAAAAAATCTGCAAACATTTCATTGAATTTGAAAGACTTTATAAAATGCTTACATTATTTTCAATTGAGAATTAATTTTACATTGCTTCACCCTGCCTGTTCTGTTTTTAAAAACATGATGACAACAGTTTATTTTGAAATTTCATACTAAATGCATGTACAGAAAGTATTTACCTTAAGAGGCATTTTACAGTATTCATTGAGCAGGGGCACATCAAAAACTAGCCTTCTCAACAGCTGTTGTAGCATAGAGGGACGTAAGTGGCTGTAATTTTAAAAAATGTTATTAGTAAATGTCATACAGTTCAGCAAAAATGAAATAAAAACTGAATTTACATATTGGGATACAAACACTGATTAAAAGTATTTTGTAAAAGCAATGGTAGGTGCTTAAGGAATCTCATCTAAATATAGAATGATATAGCACAGAAAGTTACGCTACTTCTTGGCCCTCTTAAGTGAAAGCCAAATCAACATTTCAATTCCTAAGGTGCAATTCCTCAGTGTTCAGTTCAGCTTTAGGGTCAGCTTTAGGAGTTGTTTTTGGAATACAAACACATTGATCCCTTAAGTCCTCAACAAACAGAGTCAGACTTGCCAGAACATTTTTGGTAATTACTGGGGTTTTGGTTTTACAACTAATCAGAATTTATTCTGTATCACCATAAGCCTGATATCAACACGACAGCCTCTATAGTGCAGTACCCAGAATGGAAAAATTAAATGTATTTTTTCTTCAGAAAAAAAATTGTCTCATATGATGAGAAGTAAGAATTTCATGCAAGAATAAAATAGTCTTAGTTCTACACTATACACAAAGAAAGAAATTGTTAAAATACGTATTCTGCACAAAAGAAATCAATCTATACACAGGTGCCATACGTACTGGCAAATAGCAAGCAGGCATTCTTCAATAGTGTCTCTTTGTGCTTTTGTAAGGGATCGCCCCTTGGATAACCTATATATTGTGTGAAGCATGGAGTCAACCAGAGAGGCGTGATGCTCTGTTCCAGAAAAGAGGGGAGCACATCTTTTGAGTAATGGAAACACAGCTGAGCAAATGTATCTATTTAGCGCGAGAGCTGCCTCTGTGGTACTTAGAGAAACCTGTATGAAGTAGTAAATGACTGTTAGTATCACACTGAGTAAAGGTTATTAAATACGAAGTCTATAAAACATAATACTTAAATACTCCTTAGGTTCCCTAGTGGCTGGCTGCTAACATGATATTCCCAGTATACACATGAAGGCAAAAGCCATTTTTTCTCAACTAGAGAAAATCCAAGCCATCCACTTTTGTCCTGTGTCTTGCCCCACTGCACTTTTAACCAATAGTGGCAGAAGAGAATATGTAGATTCTTTCTTTAAAAGGTTAGAAAAACCCACTAAACATGAAGTAGTACTTTTCATCTCATTAATTTCCTCATACATATGGATTTTCAGTGTAATTATTGGAAGTACACATAAAAGCAATCATTAGGCTTATTACGGTATACTCGATCTATTTATTTCATTACTGTACAACCTGTATTGTAAGTTTTTAAACTACTTTACATTGTTGCTTCATAAGGTGCTATTGTATGCTTGTAATCAGACTTAAGCACTATAAATTAGTAGTAACTGAATTAATATTGGTTTTGTTTTATAGCGAGCCTATAATACCTTTATTAAAAAAAGCAGTTTTGACTTGAAATTCCATTTTTTCACACTTAGAGGCCACTATAGCTATCCACTGCACCTAAACTCCATAGCAAAATACGTACTGTATCCAAAGAGGCAGAGGCTCTTAAATCTGGTAAAAATCCAACTTCCAGTAGGTGAAGGAGGAAGCTTTGGTCCTTAATGCCATAGACACGGTCCAAGAAGAGTACCATGGGTGCTTTATGATCAGGACAGAAACTTGCAGACATGTCTGGTTCATTTACTGTGCCATCTGCACAAATATATAGTGCAAATTTTAATTGTAGATAATTGATAAAACAAGAAACACCAATACAATAAAAGATGCTATAACTGCATTTAGTGTGTAAAATGACATATTCAAAGAAAATTATATTCTTGGTTAGTTTTCTTGTATGCTGAAAAAGAATAGTAAGTTTTCACTATTTAAAAAACCCTATTATTTTGCAGTTTATTAATCTTTCACTCTTAAAAGCTTAGAAATGAATGGTAAAACACTCAACTTGTTTCATTACTATTACAGAGAACACTTACATGGTAAAATTAAAAATAAGTATTACTGCAAATACCAAAGAAACACAGCAACTGTGAAGTCAAAGAAGGTTAAGAAGTTTAATTTTTCTCTCATGTAAACTAGACTAGAATGAACATGGAATCCAAGGGGAAGATGACAGTAACAACTGTTACTGACTGATGTCAACTGTGTATCTGATAAAACATCTGACTGAAAAGGAGTAAACACAATTCTTGTGAAACAGAAAGCACAACAGAAGGAGAGAAAGGAGAATAAATTATTTGCCCTAGAAGAAAATGGGAGACCGGTAGTTTTATAGCCCATGGAACACAGAGAAATTAATGTGAAACATGGAGATCATAATGTCATAAAACCCCTCATCCTCTGTTGAGTTTATGCTTTACAGAAAATTATGGGGTTTATGGTTACCTTGGAAGTTACCTTGTGGAAATAAATCCACCCTGGATAACCATAATGATCATGTCTAGGAAGGAATCAAGTCACCCAAGAAGCAAGAACGCTATTATCAATACACCTCTGTAATCTGAATTCTGATTCTGAATTGGTTTTGAGTTCCAGAGTAAAGAGGGTGAAAAAGTCTTCACTGAAGAAAGTCTTGCCTTTAACAGCAAGTGTTAAGAAGGCTGTTAGTTCCACTGACAAAAGTCAGTCTCAAACCTCAGTGATAGATAGGGATCCAGGTACAAATACGGAGCTACACAGTTTGATGCAGAGAGAGCAGCAGATCCACACCTTGGTTTCAGGTCTTCTGTGTATACACACAGTACACAAGGTTTGCGTCTTCAGAGAATAGTCTCATTCTCCAGAGGAGAGAATAGAGGAATCAGAGTAGTAAGAGAAACAGGATAGCAACACTGCAGCCGAGCCTCAACCCCATAGTGGCAACCCTTGAGGTACTTAGGTTGTTAGTCTTGGATAGTTTACCTGGGATATCTTGGATATTTACTTGGGAAGGAAAGATAACATCTTAAGAGAAGAACCACTCCACCTTTTGCACAGAGGCTTCCCTGGTGGTAGACAGGGTTGCCAAGGATATGAAGTAGCAGGCAGTGGAAACGGGAGATTGCTGTATTATGCACTAAGCTGAGTGGCTTCATGACATGTAAGAGAATTCCATGATAACTTGGCTGTACTTCATGGGAGGAGCTTATGTGAGGCAGGCAGAGATATCCAAGTAGAATATCAAAGTCTCAAAGGATGGGTGAGATTGTGGTGTAGAGAAGAGGGATTTAGTCAGCTTGATTATAAAAGAGGGAATCATTATGGGACAAGATGAACAAGTACAGAAATAGACTGCCAGCAAAATCTCAACTCTGGATATAAGGAGAGCAGACTTCAGGCTGTTCAGGGAATTAGAAAGTAAGGTCCCCTGTGAAAGTGTTTTTGCAGGCGCTGAGGTCCATTAGTGCTGGTCACTTTTCAAACGTCACCTCCTAAGGACACAGAAGGTAATTCCCTAACGTCAGAAGTCAAGCAGACGAGGCAGAAGGCTGGCTTGGCTGAGCAGGGATCTTCTCTTGGAGAAAAGGCAAAAAAGGAAGGTGTATGCTCAGTGGAAGAAAGGTAAAGTGATATGGGAAGAATTCAGAGATGCTGCTGGCCGCTGTAGGGAGAAAATTCCTATGGTCAAAGCTCAACTGGAGTTGAAGCTGGCCAGAAATGTTAGGGGACAATAAAAAGAGTTTTTTCAAATGCATTAATGGCAATATATTAAACATATTTCAAATATATTAATGGCAGTATAGAAATATCATCAGCCCATTACTGGGTGAGGATGGTCACCTCACAAACAGTGACAGAGACAAGGCAGAGGTACTTAACACTTTCTTTGCCTCCGTCTTCAACATTGATAACAGACCGAGGGGATCTCAGTGCCCTGAGCGGGAGGACCATGACTGCAAGACTGATCAACTTCCAACTCAGCGTAGTCTGTGATTCTGTGACTAATAAAAGAGAAATCAGGCATCTAGGATTAAACATCAGAGATCAGAGTGGAACATTATACCTAGAAATTGGGGGAAAGACAATAGGTATAGAGGAGCATCTTCTTCAGATCAAGACAATGTACAAGCAAATATGCCAGATTTTCACTTCCTCTGAAAAAGTCATGGAAGAAATAACCAGCACAGTTCCAAGAAACAGCAAAGGTAATTAAAATGCAGTATGCATGTGTGGCATTTTAATCAAGCAAGGACAAACAGGACTCTATATTGAGAGTCATCAGTGACCTACAGTAGGAAGAAAAAAAAAGGAGCTTAAAAGTCTGTATACAACATTAAAGTCTTCTGTTTGAATAAATCATTAGCAAAACTGATTGGGCAAGTAGATAGATGCACTTCAATGAAGACAACTTCAAGTTAATGCATCTGCAGGAAAATAAGACATGCCTACATGATGCTGAGCTCAGAACTGACATTACAAAGAGATCCAGAGGTCGTCATTGAAAGTCTGTGATATCATCAGCTCAATGTGTAGCTGCAGCTAAATGAGTCAACAAGATACTGGACACCATCAGAAAGGGGTATTCAGAATACAGGAGAGGGCATCATTTTGCTGCTATTTATATTTATATAAAATAGAAAATTAACACATAAACCAAACACTTGTGTGCACACATTATCAGTACAACCTGTTCAGGTCTTGTGTACATCCCATAGATGTTTTCCATATATGGAGATTGCAGAATAGAGATAGCAAAAATACACATAAGGCAACTAAAGTAGTTAAGGTAGTGGAGCAGTTATGATCAGAGGCTAAGAAAAGTTTGGATTCTTAAGTTTTACAAAATGAGGACTGGAAAAGGATATAATTGAAATTAAGAATATTATTTATGTAGCTGACAAGGTGAATTAAGGACTGCTATACACCAAATCCCAAAACACTACAATTCAAATGTGTTAGTTAAAATTAGTAGAACATAAGTTTCTGTTTTCTTTTCTTTTAAATAAATGCGTAAAATATAGCAAATAGTGAAGTTCTAGAACTTATTACCACAGGAGTTTGTGACTAGAGACATTATTCTAAAGAGATTAGATACATGCTTGGATACCACATCCAGAAACAGATGTTGATAGGAAGAGAGATACACTGATCTTTCTAAACAAATGACTGGATGATGTGGAAATACAAAGAGACTGAGCCTAAGCTCACACATTTTACTTAAAGTGGTAGCATCTCTACAGTCACTGCTGAAGACAAAGTACCAGCCCATTATTGTGATCTTTTAAAGCATTTCTTATGTTCTTACATTCTCTGATCCACAGGAGCAAACATCTGTGCTACTAGAGCAGCTCTAATTGATACAGATCTAATTAAAATTTGAAGAACAGTTCTCTGCTTATATTTAACTCTAACAAAACCACTTTATTTTACACTTGAATGCTAATGTGCCAAAAGACTTTTATAAAAGATAACTAGTCTAATAAAAGTATTGTCGTTACCTTTGTTAACTGTTGACAGCTTTAGTGGTATACTTATAATCCCAACCAAATCTTCAGTTGGCACGAGAGATCGAAGGATAGATCTTATTCGAATAGCTTCCCCTTTTCCACTTTGAATAAGCTGTTAGAAAAAGTTTATCAAGTTAGATATTTAGTACTGATGGACATAAGAAAATTTTCCTCAAAATATTTATATGATTTTTTCAAACTCTGGAAGAAAATTCACAGAAATTCAATTTATCTGAAGACTCTAATGAAGTTGCCAATTTTCAGCTGTTCCTCCTTTTGCATCTGTTCTTATTTTGATATCATATCAATGATTTCACAATATTATAAATTCCCAATAACACAAAAAAACTCCACAGTGATAAGATTTCTAAACCAATCAGACATGGTGATAAAACTGAAAGTTACTGATATACTCATGTTAACTGCAGAATCTTAGGTACCAGGTTTTCAGCTTGCTTTTTTACACTACAAACAGATGCAAATCTGCTTGACGTGGCTATGCATTTTTCTATTATTTCTATGCCATAAAAATTTCAAAAGGCATTAACAACAATTAGGTGACCAATTCCTTTCAACTTCTTGCAGAAATCAGGTATTCATAGCCTATGTCTGAACATCTCTACCAGTAATTTTCTTAACATAGAACTACGTACAGCTAATAAAGTTAATAGCTCTGGTAGTAGTAAGAAGGCAGGCTACAAGCCAAACTTCTTCCTTCTTATTGTATTGAAATACATATAGCATTTCCATCTGGGCTTATACTACTAAAGAATTTTAAGTACTGAAGAGCAAAAGTCAATCTAACTAAAACCAAGTCTTCCCTGTGGCTTTTATGGGTGTTACAGTTAAAACAGATATTTTACATATTTTTCCATGTATTCATTTGGTGTGGGCACCATATTTCATCAATGCACACAAAAGCAGCTCTGTATCACATTCTTATGAAAATTATTTTTATGCCTTTCTAGAGAACAGTAAAGGGCCAATTTCAGAAATTGTTATTAGACTTCTTGTGCAACACTAGAAGTTCATATTTGCTTTTATTCCATAGTCATATAAAAATTATCAAAACTTTAGATAAATAGAAAGCATAAAGGAATCAAAAGACCATGATTTTTATAAACAGTTTGCAGAGAATAAATTTATCTAGATACAGTAAGAAGCAATAAAGTCTATCTTCTGAAGGGAAGAACTCTTCAAACAGAGAAAGGTTTAGTTAGAGATGTACAGTTATGTTTACAAATCTCCTACGTTTTCTGAGCAAGTGACAAAATGAACTTACATGCATTTCTGGTGCACAGCGTCCAAGTAAATCTATGAGAGCTGAGTAAAATGACATGATTGCATTACCCATGTGCACAGTCTCCTCTTCCTCCTCCTCCTCATCACTAAAAAGTAAGAATAACATTGAGCATTTTTGCTAATGTAAGTTTATAGCTCTTTTCTGGAGCTAGAGACATGATCCAGAGACTATTAAACAGACATACTCAATTCTCCTTGACCCTGGTCTACAGCGTTTTTATCCCTAGAGTAAGCATGCAACTGAACAGTAATAGGTGACTTTATATGACCTTTCTATCTTCCTCTTTTACTTTACCTTAACATTAGCTTCATTCCACAACAGCCTTCTCCTTTGCTTTGTCCGTCAGGCTTTTTCTCTCTCTCTGTAACTCTCATTTCACTTTTATCCAGCTCATACTTTACGAATTCCATATGACAACTGCTTGTGGGTGCGAATCTCTAATGTTCTATTTTTGTATAATGCCTTACACAGCAGGGTCCATTATCCACTTATTGCAAGCAAGTTTGAATCCGCTATGAAATCATCATTTGCCAAACAAGCTTTCACATTTACTTACCCTTCTCTTTTATATGCCTGGGAAGGAAGGTCACGAGCAGGATTCTCTGAGATCCTGATAGCTTCCTGCATAGCAGCCAGCAAACCATTTCCTCCTTCTCCCCTAAGGTCTGGCCCAAAGCACTCTGGCCGTCGAATAAGGAGCTTGACAACAACACTTGCATTTTCCTCAACACTTTCACCTGAGGACCAAAAAACACTATACAAACTTTCTCCAGAAATGTATGCTTAGTCAGAAGAAAACTTAATTTTTCTCCTAAATTTTACAAACTGTAAAACAAATCCTCATCCTAATAGTTGAAACCAAAAGTGTATTAGGTTGGCATCATTGGATATGCTTTATCAAAACTGTACTGAGGTTTAAAAGTGCTAGTGTAGACTTGCCTTGCAGAAGTTTTACTGCATTAGAACTGTCCAATCTAGAACAGTTCATTTTGGAAGGTTAATTTTCTGTCAAAGACTAATCTCTCTGGTATAACAGCTAACAGTCCCAAGAGGCCAGAAGTCTGCTATTGGAGTGGGTGGGAAGGACAGGGAGAAAATACAAGGAAGTTGTGATGACTCGCAGATTTAGATAATGACTGTCTAGTAGAGAAAGGGAAAGCCATGCATGCAAGTTGTATTGGGTTTGCATGATCAGGTTTTGGCAGCAGGGAGGGCCATAGGGGTGGGCTTCTGTGAGAAGCTTCCACCAGAAGCTTCTGCCAGAAGTTTCCGCCAGATCTGACAGAGCCAATGCCAAGACAAGGTTGAGTCAATCAGAAATGGTGGTAACACATTTAAGGAGGAGAAAAAAGTTATTGTGCAGATGTAATTGTAGCCAGAGAGGTGAGATGAACAACTCTGCAGACACCAAGGTCAGTGGAGAAGGAAGGGAGAAGGTGCTCCAGGTGCTGGAGCTGAGGTTCCCCTGCAGCCCACGGTGCAGACCATAGTGAGTCAATGAGTCAACTGTGCCCCTGCAGCCCATGGGAGCCAGTGGGGGAGCAGAGATCCACCTGCAGCCCACGGAGTCCCACACTGGAGCTGGTGAAAAAGAAGGCTGTGAACCTGTGGGAAACCTCAGATTGATAGAGTAGCTTTGGTGGATATCTGGCATCCAGCCAGGGTCAATCCACCACACAAACAAAGCAGAAAGATAAATTCATTCACTGTTTCCCAGGCAGATTTTTAGCCAGTTTCTAGAAAGGACCCCAGTACACATAATGGAATGGTTTGGAAAGACGAGTTCCATAATCACAAATGTTCCCCTCTTCCTCCTCATTTTCCTGAGCTTTTATTGCTGAGCACAATGTCATGGTATGGAATATCCCTTCAGGTAGTCTGGACCAGCTGTCCCACCTGTGTCCACCTCTTGCCCACCCTGAACCTAACTGTGGCCAGCAAAGGAGGGGAAGGGGCAGGGTATGAAAACAAAGGAGAAAGCATTCATGCTGCACAAACACTGCTCAGCAGCACTCAGAAGACTGGCACGTTATCAACACTGTTAATCATAAATAAAAATTGCAGCACTAAACAACTTGCTATGAAGAAAATTAACTCCATCCCATCCAGACGAGGGTGTGAGAATTCTTTGATTTTTAATAGGCAAACTAAAACAAGGAATGTTCCTTAACGTTATATCCTTGGTACTTCATCAGTGGAAAACTCATTTCAGCGTTTGATCTTCTCAATATGATTAAAGAATAATAAATTGTATTTTAGATTGAATATACCTAAAGTAAAATATCCTGATACTTTCTATTGCATGTTTAAATATTTGTTAAATTTACTTGCTATTTAAGGCCTGAAACGGGATACTTCTTTTTTCATGTACAAAAACTGCACTAAAATCAGTTTTAAAGATCACAGTTTGCCTGAAACAACCCCATTTATAGGCATCTTGTGTGGGAAAATGTATGTATATTTTAAAAGCAAAAAGAGTTAGTTTAAGTATTCTATAAATTCAGTACAGGCAAACAGGTTGTGAGCTAGATGCTTGCTGAATAAAAGTCATTAAGACAAGGAATCTTCATATAAATGAACTGTTGAAAATAGCTTTAATATCTTGTAGTCTGCTCTAATTTACCTCATAGGTCAAGTTAATGAAGAATTTTGCTTGAAGAAAGAAGCTTTGCTTATTCCAAGAATTCATTGGCCAGAACCAAAATTCATTCATATGTTTACAAGTGTGTTTGTTGCTTTTATCTCAAAACCCACATTTTACTAATTTATTTGTAATTATCCTCTCAAGAAGAAGACACAAAGAAATTACTAACCTAATTTCAAAAGTGCTGAACCATACCCAAACCCGTAATAATGAGAAGATTCAAAACACAAACCAGAAGAGTTTTTCAGAAATAAAACCACTGAAACACTTGAAATTAAAACTTGATTCTACTGACTAGCAGTCCATCCATCAAAGTTTACTCTTCATACTAAATAAACTATCACAAGAAAGACCAGAGTTATTTTCATCTAATTTTATAGAGTACTGTTAGTATTTATTTATACTGTTTAAAATTATTTCCATTTCCCTCTCCTAGCTGCCCTTTAAAACACTTTCCATATTGGCAGACAAAACAGGTGGTACACTGATAAATCTTCTGGTCTCATCTAATCTCTAATCTAAGTTACTATTTTGATAAAAAAAAAATTCACTTGAGCTGAAGTATATTCTTGAGAGGCATTTAGATAAGTCAGATTTTATTTTAACATATTTACTTAATAAATTGCAAAAGGAAATTGCCCACAGAAGCAAGTTATCAAAGAAGATTTTATCTTTTTTGAAGATGTTAAATGTAAGATACAGTCAGGAAGCTTTACAAACATCGATTGTTCAGGATTATGGAAATTTACTTTTTGTAATGCAAAATGCCTTATTTATAAGCCTCTAAATCTCCCAATGGTGTAGTGGCCAAGATAGGTCTAAAATCAGTGCTCAATGGTTATGTTTAACCAGTGTATGGAGTATATGTAAATACCTGAGGAATCATTTGCAACCATAACAGGTTAATCTACTAATTTATGTGATTTGCAAAAAGATTAAGAAAAAAATACAATTAAGAAGATTCAAAAAATTTACAATAATTGGCATATACCAATAATCTTGCATTTGTAATGAGAAGAATATGCACTAATCCCTCTTCAGTCATTAACACATTTTTATGGTTAGGAAAGTAATTTAAAGGAAACATTTGATAGAATTTGGATGCCAAGAAATTACACTTACTGTTAACAAAAACTGCAAATCGTAAGAATGACAGGTAACGTTCACCCTCTATGGGGTTCCATCCAATGTCTGGATATCCTTTAGCCAGCAATACTGGACAGCTTTGCAGGCCACAACCTGCCAGGTAGGTAACAACCTACAATACAGAAGCAATCATTTATTCAGGTGTTCAGACATAAATTTCTAAACATACCTATAAAAAAAAAAGAACATAGCATTTTTTTTTAAATCGACATTTTTTATATACTAGGCATTTCACCTAAGGAACTATCAATGTCATTATTTTATCAGTCATGGTTTCTTTTGATGATGATGAAAAAAGGCTAGCACTCTTTATTTCTGAAGTTACCTAATTATATAACGACACAACAATACAAAAACATGAACAAATGTGGAATGTGAGAAGTAGAACAAAATATTGTAGATTCTAGACCTATTTAAAGGACATAAGCAACCACTAAAATACTATTTAACAACTTTAAAATCATACCAATAACCATGTACGGGTAATTTGCTACAACAGTAAAATAAACATTACATCAAAATTTTATACATTGTAATTCTGATTTTAATAGATACAAAAACAATTACATTTTGCAAGAGACTGATAAATATCAATGAACAGTTTTAAGAGTCTGAAACCAGAACGATTAAAAATTTTGGTATTATGTAAATTCCTAACACAGCATTTCTTATCAAGAGGAGTATCTTTAACTAAGAGAAATCTTAAAGAAATTGTGAAAAAAATCTTTAATTATAGTAAACTGAATTTCTGAAATGTACAGAATAATTTCTCATTCATCTTAAAGTGAATTTGCAGATAACTGTACAAACACAAACGACAACAAGGTTATAGCACTTAAAATCGGTAAGGAACATGAAGAATCTTTCATGAACTTGTAAAAAATTATACAAACTATATTTTTCTTACAATGGAAGGCAGGCAAAAATGGATTGCAAAAGGGAGATATATGATGAGATTATACTTAGTCATTATCTAATGCCCCATGAGAAAAAAAGTTATGAATTCAGGAAGAAGAGTTATATCTCTGTTGATACAGTACCCAAAGTGCCTCCCAAAGGCTGCAACAGATGAAAAATGGGCTGATGTGAAAAACTTGCTTATGACAGTATGCAGTAAGGAAGTTACTAAGAGCACTCTGTGCAAAAAGTATGCAATTCCTAACAGGACTTGATAGTTTTCAAGCATTCATTCAGAAGATATAAGTGAAATGCAGCTCATATAAAATGTGATAAAAACAGTAGAATAAATCTCTTTTTCTTCTCTTTTCAGAAGTTACAATGTTACCATCAAGCCACATAATTTTAACCTATTCAGTTTACTCCAGTGTATCATCAGGCCATGGGATACATTCCTTGTGCAGCCCTCTACCTTCCACACATTCACATATTTGTAGTAAAAAGAGTTTAAATTTCCAATGGCAAAAGTTCAAAAGTTAGGTTGTCTATGTGTAATTTATTTGCTCTGAACACAGGCTTTATGGTACAAACTTTAGTCACATAGAAATGCTGTATCATTCTGTGAATAGGGTATGTCTGCCACATTCATCAACTGATAGCTAGACAGTATGAGTTTTTTCTTGTTATTTGGTTTATGGATGTGTTTACTGAATAACATCCGCATACTGCACTAGGTAAAGTTACTGACTCAGCAAAGGCAATATGTTACAGCCAATACATTACCATTGTTACAGCTCAAATGACTGATGAATTCGGAAAGCCCAATCTGAGACATGAGTCTGATTTTTCAGCATAAAATACTGCTTATGTGGCAGTTGATATATGTAAGTGTTCGAAAATTCAGTACTTGTACGGTGCCAAGTATTTCAAGGTAAGCAATCAGTAAATGATAAACATGCAGTTAATAGTCAACAGTGAAATTCACAGAATATGCCGAGTCAAAAGGGAGCCACAAGGATCATTGAGTCCAACTCCCAGCCCTGCACAGGACCATCCCCAAGAGTCACACCATGTGCCCAAAAGTATTGACCAAATGCTTCTTGAACTCAGCCAGGCTTGGTGCTCTGACTAGGTGCTGACTTGCTCTACAGTACTTTCCATGAAAATATAAGACAGTCACTGGTAGTGTTCTCGTCACTAGTGTTGTATCCCAAGGGTTCATATCAATACCATTTAATTTCTTTAATAATGACAGGGTAGAGTGTACTCTAGGCAATTTTGCAGGTGATACAGAATGGATAATTCTTCTCAACACTAATTTTTCCTAATCAGTTTATTTCCGTACTGTCTCACACCCTTTCCATTCATATTCTTGTCTCTGTCTTCTCCTAGCTATTCCCACAATATGCCCATTTATTCCAATTTCACAACTTTTCCTCTCCTACACCACATGCTGATCACAAACACTCCCACAACCAGTTCCACTCTCATCACAGGATTCTGCCATACTGCACAGAGATTTTCCCTGTGCTAAGCTATCATTTAGTTGCTTAACTGTTCCCTCCATTTATATTAAATGCTGCCTACTGTTTTCTGTACTCCAATGCAGTGTTACCACATATCACTTCCTTTCGCTGCTTTCCTCCTTTTCTGACCGTGCACCCACATTCCATCCCTAATTCTGTTTTTCTTCTGCAATATACAAAGAACTTTCATGCAAATTTTTTATATTTTACCACCATTTCTAGTTCATCCTGCCTCTCCTCACATCCCCCTTTATTCCTAACCACTGCCAACAACTTGAGTCCTGGATTCAGTTTCCCACTGCAACTACTCTTCAAATCATGTTCCACCTTTCCTCTTCAAATACCTGCCCTTCCATTCTCTTGGCTATAACCTTCATCACCACCAATCTCTATGATTTAAACCAAAAGACCTGTGTCCTTTTTTCACATTCTCCTCTTAATTCTCAAATTTTTTTCTCCCCAAACAATGCTTCTTGATATTCCTTTCTCCTGTTTCATGTCTTTTTTCTAGCCGTCCTTTCTAGCTGATAACAATAGTGAAAAGATGCCTAAAATAGAAATAAATTTCTTTTGGTGTGATGCACAATAAGCATAAAGCAAAATCAGAGAAAATTAAATCTTACCATAAAACAGCACATACCTAGAGTAGGTATTTCTGAGGAGATCGTATCCAAGAATTACTATGATCAAACTTGCCCTCTTAAACCCTTCTAGCACAAGTACACCATCTAATAAATAGGTAAATAGGTCAGAGCGACCACTTACCTTATCAAGGTCTGGCTCCTCCAATGCAAGTGCAAGCTCATTGTTGTCCATAACAGAGGCTGCTGCAACATCTAGCGGTGTCGAACCTCTCATTGAAGGAAATGCTGCAGAAGTCAATAAACACTAATTAAATTGAGTTTGCAGTAATCACATTCATGCAGCAGAGGGCAGCGATCTCGCTGGAATCTAGAACATAAATCTATTCATAGTACTTTGTAGGGCTGTTCTTCATTCAAGAATATGGTCAACTGTTTTCAATATCATGAAAATAAATGCTGAAATTTTCTTCTGACTTGACATCCATATCTATAAATATACTCAATCACACTGGTTTCAAATGCAGATGAAAAAAAACAGTATTAACAACATAGCAAATCAGAGGAATACTATTTCTTTAGCAGAGCAACGTTAACTTTGTAATTCTGCACAACCCTATCAATTCCAGATTTTAAAATATGTCTAAATTTAGCCAAAAGAGACATTTCAGGCTTCAGTTAGCTGTTTTCTTTCTTTAATCTTTTCCCATTTTCTGTGTTTATTATGGTCAAATGCAGGCATGAACAGCTAAAGCACGGTGAAATCACACACTATCTTGCCTTGTTATATGTTATTATTATAGTCATCTATCTAGCCAACACAATTTTCCTTGTATTACAAATCTAATGCACATGCATTAAAAAACATACATTCAGTGTTCCAAAGGAAAAATATGAACTTTACTTCAGCAGCCTAAACTGCAGAGGCAAGGAAAATGAAACCAGACGAAACAGGCAAACACCAAGCAGGGCCAATTTAATCTTAGATTTCAAATCACAACTATTTTGAATGGAACTATTCTGTTTCTAATACAATTCACAGACACATAAGGATGAAACAAAAATCATAAAAAAAAAAGTTAGAGGTTAAACCACAAAGTGGTTTAAAGCATGTTTCAATTTGCTATACTAATTAGACACTAGTCTTGTGATATCACGGTTGCTCCTACTCTTGCTTTTAGCTGTTACAGTTACATGACATACCCAGTCCAACACTGCTGTTTTCCAGTAAGTAACTGAGATGCTCAAACATGGCCTTTTGGTTTTGACGACTAATTCGACAGAAGTAGCACAGGAATCGGCAACAGCTTGCTACCATCTTAGGAAAAGCGATCTGCTGAAGAAGAAAGTTGACAAAGCAGTGAAATATGTTAATTACCAATCTGTTCCAATTCTTCTTCCTGCAGTCCTAACAAGGAAATTATGGTGAAGTTACCAAGGTGATAAGCATCTGACAGTTGCTTTGGTTCTAACTTAAAAAAAGAACCCGCATTTCCTTTTTACTTTTACGTTCATTAGGCTATTAAAATGTTGAAAAATCATTTTGCAGAGGACTATAGGGGACATATAAGGGCAAAAAAATGCAGAAATAATTCTCATTAAAGCAATTTGCAGACTAGCAAATGCACTTATACAAAACCACTGTCTTAGCAGCTTTACAATAACAAGGTCGACCTGCAATATTATATCACAGAAGAATAAAGAATATTCAAGAGCCTCAGTTTCTCCTCTCATACTACAATAAGAATACACAACCTGAAATTAACAAGTTGTACCATTCTCACATTTTACTACAAGGAGATGAAAGAACAAGATCAAAATGACAGATTTTTGTGTCTGAATTATTAAATTTACCACTATATAGCACGCGTAAAAATGTGTCAAGTTCATTTGCAAACCTATGTCCTAAGGATACTCACAAAATTAATGAGAAAATTCATTACCATCAGGAAGAATTATTTTTTAAATAATCTTGCTTGTACCCTTTAGACACAAGAAGGAATATATTCTCTATATTATATATATTCTATAATATTCAAGGTGATATCTGAGCATTTTGATCACATCATCATGAGGGTTTTAATTTCTATTATATCCTCCCTCCTTCACTTCATACCTTTACACTATAAATAATACTGTTTATACTTTATTAGAATGAAGTCTAACAAATGTTCCTTTATGGAACTCTAATTCATTCTAAGTACAACCTTTTTACTTAAGACAACAATCTTGCAAAAAAAGTGATTATGTAATTAAATGTGATGTGATATGATATGTATTATCCTTACAGGTGCACTTCTTAACTTCCGGAGACTTGATAAATTGTAGTTTTACTTTGGCACAGGTGTTTTGCTAATAAATCCAGCTCATTTGCCTATTTCAAACATAAAGGAGCTATTATATACAAGCAGCATTATCTAGCATTCCGGTTCTTAAATGTAGGGTAGATGAAAATGGATTCCTTAATTCATCAAAACTTTCAATAAAGTTTCCACTCCCCAGATTACAGAGATTTTAACAGAATGTGTGACATAACTTTGTTTAGAAAACTATGTTAACAGCAATACTGTTAAAAATTGTCATTTTAGAAATTTCTCATTATTGTCAGGAATACATATCAGTACGGAATTCTAAAACTTTCAATCATTAGGAAATAATTTTGAAGTAAAATAGTTCAATTCTGACTGTCAAAAAGGTGGTTGTTTGGGATTCTTTGAAAATGAATGAACGACCAACATCACAAACCCATATGACATTAAGGTTCCAAAATTGTAGCATCTAAAGACACAGACTTTAAAAGAACTATTTTAGGCATTAAGGTACACACTAAAACCTAAATGTAATGAAAATGTTCACAGCTTACCCAATAATTTTATGGGATATACATTTCACAAATAAAGTACCTTTCCAGGATTTTCTTAGCCAGTAATAGCAAAAGTTACTGAGATACCTTCAGCCATATCAGATTCCACAGATATCCTCCTCTGGTTTTGAGTCATTTATTAATAGCATATCTAGAAAGAAGCCTGACATGAATTTTCTTCAGTTTGAACTGACAAGTTTTTACTTTCCCATCATTCCTTCAGAGCCACTACATCTCAATACAGCCACATGATAAAATCATTTATTCCAAAAAGCTGGAGATTTAAACCATCTGCTGCCACAACCTAGAAAAGTGCCCAGTCCCTAAACTAGAAACTACATTGCATAGTTGCTCTTTCCATCTCTCAAAGACATAATATTGAATAGAAAGAAATGTCCATGAGGTACCTAACTCTCTTCATGAATTTCATAAAGACAGCCATAAAACAGGACATTTTGGGTGGCCAGACACATTTAGTGCTGCAACATAAGGTTACTAAGTAATTTTCTAAGTCTTCATTTCCTTTGAAGGATATCACTTTTGTAGACTTCTGTTACTAAAATTTTCTATGAAAACATTTTTAATGGCATCAGAAGGCATTGTGGGGTTGTTGTTTTGGGGTGGGGGTTTTTTATCACCTGTGATTATATGTACAAGTTGTAGCAAAGCCAGAGCATTGTAACACTTATAAATTGCCAGAGTATTAATAATTTTGTAAGTAATTGTAACTTGTCTAGAAATGAAGCAGAAAATCTAAAACCAGGATTTGAATACTTTGCAACACTGCAATTGTATAGGCAGATGCAATGTATAAGTATTTAAGATAATTATATGAACTATAGGACCAAAGAGATAAAGAAAGGAGGGTGCAGCTGCACAGGGAAGGCAATCAACTAGTGAAAAGTTGACAGACAGGGAAAGGATAAGCAAAAGGTAGTAAAATGGGCTGAAAAATGTTCCAAATACAGAAGAAGAATCAGTAACTGAGCAAAAAAAAGTAGATAAGCAATAGTGAGATCAGAGGAGACCCTTCTTTTTGGAATGGAGGCAACAGGTTAAAGAGTCAGGCATAAGCAAAGAGAAGAAGGAAAATAGAAAATAAGCCCACTTTACTTCTCACTTTCTTCAATAGTGAAAATTTTCAGTTAGTCTCCTCAAAATTTATGCCACTGCCTTTAAAATAACACATATATACGCAAGCATAACACTAAGAAAAAGGTGAACACAGAACTGCAAGAAAATTATTGCTCAATTCAAGTACATGAATTCGAACATCCAAAATTAGTTGTTAGTCTCTTATTATAGTTTATTGGTAATAATACTTCATCTAAGATGAAGAGGTATATTTTCCTAGCACAGCTACATCTCCAATAAATGCAGTTAAAGTATGTATTTAATTTAAAATAAGAACAAATTCTTTTACAATTCTATTAAAAGACAAATGAAACACCTCTAACATCTCACTCACTTTCTAAAAATCAAGTCCTAGACTGCTGGGCTTCTCTCTCTAGTACTACCAAACATATTCAACTTTTATCATTAATGGATATTTTAATTTGGAAAAGTAAAATCTAGCTTACACAAGGGCGATATATTATTGTTTGCTTCTTAAACATCCTAGCATACTTTTGGACAGGTTCAAAATGTAAAACGCATAACAAACTTATGGTGAAATTACCTGAGATTTATCTCCCCCAAGCACATTCACCATCACATCCATAACAGTCTCATGCATGCCCAAGACTCTCATTAAGTTCGGATGCTGATAAAACACCTTGTTGTTCATTATATCCCTAAAATGGAAGAAAAGGAACAATATGTTTTTGAAAAGAACCATTTTAATTTAAGTTGATGCATTATTTCAGAAACATGCATTCACTGTAGTAACATAATTTCAGATTCTTAGACTTCAGCATAATACAAAAACACCTGATAACTAAATAATTCATATTTCAATATGCTATTATTCCTTGTGGATTCTTCATAATAAGAATATTAACTTTTAATATGGCATTGAAAATGGCATTTTAATATGGTATATGAAAATGGCATTTCTCATCTCTAAATTGCTCCTACTATCATTCTGTTTAAACAAAAAAATGTATTCTGTGATGATCTAAGTGGAAAAGAATATATTCTGTATGTTTTAAGTTGAAAGTGGGGGTCAAGAAAATAAAATCTAATCATGTTTCTGTAGTAACAGCTCTTAATTAATTTCCTCAGTTCACAAAGTAGAAGACAATAAACAGACAATATTCAAGGTCACCAGTTATATGTGTTTCATCAATATTTCCAGATTCTGCTAGAAGAAGTGAAATGACATACAGTCCCATTAAAAGGACTATTTTAACTTTTTCACTCTGCCCACCATCATCTCAATATGTTCTAGAATTCACTGTATTGGTTTCATAATCCAGAACACAATTGATATGTTTCAATAGAATCCAGGATTAGATTATAATAGAATCCAGAGATTTCTAACATTTTAAGGCAACCTGTCAAAAACATATGGCAAATAGCAAGCATCGTACCTACTTTAAAGAAAGTAGAGAATTCTCAGAAAACTGAGAATAGATGACTCACAATACAGTACCCCTGCCATGTTCAGACAAAACTTACCCTTTATCCCTCATATCCTACAATTGTTATATATATATATATATATATATATATATATATATAACATTCTCTCTTTCTAAATACACCATTTTATTCAAAGTAATTGATTTTCTGTGATTTTTTTTTTCCTTAAAACATTAAACGGCCTGACCAGCATTTATTCACTTAAGAGGCATGCAGGCATGCACTGCTTAACAGAGGTAATTTCACAGTAAAGATGCAGGAAAATATTCTCACATCATCAGGTGCTATTTAAAGGCAATTTTGTGCAACTCTAATGCAATAGAGGATAAAATGAGCAGTCTCCTATGTTCAAACACTTAAAGTTGCCACTGATGGTGAAATAATAAATACTAACCAGTTAGAGATATTTCAGTTCACAACACCACTTTCCTGGGTCTACCTAACTGCTTGCACAAATTTCCAATTGAAAAGATGCCAGCAAGTTTATTTAATCATGCGTGAAATATAAAATGAATTTTAATTTTGGGAAAGATTTAGTATGGACACCAACAAAGATTTTAGTGATCTGTTTCTCCAGAGCTGCTAAAAGATGTACTTTGATGAGGGTTTAAGCATTAGGCTTAGTTACAGTAAAAAGAAGTCCTTTTTCTTTAGATAATACCTTAATTCACAGATCTTTGACCCATTTGATACTGCTAAAGAGATCAATTTGAGCCACCTTGGAAATACATGTGAAAATGAAAATTTCTGGTATATATTTTCATTTCAGTACAGCATTAATTTTCATTCAGGATCTAAAATGACAGAATTTATTAATATAAAAAAAAGCTTCACACCAACTTAGAAATAAAGTTATGTTAATTTCATACCCTAATCCATTAATCATCAGCAGTTCCTCCTCTTTTCCCATTCTCACACTGAGAAGGGAGCGAATCTGGCCCAGTGCTGCAAGCAGATTAATGGTATCCTTCACAGAGGCAGCACTAATAGTATATGCTTTCCTCAGAGCTTGCAGTAGTTCACCAATGCTGTCATATTGCCTACGAAGGAGGCTGTACATAATTCGAACTAATTCAGGATCTTGAATCTGATCTTCTTGGGACCAGCGCACCATAGTCTGGGATATGAGTTGTTTCAGTGTAGCTGAAAGTAAAATACATTAAATGTTACTAGTTATTCCAACAGAAAATGTAAAAAACATGTATTATAGTAAAATACTATATTACAGTAGACAACAAGGCAGTTGTAAAACAGCAAAAAAACACAAGCAGACAGCACAGGATTTTTCAAATTGGAAAACCAACTTTTAGATCTTTCAAAGTAAGCGTGATGTTCTTGAGAGGTGGAAAACAATAAACATCTACTTAGCATTCAAGTCAATACCAGCCTTTTTGGTGATGAAAAGTTTTTAGTTGATCATGACTCTAAGAATCATCCTTGTAAATTAAATGCTACATTTAGACTTTTAATTTATTCTTCATTTCTATATCGTCACTGTCACTTGGGAATACACTTTCTAAAAACATTGTATTGTTTCGAACTGCACAATACATATTGCTTGAAGCAGTTCTGTTGTATACATAACACTGAAAAAAATTCATCTGAGCCCAGAGTTTAGGAAATTTACCTGAAAACTAGAAACATTTTCCAGGCCTTGTTGAGATCAAGTAGAAAAATATTATCTTCCCCCTTAAAACAATGCAAATTTCTTTCTTCTATTGCCAGTAGAAGTTCTTCCAATGGTTAAGAATACTCCCCTCCCACTTTCCATCACAGAAGTGTTTATAACTAGTGTAGATCCATTTGGTTTTGTGTCTACATTATGCTTTCATTTGCTAACACTTCTCCCTTACAGTTTACTTAATACCCATCATTAATTCTGAGGTTTTGTTCAATAAAATGGCTTTTACTCTGTGGGGACAAATTCTGTTCTTCATAGAGATAGCCCTATTCTTAGTGGCATGTTATGCTTTTTCTCAATTTTGACTTGATAGTTACTAAAGTCCTATAATTTTTATTAACACTGATTTGTTGCCTCTATGTGTTTATTCTCAGAATTCCAGCTTGTTTTTAAATACAAAATTTACTGATTCATCATTAACACTAGGTTAAAGTGCTGGCATCCTCTCCTTAGGGAAAAGTCCATTTGTGATTAGAAATGAACATATGCTTAGAGGAAAGAAAGACTTACTTGTAGAAAATAGTTCCTTCTTTTGAATATTCACACAGAGTAGTTATGACCAGACACTCAAGGCTTTGGAAATAGGCACTTGTCATATACACTACCACCCCTCTTCACGCATATAAGAGGATTGGGGTACCTCAGACACCCTTTTCCTTTACTCTCTGAATTCCATATCTATTGGTGTGTGAAGGGGAAGTGCACACATGGACTAAAAATCATACAGTCTTCAGCTACAGTCAGGTATATAATATAATATAAGATATTTATATAAATTTTCATAATGCTTTGAATTACTTCATCCATGTGCATATTGTACCATGCATCAGTCCAAGCATAAACCCAAGCCTGAAGAGATTATATGAAATTTCTAGAAAAACAGACACTGTAGAATCATTTGTCCAACTGAATTTCTTGTGACAGAAAATGAAATATATGACCTGCTCTGTTCCAAGGACCAAACACCACGTGCCCTGAGGCTTTAGGATTGAATACTTCCTGATTCATGACAGTAGAATCCTTATGAAGCCTGGAGAAGAAATGATACTTCCAGATACTGAGTAGGTCCTGATACCATTAAAGAGGAGTCTGATACTAACAGAGGATTCATTGGAGAATTAAACCCTGTTTCATGCAGCATATCATATTATTATAAGCCTTAATGTACTTATAAAATATTAGCAAGCTTAACAGACCAAAATATGTTTTCAGGTCAGGAAAAACACACTACAGTGCTTTCCAGAACAAGTAGAGAATGTAAGAGGTGTCATGAGTTATAAAATAATGCTGTTGTCTGATCTCAACACAACTCTTGACAAAATGATTCTCTGAAATCAAACTAGCCATTCCAGGTCTGTATAAGGGCCTGTTGTCAAACTGAGCAAATTGGAAATAGAAAAGAAGCAACCACCATTGCCAAGTGCAACCACCACTGAAAGACCAACCTCAAGTAACTTGGAGAATTCTGCACATGGTATTTGGATGGTGCTACAGAAATTTAGAGATGGAAAACCCAATCCTGATTCACAAGGGCAATAAGAAACCTCAGCAAAAGCGTGTTCTAAAGGAATCACAGAATCACAGAATATGCTGAGCTGGAAGGGATCCCCAAGGATCATCAAGTCCAACCCTTAGCCCTGCACAGGACCATCCCCAAGAGTCACACCATGTGCCCGAGAGGATCATCCAAATGCTTCTTGAACTCTGTCAGTCTTGGTGCTGTGACCACTTCCCTGGGGAACCTGTTCCAGTGTCCAACCACCCTCTGGGTGAAGAACCTTTTCCTAATATCCAACCTAAACCCCCCCTGACACAACTTCAGGCCATTCCCTCAGGTTCTCTCACTAGTCACCACAGAGAAGAGATCAGTGTCTGCCCCTCCTCTTCCCGTCACGAGGACGTTGTAGATTACAAAGAGGTCTCCCCTCAGTCTCCTCTTCTCCAGGCTGGACAGACCAAGTGACCTCAGCCTCTCCTCATACGGTTTCCTCTCAAGGCCCTTCACCGTCTTTGTTGCCCTCCTTTGGACACTCTCTAAAAGCTTAATATCTTTCTTCATTGCAGTGCCCAAACCTGCACACAATATTCAAGGTGAGGCCGCCCCAGTGCAGAGCAGAGCGGGACAACCCCCTTCCTTGACCGGCTGGTGATGCTTTGCCTGATGCACCCCAGGACAGGGTTGGCCCTCCTGGCTGCCAGGGCACTGCTGACTCATATTCAACTTGCTGTTGACCAGGACCCCAGGTGTCTTTCTGTGACACTGCTTTCCAGCATCTCATTCTCCAGTTTGTACATATATCCAGGGTTGCCCCATCCCAGGTGCAGAATCCAGCACTTCCCCTTTTTGAACTTCATGTGGTTGCTGATTGCCCAGTTATCTAATTTGTTGAGGTCTCTCTGCAGGGCCTCCCTGCCTTTGAGGGAGTCAACAGCTCCTCCCGGTTTTGTGTCATCTGCAAACCTGCTTAGTATCCCTTCCAGTTCTGTGTCCAAGTCATTTATGAAGTTGTTGAAGAGCACAGGGCCCAAGATGGTGCCCTGCAGAACCCCACTAGTGACAGGTCACCAGTCTGATGTCACCCCATTCACTATTACCTTTTGTGCACATGTATCTTGGTACTGAGATGCATACAACTTCTCATGCAGCAAGGCACAACTGAAAGGAAAATATGCTGAAAAGAAGAACTTTTGCATTTAAAAAACCCAAACCATAAAAATCAAAACTTCGGAAGTTTGGAATGCTTGAGTCCAGATTATTGAGCCATAATTAACTTTTTTACAGTTCTTCATAAGGAATATGCAAATTTTCAACCCCAGAGTTACCGATCTTGATCCAAAATCTTCCACTCATTTTAACTTCTTGTTAAATGCATCTGAAATGATCAGTATGCAGGAAAATGGTTCTAAGAGACAGAAGAAACTTAAGCAGGTAGTCTCCTTCTTCAGTCCACTATAAAACTTTATTAGGAAACACACTCCTGTTGACTGTATAAACTTTTAACACTTGCATCATGGAAGTATTTATGTGGAAAGAAAACTTACTAGGAGATTTCTCTTCTTCTTCTTTAGGTTCTACTTTTTCTGCTTTTGGTGGACCTTTGATTTTGTACATTAATGAGCGCAGTTTGCCAGTCAAGGAGGAATCTTCCTCTTCCTCTTCCTCTTCTTCTAACGGAATACCTTAGCAGATAATAAAATTGCTTAGAAACTAAGCTTAATCTTTGAAGTTTAACTCCTTGATTATTTAAACAATACCAAAATATCTATAGGAATATTTTTTTAACTAACAAATTTCATACAGAAAAATTAAAACAAAGTAGTAAGGCCAGCAGCTTTAACATGTTAGTTACAGTAGCACCCCTCAAATTATTTTCTCTTCAGTACATATACTCCTTATATCCAGATTTATAGTATTATTTTTCAATATTATGACCAAAGAAGTAGTACTTCCTAAGAGTCTGCTATAGCAATTAAATATGACTCAGAGTCATATTTGATTAAGTATGTGATCCTTAGTTTCATATTGCAGAATGTAAGCTAAAGAAAGAATTGTATGGTTATATCTTACAATATAGCACAATTTTTCAGTTGAGATATTTAGCAGTCATAAACAAACATATTAACTGAATTTAAAGCTGTAAGAAGGCAGACGTTTAGAGATTGTATGGGTGACACTTGCTTTTCATGAAAATGTGTACAATGAGATGGGATGTCACTTTGCAAGGTAGTTTAATACAGTTCATCTCACTACACTGCTTCACTGCTTCACAACCATCTTTCACAACTCTTAGTGATGACAGATACCACATTTTATGTGCAGAAGAAGAGAACATCTAAGCAGGCTCCCTTCAGATCAGAGCTAATTGTGCTGAGAAGAAATGTAAGCTTTTGCAGTTTTTCTGCTTGTCAAAGTGAAATTGAGAAAAGTAAAAGTTTTCCAGACTGGATACTAGAGACACAATGTGGAGCAGATTGAAAACAATAAACTGAGGCTAAAACTGGTACTAAAAAAAGAAACTAAGAAAGGAAAAAAGGTCTGAAATGTAATATCGTGTTGGAGAAACTTAGTGGCTGGCAGCTATCAAGGGGGAGGTGAAATTATGACTCGGAGTGACTAAGTGACTAGGAAGAAAAAGATTCAGAGGCAGTGGGAGGAAATGAAAGAACTCGAAATTGGAGACTAAATATGGAATTTAAGACATGGGATGAGTGAAACTGGTTGGGCAAAATGAAAAGCTAAGAATGAAGGAAGGTTACGGTTAGTTTGGAAAAAGTAAGAACAGGAAATGTAACCGGTATTGAGAGGAAAGAGAAAACAGACAAGAATAATAACAAAAGAAACTATGTGGCAGTGAAATAAAAGCTAGGCACTGGACACAAGAGAGACACTGGGAGGAAAACTCTTCAGAAGCTGAAATGGACAGACAAGAAGAAATGCACTGAGATGATGAGTTACCCCATTCACTATCACCCTCTGGGTTCGACCTGTGAGCCAATTGCTCATCCACCTCATGATGTGTTTATCCAGCTGTGGGCTGGACATTTTGTCTAGAAACATACTATATGAGACAGTATCAAAAGCTTTACTGAAATCCAAAAAGATTGCACTGATTGGTTTCCCTTGACCAACTACGTAGGTTACCTTGTCATAAAATAAAATCAGGTGGGATAAGCATGAAGCCATGCTGGCTGTGACCAGTTACTGCATTGTCTTTCAGGTGTTTCTTAATACTTCCCAGAATAATTTTTCCATGACATTATCAGGCACTGAAGTGAAACTGATAGGCCTGTAGTTTCCAGGGTCCTCCTTCTCACCCTTCTTGAAAATCGGGAGAACGTTCACCAGGTTCCAGTCAGCTGGGACCTCTCCAGATTCCCAAGACTGCTCAAAAATCATCGAGAGAGGTTTTGTGATGATATCAGCAGCTCCTTGAGGCTTCTGAGATGAATCCCATCAAGCCCCATAGATTTTTAGGGATCCAGCTGCAGCAGCAGATCCCACATAGATTTTTAGGGATCCAGCTGCAGCAGCAGATCCCACAAAATTTCAGGGTCAACTGGGGGTTGATCATTCTCGCAGTCACGGTCCTCCAGCTCAGGGCACCGAGATCCCCTTGGTCCATCATTTGTGTTGAAGACAGAGGCAAAGAAACTGTTAAATTCCTCTGCCTTGTCTCTGTCCCTGTTTGTGAGGTGACCATCCTCATCCTGTAAGGGGTTGATGATATTTCTATACTGCCTATTGCCATTAATATGTTTGAAAAAACTCTTTTTATTGTTCCCCACATTTCTGGCCAGCTGCAACTCCAGCTGAACCCAGATAAGTGTGAATTTTATATTATTCAACAAAATATGTTGTAATTATTTTTTCGGGGGGTAGGGGTGTTTAACCAAGAAATTACACATAAAAGTTATGATAGAGGGCTCTTATTTTGCCAGCAAAATTAACCACTCAGAGTTAGGACATGCTAGGATTAAGACTGCCTGATAACTTTAATTCAGAGTATTTCTTATATTCATTATGAAAAAGCCTTTAATTACTTGATTGCCTACATATTTTTCCACTTAGATGGCAAAGCATACTTAGTAGTAAAAAGCTGATTAAACATTCCAAGCAGACCTCCTTCTCCTTTATCTGCAGCTGTGATTGCTTAGTACTGATTTTAATGACCAAGTCAGGCCACAGATAATGAGGAACATTTATTCGCAGTGACCACCTATGATAAATCTCTGTACAAAGTAATGAATACAGTTTAGTTTAGAATCCATAGGATCTTTAAACTATTTTAATCATGAGACAGTGTTTTCTCTATCTTCAGCTCTTTTTCATTCAGCATATATATTTATAATGTAGTAAAAAAAATAATAAAAGTACACCCCTAAAAAGAATAAACAGAACACATATAAGAACTAGTGTTTCACCTTATGACAAGATGAAGAGTGATCAGGAGCTAAACTAACCCAATGATCCTACCAGCCACAAGATTCCAAGGAAAAATAAATAGATTGCAGAGTTAAGATATTTCCAAGTAAGTTGTAGGTCTTCCATACAGTAATCTTTTATAATGATAGACATAATAAAAATATGGAGAAAGAGGAGTAACTATTAGCTTTAACATTTGGAAGAAAAATGATAGAATGAAAGAAACAGTTTTTGGTAAGCACTTAGAAGCAAGGATGAATAACAATTAACACAGGATTGTCAAAACCAAATAACGTTAAACCAACTAAAGTTGTACCTGTAATGTAGCTAACCTTACAGATACAAATCTTGATTTTAAGGACTTCTAATACTGTCTTATACAATATCCTCAGCAGTAAGCTGATAAAACACAACCTAGATACCTGCTGACCCACTCATCTTTGGCTGAGGCTAAGGCTGAGACAGTTGAAAAATGAAAATTGTCTTATCACAAAATCACAGCTTGATGGCTGCCAGAGATTCTGTGAGGGTACTCAGATATGTCAGTGCAAAATAATAGCAGAAGCCTTAACAATACAAGCACAGAATGGTATTGGAGGCACCATGGATACAAAGAGAAGGCAGCAACTTAATTACATTAAAACCATGTAATTCCATGAACGAGGTAACACTGGTTTTAGGGATAGCCAAAGAAGAAAGAACTAGCAGACTATATTGGTAAACATTTAATGATGACCACAAGCAAACAGGAGGACAAGGAGGAACAGTTAGGATTACCATGCTCTTACTGGGGAAGAGCTTGAAATGCTATCAATTCACTGTAATGACCCTGGCCCTTTCTTTTTAGACAAGATGGATGCCATCAACCATAGGACCAAGAAACATACAGGAGGATTAACTATGAATGTATCTACCAAGTGTATCAGTTTTATCTGCATAATTACTGGGAAGGAGCAGTAATAACTGGATGACTCAGTCTATACACTAGTAAATGGGCTAATAAATCCATCACTGTCTGGATTAGACTAAGATCTCAGTAGACTAACAAAAGACTTTTGACATCAAAAAACCCACATAAAATTGCACAGGAAATCCAAATTCAAAGACTGGGGGCAATTCAAGCTGTAGTTTGCAGTGCAACAGTGTTTTATAATGATTGACTGTCACAGTTACATATACACTAGGAAACTAAGCTAAAACAGGCATAACACCTTACATCTAGTGGTTTTCCTCAAATTTTCTACTAGTATATTTTTAAACTGATCTGTCAAGTGTCAAAAAGACAAACAAAACCTGTATCAAAACCTTGCCACTCACCACAGTGAATTAGAAGGTCATCATGAAATTCATATAACTCTTCCCGAATCTCCTCTGGACAGGGACAATCCTCTCCCAGTTGAAAATTCAGCAACATATTAATCTTTAAGAGAATTAAAACGTAGTTAAAACACTGAGATAATCTAAGACATATTCTAATATATAGCCATACTTTACCTGTTTATAATCAAATTAAAATAAAGCACAAATTTCTTATACAGTTTAAAGGAAATACTCAAGCAATGATACTTTGTAAGCTTTAATTACGATTAGCATACCAATACAGAAAATGTATCAAGAATAGTGTGGCCAGCAGGACTAGGGAAATGATTGTCCCCTGTACTCAGCATTAGAGAGGCTGCACCTCAAGTACTGTGTTCAGTTCTGGGCTCCCCACTTTAGAAAGGACATGGAGATACTGGAGCATATCCAGTGAAGGGCAACAAGGCTTGTGAATGGTCTAGAAAACACATCTTATGAGGAACAGCTGAGGGAGCTGGGTTTGTTTAGTCTCAAGAAAAGGAAGTTAAGAGGGGCCCTGTTTGCTCTCTACAACCACCTGAAAGGAGGTTGTAGTGAGGTGGGGCCTGGTCTCTTCTACCATGTCTGCAGTGAGAGGACATGAGGAAATTGCCTTAAGCTGAGACATGGTAGATTCAATTAGATATTAGAAAAAATGTTTTCACTGTTAGGGTGGTCAGGCATTGGAATAGGTTGCCTAGGTTGGAATAGGTTAAGAGGCATCTGGATCTGGCACTGGGTGATGTGATTTAGTGGTTTAAGAGTTGCAGTGGTAGTGCTGAGTGGACTGTTTGACTTGATATTCTTAAAGGTCTCTTTCAATCTTGACAATTCAATGATTCTATAATTCTACAGGGACACTTGATAATAAGACTATTTCCTAGGGACAGAAAAAAAATATTTCTAACATACACATGTCAGTTCAACACTAACTTCATGCTAACTTTGAGCAACTAAGATCATCATCATTTTACAGTACTGGATGAATCTAAGCTCCTCAGCACTGGACAGCAATATTCAAATTTTCTATGCTGTTGAGAAATCTTTAGTAGAAAATTTGAGAAATTACTTTGGTTTACAGCTTAAATTCTAGAGTAGAGGCTTAAGCATTCTGACATTCAGTATTTTGTGGCACAAAAGAAATTTTATTTCAAATTCATTTTGATTCTCCAGCAATTCAAATGGTAGTTTATAAGTCAGGACTCTATTTTATCATCATAAAGAATTTATTTAATCTTTAATTCAACCATATATTTAGTATTACCTGTTCTTGAGGAGGAGACCGAAATTCTTTAGTCTTCTTGGCAGTCAAAGCAGCAGACATGTTCAAGGCTTGCATGAGTTCATTGTACCTGTATTTCTGATTATACTGCAATTTTGATACGTAACGGTCTGCAAATGATACAATTGCTTCCACTCTATGTTGTAGTTCACAGTCACAAAAATAATTGAGTAAATGACACATCTAGGGTAGAAAAAAATAGACTTAAGATTAATTGTTTTACAAACTGTGGGGAAGAACTGCAGTGAATCGCAGTATACTGCATCAGATTGTAAAAATTAGACACATTTTTGTTTTAACAATGTAAAGGTGAAAAAATGTTGTACAGTTTCATTATCTGATCAATAATTCTACATTACATTCACAGTTTTTCACTCCATGCATCCAAAATATGTAGACATCATGCACTAGTTTGCCTTGGAATGGTCCTTTACAGATCACCTGGTCTAACACTTTTTACAAAATAAGTAAGTATCAACTTATCTATTTTGAGTGTAGAAGAACTACAGTAACATTAAATTTGGTTATTAAAAATGAGGTTATAAGGCAAAGTGGAATTAAAGACCTTCAGAATTTCAACTCTTTTAAACTAGAGAACACATAAAAAGCACAATCTTTTTTCCATCAAGAGTAGAACATAAATAATACATTTATATTAAATGGTCACCTGAAGCTTAACAGATTCTGGTAATCTTGTCTGCAATAAGCCCTTTGCAGGAGCTTTTGTTTGTTTTATTGCTTTCTCCCCAGCTTCTACATCTTTTTCTTCAACTTTTGTAACTTCTTCCTTCTCTGTTCTTTCTTCTGTTTCTTCCTTGTGATCTCCAAACACAGTGGGATCAATGAGGAGTAAAATCTGCTTCACATCATCATCATCAAAAACACCCATTATGAGCAATGTCGCTATCAGTTTAAGAACAGGAACAAACTGGAATGCAACTTGTCCTCCAACAGGGTCCCGTATATGAGCACCGCTACACTGTACTGCCTCTGTTAACATACTTATGGCCTTGGATTTAAGCGTCTCAAGGGGTATTTCTGGACTGGATGTCTGATGTTCTTCAGTGGTCGCAATAAAGCATGGAGTAGAAAAATTAAAAGCTGGTTTCAGACAAGTGCTAAGCCCTACTCCAGGTAAACCATGCTTCTTTGTTTCATTGGGATACAATTTAATAGTTCGAGTTTCATCTGTAACTGGAATGATAAATTCATTGCTCATCATGAGCTTGGCTTTCTTGGCATGCTCTAAATGAATACTAATGAGCAAGTCGTAGAATCCAGAACGTAGAAGTCCAGGTAAGTATTGATTATCTATTGTAAAAAATAGCTGAGATATGTCCACATGGCTACAAAGTGCATAAGCAACTCTAGTGTTACCTAGAGCACTAACTGAGCTATAGAGTTTTAAAGTGTGGTAGTGAAACTTCATCAAATCTTCTTGTTCACATAGTTCCAAAATATCAACACATCTGTTAGAAAATAAAGAAAGAGAAAACCAATCAATCCTATGAATAATAACTTTGTAAAAGAAAAGTTTTGTGATCTCTGCACATTTTGGTCAGTTCCTCTTTAAACCACTAGTATTAAATTAATAGTAACTAGTCTTAGTATGTGGATTGTCCAAACGCAGTAAATGGTAGCAATTGAGATTGTTTAAAATTAGTACTCCTTATGAAAAAAACCACCCAAAATGGAAGGTATAGGTGCTTTTTGAAATATATGGTAAATTAGAACTTGTTTTTAAAATAAATATATTTGCAATGCTGAAAATCTCTGTTACTACTGTCACTAAGCTGTGCCTTTCTAGTTTACTCAGAATTATGGTTTTATTTTTTCCACAAGACACAGTATTTTTTAATCTTTTCTTGAATTCAGTTTTATGAACAATAAATTTTTTTATTGAATTATTAAAAGAAATTTAAAAATAACTGATAAAAGTGCAGCAGTTAAATTATCTTTCTGCTATGCTTTTGCTGATAGTTTGATTTTTCACTGGTTATGATATTTTATCCTCATTGTGAAGATAAAACCTAATGAAAATCTAAGAAAGGCATGACCTTGTCAATAAGAACATAAAAACTTAATTCATGTAAATTCAGAGCAGATGATACAAGAACAGACTACATGCTTTTATTGCAGAAAAAAAATCAGCAAATTAGTACTTGCATATTCTTTATATTTGTTTTTTTCAGCCTGAGAAAAATCTTTAAAGATTTTTTTATAGATTTTTAAAGATCTAGAGATTTAGGGTATGTTACTTTATAATTTAAATAAAATCAAATAGCCACTTTTTCTCTCATGTATGCAAAAGTCATCACTTGGCATTAAAGTTCAGTCTCTTGTACTTAAATTTTCTGATCTTATCTGCTTAATTATTGTTATAGCAGATAAGATGAGAAATTTTCAACAACTATGGTGTAAATATTCTCTAAGGCAGGTTTAATCAATACTCTGACATCTGGTTTCAATATGCTTTGTCCACATTAAGTAATTTTATTTCCTTACAAATGTACCTGTTTTCTTCCGGGATATGAAGTGCCATCATCTGCAGAGGTTCCAAACACTGCACAACCCAGCCATGACGTTCACTGACACGCTCAGTTTCTACTCTTAGAAAGCTGTTTGGCATTCTGCTCCATAAAACAGGTGTAATTGTTTGCACATCAAGGCGAGGGGGACACTGAGGAACAGGATTTCTTTCTTCACTTTTAAAAATTGCTGCTGATAAAGGCATGGTATTCTGAAACAAAGAAGTGTATTCAAATATTTTCGTAATGTCTAATTATAAATAAACTGATAGCATTAAAAGGAAGTATAACTTATAAATAGCAAAGAAATCATAGAAAGATAGACGTTATCACAACAAACAAAATCCATTAAATAACCTCGACATTAATGGTGTTCTCCTCAAACAATATGAGTTTATTTTGACAAATGCAGATAAACAATTAACTGCACATATAATTACATTTACAGAAGTAAACACAGAATTCAAATTAAGATTCTTGCCCTTGATTCAATTTTCCTAAACAAATTCAAGTGAGCAGGAATCTGCATAAGAATAAACAGATTTAAAAGAACGCCTTTACATGAAGGTTCTCTTTTTATAAAATATAAAAATATTTCCTACCTTTAATTTACCAAGTTCAAACTGAACCAAGTTAGTGCTTGTAGGCTGTAAAAAAGCTGCTGGAAAAAGCTTCGTGTTTGGTTCAACCTAGAAATAAGATAAGATTGAAATGTTTTAAAAATTAAAAATGCAAAAAAATCTCCTCCCTGAATATGATATAAAATAAATTCTGTATGGCTTACACTTTATTATCAAATGACTCCAGACACTTTATTAGAGTGGTGAATAGTGTCTACTTGTAGTTCACCTCTAATATAGTAAAGCATTTGCAGTTATCTTTATAGGGCCACCTGATTTTCAGACAGGTGTATCTGTTGCCTTATGTGCTCTCAACACCTCTCACAAGAACACTGTGTGGTTTCTTCTCAAAAATATCCAGACTCAACCCTTTATAGTAGAGGGTGAGAGCATGTGTGATTAGGATAGTGCAAATCTTTATTTCCTTTCAAGATTAATGCTTTTCTAATACATATTCTAAAAGTAAAATAATGTAATTTTTTTAAAGAGCTCTTTATTTTCAGGCTTAGCATCTGTCTCCAGTCTTAAAAAATTGCAGTGAATCACACTGAATCACGGTGCTACAGTTTTAAAGTGTCTGGTTGTGTTTGGGATTTTTATGACTGCTATGTTATCCTTCTTTCCCCATTATAGTTGGACTCAAAGTGCATGTCAGTGTAAGACCAGTTTATTCTGAAGAATTCTCTACAAGATCCCCCACCACTACTGCCATGAAATAAAGATTATTTATAATATAAATTATTAAATTGTAATGTGTTTCTATTATAAATACAATATTTATAATTATTATATTATTAAAATATAATTATAGATTAGTATATTATTTAAAGAATGTCAGTGCTCCATGGTAGCTGAAAAAACGTACATCTATACAATTAAATCAAAGTTTCAACAGTTCAATGAAATATATTATTCATATCATTGTGCATTTTGTGTAGCATGTATATACATATACATTATACATACTGAGAGTCAAAAAATTAAATTAAAAAATACATATTCTTTTGGACGAGAAAACAGATCCAAAACAAAATATAATTTAAAAAAAATGCAAAATAATACCCTATACTGAAAACAAACGTATGCAGAATAAAGATTTTTCAATACTATCACTATTGGCATAGAAAAAATAATATAGGGCTAGATATGTACATTCCAAACTTTTTGATAAGTAAAAAACCACAACCTCAAATCCAGAAACAAAAGGTATCTTGGACTGCAAGACATTACTAATGTGCCTATTATTTCATTAAAGTCTGAAGATAGCTGAGACAATATAACTCTCAGTCTCTGACCAAAGATAGCTATTTCCTAGTAATAATAATTGAATTTGTAATTTCTAGCCATGTCTGAGGATCAGAGAACTATTACTAAAAAAGTAAAATAAAACATCTTTAAACCAATATTTAAGATCTCCTTTCTGCTACAAATACCTTAACTGTGACCTGACAATTAATGACAAAATCTCAAATATGTATGTATACCGCATCTTCCCTTTACCTTTCTAGTGGTTTGGTTTGGTTTTGTTTTCCTGAATATCACTATGGCATTCAATAGTTAAATCAGGAACTACAGCAAAATTCATTTTATCTCCTCAATGTGTTGACCCATAGACCTTTTAAAATGAAAACAGCATACAAATATTGTCCTCTTTCAGTTAAGAAAGCTGAGAAGTGCAAGAACTTATACGACTAGAATAATTACCTAGACCAGACAAATATCAGTTATTTGTGGCAATTTGGGCAAGTGATTAGATTTCTTACAATATTTTAAAGATCGTACTTTATGGTAAAAATATTCAAGAAATGGAAATTACATGATGCTCTTCTCACTACTTTCAAAACTACAGAAAATACTTAAAATAAGCAAAAATTGAGTAATATTTCACCCTCAGATTTAACAATCCTGTTGGAATATACTGTTTTATCTCTATAAAAAGTGCTGGTTTTTCTCATTTGTTGGCAGACCAAGTGTTATCATGTTTATTGAAAAACAATTCCAAAAGCAACTCCAGGTATTTTTCCACGACAAAGAGAAGAAACAGAAGAGAAATATTGGTATTCTCTGAGATAATTTTAAATTTAATACAGAGAACGTGGTTATATTAAATGCAAGTCATATGAGGAAAAACCTGAAAGTGTTTTCTACACTAAATTCAGTAACAGGCCTCTTCTACACCTATCTTTCCATAGATCTCCTTGCAAAATAAAAACAGCTAAAGGCTGTCCATAAAAAAAACAAACAAAAACCCATCATAAAAAAAACACACCAAGCTTCCATGGTTTTCTTCAGAAGCTGTCATATTAATTAGTACCTAGTTAGAAAAACAACAAAGCAGGGCTTAAGCACTTTAATTATGTGGGTTTTTTTCCCAGGATGTTGACATTCAATATCCTCCCAGTGTGGCACGGAAGTTTCTGACCACTATTACAAAATATACCAAAATCACAGCTTCTAGATAATCTCCTACCCCCATTTACAGGCTATATGCCACCCTGCCACATTCATTTTCAATGGAGTCAGTATACAAGTTCCATTAAATTTAGTCAGATAACATTTCAGTTTTATCTGGATTAAAAATTTGGGGGGTGACCTTGAAGAAAGCAATGAATTGTTCCTAACACTGGACAACTTCTTCCACAGTGGATGCTCTACTATGGACAACAGATCTTACTAAGAGCAAATCTCAATAATCTGGTGCTGAAAGCTTCAGTCAACTACTGATCCCTTTGCATAATGACTTTTCATTTTGAGCATGTTGATAGTATTTAGGGCCCACCGCATTTACTTTGGCTTTGTACATTAATGCACATTTGAATTTAAGGTTTTGAAATTTGTCAAATCACAAGGTCTCCAAATCACAGCTATCTGCAGAAGACACAAACCACAGTAATAAGGAACTAAATTTTTTTTCTCAATTCATACCAAAAATTACAACATTTATAGTTTAATTTTGACTTTATGCTAATTTAAATATTTACTTCCCCTATATTGTATAACAGATTCAGTTGATAAAAAATATTTCAAAGAATAAAGTTATAAATCAAGATTTAATGTTATAAATCAAGATTTTGTATCACATGAACTGAGAGGTTAAAAAAAATATTTCTCTGAACATATCTACCAATAGTCCTTCCTCAACACTTGAAACAACTGTAAGAAGTTCAAAAAAATTTAGCCTTATAGTAGAAAGAGTGAGAAAAAGAGGGATAAAATCAGAATGATATAGGAAAACATGTTATTGTCACACAAATGGCATGATATCTTTATCCAGTTAGATATCTGGAAAAGAAAAATAACATCAAAATCAGCATCTTACTAGATAGCTTTCTGAAAATCTGATAATACCTGATAACAACTGCCAAGTTCTCTTCCATTGGCTGTGAATGACACCATTCCAGTAGCCAGGTCAACAAAGCATCCAATTTCTATATCAACATTACTGCGACCTGATCTCTGGGAATTAGCAATTACATCTCCTCCCCAAACCATATAACAGTTGCTGCGCTTCACACTGAAATAACAGCAAGAACAAAGTATAGGTCACACTGCACTTCCATATTTGGTGAAGATGTACTTTTTCAGTGGAGTAACAGTTAGAGATCCTCAAAGGTGCTTGTCATGCTATAAGTTTTTTTGCTCATTAACAAATTTTTTTTCGTAATATATGCATCAGACTAAATAATTTCTTTCTCCTATTTTAAAATTATGAAAAAATTTCACGGGCCTCTGTGTGCACATATAAGATACAGTAAAACAAACAAGTTTATCTACAGTGAGTAAATATAGATGTTAAATGAAAGAAACATCACAAAACATTCTTTCAAATGGACATTAATGATAAATATATTCACTCTAAGAAGTCTACATATGAAACATTCATATATAAATGAGCACAGAAAACCCAAACTTCATAACCAAGTTTCTCATTAGTTTAAATTAATGCTTAAAATATCATAAAGCTTGCAAATAATTAACTTTTTAACAACAGTATTAAAATATAAATTTAATAAGTGATAAATAAATGCATACCTTTCATGAACCCTTCCTCTCTCATCTCCTAAAGTAACTGTCACTGTACAATTTTTATTTAGGTCAAAATTCTCACTGTAAAAATGATAGTCTGGTGTTACCCAGCCAACCCAGACAGAGGATGGGTCTTGGCCAGCAAATATCCTTAGTGAGTAAAAATACTGAAAAGAGGAATAGAGCATATTAGTAATAGAAGTCAAGGAATTTTATCAAGGAACATTCAAATAGTGATTTTAAAAAAACCCTCCAATATATCAAACTTTAATAGTAATTCACATTCTCTTAAATGAATTTAAAATGCTCTTAAATTAAAAAAGCAGACAGTGGTTTAAGATGGTGAAGTTTATGCTTCAAGTTGTGTAACTCTGGACATCATTATTTATAAACATTGCTATATCATAGCAAATTATTAAAAAGGCTACTTTCAACAGATCAATTTCTAATGAATATTGTGCCACGACTAAATCTACTTCAAAGCATTTGAAGAACTAAGTATCTCAATATATTTACTTACTGTAGTAGAAGGAGCAGCAATTTCTTGGCTGTGCTTTCTACAGATAAAGAAAAATCAGTAAATAAGTTTAAAAAAAAGGTAGTAAAAAGCTGCTCGTTATTAGACTAAGTATACTTACAAGCTAACTAATGTTTGCTGGGTACGTAGTATGCATTAGTTAAGACTGCAGAGGATACAAATATACAAGAAAAATAACTGATTGCAGTTAAGGTGCTGCTTAGAAATGAATAATTTTAAACCTTTTGAAGCACCTCTTTAGATATGGTTCTCTCCTGTCTTTGTCTGCAGCAAAGGTGGGTTATAAATCAATTAAAACCTTCAAGAATAAAAAAAAATCTTAATAACATGCCTCCTATGCTATGTGTTTAAAAACAACTATGAAATTTTGAGTGTACAATAATAAAGAATAACAGAACATATTAGATTTACATGGAAAGCAAGAGATAGGATAACTAAAGCCAAGCCTGACCGTTTTTGGAAAACATCAGATGAGGCATTTTCCACACCCATGCCAAAGTTGAACGATGAGTGGAACTCAACAGGCATACTCAAACGACAGTATATCATGTCTGAATTGCTGTTCTGTGTGCCAAATGTTTTGTGAGTAACTTTTAACCGAGGTGGACTTTCAATGGTTCCATCAATTCTCCATATCTAAAAATAACAGAAATATTTTTAAATAGTATTATCCAAAAAAATTCTGAAAACTTTCATTAAGCAACTAGAGAATGAGAAAACTGAGAGAGCAAACTTAAATTTTTCAAAAAAAGTTAACTTCAAAACTATGCAACTTTGTTCTCTGACATTGAATCTAACCTGCAAGGGTTAGAGCAAGGGAAGCAACAGATTAGGTATAATCTGATTACAGTATTTCAAGTTGTTCTAAACAGCATAGAAAACCCTCTATATATTTTATTAAATTAATTAACTTTGAGTGCACAAGTCATTGAAAAACTGCTGCACAACAATCAGTAGTTTTCTACCACAATGAGCAAAAATATCAATTAGAATTGTTCAGATGGCCATTACAGTAGTCTGATACCACTTTCCCTTGTGCTGGAAAAGTGAGTATGTTTTTAAATTCAGTTACAGGAACATTTAAAAAAATTTTAGAGACAGGAATAGTGTTGAAGTGATCCTAATGAACTGAAAAAAAATGCTGAGATCATTTACCTTGAATTCAGTGAAAAGTATTTTACTTAGGAAGGAAATGTTCAGAGAATTATTAAGGAATAGTTGGTTATATCTAAATTAAAGTAAATGTCTTAGATAGTTCATAAAAAAAACCACTTATCAGGAATTCAAACATCATTTTGCAATATATTAATAACAAATATTTTATAGAAAATACAGGAATTATTATTCTGCTCCAGAGTACATTAGTCAGGGAGTTGTGGAATTCCTATCACTGGTGCATCATAAGAATGAAAAAAACACTCAGCAACACCACAGGTACACTTAAATGTCCTCAGACTTCAGCTGAACAATTTTGACACATTTACGAAATATGTATAGTAGAGAAGGTTTAAAAAGTGAACGTACATGTAAGACAGAATATAAAAAAAACATAACTGACATGTTTCCAGTAACTAATCACAAAATAAATTAGTAACACACATAATTAAAAAGATAGATATATCCATAGGAATCTATACTGCCATAAATGAAACTGAAGATAGACAAGATCATCTGGAATTATCCGAGTGACTTAATAGGTTTATATGACAAAGTATCCGATGACAGTAAGTATCAGTAAGGGTTTAATGTCTCAGCTTGCTAAACAAACAGTTGTTAAACAGGTGTCTCCCTAACTTGTAATGTTACCTTAATGTGAGGATGATTTTTTGGTACATTGACAAATGTTGGTAAGCGTTTACTAAACCACATAGCGACATCTCGGTTCATGTTGACAGCAAAAGGTTCAAAACCTTCTTGAAGGCCACACATTGTATAATACTTGAATGTACTGGCATCCATTCCAAGGTTCATGCGACCAATCTGAGATAGGCCCAGTGCACAAATTGGAACAAAACCTAAAGAAACAAAAATCAAAAAAAAAACCCCAAGAGTAATTTAGTTAAAAACACAAGCATTTTTTATTTTGGATCCTTCTAATGTGGACTGAACTTTAGCTCCTACAAGTAATGCACATGAAGTGATGACATTAGCAAGGATTTAAAGCCACTTTAAACACTAATTTCTAGATTCAATATAATTGCTACCAAAATTTCTGAAGACTTAGGCATTATCCCATTTATTTAAAAATTAAACCAGTTCAAACAGTTGTTCTTAGTAAGTAGTAGATTTGTGTGAAAAATAAACAAAAAATGTGAAGTCAAGAGGTAGTTTTGTGGACAATCACATTTGAAAATATTTGCTCAAGTCAGTTATTAATTTATTAAAATAATTCATTTATCTTCCTCATTTTTAGACTAACACACATGGTTTTATACAATGAGTTGGACTCTGGAAGCCAGCCTTGGCTAGATCAAAGTTATTTAACAAATATTAAGTATGATCTCTGAGGGCACTGAAGTTTCAAAAGGACTTTGAGAAGAGGTTTAGTTATCTCAGTACATTATTGCCAGCCTTCATTCCTCCATCATTCACAATGGACACACACTTCCTTAATGCTAGTACTTTTTATGACTCAACTCTTTGATCTCCATATAACTTTATAGCAGCCAATAGACAGGGAAGAAAGATTGTTGAACTATTTCTCCATTTCTCAAGAACCAGAACTTGGAGACAGCAGTTCATCCCCTAAAGGAGAAATTTTCTCTCCCAAACTTTAATTTAAGCCTTCAGAATAGCTTTGTTAAGGCAGACCCTCTTTCTCTACTGTTAGAAAAACTCTGTCAATGGTAACATCAAAGAGGCACAGTGAGCAACTGCAAAGTCTTCTGGCCATTACTAACAGGTATGAAGCTACTACTGGTTGGAGAAGCTACACTTACAAAAAAAATGTCCACTAATACATAAAGCAGAACAGTTTGAAAATATGTCCTGCCTCCTTTACTACAGACATATAGGTACTGCTTTTAGAAAAAACAAAGACCAAAAACAGAAGATGAAAATTATGCCAGGAAAAGGATAAATTCAGATCAGCTATGAATAGGATGAAAGAAAAAAAAATTACAAATCACTCAACTTATATTCTTTGGATGCAGACTCTCACACATAGTGAAGGACATACTCATTATGTGCTTCACAGACATGAACATAATACATTTATGCTCCAGTAAGATAATCAGAGACTACATTTTCAGCTTTTGAGAATTTTTCAGGATACTTATTACTACCATCTCTTAGTACTGAAGTTTAGTCCTGAGAGTAAGCCTAGCAAAGAGCAAGGCTTGAAGAAAATTTACCCATTCTGACTGCTGAAATCCCATTAATGTGGTCAAAGGAAAAAAAGAAAATCAATTGGTGCCACAGAAGCACTCTCAAAGTAAATATTTATGAAGCTAAAGTGTAGCACAGTCTGAAGGCTCACACCGGTGAAATATCATTTCTCAGCTCACTGAATCATTATGACAGACTAGTTTTTCTGGTGGTTGTTTTGTTTTGTCTTCTCAGAACCATATGACTAAAAAAGGGAAATTACCATTTTCTATTCCAAAGTCGGCAAATGCAAGTTCTGACCCTTTACTCGTTATTAGCAACTCTCCATTCAGAGTAAAGATAATTGATTTGTCATCCAAGTTTATCATACAACCAACCACATCTCCTGGATGCCAGCTTCGTCCAAAGAATCCACTGCCTTGATGCCAACGCTGGCCCTAAATGGAAAAACAAGTGAATAACCACAGTGCTAAAATTAGAAATTAAATACAAAGTAAATAAAGAAAAACAAACATTTCATTTTCCAGGATCTCCAAGTAATTTGCAAACTGATCATGGCTTTTGTCTTAGAGATAACAGAGACAAAGAGCAACTAAGCCCTAACTTCAACAATTTAGAATCTGGATGATAACTACTGTTCACTGGATTCCACTTCTCACATGCACTGTAATTATTATCTTTCTGCTCTTGTAGAAGTCAAGCTTCGGAAGAAAGAACATGCAGAATGCAGAAAAGACAGAAAAGGGAAAACAGAACTGTGCTTCCCTCTTCCAGTCATCGAAGAAGCTTTTGTTTGATTTTTGTAAAACACCACATTAGAAAAATGGAAGTGAATGCTGTATTTTGTTTATGATTATGACAGACTTCTTTAATTAGTTGGACAGATCCTAGGAAGATATAAACCAACACATCTGTATCAGCATAATTTCAATTAACAGAACCAAAATGCAGATACTATCCTGCATGAAACAGAGCTCAGAGATATATTTCTGTGAATCAGAAAAAATTCCTGTACTTGATCTGGAGTATACAGAGGAAACCTATACTGTAGTTCTCTGTCTAGCCTGTTCATAGGTCAAAAGAGGTGAAGTTGTACTGACTTTGCTTCCTTCAAATACAAATGCTTGGTCATCAGCTCCCAGCTCTATGTCAGGTCGACAGCCTGGCCTGGCCCAGCCAACACGCATATCTCCACCTGTCACCGCTTCAAATTCAAAGTACCACTTTCCAGACTTCACTGCATAAGATTTTTCTACTCTGAAAAATCGTATCTTGTCGATGCTGACTTTTTCCACTGTTTGGTCAGCTGTAAAAATGAACAGAGAAACCCCCCTCACTTTTAATAACAAAATTAAATTATAAATGTCACTGTCTAGCTTTTCATCTGTCCCCAGTATCTCATCTAGCATTGCATGTTTAAGAAACTTCACAGCAAATGTTACAAAAAGAGTAACAGTAGTCAGCATGCAAAGGCTACCACATTCTAATTCTGTACAGGATGAGTGATCATCTGCTATGTAGAATCAGCATATTTCAATGTACCACTCAGTTCAGACCCCCAAACACAAAACTGAGTAGAGGAAACAGAAGCAAAAGATTACTACATGCAATACAATCCAATGCAATAATGTAGTATCATAAAACAAAAAATTATTTTCCTACACAAGTCAATGCATTTAGAACATTTTTTTTTTAAATTACAGAATAAGTTTTGTTTCATTTTGGATTTTTTGTCAAAAATTACAGTGCTATAGCAAATATGAAGAACAACTTCTAAACAAATTTTTGCTCCTGATTTCAATTCAAAAAAATTATTAAACGTGGTGAGCTTCTTTGAAGACTGCTTAAAAAACTGAAGAAACCTAATCTACATACCATGTAATAATTCTTTTTAAATGCAACCTATATTATTTTCTTTTTTTCCTTCTTTCCAAATGAAAACCAGTATGCCCACTCACACTCCAGATTTTCTCCAATCTAAAAAATCAGGCAATTAGAATTATCATATCATTAACTACACACAATCTTTAAAAAAAACTCCCAACAAAGGCCTAAGTAATATAAAAGTAATTTTAAAAATATGTTTGCACCTTTCATTAAAATTCACTGGAAAAATACACTACTATTAATTAATATCTTCTGTTTTCCCTATATTTCAGTTTTATGTTTTTTCACAGCACTGGGGGGGAAAAAAGACCATGATACTTTTTGGAAGTGCATACCTATCTCTTGGTCAGGTGGTTCAATACTATAACCATAGCCTGCAAATGTTCTAACAGCTTCACGGAGGCTATCTCTGTTTGATTTTTTAGTGCGTTCATCTAATAATGCATATGGCACTAGCCGAGGATTACGTTTGTTCTTAAGATCCTGAAAGGGGTTATAAAAGAGAACAAGAAGAAAACTCTGTTTAAATAACACAAAGACTTATTATAATAAGACAGAATGTATTCTGAAATCATGTTAAGATTACAGAAGAGACAGAGCATTGATGAAGAAGAGTTCTATGAATGCAAGCTCAATTATTAATAATGCAAGACAAGAACGAAAGAGAAGGATGGAAATATATTCCCATACATCCTACAGCTGCAACCATACAGGTCTTACAGTCTACTCAGACTTTCATGAAAAAGGTTCCTTTTCCTGCTTCCCACCCCCTCTAATTTTTCCAGATATTACACAACATTCAATATTTAACCTCTTAACACTCTCTTCCCAACTGACGTTCTAGAACACAAAATCTCACATTCTTTAGTTATTCCAAATGCATCTAAAGAAGTTCCTACCTGCTGAATGCCATAGGTCCATCCTTGCTTTATTCTGTCTTTTGCCCAGACATTATGTGCATTTTCTGCTAGTTTGTCAACTAGAAATTCTTGAGAAGGTAACAATTTCACCTCAGAAAGATCAAGAGGGGCAGGTTTATATCCATTTGACATCATGTAACTGTAAGTCAACAAGGCAAAACAGAGATATCCCAGTTATGGTATTTAAATCATTCTACGTGGCATTCATGGCCTGGGGCTCACTTTCTCTCCGTTTTTTTTATCTCCCGTTCTCCTATTTCTTTGCAAAAATCCTGCATTACATTTGGTCATTGACTGGGATATAAACTGGATTCTAGCTAACAGTCTCATTTTCCACCTACTCACACACTAGCTAATTAAATGTGACTCAGATCCATATATGCATGCCTAAATGGTTGCTACAAAACAACAAAATTGTTGTTGAATGAGTAATTTTTATATATTTTTTTAAAATTTGTCTTTTAAACCTTTCAAATAATTTCTATTTTAAAGATCTGTAGGATGACTTCTTATGAAATTATCTTTTATGTATTATTAAGTATGGTATTTTAATTCACTATTCTGTAGGGACTGCATTACCATTTTTCCAACAGAAAAAATCATTTTAACTATTGTTCATCACACTTTTTCATTGAATAATAAGCTTAGTAGATTTTTAGCCCTAACTAGTACCTTTTCCAACCCTTCCATATTGTATAAAGACTACCCTCCTTTTTAGACATGTGCAGAATCTCTCTTGCTCAAATCAGATAATTTCCATTTGCTAGGACAATTCATATAGGCAGTAGGTATTTCAACAAGACAATAGTACTAAACCAGTATTATCATAGACTGCCTGAAGATCTTTTTTCCTTTTTTTAATTAATGCCATCAGCTGGATCAAGATTACCATTTCCCATATCACAAAACTACATATTTTAGTGCTCTCTTTGAAAACCTAACTTTGTTTCTCATGGATAAAGCTGTTTCAGGAAAAATATACATCTCATAGATTGATAAACTGATTTCTCTTTCTGTCTTCAAGTTTTGTTGCAGAACAGGGCTTTAATCTGTCCCAGGAGGACTACAGGGTCCCCACAGTCAACACTAAAATACAGATGTAATCCTTAATTAATCTTCACCATTTTTGGGATGATTACTACTGATGACTTAAAGAAGTCTAAATAAAAAACATATTCAATTCTTTTAGCTCTGATTGCCACAGTTTAGCTTGCAAATAGAAATTAAAGCAAAAAATATATATTTAACACAATAATCTATATATGTACATTTTCAAGAAATGTGCAACATGATAAAAACAGTAATTTTCTACTTTTCCTCTTTAAAGAAATGCATTAATAATGTCTATGGAAATGTGTGTATGTTGAACAAACCTTTTCTTGGAGGAGAGAGAAGGAGAGGTGTAAATTGAAACGAGTTACAGGAAAATGGTATACCTTCTTTCAAGTAGATATATTTACTATCATACTCATAAACTGTTCTTTTCCATGAGGTAGAAAAACACTGAAATGTTGCTTTTAACTTTGGAGTGTCTATTTTAAGATCATGTAACACAAGTACATGTGGTTTAAGTATGTGACAGTTTCTGTCTTGGAATAACTTCACGAGGTGATGTAACACAAGAGTATTCACAGCCAACCATCCTCACAGGCAGGGTAACAGCCTAACCATTGATCTGTAAGACCATAACAAGTATGGGGCTCACATTAAGTATTTTTAAATGACCTTAAAATATTTTATATTTATAATATATAACAATTATCATAAGGTACATACTTTTTAGGAAGTTTGACTTTTTTAAGATCTTCCTCAGCTGCTGGATGAGCATGAACAATGTGACATCCAAGGGCCAAAAGGGTTCTGCCAATATAAAAAAGTAGCATTATTGAAACCCAACATTACACTGCTCACCCATTGTGTAATTTTTTATTTGACTATAAATACACAGAAGAAATTATATTTAAAAAACAGGGAAGTAATTCAAAACAATGGGATTTCAAGACCCAAATAATTTAACTCATAAGAAATAATAAATAAGACCTTCAAAGTCTAAAAAGGCCCAGATCTATAGCTTGGGAGTTACACACTTTATTAAAACTAACAGGATTTGGTGGTGTTTCTTCCTTTGTATCTCTGTGGAGACAATGTTTTTCTAAATCACTCTGAAGGGGCTCCTGGGACTACTGGCAAAGTTAGCAGAACACACTTTAAATGAGATATTCTAATGTTTTTTGTATCTTAAAACAGTATGATTTGCTTGAATAAAAACAAAACAAAAAAACTTTATATTCTTAATATTTAAACCTCACTTGAGCGTTTCAGTTGACATTTGTAGATTATAATTCTTCTCTGTCTCAGGTAATTTTGAGAATTCCACAAGACAAGGATGATGCCTTTTATTATCATCTCGTATCTGCAACAAGTAACAGAAAATAGTACTTTCCTGATATCAGAATCAAGAATCACAGTAAAAAAAAAGTTAATTCTTTGCAATAATGAAGACACTATAAGCAATATCGTTTATCTTTTATCAATGACAGCTACTCATCACTATATAAATGTACTTTCTCACAATTCATTTATAATGCACATTGTAAGTACTCATCCACAATTAAATAACAAAAGCAAGTTTTGAGGAATTTGAATGTTTAAAAAAGTCATCAAAAAGTTAATATCACTGTCTCCTTCCACCTTACATGTTCACCTATTGCTGGTAATGTATAGACAGTCATTCAACATCCAAATCCATGTTTTCTGGTAGGATACTTAACCTAATACAGGTGACTGTACCCGGGCAGGTCATTCAAAATATACCTTGCCATATGTCCAGCCCAGTTCTATTTTATTCATTCCCCACAGTTCATGGATGTTTTCAGCTAGCTTGTCCCTGATCTTTTCGAGATGAAAAGGAAGAGCAATCTAAGAAAAGAGAATAACAATTTCAGAAATAAAAAAAGGTTCATTACCACGCCTTGCATATCCAAGATCATCTAGTTTGGTTAGTACACCACAACACACAAATGAAGAATTGCTAAGAAAGGGGGAAGCTACCCTACTTTTTATAGTGTGAATTTAAATTTTGCATAGATATATTTTATGGTCCAATTATTGCAAATTTCACATACCTGACTGGTGTCTATTGGACAAGGGATAAAAGAAGCTTGCGAGAGGAATTGTGTTGTACCCAACAAATCCCTCACTCCTTCAAAATCTCTTTTATATTCTTTCACTGGTTCCAGTTTCATCTTCTCTTTTGGAAGCAATGCTTCATAACAGGGCGCATAGCCAGCAGGAGGCAGAAATTTAAACTCTCCATGACGTCCACCCAACAAAAAACGAACTCTGTGCAATTTCCAATGAAGCAGTTAGACTCTCAAATAGTCAGTATATACTAGCATTATAAATAAATCATTTAGAGACTTAAACATTTATTTGATTACCATCTACGAAGATGCAGGTGCACTTCATGTTTTCATAAACAGCAAAGAGTTACCAAGGATTGACACGAGCAAATACTATCAGTTACACCATCACCTACCCACTTTTTTTTGAAAATTTGTTTTGGTTAAAGCAAAACTAATCATTTACTCTTGTAGTATATTTAAATGTTTCTCACTTAAAATCAAACAGTTGTAAGTTGTGAATTTTTTAATGGATTTAAAGGATTTGGAAACACAAATCTACTTTAAATTGGACTGTTACTCTAAAAACACTATCAGGAGTATTGGTATATAACTTAAGTGTTTTAAACTAACTTCTCAGTGCACTCAGGCAGGCAGCTGGCTCACAAGAGAAATAAAAACCCAAACAAAACATTAAATCATAATACTTAAATCAAGCAAACTGGGATGAGCTTCAGAAGCATAACTAAGATTCCTAATAAACCCCTAAAGTGTTCTGTTTCTCCTCAGAGATATATTTTTCACATAAATTTAAGAGTATACCAGGAAAAACAAAAGAGATAAAAACTGCCCAGCTTCATACTTTGGTCCTCAAGTAGGCAAACTCTAGAGATAAGCAAACACAGAAAAGTTTAAAAAAACCCTACCCTGTTACCTCTAGGAAATAGCCCCTACATTTGTTGTGATGGAGTGACAAGAAGCCTATAGAAATGCTAGAGCTATCAGATCAGCATATTTCATTGACATTTTTAAAAAGAAGAGAACAATTAAGACATAGAAGTTTTCTCAAACAGGGTGCACATAAGCACAGGTCACAAATACCTGAAATGGTTTAATGTTCACGAGAAATGGACTATTACTGAATAATTCTATTACGCATAAACTTTCTAATTTAATTTTAAAAGTACATTGTTTAAAATATCTGAATGATCCCAAGGCAGCTAAATATTTGAGATGACAACTCTGAGTTTAGATGTCTCTTTATGGAAAGCTCCCACACATATCACAACACTTTAAAAATAAAGGAGGTCAATTTTATCCTAAGACCTAGAAGTCTAACTTCCTAAACAGACAAAAGTCAAAGAAAGAATTGAAATTAAAAACCTCTCATTCAATTCTTCCCTTGCCAGCCACAGATGGGTAAATAGCTCATTGCTTCCTTCCAACTTGCTCAATTTTTCTGAATTGTATCAAATCTCACTTGATCTTTATTTTCTCATTTGTTCGGAGGTCTGTTTTATCCCTGCTCTTCACTGCAGTATCTAAACCTCCATACAGGCTGTATCTTCCTATTTCTGCACAGTCTCTTTTACAAACCTGAACACTCCAAGAAGTTGTGGCTTTATTTTTTTTTCTCTTATTTTAATAGAAATGTTCAAATCTTTTGATTTGAAAAACTTCTTCTACTTTTTCTGACCTTAACCTTCAAAAGAACCCTCCTAAAATCAAATATAAAGCAACATAACTCCAAAGGACAGGAGATAGTGAAGGTCTCTGACAAGGGTAGAGAAAGGAAAAATTGATGATGAAATGATGAAGATGACTCAGAAACAGAGACTGAGAAATTCACAGATAGCAGAGAAAAACTAGATAAACCAGAGCAGAAGTAGAAACATAAGAGTTTGTGCCCAGAACACTCTTCTCCATTCATGAAGTCAGGATTCCCATGTAATAACATTTTCTTTCATACAATAACAGGCACAGAAGATTATATATATCAGGTACTAAAAACTACAAAAGAAAATGCTCTCACAAATATACAAGCAACATTAAATAAGAATGAAGAAAAATAATTACACCAGTTTAGGCAGATTTCTTACAGAAAAAAGTAATGAACATTTTCAAAAACTTTGTACTAATGCAGCTACATAGTAGGGTCACTTCCAGAGAAAAAATGAAAATTGATTTATTAAGCCTTTCCCAGTCCTCTTTTATTCTGCTTGATTCTACAGATTTTCTGAATTCACTAAAGGTAAGATAACAATTAAAAACTGATTACAGTAAGTTCAAAACTCAGTGTTTTAGAAACATAACAGGTAAGGCATGGACAATACTAGTAACAAGATTCCAAAATTGATTCTCATCAGTTTTTTGTGTTTCCTACTCTGAATATAGTATCACTTTTCATGATGATTTAGGCTTTTTACTCCCTGCTGAGAAAGCCAGTGAGAATTTTCATTAGTGCCAAATCTGGTACTGTGTTTCTAACGTCCTTTTTTTCACTGATAATTGGAATGAGACAAAATTAATTTCCCCTAGGTCACCGACTAATCATAAAATAATAATTTTCAGACACTGTGACTTACTCAAATTGTTCACAGGCTCACATTTCACTTTTAAGTGAAATCATCACTGAACAAATCAGCACTTTCCCGACTTCCTGCCAGTTGGTAGATCGGCAGAAACAATAAAAACAGAACAAAACAGAAGAAATCATAAATGAATTTGGACAAGACAACAAAGAAAACAATTAAAATTAAGTTGTACTTACTTTACACCTGCTGATAAGCTTACAACAGGGAAGAAAAACCCTTCTGTACTGAAGTTCTCAAACATTCCCTGTACAGGCTGTCCATTAATGCGGAATGAAATGCTGGGTACACCTAAATCCAAACAGCAGCTAACCACATCATCAGATGCTAATAAATGCTGATTGACAGATGCTACAGCTCTGGGTACTCGACCTAGGATAAAAGTATTCAGTAATCAGAAGCTTCAAGCAGGTTCTTAAAGGTTTGACACTGAAAAAATCAAGCTTCTTCTTCATAGTCATTAAGACATGATCTTGCCTTCATCTGTTTTATGAACAGTTCTGTTTTTAGAAACAGTGAGTTAACATTCTTAAAACTGATATACGGCAGAAAACTGCATAAACTGAGTGATTAACTTGAAACCCCTGACACTGTTCACAAGACAGAACATGCTGAGCTGATATGTGAGTCCACATTGATGCAAGAGTAATGAGGCACAGTAAATTAAATTATACCCTCTTTATAAAACTAACATTTATAGACCTATTTTTTTTAGTTTCTGTGAAATACCAGATTCACATACATGTGAATATTCAGCGGTAAGACACTAGAACAGGTTGTCCAGAGAAGTTGTGGATGCCCCATCTCTGGGAGTGTTCAAGGCCAGGTTGGATGTGGCCCTGAGCAACCTATTTTAGTGGGTGGCATCCCTGCCTGTGGCAGAGGGTTGGACCAAATGATCTTTAAGGTGGCTTCTAACCCAATCTATTCTATGGTTCTGAAATTCTACTGGAGTTGTGATTATGACCAATATCCAGGTTTACACAATCAAGAGGCAGAATAGTATACTGAATTATCAAAAAATGGATCAAGAATTTGATGGGCCAGGTTTTCTTTATGAACTACAGTCATACACTAAACATAGGTAGCTTAACTTTCGCTACCTGGGAAGTTTAGACTTTACAGACATGCGCAGGACTCAGCACTTATAATAGCAATTAACTAGAGATAACACATCTGAAGTAATCTAACATTTAGATATAACTACAGTTTTTCAATCCAATGAATGTCTCTTCAGATTTCCTTTCAAAACAATTCCCTTGAAAACATTACATTTTACCTATAAAGCAAGTCTAATTATTGTGTTTGGAACTTCTTAAGAACAAGTTGAATCAACTGTCCAGGGCAGTTTAAGTACCCGAAATTTTCCCTTACTGCAGGAGATGAGATTTAAGAGACTTTCCAGTACTGTATTTCTGAGGTTTAATTAGAGTTTAATTTTGTATTAATGATTTCTAATGGCTGGATGTTACAGATGCCTCCCAGTCTTCTCCCAAAAAACGTAACTTGTGACATTGGATAATTGTTCAGAAGTGCTAAAATAAAATCTTGAATTATGTGTGCACACACACATACAAATTTTATGCTAGAACAATGCTAATATAATTCATAAATGAAACATCCCCAAATTAGGAAATGGTAGAATTAATGTCATAAAATTAACTTCAGCATATTTATATGTGATGCACTTAAAACACACCTTTTAATTGCAAGACTCCACACTATTATTTTCTGAGCAATTAAAGAATATCTAGATGTGTATAGCATTTAAAGGCACTGAGAAATAAGGGGAAATTAATGATTTTGCCTACATGCCTTGAAAATTGCGCATTAAATCATGACCCACAAGTCGAACAAGCTAAAAAATAATATCATTTACTGTGTATGTAAAAGAGATCGGGAAGAAAAAATAGCATGATACTTCAAAATTAAAGACTGTACACACAAGGACTAAAATAACAAAGCTGGTAATAGTGTAGCAACTATTACTTTTAATTGAAAAAAATGTCTTTTTATGAAGCTATTTATCAAATTTTTAATTCAATTTATTAAATCTATTAGCAAGTCTAAGGATAACTGACATTTTTCTTCAACTGTAGATATAAAGTAAAAGAATAATGCAAATGTAGATCCATATAGAATTAATTCATCTGAGATCAATGCATCCATTGATTTTGAACAGACAGAATTAAGTCAGTATTGATCTAGATCCGGAAAATGCCATTCCTTGATCAAAATCATGAAAAAAGAAGCTATCTGCTAAAAAGCCTGTTTGGTATAATTCAATATTGGCTAACGCTTCTGTCAAGAAGTCTGATCTGAACTTCTAAATAACCCAGAGCTCTGAATGTAGCTCACTATAAAATAACATGTTATGTAAACAAAGGTACTGAAGGGAAAGGTAGGTAACTGCTAAATGAAAGATTAGTGGTAGTTCACAAAGTACTTACCAGACCACAGATGAAGGCCGTCAAAACCATAGGAGTACAGGTCATCACCAACACCATTGCCCCCCCATCCTTCTCCACCTCCAGGATAGGGGGCATAACCTGAAGTAGAGGCCCATCCAACGCGTAAATGGGTGGGTTCTGCCGTCAAGAATGGATCAACCTGATCAATTATTAACTCAAAGTACCACTTCTTGTATTGTGCAGAGCCCTCAGCAACACCCAAAAATATGTTTGGCCTTATGCTAAGAAAGAAAATGGAAACCAGTTAGTGTAAACATAAAATGCAACATATTAATCATATTGCTGTATAATTGTCAAATTCACTTTACAAATATAGTAAGTGTGTAGATATCCACATTTTCCTTACAATATTTTAAAAAGTGACCCATTTTATGTAATATTATAAAGTTGCTGTAGAATCATCTTCTAAAGCAGAGTTCCATGCTTTGAAAAACTTACAGACAAACGAGAAATAACAAGATCATTTCCTAAAATCAAAGTGAGGTTGCAAGGAAATCATATCCCTCTTAAAAGACACAAGTACTTCACAGTATGTTTACATGCTCTGTTTTGATTCAGAAACAAGCAACTCTCACTTTTCAATTTCAGAACAGATCTTACTCTTAACTATTAACCCTAACAATTTCTATTTGAGCACAGTTCCCATTACAAAATGCCATATTGTTAGGAAAAATGTTTTTTTTTCAGAAGTTAATACATAATACATAAATGCTTCCCAAAGTGTGTGTCTCAATATTGAAATCTATGGGACATTTCTTAGGTTACAGTATTTCCTTCCATTAATTATTGAAGATATGGAAGTTCCATTTTTTTCTATATAACAATAAAACATGTCACTATACCTTGTCACATCATTAATCAAACGTGTTTGCAAAAGTAAGTCTCTTCTAGGCAGTAAATTGTCACAAATCAAATTTTGATTGGCACGCACTGCAACTCCATTGCAGACACAGAGAGAGCAAAGCACATCGAGAACCTTAAAAGAAAAATCAGAAAAAAGTAGGGTAAAGGCAGCTAACTGCATATACTACTATTCAGTTGACAGCTTAATTTACATTCAGGATAGACCTAAGGGAGGGAACATAATGCACCTTACCATTTTTGTTTTCTAAATACTTTTCACATATATGGACCAAGTGTAGTCCATACTAGCGATAGAGAATACCAAACATTCATGGAACAGAAATTCTGAACACGGGATTTGAAAAATGCCTCAAAAACCTTCCTTTGAGATACCCTATTCTCATTTTGACTAGAAAAAATCAAAGTTAGAACAGCTGTATGTCAACTCTTTACAATTTTTAATTAAATCTCTTTTAAATTTTGAAATATAAAATGGAATTATTTGATAAATTTCCTGCAGCCCCAAAAAATTTCAGTGTAAAATTAGTGGATGATTCTCAACAGCAATTCTCTGACTGCTCATGAATCTCTTCTAAAATGAGTATTTTCTATATGAGAAATAATCCATTTATTTTTAAAATTAAAAATGCTTGAAAGAATTCACCATAAAGCAAAACAGAATTTCAGAAAGATCTTAAACTCCTACTTTCTTTTTGTTTTGTTTTAGTCTGAAAATTGAAAGAGATCGACATAATTCTCCCACAGATTACTGACGCAAAAGCTTTTGCAAGAGAGAACAGAGTAACCTGGTGTTGTTTAATGCTGAGGGGCAAAGCTGCACACTTCCGCAAAATAATAGGGAAGCTTAAAGATGTACTTGAGCTCTGACAAAGAATCTTTGAGCAATGAGCCCAATCGGTGTAAACTGCTACAGATCACCTAAAAGATAAAGACACATCTTCACACTGTTGATTACCATGTTGGAAACTATTCTACTACACCAGGAGCAGCAGAACATAACATTCATTTTAGCTACTGCTCTCATCTGCCCAGTGAATTTAGCATAAACACACCATCAACAGCAGTTTAAGCTAATATATTGTGGACTTTTCTATGTCCTAGCCCATGAATTTTCCTTCCTACCATCTCTGCTGTTGGGCAGAAACCTCTAGCAGAAGGACAGAGGTAATAAATAACTACAAAAACTCTGACTGGTACTCAGCTGTAAAGCAATATAGTAACATTAATGATAACCAGTAACTCAGAATTTACATGTAAACTGTTTAAATAATCTCTGTGAATTTGCTGACTGTAGTTCTGACAAAAGGCTTTTCACTTAAAAAAATTCTTCAAATCAAAAATTCCCAAGACAATGTTTCTTATTAATAGTACTGTTTCTTATTCCCTGAATCTCAACAGAATATCTAATCTAGCAGGAGAACAAGATATATTGTTTGTGGAGTAACAAATAAATTCATTACTTCCCATTACTTCCCATTACTTACTGAGGTTTAGTCAAAGACATTACAAACAGAAGGATACAATTCCTTTACCCAGTATAGTTCTTTTCCTATGTACATATTTTCTTTTTCTGCTGTAAGTTTTCACTATAATTCCTATATTAAGATATTCCAGCTGAAAGGTTCTTTGTAGGTGACTGGAATAGCGTAGTAATCTTGCTAAGAGCTAAAAATAAACTAAGCTTACTGCTGTAATTTCTATTTTTTTCTTATGACTACTTATATAAGTTCATGCTCCTTAACCATGCTTAAAAATACTGTTCTCCTTTACTGAAGTTGGTTAGGTTCTCTGTATAACTGATTTAAAGGAGAAGGTAATTTCAGCTCACTAAAACTTTCTCTGCTCTTCCTCGAGGTTATCAGTCTTTCAAATAAAATTTTAATTGAGGAAGGAAACTCACATCAGAAAATCACACATAAACCTATATCTTCGTTTGTGTTGTGATGTCATCCTGATCGCAGCCAGAAACTCTGTTCACCTTCTTCTATCATAATAAATTGCATATTGTTGTCTAAATTAATCTCATCCAGTATTTCTTCTGGAAACTCAGGGGTTTTTTCTTTCTTCTGAACACCTGTGTTTTCAGATATTTGGATTATTTTTCTGATTTCTCATTTTATTTTTTTTCTGCTATTATTATTATCACTCAAGTTACGAATTACTCTGCAGGATATAGTTCTCTCTTTCTGTAGATCAAAGGTAGTCCACTGCTTCTGCAGAGCCCTCTGTCACAAAGCAAGCTACTCTGCCCCCTTTCTTACAGCCACGAGAATGCTTCATTTTCTCAGCAAATCCAATGTTCTGACTGGTTACCAATATTTCTTAACTGTTTGCTTGTCAGACATATTTGCTGTATTTGAAAATTTCTGAAAAGCCATTGTATAGTACACATTCTTTTAATCTCAAGAAAGCAACTTTGCAGATGTACTTTGAGGTTATTTTATTTCTTTAGGGGTACTAGAATCACATATTTCCATGCAGAAATTTCTCTTCCCCCTCTCCATCCCCCCCCCAAATCATTCTAAGATTATCAGTAAATTCTTAGTTTTTCCAAACATACCTTGTAATTTCGCCCGTGTTTATCCAACAATGAAATAATGGATTTGATGTGTTCCTCAGATATTATATTTAAAGCTTCTGGGCTTTCAATCAAGATGCAGTGTAGTACTTCCAAAATGCCTATATAAAGGCCACAGAAACAATGTTGTCATTAAATCACCTGCACAATTGAACACAATCTAAAAGTTCAGTGAATGTGTATCTTACAAGATGCTATCTTTTCTCCAGACTAAAAAGAGGATGAAAACACTTTCAAGGAGTATTAATATGATTATTACACATTAGGAATAAACACCTAATAAAGCTGTTAATTCCTGTTTTCTTTTGAAAATAGCCACAATTTTAAAACCACTTGAGAAAATTGCAAATTTAACTCCTTCTTTTCAATGAGAGACATAAAGGTTTTAATAGGGAGCACTGTATAATATATCAATATTTTGTTGAATATTTCATAGTGAAAAAAACCCTGTTAATCTATATCTTCATGGGTTTTGTATGCATGTCCACAAACTGGTGTTATTTAATGGTGCAGTAGTGTTGATACTGTCTTACCCAACCCATTAATTCACCCAAGTCATGTTCAAAATTCATTGGATATGGCATTGCACATACCAAACACACGGAACCAAAAAATGCCACAGAAATGTCTCTAAATGTATCACTTTTTTAAATTTAAAAAAACAAGCAAACAAAAAAACCCATTCAAGCAAAAAACCCAACAGCGTATTTATTTTCTAATGCATGTTGGTTTCAAGGGAAACTGCTCTGACAATAATGTAAGACAGACATTAACTGATGGTTAATTTACATTGTAAAAGTGAGTCTCACCTGAGGAAGATTCTAATCTATCCAATTTACTGATTAACCAATCAAGGTTACTGGAAAATTGAGCACAATTGTTTCTGTTGCCACGAATGAGAGCAGCTGGAAAAAACACAAGGTATAATTTTATAACAGGAGATTTCTGTTTGAAGTCATCAATGTTTATCATGTGCATTTTAACACTTTTTTTAGAGTAACTTCATGAAACAATGAACAAACAGGTCCACATATGTTACAGTATTAAAGAATCAAGATTTTCATTATTTTGAATATCAGCAACTGACATAATTTCTAGAGAGGACATAGTTTTTGAAGTTGACTGGGATCTACTAGATAAACAGGAATTATATGTTTTGTTTATGCTTTATTTTTGTAGTTAAATTTAAATAGAAGCTATCCACCACCCTTGCTTAATGTGTATGTCAAGCACTGTCATGATCACAGGGCCGAAATATTTCTTTTTCTGTTTCTTCCTACCAAGAGTGGGAAGATCATATGTAGAAGTTTAAGATGAGGTGCAGGTTGTGTTCACTGCTGTTTAGTTCTACTTTCTGATTACAACAAGTTATAGAATGCATAGCTTTTAGCATTTCAGTAGTGCAGAATGCAATGTTATTTGACTGCACTTTGAAAGTTCATCAACGATCAAGTCTTTCAAGCAACACTGGTTTTTTTCATCTAGAAGTTATCACTGATCACAGGGGAAAAAAGCAACAAAAAAGCACCTTCTGTATACAGTTGTCAATTGATTTTTATTATGAAGCATTAATATTTATTACATCAGAACAAGTGTGTTCAAAATGTACCTGTAGATGAAAATTAAGACAAAATCTGAAAAAGGCATACATAGCACCAAAAACATTTTTTTTCATGCTACTTTTCTTTAAATTCATAAGACTAAAGTAAAATGCAGGTAATGGTAACTTTCTACTTTCTAAAGCAATGAGAAGACTTCACCTGAAGCACCTGCATGTCTGAGCTATGTGAATAACCTCACAATTCAAAGTACTTCGCCTTGTTTCTTTTATTATTGTCCTGACTCTCAACTTGCTTATTTTACTATGGTTCAAGACTAACTTTCTTTGTAATGAAATTAGAATGCATGTAAACTCCATTAGAAGACAAGATTCTCCTATATGAGGAATAACACAAATCAGTATCAAACTAGAAATTTAAATAAATACACATATAAATATTTTCCATGCTCTATAATTTTGGCCCTTCTACAACACAGCAGTAGTCTGCTCTAGAAACCATGAAAACCGTTGGAAAAAATATTTCCACTTCTGTTTTATATAATTATTTTTATTAACACTTAAATCTAAGTCTCAAGTAACAAACATTGAGGTCAGCAGACCTGATTATTACTTTTAGACTTCCTTCAGCTTCACATACAAAGACTGTTTTCCAGTTTCTCTAATTTTTAAAATAATAATTCACATCTATTTGCATACCACAGGTACACTTCAATTATTTAAAAAAAAAAAAAAAAAAGCTTTTGGCATGCTTCACGGAACCTTTTCCTAGCTGAGATCTATTTTTCTGCTGTATCATTGCTCAGTAAACTCTTTCCTCTGTAATAAATAGCAGTAAGTATACGGAAGTAAATCTGTAATTTACACAATGGAATGAATAACACAGTGTTGTTATGTGACCATCTTTGGTCAATTGTCTTTGATGGTGAAGCAGCAAGTAGAACATAAAGAGTACATATCCTGGGTTTTTTTACATTAGTACGTTTTTGAAGAACTTACCTAATAATTTGTAAAGGAGATTTAAAATTTCTTTCCATGCAGTACCATATTCTTCTCTTGCAATTCCTGCAAAATGAGCTGTGCTGTTGTAGTCATTTAAGCGATCAATGCAATTCAGAACTAGTGCCAGCATTCCCTAAACACATGTGACAGAAAGTGAACTGTACATAAAAAGGTATTTTTTCCTTTATAAATTGGAAAGTTGCATTATCTTAAATTTTAAAAAAACAAACAGCAAAACAACAATTGTGCTTACAGGATTTGAATATGTGTATTTCTGTATAAAATAATTCCTTTTAGAGAATGACTCAATATTGTTCCTTACTCAACTAAGTATTATAAAAAATAAGGAAAAAAAAGCTGACAATAAAGGCTTTTAAAATAATAATGAACAGCCTTTTTTACATAAAATCTTCCTTGCATAAGAAGAAAACACTTTAAATTTATATTAAAAGGAATTTTTATTGATAAAAAGGTGGAAATTTTACTATCCAATAAAATATCTGTAAAAAAAAAATTTAAATACTGAAAGAGATTTTTAACTTCAGTTTGATTGCAGACTCAAATGGTATTGAAAATCTGCAAGCAATTTAAACATGTCTAAAATCATTGTAAAATATGTTTACTATTTATACAGAAACGTAATTATTCTGAGAAAACATATTTTCAGAGAGGAGCGATTCAACAATTATGTAATACATATCCTTCCCTAAAGCAAGCATTCTTCCAGTTTCTAGAGATAAAAAGTTACTGATTCACATCCTGGTGGGCAGAAAAGACATAAGAAATAACATCTATTATTGATCCAGGTTTTATTATTCATTTGGGGTAACCAACTTCTATAACTTCTTGTCAAAGCTGTTTCTTGCAAAAAAATGACATCTGTTTAAAGATGCTCAGAAGTATCAAGATCAAATTTTATAATAGAGGGTTTGTAGCCTGTGACAAGTGTGTGTATGTATATATATATATATCAGCTACAGAACGTTACATTAGAGAACATATGTATACATCTAGATGATAATGTTTAGATTCTTCTCAATGTTTGTGGCACAGTAGACTTGAAATTAAAATAATGTAACAATTCCTCTCTCTGTACCTCTTCTTTGAATAAATTTTGTCTGTTTTTGAGTGAGCGGAGTTTGTTTTGCTTATCTTCATGTTGCAGGTCTTCTTCAGGAAGCTGGAAGTATATAATAAGGTCTTGCAGAGTCTGAGCCATCTCCTCAACAGGCAGGGCAGAGGGTGATAGTGTTCTGTTGTTTCCACTATGGAAAACAACAAAAAAGACTGGCAGCATTAATAATTTTCCCACTGTAATTTACGGTATTGTGTAGCAGCCAATTTTCTGTTGGTATCTAAATCAAGTTTTGTTACATATATGACATATGCTTATATGCATATGAACAACAGATGATCTGAACTGAACATCATTTAAACACCTATTATTTGTGTGCCCAGCACTCATAGCTTCCAGAAGTGGAATCATGCTTCCCTTTCCGCACTGATGTAGTTTTATGGTAATTGATTTTGTTTAGATACTTTAAATCCCTATTGATGATTTAGATGTAATGTGCAGATGGGCTAAAACGGTACCAGTTATTGACGCTATACACGCCCAGTCTTCTAGAAAAAGAACACAAAAATAAGAGGTAATCCTAACCATAAATTAGATCTTCTGTATCTAGTCTATATAGGAAATAAGGAAGGGTAGGATTTAAAAATGGAAAGCATTTCAAGGTATCTCAGTTGTCAGTAAAATAATGTCTCTTTCCTGTTCAAATATTTTCTCAATCCTGTGTGACAACCCAATTTTCCATGGCCTGACTCACTAGTATGAGGAGCTGATTGCTGGCAAAGGTGGCTCTGTTTTCATATCCTCAGCCCAAGAAATATAAAGGAGTAGTGTAGGCCCTTGAGATACTGAAGCAATAATGTTTTAAACACATACTTGTATAATGGCTTCTTTGGAAGGAAATATTTAATTACAAACTAATTTTCCTTTATTTTTTTCATCAAGTAGGTAGTAATACAAGGATATCCACTTGATCATCATAATAAAAACTTCTGCCAAGCACTATGAAAAAATAGTTTCTTCAGTACTACATACATTCTTATACATTTCATTGTATATTCTTATACAAAGTTCTAGGTACCATAGAATACTTATGAATGGTGTTAGACTGAGATCATTTAACAGGTTTTCTTCAATTTAGGATCCAGCTTCTAGATTCTGACTTCAAGGTATTAGATTTCATGTAAATAATCTTAAATAAACTGTTTTATTTATTTAATGGCATTACTAATCAAAACTGCAAATTTAAATCAGTAAAAATATATTGCTAATAGCTTCTAAATTCAAATATTTGAAAGCAAGAAATATACATGCTCTTAGAGAAATTCTTATAATTTCAGAATACTTTAAAAAACAGAGTGGTAATAACTACCTTATAAAGTGGCTGAATAAGCTTGTAGTATTGCGAATGATTCGAGCAGCCTGGGATTCCTCATGCTGACATCTTTGTAATGTGAGACCATCATCCATATGACCTTCTTGGTGTAATATAACCTATTGAAATCAGTAATTATCACAATAGTTACTTTAAAACACTTTCTACTTTTAAATATTTTGTAACATTTCAATATTGCACTGTAAACAGTAATGGTATATTTGGTATGGTAATGGAGCTACCATTTGTTAATCACTTTATCTGGACACCCATTAAGTAGCTACAAGTTTTTCGGTTTCACATAAGTTATTCAGAGAAGACATTTATTCTTCCACAATTCATTAAAAAAATACGCTTAACAGATATGTTCCAATTACAGTAAAAATATTGTTTTTCTTATATTCTATCTGTCAGGGAGAGAGGATCTTCACTATCTTAAGCATCGTTTACTAAAGGGTTCATCCATGAAAAGACTATTGACAAGAAAAATCAAGCTGGAGTGATAAACATCATAAAAGTTACAGTGCAGCTAAAGGTGCTATAATGTTTATGAGCAACTTCTGACTCATTTAACTGTTTCTACACACTAGGTCGGATTCTTATCAGAACCAGATGTGAACATCATGTGAACTTCAAGCAATAATAGAGATCCTTTTGTAGGGTAGGGTTTTAATCTTTCCCTTTAAATAAACACACAAAAAGACAACATAATTTTCAGGCATCCCAAAAACAAGTCTTGGTCATTTTGAGTCATTAAAATCCTACAACAATTTTGTAAAAAGTAAATATGAGCTATCCTGCTTCTTTGTCCAAGAGGTAATCTACTGAATTCTCCATTGAAAAATGTATTTTTTTAGCTTTGAGTTAGTAAAAATTTGCAACTGACCAGTTAGCAGAGTAATTCTGAAGGTACAGAATAGTTAACAAAGAAACTAATAATGTTACACAAGTAGTTACTGCCACAAAGGGAAAGTTATTTACCAACAACTTTTTGTACATACTAGTGTATAGGTATATCAAAGCACTAGAAAGTGATATTTTTCTATACTTGTCAGAATCTAGAGTACACATGTGCTCCGTTCCATCAAAAATGCTGAGGAACTGCTTTTAAAAGAGATAAACGTCACCCTGTGAGTTTATCTGAACACCAGAATCCATGGAAATATGATGGAAAAGACAGGGAAGGTATTTTTGAATGATTTTATCTTAAAGAAGGCTAGTTTATGTTTTGGTCATCTTTTCTCTTGGTTCAAATACTTTTTAAATATAGAATCACACTGTGAGTGACTTTGCTAGCTTGAATACCATTATTTAACATAAAGAAGGGTCCTGAGGTCCCTAAACTGAACAAACACTGAAGAGCGGCTCTTCCCATCACAAAACTAGTAAGAAAATATTTGACATTCATATAATGTCTCTTCAGGCCATTGTATGTAGCTCCAAGTTTTGGAGCTACGGGCATGGAAACATTTGACAGATTGGATATAAAAGCTGCTATGCCTTGCAAAGTAATTGCATCACCATTGTGGAGCAGATATGCACTCTTCTTCCTAAGCATGCAGCAGTTCAGGAAAGAGTGGAGTCTTTTAGAATGACTAATCTTTCCTACTTCTCTGACCAAAAAAAAAAAAATCCAGAAAACCAACAAATAACCCAAACCTCAACTAAATCATCCAGAAACATCACAATTACAGGAAAGTGCGATTTAGAACTCCAGTGAGTAAACCACAGACAGAAGTATTCAGCACTGTCTACATCAGTTCTCCAGATAAAACACTTCTCTGCATATAAAAAGGGGCATTTGGCACTGTCTTGCTTGTTGAGGTACAGCAAGACATTGATGAACAGCCTGAGCAACGGACTCCAGAACACGAACCCAAAACATACAGCATATGTTTCTCTGTTCTCTGACCTCTAGCATTTTGGAGCTCTGCAGGAGTTCATAGCTTGCATAGAAGCAAACTCTCAAACTGAAAAGACAGACAACCATCACTCACTGGATGGCGTGGGGATGTTGACTAGAACACTGATGTAAACATCATCATTACCTGGCAAAGTCTTGAAGCCTTGTTTACCACAATCTCAGAGAGAGATAAAATAAATAACAATTCTTGCAGAAATCTGCAAGTAAAGCCCTAAAAATGACGCCAGAATTTCTTTATATTAGTGTCTTGCAAATACAGTATAATAACTAGGTACATGAAACTGCACAAAAAACCAAAAACCCAAAAGTTTTTACTGGGAATTTTTAGTATTTTGTAACAGAATTAATCCCATAGTTCTTTTCTCCTCTCTATGGACTTGCAGCAGCTGACAGTGATAATAGCTAGGTTATGTGAAAAAAAAAAGCACCCTTTTTTTATATATCTAAATTTCCTTAAAAAATTATAGTCTAGTATAATGTATTGCAGAGGACAAAAAACTTTTTTTTGCCTCCACAGAAATATTAATTACTGGAAGCTAGAAGGTTTGGGTTTTCTTCTGTTTGAAGGCATTAACAAGACAGAATTCTCCAGGTGAGAGGGCAACAAAAGATTCAGACTTTGAACATGAATGAAACGGTTTCAAAGGAGAATAAACGTGACAGGCCATTATGGAGGTTCTTTTAGGCCCTGGGTGCTGAGAAGAATACTGTGGAAACAAAACACTAAACTGGAAGCTATTGTAAAATTCTTCATTGAATACAGAGCACAAATCTCCATGTTTCAAGAAGTGAAATTGTATGCTCTGAGGAAACAGAATACCATAGCCAGTTCTGGTACGGGAAAGGAAGAGGCTATCATTGTGTGATTTATTTTTTTATCAAGAAAATACTGAATGACTGGCATATAAAGAATTTCTCTGATCAGCCAGGTTGCTGAGAAGTGCAGGGGTTGGGCACTCACTACCCATTTATGATCACCATATGTGCTGCATATGAATAAATCTGATTATGCCAAGGGTGTGTGATGTGGGTCTCATTGTTTCATATTACAGTACTTGTAGATGGGTATCCTCTTATGAATGTACATACGTACAAGTAATTAAAAGAGAATTCCAACTTCTTTTCAGTAATGAACATTTTTTTCCCTTTCTCATGTTCTCATGATAAGCTGAAGTTGTAAAATCTACAAATAGAGAATCAAGGAATCATTTGGTAATAAAGCATTTATGTGACCTAGTATTAAACCCGTTAATACTGAACAAAATGTGAATGTAATTTGAAGATTTAACAGATGAGATGCCCTTAATTAAGAATATAATCATACCCTATAATCAAAAGACCCAGTGAAAGATCTTCCTGTCATATCACAATTACATCTAACATTTGTGGAGGAAATTATTTTAATATCCCTTAAGAAATTTGAGGATTTTCCAGAGCCATTTCTTAAGTAACAAATTTAATTGCCATTTCACACAATATACTCAATAAAAAAATCTAAAACATCAGTGAATATGACTTACAAGTTTACACCAGTTATAACAGTTCAATGTAGATTTTCAAAAAATTATTTGACCATTTGAATCAGGAATTTCTATCTTTTACTGGTATCAAAAATAAAAATTTAGCACAAATTAATAATTTCTTCTGACAAGAAAAATAGTTAAATACATTTCTTAGTGGCAAAGTTTTTTCTTCAGTTATATAGTTATGCTAATATCCAACACTGTTTACATTTTTAGAATGAAATACATTTTCAATATAGCACAAAACAATTAAACCCACAAACTGTTATGAAATTAACATTCATTTCACAAGTAATTAAAAAGAATATCAAATATTACCTTTCTTTTCAGGGGACCTAAACGTGCGGATTTAGCATCCTGTGCTTTGTAAGTCAACCATAAGGCAGTGGCCACATGTTGGACAAAACAGATTGAATCACCATACTTTATTTCTGGGAGTCCCATTCCATCAATGTCACGTTTGAGACTAGAATCCTGCTTTTCTTTTAGCTCCTAGGAAGATAAAGTTGGCATTCAGTCTCTGTATTGGAATAGGTTATGTTTCTACACTGAATATATATTACTATACTGAACAATGTTTATGCTACTTATGCTGTTAAGACAGAGCTAAATTTTACTTAACATAATTTTTGTTTCTTTATAATTAATTATTCAGATTGTGATTAAAAATAATTTCAAATCTCAAGCATCTTTTTCTCTGAAGCAAAGAAAAAGATGCTTGAGAAAAGCAGGAAAAATCAAGTAAAATCTTTAAAGAGTAAAAAAATATTTAAATATTTAATTTAATCAATAGTGGAGTTACTGATGTAAGTAAAGTTTCGGTTTCAGAGTCTGTAAAACTCTATATAACCAACATTCTTGAATTTTAGCTTAAACATGAAAAAATAAAAATAATCGGTAAACTATTTTGAAATGTAGTTAAAATATTTCTATGCAAAAGAATTTTTTGTTTATAAATTGTATATACAGACAAACCCTTCACTTGGATAACATGTTTGTATTGCAACAACAGCAAAAAAAGAAAATATTAATTTTAAAAATAAATATAGTTTGGTTTTTACCTTTATTTTTAAATTTCTTAGGTTTTTTACATTTATTTTATTTTATTATTTATCTTCTTTGTAAGAAGAATTGGACTTTCTTTTTAAAGACATTGCTCAACGCTTAGCTAGAACACCCACTTCTTAAACCCAAACTATTTCTTAATCCTATTCTTCTTCATTTACAACTAGAGGATTTTAAGATCCCAGCATAAAAGCAAGTATCTTTGTCTTTAAAATAAAATATTCATCCTTTCACAATTGAATTCAGGAATAACAGAATTATGAAGCAAATTTTGTAATACCCAATTATGGATACATGTGATTCAACAAAAAAACTTTAAGCAAATAGAGTAATTAAAGAACATTATTTTTCTATGATTTCAACTGCTGATGGACTTAAGTGTAGATAGCTGTTAATTTGTTGTTAACTAAACAAAATATGTTAGGAATATGTTAAGATACGTAGTCTAAATTGTATGTGTATAACAGGGGTTTTTTTTAATTTCATTTCAGGTTACCAAATTTTCAACATCTGTGGAGAAAACAGAAGTTGCATTCTAGCCTTGCTAATCTGCTTTCATTTATACAGAATTTAACTGTCACATTTCGACAATAACTTTAGTTGGAACAGGCAGCATTATAACGCCAAGATGAAAATGAATGAAATTACAAGACATTCTTTGGGGTTACCATCGCAATGTGAAGATGATGAGGAAATCATGTCACATCATATTTGTGTGGCCTGCGCTATCATGTATGAATAAAGAGGAATTCTTTCAATACACATTTGCCGTGAGGCCATTAAATGAAAAATACAACAAAATAGCACAAATTCATTAACTGTCAGCAATTACTTCTTTGACTCTACACAGCATCCTGAATATTAAAACATTTTGGTAACAAGCAATCCTAATGAACTTACTGTTTTGGAAAAAATTGAGTAATACTGATACTGACTTTTTTTGACAACATTAAACATACAGAAAAACACAAGATTTTTTGAATTTCAGAAATAAAGCTTTAGAATTATTTTGAGGGCCTGAAGGCCCTTTAATAAATACAGCATAAATTCCTCTTCATCATGTTTTGCTCCTTGCTCTCTGTCCAGTTTCTCTAGGATTTCAGCCAAGTAATTTGATCACAGCGTGATTGCAAAGACAGGGTGTATTTTACAACAGCTGAAAAGTATAGTCAGATAAAGATTACCGGGGGAGGAGGGGAAAAAAAAAAATCTCTTATCTAAATATTTGAACATATTTTAGCAGTAAAATATCCAGACACTTTCTCTTTTAAAATCCTCTCTTCACAACCTATTCTCAGTTTAACTCCCTCAGGCTGTGAATTAATAAAATCAAAAAAACAAATCACATCATGGGCCTAGAAGATGGCAAAGGAAAAACAACAATAACAAAAAAAAAACAAAACAAACCAAACCAAACAAAAAAAAAAAAAGAAAGATGGAATGAACAAATGAATTTGAGGGCAAAGCTGTCGAAGATATTTTCAAAAGATATTTAATATATTAGAGGAAGAGCAAGAATCGGTGAGAAAATTCATAGAATCATAGATTCCTATGTGATGGAAAGAAGGTGAGGAATCACAGTGTGAACAGAACAAATAAAGCCAACTGCCTTTACAAAGACTTTTTCAATAGTAAAAACACAGGAGGGGAAAAACTTTGATTGGTTAAGGGCTTGCTTAGGCACCCCTAACAATGGTAAAAACCCTGTCTGCTGAACTCTTAGCAAATCTAACTTGCGTAAGCTAACAAAAATTTTATCTTTTGGTGTTGCACACCGTTATTGCAATAAAAGTACTGCCATGCCTCCTCCAATTTAGCAAAATAAAAAGATAAAAGTCTACATTGACCTAACTTATTGTACTCTGTATATACCTGTACACCCCAGTAGGCAAGAAAAAATAAAAAAGAGGTGATTTTTATTTTACCTTCAATTTTCTCCTCCCATATAAAATAAGTAGAAATACTCTATTGGAAATGCAGTGCTTACACGGAAATGACAATTTTAAATTATAAACTTAAAAGTAAGTACTTGAACTTTTAGAGATAAATGTAGGTAGTCCCTAAGACAGCTACATGCTGGTAGTAATATTAAAATGATATCAAATCCTTTTGCATGAGTCATCTGTGACTTTTAAATGTGTCAGAATGTTACTTACCAAGGCTATACCAATAAATTTTTATTGTCAATTTTATATATCATAACTAAAATAAAGTATGAAAGCTCAAATATTAATTCTGGGCTACAAAAATTTAAAATAAACAAATATTTTTAAATATACTCTTGTTTGCACTGTGTGTAGTCTCAAAGAAATTTGTAAGTAGAACCAAGATTCTGCTCAGCAGTATATACTGAGCCAAGTACTGTGCTGGAATGAGAACATCCCATTTCAAAACAGGATTCCATCTGGTGTAGAGAAACTGCTGTCTCTGTTGTCACAAGGCATTACAGATCTGTTACCTTAAAATATAAAGGTTCACATTTTAAAACTTGGTCAAAAGTAAGCTCCATATTAAAACCAATAAAAGATGTAATTTTGGGGGCTTTCCATCAATTTCTGATACTTATAGCTTAGTTTGCAGTAATTTGCAGCAAACAGGCACGTATTACATATGCTGTTTTCATTGAAATCAGCACCATGATGTTCTTTAGCATATTCCTTAACTTTTTTTATAAGTTCCCTTCTGTTCTTATTTATGTGAGGACATAGTAAAGAAAACACTAATTTGAATTTTATAATTTAAAATAACTCTTTCAATTTTCAGTGCTAGCCAGCAAAAGGAAAAAAAAGCAGTGAAAGTAAATTATGAATGCAATCACAGATTTTGAAAAGCAAGGAACAGACAAGACTGCTGGAATGTAACACTAATGAGGATGAAGGTGCTTTTTCAACAAGAAGGTCTCTATAACAACTCCTGGAAAAATAAGACTTTATTTAAGTCATGTGTTACAGGCTCCTGGGAAGCCTGGGGGCTTTGTATATTCCACATAGCTCTGCCTTCTGGCAAAGGTAATACCTCTTTTCTACAAAAGAGATATTTGCTATCTTCCAAACAGGAAAGAATACTGCAGTGGAAAAATGTTTTATTCCCTTTTGAATACTCTGCAGCAGTGTGAGCAATCTGGTCTGAATTCAGTGTTGATCCTATCTGGAGCAGAAGGCTGGACTAGATGACTTCACAGGGTCCTTTCCAATTAAAATTACTCTATTAGTTTAAAGGAGAGGAGTGTTGTAAACAGAGAGGTATTCCAGCACTCTATTTTTAAGAATCTGTACACAGGTGAACATAGAGGTATATATTCCCTGAATTCATGCCATATTAAAGTCCAGGCAAGTGAAAATATTTCTTCATTGAGAAAATGAACCCAGCAAAGGTTTACAAATACATATGTGCAGGAATTAAGATAAAATCTGTATATTGCATATATCTAGTCTAACTATTAGTTCTATGGTTATTTTTCCTCTCAATATGTATGCCATCAGCACTTGGCTGAAAGAGCCTCTTCCTTCTTACAGTCCAGGTCAATCTTTGGGGTTTATTCCCTTCCAAAACTCCATCTGTCTTTCTTCAGGAAGAGTTATCACTGCTTGTTCCCCTCACTTTTGGAAATACTAATATCTCTACCCATGGGACAGTGCAGCTCTTACCTGTCCAGACAACTAATAATTATTCTTATTCTTGGCACAGAAAAAAGCAAGTTTATAACTTATTTTGAGATAGAAGTGTGCTTTTCTCTATAGGACAGCACATATAGGACAGGATGATTAGACACTGAGCTTGTATTTAATACAAAAATGTACATTAACAACCGTATTATGCATAAACACAGCAGACATGAATGACTTCTGCATAACTAATTACTATTGTACTTCAACTTAGTCATCTTGGGCACTGTAATAAATTTCACTAATGGGCCTTTGAGGCACACCTCAACAAAAAGAGTATGAAAATAGGGCACATTTAATCAATGTAACAGAAATTTTTTTACTAATATGCATACAAAACCATTAAGTACATATACTTAAAATTTATACATTTATATGCATAGATTAAAATATTGAAAAATAGCAGGACAGACAGTGTCCAATTAGGCAGTGAGTATATTAAGGAATTTTATCACAAATGTTTATCAAGTGGCAATCCTGAGACACTCACCATTCTTACTATGGTGCCATGATTTGCCAAAAATGGGAAAAAATTACAGCTATAATAAATACCCCTACACAACATCATATGTACAATCTGCACTGCATAGCCTTTATACTGGGTAAAGAATGAAAAACTATTTGGTGAGAAACTAGCAATCAGAGGAAATTTCCTGATAGTTTTTCAATTATTTTAATTGGCTAAAATAAAAATTCATGAAATATCATATGCAGTCACACTAACAAACATCGTTATTTTAAACATGCTAAGAACACTAACAAAAGTCTAGCATCTGTCAAGCCTTAATGCTAGATTTTATCTAGTATATAACTAACTTTAAAGATTCTTTCTCACTGCCCTTCAGGGACCATACAGTGTTCATAATTAGGTGGAAAATTTAGTTTTTCATAGTTAATAAAAAACACTGGTATAGCAGCTATGGTAACTATTTATAAGGAAAATCATGAAAACAAAAAAAACTTCTAATCATCGTTGACTATAAAAAACTTTCACTTTCTGGGAAAAAAATTTATTAATTTCTCCTACCTCCACAATCATTCTTCATTCTCTCTCCCTTGTATTGTTTTTCCCAGCTGGAAATGATGATAAAGCTAGTAACATGCAATTAGCAGCTCACTAGAGAGCATAGTTTGAAAACATATGGTTTAGAAATCACTGACTACATTTTCCTTGTATTGAGGAAAAATTCAATTCAGTTCAGTTCAATTCCCATCAACACACTGCACAAAGAACAACAACTGAACTGAACTCAATTGAATTAAATTATGACAGATAAAGCTTGAATGTATAACACTAATGAGATTCTGTCTAACTAAAATGATTCTATGATTATTAAAGTATTCATATTAAACCACTGTATCTTGCACTGTATTTGTTTTCAATCTTGTTTTTTAAATGTGGTAACAGTTTAGTTTATTCTTAAATTTATTAATCATCCCTATTTTTCCTAAGGGAGACCTTTGTTACTCTTGACTCAGTTGTTTACCTTTGTATTTCAATGAATAATACCTTTCAATTACTTCAATTTAGAAATGATAAGTAATTTATACAGTTGTTGAAACAACTCAGATTTAGTATTTGAGTGCTCCACATTTAGAACAAATTTGCATTGATGTTATTTACCTTTGATGCTCTGAAACAAAAAGCAGTAGATGTTGTGTCTGACTTTTCTCTGTCCAATATTACAACTCCTTCATCTTCATGCAGAGCCAAATACTTTCCTGTCGTAATATGTCGAAGACGGAAAGGCTGCCCCCATCTGATGTTACTTCCACTCCAGCTAAACATAAGAGACATCAAAAAATAGTTTATTAACTAAAGAAACCTAACATTTCTACTTTGGGCTCTAAAGGATGTTCAGAAAATAGAATGTGTTAAATATTACTTTTTGGTTCTGTTTTCAATATGTGCATAAAAACAGATGAAAAACTGTTAATACATTTGCAAAGGGAACATGGAAAGGAGTATAGCTTTCATTTTCTTGTTCCTACACCCTCTCTCTGTTTTATTAGGGTGTTACATGTGGTGTCCATAAAAACATCCTGCATGTGTAAATTAACTACTATCTTTTAGTTGATTGACTAAACAAACAAATTAAACTTAGTTGGGTTTAATTTGTGAGGACTCAACATTTCACAGAGTTCTTGTACATCTTTCTTAGTTATGAGTATATTTCATTTGCAATCACAAAGGCACCAAGGGTAAAACAAACATATGGTTCAGAAGGCCATCAAAGTTAAAACATACATAATCTTATGGTATATATTGAAATTTCACTTCCAGCAAAATAAGAGATAGCTAATCACCTAGGAAGGTGATAGATTCTTAAAAAAAAAAAAACAAACAAAAAAACCAACCAAAATAAAAACAAAAAAACACGCAGGAGGAATATTACTGCTCTGATTTCCAGCTGTGCTTCTAAAACTCCAAGTGAATACTAGAAAAGCATTTTACTTGTGGACAGAAGCAGTGTCTGAAACAGACACTTGTCATGGGCAATGCTGCCTTTAATACAGGAGACAGAAAAAAAAAAGTCTTAAAATGCTGACATTCCCCATATGATTATATCACAATGGATTGATTTTTATTATTGACAAAGAACATACTAACACATATCACACAGTATGATAAACATACTAGTCATGTTCTGCCTTAAGGGTCTGTAATAATCAAATTGCTGTGAACATAACAGGAGTTGCTAACAAAAAAAAAGTTAAAAAAATATAAGTACCTTATTCGAAGGGGTTCTACTCTCCACAAAGACCTTGCTCGAACACCAGCTCCTCCGGTTTCATAAAAAACTTTCCTACAGAAAAGATTCAGAAGATCATCCTCTTGTGTTTACTTGTGTTTACATAGTATTTATAGCTTACTTCTTTGTAAACTGTACATTACTCCCTACTTCTCCTCTGCTAAACAAATGGAGTTGAACAGACAGAAGATTCCCACTCATCACTGAGACCATCATACACAATCCAAATATCCCGGGTAAATTAGACTATTTCCATTAAACTATTCTCTCTCAGGAGATGATAAAAATCAAAGTGGCTGGAGAACTTTTCTTGTTACTTAAACAGCTATAAAAATATGTAATTCCTACAGTTCCAAAAAGATTACTAAAGGTTTTAAATACATATACACAACATTAAAATAAATATATACATTTTCAGATACTAATGATTCTCTGCATGAACATGACACTGAGACTTCATTCCTAGAATTACTTGTATGATTCATATGAAAGGACAAAAAGGGTAGTGATAACAAAAATTCTGCATTATAATCTTTACAAAACAGATAATACAAATAAAATTATATATTGGTTTTAGAAAATTCAGAGAAATAAAAAAAAGAGGAAGTAAAAGAATTAAACCTTTACTATAATCTAGTTTTCTTGAATTATCGTTTGGGGATCAGTCCTATGTTTTAGTGCTGAAACTAATATTCTACTTAATAGTCAAATACAAACAAAAAAAAACTATGGTGGATTAGTCCTGTTCACAGGAAGTTTTTAATGTTTTAGTGGTCATTCATGCTTTGTCATCTAAGTGCCAGAATTTGTGTAATCTTCCTCATTTATAATGAATATAGGAAATACAATGGATAATAAAAAAGGTCTTGATCTAAAACTCTGCCGACTGAAAGATGAAAAACTTCAAGTGGTTCTTGACTGCTGACTGGGGTTAAACCACAAAATTAGCATTGTGCTTGTGCAACCATGGGACTCAGAACTCAACTTGTAAAACGAAAGTTGTGGTTCTCCTATCTGAACAAATGTTTCTAACTTTTCTTCTACTGAGAACAGTTAAGATTTTAATTCATCTGATCCTATCTTTCTTGAGCAACACCAATACAATCTGGGAAGTATCTACATTGTATTATGAAGTATACTGAAGCATGACAAACCATTTGCATCCCGTTTCTTTATAAGATGGTGCGCTTGTATTTATATGTATATTATTTAGGAGTTACATTTAAGAGCACACATGTGATGTCAAAAATTTTGAAATGATAGTGTACCAAAAGAGTAAGAATATATATTCCTTATAGTTAAAGCAGTATCATTTCCTATGCATTATTTTCTATAATGATGTTTTGATATTCTAGAATCAAAGGGAAAAAACCCCACACCTACCTGTCAATTCATCTTCATTTCCAGATCATGAAAATGATCTTTCAAGATCCCTTCCAACATAGGCTACTACATGATTCTATGAATATACTGAATACACAATACCTGTCTGGAGCTTTACTCTTCCATTTTCATCCTAGATCCTCTTTGGTCCCACTGACCTTACTGATGTTACTTTTGGCAGACTCTAAATACCTCTTCCTAGCTAAGCTCAAAACTGAGTATTCATTTCCACTCTCTTTGATCTGCTTCATTTCTCCTTGGCCCAACTCAAACCATTCTTTCACAGAAGGAATACCAGAAATATGTCTCTGTTCACCTTTATACTTTTAATTCCTATACTACTTAAAATCTCTTATCTTTCTCCAGCTTTTTCTACATGCAACACTAGCATTAGTGACCTGTTCTTATAGTAACAAAACTGCAAGTAAAAGAGAATTGCTGCTTTTTCACAACGGCATCCACATAACATTTTCTCCATCTGCTTGATTTCATCCACCCATATTTTTTTGTTCTTGCCAAGCTGGGCTGTTTGATATTCAATATCTCCACCTCAAGTATTTCCATTTGGAAACAAACACAACCATTTCCTACATCTCTTTCTCCTGTTCCTATTACTACTTGGGGTTTTTTCTGTAATTATTTTTTTGGATAGTGTAAATGTGACTTCTACAACTATGACACAATACAGATTTGGCCTTATGTCTGTTATGCAGCTCATAAATACAAAAGACAAGACAACTTTAAATCATCACTATCACACATTTGAAAATGTTCAATATAGCATTCACATTATTATCCATTTTAGGAACATAAAAACATAGACTTTATTCAGAGAAATATTTTTTTTAATTTCACCCTTTAATTTACTTATTGTAAAAAACATGGAAGCAGATCTTAAGTCAGTAGCACTACACATCAAACATATATTAAGAATAACATCATACTGGGGAATAGGACTTCAAAATTATTTTTAGTTTTAACTATATATGACTTTTAGATAAGTAACAGCAGTAGCAAAGTACAGCATTTCTGAACATACCGAAAAGTGTTAGCATCTATTTTAACCTTACAAAGACAGGTTGTTTATAAAATTAGTCTGACTGTGACATCTGTTCTACATAGGTATGTAGATCCTCACATTTTTCTAGTATTTTTATACTAGATGTATACATTTTGATACTCAGTGCAAACTTTGTATATTTTTTTTCTATAGACATATGAAGAGAATAGCAATAAGAATTCACCAACAAGTAAATTTTTCTGGCATTCAGTTTGAGTTTTCTTTTGGCTTTGGAGACAGTTTTACTCCACAGAAATGTAAACATGGAAAATTTAGAGCTGAAAAGTTTACTTGACATGACTGAATGTTACTTATTACCTAAAGCATAACTTATTTGCCACAATGGGTATGAAGATCTTATTTGCTGAATACGATTTTTAAAGCTAGGAGGTTTGTGTATCAAAATTATTAGCTTGTTGTGATTCTGATTAACAGCGAAATACAAAAAAATGAAAAAAAATTCAACATAAATATATAACTGTAGATGTAAGTTTAATACAAAAATGATTTAGTCTATGTAATGTGACCTAATTATCTTAATATATTAATCAAATTTAAGAAAGCAAGAGCTTGCCAAAAGGCGCAAAATATATAAAATACAAAAGTCATTGTGAAGGCCAAACTTACTTTTTTTCTGTTTTGTTTGGTTTTGGGGTTTTTTTTACGTTACCATCTTCCCTGCTAACAGTAGCTTACCTCTACTTATAGTAGTACACATTAAAGACAAACAATAAAACAGGCTGAAATCTCAGTGGAAATGGACCACTTAAATTTCAGCAATAAATGAACTCATGACTGATTTTCTGCTTAGTAGGTCCTAACTTCTTGTAACAATGTCACTGACTAATTAAAGACTGCTGTAAAGAGGTTTTAATTTATCTAACCTCAAATTCAACTGACAATCTTTTCCATTTTTGAGAGAAGGAAATATATAAAAATGCACCATCACTTACTTGTGTTGTGAATCATTCTGATCTGTAGATGGAATTGTCAAGCACTCATCATGGCCATGGAAAAAACGCACTACATGCCCACCAAGAAGATATCCTGTAGAAGAAGTTCATTTACTCATTAGCTTAAACATTGACGATATAAAAATAACACCCTCATAAAATTTTTAAAAATTCAAAAAAGCTAGATGAAATGTTTTGCAAATTTTCAGTCATAACTGAAATTAAACAAGAACAAATTTAGTATGATGACATGCTATTTTAATACCTTTTTCAGTTAAAAATAATTCTTCTGAAAATGAAGATAAAAAGAAAGCAATCTCTTAAATTTTAAAAATCAAATTGGGATTCTGAGACAGAAAAGGAAATTAAAGCCCTTGGCAACATTTATTTTTTTGAAAATTGAAGAAATTAAATAGTGTAAAAATGTCCTTCTGAAACTGTGCTCTCTTAGGCAAAGGAATGGCTGTGCCATGTCAGACTAAATTTTCTTCTAGCCCTGAGTCCTTTCTCCAAAGGTTATAATTGTAGGTGTCTAAGGCAAGAGTATAGGGAGAAGGCAAGGAGCAGTGATGCTCTTCCAGACTGCTATGATTTGTGGTTGTGAGATTTCCTGAACCGGAGATTTAAGTCTTTGTATAATTATACAATGCTATGAAAAATTCCAGCTGTAAAGGAATACCTCTTATTTGTGTATTAACACATTAATTAATTATCCCTGCAATGCTCTTGAACTTGCCAGGAAAGAGCTGTTTTATGTCCCTGGTGGTGGTAATCGATTACCATACAGTAGGCTAGGAAATACCAGAACAAGAAAAAAACATGCAGAATATGTTTGGGTGGGAATTTTTTGTTACCATTTCAGCTGAGTACATAACAGTTTATTTCCATGCAGAATAAAAGCTGTGAGCAGTTTTAACTTCTCTGTATATTCATGGATCTTTTGTATAAACTTAGGCCAGTTCTGCAGTCAACCTGATTTGTGGGTACTCAGAGAATGTAATATTGTGGTATTATGTAGTCTTTGCCACATCAATATATAATCATATCAATATATTGCCAAATCAAATATATAATACCACAGTTTCCTCCCCCTTAGTACAATTTAAATTATCTCAATACAAAATAATTTTGTGAGTTCATCAGTTTGTTCTGACATTTATAATCTGTGTCAAAAGCAAAAGTGCACAGCAGCAGTAAGAGAAAGACAAGAGAAAAACACTTTGTAGTTCTGAAGATTAAGTTTAATGGAAACTAACTTTCCAACCCATTTAACGCAGAATGCAGGCACTTTGCCTCACATTAAAGAGGAAAAGACAAAGGGATGTAGGAGGAGAATGGTTCATCAGACCTTCAGTTCAAACAGTTCTGACCTAGTAAGTGAAATTAATGCCTTTTGAAAGAACATACATAAAGGAGGAAGGAAAGAAGAAAACTTTCATACTGTGCAGATGATTCAAAATAAATTTGTAAATTAGGAAAACAGTAACTGACAATTACTCTGTTGCCAAATAATACAAAATTCAAAGCAAAGAAATAATGTGAAAAAAATACACTTTCCTGATATTTGTGTTCCATCAAAAGTTTCTCAAATATCGCAAAATGTACATTGTCTGATTCCCAATACAATTTTACATTCAGGAAATCCTACTTTCTCAGTCTGTTCATTCAACATGAGCTAGACTGTTATGTCTTTTTACATATGATCATCTCTCACATAAACCATTCCAAGAACTGTATGTGCAACTAAGCCTAAGTAGTTGGAAAAAAAATCGATTGATAGGCAGAAAACCTACTTCTCTGCTTACCTCACCCCAACCTGTTTAATTTTTTTTAATTACACAATTTTGGATTATGTGACCAATTGTGGGCTACACAGTATAAGGGTTCCAAGTACAGCAAAGGGACACTAAGATGACTGAGAGACTGGCATATGTCACACATGAGGAAAGGCTGAGAGAACCGGGACTGTTTGATCTAGAGAAGAGAAGGCTCGGGGGGGACTTTGGGAATGTAAAGAGGACGGGATCAGGGTCTCTTCAGTGGTGCCCAGTGACAAAACCAGAGGCAATGGGCACACACCAAAACATGGCAGGTGTCTGTCTGAATGTGAGGAAACACTTTTTCATGTTGAGGGTGTTTGAGCACTGGCACAGGTTGCCCAGGGAGGTTGTGGAGTCTCCATCCTTGGAGAGAGTCTAAACCTGTCTAGACACAGTCCTAGGCAACCTGTTCTAGGTGGACCAGCTTGGACAGCAAATTGGACCAGGTCATTTCCTACCTCAACAGCTCTGTGATTCTGTAAGTTCTTAGGAAGTTTAGCTGCCAAATCCCTTTTGTTACAGAAATCTAAAATATACCGTTGATCTTCCATGATCTCTCTGTGTGGCTCATTTTGTTTCTCATCTGTTACAAGTTTTAAACTTTGCTATAGGATGGTTTTTCTGTTTGTTTGGGTTTTTTTACCTGTGAAACCTGAGAAAACACAGACTTTTCCAGAGTTGACCTCTATTCTATTTATGATCTAGGATGGCAGGCCCCCAGACAGCTGTTTTTAAATATCTGGCTCCATCATGCAGAAGCAATCAGAAAATCCGTATCCCATATGCTCTTAAAATGAAAACCTAAGAATACTCCAATATATGTTTCTTATGGACCAGTGCACAGAAACACTGTGGGATGCTGATTTAAATCACTTGGGATTAGAAGAACCCAACCATAGTTCAGATAAGCCTACTGAATTAAGTCTTTAGCACTAGGGTAGTCATCTTCTATCAAGATTTACTGTAGCTGACCCCAGGGAAATGCTATATCTCTTTCAGTTTCCTTACAGCTCCATTTTGTCCTATGATATTGTATATTACTATATCATAAGTGATCAGTTTTACAGCCAAGTGGTACAAAATGACAAGGACATTTGAGTCATTTTTGAACATCAAGGGCTGATACTTTGAACAGAGAACAGTAGATGTAAAGTACAATGTTTGCTATGACAGTGTTAATGTCAAAGTATGGCATTGAAATAAGGAGCAATACCGAGTGGGTCAGCCTTTCAACCCAGAACAAGAAATTTCTCAGAATAAGGTGAAACATGACCATAAAATGAAGTTAAGTACCTAGAAAGAAATCCTCACTCTGGTGTAGGATTTAGGCTGGTTAAGAGAATGAATTTTCTTGTCTATTACAGACAGACAATAAGCATAGCTGTGAGATCCACAAAGGATACTGAGCAAATGTCCATAAAAAACACAGGAGACTGAAATAGGAACTTTGAGAAAATGGCTTTCCATTTTGCCTGTACTTTTTATCTCTCTTCTGTTATATCTGTACTGGAAGAACAGGACATAGGAAAATTTTATACAAAATCTAAGTTTTCTGGCTTTAGTTATTCTGCAGCTCCTGCTCCCCAAAATTAAATTGAGTCTTCATTTCTCATGCAGCTTTTTATGCTTTGTTATTCTAAGGTTACAGTGCTCATTTAGCTTTTCTTCAGTTAATCCAGCTGATGAATCTGTATTTCCCTGTTTTCCCATCAATTTTTCTTCTCTTCTATGCTCCTTCCCTTTATTTTCACTAAACTTTATGGTTTGGTGTTCTGAGGGTGATTTTTTTTTTCATTTTCATCCTTTATAAAAAACATACAAAGTAACCTAAATTATATACATTTCTAAATAAATAAAATGACAGACCTTCCGTAACACTGCTTCCTGAGCATATAGGATGTACGTTCCATAGTGTCTGCATAAAGGAGGCATCCACATGAATACTTCCATTTGAAACAGACAGATGCTGAAATAAGACAAGGATAAGAGGAAACAGTGAAAATTATGCACTTATAAATATTTAGTACATTAATTTAACAATGAAGAGAATATATCATAAAGTATATACAGAACCATTCTTTTAGCAGTGACTTGCTTTTAAAATGAACTCTTTTCTAAATCTAATCAGCAGACTCCAGCTGTAGCATAGAAATCTTTCACAATTACAGAAATAAAAACTTCCTAAGATGGAGAATGCTGAAGCACGCCTCGGGAAAAAGGCATGGAAATAGTCTTATTCTGGAGAAGGAACACACACACACACACACATACACATACACCTGTTTCAGCGAGGAAAAATAAAAATGCATTACAACCAGACATTAATTCCTAGATTAGAAAAAGACGATTCATAAGAATCCCAACTATTTTCCCCATCTTCTCACAACACTTTGTATGTTCCCACCATTTGGCTGTTTGTTAAAGAAACAAACTTACCAGGTATCTTTCAGAGGACACGCTGACCAGGATAAGATCATCACCTATTCGAACTTTTTCTCCTTCTGACCTTTGTTTAGAAGCAGGGTGTATTGTCCACCAGCATGCCTCACCTAAAGGACAGAGGAACTAATCAAGAGTCTACAAAAGAGGCAACTTCCAAGAAATCTAAGGATATCTTTATATGGTATTGAAATATCATAATAAAAATTGTGTCTTATAAATCCACCTCATTCCTATTTTCAATCAATTTCAATGCTTTTCTTTTTCCTTGAAACTTTTTGTCAATCAATCTTTATCATATCTGAACCTGATATTTCCCTTTTCATGCCTTTTTAAAGCAACTAACTCTTTACAAAACACTGCTCAGGACTGCCCTCCCTTCATGGCTCTCCCTGCCAGTAAATTGCTGACAGCTATGTCAGTCTTATGATCTTTTGTGTCTTCTTTTGCCTAATGGTCATATGTAATTCACAATCTTCTGCATTATTTCCACTCTAAGATACACTTCTCTTGTAGAATACAGAATTTTGAAACAAATACTCCATAACTTTACAAAGTTGCTACACTACAAATATCAGACCTGGAAGCAGTTGCAGTAGCACTACAGACCATATGACTAAAAGATAGTCAGGCCTAAGGGTGACAGCCATAGAATATTTCCTACACATTAAATGTAAGATTCCAGGTTACTTTGCACACACGCACACGCACACACACACTCACGATTCTGGGAAGATTACCCAATTCATTTCACAATTTCACACCCTTCAGAGCTTAGATAAGACCTTGAAGAAAACAAATTGAATACAGCTTTCTCACCAGGCAATGCAAAGTGACAAAAAAATAAGCAAAGGCAAAATTGGTAGCATCTGACAAAGCACAAAAATTTGTTTGATCAATTAAGGTATTTCATGCAAAACCCTCTTAAAACAAAATTATGAAACTAATTCTAGTGAAGACAATAAATAAAAGTTACATCCCTAAAAGTGTAAAATGCTAAATCTTTGAAGGGAATAATTTTTAATAGCCAGTGGCTTTTCCTTCAATACCTGCTAGATGAAGAATACCTCTTGCAGCTCAAATTGATTCACTAGGACAGTTTTGTAGGTGAGAGATTAGGAAGACAGGAAATGATATTATGGCATTCAGTTTATGAGGTTTACAGGCATGCAGTAGTTACCAAAATCCTCCAGGCAGAAACACAACTAAGCACTCCTTTTATGTGTTGCCTTTTTTAATCTTATCTGTGTGTAAGATTAAGACCCCTTACAAGGGTCTTTCTGTATATGCATAACTAAGCAAATACCAATGAAACAACTACAGATATTCATTACAAAACCTCATAGGTAGAAGCAGACACATGCGCAATAACTCTGAAAAAATGCTATAAAATTAAAAAGACACAATTCAGTGAAGTTATTTTCATAAAGATTACACACACACTCCTTTTATCAACACGCCTAAAGAAAATGTTCTCTATCTAAGGCAACAATCAAAGATAGCCAAGTAACAGGTTACTAATAGATGTCTGAGACCATCTTCTGTATGACTAGAAACAACTGAAAGACAAACCTGATTCATTCAAAGGAGAAACTTTTGTAGCTAGAGCCACTTGAAAAGAAAGTTTCAAAGGTCATGGTCCACAAACTTTTTAACACCTGCACTGGCAGTGCCTCTCCATCATCAGTCAGTCTATTCTGATTTTAATTTATTTTCAATATAATGAAAATGCAATAGAAAGCACAGGTTTACATTAACACAACTGGTATTTCTTTATTTGAAACTTCATATTAATGAAGTGTGTATACAGATACTTTGATTTTCCCTTCAATGTAAACCTATTTGTAGCTCTTTGCAGCTAAGTTGCTTTTAAACTCATTTAATATAGCTCCTAGTGGCAACCCATAATTTATATGTGCTTTCATGGAAGCACAATTTTTTTACTATAGTTTTGTCAGTAGCACTGTTACTGGTAGTAGTCCCAGATATCTATTAATTAGATTTTAAAACTTTCACATAATGTCATGTTTGTGTTGTACGTCTTCCACTTTGTCCCATTACTGTTTTGCTGTTTCCATTTTATGCTTTTATTTTTCTTCAGCTTTTCAACAATGTGCTCATTACACTTTTTCTGTTTTCCTGTGTTAAAAGTTGCAAATTTCTTTTGTTACATGGTTACAATGTGTATCATGAATTCACCAATATATGGTTTTTCCATACTCAAATTCTATCGAAAGTGTCAAAACACAAAACAAAAACAACTGCATCAAATTTACTTTATTCAACAGAATTTTTTTCTAATTTGACCGTTATAACCCATGTTATTGCAGCTGTGCTAACTCATTTTAATTGCAAGGCTCTCTCACATTCTTACACAAGGTCAGTTTATTTTCTGAAACTTATTAGTACTGACAGCCATCGGTACTGAGAGTCATCATTTCTTTCAGTCATCTTATTTCTAATGAACACATAAACATGCCATTCATAAGCTTATAGTTATATTAATCTCAATACTTCTTCTAAAACCAGAACTGTGTAACACATTTTCTTTCAAAAATACCTTTACGTACCTGCTGCATTTTCTCGTAGTCCTACGTCAAATGCAAGTTTATCTGTCTGGGATCTTGATGATGTTAAACACGTCAAATACTGCAAAACAGTGAAGTTATTGAAAACAAAAACCCAACACTATCCATTGAAACACAATCCAAATGAATACTCTCACATTACTTCATCTTACTATCAAAATGTGCTTAATTTTTTTAATTACTTGAAGAATTATGTTGTTATTCATATAGAAGCTCTTCCTAAACTGGAAAGATCAAAATCCTTTTCCACTGTGCAATTTAGCACTGAGAAAGTTTCACATAGCTCATCAGATGGGAACATGCAAATGTCTAATTAAAATGTTACCATAATAAGTTTACTTCATGGAAACATGACAAATGTACTAAAAGGTGCTAATCATACTAGCAACTCTGGTATATCAAGGCCACTACAATTTGTATGGTTCATGAACATAAGTAAAAGTTTGAAGATTATCGTAGAGTTTTCTAGTAAAGGAAAAAGGAGGAAAGATGTTTTCCTGCCTTCTCATTTCTTCAGTCTTCTAAAGGTGTATTTACATGGGCCCTAATAAGTAAAAGATTCAAAAGAGCTGAAATTTTCCATTTGCAAAATGTTGTGCAATGAAATTTATATAAGGCAGCCTGAAGACAGCCTGTTTGTGGGCTTTATCCCTGCGAACTATAGGATGTCAAACATCTTATAAAATAATGTATATCACAACAAATTCATTTGCAGTAGAAGCACTTGCTAATGGAATTATCATTAAAATGGATTCCTTAAAGACACAGAAATAATCCATGGCCAAAGGAGCTTTTCAGCTACATTTCTGAGTTAGATGAAGAATCTGAATTTAAAACACTTCTATTATGTCAAGACACCATAAGCTTTTTTTTTCATATAGTGCAAAAAATAACTTGGAACGAGTGTGATTTCAAATTTATGTATTTTTTATTTGGTAAAAAGACATTTATTTGACTTCCATGTTACTGATTCTGTGCAAGTGCTCTTTCACTTACCATTTCACTGAACGAATGTCGAAGCAGTATCGCATGGCCATAGAGCAGGGTTCTGTGGCCACCGCCTTGAGCTGCCTGCAGAACAGGAGGGAGAAGGTCAGAACTCCACTGCAGTATGTGGACTACAGTCAGAATTATGCAACAACATGAAGAGCTACTACAGTTCAAGGAACAAGCACAAATATTCCAACAAATTATGAAATGTATACGCTGGGCAGAATAATGAAGTAGCTACAGCAATAGCTGAATATCTGCCAAAGGAACAAGTGTCATCCTTTGTCAAAGACTCCTATTGTTATCTAATTTTTACTATGATTAAGTAAAAGCACAGCATTTTCAAAAACACATTTTAAGTTAAATAAGATAATACTTACCTTTCTTATAAACTTCTCGGAGGCATTAAAAAAAAACCAACAAAGTAAATATATATATATATATATATACATACACACAAAACTGAAATCTGAAAGAGAAAAAACGTGCCTACTTCCCAGTAGAATCCACATTTGTTATTTCACTATCATAGTTCTCTCTTAATTTGTAAGGTATAAAAAGTATATACAAAACAATTTGCAACTGATAATTTCATGGTTATATCATTTAGTCTATACACTATTTAGATGCTTTCCCAATTTGCTACAATGTAACTTCTAACAAAAAAGTTAATTCCTGCATTCAGGAATTTCTCAATATACAAAATTACTTTATTTCATTATTTCTGCTGATGTATCACTATCTTTTTTTAATTTCAATACTGTACTATGATATAAATGTTTAAAATTGTAAATAAAATTATAAAATTATATGTTTCATACATTTGAAAAACAATCTGACGGAGGTCAACTGGACTACTATCACTGAAGTTCTGAGTATTAGATGTATAAATCTGTGTTAGACACAAGATTAGTTATTATTGAGTAAGAACCAACCTGTGGGGAGTGTGTGTGTATGTGTGTGGAGGGGGAAGGGATGGAGATGGGGTGACATCCTATCCTTCGTGGCAGCCCCTGGAGCCCACACAGGGAAGCCCTGGAGTAGCCGTCAGTCACAGACAGCCCGGGAAAACTATAACACACCACACCTCCTGGAGCCCCTCACCCAGCTCAGATTGGCAGGAACAGTCAGGACACCCCCCCTCACCCTGGCCTGGATTTAATTTTTAATTAAATCATATCATTGTTCTCCTCCCAGATATTATTCTATTTTAATTTCTAGGTTTGTACTAAGAAAGGAAGAAAATCCTGAAACCATATGCACCGTAACAAACTCGAGAAAAATGAACAGAAATAAAAAGAAATCTCTTATCATGAAACAAATTCAGCATAAATTTTTTTTGACCAAAAAAATATTATAGTGAAATGTTATCTTTAAGAAAATTTCTTTAGGTAATACTTGTATTTTTATGTTTGTTTTCTTTCTCAGGCATTCATCCTATTTACTTAATCTGTTTGTAACTACAATAAAAGAAAAATTACAACTCAAAGAAAATATGAGTTTTCTGGTTCTACATAAAATAATAATGAAAACTGACAGTCTATCTAGCTCTGAATATGATTCGCATAATAATGAGTTGTCATTTAGTCTCATAAAATAAGTAAAGCCATAGAGTTTTTTCATGCTTTGTTTGTATGAAAATAAAATTTTTATTCAAAGCAATTAAATTGTTGATGTTTCAGGTTTTGTGGATTGTAAATATTTCAAAAGACAGATGCACCAGCTCTTCAATGCTAAAGAGAAATTAATATGATCAATGGGGAGCAATAATATACCAAGAAAACTGCTATGACGTGAGGAGCCTCTTCTAGAAAATCCTGGACAAGGAAAGAAATGAGAAATATCCATATTCAGAACTTAATGTTCTTTGAGATCAATTTACTTACACCTTCACTAGCATTATCTCCTGTGCTGGCCAGCATTTCTTGAAGGGCTCTGACAGATAGGGACTGTTCAAGGACAAAATTACAGATGCAAAGGTCCGGAGGGACATACTGTAAAAATAAAACAGTGCAAGAATAGATCAGCAGAGCAGGTGAAACAGGATGAGAAGTGTGTTTGAACACACGTGTATTTTAATTTTTAAATCCATACTTAAATGTTTACTCATTTGGTTTTGAGATACATGCTGTTTCCCTGTGTGAAAACAATACAAATCTTCAAAACTTGACAACACAGCAATTCAGCTTTTCCTTGAGCAGTATTCTTCGCAGTAAAGTGAAACATCTTCAGGTTCATAAACAAAAATTCTTTCTCTACATATTATTGCTTTCCTGTCTTTCAGAATTACACCCTGAACATTGTATTTGTTCTCTAAGGCTACTGACAAAACAGAAGAGAAGGTATATGATCTTATTTGATGTATAAGGTTGATAGAACATATTTCTAGTAGTAATAAGATGACTAAGATTCAGAATCTTATGACATAATAATATGGACTATTTTAGGAGATCTCAATTGTTGAATCTATATGTCATGTGGTTTTGAAAATGAACATTACAATCACTTCATAAATGGCAGACTATATTTTTTTTAAATTTCTTGGCACTGATATGTCCAAGGAAAGAGGTGGACAAGAAAAAAAGTAGCAAGGGTATATAAATATTTGGCAGAAAAGTACAAAGAAGACAGATCCAGACTAATCCCTCTTTCAAACTTGTTGTGTTGCACAATAAGCTAACACATACATGCTGTCACATACTCCATTTCTGTGGTTGAATGGCAACAAATTCTTTTTTAAAATTCCATTGACCTGAGAAATATAGTGGAAGGTAATTTATGTGGATGGTATATGACCCAGGTAGCAACTGACCTCCTTAATTAATCTAGATTGCCTCCTTTAAAAAAAGCAATTAACTATTGAGTTTGTCAAGGTTCATTAATTTTCTGTTCTTTTTGCAATAGATACTGTTTCGTAAGTTTGATATTCAACAAACCCTCTGTGGCAGACAATTTTACATTCTTAATAATTACACACTTAGAAATGGTTTATTAAAACCTTGACCATCTGCTAATCTATGCTTTTTCCCCCCCACTTTGAGCAAGGTTTTATAGTAATCCTCCCAAAAAAAGTGCTAATAGGGGATATTCAGAGAAAAAAGAATACTTAGAGGACAGAGCTACAGTTATAAGATGTGAAAACATTCATGTCAGGAATCTTCATGCTAAAATGAGAAAACAAAATCTGTTCAGGTACTAACTAAGTCAAGGTTTTAAAAAATCCACTTTAAAGCAGGAATAGACATAAATACTGCATGAATACCTCTGGCTACAGAAAGTTGGAATTAGCATACAGAAGTAAGACAAAATGATTTTCAAGAATCAATAATAAAGGAAAAAAATCAGGTGGAGAATGAAGTATTTTATTTTACAGGCATCTAATGATATGCTGAGCAATTTTTACTGTAAGTGAATTTGCGGTGCAGATTAAGATATAAAATAAGATATATCAGAAAAGAAAGTAGGAATTTGGAATAAATAATTCTTCAAAGTCAATGAGAATTTTTGGTAATTTTTCCATAACACCTCTGTGAAGTCTTGTCCAGACATACAGGAAGATAAACAAAAAGACAAATGTTATGTAGGAAACCTACACAATTTTTCAAAGCAAATCTGAAGAAACAATTGACAGTTCCACCCTCGCAGATGCTCTTTTTAGAAGAAAATGTTTATTTCTGAGATTATGCTCAGACAGGTCTATCATGTAGTTAACATTTTTCTATCAACACACTCATAACACTCAATATATCTAATTGTTCTGAATTTAGTCTTCTAGATTCCTTCAGGCACTATTATAACATTAAATTCTTGCAGGAGATATGCTCACTAACCAAATGTTTCCCCACACCTTCTGGTCTGCAGTGTAAAAAGCCAGAGAAATATAAATTCCCTTCTCTTATCAAGTTTTTTTTTAATATAGTCCTAAAAAAAATGTTAGATCCCTTCAGCACACCAACACAGGAAACCTACAACTGTCTAACATCTGTAAAGGGGATGAGAATAGTTTCCCATTTTGTAAGCATATTTGCACACAGTTATTAGACTTTGGCAGCACAAAATGTACCTCTAGTTTCTATTAATATACAAGACTGTAGATCTTTCTCTGTGTGGCATCATCAATTCCCAGGTCTCCTAAGTTTTTATCATCTTGAAAAATTGCATATGTCAATTTAAACACTGTCTTAATTGACAAAAATATCCAACAGCTTAGCAGTAAGAACAGAACCCTGTAGGATCTTTTTTTGGAACACATCTATTAAATAACGATTTTTTTGTCCATTAGATGTGTACCATTTGGGCTTTTTCTTTCTTATTTCTTAAACAAAATTTTGTCCAAATGTAAATGAAAGTATCACTGCTAAGGGTGCTGATAAGTATCATAATCTCTAATCATCCATGTAAACCTTCAACACTTCTTATTTATCAAACAGAAACACGCCTTTTCCCAAAATTCTTCCTGTTCTCAGTCAAGACCAGCAGTTCAGAAAGCTCCTTGTTAAGCTTTTTTTAAAGCAGTTACATACAAGTTTTCTGAATCTCTTATTTTTAAACAAATTTCAGAAGCTTCTGTAGTATTATCTGCTACTAAGACACAAAAAATAAAGCAGATCTATGCACCCTACAGTAAGGCATACCATCCCTCCTTTTCTTATAATAGGATAAGCAACATGTTGTCTTACAGACTGAGGTGGTCATCACCAGTAAGAGACAGACCACATTGCAATTGAGTTATCAATTAATAAAAAGTTCCCAATCACTGTTGAAGATTTTAGGACAATAATTGAACATACATATGTGAAAAATAACTGGTTTTACTCAAGCATACACAAAGATTACTGGTGATTTGTAAAGTACATGAGAGAGAAATTATCTGCCTGAATTCTTGGAATGCAAAAAATAGTAAATTTAGAAGCTGCATAATTTTTCACCTTAGAGGTGAACAAGAAATTCTCATACTGCCTAAATAAATACTGTGGGTATAACATGGTCATAATATCCAGACTAAAAGTAAGACCACATAGCAGCATTTCCAGAAAAAAAAGATACAAAAACTTCCATTAACTATCCAGAAGGAAAAATAAATTATTAGAAAGAAGAGAAAAGAAATTAAGACAATTCAAGAAAAAGAAAAAGTTGCAGAGAGAACAAAAGAGAAGGAGGAGGTCCTTTTCTGTTTGATTTATTCTTAATATTCTTCTCTTAGGTAGTTAAAGAATGGCAGCTTTTGACTGTTCACAGGTGTGCCACAAAGTATATTTGGAATCTCTAAGAAATCTCATGTTGAAGTCACAGAAAGAAAAGCATCCGTAAGGTGCGTCTAGCACCACACTCAAGAAACCATAATTAAACATGTTTGTGGATAAGTAGGTTAACATTCACTTATCAGTTACACCAGTTGAGAGTATCAACTTCTTACTTTAGCTTCTGATGTTGGTTCCAAAAAGCACAGGCGATTCCCCAGTCCCTCAGCTGCCAAGCAAAACTTCCTTTGTTCTTTGTGAATACTGGCAACACACTGAAGTACTACTTCATCATCCTGTCAGAATACAAAGTACAAGGAAAAAAAGTAAATATTTGGAAGTTACATACAGACTATAAAGCTACCAAATTCTGTAACATGGAATCCATTGAAAATTAACACATTATAGTCCTATAACTGATATCATGTGCATATACAGAGATTCTTTTGATGTATATGTAAGCAGATGTTTCTATATAGATATATAGATAAGACCATATGAAAATGACAAAGCTACACATCCTGTCTCCAAGGCTTTTTCAAGTATTGTGTCCTTCTGTTGCTTTATATGCATAAAACAAACTGTAAGTATACTGTTACTCAGTTTTACTGAGCAAAATATGTTTAATGCTTACAGTAAAAAAACTTTTCCTGTGATTTTGCAAACAAAAACTAACAGAAACTAAACAGAACAAAATCAGAAACTAAATAAAAGCAAATATAAACTAAATATAAACAAATTATTATTTTAGCACATCAACACATTTAAGCTATCAACACAATTCCCCTGTTAAAGTCTTGTGTAAAAAAGTACTCAGAAACCTCTGACTACAACCAAAGATCTAAGAGGCATTTTTCAAGTGGCAGTTCAAATAAGTCATAAGAATGTGGTCCTCAAAAGATATATTCCAAGAATAAGTGGCGTGAAACAGCCCTATTGCTTAGTTGTCCTGATTATTCTAAAAGCCCTTTTACAAATCGTTGCATGGTACAATGCCAAACACACAAGTAGTTATAAAGTGCCAAGTCCTTTTTCACTTCTTAGTATGTGACACTAAATTTGATATAAGCAAGCCAAAACAGATTATTTCCAGTGTTTGACTGCGTCAAAGGTATATACAGAATTTAAAAAAAAATATTTTCCAAAACTTGTCCACTAACTAAGAAAAAGACCACTCGGAGACCAGCACGTAGGACACTTATTTTTATGCAGGCATGTAACTGTTCACCAAAAGACACTACCTTAGAAGTTTTTCAGGGGGTGGAAGCTGGTAAACAAAAGCGATATGATATGTCTGTGCCCCCTCCAGCTATAGTGTTATACTGGTGTCAATTATTATTATCAAAGCAGATACACAAGAGCCGCCTGTACTGAACTCTGAGATCACTTGAATAATTATGTTCTAAAAGCAGCACTGCTATTTGCAGTCCCCTTATGAAACTGCAATACTATGACAGTAGCACAGCTTGGGCACTTGAAATAAAAGCTGGGAGTGACAAAGTCATTTTCACCAAAGGAACTAAGTGACACACCCTTTAAAAGGGAATTCCAAAGCATGTTTCTCATTTGTGTGATTTTGCAAGTGTGTTCTTTTTGGTGACCCTTCACTGCCTACTTACTACTACTAAAATGAACACCTATTATAATTAAGATTAATCAACAGTTATAGTTTTTCTTACCTAGCTTTGTATAACAATCAATAGCATTTTTAACAGTACAGAACAGGAATCCAAGAAATGTTTGCAAACAATTCTAAGATGTTTAGTCAAGTAGGAGGTAGACAGAATTAGATAATTAATGCTTAGAAAATTAATTTTCTTTTCCCCTGCTGCTTCTACTTCCATTTCTCTAAAATGCCCTTTGAAATTTTCGGCTTTCAAGTTCATTAGTAAAAACATTTCTGCTTTTTAATCTTCAGAGTAATAAGTTGCAAAATATTAACAATACAATTAAGCACCCACTATTACATCCCTCTGTTTATGCCTTCACACTTTGACAGACAACATCCTACTTACATATCTTACTCTATCACAAAGCACAGGATGTAAACAAAAAAAATATCTTAATCAGTCTTTGAACATTAGCTACAAACTGATTCTCTACAGGACTGAATTTCTTTCAAGTTTTCTGGAATAATCTCAGAAAAAAAGTAAAGTTTACCAGAAATTGCCATCTACACTGGCTGCATTTTTCTCAACAAAATAAGGAACTACAGGCAGAGTTGACAATGCTCTAACAAAGATGGATTTGGTAAATTTGTTGGCGCCGACCACTTAGTTTCACAAGGGGAATGGTCTCACTGAAATGACTGGTCTCACTTCACAGAGTTCTATTTTTTGCAGAACTTTGTCCAAAAGGCACAGTTTCAGTGCACTGCTAATGTCACAAAATATTTTCAGTTATTTCTTAAAACAAGTACAGGAAACATAGTTGTGGCCCATTTGAAAAACAATCTTACAGTCTTTCAGTTAAGAAATAGAAGAGTATTTCTGCTTGCAAGCTGGAGCTTGAACAGTTGTTGCCCTAGGATATGGAACTGGATTCTCTTTCACTTAAGGGGAAAAAAATCTCTCCTAAATCTGACCCCATTACAAGCATTTGAAGTGGTGGGGAGGAGGGCATCGCAATAGATGAACACACAAATCCTTGCTAGAATTTTACATTTACTAGAGTTTGGCAACTTAGTTTTGCAAAGATCTTGACTTAGAGTACAGAAGTGGACTTCTTATGCTGCCTATGATTTCTTCTCAATTATCCAGGATTTGAGGTGGATGAGCACCATTATTTTCAGGTCAAGAAATTTTTAGATCCTGACATAACTTTTAAACATGAAGGGAATATACCTTCCTTCCATCCTCTTTCTGCCCAGCCTCCAGCCTTCTCTTGAATTCATGTGAAATTGCAATTTGTAACCTCCTTCAATCTGCAGTGATACAGCTCAGCTACAGGAAAATCAAATTCTTATGTTTGTTCTCAGCCTGGCTCCTATGAGTTCCATTTCATATCACCAAGCTCCTGCATCACAACAGTCAGTGAAACTGCAGTCCATCCTCATCATCTGAGGCTGGATGTGGCACTTAGTGCCATGGTCAAGTAACCACAGTGGCGGTGGATCAAGTTGGACTTGATCTCAGAGGTCATTTCCAACCCGGCTGATTATATAATTCTATGATTCTACGTCAAACATTTTTCCAACCTGAAAAGTCCAAGCTTCCAAATAAGTGGTTCCTCATCTGATTGTTAACCTGATCCTCATCTGACTTTTTTCTCAATATTTTCCACTTGTAATGGTTTCTTTTTAAAATGAGGTGAGCATAATTCCACATACTATTCAAAGTATGGAAAAAATTACATGTTTATGCAATAGCAAAAAGACATTCTCTCTTCTGTTCTTTATTATGCTCTTTGTAATATCTAATATTTGATTGCCTTTTTTGGCCATTAATGAGTATTCAGCTGATTTTTTCATTGAACTATTGTAATACCAGGATCTTACTTCTCAGTTCTGAGCCAATTATTTTAAGCATGAAGTTGGATTGCTAATGTTTTCCTCCTGCTTATAAATTCACATTTAGCATGAATTTCAACTGTTACTTAATTTCTGAAAGTCCTTCTAGGATGGTTCACAGCTTGATCATATCCTTGCTACTCAAAATAATTTCCTACCATGACTGCTCTACCTACTTATTCCTTTTCCCATCTCCTCTCTCTCTTCCTCTTCCCTAGTGAACATGGTCAAACAAACTGATTAGTATCCATCTTTGGACACCTCAAAACCCAGCTGAACAATACAAGAAGCAACCTGCTCCAGAGATGACTTGCAACCTCATTAACTCTAATATTCAGTCAAATAAATAAATAAATAAATAAAACCTATTAACTAATTAGGTCTGTGATAAACAGTTTATAAACATATATAAAAGTTTGCCCCAAATAGAAGGGAATAATACGTTTCCCATATGTGACAGACAGAAGTAAGAACATAAATCTTGAACTGCAGCAATACTGAAGCTGGGTATTTGAAAAATATTTCCTTCTCCTTTCCTAACGATAAGGATAGCAAGGCACTAAAATTAGGTAGATTTTAAAGACACCACAGGTCTTTAAAAATAGTTTATGATGGCATCTGTGAGCATGTTGTTTCATGGCTATAGTCAGTGTTTCCTTAGGTAAGGAAATATATGCACCCTGAGGTCTCCTAAAGACCTTGTTTTTCAAGATTCTATAATTGTTAAGTAATCTTTCATAGTTACTGAATGCTAGAAAAATATTTATAATCTGCAGTGGACCATCAGCTGGGTTGATCATGATTCAAAAAGGTAATGTTGCCCTCCATTTTCTAGATATATATGCATTCATCTCATCTCATGAGAAGCAATGAACAACCCAAAGGCACTAGAATAGGAAATATATGTTATTATGCAGTCTTCTCCATATTTATAATTTTTTTTCCCCCACAATACATGAGCACACAAGAAACAAGACACTAACTACTCTACTTCCTCGTGGGTACTCATGTTCTCTATCCACCAATATTTGACAATTGCTTTATAAGTGAAATTACAATAAATATTCTCAAAAAACTTTCCACATCTCATAATTAGCTTCTCTACCAAATGTGCCATCTGTCAGGATGATAATGAAACAGTAATCACACTAATTTTATAGTGTGATGTTCCAGAGAACAAGAAAACCGGCTTTATATACTGTATTATAAAATGTGCATACAGAATTAAAGTTTTGACTTTTAAACTTTGTGCACACTAATATTTTAATATCTTGATTATAAAACTCTTTTTTTCATTCTTTATTGTTTGTTAATCACAGGGTAGTTTTCCCAGCAAAACCTAGCTTTAATCTGACAGTGACTTTTCTTTGAAATAAAAAACATGACAAAGACTGGGAAAATAAACCAAACAAATGTCCATTTAAACAAGGGAATGAAAGGCAACAACACAATTAAAATAAACCCAATATACATTTTAAAACTCTGGCTGTTCATAGAGATATTCCAGGTCAAAACATTTGCTGATAACTGAATTCTGATGCTCCCAAGGTGCACATATTTTTTACTTGCACTTTTGCAAATCTGTTTCTGATTACAGATTTCAAGATCTATAGGGAAAAATATATAATTTTTGCCCAGCAGTTTTCACCTATACCAGAGGGCTATATAACAAGGTATGACAGTGATTTAAAAAAAAAAAATATGTATTTTATTCCAACCAGGTTTAGTATGACCCTAAAACGTTGGGAAAACATAAACTGAGTCTAATTCTATTCTCATCTTTATGTTCATGAAACTTTCCTGTCCGACCATCCAGGTGCTACTCTGGCAGTTACACTCTCACTACCTGTGCTGGGACTGAAGCCCCTTTGCAGCAGCCAGATCCAGGGAGCTCCAGAGAACCGATGTTTGCCCCGCTTGACCCCCTACACACACCCCACACTCACACAGTCAGACCAGCTTTCCCTACCGGCTCCACCCCAGGTTTCCCATGGCAGAGTCTCAGATGTTCAGATCCTCAGAATAATTTAATCATGGTGCAATAACTAAATAACAAGACTGACAGCTAGAGCCTGTGCCTCCAAGGGGGATCCCGAACAAAGGAACCCCTGGGCTCACAGTCCTAGTATGGGGAAGTCTGGGGGTCTCGACTCCTGCTGTCTCTGAGTGTGGGTCCATGGCTGGGCCATGGATCCCTGTGCCCTTTGTCATGCGAAGGTTGGCAGGTCACAGGCTCTTGCCTCAGGCTCGGGCTCCTGCCCCCCAGAACTCAACCTGCAGCTCCACTGCAGCTGCACACCCAGCTACCTGCACTGGATGTATTCCTAAACATTTAGTAATGTAAATTATGTAGAACTCTTTAATCAGTAGAATAACAAATGCTAAAAATCAAGTGAGGAGTCAGATTTTTTTCTTTCAGAAAGCACGTTACAAATTCACTTAAATATAGGAAACAATTGGTTTTAAATTCTATTAGTTTTGTCCATTAAAATTATATAAAGCATTAAAGTCTTATTCTCAAAAAAAATCCTGATGTATCCTAGCCAGTTTTTACAAAAGAGGAAGGTCATATAGCTTAGCAGGCATAGTCAATATTCACCTGCATCATGGGTGATTACTACAGCTTTAATAAAACCTGTTGGTTAGGCCTTTGAACTTCTAAACAGTGTCTTGTGGGAAGCAACTCTAAATCACCAGAGGATAGTGAAAAGGCAGAACGGAGTAGTCAAAGTACTTTTTCACTTGATCTGCCAGTATTTAATTTTTTTTTGGTAGAGTGATAAATCACTTTGCTGCAGTCAAATTTCACACCTTCTGTGAAATATATGTGAAACAATATATGTGAAACTCTTCTCACATAACGTTCCTTGGTATGCTACATTAAAGAATTAAAATGAAGAAGGGTGGCTGAAGTCAGGAAGCTGATGAAGTACACCAAGACTTCCTAAATACTAGTATAAAATTAAAGCGAGTTAACTATGCATTTCTGTTGCATAAATGATCCATTTTAAAAAAGTCCATAATTTACCTAGTTTCTAACTTCTTAATGGATATAGTCAATTATTCCACTAATTCTCAAACAGAGGCTTCATACAATGCTACTTGAAAGGATTCCACTACTTCCAAATTTGAAAAGAACAAAACTTTTCAAACCTTTAAACTCATTTTTGGGATTTATTACTTTAGTTATTATTACTGCAACACTTTGCAACTCAAGATTTAAATCTTTTCTCTCTTGTACATTGTGAAAAATTAATTTTCATAAAACTGATACCAGAAAAGAGTTCTAGTATTGCTTTTTTTATTTCTGCTACTGCTTTTCTACTTCAGAAGAAGGATGTGGAAAAATTCTGGATGCTGAATTTATTATTTACCAAGGCAACACAGTTGCCTTGGTAACTATTTAACTAGTTAACTATTTAGACTGCCTAATTAATTAGTTCATAAAAATGAAAAGCTTCTTTGATTAAATTTTACTTGGGTTGTTTTAGCTTTGAGGCTGAGAAAAAGTACTTAATGTATTCATTTGCCATCTAGCTAGAACAATTCCATTTGTTTAGGTTCTTGTACTGCAAAAAACTGTAATTTTCCTTTAATTAATAACAACAGTTTGGTAATTGTGTATCACATGTCCATGCAGAAGTCAGATTCAGAGCAAAGCATGTAACCACATGAGAGACCTTACTGCATGTCACTTTTCCTTTGTCAAATCACTAAGGTATAACTCTCAAAAAAAATTCCTTGGGGGAAATTTCCAAAAGCCCTGCTGTATTTATCTACCTATTGATTTCTTTATTTATTGTGCTAAGGACAATTCCATTCTTAATAAACTAAATAATTGTTCATTGTAACACTATGATTAATACTCACATATAGCATGTAGTATAGATTTGATTAATTGAAGTTTTGGATATTTTGGATTTTGTTTTTGTTGAAAGAGAATAGATTGCTTGCTTGAAAAAAAATTTTATTACAGTTACAAAGCTAGTGTATGACATGGATTTTCCATTTTGCCCACTCTTTGTCAAGTTAAAAAACAATTCTTTTTTTTTTTTTTGGACTAGTCATGTGAAAAAAAAAAGAAACAGGAAACCAAGTAAAACCTCAAAATTGTTTTCAAGACTCAAAAAAGACTCAAACCCAAAACATAAACACAGAAACAAACAAAAAAAAAATACCACACAAAATAACCTACAAAGCTTATGCACTTACCTGTAGTTACTACAAATGCAACCTAGTGGTGAAGTATAGTATGTCTTTACTGATGATTCCACATTGATCAGCAGCCTCCAAAAATTACTACAGATGTCTCTGGGATCCTGAGATTCACTGAATACTGACTAGCTATTAAAAGAAGTTTTCCCTTACCAAGCACATAGGGAAATGTACATTACAGAAACAATTATGTAAAGGAGCAGGAACCATTACCCTTGGTCAGTGAACTTGGAAATGAAGGAGAACATCGGAATCTCCTCTTTGAACATATTCTAAAAATGTACATAGGGAAGGAAAGTGTATTGTGTCTTCCAGGATGGATTCTTTTGTGTGTTCTTCTATTCTCTTTTCTTCTTCGGATCAAAACGATGACAAGTCATCAAGTTCCCTGACAACTCAAGTCTCTCTTTTTAAGTTAATTCAAGCAATATGAACTTTAATCCTATACTTCCTTAAAATTAGAAACAAACAGAACAAGGAGGCAACATGAGATACATAGATCCATATTGAAGCTGCATGAACATTTTAAAAGTTTTAAGATTAATATTTTTTAATCTTATGTTTGGACATACTTATATGTCCTAATTTAAATGCTTTCTGAGGTAACATTATATTTCTGTTCAACTCCAAAGGCTGCATAAAAGGTAGTCACATTGCCATATTCTGTTCAGTATTTCCAGGTTTAAGAGTTTCAGTCATATTGCCTGGCAGCAGGAGAAAAAAAAAATCAAACTGCTCATCAAAAAATACATAAATTATGAATAATAATAATGAGAAAAATTTAAAAGCAACTGTAAAGTGCTAAGAAAAATATCAGGATAAATTCAATTATTACTTTTTTTAAGACAAAACCCTACCTTTCCAGTCATTAAACCATTTGTACTGTTTTTTCTCTTTCATACATGCCAGCAAAGCAGACATTTCCTGTTTACAGAACTCCCAATTTTGTCTCACAGCAGTTACATTCTGTCATTCTGCCAAAGGGACATGAGTCTTCTGTATATCTTGAGAGTACTTCTTCCTCACACTACACACTATGATCTCCACTTGCAATACTGAAGATCCAATTTTTCAATAAATACTAAATTTACTTACTGCATAAAATAATATTAGGAACATTGTTTACTGAAGTATGTATCCAAGGACTAAAGCAAACTTTAGTATCAGATTAAGCTTATGAAAAAAAAGGTTCAAAAAAGATTCAAGTTATATTTTTTATTTCTGTAATTAGAAAAGTTTATACAGGTCTGCTGCAATGTGATAAAATTCATCTTAGGACCTCCACACAAAAGTCATTCTGCACAAATATTTTGGTCCCAAAATACAGACATCACAGTCACGCAATTGAATCAGGAAGAGGTCACATGAATTTATCATAGGCTTTCCTTTGCTTTAAATGTCGATAAACAAATCTTCTGTCAAGCAGTATGTGTTAATTTCTTAAACAAATGTGTTCTCAGATACCCCATGTTGTAAATCACCACAAAACTCCTGAACAAGCGAGGGAAAGCAATATCCGGAACAGATTTTAAATCACTGGTGGTGGTGGTGGGGTGGAGGTGGATTCTCAGCAGATTTAGCTTTGCTTCCAATACTTGTTATTGGTTGTTTTTAATGTGTTTTTATAAAAAAAGCCTTTATTTGCTTGGTAGCAACATACCGAGGCCTTTCTTCCCTCAGTAAGCATACAAATTTCTCCCAATAATCACAACCAGTTCATTGCAAATGGATCCTTATGATGACAGCAGAGTTCTTTGATGGAAATTCACACAGCACCATCTGAGACTTCTCAGAAGATTTTAAAAATAGAGTTGGGGTTTCCGTTGTCAGTCTACTCCTTCGACAGTGGCTGGACCAAAGCCTAATCGTAACTCTGGAATAAACTTCTCACTTATAGTGAGACATCAGCAAGGCATGACAAGCAAATATACAGCAATAAAACAGTCAGTCCTTGTAACAAAACAAAACAACTTCTGGATGAAAAGTTGTTTCAGAAAGTTAAGTAGTTCAGTATTAACCATTTTACTTCTTTTTTTTCAAAGCAACTTCCAGGCTGTATACTTGTCATTGAAATATTTATATAGTTTGCTGTCCTTTGTATCACAGCTTTCCCCACCTCTCCCTTCATGCAGTTGTTCATGGAAATGAGATAGCACGAGATAGTGACCACAAAGGATCATCCCCACCAAATACCAAGAACAAATCTAATATTCAAAAATATTTATCCATCATCTGTCATAAAAGCTGAGAACTAAATATTCTTTAAAAATCACTCCTTTGATTTCAAACTGTAACGCAGGAGTAAAAGAAGCCTTATTAATAGAGCTGAGGTGAACTACCCATGCAGATCAGCTTGGTGCAAACCAGGGGCAAATCAAATATGCCCTTTCCTATCAGGCAAAGTCTTGTCTTGCTTTAAGAACAGAAGTGACGTTAAGTATACCCATTAATTAACAGCATAGCAGATTGACTAAAAACATCAAGATATATACCATGCTGATCAAAGAAGTGGAATTATCCAAGAAAGATGTATCCTGCATGAGCACCTTATCATTATTTACTGAATGGACTTGTTAGAGCAGGTCCCAAGGAGGGTCATGGAAACAGTCAGAGTGTTGGAGAAACTCTACTATCAAGAAAAGCTGAGAGACTTGGGCATTGTTCATCCTGGAGAAGGCTCTGGGGAGACCTCAATGAAGCCTTTCAATACTTAAAGGGGGCTTACTAGAAAGATGGAGAGAGACTTGCTAGCAGGGCTTGTAGTGACAGAATAAGAGAAAACAGTTTTAAACTGAAAGAGCGTAGATTCAGATTGGACATAAGAAAGAACTTTTTTAGAGTAAGCGTGATAAGACACCAGAACACGTTGTCCAGAGAAGCTGTGGATGCCACATCATTGGAACAGCACTCTGAGCAATCTGATCTAGTGAAAAATGTCCCTGCCTGTGGCAGGGGGCCAGACTATATGATCTTTAAAGGTCCCTTCTGACCCAAACCATTCTATGATTCTATGAATTGTGATGTCAGTATTGGCATGCTTTGCAACTCTCACATTCATGACCTATGGCATAATATTGTATGATCAAATTAAGAAATTACTAGATATATTAGGAGAGTATTACAGTTCATTTTAATGGAGCATCCTTTTGGAGAGAGAAATGAATGTAAAAAACATTATGTGTATATCGCATAATTGCATGTATTTTGTTTGTTTTACCCATTTCCTTTACATCTGGTGCAAGTGATATACTGGCAGGTTAACCAGTTAGCAACAGAAAGATATACTATAGGACATCCACAGTGATAAATTTATTTTCATTTTAGAAATTAACTGGTAACTGAAGTTCACAAATGTAAGAGACTTTGGCATAATAAACTCAATCTGCAAGGTTTAACTTAGAAATTTTTAGTGTTTGAAAGATGATCAAAAATATTAATGGAATAGCCAGCATCTTGTCTCAATTACAGATGAACCAATTTTAAAAACTTGACACCTGACAGCAAGAAGGAATCCAAATAGAAGCTGTCAGCCTTTTGGAATCTTAGTGCATGACCACTACCACATTAGTAAAGATGTCAACAGCAACAGACATTTAGATCATACCTATTTCAAAATGAGAATGGATGTGCACCATATTTAGCATATTCTTTAAATCATATATTCTGCATATGTCTGTTCCTTCCAAACTATCAACTATAAATATTTCAGATACTTATTTAATATCACAATTTGTTTAAAATGTAAGATTTCCCTGTCAGATTAACAGTTTTTGCTACAAAATTTAAAAGCTGACTTTAAGGTAAAAGTCCTATGGATCTTTTTACAGAACCCAATACCATTCAGGATTTTATACATTGTTCTCAACTGTTGGCAGAAGGAACACTTAGTATGCAGCTTTGAAAATGAGGGACATACACTGGAGCAAAAAATTCTCTCTTAAATTTTAGGAACTCAAAACGAACTGGAAAAGGTCCTACAATAAGATTTTAAAAAGCAGACATTTGCTCAGTCAGTATATGAAGTTTTAGGCTAGCTGCTTTCTACACGACAATAGAAGAACCTTTTTCAAAGGTATTTTTTAAAAATAGTGTTCTCAGAGGGGATTTTACAATGTCATGATGACCTGAATTTAAGTTCTATACTTGTCAGGTGTAGGCAGAAGAACCACAGAAAAATGGGCAGTAGCATTTAAACACATACAGACCCAGGAATTTGCACCAGATCTCAGAACCAGAGTGAGCCTGTGAATAGCCGATAAATATTTACATGCTACTTATCCAGACTTTAGGAGTAAGAAAAAAAAAGCGGTGAAGGAAAAAAAAAAAAAAAAGATATGTGAGCTGGAATGTTACTGTTTAAATAGGGGTTTTTTTGCCAAGGACCCAAAGATGATATGACACCAATTATGAGATAAGATAGGTCTGAAGCACTGAAGCAGAACTGCAAGGTACCACAGGCTTTAGAATTGCTTAATACCTGTCTTTTAACTGTAACTATTTCATATCTTGGGGAAAACAATTACTGGTTTTAAAGAGTTTTCAATCATGAAAGCAGAGATTTAGGTTAAACCTGAGGCTTCTCCCTCGAACTTTCTATAGACTAGACCAAAATATGGTTGTGAACATATAGGAAATGAGGTCCCAGAATTGGTAAGAATGGAATAACTATGAAACGGGCTGAAATGTTTTCATGCATACGGAGGGATCACAAATTACACAGAGGAAGAATTCTAAAGGAACTACAATACCGACGGTTACTCTATACTACTGAATATAAAGATACATTAAGGTATGTTTAGGCATATTCAGTCAATTATCAGATACATTAAGGGATGTAGAGAACATTAAAGAGTTTTTACATGCAATGCTTCTCTCCAAACAATTCATTAAACTTCTCCAATTATGTTCTTATTGAGAGAATGTCAGAATGGTGTGCCACCATATATCATGTATCATATTATATATATGGTACTATATATTACCTAGACAAAAAATTCTGGGCAAAGCTTTTAAAATTTATTAGAAAATCAATACATTTCAATGGTAAATTCCATTCTATGGACCTAGAGGCTGTATACACACTATTCAGTATCAACCACAACTACTTCCCCAATGTTAAACCACAGAATTAAAAGAAACTTCATAGTTTATAGGGTTCTAGTGCCTACAAATTATTTTAAAGGATGCTTAATATGAGGATATAATGCCCTTGAAATCCAGCTACAGCTTCCATTTCCACTATGTATATGCACATACCTGTTAGTTTATCATGTCTTCTGTGCATAAAACTTTTCAAATAAGAGTCTGCTAAGATTAATTACACTCTTATTTCAATAAAAAATTCTGAAAACCATAAATTACTGTCATGTATATTTGAAACTGAATTATTTCAGAAGTGAGCTCTCTGATATTTTTGGCAATTCTTTAAAACAAAAACCTCACTATACTCAGTAATCATCCACATCTGTTACAGATGAAAACAGAAAAGGCATCAAATGCAGAGAACATACAACAGAAATCTTTCAAACAGGATTTGAAAAGCATAGCAGATACTGTAATAACCTTCATATGAAATACATTAAAAAAAGACAGAATAAAGTAGAAAAGATAGGACAGAAGTAAAATGTGAAAATTTAAGTACATTCAACTGCTGACCATTCCATGTCAAGCATTTATTCATATTACACAAGCTATAGAAAACGAAATGTTTGAGATTTAGGCAAGAACTGGCAGAGTCAGGATATTGAAAGAGCATAAATGAATCATACCCATCAACCATATCCTCCAAAATCAAAAATTCAAACCACCAACAAACAGCTGCATGGCAGTTTCACCTGCATAGTGATTTAAGTCTTACAGTTATTGTTACTCCAGTAGGAGATACCTACAAACCTGCAAGCAGTAGCCATCTCTAAAAAGTGACAGATCAATCATTATCCTCTAGGAAACTGAATGGAAATATGTGAGCTAACTACATGTTCAGTCACTGATGTCATTAAATTGGATCTATAATTGAGAACAAGTACAGTTACTGGGAATAGAATGATTCCTATAAAACAAGACAAATACTTCTCAGTGTTACCTAATTGATGTTACAAAGAATAATAAAGACATATTTATTTGCTTTAGGTTTTTTTCATAAATTAGATAGTGCCAAATGATAGATAATGCCAAAGCGCACTTAATTTTGCAACTAAGTTGATTTCTGTAGAAAAATCAGTATCACTCTATTTCCCACTGCTTCTGTCCCAGATAAGATGTTAGCAGTGCTTGCTTACTTGCAAATCTCTTTATAAGGTTCACTTAAGAAGTCCGTAGCACCTGTTCATACCAAAAGTCAGCCAGTGCATTCACTAGCAAATTAGAGAGCCAAGCCTTGATATGTTTTTAGCAGAGAAGTTCGTAAAATTTAACTACACCACTTACACCCTTTGCACTTTACAATTCACATCCAGTTATGTTCACCAGCCAGTCACATCACAGGAAGCAAAGGATAGCTCACCCTCTTGCCTCCAGGAATACACAGGGGACCCACAAGATGAAGGGAATAGAACCAGGTCTCTGCTTAGGGCAAGAGGTGAATCCCCTCCTGACCTACCTCATGTTCCCAGGTGTCCTGATATAACAGGTATGAGACTGTGGAACTGAGAGTCAGACACACTACAACAGGGACAAAGGTTCACAGGTTGGAGGAATTGTCCAAGGTGAGTCAGTCTACCCACCACATCATGACTGCCTCAGTTATGAAAAAAAAAAGTCATCCATGACTCCATTTTCAGAGAAACAGAGGGGCAAATATGCCAATAAGACCCAATCCACAGGGAAGTCTGCTGCCTCCTTGGGGTCCAGGTAAGTGATGTTACCAAGAAACTCTCCAGTTATCCATTACTGGTTTTTCAGGTGGGCAGCAATGAAACACTAAAAGCAGCCTGGGGACTATCAAGAGGGACCTCAGGGCCTTGGGACAACTGGTTGAGGGATCTGGAGCATAAGTAGTGTTCTCTATCCTGGTAGTTTCAGGGAATGGTGGGAGTAGGAAAATCACACAGATGAATAAGTGGCTCCAAGCCTAGTGTAACCCAGCAATGGTTTTTTTTTTTTTGATCACAGATCGGTTTACACAACACCGAGCCTGCTGGCAACAGAGGGGGCATGCCTGTCCCAAAGCAGAATAAGAGTCATTGCACAGGAGTTAGCAGGGTTCATTGAAAGACCTTTAAACAAGATTTGAAGGGGGAAAGGGATAAAATCAAGCTTGCTAAGATAAGCCTGGGGACAGCACATCAGGGACCTTATCACTCTACCTGAAAGGAGATTGCAGCCCAGTGTCAGTCTCTTCTCCCAGCTAACAAGAGACAGGATGAGAGGAAATGGTCTAAAGTTGCACCAGACGAGGTTTAGATTGGATCTTAGGAAAATCTTCACTGAAAGGGTGGTCAGATATTGGAACATGCTGCCCAGGGAAGTGGTAGAATCACCATCCCTGGATTCACTGTGGCACTTGGGAACATGGTTTAGTGGTGAACACAGTGCTGCTAGTTAATGGTTGAACTCAACAATCTTTGAGGTCTTTTCCTTTTCCAACCTTGACAATTCCATGATTTTATCTTGAGTTGGAAGTGACCTTTAAATACTGTCTAGTCCTACCCCTGTGCTCAAAATAGAGTCAACAGCAGCGAGGTGCTCAAGACCATTTCCAGTCAAGTTTTGAACCTGTCCTGAGACAGAGACTCCATAGCTTTTCTGGACCACCTGTGCCAGTTTGACCATCCCCACCGTAGAAAAAAAAAATCATTTTCAGAACCAGGATTGAAGTTTGTTAGTGAAATTCTTTAGACTCACAAGCACACAAAAATTTGCAGTTCCCTCAGTTGTCAGCCCAGGCCTTCTGCCTAACACTTGGGCCTCGTACTTGCCAGCTAGTCCAGTTTGAAGTTTGCAAGGCAAATTACACATGCATGGCACTCATACTCCAGGTTAGGGGAAAATGTGAACTCCAGTGTCACCCCCAGCAGCTGGTACTTAAGCACATAGGCCCTATAAGCCACAGTTCCCACCCCAGCTGCTCACTCTAAGACCCTTCATTTCACTTGGCCCAGACCCCTGTAGCTTGCACCTAGGATCAGTGATCCATGGTCCTACACCTGTAGTTGACACTGAAACCCTTGCTTGCTCCAGTTGCTGGTACAGAACGTGTCCCATCACCCAAAGTCTGATTCCAGTTGCTGGCTCAATTTCACTCAACCCAGTCCATCCAGTAGCTGTCAATCCTTCTAAGATCTATGGACTCTAGAGCTACTGATGAAGATGCTCTTACTTGCTCCAGTTGCTGGCACCACAGACACAGGGGCCACTTCATCTGAGGTCTGATTCCAGTTGCTGGACCCAAATTCAACTTCTAGTTTCCTCAGTTGCTAGCATCATTCCTTACAGCAAACACACACAGGGTAAATAGTGAGTATTTAATAGGAAGATCTACTTCAGTGACCAGGCACAGGGCTGTCAGGCAAGCAAATCGACTGGACACAATTTTTACAAAACAAGCCCTTTTTATGTCTCCTCCTGTCTATTTCCTAGTAGCACCTCAATCCCCTTTCACTTATCAGCTTTGCCTAAATTTTGCAGAGTCCTACAGGATCCTCAAATATTCAGAACCTTCATGTTTCCTGCCTTATCAGTTACAAAGCCCAAATGGGTCCTCTGCAAATGCTGCCTGTAGGTTCTTAATGGGCCATCAGTTAACAGGTGAAGAGTTTTGGTCTTTGTCATTGTCTCCATGTTTACTATGTTTATATCTCTGTGTGGTTTTGTTTATCTAGCAATCCCCCCCACTTCATCCCTTCTTCTCCACTTAGTCCTTATTTTAAGAATAAAAGGAAAAATATTCAGCAATTATTTCAGTGCTGCTTGGGGATGGAAATTACATGGGAAAAACATTGAATGCTTGAAGTTCGTCATTTCAAAATCAGCAACAACAGGTACACTGCTTGATGAGCAGTTTGTACAACAGAAAAAGCTAAGGGCTTCACAACAGGTTAGGTTTGCATATTATCAAAATGCATGACCAAGATGGATAGAACATGAGTGTGCTTTTAATACTACACCATAATAAACACCACTGGTTCAACTGATTGCCAATGCAAATACAATGCAGCACACACTTGTAAGCGATGAAACAGAAGACATTTTTTGTTTAGATGCCCTATTTCAAATGCATACACTCTTCTCTTTCAGAGAGTTACAGATTTTCTTCCTCAAGTTTACAAGTTAGTGTCTGAACTTTCAAAATTCATGATAATAATTCTTATTTCCACAAAAGCTTAGTTACCACTGGAGAGCTAAATTAGATTTTCTCATCAGGAATACTGAGGTTTATTCAATGCTTGCACATATGCTAAGTTGGATTCATCTCTTTCTCAACATAAAAAGAAAAAGAAAATTACAAAATTACAAAATCTATCACCACTTCAAGTTGTCTTGCAGGGAAACTGTTATATTCCCACTGTGGGTTTCTGCCACAAAAATTACTGCCTGACATCTATGATTTCAAAATGTTCATGTCTACAAAGCTCATCTGGGAAAAGAAAATTACTAGAGATATGAATCTTCAAGTATTTCATGACTTTTTTTTTTTTCAAATCTAGATCCTCATTTTTCTTCATACAGAACTTCTGTTCCTCTAAACCTGCAGTGGATAACCAGCAAAACCTCTCACTTTATTTTTATTACCAGTAGATCAGTGAGTTGTCACATCAACAATTCCACTCATATTTCAAACAGAAGTATCAGTGAGATAGTCAGAGATTTAGAATGCATATGCTAGACCTCTTCATAGTGAGTTTCACAAGAAAAACATAGGCTTTAAACCAAAATATAGAAAGATAAATAAATCTTCAGATTTTAACAGAATCATCTTAACAAATGAGACTGAAAAGTAATTCAGTGGCAAAAGGCATGTCTTAAGTCAGACAAGAGATGAGAACTAATTTTGTATAGATGAGTCCAGAGAGGACCAAAAACTTGGAAATTACTAGAACAACTGGTGTGACACAGCATTGTGTCATTTCTGAGCCACTCACATTTGCAACACTGAGATATTACTAAACCTAGGATGGGAAATCCCCAAAAATCACAGCTGTTATAACCTCAGTGTTTCTATACATACTCAGATAATATATTTTTCTATTTCTATGCCTTCTTTTTCATGTAGACACTAGCATGCTTTCAAATATGTCACAGAGTTTATTCAATGGGAGTACATCAATGGTAAAAACTTGAGTACAAACAAATCATCCATTTGTTGAGAAGTTATGGAGAAAGAACACAACAGCAATTTCTGAAACCCAAACAAGCTAGCAGGAATTCAAGCCACTGACTTAAACAATGAAGGCACAGTTATACAACATAGCACGGAGAAAAATTCTTCAAACTAACGTACCTGGCACTACTGGCACTACTGGCACTACTGGCAAATCTGGTATTTGCTTCCTTCACAGCTTATTCGGGATTAATAAATATTCCATCTCTGCTACAACCTTCTTATTGTCTCCATATAAATGTCATCTAAAAATTATCACCTTGGATCCATAAAGAAACCAGGAGGTTGAAGATAACTATAAACTGTAATCACAGAATATAGCTGAAAAGAGGAACTTTTCTGTAAAATTCAGTAGGGTTAAGTCCAAAGCATCTGATAACCTAAAATTAGGTTATCAGATTTGGTTTCGGGTTTTTTTATGTTTTGTTTTGGGGTTTGCTTTGTTTGTTTATTTTTCTTTTTTGTTTGGTTTTGTTTGTTGGTTTTGTTTGTTGATTTTGTTTGGTTGGTATTTTAAAATAAGATCTGCACATCCGCCTTCTGTTATCAGTTCTACTGATTCAATCCTGACATACACTTTACCGCCACGAGTCGACTGGCCTATAGTCAGAAATATGCAATGTCACTCCAAGAGCAAATGCAAAGGGCAACTCCTGTAGTAATCAAATTCACTAGAAGTTACAAAATTTGTTTTATATCATATCCCTTTGAAAACAAAAGGTAAACAATTGCTGTACCTAACACAAGCACTTCAAAGAACTGCTCTGCACAATTCTTTCTAATGGGGAAAGTTTTGGGTGATACCTGAAAAGTTAGTCAGAGAAAAGTTGCTAAAAGTCAACAGTACCTTCAGAAAAGCACAGTTCATTCAAATTGACAAGATTTGCATTAGATTATTCTACTATTACTTACAATACAGAGAACATTACAGAAGATTTACATTATCACCAGCAACAGGCTGGAAATACTTGGCAAGTGGCAATAGCTCTGTCATTCTTGGCAGCCAGAATTATAATGATGACTCAACAATGATTGGATGATTGAGTGTTAAAATGCAAAAAACAGCCAAAACAAAACAAAAACCACAACCCACCAAAAAAACCCCAAAGCCATACAAAATTATGCAAGAGCATACAAAAGCATATTCTGCCTACAGTCACAGAAGATATTACAGTGATATTAATAAGGTAGAAATTATTTGATATAATGTCATCAAGCCCTATTATCCTAACATTATTCTTCCTTCTCTGTAGTCAATAGTCCATTCTTACAAATGCCTTACAAAATATTTTTTAACATCCGCAGAAACTGTTGTAGAGTCACAATAAAAGGATAAAATTTTACCTATTTTTCTTCATGTAAATTCTAGTTAAATTTTACATGTATACCTGTATGCATCGTGGTGAAAACTGGTTGTATGTTGGAGATCTTTTGGAACATCTCCATCTCCTCAGACAAGATTTTTAGGCAGAAATAAAGAACAGAAGGATGACCAGGCAGAGAAAACCTTCCCACTTGTAAAGACATGTTCTTGTTAAATGATCACACCAAGATAATTACATGCTCCAAGAAAATTACAAGCATGCATAGGGCTGTTTAGCCCCTACACACACCTTTCATTAAGTTGTTTAAGTAAGTATATAGTGCTTAAGCATGTTTTCAGTGAGCATACAATAACAAGGAGTCTTTTTACTTTTCAATTATTTACTAAATAACTGAATAAATAACCACTAAATAACTTCTAACATAGTTATTTACTAAATAACTAAATGCTGACTGATCATGCTGTCAGCTGGTAGATTTGAAATGAGAAAAATCTACCAAGGAAACTGAAATTTCAGACCTCCATAGTAGGCTACATAGTGTCTTTAGTCAACTTCAGCAGCATGAAATCCCTTGAGTGTAGTTGTTATGATAAAAACCTAAGGATAAGCCTGAGTTAATTGCTAGGAATAACATTTCCTTTACAGAGATAAGAGCCAAATAATTGAATCATAAACACAGACGATAAATGCATAACAAGTATATAGGGCTGAATGTTAAAATCTCGAAACCCCAAAGTAGAATACAGACACTTTTGGCAAGTAAGTGAATGAAACATATTAGAAACATATTTCTGCACTTTCATTCAAAAAGATTACAAATATCATCCTTAATGATTACTTCTCTGCAGTTTCATAGGAAAACTCAAAAAAAGAGGCTTTACTTAAATCTTTATCTGATAATCATTATTAAATACTTTCCAAATACTGCTATCTATAAAATCTGAGGCAGATTTCATTCCTTTTACTTTATGGGCATCTACAGTTTATTACTGTAGTCAGACAATATATTATTTTTAGACATAATGTAAATAAATTACATACTCTTGTGCTGCAGAAGAGGCAATTGCAAAAAGGCAAAAAGACACCACTCACTATCCTTTTCTTAAATGTTCAGATGAGAGTGTTGATAAGATTTTAACTATAGCAAGAGAGAAAAAACTATTTCAAATAACACTGTTCCACAGACAAATATTTCAGACCTCTCTGCAGCGGAATTTAATCTCCTAAAAAGGGGATATGCTAAGGTATGAGAAGAGTTATATACTCTGAGAAAGGCAGGCATGAAAATAATGATGTTAACTATCAAGTGTTTTATGCTGCCATCATAGTTTAAAAGGGCTCTCTGCCATGTTCAAGTGTCTCACATCCTCTCCTCCATTTTTAACAGAGCAGGGTTTTTAGTTCAAACTAAAACTGACTAGAATAATAGGAAACTTATACCCTACTACGCCCAAAGTTAGTAAAACCTTCAACTCTACAATCTTGCTTCTGTATCTTCTCATTAGTATAGGGCTCAAAGACATCTGAAGCTCCTACACAACTCTTTTGTTCTTGTATTTTTCCACCATGTCCACTAAAGGAAAATATGCTTACGTGAACAGTAACACTCCTGAAGTATCCTTCTATTTCTAGAGGAAGTTTTCTGTGTCACTACTAACTTCAGCAATTTTTTCCTCTTTCCAAAGGTAGCACCACTAGCTACAAAGTTCACTGAACATCAACTGAAGGCCCATACCAATAATTTTTTCATGGTCTTTGGGAATTCAAAAGGTGCCTCCAAAGATTCACTGCAACCTACCTGACAGAATTCCTATTCCGATACAGAATCTGCAAAACCTTAATGAATTTAGATGTATTTTTCACAATTGTGCTTCAACATGAAGATCCTAAAAGAACACTTAAAAAAAGTTGAACCTACCTAGCCCAGCTATCAGTTCCTCTTTTTCAGTTTTGCACATCTCTCATGTCCATGCCCCTGTATCATTTCTCATCTCGGTCTTTGTCATATATTGATTTCCTTCACTCTTCATTTAGCATATCAATCTTATAACCACTTCTCTCTGTTTGTGTATTCTGTCTGCCTTTTCCACCTCACACCCATTGTTTCTATTTCAGTTGAAGGAGAGTTCTGGCTACCTCTGATGTGCATGGGCATACCAAATGCCCAGCTACTGGTTTTAAAATTGTCTTTTACAATGGAGACACATCTTGCATGATAATTTTATACCCAGTTTAAAAGAAACCAGAAATGTAAACAACTTGTTTTAAAGTATACAATCAAAGAAGCTGCTGTAAACTCTAAATCACTGCTCTAAACTCTAAATCACTGTTAGTTTTGTGATTTGATGGCTGCCAAATCTCCCAGCCAAATCCAGTGCACCATATGAACAAATATGCCCAATTTACTATACAATAGAGCTATAAACACTTTTCTTAAGCATGAGAAAATGTTGATCTGTCTGTTGCTAAACTGAGTCTCGACTGAAAAGAAATAACTGTGTTCTGTATGGGGTAGTGCTAACAGGGCTGCATTAATTGAATTAATCTGTTTCTTATTTGTAAATAGTCCCAAATGTAAGACAAAAATTCTTTTATCCCTACACTAAGTCTATTCTTTTAGGTATGCCATTATATATATTCCATTCAGAACTCACTTGACATGCTGAAGATAACTGTTTGATAACTGATTGTCAGGATCAGCAAAATGTAGCAGGTTAGACTTGTCTACCACAAGCTTGTCTCAGCTTGTCTACAAGAGTCTGGGAGCATCTGTTTAAGAGGTAGACACCAATCAAAAGACCTACATGTGATACAAACATATCCAAACCAAAACAGCCTGTGTCATGGTCACCAGTAACAAAGAAGATCGGTAATGTTGACTTTTACCACGTCTTCTATGCCCACTTCTCCAGCCCAAATGCCAAAATGAAAGAAATGTTCCAATTTTCTCTACTTCTCTGTCACTATGCCTCCTTCTACCTTATTATACAGCCCCTTACTGCTTAGCAAGGTCTTTATTTCCACCTATCTTAAGTTTTGCATGGGAAGCAGAACAAATGGTTGAATACGATCAATTTGCAAAATGGCAACGCCCTTTTTTTTTTAATCTCAAAACCTACATATTTACCTCCTTCCTCATCAAGTCATTTGTCACACTGGCACTTCCTACCCTACCTCTCCTTCTTAACCAAGATCCTCAGATTGAGGTTTCTGCCTCAGTCCTGTGGTTCTAATTTTTTTCCAGCAAAAGAAAATTGAAGAAAAAGGTGAAATTCCATCTCAATTCCTCAGAAATAAAATCAAAGCAGAAAAGCAGATAACAGAACCTGACAGGCAGCAAAGCACAATGAGATCAAACAAAAGTATTCTTAAGCAGTTATTTCACTAAATACATAGGACAAGCCATGGGTTCAATTAAATTTGAAGGGCTTGGATCACTGAGCTTTTCACTCTGTGCATTTCCAGGACACAGATAATGGAGTCTAAGAAGTACTTCAAAAAAAGAAAGCACTTGCAGCACCTATACAACAAGCCAGATAGCATACTTTGTTTTCTTATTATGTGAAATCATAAGCCTGAGAAAGCTTCTAATCTATTTGTGAGACACAGCATATTCATTTCAGAGGTAAGTACTATTCCTTCCTAATATCTTCTTGTTCATACAGTTTAAAACACTTACAGAGTATTATGTGCAATATTTTCCTATCTGAAAAGACTACCGAAATATGAAGGAAAACTGTTGCAGGATCAAAGTTCTGCCTCAAAAGCATCAGATCAACTTATTGAATAAGCTAAATTAAAACTCCAAAACACAGTCTACTTTTTTCCCCAAATCCCATTGAAGATTGAAGAGCAGAGCATACATATAGGGCTGGGCAATCACCAGATGTATGAAGTTTAACAAGATAAAGTGCTGGATTCTGCACCTGGGATGGGGCAACACTGGGTATTCATACAGATTGGGGAATGAGATGCTGAAAAGCAGTGCCATAGAAAGGCACCTGGGGATCCTGGTCAATGGCAAGTTGAATATGAGTCAGCAGTGCCCTGGCAGCCAGGAGGGCCAACCCTGTCCTGGGGGGCATCAGGCAAAGCATCGCCAGCTGGTCAAGGGAGGGGATTTTCCTGCTCTGCTCTGCACTGGAGTGGCCTCACCTTGAATATTGTGTGCAGTTTTGGGCACTGCAATATAAGAAAGATTTTAAGCTATCAGTGTCCAGAGCAGGGCAGTGAAGATGGTGCAGGGCCTTGAGAGGAAGCCATATGAGGGGCAGCTGAGGTCACTTGGTCTGTTCAGTCTGGAGAAGAGGAGATTGAGGGAAGACTTCATTGCAGTCTGCAACTTCCTCATGAGGGGAAGAGGAGGGGTAGGCATTGATCTCTTCTCTATGGTGACCAGTGACAGACCTGAAGGAATGGTCTCAGGTTAGGGGAGTTGTGTTAAGGGAGGTTTACATTAGATATTAGGAAAAGCTTCTTCATCCAAAGTGTGGTTGGAACAGGGAACAGGTTCCCCAGGGAAGCGGTGACAGCACCAAGCCTGCCAGAGTTCAAGAAGCATCTGGTGTGACTCTTAGAGATGGTCCTATGCAGGTCTAGAAGTTGGACTTTGATGATCCTAGTGGGTCCCTTCCAACAGAATATTCTATGATTCTGTTTTCTCTGATATGGTATTAGTGTTTTCTACTTTTTATCAGTAGGTTCATTTAAAAATTAATTTAAATAACAATTGAGGAATTTTGCTATACATAGCATTCTAATACAGTTTTGATTATACACAAGCATACAAATAGCCTGCATTGGCATAATAATAAATACTAAATAAAATAAATTATAAATCCAGCTCTCTAAAAGAGCAGACTTGCTGCCAACAGAAACAAGGAATATTTTTAAGAGGCTGTCATATTATAACTTCCTAGTTCTTAATGTTTTCTCCACAGCTGAGTTGAGACATTTGTGAAACACTATGGTATGTCAAGACATGGAATCAAATACTTTCATCATATGATGAAGGACAGGTATTACTAGCTTCTAATGAAACCAATCACAGGCTCGATGATTATCATTTGGTGCAAAACTGAGCCTTTTCTCTGCACTTAGTGGAACTCCTGTACAGCATATATACACAAAACCTCCAAGCACTTCTGGTTATATGGTAAGAATAGCTGGGATATCCATTAGCAAATAGACTGTTACATCATTTTCATATCAAACTAATTTTATTAGCAGTAGTCTTTATAAGACAAATCAAAACAAAGTTGGGAAAGCAGTAGTTCTGTGCATGAAGCTCCACATTATACAGTAATTTATGTAGTAAAGCATGTATAAAAGTTTTTTTTACTGCAGAAAATTAGAAATGTTATAATAAAATTGGTGGTAAAGTTTTGCAGCCAAATGCAGTTCAAAATGCAGTGTACTTTACTAAGTGAATTAGGGAAACTGGTTTTTATGCACAAAAAAATTCGAAAAGAGTTAGAGTTAGACAGTAAGGATAGGTAAATATTCCTGTAAGTTCCATAAGGTTGGACATGAATTTATATGTAAAATCAACATAAATAAAGCATAGCTGTGAATGTTGGAAAGATCTGGACTAACCTTCTAATGCAAGCCTGAGATAACTCCCTTACAGAGACTTTTGGAACTTTCCAATTCCATATCATGCTAGTTGGGACATCAGATTTCTTTCAGCATGACTGTTTCATCGCTTGTTTAAAATCAAGCGTGAAAAACCCTCTGGTGGTTCTACTGCATGCTAGAAGAGCTGTGAGAGAATATTTTCTGAATATAATAATTACAGAATTATTCAGTAACTCCAAACAAAACTAATTTTAAATAAATGGAGTAACACTCATCTTTGATAAAAGCCAAAATATTTAAGTAACTATAGAGTCATCTGCTATCTCTAGCACTATAATCTCATGGCGATTATATGTCATTTATAGAAGTAACTGACTCAAATTTCTAAAATAGGTCTTATTTTTAAATGTATTGCGTTAACTGGAGACCATTTATGACATAATAAAAAACTGACATTCAGGTTTACTAAGCCTGAAATTACCTAAAATATCTTACCATATTTTTAGTGTAGCATTTTTCAGGGAGACTACACCATTACTAGAAGTACAATCTACAGTTCCAGTATTTTATATGTATATCTAGTGATATAAAAATCATATGATTTTTAAGAAACATTCACAACTAGTTTGTTCATATAAGCCTATTCTAAATCTCACATCTGGGAAAAATATATATTCCACAAACCTTAACCCATTCGGATTAATCAGTCATTTATGACTTCAGAAGCCTTCATGAGATAACCTTCATATTAATCTTTCTTCATTTAAAAGTATAAAACACTTTGTCCCAAGATAGATTTCACTCTGCACTGGATAACATATGATGAGAACTTAAAATAAAGCCCATCTCCTAAATAAAGTGCTTCGCCTAAGAGTTCTTACTAAATATCTCAACTTCAGCATCACACAACTGAACCAGCTGTTCTCAATTTGACCAAATAACTTGGCAATGATAGAGGTCTGTACTGCTTTGCATTCAAAGAGACTCTTGCCCCTCTTGTTCCTACAGGCTTCTGTTCCTCTTTGTCTTCTTCCTTGCAGAAAGACTTCACAACACATTTTAAATTTCTTTTATTTGTCTAAGAGCACAAGTTCGGTGACTTGATTGGCAATTTTCTGCTTTTTGTACCAAATGGACATAATTTTGTGTGTTTCCACATTTTAAGTGCTAATCTCATATTTTGATGCCAATGATTTTGTCTAAGTAGCTACATTATTTTAGTCAATGTTCTTTATTACCAAAGCTCTTTTTTATATTGGAATTGGCCAAGCATGCTAATGTACTTCTTTTTTCTGCTTCCTACCTTCCATGTAATATACTTCACAGACTTCAGTCTCCACTTGGCTTTCACAGACAACTTTCGAAAACAAACAAACAAATAAACTGATAATAAATATCCAAGATAATTAACTTAATAAACAAGGTAATGGTATTTGCATTATATTAAATTTTATCATATGATGCATGTGTAATGTCACAAGAGCTATCTACTAGACAGATGTGAAAGACTGACTTTTTGAATTAAAACTGTGTTTGTGATCTAAGATTCCAGCATATGAAACATAATCAAATGTTTGTCCGAGGCTATAACTCTTTGATATCATCACACAGAAAAACAAATAAGCAAACCAGCAAGCAAACAGCTGACAAGATACATATGGAAAAGTGAACTGAATTTTCTGTTCTAAATTAGGAAGTTGAGGTGAATTGAGATTGAGGCAGGAGGCGATGTGATTTGCAAATCTATTGTGGATTACGGGTTGTCCGAGACAGGAGAAGAATCATCTAATTCTACTCCTTTCTATAGAAATAGTAATGTAGGTAGATAGAATATATACTTTGTGCTTCAATTATTTTAAAAGAACAAAAATTTATCAAAGCTATCTTACTTAAGCAGAATCTCTTAAAGATATGTTTGGGTTTTTTTAAAGGAAATTCAGAAATTATTACTAAGGAAACTTCATATTCTCCTATTCTTCCCTCCTCTTCTTTGAGTCTCTAATAATCTTAATTTTAAATAAAATTCTTTGCTCACTGAACTTAAGAAGATACTGCAATAAATCAGATGTTCATTTATCGTTAATTCTAGCATGTAAGAGAAACCAAATTTGGGGATACAAAGAACAAGTCAACTTGTTAGTACCTCAAAAAAGGGAGGTAGTAAAAACACTGGTCTCAGTTTCCTCCCTCAAAATATTTACAAATGATATTTTGTCTCACTGAAGAGTAGCAGTTCTGTGTTCTCACACACATTAAGATATGAAGAACTCCTCACACTATTAAAAGCCTGGATAAAGACTAATCACAGTGGCACAGAAGCAATTTCTGATTATGTTCATTTTTTAACCATTGAGATCTGCTTAGCAAAAGTTTATATTTAGAATAGAAAGGAAATGAAAAAAATCCAATTCAAGTGTGCATATCATCAACAGAAATAACAGTGTGACTAAAGGAGGCAAGAAAAATTTATAATTTGATTATTCATGTCATACTGAAATTTTAATCCAGAAAACAAGTTTTGGAAAAGGTTTGAAAGGATGGCCTAAAACCAGTTTAACATACCAAAACGTATAAAGGTCATAGCTATGAAACTTTCATTTTCATTTGTATAGTCGTTTGAAAACATATTAATTAAATAAGCAATGAGCATTTATCATATAACTGTATATTACAGATAAGGAAAATACTTTCTTGGATCACCTGACGAGACCCTTGTCACTTACTATCAGCCTTTAAACTTGTGCTGTTCCCTGTTTTAGAGAAGAGAGGATACTCTGAGTATTTTGCACAAAAATATTTTAGTTAAGATAACAATGCATGACTTCAAGCACTTTGAGTCTTAAGATCCTGAAGATTTTTTAAAATTTAGAAAAAAAACACCCCAGATGTATGGTTTGATACTCTGAAGTTATCATGCATGTTTTGGTCAATGATGGCCACAGAGAGTATAAGACAGAATCATAGAATCACAGAATCAGCTGGGTTGGAAGGGACCTCTGAGATCATCAAGTCCAACCCTTGATCCACTACCACCGTGGTTGCTAGACCATGGCACTAAGTGCCACGTCCAGTCTCATCTTAAAAACCTCCAGGGACAGAGAATCCACCACTTCCCTGGGCAGCCCATTCCAATGCCTGATTATTCTCTCAGTAAAAAATTTCTTCCTAATATCCAACCTAAACCTCCCCTGGCACAGCTTAAGACCATGCCCTCTTGTCTTACTGCTGGTTGTCTGGGAGAAGAGACCAACCCCCACCTGGCTACAACCTCCTGGCAGGGAGTTGTAGAGAGTGAGGAGGTCTCCCCTGAACCTCCTCTTCTCCAGGCTGAAGAACCCCAGCTCCCTCAGCCTCTCCTCATAGGACTTGTGCTCCAGTCCCTTCACCAGCTTCGTTGCTCTTCTCTGGACCTGCTCCAGCACCTCAATGTCCTTCCTGAACTGAGGGGCCCAGAACTGGACACAGTACTCTAGGAGTGGCCTCACCAGTGCTGAGTACAGGGGAGGAATCACTTCCCTGGTCCTGCTGGCCACACTGTTCCTGATCCAGGCCAGGATGTCATTGGCCTTCTTGGCCACCTGGGCACACTGCTGGCTCATGTCCAGCTTCCTGTCAATCCAAACTCCCAAGTCCCTGCATTTACATGTTGTGTTAAATATATATGTGTGTGTGTATACATATATATATATGTATGTATATATAAAAAATACTAGGACTACAACCACTTCCCTCAAATGTGCTATTCCTGACAAAAAGAAGTGAGTGGAGACTCCTATTCTGCTCAACAGTTCATTCAGCTTGTCTGGTAGGAATTGACTTTGCTAACAAGATGGTTGGTACAACCATTCTGGGGGCATTGAATCTTGTGTTTTCATAACTTAAGAGTTTCAGCTAGGAGGGGGATTCATCTCTCTGAATATTTTATAAGCAACATGAGACAAAGACAACCAATAATTCAAAGAAATAGCTTTTGGTTTTAGTAAGATCCAGGTATATAGAAGTGAGACATATATTAAAAATTATGTATCCAGAGTACTACATATAGTACCATTAAAAGCTCTGGTGATGCAAGCAAATAACGAAACAATTTCAGCTATAAGAAAATGTGTACAGTTTTCAAGCTGTACTCGTGTTTTACAGCTATGTTTTTGACTAAGTAGAAAAAACTAATTCTGAATAACAACTCCAAAAAAATTTTTCCATCTATTGTGTCCCCTATGGAAATAGTAGCACAGAGATTCATTTCAGCACAGAACAATGTGAAGGTCTCGGGCAAGTCATCAGGATTTCAGCATGGCTTCATTATAATGACTAAGCAATAGTACAGTGACAGTAAAATGGAACTGTAGCCAGAAGAAGAACCAATATGAGATAAATTTAATGTCCTTGTAGAATGTCAACACCTAATTTCCGCTTAAGAGAGAACAGGTATATAGAAAGAAAAACAGTAAAATATACATTTAGTATGCACCAGACATCAGACTTCAAGATGAGGCAAAACTTTCTCCCCCTGGTTATACATGGACAGCTGACTGCAAATGGCTGAAATCCACAAAAATATATATCATTATATCTTTGGATAAAATAATTTCAGAAGAAAAATCAGTGGTCTAGCTTCTGCTATGTCACTGTGATTTAAAATGAACGCTGTTGCTTTGGGGAAAGTAATAAATATTCACATACAACCTTTCCCCTCCTTATACACTCCACAAATTACCATGCAAATCTGATTAAGTCAGTTATCCTAAAATACTGTTCTGGAAACTTCCCCCTAAATCTTCAAATGTACAGAGGTTACTTTATATCTCTTGTACTAGGGTGGGGGACAGAACTCCTTGCAAAATCCGTGTACATTTCTAATATTAATTAGAAAATTAATATTCCCTATTGTATTTTATTCTTTCTGAACATGAGACTCTTACTTCGTTATATTTTTTTAGAATTTGTCACCTTTCACCTTTAAAATTTATCTTATATGAAACAGAATGCACTTCTATGTAACTTAGAGAGCAACTCTGTCACAGTACTGTTTCTTTTCTAAAGGTCACTGTTATTTCAGCATCATTTCATGCAAGAATATTTCCATACTCATCATACTTTTTTTTTTCCCCATGTCCTGAACTTCAAAGGTGGCAATAGTACTGTTCCTGCAAATTGTTAGACTACAGTCTGACTCATTATCTTAGTATTCCTTTGTCCTTACCCTGTATTTCTCTGCTTGTTCAGGAGGAAAACATGAAGAATTATTCTGAAGTTATGATATCCTACACCAGAAGATCAGCTGCATTCACACTTAACAAAACTTTGCTTAGGGGAAGTTAGGAACAAAAGGCAGACTGTTAAAAGGAGACTGCAGTAGATTTAATCATTAGATAAGATTTCTCTACAGTGACAAGATTCCTTAAGAGTTAACCTGGATATGGTTACCATGGAGCTAAGACTCCCACAGAAAAAAATTACAGCATTTTGAAACACTTGTTGGAAGCACACAGGCAGACAAATAAATGACACTGCACCACTTTCAGCCTTTATTAGGTCACTTAAATTCTACCTGCAAGTGGAAGCTTGAGGGAGGGATTTTTACAAGCTTTTACTGAATATTTCAGCTGTAGCCTTTTTAATTTAGAAATTTTTGCCTGGAAACTGCAGATAAGTTTCTTGGGCAATGCAAGACTTCACCATATTAATCTAATTCCTTATTATCAACAATGGTTCTAAGTGAAGTGAGGGGCTTGGTTTAACTGTAAATGCAAAAAAAAAAAAAAAAAAAAAACAAAACGACAACAGCCAGACAACAAAAACACAAGACAAAAGAATGCTGACTTCAATCTTTCCCCTTCTTTGTATTTCTGCTTTTGAATTTGGTAATATAAAAGGTATTCCATGCCTGAGAGCATTGCAGCTATAAAAATTACCTCTCAGTAGTTGGGCAAGACACTGTCTTTAGTGAATGTGTTTGTATTTTGTCTCAGACTTAGTTAATGCATAGTCCAAGAAAAGAGAATTTGCCAGCTCTAAAACCATGGTCATAAGGGTAGAGTCAAGTTTTCTAGAATTTTTTTAACATAAACTATTCCATAATCTGCAAGTTAATTAACACACATTCATGGAGAAGGGTAGTACAGCAGTTAGCTCTAGTTCTACCCTAATGGTCAGTGACTGCCTATTCTATCTTAGATATAAGTTTTCACCATGGATGTCTCATGAGCACAAGTCATTTAACCTTAGGGCTAGCACACTGTATTCTTCATAAACACCCAATGGTCAGGAATGCCATTCCTGCTAGTCGAGGGCAGTTATCCCAGTGACAGAAATTCAGCTAAGACTATAAACCTGATTTAGGGAGTTTTGGCATATATCACTACAATGCTATTCTTAAATTTTTCCTTCTGACTTGGCACTAAAGACTCTTTTGCCAGCTGATTCTGTCTCATGGCACACTTCTGATAAAGTCCTGTGCCTTATACAATAAAAAGCTGGGTGAGTAAAGATACTTAGATAAACTAAGTCACTCAGTGGTAACACATCTGTTAACAAACTGCTTGGAGAAGAGTGGCTGGAAAGTTGCCTGGTGGAAAAGGACCTGGGGGTGTTGGTGAACACCTGCCTGAACATGATCCAGCAGAGTGCTCAGATAGCCAAAACAGCCAATGGCACCTTGGCTTGTATCAGAAAAAGCGTGGCCAGCAGGATCGTCCCCTGTACTCCGTGCTGGTGAGATTGTACCTAGAATACTGTGTTTGGTTTTGAGCCTCTCACTACAAGAAGCCTGAGGTGCTGGAACATGCCCAAAGAAAACCAAAAAGATGGTGAAAGGACTAGAAGAGCAGCTGAGAGAGTTGGGGTTGTTTAGCCTGGAGAAGAGGAGGTTCAGAGGAGACCTTACTGCTCTCTACAGCTCCTTGAAAGGAGGTTGGTGTGGGGATCAGTCTCTACTCCCAAGTAATAAGCAATAGGACACTGTCTCAAGGCTAGAGAATTGATTGTGGCTATTTCATTTCCTAGCACAGTCAGAGACTCTGCAGACTTCAGAAAAGGTTTAGAAACATAGCCTTTTTTATTCAGGTTGGTGCCTAGCTTGAATTTATATTCTTTAATGTCAATACAACCTTGCTTTAATAAATGTCAATATGACTTGCAAATCTTGGCCAAGGAAACAGGAACTTACTATGTCACTGTCCAAGAAGTGGTTGTCACCTATGTTTAAAGGAGAGTCAGGCAGCAGGAGTATAAACAAGAGATAACAAAATTGTAAGGAAACCAAACATCCAGTCATATGAAAGTAAGCTGAACAAACTCAACTTAGTTATTCCAGAAAAGACACACTGAAGAGGGAAATAGAATTCTTCTTTCTAGATATATTGATAAATTGAAGTTGGCACACATGAAAAATGTATATATTTATACATAAATATATATAATATAAATATATAAATATATTTAAGCTGAAAAACTGAAGGAGGAGTACTACATCAGTGGATCGGTACCTTGATAAAAGCAGCAGGGGAAAACATATAATTAGCTTTAAAACTGAACTTCAGTTTAAAATGGCTTCAATGACTCAAAAAGTTCTTCCCAGTTTTCTGTTCCCGTGATGCATAAATAAATGTTTCCATGTTAACTGAAAGCAAATGCAAGATTAATCTAAGCAAAGATACTTCAGATGGATACAATGTGGCAAAAATAAGGCAAACAAAAAGACTGGACAGTCTCAGTGACTCAACAAGTCTGAAAATGAACCTGTGAAACTGAACTTTGAGGAATAATGACAGAAGAATTTCAGCATTTTCAGCAAAGTATCTTTATTTGTTTTTTTATTCCTTACATATTCAAGAAGATGAGGTCTTGCCCATTTTTGACTGTAGATTCCACTTTGAAGATTTTATTTTCCAGAGAAAACCCTAACTATTTGCAATTTTCCATTAAAAGCAAGCAAATTCCTTCTAGGACTTACAGTTTTGACAAGCCATGCATGTCAGAATGAATAAAAGGCCTGCCATTTCTTATAATTCCTTGAGTTTTTATGACCTCAAAAAACAAGAGACAGGAGGACAGTTGTTCTCACTCTGTTTTATATACCCTCAGATGGAGCTAAAGGGGACATATGTATGAACTGTGTATTAGTCTCTCTCTCTTTCCAATCTCTCCCTGGGAATATTCGCTACTAATGTGTACTCACAGTTGCTGAATATAAAGATTCTTTGTCTCCCTAGTCAAGTCTATCCCCATACTTCCTTTTTTTGATGACAATGATACCACTAAACTTCTCATCAAAAAAAAAAAATGCATCTCTGTGGGATAATTGCACCTGAGTCGCTTCCTTCTTATCCCATTAAATAATTAAGTCTTTTACAACTCATCCTTCTGTTGTCCACAAAAACTGGATTCATTACCCAGTGTGCAACAAGACAATAGTTACACACTCAAGAGAGACATTATTTATTTCAGGGTTGCATGAGCCTCGGTGGTCTGTGGCATTCCACAAGTCAAGCCCCCAACTATCAAAATTTTTTATTATTATTATATTTTAGAAAATAAAGGAATTAGCGTTCATTGGCTATGAGTTCCATAGTTCCCTTATTAAATGTTAGCCTATCATTTATTGGTTAATGATTCTCTCCCTTATGCTAATTAGTCTGCATGCTAAGTCTTTCCCTTCTTTTGGGTCAGTGGGCTTCTTGGATCAGTGGCCTGTGAGTCAGTGGTCGCAATTTCCACCTGCCGGAATTACCTTTAACCCAGCTGGAGCTGATTTCAGTACAATTACTGAGTTGGCTTTGTTGGTTTCTTCCTGCTCTCCTTACACAAATTCTGGTATCCACCTTTTCTTTTCTCTTTTCCCCAAAGGGAACCTGAGATAAGATAAGGGTGGTACTCTACAAGTGTGAAAGACTGGAATGCTGATGACTCAGACAATCCAGGTGCAAGCCAACAGTGTGCAAAGTAACCACCTAGGTGCTGAGGGTGTGCATTCCTGCTACCTCTGGCTACAAAGCTGGGTGTTGTTTCTTTGTCCTTACACAAATGACCAAGCTTCTGTAACTCCCCTCCAAGGAAGCCCTGGGATAATTCACACATGGCCTGAAGATATCCATCTCTGCTGATGGGCCATAAAGTAACATAAGGAGTGGTTGTTCTACTTGTTTAATGCTGAATTATTGTTTCACAACCAAATCTTTATATAAACATAGAATTAAATTCAATTGTTTTTTATTGAACTGCAGATGCAGTAGATCTCCCTTTCTGAATCTGCAGGCTTTCACATTTAGCGTATTTACCTTCCAATTATTACTTAGCAACAGTATACTCTCATCACATATAACTACCAAGGACCGATTTGTACGCATAGCTGTAACATTTTATCAAGTTCTACATATGAATATTACACTAACTTTTAAATAGCTGAAGACAGGATCTGCAGCCAGTGATCCAAGTAGTAGTCACAAGAGCCACACAAACTATGCATGTATTAGACAGAAAGTAACCAGAGTGAATATGCATAGCTGAAATTGTAACAGGAGAAGAAATACTTGGGAAGAAGCAAGTGCCGCCATTGCTTCAGTCCTCTATTTTAGGACAGCAGCACATTGTCCAACATTGTCTAAGGTAGCATTTCTGCAAACATAATTCTTCACCTTACATATCCCCCCAAATGCTTACATGATCAATGTGCAGTTATCTTGTAATCAAACCACTAACTTCAAAAAAAAAAAAAGCAATGGTCATGTGTGCCAAGAGCCCCAACTACATAAGTCTCTGATTGAATGCAAGGAGATAAAAGTTATTCTTGAGATGCCACTTCAGTCAAAGAAAACTGCACCTGGATGGTGACATGGTATGATGGGTCTAACTCAGCACTGCTAAAAGCTCACTGCTTCTGCCATGCTCATAAAATATTCCTACTTTCCAGAAAATAATAACTGTGTCTTTGCCTCTGTCCTCTGCAGCTGCGCTTGAGACGAAGAGCTCAGTGACTTCTACTGTAAAAACTATAAGCTCCAGTTTACTGTGAAAACACCTGGCTTTAGAAACGACAGGAAGAGAAAATGGAATACACAGAAGCTGGTTCTGAAACGGCTACATTATACAGCTGGATGATAGGGTGTTTCCCTACAGTGATGGATGCTGGAGATCTAAGGCATACACAGAAATAATGGGACTGGATATTGTTAACTGATGTTGCCAGAAAGTAGCCTGAGGTCAGGATAATCTTCCATTAGCTCCTGTGTTATCATTGGCTTCTGTTATTACTGTCTCTGTCTGGTTTGTTTTAGAAAAACAAAAAGACACAGATGTGAAAGATAAAAGTAGTAAATTAATTAGGATATAGTTAAATTGCATGAACACATGATAGAACTATGCATTTACATGATTAATTTTTTAAATAGCACTAGAAACATTCTACTGATGTCACAGACTATAACAGAATATCACTTCTATCATCTTTTGCCCATCTTTTTTTTTACTTGCAAATTCCCCCACTCCCCACCCCATTTTTTTATGTTGTGGTGAACGCATTTTACCCTTTAGAATGCTGTGATTTATGATTCTAAATGGTCTTCATATTGGCAAGGATAAGAAAGGTCATATTACCACTCTAATTGGCAAGTTAAGCTTTATAAACAGGCCCTTATTTCGTCAATGATGTTATTTAAGCCTAAGGTCAACCTTGAGAGAAGCTGGCTTGGGAAGATCCCTGGCAGATAAAAACAGGTCTTTCTAACAAAAACAAACTATAAAGTCTATTGATTTTAATCTTTTGAAAAGTGCAAAAAAAATGGATATGCGCTTTAGAAGAAGGTTATTAACTTGGAGTTTAATACTGACAGTTGGGGAGGTAATTTTTTAACACCAGAATGTTAACTAACTGTATCAATATTTCTACATATTATCAAACAACTTCTGAATTCTACAAACTACTGACATTAGGTATCTTTAGCGTGTATCAGGTGTATAGGTCTTCTGGGAATTTTCCATATACAAAAAAGATGAGACAGCGCAGTCAATGAACTTGGGAGTCTTGGGAAGTGGAAGTCATTTGGCCTTGAGCATTCTAGTGAATCATCTGTGACATTAGTACTAGTATATATTCTAAGCTTGATGAGCCTTGTACTCCCATTTGTACATGGTACCGCTGATGCAGTTTGAAACCATATTAAACCTTCAGTGCTGTAAATTAGTTCTGTCTCCTGTTAAACAGGTGTTTTGATTTCCAAGTTGAAATTCTATTTTTTGTACAAGTAATTTGGAAAGGATTTTATTTAAGTTGCAGTGCTTCTAGATTAAATTGTTATTGAAGAGATTTCAAATTGCTGCGATTGGGTCAAGGGAAGTTGGCTTTCTGGTACAAGGTATTAAGGAACACGGTCGAGTGCTGAAGTATCTGAAATACTCAAGATTGACAGAGATGTTTGTTGTGGACTAAAAACAGTTCAGGCGTGTGCTGACTACTCAGTTTACTGCACTTGCTTATTTGGATAAAAGCCCAGGAGAAGGAACAAACCTGATGTTACTATTGAATCTTTCACCTTATGTTGCTGTTGTCTCTGTCATTACTTCTACTGACAGTGACTGTCACTCCTCATCAGAGATGTGATGTGCCAGAAGAGGGAACTGGAAAAGGGAGGTTACCTGATCAACAGACTGTCCATCAGATCCAACTTACAGCTGAACCACATCTGTTGAGATTGAGAGTTGACTGACAGCAGGTGTGCAATGGCTGACAAGTATGTATGCATCATACTGCAGGTGAGACACTGCCAAAGCAGATCCAGGAGGGGAAAAAAAAAAATCAATTTTCCTGTAGGCTTTTACGACTCCCATGCATATCCCAATCTTAAACTACTTTAGACACACCCTGAGGTGTCACATATTTGCCAATTGTGCTTCAGAACATTACTGTAATTTCCAGTAAATAAGTTTCCAAAAGTTACCCAAGCACAGTAAGTATTTAGGTGGAAAACATCTTCTGAAATTAGAACATAAATTCTTTTAAAGTAACATGTGGTACATAATTTTAAATTTTCCAGCACCAAAACCACTATATCCTACCAGACAGAAGGAATGGTCTGGTGATGTTTTAATGACATTAAAGGCAGAATATAAATTTAAAATTTCTACATTGAGCAAATAAACCAAAATATTCACTGAGGCATACATTAGTACCTCATGTTTTCTTTCTGAATCTTTTAAAGTGTGTATATGTTAGCAATTGTTTTCTTAAATTGAGATGATAATTTTATTGTCTATAGAGGTCTGTGCTTATAATATAGCTGCACTATTATTATGTGCCACTTGGGAAAATATGCATGTCATGTATGTATGAAGTCAAGAAATACATGACTTTTAACTAGTGTCCTGTATTTGAATTCAATATATTCAAAATAACTGCATGCCAGCTTTATTTTTCTTCTCCTCCATGCCTGCAACTGTTTTAATTTTTGGAATCTGTAGCTAATGCACCTGGTAGCATTTGGCTGTGTGGTCACAGCACTGCCATGGGAACTGAGAAGAGGCAGTATTCACTGCTGGATTTCAATATGAATCATACACAGTTAGCATGCATGGGATTAGAGATCAGACAACCCACTTGCTGCATTCTGTAAAAATGTAGGAACATCACTAACAAACTCACTGTTTATTACTGAAGACACTAATTCTTATTCAAACACCAAAAAGCAGGGTATGAGCAGAGGATAAATCCCTACAACAACCACCAGTGAGGTTAGGGGGAAATAGGGAAGAATATGCCTGGAGCATTACTTTAGGATTATTGCATGGTCACAAATCCTACCAAAAGGGTTTTCACTCACTAACATTCTAAGGCAAAATGGAAGAGTTTTGCCTGACTGTAACAAATTTGATGTTATTTCAGCAGAACTGCATCAACACCAATACCCCCAAAAACAAAACTGGAAAAAAAAAAAAAGAAAATAAATTAATAAGGAGTTAGTTATATCTATCCTAGAAGTTAAACCTACTATGAATATGCTCAATCTCACAATTATTTTATAAGAATATACTACATTTATAATATGGTAATATATTTACCGATTTCTCTTTGAAATAGAATTTTTAAAATTTATTCTCTAGAAAGAAACAGTAGAAAAGCATGATACTGAGTTCATGTAGTGTAATGTTACTCTGATTTTAACCAGTGTAGGCTGGTCAATACGAAGCAGCTTGCAAAAGTGCAACTCATTACATATAATTACATATATCCCATATATACTTATGATATGATATATACATACATATATCATACACACACACACATACTATGATTACATATTGTTGTACAACACATCTCTGAACTTTACTGCTCTCCACTCTCATAGAAAAAAATAGGATTACACTCTATTCTATAAATCCATGCTAAACAAAATGTAAGAAATACATCGGGGGAATGGACCAAACAATGTGCCACCTCCAACACCAGCCTGTAATGTCAGGACCTTTGGAAGTGTGTTACTACCTCAACTACCTCCCATTTGATAGAGAGAAATCAGCCTTCACCTCTGACCAATCATGATGCGAGTCCTCGTTATCCACCGGTTGTATCTGCAAAAACTGTACTCGCCTTTACTTTTTTCTGGCCCCTTTACTTGATGTAGTGTTTCAACAAATCATCACCCAGCAAATGCATTGTTTCCAGAATATTTATTACAGTTTTTCTTTAATTTACTCATTACACTAGTAGATCTACTTCATAATTGTGTCTGTAACTGGAATGCCAGAAATAACTACCTTATAACATGCTGGACATCATTTCACTGCCTTCTCATATTCTCTTTTTGCCTTCCTCTGTTATCTTTCCTCTTATTTTAATTGTAAACTTTTGACAGCAGAAACATTCCACTCATTCTGTGTTTGCACCACAAGCTGGCAACAGACCTCAGGATCCTAACTCAGAGAAAGACTGAAGTATACCAAGACAAATTATGTGATGTACTATGAAATTATAATGCAGTTGTGGCTATATCACCCCTTTTTTCCTCAACATCAGCTATTAAATTCCAACCATTAAATAAACCTCAAACAACTTTCATTAAATTAAACATAACAAACTGCTGAAGTGTTTCCCTTTCCATCTAAACATGGTGCAAAGAATCATTCCATGCCAGGAGCCTAAAATACAAACTTATATTAGATTATTTCACTCTAAAAGAGAAATTATTACAGATTAATTGAATGGCTGATATAGATATCAAGCAACTACTCCAGTATGTTTAGAGGTAGCAAAAAAGACACACTATCCAGTCTGAAGGTATGACTGTTGTCTCTATAGTATGGTAGAGTATTTGCTAAAAATTCTGCCTTGAAAAGGGGTTGAAATTAATTGCAGATAGCCTGTTTAAGAAGCTAAAAGAAATCTGCTTGAAAGACCTTTTATAAATGGAGAGGAAGAGATATGGTGTAGTTTTTGTTTTGTTTGTTGTACAATTTGTTATACTTCTTAAAAGACTTATAAATATTGTCTGTTATACAATTGTTTAAAACTATGCCAATAGGATCAGAAGGGAGAGATTTAACACATAGAGATAAATAGATACACAGACACAGAAATATTTAATTCAAAAAGTATTTAACTCATAATATGCACCAGCTCTCAGAAACAATTCAAGTTTTATATAACATTATTCTTCCTTTACTTTTACCCTTTTCCTAGAAGGAATTTACTGACTACTGGACAACTGCTCTCTCATGAATTGCAGTACATTTCAGTGACAATAGACAAAATGTTCTAATTAATTTGAAAACAATACCATGGAACACACAGAACTGTTCCAGAAGCACACAGAACCCGTGCCAGCTCCCTTAAAAAGGGCTTCAGGAAAATTCCACTGATTTGATCTAAAGGCATTTCTTATCTTTTACTATACAGAAAATTCTATATCACTTTTCTATGATTTCATACACAACTCACTGAGGTAAATTTCCATATTTTCCCAGTTTTAAATTAACAACCACTAAAACCTTCTCCCTAGAAATATCTTTCATTATTGTCTGATATTTGGACGTTTGTCCCATATATTTGTTTGCAAGTATTTATCTGGTGAGCATTATATAGGAGATATTTGTGCTCTGCTTAATCAAGCTATGGAGATCTGTTCTACAGAATGTCAGCATGCAGTTAGTAGCATAACTATTAGATGTAAAGTTGGATTACTAAGGATAATTTATTTTCATATTTCCACTTCATACATTCTTTGTTATGTCACTAGGGATACACCACTAGAGACACAGATTTGATAAAATGACATGTATTAAATGCACCTAAAGAACTGGTTTTATGCTACACTAATCCTGGGTAAACGAAATAATTCAGTACCACTCCTAAAATAATTTTTAAAAAGGATGATATAATCACTTTTTATATTTATATCTGGCAACAGTGAAGATGATTGAAAAAAAGAAAATCTAATTCATACTATACCTGACAGTTCATATTGTAAAACTGAGATTACTTCCCATCTCATATGTAACATCTCAACAGTAGAAGAGCTTGTTTCCAAGCAATATAGATTGGAAAGTGTATCCACCTATACATCTCTGTGTAAGTCACTAAGCTGTCTTGTTTCTGAGCAGCAATTTAATACACAAATTATCAAAAAAAATCTGAAAAAACAACTGTACACTCATTGTGTAAATCTATGTACGTGGATTAGATCCTGAAAAAAAAATTCCAGATATTCTATTCTAGGTGTTTGTAACAACAGTACTTTGCTATTTAACTACAGTCAGACTATAGAAGAAAGCAATTTCCCACTTCTATGTGTAAATTTTTAGATAATGATTTGAGAGGTTTATCAGAACACTTAAAGTTAGGTCATTGAGACAAGCTGTTAAAAGAGCAAAAGTCAGAGAAAAATCAGCTGCTAAAGCCTTTGTCACTCAGAAAAACAAAGGACTTGTAACCAGCTGGGGAAATAATCATGGATACACAGAGACATGCACAAAGGCATCACACACTATACTCATACATGCCAACACACACACACTATTTAGATCTGGAAAACAAGGCAAAACTTTCTTGACTAATGAACCGTCTCAAAAAAACCCCAGTATTTCTATTAAAATTAATATGATGAATTTCAAGAAAAATAACAAAGCAATAGACCTATTAACTAATTTACCACCATAATTTGGACCCTAAGATGGCAAACCACTTTGATATGCTTCATTACAAGGACATTTATACTGCACAAGGCAGGGGTGGGACTTCCTCTCGCCCCCAACCATGCTCTCTGTTAGCAAGTGACTATATAAGTATTTCTGATGGAGAAAGACATAAGCTCTCTGATCCAAGACATCACCTCATATTTGATAAATTCAGCAGCAGTGAGAACTTGTGAATAATTTTGGAAGAGGAGAGGACTTTGTCTATTTATCATAGTAGTAAAGTCCCAGTAGCTAGGAAAGTCTTGAAGGAGAATACTTTACAGTCACTCATCTACATTGCCAAGGGCTCCAGGGTTCCTTCTGTATCCCTTAGTGCATTATCTCAAAACAACACAGGTTAACATATGTGTTCTCACCTAATGCTGCATAATGTCAGCTTCACTGATTTCTCATATATTCATGCCTCAGGAAGGGCTAACAAATAAACAATAGGAGGAAATCACCTAAACAAACATTCCATGGCAGTATTGCACGTTACACACATGCAACAAGTGTTCTGCTTCTCTCTTCCATACACATACAATGAATATCCAGAGTGAAATCCAGAAAAAAGCCACCAACTAGAAAACTTGAGAAAAAATTCCAAGCATTATTACAAAAAACAAAACATCACAGATTTCATAACAAAGACCAAGCACTAAGTGCAAGAAAAAACTATGTGTGTTTATATATTTAATTTATATTCATACTGAACAAGTCAGGGGAAAAATCAGAAAGGAAATTACACTGTATTGGTAACACCTCCCTTGAAATGCTGTCATTGCATATAAAGGCTTCACACAAGCATTGGGACGTACTGGAAATGAGTACTGAAGACACACTACTACTACTAGGACAATGATAGTGTTGTTATCCTCTCTGGAACTGGCTAAGGTCTTTGTCATTCCCATTGGTGCCAAACTAATCAAATACGTATTGAAACAAAAAGTGATAGTAAAAAACTTTCCATTAAATGTTATACATGTGCCCACTACTCTCTAGAAACAAATACAGGCATCATTGTCATTCATTTCCAAGCTTCTTAACCTTCTATAGGAGCAGAGAACCTAAAAGTGAGGCACAAAACTATACAACGACTTAGATCTGGAAGGGTAAAAAATCATAACCAATGAAAAATGGAGGATAAATGGAAATTTCTCTTTGAGATAGCAAACATTAATTTTAGTGGACTTTCAAGGGTTGATTCTCTTACTCTTTCAAAAAATACTGTATGATATCTTTGAATTAAAAAATATCTAATCTTATTTTATACCTAACCAAGAAAGAGCTATCTCTGAGAGCCTAAAACACCCTAGACCACTTCTCTCTAAAGACTCAAAAATAAGAAAATCGAGATCAACATTTTCAAAGGAAGATTCAGCTGCACAAGCCTGGGAAACATTCACTAGCAATCCAAATTCCCAGAAAACATTTTGATCTGGAGAAGATTCTAATTGATCAACAATTTCACTGGAAGAGTTCTAAAGGACTGCTGTAGTTTATGTTTGTATGTACAGTGTTTAGGCAGCAATAAAAGCTGTAAGAAATCAGTACTGAAGGTGAACCTCACTGTAGCACTTAGTACCTCAGGAACCAGAAATGGTTCCTTTCTCAGTATATTAAGAAACAACAATTCATCCATTCCCCACGAACGTGAAGGAATTTATTTATAATGGAGAGGAGACAGCAGTAACTGATATGATCTTTGAGAGAAAGAAGTAGCTGGGACTTCTAGGACAGAAATCTAGTCCATTTTTTTTCTCTGTAAAAGATTGCTTAACACTAAGTAGAAGGAACACTTCTGCATAGCCTCACTTTTACTATTTCCATTTTAACCCACACCTCTACTTAGCACTTTATTTTAATCATTGGAAAGCAGTGCAATAGTTATTCTAGCACGAGAGTGGGTCACAGCAGCAGAAACTGCCATCTCACGTAGCACACGCAGGCTACCTATGAAAAGGCAAAGCTTCTGACTTCATCACTGAGGATGACTCTCCAGTCAAGGCAACAACTTAGAAAGTGAAAGGATGAAGGATATTCATTTAAAGCTCCTGTCTTGAATTAAAGCACCTTCTCCTAAAGGCTGAGTTATCTGCTAAACTATGTAATGCAGGTACGTCTAGAAAGTGCAGTGGAGGGGAGGGATGTTGGAAAACATTCTTCTTTGTGATTATCCATTCCCCACCCCCCTCCATGAAATTCTCCGAAGCTTAAAAAGTGCTAATGACACTTCATCACACCTAAACAGCAGAAGCCATCACCACTCTCCAACCTTTTATCTCACATACATAAATTATCCCAGCCTCCCACAAATCAACCTTGTAATTTCTTACTTTGGGAACTTAGCATGTTTTATTTTAGTAACTTATCCTTTAAAGTTCAATCAACTCTAGAGGAGACTGTTTCTAGAACATTGACAAATGTGAAGTAAAGTTTCATTTGTCACAAACGAAAAGTAAAGATAGTATGGAAAGAGAATACACTCATTAATAGCAGGTTTTTTCATGCTAGTTACACAACAACACAATCTTAGTCATGCAGGGTAAAAATAATGAGACACAAGATGACACATGAAAAGGATCTTATACTCTTCCTAAAAATTAATGCATGTACACTACTTGCCTAAAAGTCCAGATTAGTTGTCATACTAGATTTGTGTAAAGCTTTAGGAAAGAATGGTGTGAGGGCTCTCTACAGAAAACTACACTAAGTGAAGGCTATTTCACTAATTAACACCCCTTCCCAAAAATGTGCTTATCTCCTTTTAAGATAAGCTTCTTTTAAGTAAAGACCCCAAACATTTCCAGAGCCCTGACTTCAACATCTGTTGGTATTCCTTACACAGAAGTGTGCTTCTGTGTGCATGTTTATCAGAAGAGGTCGTCAAGGGCTTGCTAGGTTTATTCATCATTTTAAGGCACTCCTATTTGCAAAGCTTCTGTTAATGTCAGTGAAATCTAACCCAGACAGAAGTTTCAGAGGTCACATATTTGGCATGCTACATTTAGAAACCCAAGTACGAAGTTGACGAGGACGCTTCAAACACAAGGGATTACAGCGGAAATAGGTCTCCTTATACCAAACTGGCTATTGAGCAAATTCAAGGAAGAACACACTGAGACTGCCTGATGCTATTAAAGCTCATATTCTTGCTTTATTTTTTCCACCGACTAAATCAATTCTCCCATTTGGCAAAGCCCAGCACAGAAATAACACTTTATTTCTACTACAGCAGAAAAGAAATAGACATGAGACACAAAATCATGTACTACATGACCTATAAAAAGCAGATACTTACAGTTCGTAGGAACTGTATTTCATCTTCCCCTCCTTCACCCCCTTCAGCCATGGCTCTTGAGGAGTCAGCTCTGCTGAGACTGATCGCCTCCACCGTCAGCTCACTGCGCTCTGTATCGCTCCTCTCCTATCAGTATTAGCATATAGCTAATCCACAGCCATATAGGGAGCTCAGCTAACTCCACTGCACTGCAGACTGTCAGTCAACCCCCTCACTGCCAGAGCCAACTGCGCTGCTTTTCCAGCTCATAGCAAGCAATTCTTTTCCTTTTCTCTGTAGCTTGGAGGCAAAACCCCCTACTGTTAAGCTATTGCAGGAAGCATTACATGCATCACTAGGTGTTGATTTTTTTTCCCCCTCCAGATGCTGTCTGGTCAAAACAGCAATAATGGTGAAGTGTTAATGAAAGCATAGCTTGTGCTTCCATTTTCACAGATCAGGGTTCCCAATTTTGCACTGATTTGTATCAAATTCAGCAACTCTGAACCTATTAATTATGCAGCAGAAGGATGTAACTCTGATGATCACAGGACAAGCTCATTTTGACAGCAGGTATTTTCAGCTTGCTTACAATAATTTCCATTTCTTGCTTCTCTGCATAAGCAGCTGCAAATCTGATTTCCATCTGATCTGAACCAACTGTGTGTAGTTATTTGTGCTATCTTTTACATGGTATTTATAACTATATCCTAAGGACTTGTACCTTTTCAGGACTGCAACTGAATATGTATAGAGGATGGTACATATTTACTTCACAGCCCATAAAACACAGTTAAAATAAAACTTAAAATAACCTTAAGTTTTAGTTCAATAATGAATAAATTTTTAATTGATGAAAATTAATATTTATTACTTCAGTATGAGCAAATGATCAAGGAAAAAACAGATCAACTCTAGAACAAAATTTAATTAAGTGAAGGGAGGAAAACAGAAAGGACACAAAGAAACAGAAGAAAGCACTGAGGAGGCTTAGCCAACCAATTTACTATATGATCTTGAATTTTGTGGTAAGGTTGCAACCACAACCTACCCATACGTTCTAACCCTGCGAAGCATTACCCAAATTTTGTGCAATCCATATTTACATTGACACATTCCCTCACAGACTACCATATGTATACATCTTTTTTCTCAATAAGAGCATATTTATGTTTTACAAATGAAAAACATAGGCATGAGGGTAAGGAAAGAATAATTTTCTTGCAGTCACAAGGACAAGTGTAGCACACTGAAAACTGAAACTATATACTCTGTGCCCACATGCAAATACATTTATACACAACTGTCCTCTGGACATGGAAGCCAATGCACTGTGCCTTTCCACCCCCACCTCCCTACCCTCCACCACCAAAACTAATAGTATTCTGATTTTGCAGTAATTAAAGTAAGCATAGTCACAAGCCAAACTATGAAATGCCCAAGAGTTTCTCTCCTTGATGGGAAAAAGGCTCTGAAAAATGTTTTATTTCACTCTCTCTTATTACCCTGAGAAACTCTGTCCAAAAAATAATGACAATCCCATTACTCAGCAACAGGCAACTTCAGGTCAAAAGCAACTCAGAAGCCTCTAGCTGACACAGTCATACAGGCTCTCCTTCCAGTCTGTCCATCCCCTTCCCCCATCCTGTACTTTTGGTTGAATGCTGTGAGGAAGAAAAAGAGCTTTGTGCAAGACAAAGGCAATGTGATAGAAAATTATTTCTTTGAAGTACCAGAAAACTGATATGGTTGGTATTTGAGCATCCATTTCTGTGTTTGGCTTTTGTGATGTTTATCTTAAACTACAGCCATCTTTAGATGAATGCTTCATCTCTTTCCTCATCAATACAAAGAACATAACCTAACGGATCTTCCTGACAGAATATTGTTATTCCAGAGGGAAAAATATAATCAATCGGAGGAGTGAGGAAAATTTGCCTAAAGAAAAAGCATGCCACTCAGTGTTTACTAAAAAACAGATAAGACAGAGAGGCTTACTATGATACATGTTTATCCATACCTTTATATTCTTTACTATTCTACATTCTAGTGAAAGGTGTCCTTGACCAGGGAAGGGGCAGAGGGGAGAGGGAGGCTGTTGGAACTAGGTGATTTTTAAGGATCTTTCCAACCCAAGCCATTGTATGATTCTATTATATTCACAGTGGATTTGATACAGATATTTCATGGCAAAATCTACACATGTAAGGACCATTTTATACATGTTAGGACAGCTTTACTGTAAATGAAACAACCTTTCAATCATACTACTTTAATTTGAAAGATTATAAACAAGAAATACCTGAAAACCTGAGAAAATAAGCACAAGATTCATGGAAACTACGAGTGTTTATTTCCTTCACAAATAGAAATCAACGTCATGCAGTACATTGCTGGTCAAATTTTATTCAAGTTATGCAGTGAGATTTCTGGATAGTAATTTCTGAACATGCAAAGCTGAGGTGAATCCACCTGAATCAAATTAAAAGGGGGAAAAATATAATCTTTCAAATATTTTCCTCAGATATTGGAGTTTCCATTAAAATGCTCCTTATTAAACTGAGAAAATTCAGAGTAAAATACTAAATTTATATCAGTTAATATAGATAGCTATAGTTATCTATGTCTGCAACTCCTAATAAGGCAGATATAGAGGTTACCAATTTTTTTTTTTTAAACAGACATCAACATGCTGAGATCTCACTTTGCATTTTTTTAAACAACAGACAAAGCATACGGAAAGAGGAATATTGGTAACACCTCAAGCATTATAGCAGAGATTAAGTAGGATATCTAAAATTCTGATTCATGTCAAACCAGTAGGTATGTTTTTCTGTTTGTAAGTCCCTCTATTGTTTGATATTCAGCTTTACAAAGTAGCCTGTGCATTGTTTTGGGAAACAATTTCCTATCATAATAGGTAAAATATTTTGTTTAGATTTCCTCTTTTTAAAATTAAGTTTAATGCAAAACCATTTCAGAACACTTCTGTTCCTTGGAGTATTGTTCTGCTTGGTGTTACGCCTGTATATTTAAGGAGAAAAGTATTGAGCTGCTACAGCATAATGAAATGTACATCTCCTGAAAACTTAGGTTTTTTCCTAGGACTTCTCCATTGCTCCAAGACTGAGATTTGGCTGTTTGTGGTACCACACTTAATCAGAAGTCGCATTTAGATGAAGTATAATGCCTTGCATTTCTGATTTCTTAATACTAACTTGTTTTAAAAAAAATATGTTTCTAAAACCGCAAAATTTACTGAAGCTATGACTAAAAGAATATGACATCAGGTAACTACAGTAAATCAATCCAAAATGATCATATATTTCACACACTATATATGTGTATATATATATACACACATATGCAGTCACTCTGCTTTACTGGAGATGACGGTGGGGTGCAACATTCACAGGTCAAATAATCTGAATTTGGACCACGGTGTGTTTTATGATATCCTATTCAACCCAATCACATCTAAATCTGTAATTTAGCTCTTTTGCTGCTGACAACATTCTGGACAGAGTCCATGGTATTTTAGAGCTATCAAAAGAATTTGTCTACAAAACAAACTTAAGGAAAACTGCCTTTCAGTTTTCAGCACAAACATGCTGCCTGCTTATTCTTCAACATAAGCTCTTCCCTCTTACTAAGGGATTCAGGCTGACTCACTCTTCACACGAGTTCTTGATCCTAAGTTAGCTTTTGGCAGGCCTTCATGGCTGCTGCCACCAAACAATAACTCAGAATTTTTGTAGGGGCAGTAGCCTCGCAATAAAGTAGTAACACGGACTTTACAAAAGAAAATAAACAGTCATCCTGTTGTAATAAATGGATATCTGAAAGGTAAACAACTTTTTGTTGTGTGTATTTTACCTTTCTAAGGTTGACTCAACACCCCTAATCAAAGATGAATCAAATAGCTAGTAGAAGATATTTACAAGACCTGCAACAGTAAGTACATGCACACTCATATTTTCAAAAGCACAGGTAATACCAGTTACTTAAGTGTATGTTGGGTGAGGAGTCAAAATTATATTCTCCACTGATAATTACAGGCCTTAGTGCTAAAATTTAGATGCTGCTTAAGACTGACATGTCTCTGCATTCTTTATGTCTCTTAAGTACATAAATATGCAAAAATACAGGTTTTAAAATGTGATTAAAAGAAACAAATTGTTTTCTTTACAAAAACTTCACAAAAGTCTTCAAATTCATTATGTTGGCTATTTTTAGCAGTGAGCTCCTTGTTCAGTTCACAAACATTAGGCATTTAAAACAGGTGAATATTTCATTCACAGAAGAGAAAACTACTTCTGTGAATATGCAATGATCAAGTTTTTTGTTCACTTTTGGGGGTGGTTTTTTTGTTGGTTTTGTTTTGTTTTGCTATTTGGGTTTTTCTGATTTTTTTTTTACTTATTTATTCTAGAGGAATTGCATTACATTTTACTGTGGAAAATGTGGGATCTTGGTCAAATTGAGAAAAACCTTCATCGGAAGACTTCCAGTTTGAGAATTTAGAGAGAGAATGATTTTATTAATTTACACATATTTCCAAACTTCATCTACATTTTTTTCTGTCCTTTAAAAAATTTCTTTTGTTGGATTTTACGCACATCTTGTGTCACTGCTTTGTTATACATCGCAAAGTTTTATTTTGTTTTTAAAAGTTGAGGCAATCTTTGATGCAATTCTTTATGAATATAGAAAGAATAAAGTGTGTTATATAATATTACACAATCCATAGCAGAATATCAGTACTGCTTGTAAGGCCTAATTCAGTGACTTTTCAAGCAAATTCAGCACTATTTAATTCAAAATGAGGAAAGGACAATATCTCAGAACACATGCTGAAAAACTTGTTCTTCACCAATGATCAAAAGTTTATGTTAGATTGCCATCTGGTGGTATCAGGTTAAAAAGAGTCTGTGTCTAGGTAGGCATAATCATTCAACATTATGTTAACCAAAGTCATTGGGAATCTCATTTCCAATTTTATTATAGACTATGCAGCACATTTTTTACTACAGTCTACACTATGTACTCTGATACTGCACCTTCTGAGAAACCTTTGTTTTCTCAGAAAGAAAACAAAACAAAACAAAACCCACAAAGTATGCTCAGAAGTTTTTTTCTAAACCTAAAATGTCAGTACCTCAATAGGACTTTCTCTTGTTTCCAAAAACACATTTACTCCAATTCCAGTTAACTTAAGTCTGCCAAAACAAAGACTTTCTTCATCTTTTAAAAATTCCCCCTTGAAACTGGAGCTCAAGGAGTGAACAGGAAAAAATATTTCACTTGAACTTCACAGACAGGTGTAATTCAGACTAGGCTCTTAAAGCTGACACTTGGAATAGCAACTACATTAGAGCTTACATGGTGTGAAACATTAGGAGTGTGATTTTTCACAGAGTCACAGAATCACAGAATTGGTAAAGTTGGAAGGGACCACAGTGGGCCATCTGGTCCAGCCTCCCTGTTCAAGCAGGGTCATCCTAGAGCACATGGCACAGGATTGCATCCAGACAGTTCTTGAATAACTCCAGTGAGGAAGACTCCACAACCTCTCTGGGAAATCTGTTCCAGTGCTCAGTCACCTGCACAGTTGTTAAGATCCAGTTATTAAAATTATTAGAAATGCCTCTACCCGAATGAAGGTGCAAATGAGACTAAATGCCAAAGTCAATAGTATGGGTTTTATTTAATGGTAAATGTGAGACAGAGAGATAGAAAGAAACAGGGAAAAGGCGTGTGTGTGGGGATGGGTAGAAGAAGGAAAGTGACAGTGAGAGATTAAAATGGAAGAAGTATCACCACTCTGTGTAACCCAGCATCATCCTGTTGGTCCAGTTCTTCTAGTCTTCTTGGTGGTGAGGGTTTCCCAAAAAACATAGAGTCTAGTGGATTAATATACATTCAGGAGATGGCAGGCACCTCCCTTTGGGGAGGGAAGCTTTGCAGACTCTTGTAACAGGTTTGTGGCCTCACATGCAGTCTTCTCATGGTGGAACAGATTAGGGGGGCGTTTTGGGGATCTTTGGTGGTTTATGACCTCTTCTGAGCTGCCTCTCATGTGAATGTCCTGTGTGTATGTGGTCTTCGGGGCGGGGTGGTGGTGGTGGTGTGGCAGGGAATTACTCCTTTGGTTTTGTGTGGAGAGATTTCACCATCACACACACAAACTGCTTCTCCCCCCCCACCCTCTGAGCCCAGATAGGGCTGATTCTTAACACAGATACATTCTTGTTTCCTGAGCTTTGTTTACTTCTCCTCAGACTTGAGATGATTAGACAACATTATCTCAAGTCCCCAGTCCCAGTTCAAATTCCAGTCAGGAGGCATTGACAGGAAGGGGTGCTTTGGTGGCCACAGACAGACTATTGCTTCCTTGCAGTTTAACAAAAAGTCTTTCTATGATTTTGACAATGTTTAAGACATTACTGACATTTCAGTCCATCACAATAGTAAAGAAGTTCTTCCTCATATTAAGGTGGAACTTCTCGTGCATCTGTTTCTGCCCACTGCCTCTTGTCCTATTGCTTAGCACCACTTCCCCTTATTGCCACAACCTTTCAAAGATGATTGTCAGCAGTCTAGCTATTGTTTCCACCAGCTTTCTCAGCATTTGCAGATGCATCCCATCAGGTGTTAGTTTTCCTTAGTTTTTCTTTTGTTACTGATATATTTGAAGAAGCCCTTCTTGTTGTCCTTGACATTCTTGGCCAGATTTAATTCCAGATGGGTCTTTTCCATCCTTGTTTCATTTCTACTCACTCTGACAAAATCCCTATATTCATTCCAAATTGCCTGACCCTTCTTCCATCTCCTGTGTATTTCTTGCTTACACCTGAGTAATGACAGGAGTTCTTGCTCTTTGGGATTCACCATTCTTGAGCCTGGAAGAAGTGATCCTTGAATATCAACCAGTTCTCTTGGATCCCTCTTCCCTGAAGGGCCTGTTCCCATGGGATTCTCCCAAGAAAATCCCTGAAGAGGCTAAAGTTAGCTCTCCTGAAATCTGTGGTTGCAACCTTACTTGCTGCTCTGTTTCCTCCTCATCCGATACTGAACTCCACAATCTCATGGCCACCACAGCCAAGGCTGTCCCCAACCTTCACATCTCCCAATGAGGCATTCCCTGTTAGTATAAGGTTGAGTAGCACACCCTGTGGGATCCTTCACTACCTGTGACAGGAAGTTGTCATCAATGTTTTTCACAAACTTCCTGGACTGTTTTGCTTCAGTGTGGTTTCTCCAGCAGATGTCAGAGTAGTTAAAGTTGCAAGATACAGGGAGATTATCTCTGGGAAAACATAAAACATTCCTGGTCTCAAAATGATACCAATATCGAATTTCACGTTTCTGCTCCAAACTATTATATATGATATGGACAAACTTGTATTTCTAAGCTTGCTTTATTCTTGAAATGCCTGTTTGTTCCTGTCATATATTCTCAAATCTTATCCATCTGGCATAGATGAAGCATGACTATTTCAGCATAATCTATAAGCATATAAGCATAGATTGTTTTGATGAACAACCTGCAGTTATGCAAAAAAAAATTCAGCCTATCAGTCAACAGAGAACCAAGCTAATTGAGTTTGTTTGCAATAAAAGCATGACTAACCATTCCCAAAGAACTGAGACAGAATACAGTTCTGAACTAGCAATGCTGAGGAGCTGACTGTCTTCATGTGACACAGAATACTGACACAAGTCAAATGATGAATTTTCAAACTATAGCATGTCAGAATTAGGAGCTACCATGTAGTTCGTGTTTCTCTTGCATCTACCATGTAGTTCAAGAATTACCACCATAAAATATCAAGATCGTATCAGCTAATTATAGAGCTGCAGCTATACAAGTAACCTTAATTTCTGTCCAACTCTCAATGCTTTGTAATTGTTAACTTCCTGCAAGGCCATTGTAATTGCTGCCAATACAATTACTATAGCTTTTTTATAATCTGAACAGCTGAATTTCAATAGATTGCATATATACAGTGTTTTGTATTCAGCTGTGTTGTTCAGTTGTGATGGGTAAAGTAAGTCTCCCAGTAATGTTTTTGGACTGCCTCTGTGAAAATTGTACAAGAACTCTCCATTGGATTTACTTTAGTTTCTGATTTACCTTTATTTTCTCAGAGCTTTTATACATAAATAATTACTGTATATAAAATTATTATAGAAAATTAATCCACATTATTAAACTCCTTTATTAAACTATATCAATATTCACTCCTCTTCTAAACGGAATTAACAGAATGTCAATACATACTCGGACTTAGAGAAAATTGCCTATGGACATTTATTGAAAACACTGAATATCTTTAATCATTTCATATTATCTCTGATGTGACTCCCTATAAAGTGAGATCTCACAGTAGCATAGAAAGAAATAGAGTCTAAAAAAGGCATAGTTTCTATTGCAAGTATTTTTTAGTGTATCACAAATTAACCCCAGGCAAATATCAATTCCAGAAAAAGTGCTCAGAAGAAAGGACAGCTGGGACCAGGATAAGAATCAGAGAAACCTGCAATGTAAATTGATAGCATCCTATTCCTCAACACTAACTTACCTTAGTATTTTGTTTTGTGACTTGTATTCTAAGCCCTTATACTTCCGTATCTCCTACCACCTATTTCAGAAACCTCTCTTTTATTAATTGATGCTTGTATTTATGGCTGGCTTGCTTTCTTACAAATTGTATACTGTATAAGAGTCATCAGTACTATAGTTTCGTTTTGCTTTACCAAGGAGTTTCAGAAAACGTACTTTAAGTTCCACTTACAAATACTGCAACTTAAAATAATATCTTCTAACAATCCTGAAGTATTTCTGTTACTGAGAACTGAGTAGCACCGTGCCCCATACTAGGTTTGTTGCTGTTAATGACCAAAATTACAGACCAATTACTTCCTTATTATATAAACACTACTAATGGGATAAAATGAGCTTTAGAATGCTCAACACGAATGTCCTCTTTATTCCCTGTCAGTTTGCTTCAGATCTAACCCTTAGTAGTTTCCTGTCTTGCCTGGTTTCAACTTTCTCAGAACACCCTCTCACCAAAACCCAGCCATGAGGTTTGTATGTCATAGTATATAATATGTTATCAATGGGTACAATGTGACAAGCTGTAACCATTGAGAGGGATGTGAATAATTCGTGAAAGCAGATGGGTCTCTACTATTATTTCAACCATCTCTCAATGGTTATTTTTATTAACCTATTGTGTACCATCAACAAACCAGAGAATTTTCCAGGTATTTCAAGGAAAGATAGCATCAGAAAGCTTATTCCATATACACAATATCTTATTTTACATAAAAATTAAGATATTTTAGGGGAAGAAATATCTTTATTTTATAAACCACAGTGCCTGGAAAAAATACACAATTTTGCAAAAAAACAAAGCAAAACAAATAAATAAACCTTCAGAAACCCCCAACCTACCTTGTCTTTAAAACAAGAAAAATATGAACTATACAGTTTGTCATCAGGAGCATTCATCAGATTATTTTTTTTCTGTGTGTGTGTGTGGTACAGAAAAAACATTCAAGACAACTTTGCTGGGAAGGAGATGGGGTGGGGAGCTGTAAAATAAAAACACACCTTCCTACCCACACATAAGATCCTGGAACCATACATGACAGCCAGTGTGTTACTCTAACATGAGCCATGCTAGATAAATAGTTTTAAATATAGAGAGATGAGTTCTTATGAGTCAAGTCCACCATAACTGCGATCAACCATGCAACAGATACACAAGCCCAAAATAATATATATACACAAATATATAGATATATAGTTACACTCAGTAACTCTATAACTCAGCACAGCACCTCCTGTAACAAATTACAACCTTGATATTAATAGTTAAATTTAAAAATCAGTAAAAGTGACAATCGAATTCTTACTGTTTAGAGTATATTTCTATTCTATGAATTTATAGATTTGGATGATTATGAGCTAGTACGGATGGCCATGACTACTGACCATGGCAACTGATGCATAAAATAATTATTAAAGGAAATTATATGAAAAAAATTGTCAGTAATTAAAAAATTAATAGTTAGCATATTTGAGAAAGCAGCCAGATGTAAGAGTGCCTTCTCAGTGTTAATTATATACAGCAAATACTAAAATCAATGATTGAAAGGTAGGCAACAGTGACATACCAAGCACCCTTATTCCAGAGTCTAATCAATTAACTTTTCTAGTCAGGTCCCAAAATGAATTACAATCACTCACACATAATTTTAAAGTGAAGAATGTCTGCAAATGAAACTTTACCAGCTTGGTTCAATGGTTCTTTAGGAGGGGCACAGGAAGGGATTAACAGTCAAAACCACTTTTGACTATACTGTATATTGAACTCCATTCTGAGTATTACTATACAATCAAATTTGCCTTATATAACATGCTGACAGTACATTCTTACAGAGTTTATACACAGCCATTGTTTATTCAAGCCATAACGGTGTTTATCTTATCAGTTCTAGTTAGACCTAATTTAAATTGGACAGACATATAAGTTAAAAATTTATATAAACATTTATATTAGACTTGCAAAGAAAACTAGAAAGTTACATAAGGACTGCTAAGTCAAAGGCATTTCAACCTGTTTCTAGTATTGCCCATTTGTGAATACTTCAAGAAAAAAAAGTAATAAAACTGTGCAAATCTGTTGCAACAGTCTCCTCACAAAATCTTCCACCTTCTGCAAATCTACATATAAGGGATTTCAAAATCTGATTGTATTTGAACAGTTGAATGTGATAACCGAAAATCAGTTGAAGAAAATAGCCTTTTTTAAAATGGAACATGGCATAACTTATAAGATGTAAAATCAATAAAAATTCAACAGAATTTGTATTTCATTCAATAAAGAATTCCAACCTCTACTTTTAAAGACACCAAATTTAAAAACAAAACCATCTTTTTCGACACTTTTTAATTATTAGAAATCAAGAAACCTAAAAAGAAGCTTCTCTCATAAAGTGATTTGTGCTCCACTGAGTGTCTTTTGATGTAGTACAAACTTATTGGTAAATATTGCTGCATACTTTAGAAAGAAGTAGTTATTCTCACTTCTACTTTATGCACATTCCAATTTATGTCACCTCTTTGTTTACTTTGTATTACTTTCAAGTTTTGTTGTTAACTTTGTACAGCTTTAAATAGGCAATTTAATATCCATAAATAAGACTTTTGTTACAACTTGTTAATCAAATGCTTTTTCACAACTGTAGCTTAGACATTTTGAATGTATTCATCTTGCTTGTGTTGCAGGAAATGAAAATGTGCTGGAGATGTTTTAATTAATCTTTGTAACAAGATTCTGAAAGTATTAGATCTGATCTCTTGAGAAAATGTAGAAACCAATTATGCGACTAACTCTTCCAAATATTCCCATGACAGAGGAGTCTAAATCTGAAAAAAAGACCATAAAATGCAATAAAAAAATAAAATTCTGGTTTTATCTTCTGCTTTGGATTAACTTAGCCTCAAGTGCTCTTCTTGAGAGAAGATCATGATCACTCAGACTATGAGGTGATCTAACCAGCTTTAACAAAGAAAACTGTTCAAAATTTATGTTAAGGCATCTAATAAAGCAGCAAAATTAAAAAAATAGGACAAAGAAATGTTGTTCAACGCTGTTTCAGTTGGTGTGCTATTCTACCAAGTCCACTCAATTCCCTCGGTTCAATGTACCTCAACTTGAGCATAGAATGTTTTGAGATCCACTGTACTGGATGGCAGTTAAAAACAATGTCAAATTAAGAAGTCATAAAATAAGGCCAAAGTTTTTTTTTTTGGTACAATTGGTTAAACTATACTCAGGCAAAGGGAAGGGAGAGATCTCCAAATCATTTTATTGGCTAATAGCTAGAACAAAATCAGTCTATTTTCTAAGAGGGACATCTATCATTACATCATTCCTGGCAAAATTTGCAGTCTGATCTGCATTTAATTTTAAACCAGGATGTTCTAATACTCTTATGCTGTTTCAGGTCATGCTCCCATTACAATACAGTTTCATAGAGGGTTCCACAAAATTCATCAGTCTATGATTAATTTGACCATGCAAAATTCAAAGTATCTCCAAACTTTATTCCTATTTCTTAATTCTTAGTTTAAGTTGATATACAAAAATCCTCAAGGAAGCCACTTTTAAGAAGCTTATATATGCAACATTTAATTTTTTAAAATGTTTCAAAGTGCAGACCCCAACCTTCCCACACGCTACCTATCCCTTGACTGCCTCAGCTTTGACAGCTGAACCTTGTTCTGCCTTATTAAGACCCCTCACAGCTTCAGCAAACCCTGTGATGGGTTACAAGCAAACCTAACTGGTTTTGCAGTGGTCGTGCAGCAGGAACATGCATAATCTCATGATCTGAAGAGCAACAAGACTTGGTAGACTCTTCCCTTCTTTCCAGGAAAGCAGAATCACCTCAGTTCCTAGATCAAGCATATAGAGGTCTTGACTGCTCCCGCAAGCAGTAAGGGTTCCATGGCTGGGCTCGATGTGAGAGAGCAGCCCTTTTTCTGGGACAGAGCAGTGGAGGGGCTGAGGGAGCCTAGAGCTGCATTCCCTCCTGCTTCCCATGCCATGAGCAGTGCCCAGGGGTGTTGTTTTGTGGGTGACCCCCAGCTGCAGTTAGACAACCCCCCAGTTGCTGAGGGACAGACTTCCAGGCCAGACTGCTCTGGGGCACTGTGGTTTCACAGGCGGTAGCCTGATTGCCATCTACAAATGTTTAAATTTAAAAAAAAAAAAGGGGAATTGTTTGTTATGCAACTCTTATAAGCATAGTTAAATGCCACCTTCCCCAGTGAATTGCTTAAGGGAACAGAGAAAGCAAATCTGGAGTAGCTGATACTGTGCCGCCTTCAGCAGACAAAAGACCTCACTCTTCTTAAATTTGCTTAGACATGTTCAAAAACACTACAGGCTGAAATAAGAGGTTGGTGGGAAATGATATATAGTCTTCGAAATGTCACAAACTTTTACCTAGACACTAATGAATCAGCTCTGCATCCAAAGAAAGGTTATGGCTTTTGTAGATGAAATAAAGACAGCGGCTGTAATCTGCAAAGATATTAAAAGACTGCAGAGGTAAAGATGACCACGTGCCATCATTTGCCTCTATCTCCCCTTGGCAATTAATTGTATGTATTCTTTTCTGATAGTATACAGAACATAACGTAACAATGGAAAGTTACTACACATGAAAGAGATCAGTCCAAATAACTTTAAAAAATTGAAAACCAAATTCAATCAAAATTTAGAATAATTTTCTCACCTCTCAAATTACAATAAGCCTTAACATATTTTCATACAGTATTTGAGTAACTGAGTTATTTGGATTGAGAAATTAATTTTATAGCTCTGTGCTTACAGACTCTCACTACTTTAACTAGCAGGTACTGAAGTTTCATGGAGTTCTGAAAAACAATACTGAGTTAATTTTGTGGGTTTTCATTAATTATGTGTGAGTCATGATGCTGTATAGTGTGGGTAGAATTTTATAATAAATATCTCTTCTTCCCTAGACAGTGTTTCCAACAAATATTTCTAATAAAAATAAAAAAAAAAAAGTATCCCAAGTGTAAACTAAACATGGTTTCACAAAGGAAGGGAGTTACAATGAAATTCAAGAAACCTTTGATTAATGTTATTAGCACTAAAACCCTATTGTGTCCAGTTGTCCTTGCAAATTCTAAAAACAAAGTTAGTAATTTTGTGTTACCATTTAAAGTACAGTGGGCATTTAAATGTGCTGCGAAAGAACAATAAAAGTTGAGAAAGGAGAATCAGTAGCAGATTTCCTCATGAGCAAAAATAAAACTAGTAGTAAATAAGGATAATGTTTCACCTAGACATTACACACTAATTGTATTCTTGAGATAATGAAAGTCATGGCTAAACACTGTAAACTGTCATGTTGAATTTACTTCAACTCACAGTCAAAGAAAGCAGTATTGGTCCTAATGTTTCTAATTATTCCATCTTCAAAAATACATGTTTAGGAGAGTTGTATTTGCAAAAATGTGGACAATATCTAATTCCTTCTTGACCTGAATATCCATATGTCTTTAAATTTACAACCATCTGGGAATTTTTGGCATGTTCTCATAGTTACGTGTGCAAGGTCATATATACCTGACCATGTGAATTTAGACGTTAAGATCTTTATGACATTTATATTTCTGTTTTGTCTTTGTGTGATATATCCTCACCTTAATATTTGCTGTTTTTCTCAATTACACTCATGCTAGATTTATACCTATTTCAGTTTTAGCATTATCACATCTTTTCATTGAGGGGTTAAGATTGATTTACTTTAATTTCCCCATTTCTAGATCAATATCCCTCTTTCTAGATTTATAATGTAAGAGAATTTCAAATTTATTTTTATAGAAGATTAAAATTTTTAGCCTCTTTTACAGTAGAAATATCTTTCTTCCTAATCTAAAAACAACTCAAAAAATCTGCTGTGGCACCATCAAATTACTTTTTTAGGCTGCAATTTTTTTAATATTTTCAATTACTTAAAAATTCTTAGGGTTGTCATCCTGTTTTTCCCAGGGATACTTGAACAAGTATAATTTGAAAATATTTCAATTTTAATTGCCATTTTTTCTTTCAGATTTGTGTTAAAAATACATCTCTATTTGTATGATTTGTATCTTGGTGGCCAGTTGCACTGAAACATTCATAACTTAGAAGAGAATAAAGACATACTGAATAATTACTTTCAAAGATGCATATTATTATTTTAACATATCTTCATTCTATGGTTACCTATTAAGAAATTCCTATTACATTAACAAATGGGAAAAATGTAGGTAGTTGTGTGAGCCGCCACATGTAATCTATCATGGTTGTGTTTCTATTTCTCTCTTTTGTCTTCTCTTTTATTCTATACCCACCTCATTTTCTAGAATTTGTTAACTTTGACCCCAGAATGCTGCTTTGTAGTAGTAACTGACAAAACATTATTAGAGCAGAATTGCTTCTCTTTGGCTTCCAGACAATGCAGGATATAAAGTGAGAGAATGACTGTTATTATTCTGTTCAGATAGTGATAACAACACCTGCCTAGTGTTGGTTTTGTCCCTTGTGTAACTTCTTCCAAGGATCATTAGAATATTTAAAGGAACCTCATTTCTACCTACAGCATACAACTTATTAAGAAAACCTGTTTCACCATGAATAAAAGACAAACAACATTTACATCTCTAGTATTACTTATTTTACATATACCCTTCAATAGATCACTTGAGTAAAGATACCGTGGTAGAATATCTGCTTTTTAACAGGTTTATAGTCTGAGTACCACACCATCTGCACTCGTTTCCTGCTTGGGCTATGGTTGAGCTTATGCAGTCAGTTTTAATTCACAAAATCTTAAATGACTAAGACCTAGGTATTTGTAGTCACCTCTTGTTCAGTAGTACTGGAATGATATTCACCGTATTTTATATATTGGAAGGCTATTGGAAGGTTCTTTCACTTTCTATGCTTTACCTGTGTAACTTTAATAATATCGGACAAGGGTGTAAAAAGCCTAACAACCAGCTTTGCATATTCTGCTACATTAGAAAGTATTACAAAAAATTGCATATGAAGGTATACTTCCAATATGAGATTAAAAAAATAAAACAATTAAATATGAATTTGAATGAACATATGCAAATCTTAAATTACATAAAGATTTATATACTATTAAAGCCATTTAAATATCATTTTTGGATGCCTTAAATTATCTTAATTTGTTCCATAAATAATTTGATGGCTTTAAATGGAATTGTCATAAAATACAGATGTTTTGGTTTTTTCCCCCAGCACTTTGTTTTCTGGACACATTTCTCTGTCTCAATACACATAAATATTATCAAAACTATGTTTAAATTATCTTGAAAATGTTTTTGTGGGCAAAGTGTCACATTAAAAACACTTCTTTCCCCTTTACCACCACCCCCAGAAATCTATACATACATTAGGGATCTTTCAGCAGGTGTCTTTTAAAAGGGTTTGGTAAAATATCAAGCAGGCTGGAAGAAGATTCTAATGGGAAAGTTTGAACACTGGTGTGCCTTTATTTAACTTATACATTCATTTTGGCAATGAGATTAAATTTCTTATTAATATTCATAAATCATACTGAATTAGGATGAATATGAAGGAAAACGCTGTCAGAAATAAGGTCAGTCTAACATTTGATTTGGAAAAGTGTAAACACGTTCTTTGTGGTTTAAATAGAAAAGTGGCTTGGCAATTTATAAAGTTAAAACCTAATAATAATAGCTTGATCTGAACCTTCATAACCATGAACAATATCATGTCCTGAAGCTATAAAGTGTATTTTTTTTTTTGTTACCTGTATTTACCTACCACTGATAAGCATTATTTTCAGAACCTTGTGTCAATTCAACCTTCAAATATGCTTCCTTAAGCCACAATTCAGCTTCACATATTCAATCACATCTTCTGCTTCAATTTTTTTTTTTTTTTGGTCATGAATATTTGTCAGTTTTGCATATATCTCTTTGCAGAAGGTGAATTGTTGTTTGAGTAGTTCTATTACAGGTCTCCCACAGTAAATCTGAAGGTAATACAACCTCTTGTTGAGAATTAGTTCTGGGAGGATGAAAACTTCAGGTTTAAATTCTTTTACTTCTTAATTGTCCCAATTGTACTTATGATCAAATACATCACACAAGCTTGATTTACCTTACTCTTTTCTGAAAGTGTGTAGGGAAACTGTATTTTCAAGCTCTTTAGTTTTATAAAGTTGCTAACTCCTTTACAGTGTATGTCTAAAGTTTGAAGTTATATCTATTTTGTTTTAATTATATGTATTGGTACTCCAATTTAAAGGGTTTTTCAACAGTAACTAGAGCAACTGAGCAGCACAATTCTAAAAATTTGTTGTCCTCCTTCTCCTGACACTGTATTTAAACAACCGGCCAGAGTTTTTTGGAAGTCATTCGTAATGGTCGTCTCCAAGTAGTAGCTCACTTTCTAGGCAGTTTGTTTACTGCAATGTCCAAAGTCTACAAAATATAACTTATTGAGAAATACTTGATAGCCAAATCGGTACCTGCTTTCTTTGGATGATGCCTAACTTTCAGAGAATGCCAAAGTCTCTGTAGAACATGAAAGCGGTGAATAGTATCTCAGTAATCTTCCTTGTATGTCCTTCTGCCTTGTGTCTTTCTCACAGTAAATTGTAAGGACCTTATTTACCCAACCAGTCTAATGCCATGTAGAACTTCCTTTTGAAAAATGCATGCAGAATTTTTTTGTACAGGCAGCTGAAAAAAAAATACATTCAGAATGTCAATGGCTTATTGTATTCTCCTAAAAGCTTCTGGCACATTTTGGAGGGTCATATTCCAATTTGTTTATTAATCTAGGAAGCTTGCCCATAGCTAACCTGGCATTTCCTGCAAAGTAGACTTCAGTGAAAACAAGTTACTATGTTATAGTTTTTAACAATAGAAGATATGTTTTGTATCTTTGCAAGTACTATGTGATCTGTCTTTCAGTGATTGTATGACATGCACAGTTTTGACATGTTTCTGCTTTATGCTGGGAAGTGACTTCAGATAATAAGTTAGATTGCTGTTATTACACAGATTGGTTTCAAATTCAATTTTCACGGGCCAAGTTGGATATCATAGCCATTAAGTTGCACATCTTGGCCCAAAATTTTGCTATTCTAATATTTTTACATGATTAAACTACTGCTTAGTAGATATACCTAATGACTAATCCCTTGCTGTGATCTGCTTTTAAGTACATACATATTACACCATGAACTTTGAGGAGTTCATGGCCTGTGGGAGTAAAATAGGTTCTTTTTCCCTTTCAGTGTGTGTGCCTTTTATCCCCGTGATCCATTGTGCTCTTTTAAAATTCTTAATAAAGAGCTGCTATCAGGAATGTTTCTGAATGTGAGACCATTTGCTCATGACAATTAATTTCAAGAACTTCCAGTTTATTCTTTCAATTTTACTGCTCATAGATAAAGTATACCCTTACAAACCATCCACAGATTTAGCTTACCTCAAAGCTCAACAGTTAAATCCTGTTGCAGAGGTTAAATTTTACACTCACTATCTTTCCCCAATCATCAAAGCAAGGCTTCTTGGAGTTTTTCCCACATGCCATAGTATGTAAATAAACCTTTTAGCTTTCATATTTTTTTTAAATCTGTTGATCACTGAGCATATTTCAAGATGTGTCAGTCTCTTGTTTTTTAAGCAAGAATTGAAATAGATAGGTGTAATATTGTTTATAAGCCTACATTTGAAATGTAGAAAAACTAGAAGACTGGGTTTTTTTAAATAAAAATGTTACTTAAATCATAAGTACACACTTTCAGTGCTTTCCACATCCAAGATTAATATTACTTCAAAAAGATACAAAATTTATCAAAGTCTATAGATGGGGAAACGGGTAGTTTCAAATATTAGGAATGGTAACTGGAAGTCACATCAGGACATATAACTTCCATGAAAACTTTTTGGTAACAATTTAAAATAAAGTAAGAAGGTTTTAAGAAAAACGTCAAAGAGGCTCCAAAGGAATATATAAAAGAATGGAAAATAATACAGAGGAACATTTTCTAGGATTTTCCAGCATCAAAGAGCACAGGGAGTATGATATAATACATTTTGTTAGTTTCCATTGAGGACAAAAAAGCTTTCCAAGCTTTTTAGAAATCAGGATCAATCCCATTCCTATAGAAGAAAGTTTAGTGAATGTAAATATCACCATGTTTATTCCTGAAAATAGAAATGAAGCTATCTCCTTTTGGGATGTGTAAAATTTTGTGTGCACTCCTGACATAGCTGAGAACAATTTGAGTCTTGACACCAGTAAACTTGAAAAGCTTCTCTCAAGGCAATATAAAAACTGAGTTAGTTTCAAATGGTTAAAATGGAATGAAGTTTACCATGATCAGCAGAAAAGCATTCCCATGGTATCAGCCCACATGACACAAAAAGAGCTGTAGTAAAAAGTGTTGAACCTTAGTTCTATATCCAGCTTGCAGTTCTAAAATGCAAACTTTTCTAAAGTTTTCAGTGCTGTTGAATAGGCGATGAACTGTGGATTTGGAGCAGTACAAAGACTTATTTTTTAAAAAAATGGCTTGCCAGTAAGTGTAAACAGATGCAAAGTTATGCACAAGTGACATGTGTGATGCATCTACAGCCATAGCTTTATAAATTGTTGCTTTGCTTCAGTTTGAATGAAGACTTCTTTATGGCAATTTTAAATGAAACTTTTTATCTGTGCAGCTTTCATATGGCAAGTTCACTGAGATTTCTGCTTTGAGACTAGTTCTCTTCAGTCTTGAGAAGTCAGATTCTAGTCAGATTCTAGATTCTAGGGCTACTCATATTACTGCTTTATTTTTATTTGTTTTTCCCAGCAAAGGAACAATTTTTTTTTTGTTAGTAGTGTTTTGACACTGCTATCTTATGTTTCCCTTTCTTTTCTCCTTCTCTGCCTCTCCTCTTTTCTACTTTTTCCTCCTTGATGCTGATAATTTCAAGAAGCAAATGAATAAACTTTTCTTCTGCCTTTGTGCTAGAAATCTAGCAGTAATTGGTGCAGCTTTAAATGTTATCTCACTGCTGAAAATATAATGAACTTCCTCCTATGTAACACTTTCAGAAATTTAAAAAAAAGATCTCATGACCAAATTATAATTACAGCAGTTTTTCTATTAGGAAGAAAAGCATCAATTAACCTCTGTATATTAAAAAAGAAATGTGCAGTTGGTGATTTTACTAATTACAGAGGATTGGGGCTCACCATATCTCATAAAAGCACTAGCAAGAAAATCAGTCAGTTAGGGCTAAGGGTAATTTCTCTATTTATTCCTATTTTTATATGCAAACAAAAAAACAACCAACAAGCTAAAGCTAAATTAATTTTTTTAACAAAGTCAGTCTGATGACTGATCAGCAGATTATCCTATTTAACACTGTAACCACTGTGTTCACATGTTAGGATTACAAAGCTTCCAGCTGCCTAGAATTTGAAGGTAAAATAAGTAGCATCTGAAAGACAAGTACCACTGCTACATGTGAGTCCTCTTCCTGGAATAATTGGGAGTATTAATTGTGTTGCTCTCTGTTGCCTTAGACTTGGCATGCTCTGCTTTTTTGTAGACAGTATGCATGCCAAGTCTGGTCAGCATCAGTCAGTCACAAAAACTTCAAATTAGAGACAAAATTTCAAGAAATACAGTTGTTAAATGTCTGAAGCAATTGAACTGGGATTTTGTTTTGGTGAGATTTCAGAAGTGGTTGTTGCAAATAAAATATTTCTTAGTTAATTTTCAGAAAACAAAGCTAGTTTTGTTCTAAGCTAAAAATTCTTATGAGAAATGTCAAACTCACATGATCAATTCATGAAGTGATTAAATCACAAAAGGTTATCTGTGTTTTTCTCCTTCCAAATATTTAGAGTGTCTGCAGAGCAGCTGACTGTGTGACTTCTTTTTTTTTTTTTCTGAATAAGTTGAGCAAAAAAGCCCAGAGATATAAAAAGAAATTTGTCTGAAATAAAAGTTTCTCTCATAAAGACTATATCTAGACTTAGTAGCTAATTGTGGTATGAAAGTACTACATCATGATCTACTCCTGTCACTCTTTGGAATAAGGTTTTTTCTGCATCATATAGGAAGAAGTAATAGTCCATTGTTGCAATATATGCAGATAATTGGATTTGTTTATCTCAGTCCCTTACTCGTGGTGACCCTAGACAAGCAACTTTCCCTTAGAATTCTCCTTGATTCATCAAAGTGGGAAACTGAGATTCTCACAAGGTAATGGTATAATCAAATTTTGCAAAGCACTTTCAGATTACCAAAAACAGTTGAAATAAGTTCATTTATCTTCAGAGAGGTTTCAAGAGCCATTGTGTGGTTCTGAATTTATTTCATAATTATTTTCATACAACATCGCTCAACATATATATTTTATAAAAGGCATGACTTGGTTTTGTGCATATATTGCTTTTCTTCTTCTCCTCCAGCTTTTCTTTTAGACTACTAGCCCTGAGTAATTATAATTTTGCATCTAATTAATTTTACTGTTGCTTAACTGCATCCAGTTAAAATGTGTTTAAAATCTTTGATATAGGTAGAAAAAAATTGGCTGTTTTCCTGTGTTTTTATTTATTATGCAGAACCACCAATGTTTTTAATTTTGTATTAAAAACATTGATTCATTGAGTTTGTTTCTCTCCTTATACTTAAGCATTTTTAGGAAACACTGTATCTGTTGAGTAAGTTTTTGTTATTGCTTTATTCTCCTTATTTTTTCTCCTGACTTTTTAAATATTAAACTGTAGCATATACATCAAGTACAAAAATGCTACAGTGGCTAATCGATACAGAAGTTGAATTGCTTTATAACTGCTTTTATCACCATATAGTTTAGTGTGCTGAGACTGACACAGAGACCAAGAGACTCTCCATTAGTGCTCTTCACTGTTTTCCATGTAGCCTGTATTTGAATGTTACCTTCCACCATACTGAAATTAGGCTTTTAGTTATAAGTTTTAACATCTCTACACAAACTGAATCCATTTCTGCTTGAGGAAATGGACCTGTGTTGTTGTGTTTGATCCTAGACTCACTTGTGACTCCAACAGTAGATGCACCTGGAAAAGAGACAGACAGACAGACAGACAGACAGGGGCGTAGGCAGGGTGAGAGAGAGAGGAGTGGTGATTTTCTGCTGTCCCAAGACTCTTTTATCCTTAAGACCATTTCTGAGGGCAGTTTGTCTTCACAATCTTTCAACCACATAAATGATACAAACCGTATAAATGATACATATGTGTTATCATGATATTCTACCCCATTTTTTATTTTTATTTTTTTCGCACAGAATTCTCCTACTAGACTCAAATAAATGGCTGTATCTACAGTTGCTGTTAATCTTTCCCTGAAAGTATTTAATACCATACACACACACACTTTTCTCATAATCTGAGTGTTTAGTTTGCCTGAGAAGTTATGCCGACTTTATTGATTTTATAAGGATTTGATGATGTAACAGCTTCATGTAAATCTGTTGGTATGCAGTATATGCCAAACAGTAAACTCCTCCTCTTTACAATACCATAACAGACAAATTGTCTATATTTATAATCATTAGAGAATACTTGAAATTTCTGTGCATTTGTTTCAGATTACAATATGTGAATGAAGCAAGTTTTTTCTTGTTATAATTCCTTTAGTTTCAAATTTTAATTGCCAGAGTTCCTTTAATTTTTTCTTGCACTCAAGTCTGTCAGAGAATACCTCAATATTGATGCGCTGATGAAACCGATCCTACTACTTCACCTTTATCAATGTTTTAGTCACTTAAATACATATTCAGATACATCTCCAGAGAGAACTTTTGCATTAAGTTTTCTGTAACATTTTGTCTGCTTTCTGTAACAATCCTGATTATGTTCCTTTCCCATAAATATAAGTCATTTTTCACCCTGCTCTCAGAATTTTGCAAACACACACTAGCCTTTTTTGTAAGATTGGCTTCCCTCCTGTCCAAAATCAGGTCATTTAATAACAAGAGTTGGCAGCATTTCAAAGTCTTATACTTTCAGGACTTTGAAGATTACAAAGATTCTCCTCTGCTGTCTTTTGAAGTTCCATTTTATTAATCAGACAGAAAGCCATTTTGGTCAAAGTTACTTAATCATTTGGATGATATGGTATAATTTGAAATGGGCAAATCTGTATTTCTCATTAGGATAAAATCTTTGATATTGATGAATGACTAATGGACTGCCAATGTAAACTATAATATTTCTGTATTAGCTGGTTTTGGGTCAAGAATTTATGAATAAACCAAATTCACACAATGCAGTATATATTACTGAGACAGAAAAATGCAGTGCTCAAAAAACTCCCATCCAGTCCATTTAAAAAATGCATTCCAACATATTTTCATTTATGTTGTTCATATAAATAGTACTATTGACTTTTTTCCATATGAAGATATAGATTAATCTAGGTCCTACAAGTCAAATTTTATTAATTTTAATAATTTCTAAGAAAACAGATGGTGTCTTACACTTAACTAGATGATTTTTGTCTATTGATTATGCCAGACAATTATGCCAGAATTGTAATTGGTCTTGTCAAAGATTCAATAAAATTTCACAATTTGTTATCATTATTATTGAGCAAAGTATCTACTGAGTTTTAGATATGAGAAAAAAAAACTGGCAGTGGGGACAGAAGGAATCACAATCTGAAGTTGTAGTTAGTGCATGGGATTCCTGGAGTGATGGCTCATGCTGCTGTTCCAAGGCATGGAATGTTATGGATTAAAGAAGATGACACTAGGGAGATTTGACTGGGTGCAGGAAGAGGAACTGAAGAATAAAGAGTACTGGGCATATATGCTATGCCATAAATACATTCAAGTCAAGAACAGATTTAATTCTTTTGGGTTCAAAAGTGGCCATTCAAATATGCGTAGACAACGAATTGTTGCATTACAGAGCTGAATTTATTGAGAATTCAAAGTATTCATTTAAAGATGAAAATATTAAACCTTATATCCATATTTTACTGAAGTAGCAGCTCTGATGTGCAATTTTAAGACAGGAAAATAAACATATTAAAAAACTGAAACACCTGTTCAGGGATGAGAATTTGCTGCGGGCATGGGAAAAAAAAGGAAAATAAAGCTGGCTTATGCATGATGAAAGCTTTTTGCTTTTTAGTTCTTCAAGTGCAAATAGACTGGTAACAATTGCTTTGGCAGCAAGCTGCAATATATTTCCTACTCCCCTTTTCATATCACACAGTTTGTGTTTTCCTCATGTACCTCTAGGAGGTTACCCATACATTTTTATAAACATTCTTCTGACAATAGTACAGAAAAATATTCATCCTTTGAGAGAAGAGCAGAAAGAATTATAAATATGCAGCTGGTCAGCCTATATTCTCAGTGTTAGTCCTTACAATTTATTTTACACTTAGGTTGCCAGGCATCAAAGTAAATCAGACGTTGCTTCTGAAAATATTTTTGTTAAAGTGTTTCATTGATGATTAGCTATGATTTCTGGTGATACTTTTCAAAATAAAGGAGCAGCCTGAACAGGAGGCAGTTACTCATTCCTTTGTTCCATGATGGTCTTCACTTGTATGAGCCTTCCACACTCTGATAAACTAAGTGATAATAACACTAGCTCCACTCAACAGCTTATTCACTGGAATTTAGCAGTTTACAAAAGTTCCTGAAAGGTTTAAGCAGGAACTACCATTTATTACCATCCACAAAGTCATAGATTAAGAAATTAAAGGGTAGCTGAAAGTAAAGTTTCTTCTAAAGCAGGGTCAGTTTGCATACTAGAGGTAGTGAATAGCTTTCAGTTCTAATTAGTGTATTAACTTAGCAAATAGATGACTTCCAACCTTTAATTTCCTTTTAAAAATGAATGGTTTCAAGTTCTTTTCCAAATACATTCCTACATAAACTCTTTAACACTTGTTTCATATATATCTATACTGCTGTTCTATATAGGGTAAATGAAGCAGAAGGCAGGTTGCATTTATCCTATGACAAGATGAAAAGCTGATTATGCAGATGAGTGCAGATGAAGTGGAAACCTCTCAGAGATTAGGTTTTGCTCTCAGTGTGCCCTACATTGCAGCCTGACATAATTGTTTCATGTTGGTTGCTTTCTGTGAATTCTGTCTCCATACAAACCACATGCTTGCAGAAAGGGGAGTTACTAACAAAGTAATTATTAATCTTTGTTTGAAAATAATAAACATCAGAAGAGCAAGATGTACTTTCAGCCAAGGTTTTTTCCATTCTCTAGTCTGCAGACATATCTCAATATGCAGAGTATGAGCTTGTATAGGTGTCCAATTGATGGTCAGAAAATCTCAGGTAAAAAAGAGAAAACCTCAATTTGCTAAGATTTCAAAAGGAAAGGAAGCTGTGAGAGGTCTAAAGTGATAGGAATCTAATGTTCCCTAGTATTTCAAAGAGAGGTTATGTTTTCTGCTTAAGTTCAGCAAAATCATAACTGTTTATGAGAAATCAGCACCATGAGCTAATAAAGAATAAACTAATTAATGAAGCAGAACCAATGTGACATTTTCAGGAGACTGGAGGTTACAGTGCAATGTCTGAATACTGAGAAGGGTCTTAAACACCAATGGTAATCAGAAGACCATTTCTTTCTCCCAATTGCGTTGGCTACTAGAAATAATTTAACCCTAACTCTGTTACTTCTGAATTGTCTCTAATATTTTTTCCTAAGTAAGTTGTTCCAAAGACCTTTTGCTTTTTCTATGGTGTCCTCTAGAATGGAAAACTTTCAGAGACCAGTAGAAGGAAGATTACTTGTAGAAAAGTAACATTTGGACTAATAAGCTGTCCTTGCTCTATCTAAAACTCTATTCTTTGAAATAGCTAGGTATTTTACGAGGTGGTTTAGGAATGCGGCTTGTATTTACCTCTCTAAGCAGTGCTAAGAGTAAAGGGAAGGACTCCTTGTCCTCTAATGTCGCAGCTGAGAGTTATGTCTGACTTGCTTGAGGGCTGTATTGCAATTACTGGGGTGAGCGGTAGGGACAGGATTGGCAGCGATGCTCTTCCAGGAGCAGAACAGATTTGACGGATTATGCAACGGCTGTTAATGACAAAAATAAGCAGGCTGACGCCTTGATGCGTTGGTTTCCCCCGAGCCCCCGCTCTGCCGGAGCTCCTGTCTGGGGACACAGTAAGCGGCGCAGGAGCGGGGCCCTCCCGCCGAGGGCCGGGCCGGAGCGGCACCGCCCCGCGTGCCCCGAGGGCCCCGTGCCCGCCGCCGTGCCCCGCGCGGAGCGTCCGCGCGCCGCCGCGCAGCCCGCCGATTGGTCAGACGGCCTGTCAGTCCTGACGCCCCCCCCGCCGGGAGCGAGCGGCGGGGCGCGCGCACAGCGCGGGGCTCCGCGCCGGGAATTAGCCGGGAGGCGGCAGCGGTCGGGGGGAGGAGGAGGGGGGGGTGGCCGGGAATAGCGCGGGGCAGCTGCAGTTCTGCAGCTACTCGGCATCCTGTGTCCTCCCCTGCGCCTGAAACAGCAGCAGGAGCATCGCAGCCCGGGGCGCTGCTTCTCTCAAGGTAATACTCCTTCGTTCGCTTGCCCACCGCTCTGCCCATCTGCTCCGTTCCCCCCAGTGGCTCTGTCGCAATCGAGTGGATTACAAAATAAACCCACTAACTCAAGACTGCGGGAGGGGGTCTCTTTAGTCCTCGTTAGCATCTCATCTGCTCTCTCGGTGGTTATTTTTAGATAGCTTCTGCGGGATCACGAGGGCTGAGATCTCTTAGTTTCTCTTGCAGTCCTAAGAAAGTCCGTAGCTTTCCTCCTTCCCTCTTTCCTGCCTGGGCTATTAGTGTAAATTATTACTGAATTACTTTCCCCCGCCACAAAATGACTCTTAAAACTCTTTTTCTTCTAGTCTGATGTGCGGGATACGTACAGATAAGCGGGGAATGCGGATTGTTATAATTCTCTAAAATTTGATGGGTGCAAATGCCATCAAATGCGCTCAGGAGGGCAGATGAATGGGAAACACGTGATTAATATTTACAGCGTTCAGACAGTCTGTTACTGTTGCAAAGCTTATCGGAGTCACCGTTGCAGATGAGGTTAATGAACTGTTATCCTGCCTTAGAATGCATTTGTGTACTGACATCTGCTAATATCTTTTACATGCAGGAAAAGGACACATACTGACGTTCTGGAGAAACCCTTCTCTTGCTGTTTTGCACACTCTCCTTTTTCGAATGCAATATTAAATCACATTATGATACAACAGAGAGTTGGTCTGGGAACTGTATATAATTAGTTCTTCCAGCTGTCCCACAGTCTTGTCTTGTGATACTTGTTTTCTCAAGAGTGTAGCAGGAATCATAATGAGTCCTTACTTTTCTTGTAGCTTCACAGGAAATCTGTCGATTTTAAAAAGGAGCTGAGAAATTACAGAGAAGTTTTGGTTATGTTTCTGGTTTTAGTTATTTATTTTCACCCATCCTTTGAATTGTTCATGATGGTTTAATAATCATTTTACTTGTAGAAATGTCTTGTGCAAGTGTTATCATTAAACCATTCTGTAGACATTTAAAGATATCTCTACAAGTATACCAGTAGTATTCCTATGAAGTTTAGGTAAATTGCACGTAATATTCTGACGTTTTCACCTTTCAGGTAGTTTGGACTGTACTTGCAGGTGAATTGGCTTGTTTGGGTAAGTTTCAGCAGAAACAGTTAAACAATTTTGGATTAAATGGAAAGTGGAAGAAAGAATAACTGCTTTTTGTATTACTGTGAAAAAGAAACTGTCAACCCATAACATCATTAAATTAATTTGAAGGACCGTAGTCAGAATGTCTAGAGATAGAAAGTTGCAGTTTGGTATGAATCAAACTATCGTGTGAGCAATGGAAATTAGTTTTGAGTTCAGCCTATCTCACTAAAAGTCAAGTGCCATGAACATGCATGTTCCTGTATGGTTTTTTTAATAGCTGTATGTGTAAGGTGTACAGCTACATGGCCATGGGTGACTTAATCATGTGGTAAGTAGAGAATAGGACAATGTTTCCCTAACATTTTGCAACTTGTTAAGATTGAAATAGAGGCATGGGGAAAAGATTAGACTCTCTGTAGAGGTTTTCTTACCTAGATAGCAATTTCCAGAAAATTTGGAATTTTCCTTTCAGTTTCTCTTTACAGATTTTCGTATCTCTAAAGAGGAAGTGATAGGCAAATACCAAATAAAAATTGGGAAATGTCTGTTTTTAAAAATAAATGCCAAGGTAATGAGTGTCAACTTTATGCTGACATTTGTCAGGATATAAAAATATGGTGAAGAGACATTTCTGTCTGGGATATGAGGAACTGCAGGGTGTTTTTTTTTTGGTTGGGTTTGGGTTTTTTTGTTTAACTAGGAAAAGGCCTAGGGCCTTTACAATGTCGTTTAACAGGGTGATCTTTTCTTAAGCTTTGGTCCTGCTTTAACTTGCTCAAACAACATGTTTGAAAATGGAACCAAAAGTCAAAAGCAGCCTATGCAAATAAACACAAATTAAACTCTCTAGAGAGTGGTCAAGAGTAGGAAAAGAAAAGCAAGAACAATCATAGATGTCTTTGTTAAGACTTGAGGGTTGGATGGCTTTTTGCTGCTTGCTATAGTATTTAGGAGCTGAATGAGTTCAGTTCTTAAAAAAAATTTTCCATATGCCTTTGTGTTACTGTTTTCAAAAATTAGCATCCCTTTCTCCACCCTATCTTCTTCAAATATGAGGAAGTTAGTCAGCTTTAAATTTTTCTTTAGCTCTTTTGATATGAAATATATTGGTTTTCTACCTTTGAGCTCGTATGACTTGAAAATATATATAATCTGAATGTATATTCCATTAGCTTTTAAGTATCAGGAAGAGTGCCAAAAACGCAAGAAACTGGCCATCTTGGAGTGATAAAATAGATATAACTCAGTGGACTCTGAACCTTAATCAAGTATAAATAGTTTCTAACATTTCAGCATGTTTTATATATTTAGACATTACTCCTTGATGACAGGCTCTCTTTTTATTGTTGATATGTCACTGCTGTAGTTTGTAGTTGTGACTTGCACATATTTGGGAGACAGTAGGAGCAAAGACTGCATTAATATTTTAGTGACCAAGCAGAAGTTTGTTCTTGTCATTTTTTGTTGATTTTTTTAAAAATCTGATTGTATGTCTAATGATCAGAATAGTTCAACCCTCCTCTGTGGCAGTGGAGTCTGTAGAGCCTAGATCTGCCTGCAATCCGAGGGAGGTTTTTTCTTTTTGCCGTGATCACTTAGCAGTCTCATGCCATTTCATTACATCTTTCCAGAATAATGTTTGTGATTTTGCTTGCCTGTAAGTGTTGCCAGACTAGATATATGTGGCGATAATGGAGGGTTTAGTATCTTCACAAGACCATATATGTTTTGTTGATTTGGGCCCTTAGAAAATTACATAGAGCCTTTAAATTCTTACTATTGAATTGCTTCTGTCCTCCATTTAGAGAGTCATTGAGTCTTACAGATTATTTTAAATGGCATTACTAAAATCTTGAAGTAAAATCAGTATTTATTATGTTAAGATTTGACAATTTTCTCAAAGACATTCTTTTTATCCTGCAGTATTGTAAGCTTATTACATTGAAATACTGTGTCTTCATGTGTTAATCTTATTGCTTTTTTTCCCATGAGGGGTTTCATGTTGCTTAAGTTATAACCCCCTTGGGGGATCTATGCAACCTGTTTAATCTTAAAATAATTTGAGTTTTATAAACCCTTTAAAACATTATTATTGGTAAAAGTGCATTTGGTGTTGACAGACTTGCTGAGTTTAATAAAAATTCTGTGTTCCATGATAGGACACAGACCAAGAAAATTGCTATGACATGTAAACAATTAACCATTTTCAAGACTTTTAAAAAGGTTAATTCATTTGCACTTAGGACTAGTAAAGCAGACTAAATGTATATCTAAACCCCAGTACTTAATATTCTTACTTGTTCAACAGGCCTTTGGAAAACCTATAATCTCTCCTAGCAGTTGGATTTATAATTTTTTTGTTAGTTGTAGTCATACGTCAAAACCATTTAACTATGGATGAAATTCTGCTAGAAGGAAGTTGCGCTGAAGAAAACAAATGCAACCATAGTTCTCTGATTTAACACTTTTTTGTTTGAAGTGTTAATATGGTCATCTCAATTATAACCCATTTTATTTAGTACAGCCAAGGTTTTCAAAACTTGAATAATAGAGTTTTTGAAACAACTCAAGATTCCTTAACACTAAAGTAATTTCAAGACCAGTAAAATTTTTGAAGGGGGAAAAGTTAAAAATATTTCTGAGTTTATTCTCAACCATTGCATTTTTTTTTTAAATATGGATAGTTAAAAATAGATTTGTTAACTTGTCAAATACATTATTCCAGAAAATTGTTCTTGATTCGTAAGAACTTACTGGGGGGGCAGTGGTTTTGACCTTTAGTTACAGAAAAATATATTTAAAACCTGCTGGATTTTATGGAGGGGTTCTTCTAAGGGTATAAAATGTTGTTATGAGAAGATTTTTTAATTGCTGTTATTGTTCTTTAAATTCCATTTCTCTTTTGTCTTCAGCAATGAAGCCTCCTTAACACTTGCACCTCCTTTTGCACCTGGAATTGCTTCCCTTGCTCATGAAATAGCTCAAACATTTACAGTAACATAGCCTTTTAGTTTTCTTCTTTGCTTTCCTTAAATACTGTATTGACTTTAAACTTCAGAATATATGGGCCACCTGTGTCTCTCAAAGTAATGTTTGGTGAAAGATCTTTGATCTGAAAGGCTATGTACTAAATGCTTCGTTTAAATATCATCATGACACTGACAAGCATAGGCATTCAGTAATTAAATAAATAAAAATGTACTTTCTTGCTTTAGAGAACGTAAAGATATTAATACAATACAGAACAAGATACAGTTCTTTTTGAAATGTTGGCTGTCTGGACAAGCAAAATTAAAGCTTTTGGATAAAGATTAACAAGACAACCATTGTTTTATATAAGAAAGGTTTATTTAATTCACTTTGGTTTTCTGTAGAAATCCTATACTTGCTACCAGAAGTGGAAACAAATTACTGTGTATCCTGTAAAACTTACCCATTGATAAAAATTGTTTTATTTTAGGGAGTGTATTTATCTAAGTTAAAACTGGAAAAAATCATGTGTGCAGTTTATGACCCAAGTCTAACATGTACAAATATGATATTGCAAGTTCATATCTTTTTTTCACTATTAGTGTGATTTGGCTTTTGTTTTACTTTTCCTGATAATATATTATGTTTCTGTTGAAATATATAAAGATTACATTTTAGACACGTGAATAGAGGTCTGTACAAACTTGTTTGGTCTAGTATAGTTTTTTGTTTGTTTGTTTATTACTTGAAAAGCAGCTGACTATTAATTAGTGCAACTTTTCATTAAGACCTCTGTAACATGAGACAAAAGATTTTTTCCTTTTGCCTGTAATTAATTTTTACATCACTATGAGAGTTCACCTGAGTATTAGCCATGATCTCCTGTATACATGTACAGTGGTTTTCTATTTTAAGTTACAAAATTTCATTGAGAGTATTCATCTTAGGTACAAAAGATGTAGGGAAGGTGTTAGTGATGTTGTAGGGGAGGCTTATTTGTCTGAATAAGGTGTATATATTATATTAATGCAAAATCAGTAAAGCCCAGAATATCATGTAATTCTGTTATTGAGGAATGAACTCTGTCTTTATTTTAAGATAGATTAGGTAATTCTAAAATTTATTTTAATTTCCAGATTTGGCAAAATACTCTTTTCACAGAATATTCTGAGTTGGAAGAGACCCTCAAGGATCATTGAGTTCAACTGTTGAGTGGCCTGTACAGGGACAGAACCCACATCCTTGGGATTAGTAGCACCATGCTCTAACCAGCTGAGCTAATCACAGGTTTTCTTACCAGCAAGGAGAGTTTGGGATATTGTTTGTTTACTTCCTTGTTTATAAGTATCTTTTGAATCCCGTTGAATCCTAACAGTTTGAGTACGTATCTTCTGTGTAAGGTGAGAGTGTAAGTTCCAGTTGCCATGATAATATTGTACTTGCTACCTTCTGAATTTTGGATAGATATGCTGAACAGATTTTCATTTTCTGTATGTGGTAAGAAATGAAGAAGACATGGTCTGGAATATGGTGGAGATGTCTTTGGTCTTCACTGAGGAAGGCAGAAATTAACTGCTGTGCTGGGTTGGACTGAGAGACCTAGGCCAGGAGGGCAGCCTCATTCTTGGAAGTGCTGTAATATCTATTAGCTCCAGGAATCTTCTTTAGGAGAGAAGATATGGGGATCAGTGTTGGTATTTGAAGTAATATGGCTTGTATTTCATTTATCATGAAAAATGGAGCTCCTTTCTGTTTAATCTGTCATGTAAAATAATCTTGTTTTTCTGATACTCAGTTAAAAAACCCAACAAGACTGATTACTACGAGCTACATTAAAGTTGTTCAGGCGTTTTTCATTATAAGACTCTCAGTTATAACTTTGTGACACTCTGATTATTTCAGCTTCAATTGTCCATACCAAATACTGCCTCCTGAAATGTTTTTCCTTAGGAAAATCTCAGTAAAATACTAAGGCAACGTTTTTTACAAGTAAAGCTGGAGAGATGGGGTGAGAAATGACAAATATAACTTTGATTGTGCTATAAGCTATTAAACTCATTTAAAATCTTTAAATTCTGTAAGAGTTGCTGTTGCTGTCACTTAAGAAAGTCTCCCTTATTTATAAGGCTGTGAATTTTGGTAATGACATTTTGCTTCAAATTCTATAGGCTGGATGTATCTTTCTCTGGAATGCAGTGTTTTTAGTGGTACTTTGCATTCCAGAGGCAAACTGAAAAGAATGTTTTTTGTGATATTTTCCTTTTAGTTTGCCTCTTCAGCAGTCAGGAAACTCTGTTCTAGTCCAAAAGAACTGGAAGAAGGACAATAGACTTATCTGCTCCGTTGGTTTTTTTCCCCTGCCAAATGCCTAGGAATGAGATGGAGAGTGTAAAAACCTGACCGAAGTGTAGAGGGATTTTATTTGTTTGTTTAAAAGCATTATTTCTTGAAATAGTCTGTTTCAGACTGGCCATTACTGTGTTAAGAGTGATTTCTTCAGGATATGTGTGCAGATCGCCTTTGTTCTTTCTCTCCTTTAATGTCTGCTGGTTTGCTAGTTAACATACTTACTACATTAAAGACTTTTCATATTTATAATAGCCATTGCAGATTTTTTTTTATTAGCAACCTCTTAAACAGTGAAATCGTTGAATTTGTGATGGAAATCTCATTTGGTAACTTCTTCCAAACTAGTCATCTTTGTCAAACAGATTTTGGACATTTTTGCAGTGTGTGGTTGAATTCTGCCAACACAGTTTCATGAAGACATGTTGTGTGACATCTTTGATTTTTTTTTTAACTTGCTGACGCAGTTGTGCCAGGAAAAAAATACATACTGCTTTGCTAAATTGAAGTAGGCTACACTGGATGAGAATTTTCATGTCAGTCTCCTTTGGGGAAGACAGGTCTGTTTGCTTTCTGAAACTAAAATTGCAAAAGGTGTATTAGCACAGATAAAAATTTAAAAGAGAAGAAAAAAAAATCCACTTGCACAAATTATATTGTATATTTCCAAATAATCGCAGGTTATATTCAGAAAGTACTGTGAGTAAGAAACAAATGTATTACTTGCTATCAGAGTTTCCATTAGCGTCTGCTGGTGCTCCCAGTGCACTTCCATTTCAGTTTCCTTAGTCATAATACTGTTTGCCTCTGCAAGGTTCAACTCATGCCCTAACAAAGCTCTTCAACAGAACAGAATTATTTGTCTTCCTTGAATCGCTAGTTGTTCCAAGCCATTATTTCCTTCTTTGTACTCAAGTTCAAATGTAGACCTGACAGGAAATTATTTTCTTCTGAAAGAAGAAATGATACATTACATTTCTTACTCAACCTGCAGTGTAGTAGTAAAACTCTTACCTGGATATTTAAAATAAATATTAAAAAATAGAAACTTTAAGTATTACATGCCCTTTTCTTTTAAATTTCCCCTACTCTTTTTACTGTTCAAGAACAGTGTTATCCAGGATTTTTTTAAAGATGTATTATTTATTTATTTATTTTCCATCAGTTTAATTTTTTCTAGTGTTGAAAAATTCAATGGCTGTTCCTAATTTTTTCCTTTTTTAAATTTTATACTTAACTATGTCAGAAAATGGGTTTGAGGAATTAGAGGAATAATCCTATAAATTTTTACATATTTCTTAGTAGTTTCTATGTGTGCTCCATGGTTCTCTCTTCTTTTGTTCGTTTTCCTTATTGCTGTTCTCTCTTTTGTAATAGTGCATTAACAGGCCAAATTGAGTTTAAGTCTTTGACCCTCTTAACACTTCTGTGAAATGATAATGTTCTGTTTCAACTGTAATCATAAGCAGAATATAGTGTTTTAAAAGAGCTTTCTCTACGTGATCTTCATTGCAGTATCATTGTTAAAATGTACATCAGCTTTTAGATAAAATATAGATATTATAAAGCCTGTAATTATCACTCATTTCAACATTATGACTCTGTATAGTCTCATGTGTAGCTTCCTCTTTTGTTAATAAACAGTGATGGGTTGTGTTTCAGAGAATGTGAAGAGAGTGATACAAATTACTTCCTTAACAAAATTATGAAAACTGCAATACATTTTCATGTTTTACAGGTCATGGGCAAAAAGTTGGGATATTATTTGTGTGTTATAAGAGATTTCAGTAAGATGCTTAATCTAGATGAAAGGTATATAAAATATGTGAACTCTGAGATGCATTAGGTGACAAAATTTAATAGGAAATCTAAAAGTGCATGTTATCTGGAGATTATAATTGCTTTTCATATGTGTTCCATCTATTCTCATCCAAGGGAGTTTTAATACAGAAAGGGTTCTTTTGTCATGTGATTACCCTACATCCATTTCTTTGATTCCTGTTGTATAGATCAGCTCACCAGTTAGAAATGATTTACCAAGGCTGTCTTGTGGCCTCAGAGAGCCTTGAGAGCCTCTGAGAATCCAGAAGCATTTGTTTGTGGTGGTTCTTCACATATATGGCTTTAGTGGGGAAGTACTGGAGTGAAAATGAGACTTTGTGGTTGCAGAATTTAAATGTCCTGGTCTTGTCATATGTTGATATTACACTCAATATTGCACTCCACTGTTGATATTGGAACCCAATAAGAAAGAAGATAGTTTACTTATTTATGCACTCAATTCTGTTGTTTTAAAGGCTACATAAACTACCTGACCCATCTATACTATGCAAATGGCCATTTAAGTTTTATAAGTTTTATAAGTATATGTACCTTGGAAGGTACATTTGGCTCTAATGCATCAGAAGTGCTGGGTAACCTGGAGTTTCTATTAGTGTTGCAGGAACACCATTAGTTCAGCTAATTCGCTGAAGCCTGTTAACAGTTTGTGAATCAAGGGTTTCTGCCTAATATAATGTCCTATAGGTCTGAAATGTCATCTTGTATTTGCATACCTTTTAATCATAAACAATGGGAAATTTCCTTACAAAATATTCAAATCGGTACTTTCTAGTCAAGGCTGATCTAGCAGAAAGAAGTTCTTCATGCTGGTCCTGCCTAGGCTAACACGTGTTACTTCAGAAGTGTTAGTCTGTAAAAGCTGTATTGAGTAATTTTTTGTGTTGGAAGAAAGATCAAGAATCATTTGGCTCAATATTTTGCTGGAAGTAGGTACAAAGAGTGATATGGTAACATATATTTTTTAAAGTTAGTTTCTGTTCTGGGGATTGGAATTTTTCCATTTTTCAGAAAGATGGGCATGCTAGAGGAGCACTTACAGGAAAATATCTTGCGTTGTTGAGATGGACTGTTGGTTTGTCACTAGGCATAGAAAATGGGTAATGATTTGAGTACTCAAAGTTTTGTATTTGAGAAGAGAGGTTTCAAGCACGTATTTATGTCTTCAGAAATCTTTGATTAGCTCTGGCATTTTACAGTTAAAGGGGTGTTTTCCACGTTCTGCTGCCCGCTTTAACATCTTCCCTCCTTGTTTTTCTCTTTTCTATTTTGAGCTTCTGTTTCCTGTCATTCTGTCTTTCAAATACAAAATCATATAGGAAAGGGGTCAGCATTAAAACATGGATATTAAGGAGTATAATTTAAATAGGTTTTTTTTTAAGTTTGATAGTTGATTTTTAATAGGGATTTCAACACAAATATCAGGAGAAACATTTTTACAGGAAGTATAATGCTGGAAACCTTCTTTTATTTTTTGGGACCACGTATCTCCTGTAAAATGGAAGCTACTAACACAGGAGTATGTCAGCCTTTTTTGGAAGGAATACTGTGGAGAGCTAAGCTGTTTTACAAGCAACCATTATTAAGAACTGCACTGAACAGGAACCATCAGTTTCAAGGACACCATTGACATTATATACATCTCATCATAGGAGCAAAAATCTGAACAAAGGGACTTTCTTTGTACAACTGAAAATATTTGTCAGGAATTGTGATCTTTTCTAGAGAAGATCACTGTACTAAAAATATTTTATTACTCAGAAACTACACTCTTATTGACTTCAATAGAAGTCAATAATTTCTGTATAATTCTAGTTTTGCAGTCTAGACATCTTTTAAACATTTTTAAGGCCAGGTGGTGTGAGTAATACGTGTATTTTACATTTGTTTTCCAGCCTGGCTAGTCAAACATAACACACATTTTTAATATAAATGGTGAGCATAAGTTCTAAACCCCAGAGTATCATCCCTACTTTCTTCCATCTCCTGTGCACTAAAAAGGTAATAAGCATATTTGCAGCTATTTCAGGGGATACAGTGGTCTATAAAGCTCCAGAAACAAGTTCGGGGCAGTTTAGCTACTGAGAATGTATTTGTTTCTAGTGAGGCACCATCATGTTATTCAGTCCACCATAAAATTTTAAAAACAATTTTAATTAACTTTACATGCCTTGTATAGATTATCTTTTTGTTAAATTATGGCTTCATGTTTCAAGAGTTTGGATGTCCTCATCTTCAGATCACAAAGATGATGTATTCAGAGAGCTGGGTTTCAGATTTTTTGTTTCATGGACTTGGTCCTGGATTTTGTGGTTGTTGGTGTGGAAATAGTTGGAACAGAATGACACAGCCAAAGGTTGCATTTATGGTTAAAAATTGGTTTTGGTATAAAAAGCTCTGCATTGAGGATTAACTTAATGACTTTCAACCCTGTGTTTTGTGTTACTGCTTTATGTTTCATCTGAATTTGTTGGCAAGATTGTAATATGCTTTAATACTTCCCCTGTACCGTTACATGAGATCTGAAATTTAATAAAGCAGTTCTCTGTCTGGCATAGACTCTGTTTTGTATTCCTTAACACTCTCTTTGCTACTGTAGATCAGTACTTGCAAAGTTGAGAAGAGCAGTATTTTAAACTGCTATTGCTAACAATACACGCTATCATTCTAACCATTATACAAATACTTAAATACTCTAATTTTGGTGGGATTTTTGCTTGTGGTGTTTGCGTTTTTTTGTTGTTATTTTGTTTTGTTGTTGCAACAATCCAGGAAATACAGTGTAGGCTTAGAGTTGGAAACTTCATGTTACGAATTTTTTTTATTTATGTCTAAGCTGCTGCAAAGAGCTGTAATATTTTGCCCTTAAGAAGAGATAATAACTTTTTATCTTTCTAATGATAATATTTATAAGTCAAATGATAATTTGAAAGAACCGGAGAAACATGAGATTTTAAGCAGAAGAAGAAAATGATGGAGGTTGTCTCTGCTTGTATCTATCAAACAAAACAAATACTATGGTAGTTTCATTTCAGTTTCTTCGAACTTGTGACGTGGAACAAGCTCTTCTGTTCAGTTTTTTACTACCTTTCTTGTACCATGCTTTTTCTATTGTGATGTGTTAATTAGCTACATAACAGCACAGAAAGTTAGCCATGGTGTGCTCAGAAACAGGTTGTCACTTAATGACAATTAGATACTAGGGAGAGCTGGGAAAGTTAGGAGTTTCAATTCTTGCTTAAGTATCAGGGAAAGGAGGAAGACCATCTGTCCTGCAGAGCAATAAATGATGCATCCTCCTAGAGAGAAAGAACTGCAGCACTGGACTCCTGGCTTTCTAAGAGAACATTTTGAACAGCAAAATGAATAGATGTGTTGCTGTTAGACTTTGAGGGCCACTAAATCTGGACATTTTTTGTTGTTACACTAAAAAAAAATATCCATCAGCAGAGCAGGTTTGCTTCTCAGCTACCTATTTAACACTCTCAGCTGTTCTTTCCAGCTTTTAGATATCTCTGAGTAGTTGCTTTTCTCCTTGAAGCAGTATTTCTCACAAACCCATTGCTCTGCTACTACTCCTTGGAAAGCTGCATGAGAGAAACAATTGGGAATTATGCTGAATATTGCTTTCATTGCTCCACACTATGTGTTCTGTAGTTAAAATTTTACCTGTGTGTGCTTTGCCTGAATGTGGCTTTAATTTACAACAGTTCACTCCTTGTTTTGCAATGGAAGTAATGAAGGTAATTTTATAAACAGATTGCAAGGTGAACAGAGAAGTCGGGGACAGGTATTGTAATTATGTTCGAAAGTCCTTAACCAGTTTTCTTCTTTGACATAATTCTTCTGTTAGTTTCTTCTAGTGCTTCTGCTTCTATAGCAGGGAGTTCACTTCTTTGTTTTCTGATGGAAGATTATAAAAAGGTTGAATAAGGTGATGAAGGCAGTGAAATTAAAAGGTTTTCTTAGTAATGAATGTATCTATTAATAGAAATAAGCTTCAAAATACCGGTAAACAGTGCAGCACATGGTATAACATTATCTTTTAAATCAATTCTGTTTAGATACAGAATATGTAATTGCCCTAATAGTAAAAAAGTCTTCTTTCTGTTATTACTATTGTTACTATTACTGATTTTTTCTAAAAATTCACTTTTAATACTTAATTTCAAAGTCTGTGTAAATCTTTTCATCGTAAGGAGGTGAGTTATGTTCTACTCATGGTGATTTTACATTTTAATGTGTCAATATGGGTGCACCAAATCCATTGTTTATTTTGGTGTAATTAAGAAGATATCTAATAGGATGTAGCCTTTAGACCAGGTTTAAACTGGCATAAGAATTTGTTATCTTTAAAAAAAGAAAGTTCAAAAGATGTATTTATTTCTAACTGAAAAAGAGCTTTTAGTTGCAATGTTTTAAGAAGAACTGTAGGTCTCATTTCAGTAACGTAATGATTCAGAATTCAGATTAGATTAGGGGAGCTGCTTGTGTTTTGGGAGGGGCATAGCTTAGCAAATCTGTGCAGCAGAGGCAAGGGCTAGCTAGTTCTCTCATTTACACATACAGTCTTTTGTCCCAAAAAACCCCAAACCAAAAACATGCACTTTACCAAGAGTAATGTACTCTACAGAATGGATCTTACTTGGACCTGATAAAACCATAGATGTCATTCGAGGATATGAAATTTAATCATAATGTCTGGGACTGTAGCTACTGGGTCTATAGTTTCCATGATGCTACTTCCTTGTAATCATTTAATCATATTTTAGTGAGAAATTACTATGCCAGTTGAGGTGAAAAAGAGGAGCAGATAAAATAATTCAGACTACTTTAACACTAAGGTTTTTTTCCTAGATAAGACTGTGAAATACACATAATGCAGACTGTTTTATTCTGCATATTGATGTTCTGTGTAGTGTGTCTGTTATTTTCCAAATCAAATGCTTTGACAAATGCTTTGATGTGATGCATCACTTTTCTTAACTCAATATGAAGCATAGAGTTGGTCTCCTTGGGATATGCACCCTCACTTTGTCTAGTTTTTTACCAGTTACCTATTTTTTCTTCTTCCTAATTGAACAGCTGTATGTTGCCAGTGAACTAAATAGACTGTGCCATCCGTTTCCTTGCCTAGTGACTCCCTTGATATTCCTCTAAGTAATGTTCTCTAAGTAAAAAGTGACTCAGCATACGTTAGCTGTGACTGCTGAGACATTTATGGAAATGTCCACAAGTTAAATAGCTCATATTTCATGGATGTCACCACAGTAGATTACTTAAGCGGCAATTTTGTGCTATGCTGAGCTGATGTACTGGCAACCTGCTGCCATAAAGGATGTTCAGTACTTCTTGCCTGAAGAATTAGTAGGTTTAAGACTGCTCCTCTTATTTCTGTATGTAGAACCACTGTTGCTTGCATCGCCAGTGACACACCCCCGCTGTGGCTGCATCATCACTGTATCCTAGAAGAGCAGCAGGCCTGCACAGCTGGAGACAAAGAAGACTAGAGGTGAGGCTGCTCTTTTTGGCAGTACTCAGCCTTGTCCATATTCAAACTCCAGGCTCAGACAATGAGTTAAAACAAGAATACAAGAGAAAACAAGATGGCATATTTTCCTCAGAAGCTTCTGTGGGTCTATGAAACAGCAATCTGGTCTTCAACAGAAGTGCTGACTAAAGGTTTTGCACCTTTCCTACCCCTTCCTGTACTTGCACAGGATTCTGAATCATACCACACAACTGTTAACTGCTGGTGAACAGTTAAGAAGCTCATCTGGCTCTGATGGAAGATTGTTCTTGTCCTCTCTCTCCTTAGGATCTCCCCTTTGTCTTCAAGGATTTATGTACATAGTAAGAGCTTTGCTGGCATGAAGAGCAATACTACTCAAAGTATATGGAAAGTTTGAAACTATTTAAAGATTATAAAAAAATGCAAATAAAACACTACAATAAATGACTGCTTGCTGATAGGATAGGATAGGATGTTTTGGGTACATGCTGCCTGCTTCTTACAGTTAGGACTCACTAATTATGATAAGTTATGGGCATTGTTATAAAATGATATATAACTGAATAATAAAAACTGATACAATACTTGTATCTTGAAAAAATATGCAAAACTGAATGATGGTCACCTCACAAACAGGAGCAGAGACAAGGCAGAGGTATTTAATGCTTTCTTTGCCTCTATCTTCAACATGGGTGATGATGGACCAAGGGCTGAGCTGGAAGGCCATGACTGCGAGAATGGGTCAACTCCCAGTTGACCCTGAACTTGTGTAGAATCTGCTGCTGCAACTGGATCCCTACAGATCTGTAGGGCCTGATGGGGTTAATGCGAGAATCCTGAAAGAGCTGCTGATGTCGTCTCAAAACCTCTCTCAATGATTTTTGAATGGTCTTGGGAATCCAGAGAGGTCCCAGCTGACTGGAAGCTGGCAAATGTTCTTTCCATTTTCAAGAAGAGCAAGAACGAGGATCACGGAAACTACAGGCCTTTCAGTCTCATTTCAGAGCCTATTAAAATCATGGAGAAGATTTATTCTGGTAGGTATTGAAAAACATCTGGAGGACAGCGTAGCCATCCGTCACAGCCAGCATGTCGTCATGAGAAGAAAGCCCTACTTGTTGGACCTGATTTCCTTCTACAACAGGGTAACCCATGTAACTGATCTAGGAAAGCCAGTAGATGTCATCTTTTTGGACTTCAGCAAATCTTTTGATACTGTCTCTTACAGTATCCTTCTAGACAAAATGTCCAGCACACAGCTGAATAACTGTGTTATGCCATGGGTGAGGAACTGGCTCACAAGTCGGGAACAGAGTTATGGTGAATGGAGTAACATGAGGCTGGTGACGGGTTGCTAGTGGGGTTCTGCAGGGCTCCATCCTTGGTCCAGTTCTCTTCAACATCTTCGCTAACAACCTGGATGCAGGACTCTAAGGAATTCTAAGTGATTTTGCCAATGGCACTAAATTGGGAGGAGCTGTCAACTCCTTCTAGGGCAGAGGCCCTGAAGAGAGACCTTGACAAATTAGAGGGCTGGGCAATCACCAACCATATGAAGTTCAACAAGGGAAAGTGCTGGAATCTGCACCTGGGGTGGGGCAACCTTGGTTGTGTATATAGACTGGGGAATGAGGGGTTGGAGACCAGCACTGTCTAAAGGCACCTGGGGGTCCCGGTCAGTGGCAAGTTGAATATGAGTCAGCAGTGCCCTGGCAGCCAGGAGGGCCAACCCTGTCCTGGGGGGCATCAGGCAAAGCATTGCCAGCTGGTTGAGGGAGGGGATTGTCCCTCTGCTCTGCACTGGGGCAGCCTCACCTTGAATATTGTGTGCAGTTTTGGGCACTGCAATATAGGAAAGATATTAAGCTGTTAGAGAGCTTCCAAAGGAGGGCAACAAGGATGGTGAAGGGCCTTGAGGGGAAGCCATATGAGGAAAGGCTGAGGTCACTTGGTCTGTTCAGCCTGAAGGAGACTGAGGGGAGACCCCATCACGGGCTTCAGCATGCTTTTGACAGGAAGCAGAGGCAAGCAGTGACCTCTTCACTCTTGTGACCAGTGACAGGACTTGAGGAAACAGCATGAAGCTGAGTCAGGGGAACTTTAGGTTAGATATCAAGGAATGTTTTTTCAACCAGAGCATAGTTGAGCATTGGAACAGGCTCCCCAAGAAGTGATCACAGCATCAAGCCTGTCTGAGTTCAAGAAGTATTTGGACAATGCTCTCAGGTACATGCTGTGACTCTTGGGCTGTCTTGTGTAGGGCAGCAGTTGTACTCAATGATCTCAATGGGTCCCTTCCAACTCTGCATATTATGTGATTCTCTGAAATGTGTTACATAGTAATATGGCAGCTTCCTTTTAATTATTGTTGCCTGAGGCTAAGTTTAACTGCTTTAAAATGATGAAAAGTTATATTGTATTTATGCTTTTTAAGTTGAAATCTGAAATCCCTGCATTTTTCAATGTAGAAAAGCCTTGGAGCAGGTGGTCTCCAGCTTTCCATCCCCCTGGGCTTTAGGCCTTTCCCTGATCCTTATGCATTTCTTGGTGAACTTCAAATTTGTCCACTTTAATTGTGGTAACAGAGTTCCTTCTGGCTAAAAAGCCAGTTTAGAGCTCAGAAGGAGTAAATGAACTTCTATGATGTATCGAAAGAGTGTAAACATATCTCATCTGTACAAAAAAATACAATAACAAAGTTAAATAAATCTACCCATAGTAGTACAATTACAGTATTGCATGTTGAATCAAAATACATTTATGTAGTACCTATATGCTAGAAAGTAAACAGAAACTTCTTTTTCCTTATTCCAAGTTTTCGTGATGTAATGGCACTTTCATAGAAAGAAAATCTTCAGCCTTATTTATTTTTCACGTTTTCCTAGCAAATAAAGCAGCAAGACCTAATTACATTGTGATGATGTTGAGTAAAAGGACAACAGATATGCTCGAATGCTTCTTTTTACTAAATGTTCAACAGCAAGTTAACTTTTAACAGAGGGAGAGCAATAGATTCCACTATTCAAAAGTAAGGTTTGTATGAAATGGGTATTTAGTGAATATCTTGTGCTCTTATTGCAGAACATTGGCTGAGAACCCCGGAGACAGAGGGATGATATATGACAGAAGGATTATGACTCCAACTATGAGTGTTAGCAATGTCATTCTTTTTGTGTCAGATTTTTCAAGGTAAAAGATTTGTATCAGAGGATAGTAAAAGATTATGCTTCTGCAGGCTTGTTATTTGTCATATTAAATTTGCCATAATCAAGTTTGACAGGCTTCTCTTTTTTTTTTCCAGCAGACAATATTATTGTTGAAGATTAGTCAGATGCCTTCCGTCCATTCCCTGCCTCACATGCTATGTCATGCAAGCTTTGAAACACTTAGCCCATAATTTAAATGAATGATTAATTTGGCAAGCATAATGGAAGGCACACATACTGTCCTTCAATTGCACAAACCCATTATGGAGCTTTGTTACATCAGCTTCTATCTTCCAGAGGGAAAAGTCAGAGGATTTACTTACAAGGGCTGTGTAACTCTGGATAGAACCAGTAAACGTTTCTGTAGCTGCTATCAAGTAAGGGAGAGGTTAGAGATGGAGCTGAGAGAACAGCCATATGAAAACTTTGGAGATATTATTTTCAAACAAACTACCATGAAGGACATTCTTGTCGAGCTGTACAAACGGACTACTGAAAAGGAAAAACTGTTATCCAGTGTTTTGAGATCACATCATGTTCCAGACCTTAAGACAGGACATCAGGAGGGAAAGCGACAGGATGTTTCTGGAGTCACGAAACTTAAAGGTGATAATTACTCTAGTCTTACACATCAGCAGGAATTCTTTCTGGATTCCACAACAAGAGACAATTTGAATCAGAAAAAAATGAGGAAATACAGAAGGAAAGAGAGTTTTGAAGAATTCAGACACCGGAAAGGGGGAAAAAAGATACATGAACATCTTTTTTTGCTGAGTGCACAAGACACGCAACAGGAAACTAAGAAGAATCTCCCCACAAGGTTTCCTACCAGGAGTTATCCCAGTTCGTTTTCTGCCTCCAATTGGCTAACAGTAAAAGGTAAGGAAAATTTGCCAGTAGACAGTAGAATACAACCAGAAAGGTGTATTCTTGGGAGCAACAAAGCCATGAAACTGGATGCTGACTTACCAAGTTCTAGCTCCAAAGACAGCAACGATGTGGTCACAGTTGAACCAGTGGATAATGGAGAATGCATTCCTGAAGTTGCAAAGGTGCAACAGAGTATCACTTCAGTGAAGCCGTCTCACTACAGTCTATCTAATAAACTTGAGACATTAAGTAAACCAGCTGCTGCTAAAAACTTGAAAGGTAGCAAGTATGCTGAGCCAATATGCAAGGAGAAACCAGGAATCACAGCTGTTGGTGAAATACGGGATTTAGATGCTTGTATTAAAAAAGTTACCAAACCCCCTGCAGAGTCTTTACCTGATTTTCACAGAGAGAAAGAAACCATTCCTCCTGTTCTCACAACAGTACATAATGAGTTTATATCAAGAACTGATGTATGCTCTGTAGATGAAGCTGCTGGAGACTATAATAACACTGTGCTGCAGGAGAAGGAGGAAGAGGGCTCTGGTTTGCAGTACAAAGCAGAGAGAGTGCACATTACTGATGAGTCATGCAACCTTGTGGGAGCAGTCAATAAAGCTCTTCTGAAAGTTATACGGAGCGACAGTTTAGATGAAGCTGCAGAATGGAAGAGACTGCAACAAATTACAAGAGCAGACAGAAACCTGCCGGGCTCTCTATATGAGAAAAGAACCACGGTATCCCAGGGAAACAGCAAGCATTTATTTTTGAACCTGCCTATAAATGAAAGTCCTGATATTCCTCAGACAAGTAATAATCTTAAACTGGAAGAGAAAAGGCTGCATTCACCCCCTTTAGCAGCAGTGAGTAATGTTTTTAGTAGTTCATATCCACTATCTAATACACACAGACAAATGTCACCTGTTCCTTCTCCGTTATCTTCAAGACTGCCTAGCCCACAGCTGCATCATCGGATTCTCCCGTTACCAGCACAGAACACCGAGGACGAATCTACGTTCAGTGACTATGGCTGTGGAAGACATGGTGCTATAAACTTCTCTTTCAGTGATTTGGAACCACAGTTTTATCTGAAGTTTTCTGAACCTGGAGAATTGGGATTTGCCAACAGACAACAGGGCTCACATCAGAATGCAACTGCAGAGCGTTTTGAAAAGCGTGCTGTGCAAGAAAAATTAACTACTCAGACACAGCAGAATTTCTGTCCAGGTCAGTCTTATTTGATAAATCCTTAATAGAATCAGCCAACCATGAAAGTGTTGTAGTGTTTGGTTTTGGTTTTTGGTTTTTTTTTTTAATACTAGCCTTTAATAATAAATATGTTTGCAATGAAAGTATTTTTCACTACTTAAGGAGTGAAAATTATTGAAATTTTTAAACAAATGTTACAACTATATAAGAGTTCCTTGGAGATGCATTTTTATGTCAGCTTATATTTCAGTCCTGTTGTTACTGAATGACCTCTTAACCAAAGTTAATGAAAGATTTTTCTATATAAAATGAAAAAAGTTTACATGTTTATTTACCTGATTTTCCTGTGCTGTGTTCTAGTCTGTCAAAATGTTATGGTAACAGTGATTATCCAAAATATTCTTTTTAGCTTGTTTAACTTAACTGACAGAATGTTGTCTGAACAGTATTCTAATATTTAACTAATTTACATTTACATTTGACCATTTAAATACAAGAGGTTGATGCAAATTCTATAACAAAAGGCTTGTTTTAAAAATGATTGTGTACAGGAATCATGTTACAATGTATTTGAGTGCAGTGCATGGGTTTATTTATAAATATATCCTGTGAATATAAAAATGCATAAATATATGACATACTGAATACTTTGTTGGCTAGAACATCAACATCTATATCCTTTATTTCATCCTCAAGAAAAGAGCTGGATGACCTAATTCTGCAGTGGTGTAGGTATGGTTCAGATTGACCCCTGTGTGTTATAGGGAGGGCTGACAGTGCAAAGTGACATGAAAGGGGGATTCCAAAAGGGGAGGTGTGTAGGGATATGAAACCATTACCTTAGCCAGAGGGTGTTGAATACTACCTATGAGGCTTGCATTTATGACTGGTACTTCTAGAAGTAGCTTTAGTCCCATTCAAGACTATATCAGGTTTAGAGTGTTGTTTGATGAATCGACAAAGCTGATGCAAACACTCATTGGCAGCAGAAAAGATGAGTGCTATGCTCTCGTTCTTCCATTACTTTCTTGGTTCTTGTTGTGCTCTGCTGTCCTAGGCCTCTCATTGCTGCTTGTACTCATCATACCTTTTGGTGAGCTGGTTTATCTGACAAGACTAGCAATTTCACCCTTTGATAAGACTAAAGTAGCACAGCCAATCTTTTTCTCCCTGTTTTATGTTAGTATTTTTTAAATTAGAGTATTATTTAGAATTGTTAGATGTGGAACTGTACCTGTTGTGCTGTAATCTAGTACTGTGTTTGCCTGGGACAGCGTTAATTTTCTTTATAGTAGCTTGTATGGTGCTGTTTTTTGGATTTGTGATGAAAACAGTGTTGAAAACACAGGGATGTTCTAGCTTGTGCTGAGCAGTGTTTGCACAGCATCAGTCTCTGTTTCCCACTCTGCATCCCCCCAGTGAATAGACTAGGGGCTTCACAATAGGCTCGGAGGGAACACACCCAGACAGATGACCCAGAATAACTAAAGAGAAATTCCCTGCCATGTAATGTCATGCTCAGGAAAAAAGCAGAAAGAGGGGGCTTTGGAGGGGTTAGTCATCTTTTGCTTGGGATTTGGCAGGGCATCAGTCTACCTATGGGAGGCGGTGAGTGATTGCTTTAGTATCACTTGTTTCACTTATTTTCTTTCCTCTTCTTCCACTTATCCTTCATTTATTAAACAATTTTGTTTGTTTTATCTTGACCCCTGAGTTGTTGGGTTTTTTTCCATGCCTCTTTCCCTTGTCCCATCTAGAATGGGAGTGAGTGTGTGAGCCACTGTGTGGTGCTTATGTGCTCTCTGGGGTTAACCCACAATAGCTTTACAAGAAACAAAATAAGACACATACATACAAATGGCATCTGTTGGCTGAAAATCCTGGCTATTAAACAGAAACATCTTTGTGGAGAGTAGAAAAGCAGACAAACCAGATCTTAGTTCTTGTTTACAGTTACCTTACAACCTTAATATAGATAAAAAATATCACAGCAACTTTCTGAAAGATGTAATACTATTCTGTTGGGGTTTTTGTTCAGGGTTTTTTTTTCATTTTCAAGTATGATTGTATGCCAGCATTATTACTGGTGTGTCAGAAAATCTGTGACTTTAAGGAAAAATTTCTTACTTTGCTGGCATATATAACACTGTAGGTATGTCTCTGGATCTGGGATGATTTTCCATTTTCTTCTGAACCAGGGTTGGAATCGTTCATATTGACAGAGCATTTGGAGTACTTCTGTTCTGTAAACTGACATGAGTAATAACTAACAAACTATAGTTCAGTGAGACAAATGATGTATCTCCAAATTTAGTCAATGTAAGTGATAGTAAGATTTTCAGTTATAAACTTGCACTCCAGGTTATGGAGAATTTTGGTTGACTTTTTATCAGTCAGGTTGATTGAAAGATTTGTTTCATGGCAAAAATGCTGATCTTATGAATGGCTTTTCAAAGTTCTATTGCTGTCACAGTATGCACTACTTATTTCTGCAAAACATTCAGAGTCTTTAGTTACTTATGTAACTTTGTATTTGGAAAATTCCATTAATTAGTTAAATATTCTAATTTATTAGTTTAAATAACAAATTGGACTCATACAGCTCTACACATAGTTTTAATTCTCTTTTCTGATTGTTTTAAAATCATAATTCTTCACACTTTTTCTTGATAATTGGAGAATATTCCTGCAGTCAAAACTGAAACATTTAACTAGGACAGAGTACCCTTACTTCTGTACTTCGACTTTTTCTGAAGTTCAGTTTCTTTATAGATATATAGATACATATTTATGGCACATATCTTGTAGTTTCATTGCACAAAGTTCTGTCAGGAATTCATTTGAAAGTACAGGTTTTGGGATCTTCCTGTTGAAGTGCAACTGTCGGCCATGGGAAGAGACCACAGCTTTCATCTTAGCGAGTTAATAGTTAACTGAGAATAATTTATAGTTCAACAATAATTATTTAGCAATTTTCTCTGTAAGCAGGACTGGGAATTAACATACCTATATTTGCATGTAATAGTTTCATTTGAATTATCAAAATTCTAAGTAAAAGCTTTAGAATAACTTAAGGCTTTCAAGAAATAAACTGCTCTGCAAAACCAGAAGTACAAACACTAAAATTTCTCATAAAAAAGACATTTATTAAATCGTCAGAAACATACTTTCTGCATTTGTGTATGAAGTTCTTCCTACTCTAACATAAAATACATTATACTTTTGTAGCCCTGGAGAAGCCAAGCTTGGTTTTGAAATGATCTTCAATATACCTGAATATCTGCCTCAGGGAAAGATTTTTCTGAGACCTTTTAGTTTCTGACAATGCTTCTCTCTCAAGTTGTTCACAGTGGTAGAAAAAAATAGGGAGAAAATTTTCAGAATTGTTAAATTAGTAAAGAATGACACCAATATGCTCTTTTACTAAGTATTATCTGAAAGAGGAGGAAGATTAGTGGTATTTTTAGCAGTTATTGAAGTGCATTTGATTCAGAGCAGGAAACTTAAAAATCTCTGGTTATGACGTAGCCTCTATGACTTAGGAGAGTTCTAGGACAGTGACTGATGACCATGGTTTGAGTCAGAATGAGACTTGGATGGGTCATTTACCAGACTTCCTTTTGTATACATTGGTGCTAATGTGGAAAAAAGAATAAAAATTTGACAAGGGGGAATGGGGAAAGTGAGAACAAGAACAAATGAGAAAAATTATGTTACCCTACCCCCAGCCAATGAAGAATTCTCCTTTTTTGATATATAGAAGTTGTGAAAAAGACTATACCCTGAAAACACAGAAATCCAAAGTTAGTAGGACTGTAGAGAAACTTTAACTTGGAATAGAACTAAATGATTAAGGCTTGTGCCAGGTAAAATGGCTGAGCCTATGGGACTGAAAAGGACAGACCCATTCTCTTCTTACTCTCTTCCTTCTTCTAGCAAAGGCCTCTTCTCTTCACTATTCCTCCCTTTCTTTGGAACAACTTTGATGTTTTTCTTGCTTTTTGGTAATTTGTGTCAGATCACTAAGCAAGTTGAAAACTGAGCCAGCAAGGAGAGAGGTGAGTAGCTTTTGCTGGTTTAGTGAGCTGAACAGTCCCCTAGTGGTCTGAAGAAAACCAAAGCTAGGATGAGGGAGGACATGCAAGTGTGCTACCAGGAGACAGAAGGGACAAGTGAGCAGGACCACCCCTCACAGTAGGGAATCACTTGATCTCCAAAACATCAATTGTATCCCAAAACTGGAAGCCAGAAGGTACTGGCTAAAGTAGAAGTTGTTAGGAGTGGGAAATGAGGTGAATAAAGTTGGATGAAGATACGGAGAGACTGTAATATTTGGGTGGGTGCTCTTAATAGTGAAGGAAGAATAAGAGAGGGTGGACAATCGAGAAAGGGGAACTCCAAGACTGAGTAGGGAGTGTTACCTTGGCTAGGTTTGCTAACATGTATGAAGTTTTGAATTTGTTTGGGTGTATTATGATTAACTACAAAAAAAATGAACTTATTGTAGTGCCAGTGCTAGAAGACTTGTAATTGAAAAATGGCATACAGGCAAAGTTTTATCCTAGATATTTAATGAAGGTAGCAAAAATAATGAATATAAAGTTACTATTTGAATATTATTTTGTGTTTTCCTAACTTAACTAACTCTTTAAGCTGAAAAGGGACACAGTCAGTTAAGAGAAATTCAATAACAAGACCTTATGATGTGTTCCTGAAATGAAGTTCATATAAGCAAAACTCTGTTTGAAGGCTCTTATAACAAACAGGAGACAGATTATATTATGTTGTTTGTGATGTTCCTTTTATAAGGAAGGGAAAGGTTTATAAATATATTCTCTAATTGAAGTGGTTCAGAGAATTGCTAATTAGCATTTTAAAAGCACTACAGCGTTCTGTCCACAGCAAGTATGCACTTCATGAGGTAATTTTGCATATGGATCACATGGAGACATGATGCATAGTTTCTCACAGGTAATTCACATGAAAGTATTATACATAAGTGTGTTGTTTCATAAAACCCATCTTATTCAGAATGCATGTTCTTTGAAGATTCTGTAAAGGAGTTAAGAAAAGAATTAAAATAAAAAAGAAGAGAGAATTAATCATAGAATCTCCGAATCATTTAGGTTTAAAAGGACCACTTGAGATAATCTAGTCTAACCCTCTGTTCAGTCAGGGTCACCTAGAGCAGATTGCCTGGGCCCATGTCCAACAGAGTTTTTTAATTTCTCTGAGAATGATGGCTGAACAATCTGTGTTAGTGCTTGGTCACTCTTACACTAAAAGAGTGTTTTCTTATGTTAAGGTAGAATTATGTAAATTTTAATTTGTACCCATGTTACTGTTAGCCTTTTTTTATTCCTATGAGGGTTTATTGCTGGCCACCAGGACCCCAGTGTCCATTTCTGCAAAGGTAACTTTCAGCTGATTGGTCCTCCAGTATGTCCTGGTGCCTGAGGTTGTTCCTCTGTGGATGCAAGAATTTGCACTTCCCCTTGTTGAACTTCATTAGATTTCTGTCAGCCCATTGCTGCTCCCCATAGAGGTCCATCTGGATGGTAGCACAACCCTCTGGTGTATCAGCCACTCATCTCAGTTTTGTCTCAGCAGCAGATTTGTGAAGGGTTCACTCTGTCCAATTATATGGGTCAGTAGTGAAGGTGTTGAACCACTAGTTTCAACAGCAATTAAAGCCACCAATCACAACCTTCCAGGCCTGGTGGTTCAGCCAGTTTTTAATTCATCTCAGTGCCCACTTGTCTAACCCATACTTTGTCAGCATGGTGATGTTACGGAAGACAGTGTCAAAGGGTTTAATAAAGTAAAGGTAATTGACACAGACTGTTCGTATCTCATCCACCAACCTAATCACTTCATTGTAGAAGGCAATGAGGTTGATCAAGCATGATTTCCCCATTGGAAAGGTGATTATTCCTGATCACCTTCTTGGCCTTCATGTGTTTGAAAATGTTTCCCAGGAGTATTTTCTCCATCACCATTACATGGCCTGTAATTCCTTGGAGTTTCCTTCTTAAGGTAAGAGGGATCTTCCAGTCTTCAAGAACTTCTACCAATTGCTCTGACCATTCAGTGAGTGGCCTCATAATGACAATGGTCAGCTCCCGTGGCTGGCATTTGTGGGTGCAGCCTGTTTCGTTCTGTGGATTTATATACATCCAGGGTGTTTAAATGCCCCCTAACCTAGTCCTTCTCCGTCAAGGGTAAGTTTTCCTCGCTCCAGAGTTTCCCTCTGATGTCAGGAGTGTGGGATAACTGAAGGCATGTTGGACTTGTAAAGACTGAGGTGAAGAAGGCATTGAGTACTTTGATCTCTATCATTTGTCACCAGTTCTCCTCCTCCATTCATCAGTTATTTAATTGATAATTTTTCATGGTTTTCCAAACCTGAATAGTCTTATCACAGTTTTTCTGAACAAAGAGAGAGCTCGTTACCACATAAAATTTATGAGATTAATTATCATAGTGATGTTCAAAAGTTTTAATCCAAACTTGATTCATATCAATCCTATCAATCTATTTTTATTATTTAAAGTTATTGCCTTCCTTTTCTGACTATGAAATGATTTTGTAGATTACAGTCTGGATCATAAAGTAATGAAATTTTATGTTAAATCTGTTAATGTCTTAATAGAACCAATATAATTCAGTACTATACTTGCTTGTGGGGTAGCAGTCATAAGTTCTGTTTCCTCGTGTTTTTTTCTGTGGATTATCATCTCTGCAAAATTCAGTTTACCATCTCAGTGTTATAAATACCATTAACTTCTTTTTTTTTTTTCCCAATGTAAAACCTTGATGGTTCCATGGGAATTGTGTTACCTAAAGACTCAGTGTGGCTAAAATGGAGGTAATTATTTCTGAAGATCTTTCCAGATACTGGCTTTCTGAATCATAGTGAGTAACACCAGTATCCTAACTGCCACTTTGGTCTAGATGTAAGATACATATCCTCTTTGGTAAGGATTTCTGTTGCTCCTTCTGTAGACAGTTGCAGACTGTATCTAAAATTTTCCAGTTAAGCTAGTGTGTCCTTTCTAGATACCTAATCTTGCAAAGTTTGCTAATATGTATAATATTTGCTAATAAGTATGTCCAACTAAATTACAGTCACTGCATAGCTGTTTAATGGATCTTTGTTACATTCCTGTTACATTCAATGCAGTTCCTCATCATACAGTCTATTATGATTGTCTTTGAGGACATCATTGTGTGTTCTCTATTGAGTCTTATGACACATGTTAATGATAAACGATCATTAATACTTCATCCCAGTGAAGCCAAAGTCTTTTCGTACTAGTGTATACAAAACAGGGCAATGCTGCATTGAAACTATAGATGTATAGCAGTTTGAAATGAATGTAGACAGGACTGGAAGTTCAAGACATAGTCTCTGAGTTAAAAAGACCCTCTGAAGACCACTCTTGATAGACGCTGGGAACAAATAGCTCCTGTTTTAGTTGAATGACTTCCCAGCATGACACACTTAAGCAACAGTTATATTTTATTCTCTCTTTGTAACATGTGACTCTTCAGTCAAAGGCAGTCAGTGAGGGGAAACCCAGTGATTTAAATTGGCATGGAAAACCAGAGACAGCTTAATGTTTTATGCTGGTCATAGATTAACAATTTCTTGGGGGGAGAAAAGGCCAAAACATTGCCTCTGGTTTACAGTTTGTGCACTCAGTTTAAGAAACTTACTGTAATGAAATGGACTTCTTTTTTCATCAGTATAAAAAGAATTTCTTGAAGTAAAATACTGGGATATTGTGGAAGTTGTCGCTTTGTAAATCTCTGTGTTCTGTTGGCCATTTAAAACAAGTCAACAGAAATGGCTCAGCTGACATTTTTCTTGATGGATCAGGATAATATATAAAGTGAGATCAAATTCAAGTATTTACCTCTGTAAGTATGATTTAATAATATATATGGGAATTTTTAAAATCTCTAATAGCTACTCTTTGGTATTTTGACATAGCACCAAATCCAACTTGTGAAAGTGGTGAAAAAAATGCATATTCCCTGCTAAAAATATACTTTAAAATAAATTTACTAAAAATGAATAAAGACACAATTTATGTGTTTGTGGTATCCCATATCAGTAAATAATTTTGAATATTATTTCATGACTCAGATGTGACATTAAATCTATAATAATACATTTAAATAATACCCATAAGTAGTGAATATTATTTATGAGTCATAGCATTAAAATACTGCACCTAGTGATTTAATTTATTTAACTATTTGTGTCAGAATCATTTTTCTTGGGGTTTAGATTATGACTACCCTTACATTTAGATTATGGTGACTTCTGAATCGCTCCAAGTGTTTATGATTTTCTAGATCATATTCAAAGAGCTCTTCAGGCTTGTGTGTTTTGTTGTGGGGATCTGCGAGGTAAAAATAGGACAGAGAAAATAGAGGTGAAATGTTGAGAACTGTGGGATGTGTTTTACATGAGGAATTTTAAGGGCTGAGCAAAATTAGGCTTTACCAGAAAAAGTGAGTAAGGAAGGAAATAGAAATAAGTCACAGTCCCTCATCTGAGTGACATTCGCTATATACTGCCACTAGCAGTGTCATGTGTGATAAAGATTTAGATGCTTTGTAATTTTCTAATTTTTTTTTTCATTTACATTTTGGACATGTTAAAAGGAAAAGTGCTATGTTTTTTTCTCGTAAGGTGTGCTGTTACAGTGAAGGGGCATATGGGTCATTTCTGTATTCTGGATACAGGGAGTTTCTCTGCAATTGTCTTAAGCAATCACTTAGCCTTTCTTTGCTACCACTATATAATAATTTTTTTACTTAGATAATTCAAAACTACAGAGATTAAGGGTATAACTGATTCATAGTTTAGCTAACATATGACCGTATTTGCTGTCATTTTTCTTGAGTATGTTGGAAAATTAAGCAGGAAAATGTGTGTACTAAAAAAGTCTGACTTTATGGGAAAAGATATTCTAAGCTTTTATTCTATAACTTTTTCAGTGATTTTATATATGTATGTCTATCTTGTGAGTAGAAACTGTTTCCTGATTATCACCCCTGTAAATCTGAACCTCTTTCCTCACCAAAGCCACTAAATATTTATGAATAGAAAATAAATCTTATTATGTGTACAAAATGTAGTAAATTGATTCTTGTTCTCTAAGCTTCAATACTTCTGTTCCAGAAACATCAGTAAAAGTAACTTTAGTAGAGGGGAGTTTGGCCATTAACAAGTTATTAGTTCTATGAATACATGAACTTACTGATTATTTTTGAGGGAGAAGTTGCAGAAAAGCTAAAAGTTGATTCCTTTTACCCCCTAACACTTCACATTTGTCAGCAGCTAGACTAGTAGCCCTGGGAGGTCCTTCCAGTTGGAAAGGCACGCTCTCAGTTCCCAACCTGCTCCCAGCAGCTTTAACTGTTATTATCTGCAAAGTACCAGGTGCTTCTGTGTGACCTAAGATGTTAATCATGCTTACCTCGTATACATAATTTGTATATGGGATCTGGTTCATATTGCCAGTGTATTTATAACAAATAGCTTGATTTCCATGTCCAGAGAAACCGAACACTACAATCACTAAGGCAGACATATCTAAAAGCTTCAGAATTTTCTCAAGCATATTGGGATAAATTTGGAGCGTTAGTCAGCAGAAGTCAAGATCTTTGGGGCAATTACTCAAAAACTGGCTTCTTTTATTTTATACATCATTGAAACTCACTGGTTTTGCAGCCCCTTGACTAACATTTTGTTAACAATACTTGAGTCTGATAGTTATAATAGTAAAATTTAAAACTTTGTTTAGTCACTTGGAGAGATTAAAAGTTTGGGGTTTTTTTTCCTGAGTTAATTTTGTTTAGGATATGTATATATGACCTGGAAAGCTGCTGGCATTGAGCCATTTCATCTCAAAAAGGTAAAATTTAGAGATTACTTTCTCTAAGTTTCTTCTAGAGTATATATTCTTCTCATTATTGTAGTTGTCAATATATTGTGAACCTGAGTGTATGTTCACTAATTTCTGATTTTTCAAAATGAAATTTTTTTTGTCCTAAGAAATTAAAATAGTTAAGTAAGGAAAATATATTTAAAATGTTATTAAAAAAACCTACTTAATTTTGGAGAGTATATGTTTTCAAATAAATGTATATTAAAATGAAGTTACTGTTATGTACAAATTTTTCAATAGACATTCCAGTTTAAACTTGAGCATGTATTTGATAGCCTATACTAATTCATGCCAGTCAGATTTTTTTTTTCTTTTTGGAAAATACCAGCTTTCATAGAAATAAAACTAAAAATAAAGAAAACCTCAAACAAACATTTTTTTTCCTAGAAGTAGCAGCCTTCTGAAAATTATTTTCTTGGTGAATAATAAACTCCAACTAATATACCAAGAACAAAAGAGGGTAATACATCTTTTTGTATAGGCAGAATAGTCTTGTACAAGATCTAAATATTTATTTATAATTCTTTTGTACCCTAATTTCCTGTCATATCCTTCTTTCATGGAATATGGACCTAATAATTTTTGTGCTAGTTTACTAAAACAGATGATTCTTTAAATCTGACACACAGTGAAACTACAGTTTTAAGTGTTACGAGTAAGATAAATACCACCATATAAATCCCCAGGAATTGTTTACATCTTTCTTTCCTGTGATTAATTTGTATTCCCCTTTTATACTTATTTATGCAAGTTATACTTAATTATGCAAAAATGAAAGACTTCTCTGTAATGTCTAATTATGCAAAAATGCAAAGATAGGAAGAAAAATATTAGGACATACTTCTTCAGGTTTTCACATTTTTCAATAATCTCTTACTTTTTAGCCTTCAGTTTTCTATCTTGTCCTCTAATTTATAGTATGAAAGGCAGTGTTCCATTTCAATATTTTCCTTATATTTTTGCAAGTCATGGGAAAAAAAATATTCCTAATTTCATTGCTTAGTTTGACAGTCTTAATCCATGTTGAGAGTTTTTTCTCCATTCTGTGGATTAGCAAAAGAGGCCAAGCGTAATTAGCCCAAAGAGCTCTATTTTTCATCTCATCAGGCATTGAACATCTGTCAAGTCCTTTTCATCAAGCTGGTTGGATAACATTTAAACCATTTCACCTTGCAATGTAAACAAAAGATTTGTTTCCATTCTATTCAGAATTTGGTTGCCTGTAAGAACTTCGAGTTTAAAGGCTTTATTCAAAGGTTAGCAGAAAATGAGCTGTAGTTGGAAGCTATTTCAGATTTCTAGGGTGACATGAACTTCACAAGAGATATCTCTTTTGTTAAAGATTTTGAGATAGCTAAGTACAGTGAGAACACTTTCTTTTATAACAGGTCCAAAGGGAAATGTTTTTTTTATCTAGAACAGGCAGGAGTCTGGGTTTGGTTTTGTCTATTTGTTTGGGTTTTTTTTTAATTAAATTTAGTAGGTGGGGTTTTTTCACCCGTCTTCCATGGTATTTCTAACCATACTAATTGACTTTCAGATCCTACTTCTTTTACTCTCTGTGTAATTGTATTTCAGTTATAGTAATGTAGATGCTTTGTATGAGATCTGTCATGTAGGGTGTGTTTGCATGGCACGCCTGGTCCGTGCTAGCCACCCACTGCTTTTCCAGTTTGGTGTATGAGACTCTTTGGATGGATACTCATGTAGTTCAAAGAGTAGCCTGAGTTTGAACAATTCTTGCATATAGTTAGTAAGATATGTCTGCACAGACTTCATACATCTCTCAAAATCTTCATGGCAGGGCTGACATTACACAGCTTCTCTCACACCAGTGAGTTACAGTCATTCCAGCCTTGTGGCACAGAGCTCAGACCTGAAACTTTCCTCATGTGGGTTAGGCGTGACTATAGGCTTAAAGGGGATTTCAGGCTACAAGCAAGGCTGTGACATAGCCTAGGCTTGAGGCATTAATAATGTGGATGGTCAATGAGACAGAGCATAAACGTAGGTTCAATTAACTTTGTAAAGTAAGTTGCAGCTCTGTCATCAGTGGGTTGAATTCTCTTATGTGTAACTCATTGACATTGATGTTAAATGTGCAAATTGGGCTGACAACTGGGTGTTCCAGCAGAACAAATGAAAGGTTTCTTGGAATTCAGGTCTGCTTTAGCAGCTTTGGCTGCTAAAAACAACATCTAATGATACTAATATTTAAATAGTCATAGATTTGAATTGTCGTGGAAATACTTCCACCCATCTTCTCGATGATGTATAGTAGTAGCATGCTGCTTCGCTTTCTTACTCAGCAGTCATCCTTACTACACTCCCACAACCCCTTCATCGTGTCTCCTTTATTTCTACTACTTTTCTCCTTCATCTGACTTACACTTTCCTATCTGTACCATTTGAAATAAGAAGCTCATGCTTTGCTTATTCACATGAAATTATCTCTGCCACCCATTTCAATGCCCTAGGCAATTACCTGTAAGGTCATTTCAGAAATGAAAGGAAGGAATGCTATATTTGTGTTACCTCCTTATTACACAAGATCTTTGGAAGGGATGTAAAAGCGTACAGAATGGAGAAAGCAGTTTTAGGTGCACTAGGGTGTCTGAGGCACAGGCATAGAGCTGGCAAATCTATGATAGATAGATCTATAATGATCCACATTTTTGTAGACCAGGATAAATTAATTTTAGCGTCTAACATTCACTTAAGCAACTGAATCCGAATAATTGTATTGTAAATGATGTGTCAGCTTTTTATTACAGCCATGTTGTTGATTTCATCCAGCCAAATTATTCAAAAATTGATTCACTCCTTCAGAACAAAAAATCTTTTTAAAAACACGTCTGAATTTTGGTCTAGACTTTCATCATGCATTTTGGTGCTTTGTAGTCTGTTCGTTGTTCTAGAAATTGAATTCTATTTAATTCTGCATTTTTTTCTCCTAGGAACTACTTGTATTTCTGTATTACAATTCTAGTTAAGTATAATTCAGTCATTGTCTCTGTGTCAGTGCAGTAATGCACTTCATCTGACTTTCAACTGTAAAACTTAATAGACTATATTGGGATTTTCTGGAAAAAGATTTTAGGGTCCTCAGTTCACAGATATAGCATCCCCTTTTTTTAATCCTAGGAGGGAAATCGATGAGGTGAAACTAATTGTTCTTCTCGGTGACACAAGTGTAGGGACACAAGGAGGACAAACCTTAGAGGTCTTTGGCCAATGTGCATAATTTGCATAACAGGTTTACTGTTACAACAGAACTGTGAGAACAAAAATAAAGGGAAGTTATGCTTTTCATTTGGTTCCTTTGGCATCTACATGTTGAAGATGAAAGAATTTCAAAATATGAAGAATATCTTTCATATGAATCAGAAATATGACCAAGAGCATTTTGCTCTCACATTCGTATAGTGGTAGGCTTCAGAATGGCGTATGTTATCACTGTGCCTTGAGAGAGAGAGAACCTCCCTTTTCAAGAACAATACTGAATGCATGCTTAACTCAAAGTAAGACAGAGAGCAGGTATGTGCTTATGAATGACTTTAAATAGAAATGCTTTCCAAAACAAAATTATATGCTAGATGGCCAGCACTTGCGAAGTTGTAATTTTATATTTAAAGTAAATGTAATAATACTGGCAGCTATAATACCAGTAGTGACTGGTATTTATATCTGGTTCATTAGCATACCAGTGAAAAATTTCATGTGACAAAAATCCATTTGACTAATGAACCACCTTTTAATTAGACTCTGAACTTTTAAAAGAATACAGCTTGGTTTTTTCCTCAGTGATGTAATATGACTACATAAAAAAGTTGCAAAAATGAATTGAGTGACAGAAACATTTTCTAGTGAATTAAGCAGACCACTTGTTAGGTACTTAGACATCTAAGGCTTTATTTTGCCAGACCTGACTGAGGCCAATAAAAAGGGCCATGTTACATAATGAAGACTGTTTTCTTTTGTTTCATAATAGAACCCTTTGGGTTCAAGAAAGCCTTGATAAAGCTGAGATACTTGTGGCTTCTTTTGGTGGTTTTTACAGTTATTTTGGCATGCAAGTGTTATTGAACATGCATGTAGTATCTTGCAGTTGTTATGCAATCAGCCATACACTGAAAAAATGTTTCCAAAAAAAGCACTCTAGAGAAAATAAAAAGCTGTCTCCAAACTTGACTGGTTGTAACATGTCGATGTGTCAGAGTTGAGATTGTGAAATGCTGCTTGTCATTTTGGCAGATACTTGTTAAAATATGAATAAATACAGACTGTATTAAAAAGAAATGTAGGCGGTAACTACTAAAGTAATGTATTAACACTTTTTTTGCATCATTTCTGGTCTGCTGTTTCAAGATTGCTATAATTAGCCAGTCCTTTATTGAAGGACTGAAAACAAAAGAAATGAGTGGTGTTGAGAGGTAGCTGTTCTAAAGTAGCTTGTTTCCTCATGTCTTCTAAAGCCTGCTCCATTGTGCTGTTCTCCTTTGATTTCTTTCATTTTCACTATCCCAACCCAGGCATAGTCCGTCTTCATCACTAACTAAAATTGATGTTGGTGTGCCTGAGGATGCATATGCTGAGGCACCTCCTCTGAGGCAGGTGTATTCCTGCAGCAGGCTTGGTGGTGTGTAAACTGACCTGTGATTACATTTCAAATTGTATTGAGTGATAAGTGATATTCTTGTTGTCTTTGCACTTGCACACATTCAGTATTTACATGGTTAAATGTTTTGATGGTCAAATTCTTAATTTTAGGATTTATCTTTTATTGCTTCTATCCTAAAGAACTTGCCCTCCCAGATAAGTATAGCTCTTTAAACTGTTTGATTATATACTTTGCCAAGAAAATCTTTCTGAGTGGTACTTGTGGTACTTCCAGTGGAATCTTTTCACAGCCTGTTTCTTCTCCTTAATCTCCATCACCTTTCTCTCTCACTTTTGTATTGTAGCTCTCCCTCTCCTCCTTCCTCTCATCTTAATCCTTGACCCCGGGCAACTTTCAGCCTGCTCCTCCATTTATTACTTCCTCTGCTTTGACTCTGTGTTTGGCGTGTTGACTGGCTCAGACACTGCCCCATTTCCTTCTGCCTTAAATATCTCACATCTCTTATTCCTTACACCTCAGATATTTTGGGAAGTTTCAGTGTTTGTTGAGAGACAAATAGTGCAAGTCCTTGCTCATTAAAAATAGATTATTATTCTCTGTCTCTTTCAGTAAATAGTTGAGCCTGACCCATGTTATATTGTTTGAAATACGTTGCCTCTTTCTTTTTTAAAACTGTCAATTCTTGTGTGCTGTGTTACTTTGTTTGTTTAGCATTAAGCACACTGCTAAGCACAAAATTTTAGTTGATTGTATAGCTTAAATCCGTCCACTCTAGGAGTCTGACACAGCTGTACGTGCTAAGTTACAGGATTTGGACATATAAAAATAGATCTTTAAAAAAAGAGAAAGAAAATGAGAAAGGGAAAGAAAAAAATAATAAAAAAAAAAAGGAACCCCCCCCCCCAATAATAATGCTTCAATTCAGCAGATTTTTTTCTGCTTTGATTTTTTCTTGCCTTTGATTCTGCAGTTTCTATGTCAATATTTATTTTGCTTTAAAATATGTAAATTACAAGAAGTATTTCATTATTATAATTAATTCTGTATCTTTCTTTGGACTGTTACCACTTTCCAGGGAAACAACAAGCTAAAATGCACTATATTTAGTACCTTCTCATTTATTCTAGATAGCTATTAACTTACCAGATCTGTAACTTAATAGATAACATTCTTGCAGATGTGAATTTGGGACTGTCTGTAGTAGTGAAAGGACAGATTTCACATTGGAATGAAGGCATGTAAGATGATATTTTATTATTTAATAGGTGTTAAGTATTGTTATAGACCACAGTTGGAGCTATTATTGCTGTCTGTCACATGAATTCAGTGCTTATGAATTCATCACTTTAATAATTTCAGATAAAAATATACATCCTGTGTGCTTATCTGAAACTGAGGGTTTTAAAATGTCAGCTGAATAGTTTGCCTATGTGTGAGAAACAGGTCGGAGAAAAAAAATATTTTTACTACAACAACAACAAAATTGTTAGATTAAAAAATATTTGAAGGAAGCTATTAAATTTTTCTGGAGGATCATTTTTGTCAGGATTATATTTCTGACAAGTGAGGCTAAATAACGGGACTTCAAAAAAAATTCACATGTAATTGATTCTTATTCTTGACGTTTTTTGCAAAATCCTGCGTCTCCATGGGCCATGCTGCATGCATCTTGCACTGGTTCTTCCCACTACCACAGGCCTAGGCAATGTACAAGAAGCTGGTGGCTTTTCTTTGAATGAAAGACAAGAGCTGGAATAGAAGTGAGGAGAAGTTAACAAGAAAAGGAGCCAGTTCTTAAGCTCATTCTAGAGTTAACATCTTGATGAATAAGTCCCAGAGGATAGATTGACACCATGTAATAGTGCAGAAATACCCCACTGGTGTGGAGTTCAGCTGGTGCACCTGTATGACATAGTCAGAATCAGGAAGAGATACTAATTTATGCCTGAAACTAGTATAGTTAACAGAATACAGGGCTGCATCAAAAGCTGTCCTAGCAGTATTACTAAATAGTACTAATATTAATTAGTACTATTAGCTATTGGATTAGTAGTTTTTATGACACTGACTCAGACATCCTTCCAGTTGGATGGAGAAAATTAGTGGTATGAAACTTTTTGTGGGACTTTACAGAAGAAAATGATCTCAACAGATCTCTAGGTAAGTGAATTCTCTAAGTTGATTCTGCCCATTCACAGGATATTATCACTCTCATTCGAGATATTGCATATGTTAAAGCAGTCTGGACAGCATTGCTAATGAGGTTAGAGAGAAAAAGACACTAGCTGTCAAATCCTCACTGCATCTCTTGGGTTCTGCTGAATTGGTAATAAAACAAATGATCCTTTTGCTGCAAAGTCTTGTGTATTTTGATTTTCATGAATGTTAAGCAAGGTTGCTGTCTATTATCTTTGTTTCCTGATTGTCAGTATCTTTTGGGCTGTCGTGTGGCTTCCTGTAGAATGTCACACGCAATGTGGTGTTATTCCATGAGGAGGAGGAGGAAGAGCACAGATTATGTTAAAACAGTGCAGTTTTTCACTGATGAATCATATGCCCCATGGTCTAGATATAAATAACATACTCAGTGTTAATTAGTTTTCTTACTATCGGTAGTGTCCCTGGTTACCTGTGCAGGCTGTTCTTTTAATTATTGCTTCTGGTGCTTTGGTACATTTCTATCCATACTTCAGTAAGTCAAATCTTCATATCTGCACTAAAATATTTATATAATAACATTTATTCAATGTAGAAGTGACCTAAGTGACGTTTGCAAATAGATTCATCAATGTTAAAGCTTATTTTAGGCAGTTTTCAACATTTTGAAGTGTAAGGTAAAAGATGTAGATTATTTAAAATCATTTATTGTCATGGATTTTTTATTAATCTATTGCACAAACCAAATCTTTTTTGTGGTGACTTTCTAATAGGTGAGAGAAGAGTGAGAACCAGTGTACAGCAGGAAATATTCTAAACAGCATGTGAGAAAAATAATGTAAACACTTAAAGTCATTAAATCGCTTATTTCATTTACTGAACCTGCTGACATTGTAGCCTCTAGCTTTCCACTGTGTAGCTTTTTGTCTGGATTTTCTATATACTTCTTTATTCTTCTTATTGCACTAGACACAGGTTCCTAATCTTTTCAAAGACTATTGCTTGCAAGGACAAATCATGCTAAACAAAATAACAAATAAAGAATTTAAATATCAGTCTCCTACTCCACATTCTCTTAGTTCACTGGCTAAGGCCACAGATTAGAAAACCAGTTGTAAAAAGACAAAGTGAAACACACCCCACAGTAGACAGCAATTACAGTATTAGGCATGCTTCTGTTTTAGGTAGTTGCTTTGAGGATAATCTATAAAAATTATGGTATGTGCTAGAAATTACTTCAGGTAATGAAAGAAACAGTTGTAAACTGTTTTTTGGAAAATCATCATTATTTATTTTAGAGCCCCACAAGACATTTAGCATATGCTTAATAACAAAAACATATGTGAATTGTCAGGTAGTTCAAAAGTTTTCTATAGAATTTAATTTTTGTATGTCCACAAATGGCTAAGTTGGGAAATGTTGTATAATTATATGCTGATTGGATATTTAACTATATTACTCAGGGTGTTATTCCCATCTGGAATTACTGTGAGCAATGAAATTCTTTGGCATTAAAAAGGAGCCTTTCAGTAAAAGTTCCTGGTATTGCAGCTCAGAACCTTGGCCTGAACACTGATTGTGGCATTTTGCTGTGGACACATGAAGCTTCTTTGGGAATAGTAAAAAATTCAGAATTTGCACTGAAGTGCCAACTGCTTCCTGTGTTATGTCCTCTTGGGATTTTTAGTAATCTTTGTTTCTTTGCTTTTAATGCCAATTCTGAACACTTGGAGGGCATCCTGCTTGCATCTCTAAGCAAGATTGGGCTGGAAAGTGACAAGGCAGGTTTTGCTCATTATTTGCTCAGTGTAACTAAACTATTTAAATTTGAGTATGTGCTAAAATGCTAGGCTTGAATGGGCTCAAGCTGCTCAGTACCTTACAGGTCTGTATCCTAATTCAGAAAATAAATTCTGTACTTGTTATGAGAGTTCCTGTTCCTCAGCTTTCTTGAGCACGTGTTGGATGATTGCACAGCACTGAAACTTGAATACAGTTCTCTCATCTTTCTGGTGATGATCCTGCGCTTTTTTTTGTTGGTTTTGGTTTTGTTTGTTATTTTTTCTTCCTAAGACAAATACTACTAATTTTTTTACACTACGTTAGTGATAAGTATTTTTATTTTTGCTATTAGGGTTTGCTCTCTTAGGGATTTGGGATTTTTGTCTAGAATAAATTGACTGAGGTTAAGGAAAAAAGCAGTATAAAAGATATACGTTACTGTAAATGTAAATGTAAACCCTTAATAAGAAAATTATAAAGCGCATTCAATGTCAACATTCTAAATGAAAACTTATTTTAATGCAAAAGCTTTAAATTTATAAAAGGAATTTATACTATTTGATAGATGTTGCTAATATTTTTTAGGTTTGTGACAATTCTGAAGTATTTTTTAAAAGCTTTGAGTTGTATCATATGCTTTTGCAGTTGATACACTCTGCATTGAGAAGTTGCACGAATATTTTTCACAAAAAAGTAAATATTTTGGATTTCCTTCACATCCTTATGTTTAGTGGTTGTTCAGTCAAATTTTCTAGGCCAGAAATCTTTATCTTCACCATTTTTTGCTGTTCTTTTTTTAATATTAGAAGTTTATATGAATGCTATGTACAATTTATCACCTCCTGTGGGAAAATATCCTATTTCAAGTTCACACTTCAGAATAACACACTAATATTTATTAGCTAGCCAGGTCTTAATTTCACTTGGCGATACATTTCTCTGTTAGTAATTGGATTGATTTGAAGCCTCTTAAATATTTTTCCTCCAGCACTAGCAGTATTAAGTTGTATTTACTGTTTGCCAGGAGAAAAAGGACACAGCCAAAAGACAATAAATTGTTAATTGGTTTGGATATTGATACTTTAGGAGCTTCTAGCTTTTTCAGCATTACAAGGATCTCAACCGCCACTCCAGGGCTTTCTTACCACACTCACCACTTTGAGGGATTTGATTTAAAAATTGTTCTAAGTACTGTACCCTTCAGTCTTCTTTGTAAGAGCTGTATAGCAAGTACCAGGCCTAACATTTGCTTTTAAAAATCCACAATTTGTCATCATGAAAAAGAATTTCTTAAATGTCCTGTGGAAACAGAGGCAACCTGCAGCAAGGATTTTGCTAAACTGCTTATAGTATGAATCACCTCATGTTACAATACAGATTCAATAAAACTATATATAGGAGAAAGATGACACATATCATTGTTCCCAAAGACAGCATTTAGTATAATTTTCCAATTTCTCTACTCCTCCACTGAACTACAGATCTTCTTAATCTTAAGAGGATTTATTCATCTACCTAGTGCACAATGTTTACTATTCTGCATAGGCAGCTCCATATGTCTTTACATTCTATCCAATACAAGAGAAAAAACTGTATTGATGCTAAGATTTCAGTCTTGAGTCTCCAGCAGAGCAAACAGGTTTCTTCTATTTCTTCCTTCCTATAAGGGAAATCTGGAAAATTAAAAGGGAAGGAGGATAGCTTCCTCTAGATTTTTAAATTTCCTTTCAGCTTTTCTTATTTTTCTCTCTACTTATTCATATTTCAATAGAATCATAGAGTCAGCCGGGTTGGAAAGGACCTCTGAGATCATCAAGTCCAACCCTTGATCCAGCACCGCTGTGGTTACTAGACAATGGCACTAAGTGCCACATCCAGTCTCATCTTAAAAACCTCCCGGGATGGTGAATCCACCAGCTCCCTGGGCAGCCCATTCCAATGCCTGATTACCCTCTCTGTAAAGAATTTCTTCCTAATATCCAACCTAAACCTCCCCTGGCACAGCTTAAGCCAGTGCCCTCTTGTCTTACTGCTGGTTGTCTGGGAGAAGAGACCAACCCCCACCTGGCTACAACCTCCTCTCAGGTAGCTGTAGAGAGTGATGAGGTCTCCCCTGAGCCTCCTCTTCTCCAGGCTGAACAACCCCAGCTCCCTCAGCCTCTCCTCATAGGGCCTATGCTCCAGTCCCTTCACCAGCTCGTTGCCCTTCTTTGGACACTCTCCAGCACCTCTGTGTCCTTCCTGAACTGAGGGGCCCAGAACTGGACACAGTACTCCAGGTGTGGCCTCACCAGCGCTGAGTACAGGGGAAGAATCACTTCCCTGGTCCTGCTGGCCACACTGTTCCTGATCCAGGCCAGGATGCCATTGACCTTCTTGGCCACCTGGGCACACTGCTGGCTCATGTTCAGCTTCCTGTCAATCCAAACTCCCAGGTCCCTTTCTGCCTGGCTGCTCTCCCACCATTCTGTCCCCAGCCTGTAGTGCTGCAGGGGGTTGTTGTGGCCAAAGTGCAGGACCTGGCACTTGGCCTTGTTGAACCTCATCCCATTGGAATCAACCCAACTCTCCAGCCTGTCCAGGTCCTTCTGCAGAGCCCTCCTGCCTTCCAGCTGATCAACACTCTCCCCAACTTCATGTAATCTGCAAATTTCTTTAACTTTAAAATAGAATTTAACTGTAGAAAATCAAATCTTATTGTCCTCTGTGTCAGCTACATACATGGGAACACTGAGTGCAAAATTTATGTTTATACAGAATTAATGTCTTTATAGTAACAGATCTGAGATAACCACAGGTGGCATGTGGATGGAACTGTGCAATATCATCTAACTACAGAATCTGAAACTGAGACTACTTCCAATGCTGTTTTTGAGATTTAATAAAATGGTGTGTGTAGTAACAAAGAGATATTTTAAACAGGAAAAATCAGAAAGCATTTACTGCTTAGAAAGAAAAAGGTCAGGCCAGAGGGATGGATCATGAAATTTGAGGTGCCTGTAGCAAAAAAATAATTGGTAGGATCTGCATATTTTGGATTCCCATAAGTTAAAAAAAAAGTAGGTTAACTTTTCAGCTCAGTTTATCCTAACATTCTGCCAATGCTTTCAACAACATTGGTCAAGCCTAATCTATTTGAGCAAGGAAGTGTAGCCAAGACTATTTAATGTGCTGTAACTCACTGATGTAAGATCTTGCAACAGCTAAATCCCTACAGTAATATCATGGGTCTTAAGTTAGTAATATTTTAAGTCCTCTAAATGTAGTTCTGATGTTCAAAGTGTTCATCTCTACTGTCAAAATGCTGCCTTTAAATAAGCAACTTTTGCATTTAGACTGTTCCAGTTTTGTGGTCCACTTGCTGAAAAAATCTACTTGGTTATTAATTTTGTTTCTTTGTTTCTAAAATTTAAGACCCCCAAAACTTTAAAGGTCTACAAAACTTTGCATTCAGAGACTCAATTTCCAATGGTGTGCAAAGACTTAAATTTTATTTACCTTCTTTTCACTCCTTTTAAGAAGAAAATAGTGAACACAAGTGTCTATATCTAATTAACACAAGGTTTTCTTCATTCATGCATGTGAGTATTTATAACATTCAAATAGGCAATAGAATTCTACATTACATAGGAATGAACATACAAAAAGAGTAACTGTTATATTTTTATCATACGTGATATAAGAAAGCAATCTAGAAAAAATGCAGTGTGATTAAAATATCAATATATAGAATGACCAGTGGTCAGGAAACATATCTAAAAAGACAGTGTAAATATTGGCCTCAGACTTAAGTGTGTCATGGTTAAGCAAACCATGTTCCCATAGAGAATGGATATCATGAGTCATCCTAATTCCTTGAACTAACAAAAAAAAATGTTTGAGAAGCTGATTTTTTTTCCCCAAGTTCTTTGTTCAAGACAGCTGAGAAAGTACAAACAGGTTTTCTATAGAGAGAGACTGCCCAGAGAAAACATACCATGTCCACAGAAACTGTGTATTCCACAATGGTGAATTAACAGAAATGTATTACATGTTACCTAATGCGCTTGTTTGCTAATTTAAGTCTTGGTGTATAAAAGACTTTGTATGACAAGAATTGTAATTTGTACAAAAAAATTCAAACATATGAATAATTATATAATTATGTAAGTTCAGCATAGGACTAGAGGTTTTAGGAAATCCTGGATGTACTATTAGTTATCACAGTCTGATGATGTGACCCTGTCTGTACCCCTGAGGTTTAAGTGCCTCATTTGTCTTACTTGTAAATGTGACAAGATAAAAAAGTTGTTTGCTTACACTCACAAAGTCTGCATGGAAAAAATTGCCAAAGAAGCATTAAGTATTTAATCTTCCTGCATTTACATTGCTGTCTTCCTTTCCCTTGGGACAATAGATGGCAACAGACCTGTATTTGAGCAGTCTTCTTTGTACATGTAATGCTCATAGGAGGCACTCCTAATTGGTATAAACTGTAAAATCTGGAACACAGTTTGAGTAGCCATTGGACTTGTTTGAAGCCTTATTTTTTCGGGGGGGAAGGGGGGAAGATGTCAAATCAGTTCAGCTGGCTAAAAGATAAGCATATGGATTTTAAAAGTTCCAGAATGTAGTCTATAATTGAATGATATATAAATTTCTTTGCATATGCATGCATAAAATATATATGACCTTTTTTTTAAACACACAGATTACAGTGCGTTGCCAGTTTTAAAAAAAATTCTTTTCTGGGTAAGTGTAAGTAGCAGTAAAATCCATCTGTTGGAACTGACAGAATGGTGAACTTCAGGGAAAAATATGACCAAGCATTTAAGATTTTGCTTAAAATAGAATACTTAGAGAGAGGGTTAAACTTCTTTCATATTCCACTGTCTGCTGAGGTGGATGGGTCCCTTACCACAGAAGTGGTTGTATGCTAATGGTGTGTGCAGGTGAGGACTGATTCAGGGCAGAATGGGGTCATCAGCTACCCAGATAAATGCATAGATAACAGAACATTAAGTTATAATTGGAATAGAATGTGAAGCATGGAGGCTTGGTCACAGACTTGGGAGCAGTCTGCCAACAGCAAAAAATGCCATAAATTAATATGATGGTCCATAAAATTAAATTTGGACAAAAACTGAATCTCTGCAGCTGAGGGAGGTACTAATTTTTCTAGAGGCCCAGAAAGCATTTGGCAGGCTAACTGTTCTTAGCTGGGCCACAGTTAATTATGGGAAATACCAGCTGCTGCAAGAAGGAATTCTGATTGTGGCCTCTTGCTACAGCTCTGTATCACTTAATGAAACAATGAAAATTATTTCAGTGACCATATTATGGGTAAAATTCACTGCCACAAAGGAATTTTCTCTTTAGGTGTAGCTGCTGTAGAACAGATATCTTGAAAAACATAGATAAAAATTGATCCAAACATACTGCCAACTACAAACTGTAATTAAGCTTTGAAGTATTGAGGGTAATGCTGAGCAAGATGGGTAACCAGTAATGGGGGATTAGAAAATTAAAATGAATTCCCAAAGAGCGTTGAATTAAAAATAGTACTATTTCCTGGGTTTTACTATGTATATTTGCATTTTAATACTGTTTTAATACTACATTGTTTTATGAAAGCATGCATGGTTTTTATAGATTATATTACATTATTCCAATTTTTTGTGATGAAAAATCAGTAGATACAAAATTTGCAGCACTGATACATGACAGAAATCAAGAGAAACACCAAAAGCTGGCACGATAGATTTGCTAGCATGATACAAATAATGTTCAGTTACCTTAAAAATGGTGATTTTTACTGTTTCTTCTCCACTCACTTGAAACTTTCTATTTTCCATATGTCATAATCACATACAGTAGGGTGGCCGGAGATAACAGGGCTAATTGTACACAGCAATAAAAATGAGGTCAAAATTCAACTGATACATTTTATTCAGCTTATTATACTTCCAAGCATAGTGTTTGCATTTCTGATCTTAAAGTTTTCTAAATATCAGAATGACTTATGTAATGATGTACGGGCCAACAAGAAAAATATTTTATGAAATGTGTAAAAATATACAGAAAAGCAATGATTCAGAAAGTGAGAAAGCAAGTCTCTTTTTAGATCCCTGATCTTAAAGATGGCACGTCTGGACTTGAGAATGTCATAAATGTGCTGTCTTGTGTTTGAATATCTTGATACTCTTGATTCTTGATACTTGAATATCTTCATATTATACACAGTGCATAATTTCAAAATGTGTAAAGGTATGTGTAATACTCTTTACTCTTTTTGCAGAAAGGTTGTCTTTTGATAGGATCTCACTTTGAGATTTCATGTGAATAAGCAGATGAGTTTATTCACACAATAATAACTGATTTGTATTTTGGAGTGTTGGCCATTTTACCAGGTGTTCTACATTACTATGCTTACTGATACAGTGTGGCACCTGAATTTTTTGGAGCTGTAAGCTAACAGAAGTTTTGAAAATCAGCCTATATTTAAGCCAACATTCTTACAGCTGCCAGCCCTAGTGCTACTTTTTTAACATGGTCCTTTAAAATTAGGGAAAAAGAAAAAATCCAGCCTTTTAAAAATTACAAAATTGTAAGTGCAGTTCATAGAATCATAGAATGGCCTGAGTTGAAAGGGACCATAAAGATCATCTAGTTTCAACCCGCACCCCATGGGCAGGGACACCTTTCACTAGACCAGCTGCTCAGAGCTCCTTCCAATCTTAAATACTTCCAGGGTTGCTTTTATAATGCTGAGCTACAATATGCAGCAGCCAGGAATTATGCTGGTGTCTGAAGTTTCCAGTAAAATGTTCTAGGATGGATGTGTCTGTGTATATGAAAGAGTGTATATGTCCTAGAGAATATAAAAGGGAGGTGTATGTTTCCTATATCATATCCTATATCAGACATTACACTTCAGAGAACACACTGACTTCATGGAATTCATTATTCTTCTCATTGTTAAAGTAGAGGCTATCATGCAGAAAAAGGCATTTTTGGAGGGGACTAATAAACCAGCAATTCTATGAATGAAGGAGAGTGCTGAGTGGTTCTAGTGCATGACATAGAGGAGTATACTCTTGGCTATCAGGTTTTGTTGTTACCTCTCCCACTAAATTCATGTCTGTTTGTAACTAAACAGTTTCAAAACTAGGTTGATACTGTGTTTGAAGGTTAATGGAGCAAGGCGAAGTGTTAAGTATCACTTCTGATTGAAGAACTCTGCTTTTTATGCATTTGGTGTAAGGGACTTATGTGGATTGGCACAGTCCCCACTAAGGCTGTGTTTAGCCAACATCAAAAAGTTTGTCTAATCAGTCTGTAGAGCTTCCTTTTTATACTTCACACCCACCTGTGAAATGTGTGTGTCTAATTAGCACATTCAGAAGGACAAGTAAGAGTTCCTTCTCAGAGCAGTTGAAACCTCAAGCATCTTACACACAGTCTGTGTCTGTGTATGGGGGAAAGACAAGCAGGCCACGTTTTTTTAATGCTACATCTGTCCCACAAAATTTAAGAACAAAAAGATTTTTTTTCTGAGTGAAAATAAAGTTTCTACCCCATTTATGCCATTCTGGTTTTTTTTAAACAAATAGGAGAACTGTAAGTGCAAGTGTTGGTAGCGTGTACCAGAGTTTCAAAAAGATATATAATTTTCTGTATGCAGGGATTATCTGCAGATGCATAGAATTATTTTATTTAATTTCATTTTACTTGGGCCTTCCAGCAGAGTCTGCTTTAAAGGATGACATCACTGAAGGGCTGACTAATTTGGATGTGGCAAACAGAGATGAAGATACTTGGGTTCTGGATTGCAGATTGGGGCACTCCAACTCATTTACTCATTCAAGTGATAAAGAGAAGATCAACAGAAACGTGTTGCATTTGAGCCTGGAACTGAATGTGAGTATGACTCTATTCATGCTATACTGGGTTTCAACAAGCATTTATTATATATAATTACATTTTTGGTATGCATTTATTTCGTGTCTGTCTAAAAATTTTGGATGGGATGCAGTTTTCCAGATGGTCTGTGAGTCCATGTATCTTTGTGCAGCTAAGCCTGAAAGCAATACATAAAGAAAACTTTTGGAGCTATATAAGTACATTAGGATACATGATGTGTCACTTCTAAAATCTTGATGGATGTTTAGTTTAAATTAGTTGCTTCCTGGAAATGCATTGCAGGAGCTAGCATCTAGGAGACAGCAAGGGTAAGTACCAGGAAGATTCAGGTCAGCAAGCTGTGTGTGTGCACATGTGCACACCTCTGTGTGTCTGTGTGTGTGTGTGTGTGTGCGCGTGTGCTTCTGTCCACCTGCACAGCCCAACACCCGGTTTTCGTGCAGCTGAACTGGCACTGGAGTCAGACGGGCCATGCGTTTGACAGGAAAAGTTTCTAAACTTCCTGGGATATAAACCTCTGAGGCTTCAGAAGGCAAAATGAGTTAATTACAATGTGAGACACTTCAGCATGGCCCAGCTTAATGTAGCTGGAAATATTTACATGCTCCCAGTGTGAGCAGTAAGCAGCCTACAGATAGACATGTTTTGGCAGAAGTTTTCAAATTGGGAAAAGGAACAGAATGTAATAGAAGAGGAAGGAAACATGGAAGGGATTGAAAAGGTTAAAAGGGTTGAAAGATATTGTTTTAAAGACTAGATTGCCTAATACAGTTCCTACAAAGAAACACTAACAAAATTTATGTAACAGTGACATCTATTGGTAGAAATACCAGAATTGACTTAGAAGTACATTTAAAATGCTTTTAATGGTGTTTAAAATCACCATTGCTATTCTCTTGAGCTTGTTATAAAATTGATTTCTTGTCCTAATCTTCTTTTCCTAAAATAATTATTTAGAATACTGTACTGTGAAAGTACAGATTTATTTATCCTTGTAGTAAAATGATGAGATGAAGACAAATAACTGGACTGAGAAGAATTGTGATGTAGCTATTATCACTGCTAGAAATATACTACAACAGTCCATAAGGATACTTTGTCTGCATTTACAGTCCTTGTATAGAGCAGGAGGAGTTACAAATTAAAAGCCATTTAAGAACAACGTTTTGAGTTAAGTAAGAGATATCTAAAATTAGTAAGCAGTTTATTTCAATTTTTCTTACTTTTTCTAAAGAGACATTTTATGTCTAAAAATCTAATTCATTGCATTATGAAAAATTTAGTAACTTCAACTTCTTGTAGTTAACAAGGAAGAATATTTATTCCACTATTTTTAAAAAATTCAGAACAAAAGCCTTAATTTCAGTTAAAAAAAGGGTGCTCAGCATGGGCTGATGGATTGTTAGGGACTCACTGAGACACTTTATCCTGCACTTTATCCCTGGGACTTTTCTGAAAGTCTTTTAGAACAGAACTCTGGGTTGAATTACAGAACCCTTGTATCTCCAAGATGAGTCCATGGGATTGGAGGAGGAGCTGCCAAAAGAACTGTAGTGAGAAGACTGCTGCAGTTGCTGCCATCAGAATCTGTTTGGACTGCAGCATTGCTATAAGAAGCCTATAAGAAAAATAATGGCCAAAATCAGGCTGCATGAGTTGCTGTGGTGAGAGCAACCCCTGGGCGTTCCCTTCCCCTAAAGACTGGGATGTCACACCCAGATACTGTCTTCCCTATGCAGTCATCACACTGGACAGCAAGACAACTTGGTAAAAAATGTGCCACTATCTAGAGGGCAACTCAGAAGCAAAAATGATGTTTCCAGGAAATAGCATCTGAAATGGACCTACTTATTTACGCAGTTGCACTACACCCAGTCATATGATCTATGGCCCTTTCCTGCTGTTGGAAGAAAAACTTTAGTCTGACTGTTCAAAAGGCACTACCATTTTATAATTCAGTTTTATTGATAATAATGACAATCTGAAAAACAAAGCTATTTATTGAATTGTTCTGCTTTCTCTGGATTATGAGTAACCTAACATTAATGTATAATATACTTGTATATGTTAATATATAGATATACCAGTGTTTGCTTATAGAATCCCTTGGGTTGAAAGGGACCTTAAAGATCACCTAGTGCTAACCCCCCTGCCAGTCTTTCACTAGACCAGATTGGTCAGAGCTCCATCCAGCCTGGCCTTGAACACCTCCAGGGATGGGGCATCCACAACTTCTCTGGGCAACCTGTTCCAGTGCCTCACCACCCTCACAGCAAAGAATTTCCTCCTAATATCTGATCTAAACCTACTCTTAGTTTCAGTTTGAATTTATTCTCCCTTGCCCTGTCACTACATGCCCTTGTAAATATTATCTCTCCATCTGTCTTGTAGGTTCCCTTTAGATACTGGAAGGCCATAATTAGATTACCCCAAAGCCTTCTCTTTTCCAGGCTGAACAAACCAAATTGTCTCAGCCTTTCCCCATAGGAGAGGTGCTTCATTGCTCTAATCATCTTGGTGGCTTCCTCTGGACTCGCTCCAAAAGGTCCATGTCTTTCTTGTGCTGAGGACCCTAGAGCTGGATCCAGTACTCCAGGTGGGGTGTCACACAGGCAGAAGGGAGGAATTCCCTCCTTTGACTTACTGGCCACTCTGCTTTTGATGCAGCCCAGGACATGACTGGCTTTCTGGAAGTGCACGTTTCTGGTTCACGTCCAGCCTCTCATCCACGACAGGGCTGCTCTCAATCTGTTCATCCCCCACACTGTACTGATACTGGGGGTTGCCCCAACCCAGGGGCAGCACCTTGCACTTGGTCTTATTAAATCTCATGAGATTCCTACAGGCCCACTTCTCAAGCTCTTTCATTATATTACTGAAAACATTTTTCTATGCTTCTATTCTATTGGAAGAAGGTAGGTAAAGTAGATGAGGGAGAGAGTGAATGAATTCTGCTCTAACAGGAATTTTAAATGCACAGTCTGTAGCAGAAGCATGAAAAAATCCTGCATTAGATTTTAAATCTTACACATGGAGAAGATATAGAAATATGGAAGATAATGAAGCAAAATGGAAATGCAAGTCCGCCCTATTTTTTATATGGCATTTCATCTCAGATAAAAAAATACATAAGTGAGATGTGACAATTCAGCTAAAATTACTATTAATAGCTAGTAATTACTTTAAAAATTATGGTAAATTAATGTAACTGGATTTTATTTTATAAAGTTTTTTGTTTAATGTTTAAACTATTATATCATACTGTAGATGGGGAGCAAAAGGCCTACTGAAAGGAGATGAAGAGAGAGCAACCTAGAAAAGGAAAAAGATTAAAAATTCATCTCCATTCTTTGTTACACTGAGTACCAGCCTTTGTGCCTTAATGCACAAAGATCTTACTTAGTTTACTTACACAGTTTATAGTGATCTTCTGTTCCCTGTCTTTGTTACTTGTAAGTCTGCTTGTATTAAGTAGATCAGCCAATACATCTTCCTACAAGTTCTGCCTCAGAACTACCACTGATTTTTCATATGATGGGTTTTACAGGCTAAATGTTTCATACATTTATTGATACAGTATGCACTCCTTCAAAATAGTAAACTGACTTTCTTAATGTCCTTTCTGATTTTATAAGCATATAGCTATTAGTCTTTTTTCAAATTCTTTTAAGTAGTCCATATGTCAATGTCAAGCAGAATTTAGATGAAGATGTTACAAAGGACTTTGTAGTTATACAGACCTCTACACCAAACGTGTCTGTGTCCATGCATTCTGTTAACATCATGTAATACAGAATTTTGATAAGAATTATCAATCTCTGTTTCTATTGCTATGTCTAAAATTAATTACTTAAATTTAAAGAAATTATGTCGGTAATACCCAGATCCTCCAAACTCAGGAAAATTGCTCACATAAAACTGAGAATAATGATCAGTCAAGGACTTAGAGGTTTTCTTCAGTCTTCCATGCCTTTTCTCTCTTAGAGCATTTAAAGAGATACTAAGTATAAAACAAGATAAACAGCAAGAGATAAAAACAGGAGAGCAAGGAGAATGTTAAGACCACTATCAATTCTGCACAGTAAATATTGGGCTGAGGACAGGGCAGAGGGCAGGACTGTGTCAGCTGAGCTTCAGATCAGTTCAAATCACCCAAGCTACAGCCACAACCTGGTGCTTCATGTGGCTCTCCCAAAGCCTGACACAATTGCTGCATACTTGATTCTATTACTATTTTCAAGAAATTATGCAAACTTTTCTTTCTTTATTTTGAAAAAGCAGTAGAAAGATTGTTTTCTATTCAGTTTAGGCACCTTGCTGTTTTGTAGAATGTGTCTTTTTGTCCTGTTCGTGTATCTAGTTCGTTACTACAGTCATCTGAAAAGGAAATATGAATAGATATGGGGTCAGGAAGTCTTGAGCCCTGCCATATGATAGTGATAGAAATTAGATCACCTTATTCTGGCTTAATATGTGTTTTCTTCAAGGCTGGTTTTAAAACCTACTTCACAAGCTCTTAAACACCTTGAGAACAGAACTGGAGTGAGTTGTAGGTGTGACTTCTGTCTGTGATGAAATGTAGGTCAAAAAGGGTGTGGATTATTAAATGTGCTTTAAACTGTAAGGAATGGTTGTCCTTTTGTATAATTAGTGCATTGACTGCCCTGAAAGTTGCTATGACAGGTTTTAAGGGCTTTTCTGAGGCACCAGAGAGTTGTCAGTTTTATGAAGTAAAGAGGCTTGTAACATTATCATAACTGATTTCTTCTAGAGATTTTGAAGTTGTTCCCTTAGATGCAGTGTTACAGCCTGTTCAGAGAGACTATCCTTATGAGATCCACCCAGCATTAAAACACTTCTGCCAGCAAACTGGCTGTCTCATTTGCACATCACAATATGATGATCCCTTTTTTGTATAAAAATACTAATGGGCACATATTGATGTATGTATTTTACCTAGAAACACTCTTGGGTAAGTAACCAATATGTCCCTCAACAGGGGAATGTCCACTGGGCTGATCATCAGAAAGTAAGAAACAAGTCCTTACAAAAGCCTTATTTGAGACTGGGGGTTTATGGACCGTGTGGTGAATTTGAGAGACTGACTGACTTCCAGTTTTTGATCATTTCTCCAGGGGTAGATATTGAGATGAGTTTCTTTGCTCGTCCTAAAGCTCAAAAAGCTTGAAAGTTTCTCCACACTTCCTAGAGTTTATTAGAAATATAGGTACATATAAAGCAGTATTAACTTCTGCAGGCTTGTGAGATTACCTCTGGTTTTATAAAGTATTATTTTTACTTCTGGAGTTTTAATTATTCAGTATTCAACTCTGGGATTCCTAGCATCTCAACACATGGTCTAGCCTGACACCCAATGCACCATCCTTTTCATATTAATTTGATCCTTGTCTTCTAAATTCTTTTGAGATGTTGTTTAGAAGTAAAGTATGAGATTCCTGTTTTATGTTCACTTTAAAACTAAACTTTTCATATGTCCTATTAAAATCTTGAGTAATTAAATAGTAGCTATGATCAGTAACCTTATATTCATAGGACTGTTACAGCTTGGTGACCCTTGTTTATTACAGAGAAATGTAAGTTGCTGTTAATATTAACAGATAAATAAATAGATAAATCTGATTGAGTATGTTTAGTTTAAAAGGTACCATGAAGCTGTTCATAATGGTATATTTTTTGTTAGTGACCAACAAAACTGTTCTTGAAAATATGGTTTAATATTTATCCACCATATGTACTTAACCAAATCCCAAATAAATAGGCACATAAATAAATAAATAAACAAGACATAACCATAGAAATTATTAGAACAATGACCAACTAGTCCTGTGATTGAACATAAAAATAGATGTAAATTTAAATGTAGGAAACTTTGGTTCAGTGTGATCACTTTGCCCCAGTTATTTTGTCATGAAATGAAATTTAGAGTTGCTGTAGCTTTCCCTTCAAGAAATTTTGTCTTGCTGGAAATCACCAGTGCTGAGGTAGCTTCCTTCCACCTGTTTTTTAAATCCTAGGATTATAAGAGCAGGTTGGTGTAGAGAGTCCTAAAGACTCTGTTTCTCTTTCCTTACATAGATCTTCTTTTTATGATATTAATCTGTATTAAGCCTAGAAAATCAGGGGAGCCATGACCCATCAGTTGCTTCTGACCTTTGCACCTGATGATTAAGCATAGCGGAGAAGCAAGTCCGGAGCTCACTACAGGAAATGTCAGGCAGTAAGGCAGAAGACATTGCTCTGTGTTAAATCACAGATAAAGATGGGAATGATTGCAGTGCCCTTTGTCTACAGGTATGCACACAACCCTGTAATTGAAAAGGTGTCTGTAAGCTTCATCTAAGCCCTTAGTATTACAATATGATTTTCAGGAAACTTTCTTCCTGGGGGAGATACCAATGAGTTTTGCTGTTGACTTTATGATGTTTTATAATATATTGAAAAGATAAACAAATGCTTTTTGCAGGGTCTACATTTTTAAGTATCAAACCGAAAGTTAAATGTGTTGGGTTACTTTGTTGTTGCTTGTTGTCTGTAATATTCAGCTTTTCAGTAAATGTTTTTTGGAAATCACACACAGTGATGTGATCTGCAACTGATTTCCCTGTGAAGGACAACTTTCCCCATGGTGCTTGTTTAAGATTACTCATCACAGCTAAATGGCCGACTGTAGAATGACCCTTTAACTTGGGTGCAGAAAAAAAAAAATGTATTTCTAAGGTACCAGTGTGGAAATTTGACTAAACAAACTTCTTAAAGGCTTGGGAATAAGAAGAATATAAATTCCTGCAGGTTTGCAGTCTCTGTAATTCCAAAAATAAGAAAAATAACAAAAGTGGGGACTTGTGATGGGAACCTGGCCTAAATGTTACTGACTTTCTGAATATCAAAGATGCTTAGAAGCATTTCATACTTTCTTTATATGTACTAGTAAAAATATATATAGTATCCCTTAACAAGTTAATAATGAGTTAGACAGTCTTGAAAATTTCCTTCAGGTGTTTTTGCCCGTATTACCTAAACAAATCTCACACATATAGCAGTACTGTAGCAATATATAGAGAGATGAAAATTATCCCAGAATACGTTAGCAGAGATTGTTCTAGTTTGGAACGATCCAAGGCTGGTGCGGTGCGAATGGACAGCCCGTCCGATTTCCAAACAGTTAACTCGGCCCTCCCGGGCGCGGGCCGTGCTCCCGCCGCCCAGCGCTCCCGGTCCCTGGGTGCGGCCGTAGTCTCTGATAAGTACCTGTGTGCACCTCACTGCAGTAGTAGCTGTGCAGAGCAAGGACAGTGGTAATATGAAACCAGTCTCGTTGGTTTTTGTTCATGGCCCTGGAGGCTGAAATCTGCATTCCAGATGAAACCTGCAGCAAATCGGAAGAGAGCCTCTTTTTTTCCTGCTTTCCTCGTCTTCAAGGGCGCTCACCCGAGTTGGCTCTGCCCGGCCGGGCACAGGGGGCTCTGAAGAACTTCAGGAGAAGGCATTGGAAACTTCAGATTCGTCACCTCGGGTTTCCATTTGACATATTTTGGTGGTTATGGATTTACAAAAGAAGTTCTTTTTCCGTGTGAAAAGACTATGCAAAAGAATCTGCCAGGAGTTTTCTGCTGAAAGCCACTCGGCGCTGGCGCACCGGGACAAGGAAGTAGCAAGCGGCTGCGCGGCGCGGCGCGGCCCGGCGGGGCGGCTGCTGTAGCCGACGGGCGCTGCGGGCGCTGCGGGCTCGGCGCGTCGGGAGCCGGGGGCGCGCAGCCCGTCGGGGCGAGGAGCCCCGCGGGGACCGTTGGCCGAAGTTTCAGCTGAGTTTAGCGCTGGGACAAACCCCTGAGTGCGAGAGAACAGGTTCCAGGCGCTGCCGAGAACTTTTTTTTTTTTACGGTGGGTCTCTTTGCTGGTCCCGCGGTAGAGTTCGGAGCACCGACGGCCGCGGCCGGAAGGAGCGGCGGGGCGGCCAGGGCGGCCCGGCCGCGGGGGCGGGCGGCTTGCGCGGGCCGGGCCGGGCCGGGCCGCCTGTTGCAGCCAGTCCCACCGGCTGCCTGAATGCGCGTAGTGAGTGTTCAGCAGTCAGCAGCACTGCTAGAAGCGAACCTATTCTGCGCTTCACGCAACATGGAAGAAGATAATGGCGTGCCCGATTGTAGCGAGCTTTTAAACATGAAGAGTACAGCAGAAACTGAACCTGACCCTTTCACCACATTTTCTGTAAAAACACTGTTTGGATTTACAACAAAGTTTGAATCTACAGGTTCCAAAGAAGAAACAGTGCTTAAAGCATTTCAGCCTTTGCAGAGCAATATAAACACTCATGCTAACACCTGGCATGAGAGGAATGATAATGGTTGTAATGACGACTCAGAAAATCAGCAGAGCATGAATAGTACCAGTGGCCGAGCTGACCCAATGTCTAGCAGGCAAGCAGGCCTGGAGCTGGAGTTAGCCGACCAAAACGAATTACTTCTTCAGCATTTAAGGTTTGTACAGACTTCTTTGTCTGAATCGGACAATGATGACAAGGATGCTATTCTCGTACAAGGTACTTTGGTTCATACAACAAGTGACACAGAATCGGACACAGAGAGTAAAGACCTAAACACCGATGAAAACAATACAAGCAAATATGGGCGAAATAATGCTGCTTTGTCTGCTGAGGCTTTGGACAGTAGCAGTCAAAATAAGGAAGATTCAGAATCAGAAGAGCACAGCAACAGTGATGACGCTGTGGATGCAGATGGCATTGAGTTATATCCACAATTTTCTAAGCAGCTCCCGAACGAGCTGGATAGTATTTTAGAGCATGACTCCAATGGAAAAGACAAAATGTTAATGGATGAGCAATTCAGTTGCTTGCTTGCTACAGGGGAATGCCCTCAAGAACTTTCAGATGAAGAACAAAGACCTTCAGTTGATAATATATCACTCCAAAAACCAGCACTGGCTGAAAAGACTTTCCAGCTGCCTGCCTTCTTTAGTGGACTACGTGTGAGGAAAAAGGGACTAACCACGGAAGATGTGGAAACTGTTACAGAAATTAAACCGAGGGAGAATGATTTAGCTCTGCTTAAATTACGACAACCTGTTAAGAAATCCAGTATTGCATCAGGTTTGACCATTAAAAAAAAATCATCTGAACCTAAAGCAAATCCGACTTTCCTGGAACAGCTCTCGCACTTGTTAAACATAGATGTCTCCAAGAATGAAGGTAGAACTGAGGACTCTGGTGAGGCATCTGGGGAGACCGAGGACAGCGATGAAGCTCAAGAGAACAAAGCCTCCAGCAAAAGAGAACCACGATTTCCCTCTGAGGAGATAAAATCAAGCCCTGCTGAATCTGCACTGGACGTCTTTAAAGCTTTATTCACGCGGCCTCCCAAGAAAGAAACAACTGCAGATACTTCAGAGCTGGAAGCCATAAAACGCAAAATGAGAAATGAAAAAGAGTCCTTGAAAGCTGTATTTGAAAGGTCAAAATCAAAACCTGGGGATGGACCATCTGACAAATCTGTAGGTTGAATTGTCTTTCCTCCTTAGTTCTGGAAGTAGAAGTATAAAAAAATAATGTCTTGTTTAAATATTACTGGTGGAGATGTCAGGATTGCCCTCTTCTTTTGGCAGTCTCAGATTTTGAATTTCCAGCCAAGGAAATCTTGGGGCTGATTTGTCAAAGGTTTTGATGATCTACAGTTGTAGCAGAATTCGGCTGCAGCTGACAGTGACAGTTAAAGCCTTTCAATTAGAAGTGAGAACTTAAAGATCAGTTTCTGATTTTAAAAAATCTCTACGTAACAGTTCCCTAGATGTTAAGTATGGCTTTAAATCGGTTTGGTGCTGCAGATATTTACTGTAGTATTATTTAATAGTTTCTCAATCCACTCAGTTTTCTTTCATTTAGTTTTTTAATTTTAAAAGTAATTCTTGATTTTACCTGTAGGAATAATTTTATGATAAGAGCTGATACAAGAGGTTGTCAGTGATTTGCAGCTCAGTTTGTTCAAGACATAGAATATGAAGTGGGTTTTTTTCTTGTTTACCTGCAAATACCTGGCTTTGCAAATATTGATAAACATTTTACCTTATCCAAGTTTAACTTAGTGAGTTCAATTCAGCAACTCAAGTTATGGATTAATATAAACATGTACAAGGTTAATGTTCTTAGGCATATGGAGATGTAGTTAGTATATTATTAAGAAATGAAAAAAATCTATACTGAGTTTTCATACAGTCATAAATGAATTTGAATGTGATTTGAACTCCTTAATTAAATGAGTAGCCCTTGGATTGGCATTCCCCTAATCCAAAATTCTTACAGCTACATCTTTGGCAGATGTAATCCGCTAAGTAGACTGTTGGTGAAGTGGGAATTACCTGAATGATTGAATTTGCAGGATTGTACCCTAAACCTGAAGCTCCTTAAGTTAATATGCGGTGTTGGTTGTACTATCTTTAAAATTTTTATTCTTACGTAAAATTAAAAACATTTAAAAAATCTTGACTGACACTTGGGTAGACTGATAATACCAGTTTGTAGTAAATTACCTATGGGGAGTAGAAAAGAGGTACTCATTGGCTGTGGCATGTATGGCAATTGCAGCCTGAGTGTGCCCTTCCCACTCCTGACTTGCTTCTTCCTGCTTACACCAGTCCCTGTGCTGTGCTGGCGTCAGCGTTTGTGTGGCTCACAGCAAACCTATTTGGGAAGCTGTCATCACACACACTGAGGGAGGAGGCACAGGAGTCAGCAGGAGTGGCTTTTATAAGTGTCTGCTTAACGTCGGGTCTAGTGCAAATCTGTATTTTCTCAGGGCAAAGCCGGAGTCAAAGATCTTGCCTTTCCTTTTCCTTGCTCGTGTGGGCTGTTTAAGGGGCCACTTCTGTACAGGGTTTCACTGTTGCTGCAGTTGTGTCTATGCAATTACTCCAAGTAACATGTTGTAAATCTGGTAACAGAAATGTTGGAGATGTAAAAAAACCCCACGAAACGTAAACCTGTAAAAGAACGCTTGTTTAGTGGGTTGTTCCCTTCCCTCCTTCTCCTTCCCCCCCAAATTAAGGACTTATTTTAGCATTCCAGTTGACAGTGCAGTCCCATTAACAGCTGCAGGAGCGCTTTGATGTGGCAATATTACCTGGTATGTGGACTGAGCAATCTGCTGGGGGTGGGGCAGGAATTTCATAAACTAGCTCTGGTTTCAGAAAATTATATTGTCAAATTACATCTTAGGTGAATTGCACTAATGTTTGCTTCTAAGAGGAGCACAAATGGGTCTTTTCATTCTGGAATAAAGATACAGGAAAAAACCTTAGTATTCTTCACCACCTCTGTGGTTTGCCAAAGGATAGACAGCTCTCCACAGTGATGCAGTCAGTTCCAACGTATCCTTGTATGTCACATGCATTGTTATTTTCCTCCTCAAAATTATCCCTTCCAACCAACTGAGCACTGTTTCAATTAGTAGAATGAGACAGATAACCATTCTGGAGTATGTGTGTAGAGCTGAGCATGGAAGTTGCTGTTTTGGAATCAATTGATACTGCAGACTTTAATTTTTTTCTTGCGTAATTTTAACAGCCTGACCTGAGTCCCTCAGAGCAAGATGACAAGACTCCAGGGAGACTCCAGACTGTCTGGCCACCGCCAAAAGCAAAGCACGAAGAAGTAAAAGTAGGATTAAAGTACACAGAAGCAGGTAAAACAAAGAGGTGAAGCATTTGCAGAAATTAGTTTCTGACATTTTTAGTCTTGTTTAATACAGAGATGGTGATAAGTCACAGTATTTTCTTATCTGGAAAAAAAGACCTTATGTTTTGGACATGTGGCTTGCTGCTAATTTTTAAGCATCTGATTTTTAAATGTGAAAGTCTAAATCTCTTTTGAAATCTACATACTTGCCTGTACAAATTCATGAGGAAAGAAGTGGGTTTTTGATAAATTAGGTTATCCATTTCCTGTGGGATTTTGTTCGAGCAACCAACAGATTAGTGCATGCATGGGAACATGACTACCTTTTCCAGTGACTTAGAACTACTGAACTCTGGTCTGGCTGCCATGTTTTCTTCAGGTACTGTCCATAATGAAAACAATGAATACCATTGTTGCAACATGTGCGTGAACAGATCGCTTTTATAGCTAGTCACGTATATTGTCCTATAGAAATGTATGAAAGGGTATGTGTGAAGTGCAATGCTAATTATCAGTTAAGCTTTCCACAGAAAAATATTTACTGGTTTTTATGTTATTTAGATGCTTACATAACATATTTAGAAGGCAGAAAGTGATTATTTTAGCCACCACAACTGTTTCCAAATTTATATTCTTAAGTATAAATCAGGAAGTTCTTGTTATTCAGAAATTAGCTGTAAACTGTGGAATTGTCTGAAATATTAAAATGAAAGACAAGAGACCGTCTGTTCTTCACGTGCCTGGAGACTTTAGAAAATACTACCTAGGAAGGACTAAGTGGGATTAAAAATAACCCTTTTATATACTACTTTGCTGGGAGAAATTGTACAGGGTAATGTTGTATGATTCTTTCCAATTCCTTCTGACCTTGTGTATGAGAAACTGTACTCCTGTTTGCTCTGCTGCCTTGTATAGTTTAGTCTTTCTCCTTCTTCCCTCAGTTTTCTCTGCCTTAATCTTCCTGTTTTTATAAAGTGGGAATAATACTGGAAACGTAAAAGTTGTTGGAAGATTGAGAAAACTTGGCTTTAACAAGAACAACGTGGTTCTAATATAGACAGAATTGAATTTACAGTGCATCTGATTGGTCTGAAGTGTGGGAGTCTATCACTTAGATGACTAGGACAGGTATTGAGCTGTTGACAAGGAGCATTACAGGCTGTTCGTGTTACTCTTAGATTCTTATTATAGGCTATATACTTGCTGTATTTAATTTTACCCAAATAAATATTTTTCCTCCTAATTACTGTAATCTTCTGTGGCAAAAACATACACTTAAAGAAAGAAAGAAAAAACCCCTGAATTAACAAAAGCTCCAGATTCTACTACTTGTAGAGAAATTAGGTCATGCTTTCTTGAAATATAAATAGGAAGGATAGGCTGTCTTAGAGCCCATGTAAATTGTTACTCTTGTTAACTGTGATATTTTGGGTGGCAGTGTCATCAACATGTTGATGGTTTGTTTGCTAAGTCAAATTTTTATAGACCAGATTCTGCAGTTCATTAGTTGCTCCAGCGTCTGGCAGATGGATTTGAATGAAAACAAACCGCTGGTGATTCAGCTGGGATGAGACATGCTTTTAAAGAAAACAGGCAAAGACTATGTTTGCAACATATGTTAAGAGTGCAGTGAAGTTATAGGTGTACCTCAGAGATTAGCAGGTGTGCTTCTTTCAGCTATTCATGGATTCCCAGAAAGCAGTTACGGCAGCAAGGACACTGCAAGCAGCTTTATTTTAGGCTTAGACAAAATATATGTCACAAATGTGATCACATCCAGGGATAAATCTGTCAATTTGTCTTTGTACTTCTAATAGGGTACAAGAATATGTACATATTTTATGAGGTAGCATAGATTTTTTTTTTCGTTTGTCACAATAAAATAGGATTTAAGTAAGACTGAAAACTTGAAAGTTGGAATACTGTAATCTTTTTGCAGTTCTACATTATGTCTTTGATTTGCTTCCTTCATCACTATGCACTATGACAGCTATGGCAGGAAGGTAGGGATATTGAGGGAGAGGATTCCTGGCTTTTTGATCTTTTCTCACCTCCTTGCCATGTTTTTCCTCACTGTTCTTGTTGCCTAGTGGAAGCAAGAAATTCAGGCTTAATTTGGCCTACGCAGCAGACATGACAATGATTCATAGCAGCTTGGAGGAGTAGCTAACTCCCTCCTGAGGCTCATAGTCTGCCTTGATGTGTGGGAAACAAACCGAAAAGCAAATGGACATAGCAAGGAACAAGTGTGTGAGGCTGACTAGGCCTGTTAGGAATATTAGAAGTGAAAGAAGTTTGTGAACAAATACAACTCTGCAACAGGGTTTTTTTCGTGCATTTGATAACATCTTGTGTAGTTGTAGTTTTGTCACCTTCAACACCCGAATCCTGGGTTGTAAGTTTTGAATTAAAAGGATGATGTTACAGTATTTTGGTTTATCTTATGTTTTCTTAATCCTTTAATTCCTCTGTTTCCATAGAGCATAGACTGTTTTGTCAGCTGGCTCTCTAATTAAGACAAGCTGCTTACATGGTTCTTTAGAGAAACTGGAACTTGTTTGAAGTGTGTCTAAAATAGCTGAAGTCCAGAAAGTCTGTAGTACTTTTATATCCCGGAAGACTAAAAAAAAGTTTATTTTAATATATAGTTTTTCCATGAAAATCCATGTAATCCAAGACATCTCTCTGCATATTTTTCTGGTCGTAAAGTTTTGTTCATCTGCTTTCATTAAAAGTTTTTTTTTTATTTTTCCTCCATAATTCTTAGAGAGATTTCTCTAATTTTAAAGCATTAAATCTGACAGAAGGGTAGATGTGTGTTACATATGGTGAAAATATCGAGCCAGGTAGAGGAGACAAATTCATGTCTTGGTTCCTTGTGCCCTGGGTTCACAGCAAGAAAATCACTTTATGGTCATGATGTAAATGCAGGGAACAACTAGCTAATGTGAAAGAGAGGCATAATGGTCAGAACAAAGAGATGAAAGATACCAACATGATTTATCTTTCTTTAACTAAACTTCCTTTGTGGCCTTGAACAGTTTGTGTTTGTCTCTAAAGATAAAAAAAAAAATTAGTAATTTAAGTTTATTTGATTTCATTGTGGTATTTGGGATTTAGTTCCGGGATTCTATTATAAATTTTATTGTAATGAATTAGATAAAGCAGGACTACAGCAAACAGAGTATTATGCTTTGGTTGAAGATAGTGCTTTTACGATTTAATGGTCAGTGATCAATTTGATGTGATCTCAGAGTGCAGGTGAGCTGCATAAAGGTGTTGTAAATTATTTTACTGCCTATATTGTGTAGCATGACAGGTGTATTTGGCCATGTTATGTCAATGTTTCATATTCTGACAGATGCATCATCATGTTTTTGAGAAGTTGAGGTTTTTATGACAAGCTGGACTATTGTAGCCATACTATATTCCTCTGGAGTAACAATGACATTTGCTCCCCTTCCTTGTGCTAGCTGAAGCTATAACTTTATGTATTTAGAAGGTATTGTGTATAGTGCTCCTTGGAAATCTCTACAGTCTCACACAAATGAGCTGTACACTGCATTACAGTACCAGTGCTGATCACTGCAGTAGCTGCTGTTCCAGATATCTTGCAGCACTGTCTGCTAAGATGTACTTTGAAAATATTAAAAAAAAACCCCTCAAAACTAAGCAAGAAACAAAAGTTGCCTTTGCTTTTCTTTCCCCACCTCTGCTGACACCGACATTCATACTGTGCCTCTTGAGACAGGAGCAAAAAGATAGGCACCTGTTGATGATGAATATTGCTGTTAAGATGCTCGTGTTCCATTTTCAATCCTTTTGCTACTTTCTAGAATGACTTCAGGAAAGTTTTGAGACATTTTTTACAGTATACAAGACCATTCTGGATGCCTATATGTGTGTAGCCATAAATACCAGCAAGCTTAAGGATTCACATACAGAACAGCTTTGGTCCACTCAAAGTAGCAACTTCATTCTAAGGTTAATTTTTTTCCTTATGAGAAGAATAATCTGTTACCTGAATATGAGGAAGGCAAGTTCTGTGAATTATTTCTTTTACTGTGGTTTTTATTTTGAAATATAGACCCCACTATGGACGTGACCAATCTGATGTTGAAAAGGCCCAAAATAGTCAGAGGGTTTTACAAGATGATTCCTGTTATATAATTGAAACACAGTGAAAGAGCAATTGTGTACAGCACAAGAAGAATGACTTTGTATTTTATTTCCATGGTTCTGTTTCAAAATATATGAGGCCCTTTGTGTAACAGAAATGCCTCTGAGTTTTACTGAATTCCCTTTCCTGTTCTCCAGTCTCGCTGTTCATGTGTTCTGAAGTACTGTTTGGCCCAGCATTTGAACATGAGAGATTTAGATACTAGTCTAAATTGAACCCTGGATCTGAACACGCTAATGCTTTCTAAAAATTTGCACCTGCATTTTTGACTGGCTTTTCGGTTTCTTTTTAGATAAATTCAATATCAGCCCTGCCAAGGTTGCCCTCTCTGCTACAGCACAGACGTGTACTCTTATCTGTAAAAAACCAAACTCAATTTATTGTGCATTTCTTAGTTTTACATATGTCCGTGTTTTAAGTGTGATAGCAGTTCTAAACTTGAGAATTGCTGAGACTATATGGGGGAACTGGTGTGTCTCTGTGTGTGGATCTGTATTGTGCTTTCATTCACTCACATGCCCACCCCCATATGACTGAATATGCACGTATACTGCATGTATAGTATGCATGGACTCACAATGTATACTTACTGTATATAGTATATAGTGATTGCGAAGGTGTTATAGTTCTACAATAATAAGTACTTTGTGTTTTAAATTTGTGCTAAATTAAGTCAGTAGAGTCTGTAATTCATCAAAGAAATTCTGTAATAAATCTGTTGCTCATGTTTCCTAATAAGGTGTTATTTGTTTACCATATTGCATTGGAGAATGTAATCCTGTAATAGATCAGATTTGTAAATACAAAGTAGGATGTTTATTGAGAAAGAATCAATGTTGACTGTCCCTGGCAGCAGTACCTCTAATGTGGCCTTCCTGGGAGGGTGAAATTGGCAACTGAATCTATTAGTTTCTACTGTCAGGTAAATGAACTGTAACTGTAACCTCTCACAGCTGAGGAATGGTCAAATAGATAAGTTACTCAGGTGATTGCTTCTGAATAGTGCTTCATACTTCTTTGTTGTCAGAAAGAGGAGTAACTGTTTTCTTCATAACAGAGAATCAAGGGTGCTGGTTTTTCTGTAGGAAGCTGGTTTTCTGTGCATATAGTTCTGTTATTTTCAGGGAATTCAGTGAGTGTGGTGAAGAAACTTCATTTTGTGTAGTAAGTTTACTCTAATATCCTCTGTATTATCTTAGCATCCAGACGGTATTTAGATACTGGACTATTGGCTTGTTTAGGGCTGTTTATTCTCCACAAGTCCCTCTCCATCTGTTTCCCTTCCTCACATCTACCATATTTTCATCGTACCAGCATCTTAAAGGTGCTGAAAATATTGGAAATTTTAGGTTTGGAGGGTTCTTCCTTCTCTTAAAAGTAAAACAAAACCCAAACAAACAAGAACCCCCCCCCCCAAAATTGAAGATGTCTGCTCATTTCCCAATCTACGGAATTGACATCCTTACATATAATGAATGATGGGGCTGTTAAAGAAAAGAGTTCAGGTTCAGTGGGAAGTAAAGAAAGGAGGACAGATAGGAGTAGATGGAGCGGAGTGGGGGAATAAGGATTAGAATCATGTATTAAAACTACATGCAGTATTGTTTTAGCCAATCCTCTATCCCTAAAAAGTAGGTAATTCTGTGAATTTCTTCGAGCATAAATAAATTTTATTTTCCTACTTATAAAAGGATTTTTAAATGCAGATATGCATTATAAAGACCATTCCAGGAATGAACAAATTACATGTTTTAAAAGTTGCTCATGTCTATGTTTTTTGGAAGAAAATTTGCTGCTGTTTATGACTGCAGCATGAAAAAGCCTGGAAGATCAAATCAATGCATCAGTAAAAATAAATAAAAAGTAAAAAAGAAGATGTAGCTGTAGTGAGTAGATTCCTTTCTGACACCTGGTGGTTAAAGATGAGAACGACATGGGGAAATAATGGAGGAGGAAACAAAGACTTACAGGAAAAGAGAATATTGAAAATGATGGGACCGAGGGTTACCATGCTGGAAGAAAACATTAAGGAACTCTCACTATTATGAAATTTAATGAATCGACTCAATTATAAGTTTATGATTTCCTTTATGCTACAGGGTGAGGTACATCTCAAGAGAGGTAGATTGCACTCAAGTTTTCCAGCTTTTGTTCTCTAATTACTTTTAAATTGTCTTAACATTATTTTGCATGTTTTCACGTCCCGACTTATAAGGCTTTTTACAAAAATGAGTTCCTGACCAGAAGTGGCTATATAGGTCATTTAACTTCAAAGGTTCTACTTTCTACTTGAAGTTTTGAGGTCATGGCAGAGAAGGTTACTAAATTGCTTATGTAAAGTTTGAGGAGTAACCCATCTATTTGATGTGTAAGTTATGGAGATTTCTGTGGGAAAGGTTTTCGTATAAGATTTTATTTAAAATTATTCAAGTAGTTAAGTTGTTTTGTTACCAGAGAAGAAAAGGAAATTCTTGCACAGTACAGTTTCGAGCACAAATAGAATAATGCTGCATAATATTTGAATGTATATACTTACTTTTCACAACAGTTTTGAAGAATGAAAATTTCCATTCAAAACATTGTGACCTTCTCTATCCAGTATTCCCAGGGATGTAGCTTGAATTTTTTCAGGTCACCAGATTTACCAGTGAATGTTTGTACCTTTTCTTTTAGAAAGGGTCATGAACAGTGCAGCTTGCTCAATATGACAACAAAGATTGTCATGAGCATGTATTGTGTCTGTTTATAAACATTATTGCTGCTCTGTTTTCAGACAAATTCTGTGCGATGATAAAACTGAACATATATTCAGCATTTCCATAAATTACATAGGTTGTCCAAGACATCAACATTTTATTTCATGTTTGATTTTCTATGCATTAAGGAAAAGCATGCATGCTGTAGTGTTATTTTGTTTGCAAAATAACGAAGCATGCCTCATACTTTATCATTAAGAATATTTTATATGTTTTGTATCTACCACGTGGTGGCATATGTGATCTGTCATATATGTGAGCAATGTCTTTCACTGTTATTGTACAGTTTGTAATTTTTTTTTTTTAAAATGCATGTTTTGGAAACAAAAAGCAAAACAAGGAATTCTTGGAAGTGTTTCTACCCCAATCTTCTGTCTTCTAATCAGATTGTATGGAATGAATCTCTCAGAAGAGTCTAAGCTTTCTGATCTGCTTTGGTCTCCTTGCCTTAACAAATAGCATGAGAATACAATAATGAGTAAACATGGTTGTTATTTCCAATTGAAAATCTTGAGGAATGAACAAAATAAATTATTTCATCATTCTGCAGTGTGTGATATGCAATTCTGTGTATATATCAAGCTGAGAACTTTGAAGAAATATTTGCAAGTTTGTTTTTGTAGTGTTACTGCATGAGGCCCAAGGAATGTCCATGGGCTTTTTTACATGTTAGGAATTTTTTTAAGTACTTGCTATTTGATTTTGATTTGGTTTGATAGACAGTGCTAATGTCTAACAGCACTTCAGAAATTAGGCAGTTAACAAGCAGTTGATAATTTTTTGCAAGAAAAAATTATATAAGCAGGAGCTGAAAATAGCGACTGAGTTATATGTTTGTAGTAATGAATAAAAAGCATGCGGTCAACCAGACTCCCTCCTAGCATATGTAATTCAGGACTGTAAAATATACATTCCCTGTGTGAAGCTTAAATACAATCTTACTTATGCTTTTGTCTCTAGCTCACCTAAACATTTACAAGGAGGGACCACCAGGTGGGTGGAACAGTGTATGTACAATGTTGTCCATCTGTATCTAGTCTTTGGTCTCTTTTGTTACCATAAAGGTAGTATTTACTTTTCCTTGATGGAGTAGAAATGGTAAGTGTAGAGTCTGCTGTACATGTTTAGTTCACTGTTTAGAACTAAAAATTTGATAAAAACTACAGAAGTTCTATAATACATCAGGAACTGTTTTAAGAATTCTAGCTTATGTTACTTCAGTTTCAGTGTCTGCCATCCCACTAAAGTGAGTGGAATTTAGGTTGACTTTCAGATCCATTTCACAGTGCTGAGTGTAAAATTTTACAAAGTTAAGATTTGAAGTCTGATTAGAAGAAGATCACAATTGAGAACTGGTGTATTACTTTCTCTTCCTCTTTTTCCCCCGCTCATTTATCTTGTCTGTGAGCATACTCCAGGTAGATGGAACCAATTTTAGAGCTAATCTAATTTGCCTAATAATTAGACTTGTTATAATCTGGCAGTGTTTATTCTGAAAATCTTTGAAGCAAAGACTGTAGTGAAAATTGAGCTAGTGAAGTTCTTTCTGAGTGGTCCTTCATTCTGAGGTGTATGTTACATACAACTGAGGTAAATTGTTGAATTTAAGCAAAGAAACAAGGTGAAGCAAATTAATAAATGATGAGAAATATTGTGGCAATATACTTTTACTGATTTGAATAAATATTGAATATAAATAGCTGGAACAGAAGCTCTTTGTACGAGAAATAAATTTGCACTGTTTAGTAGTGTCATACTAGTCGGTTTGAAAGAATTGAATTGATGATAGCTTTTTACTTTTCCATAACTCTGATGGAGTTGATCATACACTGATCCTTATTCAAAACAGGAGCACATTTAAGACTGCCAAAAAATACAGTAAAATCTCACTGAAAACTGTGTGAGGGCTAATTAGATAGTAACTGATAATGCCATTAGTAATCATAAAATCACAGAATGTTAAGGGGTTGGAATGGACCTTAAAGATCATCCAGTCCCAACCCCCCCCTACCATGGGCAGGGACACCTCCCAGTAATGAATCAGTACAGATGTCTTCTGAAGGAAAAGGAGATTTAATTGAGCTTTAAGAAAAAGCATGAACTATATTAACCTGATTTTTGAAAGTTTATTTCAGTTATAGTCCCTGCTGCGTCTTTCTGTGTTTTCTTGCTCAGTTTTGTATTCACCAAGAACAGGACACACAAAGCCTTGACTGTTGGTGGATTTCAAGTGAAGCCTAAGAAACATATTTTGAACAAACTCTCATGACTTGGAAGCTCCTTTTAAGCAGCTCTTTCTAATAATGGAATTATAGAATCAGCGAATGATTTGGGTTGGAAGGGATCTTAAAGTTCATTTAGTCCCAACTCCCCTGCTATAGGCAGGGACACCTCCCAGTAGACTAAGTTGCTCAGTGTCCCATCTAACTTGGCCTTGAGCACTGCCAGGGATGAGGAATTATTGTCAAAATGTGTAATAACTAAATGAGGCTGAGTTGGAACTCATTTTTAAAAAGAATTTTTTGATAGAATTCCTGTTTTTTCTAAAATAACTTGTCACTTCTGCAATTGCTTGCTGAAGTAACTGACATTAGCTGAATAAGGCATGTTTCAAAGCATTAGTATTTTTCTGTGTATTCATTAAGTAGTTTCCTGTCTTCATGCTTTTCATAGAATTACAGAATAGCAATCTGCTGACTTAAAACTTTGTAAGGATTAAGATTTGGTGTTTGGGGTTCTTTTCTTGATCCTTTTTTGTAGTTGAGTTAGTCTTACAAGACTTATAAACAAACCTTATGACCAGAATAAACTCTTGATGCATTATGTCACTGAAGAACAAATTAGTCCTTAATTCTACCATATAACACCATTTAAATGATGATGCAAGTGGACATCATATTAGAAGAGATAAATCCAAAGGAGTTTGAAGCCCTCTTATTTTCTTTGAAGTTTCATAATGGGAGTCCAGTCATGTTTGTTACAGCTTCATGGATACTTCTTAGAAAGTAAGACAGTGTTAAGACTGTTTTGCATTAATTAAAGTAACTGATATTAGAACTTGTTAGAATTGCTCTGTGCATACATACCATCTATGATCTTAGGTTAGTAAAGTTATATTGTCTAAATAGTCTGTCATTGAGTGGACTTGTGGGCAGTCTGGTCTGAGAGACAGATCTCTCCCTGACAAGGTATCTTGCAAAATGCCTGTCACAAAAATGACATACACTTAGTATTTAAAAGATTTCTTAACTTTATGCTGTGTTAGATTTCATACATGGGGGTTCTTCCATCTTCTCTGACTGCACAAACATTTGTGCCAAAATAAAAAAGTCAGTAGCAGAAGGCTGGGAATGGGTAGATGTGAAAAATCTGCTTCTGGTGCTAGTGCAGCTCTATGTCAGCATATGTGAATTATGACTAACCCAAATCCCAAAGAATTTTAAGCATGTGGCAATCCTACATAGAAAGTCGACCTTTTGTTAAGATAGAGTTGTATCCTTCTGTTAGCCAAACTAAGAACTGATTGTTAGCAGCATTTTCAAAGGCTCTTGTTTGCTTCAGTTATCATGTGACCTTGAAGAGCTAAACTTCAAGTCAGGATGTTTGTGAGGTTCATGCCCTGCAACCTGAGTGCTTAAGCAGCTGAGGTGACAGAAGGGTCATAACTTTTTCTGGGGACCTGAGGCAACAGTTTGTTAAGTCCTGTTTAGGTGAACGGATATGCAGAGCCCATGTCCAGAGGGAATATCAACCAGTCAAAGGAATTAACAGCAGAAAATTTAAAAGTTTGTAGACCTAACTGGTTGTGATTCCAGCAGAGCAGTCAGGCAATTTTCTCTTGCTGGAAAGCTCTAAGTAGAGACCTGTTAGAGAGGAAGGAGAAGTTTAGACAGATACTATTATTAGCTAGAATCACCCAAGGTTTTTATTTCGTACCTTGTAAAATATCAATCCTTTTCCTTCTGACTTTGTATATCAGTTCAGCTGCTTGCACATAGCTTCACCTGTGTTTGAAAAAAATAGGTTTACATTAAAAGTTTTGTTGTCATGTAGATTTCAGGGTGATGATGAGGTTATCTTTTCTTTCCTCTTTCCTTCATGTGCTCTGAAGAGAAAAAAAGAAAAAAAAATGAAAAAAAAAAGCACCTAAGCATTGGAATATTTTACTGCTCTGGTACTTTGGTCCACACTTTGATACTTTAATGTTCTGCTGCTGAACAGACCGTACAAACTCCTTAGTGTTAGAGAACATTGACAGTAACATTTAAATTCCTTGGACTATTTTTAATCCTTGTTTAAATTAGGATTTAATTCCTCTTTTAGCAGAGGAAGCAGAAGCCAAACCACAGAACTGGAAATACACTTCTGAATGTTTAATTTGGAAGCAGATAGAAGTGGGACTTTGATCATCTAAGAATGAACTCCAGTTGCTTGTTTAGGAGGGCTGTAGTTTCTGTCACAATGTGTTATAGAAGACAGGCTTCTCTCAAACCATTACACCAGTATATCAAAAGTGCGTATCTTTCTTCATCTGACCAAATGTATGGATTGAGAGGAGCCATAGCATGAGACCCAGGTTCTAGAGATCCATTTGGTGAATCTACATCTTAACATTACAGCCATCACTAAACCTGCATAATCAATGCCAAACCTTCTTGTTTTTCCACTGCTGATTTGAATTTCTCTGGCTTTAAGTTTCTTGCTTTTAATTATAATACCTTTGGATTTTGTTATATTCTCACTAAATGGAAGAGCTATCCTGTATCCTATTCACAGTATCCTGTGAAGATACTTATACTCTGTAATTAATCTTAATCTGATAGAATTTAGACAAAGAATTCTTTATATCTCTTGCTGTTGGGTACCTTTCCAGGTCTTCATTTGCATTTGTGATTGCTATTTTATCCAGTTTGACTGTGTATAGTGATTGTATGTTTACAGTTCCATTTAAATTGTTATATTTAATGCGTGTTATTTTATCATTTGGGGGGGGATGTGCATTCATGTGTATGTCGTAATATTCTGTCAGTTCTACATTTATCTGCAGAACTCAGCCAAACTAAAGTTTCTTGTTGTTATTCCAGTCTGCCATATCTTCCCACAGTTTTTCCCTCTCAGCATGGAAGACCTCTTTTCTTTATCCTCTTCTCTCAGAAACACCATAGAAAATCTGGTCATGTGGCCATAGAAAAAAATGCTTATTACTGTGTTCAGATTTTCTTTTCTATCACCACTGTAAAAGGTCATTTATTTGAGAGCCTACATCTGCCTTCTGGACTCAGTAGTGTTGTATGAAATATTCTGTGCTGAAGATGGCATATTTTTTTCTGACTCGAATGTACTTTTTATTTTTACAGAGTACCAAGCTGCCATTTTGCATTTAAAGAGGGAACACAAAGAAGAAATTGAAACATTAAAGGTATACTTTTGTAATGATTTTTTTCTTTCCGTGACTCTAGTGCATTTTACAGATTTAAGTAGTGCAGACATACTTTCCATCAAATGTTAAGAATTAATTGTTTCTTTCTAGAAGTCGTTTTCAGTTGACTGCCAACTCAGCTAAAATTGATCTTAATCTATAAAATCTATACAAACACTCATATATGATGGGAAAAAGCAGTTTTACATGTTTCCTGTTTATACTTTTTCTTATTGCTGTGCTCCTAAATTCTTCCCTCTAATTCAGCAGTGCAGCAGTACTTCTACATTGGTACTGGCATTTAACTACTCGCTCTTTCTCAGTGAAACATAGTTCTGTAGAAACAGTTTTCTATAATTTTAGAATGAAAAATAAGCATTTGTGAGACTCTCTGAAGTTTTGCATTGAGCACTCTGTACTGACGTTTCCTTTTTTAAAGTGTAAACTCGACCAACTAATTGTCAAAATCAGAAATAACACAGTTTAGTGTTAAAACTCAGTTTCCTTTGGCATGATTGACTGTGCTAAGCAAAGTGAAATATTACAAGGAAGTGTTTTTATCATAAAAGCAGGAACTTAGCTGGCAGTATAAGTGAATTCGATGAACACCCCTGATTTAAAATTAATAGCATCTTCCTTTTCTCACCAGTTATAATATATTCTTGAGCATAGCTGCACAGTGTCTAATACAGGTCCATATGCTAAATCCTTAGTATAGAGGTCATCAGTTACAAAACATTCTGTATTTCCTTTGTCATCATTAAGGCAAATAGGATGGAAAATAAACATTTAATAACACAGAGATTCTGATAATTGAGCACACTGATACAGTGCCTATGTCAGCAGATCACATAGAGTAATCATCAGACTATCACAAGTACAGTATTTGTATTACACAGTGTTTATGTCTTTGTGCCTGCACAAGGGCCAGGACCTAACTGACGTAAAACCTATGAAGTTGAGAAAGCTCAGTGAGGTCTTTGAGTAGGCAGGTGTGGAATGAAGGTAGCAGCTTGTGGAGTGTACAGCATCTCTTAAAATTCAGCACAGGGAAATGCAAGCTAGCACTAAAGTAAATACAACAGTAACATACAATAAATATTATCAGTAATTACTGTTAAAGAGAAGAGTGTTACTTTCCCACACAAGAACAGTGCATGGATCCAAGGGGGATTTATTCATTTTGAGAGGGTATTTCATAGAATACATAGTCTCAGTGGGAGAGTAAACTGCATGCTTCTCCAGCAACCCTGGAAACAGTAGCAGCAGAAGAGACAGGTATTGGTAGGCATCCATGACAAATCACACATCTCTCCAATGACACCTTTCATGAAAATAATGTTCCTCTTGAGTATTTTGTCTTCCATAAAAGTACATTTGAAAAACACAGGAGGAGAAGTAGATGCTGTGATTTGCTGCTCATACCTTTGAATGACATAAACATTCACTTTATCTGGGTTATTTGAGTTTTTCTCAAATATCATGTCTTATTGATAATTGTGTTTATATATTGTCTTGTTTAGTAGTACAGAAATTGTGAGTGGGTTGTTTCCAGAAGTGTGAAATCCTGATGTAACGTTCAACACCATAAAATCTCACCATTCTATATATGTATGTAAATACAATTAGAAAAGAGATAACATGCAAATATTTGCTGTCCATGATTGGTAGAAAATTTATGGAGTTTTAGCACCTATGTCCTACAGATCGTGTTCATCTTCTTATATTTCAGTTATTTGGCAATTATTTTCATGTTGGAAACTACACTATGTAGTTTCAAAGGCAAATTACAAGAGGTGATATGAATGTTTTGTAGGCCTTCAGGTAACGGCAGTGAAGTGAAAACATCATGATGATCAGAAAAATAATTTATTAAGAGAAAGAATACCTGTGTTTATTGTATATGAGACATAATTTTAACAGATTTTTTAATTTGCATTTTGGAGTTACTTATAAGTTAATGGAGACTGTGCACTGTGTTTGTAAGTTTGTAAGATTGATCATTCCTGAGAGACAAAGTGATCTTTCATTTTACAATATAGATAGACATAAAAACTTCTGTACCAAGGACCAGTTGAATATCCTGTCCGCAGCAGTGGGTGCTTAGAAAATACATAGAAGAAATGCTGACTGAAAGAGTAATGTCTTCTTCCTGTAGGGTGCTTTTTGTTTTGATTGGGGTTTTCTTTTGGCAGTTCTGAGTGTCTTCATTGTCTCTTCCTTGTTGCTTCTGCTTCCACTGCCTTCATGCCCCTTCCTCATCACTGTGCTGCTTGATTTTTGGACCTCAGCGCAACCTGGTGTAAGGCATCAGGTTCATAAAAGATGCACGGCGACCAAATTGCTGAGAAATGTTGCCCTAGTGTACCATTTCCAGCAGTGTTGTAAGGGTTTTCTGAAACAGTCTGCACGCAGGTTTTGGTATATATAGTAGTGATTGTAGTGCATACGCTTCCATGACTTCTGCTATGCCAACTGAGTAGTGTTCCTTGTCTTTTTCTGTATGTCCTTGGCAATGAATTCCTTATACTAGAACGGCATCTGCCATAGATGCATAGGTTATTTTGAAGCTCTTTATTCCTTTGGAACGTGGAGAATGCCGTGTGAAAATTTCTATATCATAGAATGGTTTAAGTTGGAAGGGACATTAAAAGTCATCTAGTTCAAATCTCTTGCCATGGCATGGACACCTTTCACTAGACCAGATTGCTCCGGGCCCCATCCAACCTGACCTTGAACACTTCCAGAGATGGGGCATCCACAATTTCTCTAAGCAACCTGTTCCAATGCCTCACCACTGTCACAAGTAAAGAATTTCTTCCTAATATCTAAACTAAACCTACTCTCTTTCAGTTTGAAGCCACTATGTCCCTCATCCTAGCACTATGGGCCCTTGTAAAAAGTGGAAGGCTGCTGTAAGGTCTCCCCAGAGCCTTCCCTTCTCCAAGCTGAACAATCTCAGCTCTCTCAGTCTGTCTTCATAGGAGAAGTGCTCCAACCCCCTTTCATCATCATGGCCCTGTTTTGGACTTGCTTTAGCAGGTCCACGTCCTTCTTATGTTGGGGACCTCAGGGCTGGATGCCCAGGTGGGGTGCTCACGAGAGTGGAGTAGAGGGGGAGAATCCCCTCCCTCATCCTGCTGGTCACACTTCTTTTCATGCAGCCCAGGATACAGTTGGCTTTCTGGGCTGCAAGTGCACATTGCTGGGTCATGTTGAGCTTCTTGTCCACCAACACCCCGAAGCCCTTTTCCTCGGGGCTGGTCTCGATCCATTCTCCACCCAGCTTGTATCCATGTTTGGGATTGCCCTGACCAAGGTGTAGCACCTTGCACTTGGCCTTGTTGAATTTCATGAGGTTCACAGATCCACTTCTCAAGCCTGTCAAGATCCCTCTGGATGGCCCATCCCTTCCCTCCAGTGTGTAGAACACATCACACAGCTTGGTGTCACCAGCAAACTTGCTGAGGGTTCGCTTGGTCCCATTGTCCATGTCACTGACAAAGATGTTAAACAGTGCTGGCCCCAGTAGTGACCCCTGAGGAACACCATTCGTCACTGATCTCCATTTGGACATGAGCTGTTGACCACAACTCTTCGAGTGTGACCATCCAGCTAATTTCTTATCCACCAAGTGGTCCAACCTGTCAAATCCGTGTATCTTCAATTTAGATACAAAGTGGTGGTGCGGGCCATGGTCGAGTGCTTTGCAGAAGTGCAGGTAGATGATGTCTGTTGCTTTCACTGTATCCACTGCTTCTGTAACCCTGTCATAGAAGGCCAGCAAATTTGTCAGTCACAATTTTCCCTGTTGGCTATCACAAAATTCCCTGTCGGCTATCAGCAATCAGCTCCTTATTTTTTATATACCATAGCATAGTTTCCAAGAGGAAAACTATTATTTTCCATAATCTTGCCAGGCACAGATGTGAGACTGATTGGTCTGTAGTTTCCTGGGTCTTTTTTTTTTCCTTTTTAAAAATGTATGTTATGTTTCCCTTTTTCCAGTCCGTGGAAACTTCACCTGACTGTCGTGACTTCTTAAATATAGCAACTTCCTCCGCCAGTTCCCTCAGGATCTGCAGATGCATCTCATCAGGTCCCATGGACTTGTGCACTGTCAGGTTGCTTAGATGGTCTCAAACCTGATCTTCTCCTACAGCAGGCGGTTCTTCATTCTCCCAGTTCCTACCTTTGCCTTCTGCAATTTGGGCATTGTGGCTGGAACACTTGCTGGTGTTCCAAAGCAAAAGAGTTGTTGAGGACTTCAGCCTTCTCCATATCCCAGGTAACCAAGTCTCCTGTTTCTTCCCAGAGAGAGCCCACATTTTCCCTAGTCTTCTTTCTTTTATCACCAATGTACCTATAGAAGCTTTTCTTGTTGCCTCTGATGACTGTGGCCAGATTTAATTCTATCAGGGCTTTATCATTCCTTACCAGATCCCTGTCGGCTTGGACAGTTCCTTTACAGGAATTGTCCAGGTAAGCTCTGTAGGAACCACCCTTGGTAGGCTTCCATTTTGTATTTGAGTTTGTCCAGGAGCTCCTTGTTCATTCACACAAGACTCCTGACATTTTTGCTTGACTTTGTTGGGATGCATCACTTCTGAGGTTGAAGGAGGAGATCCTTGAATATTGACCCACTTTCCTCTGCTCCACTTCCCTCCAGAGCTTTATCCCATGGTACTCTACCGGGCAGGTTTCTGAAGAGGTCAAAGTCTGCTCTCCCGAAATCCAAGATAGTGAGCTTGCTGTACACCCTCCTTGCTACCCTAAAGATCTTAAACATCACCGTTTCATGGTCGCTGCATTCCAGTCTTCCCTTGAGCTTCAGATTCTCCACCAGCCCCTCCTAGTTCATGAGAACAAGGTCCAGCATAGCACCTCTCCTCATTGACTCCCCTATGACTTGGAGAAGGAACTTACCATCGACTCGTTCCAGGAACGTCTGGAGTTGCTTGTGTCCTGCTGTGTTGTCCCTCCAGCACAGGGACAACACAGTTATCAGGGTGATTGAAGTCCCCCATGGGGACTGGGGTTTATGAACAGGGCTTGTGAGCAGATAGGCTGCTCCAATCTGTCTGTAGAGGGCCTTATTTGCTCAGTATTCCTGGTCTAGTGTCCTGTAGCAGACCCACACTATAATGTCACCTGTCCCTGCCCTCCCTTTATTTCTGACCCGTAAGATTTCGGTTGGCTCCTCATCCATTCCCAGGCTGAGCTTCATGCCCTCCAACTGGTCATAGACATAGAGGATAACACCGCCTCCTTGTCTCCCTAAAGAGGTGAGGGCTACCTCCCCTACCTGTTCTTCCTAAGAGCCTGTATCCTTCCATTCCCAACACTGCAGCCGTAGGGGTCATCCTAGCACATATCCAAGATGCCGATAAGGTGCGATGCCCTGCAGGTGTGCACATGTCTCTAAACTCTTGTTCATTTCCCGTGCTACCTGTAGAGTCATTTAAGTTGGGCCTCCAGTGAAGCTGACTTGCTGGCTGGAGTGGCTGGAATTCCTTTGTGCTGCTCTTAAGGTGCTCTTCTGCTGAGCTGTGACCCCTCTCCAAGCTCTGGATATCAAACTGTTACATGTGGGATGATTTGAGGTTCCCCTCTCCTGGCAACTTCAGTCTAAAGCCCTGTTGACCAGCTTGGCAAGCCTATAAGAGCAAAGTTCATGCTTTATGTCACCAGCATTTGCACTGGAATGGAATGCATTAGAGAAGACTAAACTTTTTCTGTATACTGTCTTTCTTGTAGCTTTTCATTATTTGAAGGAAGGGAAGGAATTATTTCAATATAAAAAAATATTCATTACCATATACTGGTGTACAATATTGTATACTGTGAAGTATGGAACTTTACATTATAAAATTTCATATGGGAACATATAATAGAGAAGGAGAATTGTGTTTCGATTTCATGTAATAACTTGATGCATTTTATTCTTTAGGGTATAACAGAAAAATGGTAGATACCCCAATTACTGGAAATGCTTGGGTTAAATATATGTAGTGGCTTTTAAGTGAGAGATAACTCACTAACTAAAGTTTATTCTTTAGTAATAAGAAGTGTCCTATAGCTTTGTATTCTTTCTTTTTGTAGTTATTTTCTTTCTTGAGTGTGTGAATGATAATTCCTAGTGGATTTTATTTTTTTGGATTTGTTATCACTGTGTTCATTTCTTATAAACTTCATATGGAATACCCAGTGTGCAACTAGAGCTTTACCCATATCACTAGTTTGTAGAGGTTCATGCTGAATCTTTAAGACAGTGAAATTGCAGTGAATGTAGAAGTCCTGAAAGAGGTACAATCACTGGATAGGAAGGGTGAATGACAGTGCTGTATTTTACCATCTTTGTGTTATCACCAAAACTTGGAAGTGTTGTTCCTTTTTTTGATGTCACTTGAAATCAATTTTAGTCATGTAGTGTGCATACTAATTAAGTTTACAACATGTATTACACCAAGGCAATTATTGATGAATCTCTACCGTCTCATACTGCGTTAACAATCTGCATAACTCATAACTTAAAGGTTTAGTTAATGTATATAATTCAGCTGAATCATCCGCATGAGATAATGTTTAGATAGGGTAATGTAGTTGCTGCATTCAAAGGATTTCTTGAATTTTTCTTTTAAAATTTACAAATAAATAAATAAGATATTTTTAAGATATGAAAATACTTCTGTTTTCCAATGTTAAATGTTTTGTTTTTCCTGCTTGTGCCACTAGATGTCAGCTAAGTGTTTCAGAAGCAGTTCCCAAAAGATGTCACAGTTTCTCTGTACATATGCAAATCTCATACTTCTAAACTGTGAGAGTATGTGTGTTGGTGACATCCTGCCCACTGTTTGTGTATCTGACACAGTCTTAGTTTTAGGTCAGAAATTAACTTGCACATTATGGAGCTAGAATTGAAGTTGCTCAATAGATAAGTAATCACCTTCATAGTATTTTCCCTACGGAACCAAGTCTTTAGTGTCTAATAACCAACTCAGAAAATGAGAACGATTTAACATTAAATCAAAATAATGTAAATGGACTACTGACTTCTGAAAGAAGGGAATGTAGTTGAAGGCAATATTCTGATTGCAGTGCTTAATATTTAACCCAACACATAGCTGCGCAAGGGTGCAGCATACCTTTTTTTCTCTAAGTTCATTTCATAAAGTGAGTAAAAATTTAAGTTTTTTCTCTAGTATCTCCTTGTTCCCTTCAGCACAAGGGTACCAAATGTCCCTTCATCTTCAGTTACATGGAAGTTTAATACTGCTTTTGGAAGATGGAATCAAAGTCCTAAGCTATTCTATAACCCTGTACGCTATGCGTGAGTCTCCGATACAGGTTGTTAGGCTTCCAGCAACTCACTATATCTTTTACATATTTCCAAACTGAGAATAATAGCATCTTTAGCTATTAATCACAGGTTTTTATAATAATAATATTACATGATGCATGTCATATAATATACTGTAAGAAATAATAACTATAGATAACTTAAAAATGATGGAATAAACATTATATAATAAAATAATATTTCTGTGTATCTCAAAGTATCTTATGACAAATTTTAGAAAGAAATACCTGTATGGTTACATCTAACACAGTTATGAACAAACTTAAGAAATAGTGAATGGTAATGCAGCTGGTGTAAAACTGCCCGTGACATTATGAAAAAACAAGCTGGCCTCATTTAGAGAAGAATGTATCATGAGGTGTTCATAGTGACCTCTGTGGCCTCCTTGGTAATGTTTGCATTTTTGCTTTTTTGTGAAGGTTCCAAGAGCTGAAATGTAGAAGTGGCTAGAAAGTAATTTCCTTTTCACAGAAGAACTTGCTTAACTTTGAAAACAATTTCATATCATAAATTGAAATTAAAGACCAGTGCCTCAAAGTGACCCAGAAAATGTTGAAAAATGTGGAAGAAAAAGGAATGTGAAAGGGAAAGTCATAGACCAGTCAAAATGATCTGATAATTTAAAAATTATTTATTTTTGTACTGAGACCAAAAAAACATAAAAACATTTATGTTTTTATAAAGTAATAAACCTTTACCTTTGTGATGACCTTTTCGTCCTTTTACAAAGCTGTTTTTCTGTGTCTTGTGCTTCATGAGTCCATTCCTGGCTCTGTGTCTTTTCACTTTTCCATTCATTTTTCCTCATGGTCAGTATGCTTCCATTTATGAATGCTTCCATTGCTCTTTAATTATAACATGAGTATAACAAAAGGTGTTGCATTTTGAAATTTGTAATTCAGCTGTGGGAGGCAATGGTGAATAGTGTTGAAAGTTGTTGTATGTCAGAATGCTTATGAAAATATCTGTTTTATAGAAGCAGGTGATTGCAGTTTTATTTTGACAATTTAAAATATCTTTTACTTACATGTAAACGTAAAATTTCATTTCAGCTTCAGAAATTACATCAGAAATTAGATGTTTTAACACCAAATCAAAAAGTTTTACAGTATTTTAATTTGTCTAAATCTTCTCTTTTGTAGATAGTCTATTACAACAAGTTCTCTTTGAGCAGATTGAATTGAAAAAAAGTCTGACCTGGATACTCTCAGGGATCTTTATTATTCCTTCGTGGAAAAAAGAAATTTTTAGAGTTTTTTTCCCCCCTTCTGGTTTGTGTGTACAAATTTGAATTCTTGCATGGGACAGGGATGTCGTGATTTGTCAGCAGTCACTATGTTTAGAAATCTGCTATTAAAATACGGAGGTCAGTGACAAATAGTGTTGAAAGCTTTATATGCCACAGTACCTAAAACATCTAACTAATGGATATATGCTGACTTTTGGTGATAAAATTTTGCTTTAGGATGCTGAGATTGTTGCTTTTAACTTCTGAAAGATGAAATGCATCCATAAGGTGGCTTGCTGCTTTGAGTGTTCTCTACTGGATTTTCATATCCCAGCTTGCATGTGTAGAAGAAAACCTGTATCATGTATGCTGCTTGGTCTGGTGGAGTTGCAGCTCAAAGGAGCAGCCAAGGTCAGCAAGGGTTTATTAGTCTTTCCTAATGAGCTATTCAGGCTTTTCAGCATTTCCATGTGGTGAACTGATGAAGGTCTCCCAGCTTGTGGTTAATTATTGATACTAATCTCGCCTAACTTGAAATGTTTCAGTCTTCTGTGTTAGCTGCTAAATGTATGGTTTCACCACTGTGTGTGTACTGTGTGCCTTTATGAATCTTCTTCTTGGTTACTTTGTCCTCCTGAAGGAATTTTCCCAGTTTGCTGCAGAGCCTTTCTGCAGTGCAAGAAAGGAAAACATAAAGATTGGAAAAAACATAGCATTTTTGAGAAAGAAGAGACTGAAGTCCTATTAAATTGTTGAGCTCCTAAGGCTCCCAGACAATGGCAGCAACATTATCTTTAAAGTATGTATTTCCTAAAATACTAAAATCCCAGCAGGAGAAAAATCTCTCTATAATGAAAAATCTGCATAGCCAGTGCTAGAGAAGGTGGAATTGCAGACTAGGGAATGATGGTAAAGGACAGGAGCAATAAAACAGTAATTTTCTACAGGGTGCATAGCAGCATGCAAAGCACAATCTCTTTGAAACTGCCTGTTGACAATTGCAAAAGGAAGCTTGGAGCGATTCTTCGTGGTGTATGAAGATATTCCCCAGTTCAGTGCTTAATTTTGTTTTAAAAACTTGCATATTTTAATAGCTGTATTCATTTCATATTCTGTAATCAATTTCTTGATGAAGTTTTAAGCATTTCTTCTGTGCTCAAATAGTTATATTAAGCAAAATTCTCCCACTTCTCCTCCTCCATTGACTTCCCATTTTTCATATTTTTGATGAAGTGTGTGCTTTTCATCCTTATTTTCCTTTAATCATGTGTTTACATTGTGATTACTTTCTTATCAGATAGCTTGAATATCGAGGAAGATTCTTCTTTTGTTATGTTGTGGGCTTTTTCACTGCTACTTGCCATACTGCCATTCTCATATTTTCAATGCAATTTCACTATGACAACTTCAGATGTTTAAACCTCATGTCAGCTGCAGAATGCTGTTAATTCCACATGTTGATCCGAGGATTCCCCTGATTATTTAAGAAGTCACCGCAGACCATATTCCCTGTATTGAAAACAGTGAAAGTCTCTGTAACTCTGTTTCAGCACATGGATATTGTATTATATAGTCAAAATGTGCATAGAGCAAGATAATTTATAGCCTTAAAATTCAGAAAGACTGAGTTCCTGCTCAAATTTAGACACTTTGCAAAACACTCTGCTTAATTAGGGCTAAAATGAAACTCTTTAAAAAATTTCGTTATAACTCGCTACATTTTTCATCATTTGTGAAAATTAATTTTTCTCATCACCTTGAATAAATATGTTACACACTCAGGAGAAGAAGTAGAACACATATTTTGAACATTATGACATTATTTTGACAGACTTGGAAGACTTCTGTAACAAAGGAAAAATTGTCTGTAAGAGAAATTAAGTGAAATGATCATGGGATTATAAATGCCTATAAAAATTAAGTAGTATCAAAGTTACCATTTTGATTTTGAAAATATGTACCCCATACCTCCTTGCCAGAGTTATCTGTGCTTTGAAATTTACTACACCAGATATTTGTTTAAATCTAATAGTTTTAAACCATTTGTCTGAATGAAATAGGTAATTGCATCTATTACATCATCGTCTGGTGTTGAACAAACTATTAATTGCCATTTCCACAGAGCCACCAAAGGTGTTATAAAATAACACTGGAGCAAAACTAAGTTTCACTGATTAATGGGTGCCACAAGTTACTCTTAGTTAGGTGGGGATCACCCTTCCAATGATGCTTTCAAAAAGAAAGCTTGACCCTTTTATTGATAGTTAGGCAATGTGAAAGAAAACCCACTGGAAATCAAAGCAGACATTAAGAGCTGGACATATGTATGGAGATGTGAGAGCTAGAATTTTAGGTAAAAGTGGTGAGTAAGAATACTAGGACTGGTAGTCCTAGAGATCTGAGACAAGCAAACTGAAGGGCAAAAGAAGTAGCCTGGAAAATAAGATAGAAAACAGTAGAAGGTAGATTGCAGAGACTTGAGTCTGGGTGTCATGATAAAGGTTTTACTTATATGTAAGCAATTTTCCCCAGAATATTATCCTAGAATGAATATCTTCCATTCAGTATTTGATTTTATTTTTGTTGGTCAGTTAGTAATACCCTCCCTTGTTTATTAATCAAAATCTAATCTGAATATAGATAGTTTCACTGTGTTTTTTTCTAGTGTCCTAAGTTTTAATTTGTCAGGAGGTTTTCTAAGTATAAACTGGACTTTATAATATGTGTCAAGGTAACCATGTATTCCTGTTATTCATATTTTATGCACAGAGACCTAAGATGTAACAGATTTATTGGGATGCTTACAGTTGCATATATGGTCAGTCACAGTTCATTTTTAATGTACATTGCAACTATAAATTGGATCCCAGAATCTCAAGATAGTTGCTTATTAAAGAAGGTGACCACTCGAGGACAACTGACTAAAGTGACTTGTGACTCTTATTGCATTTTGCAGTTTGAGAAAGTATAGAATCTGCTTTTCCAGGTCAGCACTGTCATGTCTTTACTACAATACTGTGGTGTCTCTCCCTGTGAGTCTGTGCATCGTTCTTATATCTTTCAGCTTCAGCACACATAATGCAGAAGTCTTAAAATCTTGCTGCTATTTCATTATACAGTTTTTAAATTTTGTCTGGAATAACTCCCATCTGAATGAGATATCGGCTCTGTCGAAGAGAAAGTTTCTGTGTAGCTGCATTACTTGGAAACTTGATGGAGAGGGATAAAATTAAGGTTGTTCTGGTTGTTCCCGTTTGAGTAATGGACCAAAGTTGGGTTTTTTTAAGACATTTCTGTGTGTGCAATATTTTCCTCAAAGCCATGATGGGAAAGTCTAGAATAGCGTGATGATGCATAATTAGCACATAGTATAAGTTAGTTTAAAGTAGGTATATTTTTTACATGGAGTCATTTCCATAATTAATGTTATACTTCTCTTTATCCATGTAGCATCTCTGGAGTTCATAAGCTGTATCTTAGATAAGTGTACTAGTATCTTTATCTGCTAAGTGTAGCATAAACATTTCTACAAAGTTAAAAATATTAGTTATAAACACAGTGTTGGGTTTTCTTCTACCTGTTACCTGCTTGGTGAGTATTTAAAGACTCTCTTCTGGTTTTACCACTGAAGTTCATGGTAGTATCTGCAGAACTGGAAGCTTCCTGGTCAAAGTAAGATAGAAGTCATGAAAGATAAGCTTGTGTGGTGGGTATCTACTCATAGACTTTGCCTTTACAAGAATATTTGCAGTTTGCATTTTCTCTTTAATCATTGTAATTGAGGTGAGTATTGTCAATATGAAAAGAAATCTTTTCTACAATGAAGTTGTGAGGAAAGAAATGGTTTGTTTGGGTTATGTTACGTTGTATGTTACGCATTTTCCTTTCACAGAAAATGTGTAACGTAATGAAAACTGTTGGTTTTTGAATGTGAAGCCGAATGTGAAATTAACCTTTGCCTTAATTTCCTTTGCTATAGAAAAAGAGCTAGTAGTTTTTGTAGTATAATATGTTTTAGGTTGAAGGAAGGACTGACTCACCAAGCAATCAAGTTGTTTTGGCATGCAGAATTTGCTCTCTGTAACATGTGAGGAATGTGATAATTGTAAGCATCAGAGGATTAATCTTTTAGGTGAATGTATTTCTTAAAGTAAAATTGAATCTCTGTTGTTTTTTTGATATCTGGTTTCAAAAAGGCCCCAGAAAATAATTTCCCTCCATAGCTAGGAAGTGAATGGCTTGCTACACCTCAAAATCTTTTTGTTGTTTTGATTGCACATGTGAACTCTCTATATATCAGTGGAAAGGCTAGTCATCTCTAAAAATTCTTAGAACCTTTAGACAGAAATGATGTTCATTATGAAGAATAAAAATAATCTGTTTCTAAAAGTGTAGAGCTACTTTTTTATTATTCTCATAGCACTTTTTGGCTGAATATTTCCCACTGAGAAGTATTCATTGCTGTCTGTTATCCTTCTATAAATATGTAAGTTTAACTTTGGTTACTGTTTTCCATGTGCTGTACTGATAATGCTTTTTGCTTCAACTTTTACTTAAACAAAATAATTGGTTGAAACTTAGCAAAATGTGATCTATATCATTACTCTCCTATGTAGTTACAAGGCTTTGTTATAATGACTTAGTCTTGTAGTTTGGTTACCAAAGAAATTAATTATTTATACTGTGAAGCAGTGTTGACAGTAAACTCTCTCAAAAAGAAAAGGAAGAAAAGAGAAGAAAAACAAGGTTGCATTACAATTCTGGCAACATCAGCCACACTAATAAAATCAAATTCAATGTTGGTTTACGACTTTGAATTTATGTGACTGCACAGGATCAAAGGATTTGTATCCCACTGGACTGCAAGGTCTGTAGTTCATGGCAAAAAAACTCATCAAAAAGAACATTTTAGTAGTAGGGCTTTTCATTTTAATCAGCCACAGTAATAAAAAAGCTGTTAGGTGTCCAAAAACATTCTCCCAAGATCAGAGACAACTTGCTCTCTATTACAATCAGTTCTCTTATTGGATCCATACTGCCTCTGTAGTTTTTGTCACTGAAACTTCATCTTCAGCTTGTTTTCAGCCATTTTTTTACGTTGTTTTCACATTTTGCATGCCAAAGCATTCTATGTGTCGGTAAAAATAATGATTCATGTCATTTCCCTGGCAATTGAGAAATACTATAACTTATTTAAAGTAAATTATCATCAAAACATATGATTAAATAATATATAATTTTAGTAAGAGCTCTTATACTTCTATGTATTGTATTTAAAAATATTCTAGTAGCAATACTAGGGTTTTTTTCTCCTTGCATATAGTCTTCCGATCACCACCACAAAGAATTGGTATTAGTATTTTTGTATCTATACGGATGTGGTAACTGAGGCTGTCCTAAGACTAAGGTAGCAGCTGCAAGTGAGAAGCAGAGTAGAGAAGTAACTAAAAAGTTTGTGATAGGAAATGAATGTTTGGATTTTGCATATTAATTGTTCGTGGTCCTGGTTCAACAAAAGTTTGAAATAAATTTTTAGCTGATGACATGGTTTCCTTCTTTTGTTAGCTTTGCCTCAGAAAAATTATATCCAATATATCATTTACATTTATTAGTGTGTTGCATACTGAGTTGCCTCATTCCATTCTACAGAATTTAAATATTTAACAGAGCTTAACAATATTTAGAGATTTTACCAATTAAATTGTCCACAAAAATACCAGTTTTCGTAGAAATTTTAGGGGTAGGTCTCAATTTAGCTGGATACCCCATTCTTACATATTAGGTAGGATTTATTTTTCCTGGCATAAGCTAGCTTACATTTAGAAAGAATCAACACAGTCACTTTCTGCAAGAATCACTCCCTTTTGCATGGCATGACAGGTAGCTGCTGTACACTAATTTTTTGCAAATTCAAGTGGGTATAGTATTACTTTCTCTATTCTAATTCACTACAGCCTGAGATACATTCAGGCTTAAAATGGTTTTTGTCAGCTGAATATTTTCATGGGCTTGTTATTTTAAAAACAGTCCTTCAAATGAACAGAAACTTTAGTATTAGTGGGAATTTTATGAGTTACCTACCAAACATCTTAAATCTTCGTAAAATTCCAAATTATCTGCTGTTAATATTTATTTATTCATAACCTGAAATTTGCCTCTTTAAGCACATGTTAACAGTTGGCTTTATTAAGTCCTATTTAGTCTAGTTTTTAAGAGTTTTTTTATCATTTATCTCAAGGGAAGACATTGTTTTGCAAATGTGTCTATGGTAAGAAGTTAGTGAATCCAAGCCATTAATAATTTTCTGTTTGATATATATCACAGAATCAACTGGGTTGGAAAAGACCTCCGAGACCATCAAGTCCAACCCTTGATCCAATGCTGCCATGGTTGCTAGACCATGGCACTAAGTGCCACATCCAGTCTCATCTTAAAAACCTCCAGGGACAGAGACTCTACCACTTCCCTGGGCAGCCCATTCCAATGCCTGATTACTCTCTCTGTAAAGAATTTCTTCCTAATATCCAACCTAAAGCTCCCCTGGCACAGCTTAAGACTGTGCCCTCTTGTCCTACTGCTGGTTTTCTGGGAGAAGAGACCAACCCCCACCTGGCTACAACCTCCTCTCAGGTAGCTGTAGAGAGTGATGAGGTCTCCCCTGAACCTCCTCTTCTCCAGGCTGAACAACCCCAGCTCCCTCAGCCTCTCCTCATAGGACCTGTGCCCCAGTCCCTTCACCAGCCCTGTTGCTCTCCTCTGGACCTGCTCCAGCACCTCTGTGTCCTTCCTGAACTGAGGGGCCCAGAACTGGACACAGTACTCCAGGTGTGGCCTCACCAGTGCTGAGTACAGGGGCAGAATCACTTCCCTGGTCCTGTTGGCCACGCTATTCCTGATCCAGGCCAGGATGCCATTGACCTTCTTGGCCACCTGGGCTCACTGCTGACTCACGTTCAGCTTCTTGTCAATCCAAACTCCCAGGTCCCTTTCTACCTGGCTGCTCTCCAGCCACTCTGTGCCCAGCCTGTAGCGCTGCAGGGGGTTGTTGTGGCCAAAATGGAGGACCTGGCACTTGGCCTTGTCGAACCTCATCCCGTTGGAATCAGACCATCTATCCATGTCAGATACAATAATTTAGATTAGTGAGATTTCTCTGTGGGCACTGAGATGCCACAGTAGAGTACATAATGTAGCAGGTGCTGAAGTGGACACAATAGGATCCATAAATGTGGAGTGTGCTGTGGAGTACAGTGGACATTATTAGAGATACTTTTCCCTATATTTGGATTCATAATGTTTGCAGGATCTTGAGAGATTACCAAGAAATTTCAAGGGCACATCTAATTGTTTTATTAGAAGTTATGGAGAGGAGGAGGGATGTACTCTTATTAAGGGGGTTGATCTGAATAAAGTGACATGTATATAGGACAGCTGTAGGAAAAGAAGAACTAGAGATGAGCTGTTGTGAGCTATGCATTGTATAACACAATTCTCCAAGTAAGTTAATTTGTGTAATCTAAAATGATTGGATGGTAGTTCTTAACAGGGAACGGACTGCAGGGAAAGACAGGAAAGAAAACCTAGGTTATTGTAAGTTGATGAAAACATTTACAGAGCAGACACAAAGCAGTCAGGATGAGGAAAGCAAACTTTAGGCAATCTGGAAATCACTCTGTGAGGAGAGAGGAAAAGAGTACAGAACATGAGGAGAGAATCAAAGGCCCACAAAGAGCTGGAGGAGGAGATGCTGGAGCTTAGAAGAATATAGGACTTTGTGCAGTCTGTAATGTAAGGGGGGATTTGTGTCTCGTACAGAATAGTCTCTTGAAATGTGTAGTCCTGGTCAGAAAAATCTTGTGCCATAGATCTGCTTTGCAGGGCTATTCATACTCTTCCAATAGTGATAAAAATGAAGGTGTGTTTGTTACCTTTTGCTTATGTGGTCACTGAAAGCTTAGCAGTAATGAGAAGGAATCATAGAATATGCTGAATTGGAAGGGAGCCATCAGGGTCATCGAGTCCAACTCGTGGCTCTGAGCAGGACACCCCAAAAATCACAGCGTGTGCCTGATTTAGTTCCCACTCCCACTGTATTCTACTGTCAGCAGACTTAATAAGTTCCAGTTGTGGATTTATTTGGGGTTTTTCATAAGCTCATGGAACATATATTAAAAAAAAGCCAAACAAACAAACAAAACCCCCAGCTATTTCTTATTCATTGTCTTCATAGACCCACTAGACTCAATAAGTACAAATGCACTGGCCAAAAGCTTACAAATCTTCTGAAAGGCACTTCATGTTGGAGACAGGCACACAGGCTTTGCAACTGAAAGGATGTTATGGCTATTGTAGATTCTGGGTCTTGAAAAATGGTAAAGAGGAGGAAGACAGAAAGCATATATAAAGAATCAAATTTTTGAAGAATGGCATTTAGTTTAGGAGAAGAATAAATTTATAGTAATACAAAAATGTGAAGGATGTCAACAAGCCTCTAATGAATATGGTAATTTCAATGACACATTTTCTATGTAGTATACAGTTGAATATGCGTGGAAGATGAAATGGGAAAGACAGATAAAAACAGCACTGGGGAAGAAGTTAAGGGAACAAAGCAAAGGGGTAATACAACTAACATACTAGGGGGAAGGAGACACACTAGGAGGGAGGAGAGTGAAGAATAGCTGAAGGTGTTAATAAATGTATTTTAAGTTTGCAGGACCGAGTCTATATAAAAGAAGTATTCAAAATGTGTTATAAATGCAAACTAATTCGGAAATGACATGAACATGTGTCATGGTTTGAGATAGCCCCAAAATCCAATTCCCCAGTTCATAGCTACAGATACATAGTCCAGCTTAACACTGTTCCAAGTCTCTGTAGCCCCCCACTGGGGACTGGGGGGGCCCAGCCCCCAGTGGGGCTGCCGCAGTTTCTCCTCGTGGCTCCTACGACATGGCTACTTCTTCTAACCCCGAAACTACAACTCTTCTTTTCCGGTCTGGTTGTGGTATGTTTACATTTTCTGCAGGAGCGCCCATTGGGCAGAATTTCAAAACTTCCAGGGGTTTCCACCCCTTGGGGTCTACCACTTTTCTTAACCTCTGGGGGGAAAACAAGATCAAAACCACTACAACATGTTACTGGCTATATCCAGAATAGTTTTGACTGAAACTGGAACAGTGAATTGAAAGAATATTGGAAACATAAACGTTCAAGAAAATGTAAGGATATGTTAATTTAAACACTCACTATAAAAATTACATGCTTGATTTGAATGTTCTTGCAGTAGAGAAAGCAGGTATTCTGCTAATACCTTCAGTTTTTCATTGATTTTTTGTATTCAGAGAAGGGCAGTTGGCTGGGTTTGAAGTTTTTCTAACAAAGGATAAGAAAACACTAGAAGTAAGAGCAGATGGAGTACGAAACAGGGCATTTCTCAAAAAAGTAATTTCTCCTTAGACTGCCTTTAAATATCTACTTGTATTGAGTGTATTTCTTTCTCACACACTCATTCAGTTGTTCATTTACCTGTGTTTTTTTATAAACAGGATATATATTTTCAGAGTAAATATTTAAATTATCAAACTTAAAGTGAATTAGTCCTTAAAATGTTATGTGAATTTTAAGTCATTTGTAGGCCTATAGATAAGAAATAATGCAAATGATATTTAAAAAAACGTGTATGTTGAAGTGTAAGTAGGTATATTTTAATTACGTGCTATGCCAATAATTTTTTTTTTCAAAATTGCTAGGTACAATACTTTATTTCTTTCTCAACTGCATAAATGCCAATAGTTGTTAAACAACTAAATATTCAGAAATATATAACAAAACAGTGTAGTGTATACCTGCCATGGTCAAATTTCCCACAACTACTTTTGCTACATTTCCTCTATATGTATTTAATATTTTTAAATTAGAGGACTGGACTCTGTATACATTGCCTACCCAAATATTTACAGTTCTGTGAATGTTTGAGAATGGTCAGTTATTACTTTTTTACTGTGAGGTGTGAGAACAATCCTTACTGCATACCCTTGAAAATGGTAATATACCATATTTAACTGTTATGTTTGGTGAAGTATTTGTTAGAGAGGAATTTTGAATTTAAATATAAATTGGCATGGGCTTAACTTTTTTTTTTCCTGTGGAGAAATCCTTTGCTAAATGTCTGATTGTTGTTAAAATTTAAAACAAATGTATGTTTTTTTAAGGACAGAGATTTAACAAAAAAAGGACTTCTTTTCCTTTGTCAACACAATACAAGAATAAAAAGTGTGAATTCTTCCAAAAACTGAAGATGAAATTACTTAGAGTGAACAAAACCAAAAAGTCAGAGGCTGTCTGTAAAAAATTTGGTTTCCCTCTCTTTTCTATGGACACTTCCTTGATTGCCAAAATGCTATTAAGACAAAAAAGCTGTGAACTCTATAAAAATACTTTTCATCGGCAACTCCATAATTCTTATCTTTTTTTTCCTTATTTTCTTTCTCCTTTTTTTAATATCCCTCCTCCCCCAAACATTTCCACTTCTGTAAAATATATCCTTAGATACTTCATGTCTTCTTTGTTCCCATTTTTTTAATTTTCTTGGCTTGGCATAAGTAACTAATTAGATGTAACAATCAGTGTATAAAAGTCAGAGAAGGGAATAAAATCGAGCTCGCTTTCTTCCTAATATGTTGTTTTTCCACACTAATTAGAGTAAAAACCTGTAAAAGTGTGTGTTTCTCAGTTAAAGAACAGGTCTGTATCTGATATACCTAGAATAGCTTTGTTCATTAAATATGTGTCATTTTTACACACTCACTTTTCAGAGTAGAATTACACTGTAAACACTAGTGAAAAAGTATTAGGCATTGACAGTGGAGCATTAACTTGCTAGTTTCAAAGCAAAGTTCTGCATATTGCTTGCTCTAGACAGTGTTTTAGAGATTTTTTTTTTAATGTTTTACTGTTAAACTGCTCGGGATTTTTGTTAACATTTATGGTGAAAATAAGTCATGACTAATTACAAGCCAGCAACTGATTTTTGAATGTAGATTGCTGTAGAGATTTATACTTTCCTCATATTCATACATACAAACTGTTTCACAGCTTTTCATATCAGAGCAATTCTGTGTTATGGTTGAAAAGTTTTTGTCGACATAAAATCACATTATATAAATCAGTACCAAAACAAATATATTTTGGTGGATTGCATTTAATTGACTGTAATTGACTATATTGACTGTATTAAATGAGACTGTAATCTTTCTGTCACCTATCAGAGCACAGAGAAAAGCTGTCACATTTATCTCTGTATTGAGATTTATCTGTGTCAATCCACATTATCATTTCAAAGACATTTAAACAACCTCTAGTTTACATTCTGAATGAGAGGATTTAGTCTTTTGCGATTAATTACATGATTTTTCATCTCATACTGTAACGATACAGTGATTCAAATTTTGTACTTTATCTTCCTTTGAAGAAATTCTTAATTTCCTGGCTTTCATAGAACCAAGGCTGAGCTGTTGGCATTGTCTCAGAAAATGCATCTTGCATTTTTTTCTCTTCATTGTGTCAAGTTACGTAGTAGGTGCCAAAAGGAAGGCACTGGAATCACGGCAGAGGAATGGGTGTAAGATGGGAAGACACTGGAAGGCCATTCCAAATGCTCCTCTTGTTTTCCAGGTTACAGTGTTTCAGTATTTTTGAATATTTGCATAATCATCTTTGTACCATGACAATATCATATATTTTAGGAAGAGGGGTCTTTTTTTATTGTTGTTGATGGAGGGGTTTTCGTTGTTGTATGGTTTTTTCTTTTTGTTTAGGGGTGGCTTTTCTTTTACTCATTATTTTTTAGGAAGAGGATAATAGAGGCCTTCTGAGCTTATATATAAATGTTTGTGTCTAAGGGATCTAAGAAGTCTGCTGGGATCATTTGCTCTCGTGAGTTGATTTTACTCAAGGCAAATGGATCATGCCTGTTTTGTTCATAGATACCAGACAAACCTTGAGAAGTTAAAATGATTTTTGGGTGCAGCTGCACTGGTGAGACTTGAATAGCAAATAAAGCACAAAGATTACTTTTTTGCATATGACAGTTCTTTTAATATATTCTGATACAGAGCTGTTGACTCACGATCAGTCTGTGATGTGCTGTCCTTCGCAAATCCTTTTCCCCTAGAATTGCCATACTACTGATCAATCCCTTCAGAACCTATGTGTGCTGCAGTTCTCTTTCTTGAAGTGTAGCATGTATTTTCAGACTGCTTCCTTGTCTGATAAAATTTTTATGAATTCTGAATTTTAACAGTGTTCTTCAGCTTCCTAGCATAGTATTGTTTGCATATTTAATATTGGCAATGAATGCAAGAAAGATTGTACCAAAGTAAGGCAACTTTTTTCAGTAGTATACTGCTATGTGAATCAGGCTTAAGATATTCAGGATGTACTTTCAAATATGTGATTGAAAACTTATTCCAGCACATTAAGGCCTTAACAGTACGTTGTTTTGCATACTTATATTTTCTTTTAAGCTAGCAATATGAAAATAGTAATAAGCTTTTATTGAAACATACCTACCTTTAATATAGTATTCGTAAAAGTAATCTGTAGAAAATACATCTCTGCTGTCACGGAAATTTAGGTGGCTGCATCAATCTTGTGTGTGTGTGTGTGCGCGCACGCGTGTGTGTACAGAAGAGGGAGTAATATCTAAAAAAAACTCGATAATGTTACTGGCAAGAGTCTTTGATACAAAGAAAAGCCAGAGAACCTCCACACACCAAGGCTTGAGGGCTTAATTTGATACATTCTCTGAAAGAGCAGATTAATGGTGCAAGAAAGTGAAATGGTCAGGGGAGTAGAAATGTGTTCCTTGCTCTAGTTTATTTGATGATGAATCTGGCTGTACAATCCCAATTTTTTTTATGAGTGTTGCTGAGAAGCAAGCAACTAGGCATCTGTACAAGTCAGCAAAGTGGCAAATGCAGCTTTCATATGAAAACAACTGCTATCCTCTATGTCTAAAACATGCTGTTGAACATCTCCCACATTGTTCTTTGTAATGTCTTCATTTCACACAGAAATTTATACAGGCATTTTACTCTAATAGGTTTCAAAATCCTCTGCTCTTCTTCAGAAATAAATCATTTTCATTCATGCATAGGGTGGCTTTATAAGGTCTAGTTTTCAGCTGCCCTCTCATATCTTCTGTCCCTCCAGCCTTCTTCCCACACCTTACCTCCCTCAGACATCTTTTTACGTGCTGAAAATTTTTTCAGTTTCATTCTGCTTAAAGTAGCTGTGACTAAACTGTTATATTCTAATCATGTTTGATCTCCATTTGATTCATTATATGATATTAGAGCATTTCCTCTCATTTTAAGAAATATTTGCCAGGAAGTAGACCTTTAGTAAGAATACATATGCATTATTTATGTGTATATATAAAAATAGTACATATTAATATACATATTCTAGAATTTTTGTCAAAAGTATTATATATGCAAGCTGAAAAGGTTTCAATATTACTTAATCTTATGGTGAATAAGATAATTATTTTGAGATAAAAAGTAATTAAAAACTTGGTCTATTACTTATTACTCTTTTTATTGCACTCAGTTGGATATGACTGATCTTTTACATTGATGAGATGTTCAACACACATTTCCAATGTTTCATTTTTGCTACACTTGCGTTTCTTTTTTGTGCTTGATAACTTTAGCTTTAATTCTTGTTAATATAAATTTTCTGTGTTAACAGAAAATAATTTTGAAAATATGAAAGAATGAAAAGCAAGAAAAAGCATAAAACAATCACCTCAAATATAATTTTGAGGTTAAACCACCAATTTTATATTGTAATATAAAGACTGAAGATCTGTATTTGAAAAGGCTTATAATACTAATACAGTTGCTTTCATGCCCATTTAAATGTAATAAATAGTTTTGTTAGATACTGTGCTTGTTTTACAGTGTGTTTTTAAGGTGGCCTCAGATTTACTGCTGGGAAAATCTCTAATGTTCAAAGGAAATTGTTCTATGGGGGAGTTTTTGATGTCCAATAGGAGCAAAATACTATGATAAAAAAAACAGTTAAATTCCCTAAGGCAAACTTACTTCATTACCTCATTTATGGGTCAGTATGCCAAGTTTAAAGAGACAGGTGATTTCTTCGGAACAATTCAAATGGCCAGAAATCTTGTGATAGTTGAACTGAACTAGTAATAAAGCTGAGTGACAACAAACTTTGATAGAGTAACAGCAGGAAAAGAAAAAGCTAAACAAGTCTATTCTGTTGTACATATTCTTCCTAATTCTTCTATAAAACTAAAAGAAATTGGGTTGTTTCCAATGCAAATCTCTGTTTCATTATCTTTGCAAGACTTTAAACTTGATTTCTGACCTTTACACTTGCCAGTTGAGAAAAGGAGCATTTTGTACCCAGTATTTTCAGAGTGTTTACCTTGGATTTTATCTTAAGAAATTGATTAGAATACAAGCTGATCATACTGCTCTAAGAAATAATGTATATTGTTTGCATATCTAATCAAGCATTGTTGTACAATATAAAGTCCCAATATATTACATTATACACGTATTACTTGAATGTATGTTAATTAATGCCATAAACTATGAACTCCGACCTAATACTCAAGTTGGAATGGTAACTAGGAAGTGCTGTGTTGCCACTTCTGACAAGCACTGTGTGGGAATTTCGTAAGTGTAAATTGTTGTACCTGCAGGAATTTGGGAAAATCGAAGCTCATTATGGCTTCTGTTGAAATGTTGGCTTCCCTTGGTAGAGGGATCCTGAAAGAACCATGCAAAGAAACAAGATAGCATCAGCCAGCTGCCTGATAGCATCATGGCATAACAGAAAATAGCTTGTAGAGATTCAATCATCTGGAATAGCAGGATTGGATTGGATTGTATTATTTAAAGGAGATCTTTCTATACCAAATGTTTTATATTTTTCTTATATGTGGTAACATAAATGGTTTTTTTTTTCTTCCTTCCTTAATTATTCAGTGAAATTGTCTTGATCCTCTTAGTTCTAAGATTTATTTTCTTGAATTGTAGATTAAAGTATATCTGGTAGAAATGAAGTTTTAATCTAATAGTAAAGATAAACTTGAAGAATTTATGTATATCCCTGTGAATTTAATTGATGATAGCACTTAATAGATTAAGAAATTATTTTAATTTGTTATTTATTGTATTCTGGATGAATTTTGACTTCTGTTGTTTTTAATCTACTTTTTACTTCCTAACATGTTAACTCTACATATATATATGGCATATTTATGAAACGAAATAGTCAATAAAATCATGTCATTAAATATGATAACATTTGAAAAAGATACCTTTTTCCATAATATACCATTAATTGTTGCATTCAATTAAAAAACAATAAGTCTGCTTAAAGACAGTGTACAACTTAGAATTTGCCCAAATTGATGTTCTGGATATTTACTTATAAAATACGGGTTTTTTGAAACACACCCTGCTTTACATCTCTTTAACGAGTAGTAATTCTCAAATTATGTAGTAGCTTGCAATAAAGGCATTTAGAACTAGGAAAGTGAAGTATTTCTCTCTTTGCTTAATGTAAGAACATAGTCTAAATTTGAAGATTTTTAATTGCTACCAAATTAGCACTTCAGAAGAATATTTGCACTAAGGGATTTTTTTTCTTGTTGCTCTGCAGTCTCAGTTTGAACTCAGGGTATTCCATATTCGTGGAGAACATGCTGTATCAACTGCTCAGCTTGAGGAAACCATTGCACATCTGAAAAACGAACTTGATAATAAATTAAACAGAAGAAATGAAAAAGCAAAGGATGTTGGTGTTTCTACTGAAGATGATAACCCACCAAAGGCATACCGAAATGTATGTATACAGACTGACAGAGAAACTTTCATAAAGCCTAGTGAAGAAGATAACAGAGCTGTGAAAAATAACCAAATAGTACCCAAAAAGCTTAATATTTCTTCTTTGTCACATAGTATTTCTGCCCAAAGTGAAAATAAGGACAATTACAATGTACAGTCTTCAGAAAGTGTCTTATCTTGTCAACCAAAACAAATGCTGCCTCCTCCACCACCACCACCTCCTCCTCCTCCACCACCCCTTCCTGAATCTTCACTGTCAGGTTTAGTTCCTCCACCACCACCTTTGCCAATGGGTCCAACTTCACTGACATCTCAGTTTGGATCTGGTGCACCACTGTCACCTCCACTTTCTGAAGGCTGTAGGAATTTGCAAGCACCGCCACCACCGCCACCACCGCCACTTCCAGGGCTGGGACCTCCTGTTCCACCTCCACTGCCTGGATCTGGGTTACCTCCACCACTTCCACCTCCTGGGCCTGGGTTCTTTTTTAATAGCACTTTATCTTCAAACCAAGGTCCTCGAAAACCTGCCATTGAACCTAGCCGTCCCATGAAGCCTTTGTACTGGACACGGATACAATTGCAAGATAGCAGGTAAAATATATTTACTTGGACTTAGAAGCACTACTTAGAATTGTCATGATATTTAAGGTATACTATTTAAGACCTAATAACAAAATTTAACAGTCTAGGACTGTATAACAAAATCAGTGTAGAGGCATGGAATTGATATGCTTTAATAAAAAAATTGAATCTAGAAAAAAAAATCTAGAAAAAATTGAAGTCTAGAAATAGATCATAGGAAGTTATTTTAAAATATTATAGTCCAATTAAAATTGTATGCATTATAAATGGAAATTTTGTGCATCATAACAAAACCATATTTTTTTGTGGTTTTTTTCCCCCAGTCATCTAAGTACTCCATGGATAACCATAGTGACAGGGTCCTTCCTAGATTTAGCACTAAAAAGCAAAGTGGCTGCCAAGAGATTAGAAAGATTTTAATTTTTTTTTATTAAATCTGAATTAAAATTAGAACTGAAGTTAAAGTTTGGTCATGTAAGAACTTAGTTTCATTTTTGCTTTCCAGTCACTTCATGTGATACTGTCTTCAGAGAACTATGTTGTGTCATCCTCTATGATTCCAGTTCTAGAAAGAGTTAAACTGGAACCTAACGTCTGTGTATAATTCTATCTGAGCAGGAAGAGTAAAGCATATATGTAAATATAGGCAGCTCAGGAACCTATAACATGAAGCATCTATTATGGACAAATCTCAGTACTGTAGTTTTCAAAAAAATAGATATAAAAAATAAAAAAATTACCCATCTTACTGTGATTTAGTGCGGGGATAAAATCTTAGATATGCTTGAGGGAAGGGATGCCATCCAGAATGACCCTCACAGGCTTGAGTAGTGGGACTGTGTAAAGCTCAGGAAGTTCAAGGCCAAGTACAAGGTCTTGCACCTGAGGTGAGGCAACCTCCAATATCAATGGAATCTAGGGGATAGAGGAGGTAGATTTAGATGACATGTAAGAAAGAAATTCTTTACTATGAGGGTGGTGAGGCACTGAAACAGGTTGCCCGGAGGACCTGCTGATGTCTCATTCCTGGAGTGTTCAAGGCCAGGTTGGATGGGGCTCTGAGTAGCCTGGTCTAGTGGAAGGTATCCCTGTCCATGGCGCAGGGGCATTGGAACTAGATGATCTTTAAGGTCCGTTCAACCCTGGCCATTCTATGATTCTATAACGATAGTCTAATAGTGTTAGTTGTACCAAATCCAAAGTTACTGTGAAACATCTGTTTTATTGATTTGTTTATAAGTGATTATTTGGTGAACAGGCATAAGTAAACAATTTTTGGACAGGCTTTTTGAAATGATCCCACAGTCTTTTGTTTATGCTACCCATTCATTCAGCTGACAGGAGAAAAGAAGTTCTCCCATTTACACTTTCTGGACCAGCATGCATACCTTACTGCCACAGTGGTATGTGGTTTCACATGCTGCTCAGCTGCTCTTTTGGATTTTGACTGATTCTAATTTTTGTTCTTGTGTTTATTAACATAATACAGAGCTCCATTAGGAGGGATGGCTCAAAAAGTGGTTTTGAGGGATGCTTAAGTGACATCTACTCTTTCTAGTTTAACAAGGACGTGCTCGTTAATTCAGGTCCTGGATTGTGCAAGTAATGAAATTACATTATTATTTGGATCTTTAAGTTCAAATAATTATCTGTGTTCAAAATTATTTTTAACATAACTGCAGTTGAAAGGTGCTAAATTTAAACATTCTAATAAATGAAATTATATTGTTATATGTGACTTACAGCCATAACACGTCCCAATATTATATACACTGTAATATATATACACACAGTATATTCTATACTGTATTATACACTGTGACTATATTATATATTGTATTATGAATTATTAGAAATTATTTATTATAGTTTATCATAGTAACAATTCTATGTAAATTAATAAAATTATTATCAATGATATTTTATTTTATTGTTCCATTACATTTAAACATTGTTAAAGTAAGTAATTGCAGTTAAGTGTAATTAAATATGAGTTTTATTTTACTTTACAGCTCTGAATTTATTTTGATGAGAAAGTACCATTATTCTAGTATAATAAAGCATTGTAAGGTGTTAATATTTTATATAAAATAGTTGACAGGAACAAAATATTAATAAAATGTTAGTTGTATTTATTCAGTTTTTTAGAATTAAAAACATTGAAATACTTTGGATCAGGAAGCTTGAACATTTTGGTTTTACTTTCCCAAAATTACTAGTGCATAATATTTTCACAGTGAATAAATAGTTGGTCCATAAATAAACCTTACTGTAATTCTTCCTATTGATTCACTGAAATCAAATTGTTTTTTTCTGAAATACTTTTAGTTCACCAAGCTTTTGCAAGATAAGGTTTAAGCATTCTGATGAACTACTGGTCACCATATGTAATGATTGGGCGTTTTCACGATCTGTACTAGAACTGGAAAATTCTTCAAGGGTTTACTGCTCAGATCAGCAGCTCTTCAGGACTTCTTGTTACAGAAAGAATCCTTCATTCTTCTAGTGTCATAGCTGACACTATGGCTAATATCAGGGAGCGTGAAGCTGTGGAGCTCTGAGTGTTTCCTGTGACACAGAATATGCTGCATCAACGGATGCTAATGGAAAAAAATAGGCATTCCTTAAAATTCACCATAGTAGACATACAGTTGAGTATTAAAAAAATCCTAAATTTGAAAAAAAAAGGTGCCTTTTGAATTCATAGGTATTCCATTTTGTTGCATATTACATCTGTTTAGTGACATCAGCCATTTGTATTTTATAGTGGTTTTCATCACCTTTTTTAATTGCAAATAATTTCACTGCCTTTTAGTGACATCTGCTGGAAGAAGTTGTTCCACCTTCTATTGATAAACAGGCAAGAAGAGCCCTCAGCAGTTTTGTTTCCTGAAGCATTGAAATTTTGATACAAAGCCCTTTCAGAATTGAAGTGCGATGTTTGTAGCACTACACAGTATTTCCCCTAAATCCAGATAAAACTAGAGGATTGTGTAAACAGGTTTCAGACTGATCCAAAGCTGAATCTGGTCTTGGAAGGCAAAAAAGGAAGGAAAGATAATCCACATTTAAAATTTACAGTTGATTGTATGGAGAAGAATACTGGCTAGGCTCCCAAAATATAAGCCACATAATTATTCGAGTTTGTCAGAGCTGCAACAAGGATAAATATGAGCATACAACATCTGCAGCTAACATGAAGTAAATCAAGTCCTATGCAGATTAGTCCAAATGCTCTTAAAATATGCTTGGATAAAGTTTGTGCACTATTTGTTGATTTTGTTTATTTTTGTAGGTCTAAATAGATTACTGGGAATTTCTCAAAAAAGCTGCTGTTGAAATATTCCTAATCCTAGTTGAAGTGGCAGAAATCTCTTGAGATGTGTTTGCACAAACTGCAGTTGTTGTACAAAGAACTGTACAATTCAAATAATGCATTTTGATAGTCTAGCAGGCATGGACTAAATAGCTAAAACTAATAGCTAAAACAAGTAGCAAAATATTTTGACTCCTTACAAGAGCAAGTTGTAGGGGAGGAATGCCCTTTGTGTTCCTTTGAGTTTAAATCTATCATGGATTTTCATCTATTATAGTTATATCTATTATCATAAATGTTTGGAAATTTTATTATTACTTTTCACTTTACAGGAAAACTGCTGTGCCAACTTTATGGGAATCACTAGAAGAACCTGATATACTTGATACTACTGAGTTTGAATATTTATTCTCCAAAGACAGCACTCAGGAAAAAAGAAAACCATTATCAGAGACTTATGAAAAAAAAACTAAGGCCAAAAAGGTATTTATTGGGGGGGAGTTGTTTGTTGGGGTTTTTTTTGTGTGTGTTATTGTTTAGTTTTTCATTTTGAGAAAACTACCTTTTAATTTTTTGGGGTCTTTTGGAGGAAGAACAGACAAGCAAAATGGGTGGCTTGCTGATTCAACTCTTGCTTGAGAATGCGAGGTTATTCTTTACTTTGGAAGGTTTCTTGCCTTTGATAATGAAAGTTTTGTATTCCAGTGAGGTAGAAAAAGTATTGTGTAGGAGAACTGAATGGAAGTTCCAGTTCATATTGGAAAGTTCCAATATTTCAGGCCATTAGTCTGCTCTTGAACTGATTTATAATTAACACCTGTCATTAAGTTACTCTAGCAAACCTCTCTTTCACTGAGATTAATGTTATTGGAAAAATAAAGTATAAAGAGACATTTTGAATAAGGAATGCCAAGTATTTTTTTTTCTGGTATAGATGAAGAGTTGTGTCAGGAAGGGACAGGACAATCATGTCTTTAATGGTCACAGCTACATGCAGGAGGTATGTCATTGCTGTAGGGCAGGTATTGTCTGCCTCAGACATGATCCACTACAGAGAGAATGTGCTGATAGGAAAAAGAAATGGCATTACTAGTATTTGCTTCCAGAAAAATTCTAGGGTGAATAATAATCAATACTGTTTTCCTGAAACAGCATGGTTACGTGTCAGAAACTATTTAAACATATCGTGTATCATAAATCTCTGAGTTTATCTGCTTGGAACCACAAGAGGGCACTTTGCATGTGAGCTGTGCTAGCTACCTTTGATTTTATAATATAGAGAATGTGAAACACACACACACACACACACACACATAAATATATATATATATACACACACACAGGTTGGTGCAATCAGATCTGTCAAGACATCTTGATCATAAACTTCCTGTATTGCGTCTTAACACAATAGCTAATGAGAAGTGTAAGTAAGGCTGTAGAACTTATAAAATTCAAACTGATGCGATGCAAGAAGTAAAAAATGAAAAATGGGGCTATGCTGGCATTTGTAAATACAGCCCAAAGAAATAATTGCTACAGTCCTTCAAATATTAGCTTGAAGTTGGACAGGAATATCTCTGTGAGAAATGTTTCAACATATTTTACTTGACAGACGCTTCAAGTGTATGTGATATTTTAGTAGCAGCTATATCCATAAATCCCATTAGTTCCCATCTCATCCCATTTATGATGCTCTATTTCTAGCATTTATTTCATAAATTTACCTATTTTAGAAAGAAGTATTTAATAGAAAATACAGATTTCTAAATAACTTAGAAGAATATAACCACTGTGAAGAATGTAACCAATGTAACTTTAATGTAGAGATAAGTGCTTTTGTATTTTAAAATCTCAGCAGTTAAGGAAGTAGACTCATTTCTCCAGATGGGCGACAGCAAAGCAGGTACAGGATTAGGCCTGTATCCTGAAAGATGAAATTGTATTTTTCCTTGCTGCTTTGTAAACCAACCTACCTATTACAGCAGCATGATTTTTTAATGATCTCTCTTGGCTTTATTCAAAATTGAATTGGATAATAGTTACAGAAAATAATTATATAATAATAAATACCAATTTTTTGAGCAAGTGTATTGTATTGCAAAGATATCTTCATTATTTATGTCACTGTTTGAATGATTCTGGGTTTGTATTAAAGGTAAACTTACTGTTTTAAGACAAGGGATATATTTCCTGAAATGAATGAAATGAAAAAGATTCCTTTAAAGTACTGTGTGAAAATACAAACACAAATTTCGTAAGAGATAAATTAAGAATAATATCTATTGCTATGTCTTTAGTTTGGTAAACTGATAGGATTATGATCATGGTGTTAACAAACTGTGGGCTTTCCGTGAGAGTTTAAAAACTTGGGGTTAGCAGTATTCAACTTTCCATCATTTGGTCAATTTAAAATTTAGAATTTAAACAAAATTTTAATTTTCTGAGTACAGAAGCATTTTCTTTTTGTATATCATGTCTTTTTACCTTTGTCTGTTAAACGAGTCACAGTAGCAGCTGAATGGTTTTACAGACAATTGGCCCTCTTAGATGGTCCTGTGTTTTTCTTTGTCTCTCTGAAAGCCCAGATCTGTGCAGGCTGGCTCTAATGGATCACTCTTGGTGGACTGCAAGCAATATAGTAGTGGAGAAGCATTTTATTTACTTACAGGAAGGTTTATTAGTAGATAGCAACAGAGAGCTCCTGTAGGTCAATATAAAGCTGTCTGTTCTGCTGTGTTTATTTCTGGTTTGGGGTTTTTTTTCTTGACTCTCAACCTTTCTTGCCTTTTTTCTAACAATTATATCTAGTGACTAGGGTTTTAGCAACAATCTTTTTCTTTGCTTCAGTACAGAAATTTGTGCTTGTCTGGTCCTAAAAATGGTACAGTATATGGGATTGTATAGTCTTAAAAGTTAAGGTCTTATAGGTTAAAGATGATTTCTACAGACATTGTGAAACAGTTATGAATCTTATGAGGTTCATCATATATTACAATTTTTGGCTGATGCTGTGTCATTTTGTATTTATTTGTAAATTTCTTTTTCATGTTTTATAAAAGAGCCTTCCAGAGCAAGATAGGGGAACAGCAATAAAATCTGAAGTTGTAGTTTGTGTTTGGAATACTTAATCTGTTTTGTTTAATGATACGTGTTAGGGTGGACCCATTCACTGCTTAAATCACTTCTCTGCACAAACTCTGCCCTATTTCATACCATCTTATGCAAATTAAGTTCAGCATCCTTCGTATTTAGCAAAATTACAGACCAATAGGTGGTGCAGGACTGCTTATTAAAACATGACTATCTAATACTTTTCTCCTTGAATGAGAATTACATCAGTGCCTCACAATCAAGTTCCTTATGTAACTGGAAATAAGATTTTATCTTCTGAATTAGAGGAGAAGTTAAATTTCTCATTTAACTAGGCTTTATAAAATTAAGAAGACTAACAGTAGCCTGTTGAATTATTACATCTTTACCATTTATTGACATTTCTCTTGCAGTTCCACATAAAACAATATTATTCAATTTATTCTCAGAATCATTAGTTTTGTGAAACTACTTGAAATGATCATGCTTAGGCCATGAAATTAATGCTTCTGTGAAAAACATATAGAAATTTCACTTTGTTCCATTCTTACCCATTTGTTGACATTTGTAGGCACCTTATGGCGAAACAGATTAAAAAATTCACAGTAAGCTGTGCTTTTTTTGCTTACAGCTGATAGACATCTGCCATTTTCATCCAGAAATATCTAAATGTTGTCCTATATAAGCCGCAGCAGAGGAGGCTTAGTGTGGACATTAGGAGGAATTTCTGCACAGAAGGGGTGATTAGACATTGGAATGGACTGCCCAGGGAGGTGGTGGAGTCACAGTCCCTGGAGGTGGTTAAGAGAAGACTGGACATGGCACTCAGTGCCATGTGCTCGTTGACTGGGTGATATTCAGTCATAGGTTGGACTTGATGGTCTTGGAGGTCTTTTCCAACTTAATTGATTCTGTGATTCTGTATAAATAGAACAGATGGTCTGTTTTCCATTACCATTTGGCAGGTTATGCTCAGAAGGGAAACTTCTGAGTATATATTCATATTATAAACACTCTTACGTATATAATGTAATTACAATATAATACATAATTTCTAAAATAAATATTTATAATATATACTATATTTATATTTATACATATACATGCAGTGTCAAAATGGGAGAAGACATGAGGACTTGGTGTGCTTCTGTGCTGGTTGTAGTTACTTTGATATTTTCACTTATTTCTTCAAAAATGAAATACTAACTCTGCAGCCGCCACCTATTTGCAAAAGGCTTCAAATGTACTGAAGTACAAAAGCTTTCATGTATCTGAGATTTGGTCTGAAAGACAAGGATAAGCACTAAGCTAATGCAGTTAACCACCAGGTTAATACAGTTAAGGATACTCAGCTACCTAAAAATAAGATGGGGTACAACTGACTAACTGACTGGGTAATTATTTAGGAGAAAGGGTCTTGCCATTATAATGGCTCACAGGAGGAACACGAATTGTCAAATTGGGGTACTACCAAAAGGAAAAACAGAACTCCGATAGATCACTAGAAGTATTGCTTGCAAGACAAAACACTCAGCCATGTCTCAGTTAGGAACTGCATCTAGATTTAGGCACTACAGTCCTTCATTTAGAAAGTTTGCTAACTGTAAAGAGTCAATAAGAGGGGGAGTGGTGAAAAGTGTAGAAGTAGTCCCTGAGAAAAGAATTGAATTATTATGATTATTTGGTCTAGAAAGGAGAAGGTTGATTGGGATGCAGAGTAAGTGTAACCAAGTGCATGCAGCTGCTGCAAAGAAAAATTATGAAAAGGTTTCTAAGAGTAAGGATACCAATGGAATGCAGAAGAGTTTTGGCTAAGGAAATTGTGCTTCTCTATTGGGAGATCTTTAGGAAAGTTTGTTTAGAATGATACACGTATAGTTGATACTGTCCTGAAGTGCAGAAATGCTATGGATGACATTTTGAGTGCCTTTTCAACATATTGACACTGTTAATCAATTAAAAGGCATGAAGCCCACTTTCTGTCCGTTGTCCTATGGATGGAAACAGCTGGCTATCCTTTTTTCAAGAGAAGAAGCACTTTCATAATTCCCAAATTTGTTGCTTTCATGCCTGACAAAAAAATGACTCACTGAGTTACACAGTTTCTAAAGGCTTCTAAGTGGGGGGAAAAAAATGAAGGGAAATTAAGAACCTTCCAGCAGCAATGGTGATATAAGTTCTTAAAGGACTGCATAGAGAGTGATTTAATTTATTTTTAGAAATATAATAACTTCTTTTGGAAAAATATAGCACATTCAACTGATAGTGATACACTGTAAAAATAATATAGGTTAAATGGAAGTCAGATACTTTCTAGTACTTTCTGGTGCTTTCTAGTGAACTTATATATACTTGGAGTTATGGTAATGCTTATTTGGATTTAGAAGCTCTGAAAAGTGTGTGGCTGCTCATGCTTCTTTGATTATCCATCCGTTTGGAAAATTTAGCAGCTTTGGAAGAACTTATTTTTTTCCAACTCCACATCCTCTGAAATAATTCATAAAACTCTTGTTTCTTGTGAATTTATCTTCTCTGCAAATATGCAATCTTTTATTCAAAGGTCTACAGTATTATGTAGATAATGATAAAAATTAATATTCCGGGTGTTTACATATGTCTTGAGAGCAGAATTTGTCTTTTCTGGTTGGGAGAATTTACTGGCTAGAGCAAAATAATGTGCAATATATTTAAATATTAGAATTATAATTCTATCACAAAAATTTTTTGAATGATAAGATTAAATTCATTATAATCTTATATGACGTAATGCAGTGCAGTGATTTTTTGGAGGTGATGTGCATGAAATGGAAAAGAGATAATTGCTAACTTTCCCAGAGACTCTAGGTAGATAAATAATATATAGAAGGAATGGGATTTATTTCACAGTTAGTTCTGAAGTGATTGAATCTATAGCAAGTAAATTTGCAATTTTTAGAAAAAACAAAAGTTCATTAGCACCTAAATATGAATCAAATAAATTTCTTTCTGATTTTGGCTAATTCAGTTAGCTTAATATAAATGTGTAAGTTACTGGTATGGTGCATCTTGATAATATCCATTGGATTTAAAACTGTTTATGCCATGTAAAGTGTTGGGGCCTTTAGTTAACCTTTTTCAAATGCTTGTAGGTGGTCCCATTTTTAATATTACTAAGAAGTTCCAGCTGCTTGGAAATCAAGAAAAAGAAGGGCTAGATCCACCAGTTTATTTTAGTTCATAACTTCAGTTTAGGTATTGATTCTGTTGGACATTTAGACTTTAATTGTCTTTTGAATATGACTCATATTTTGAACTTTTTTTAAAGCATCGCTGACATGCTTGTAAAAGTGCATCTGTCAATCTAGACTGTGTTCATCATAACTTCTTTATTTTCTTACGCTTTGATTTCACATGGAACATTCTGGACATATGATTTCTGCATCTGTTCTATTTTCCATTGACACTCAATTAAAAATATTTATCTAGGAATGTATGATCTCTTTAGAAAAGCAAATTTTAAGTTCTATTTGCTAAAATATAAATGGACTTAAACTATGAAGTTTTATGTACCAAAAATGTTCAACTGTAAGTAGATTCAGTACAGTACCATTAAGGTCCATAGCTGCTTATGAAAACAATGGAAACAAAAAACAATTAGCATTAAACTGTAACCTATTTTTCTGGAAGATAAAACCAACCAAAAACCCAAACCCCATCATTGTTTCTGGAAGGACTCTGCTTTTATAGATTTGAATATAATCTGAGTGATCTAACCTCTTTCTCAGGCTCTGAAAGTCTTCTATAGATATTTTCATGTCAGATGAAGGACTGAAGTATTATATGCAGACAATTTTGCTTTCACTCATTCCATGTTAATTTATCTTGTCTGTACATATCCATGCAAATTTTTAAGCTGATAGGCACATGTTATTGTTTTCAAGCCATAGTTTCTCCCTTTCCTGTTAAATTTGCAGAACCAAAATTCTTGTATTACCAAATAGAAGAAAGGCAGAATTTGGACATATATTTTGGGACGAAATAAAAGACGTGATTCACTATGTATTAATTCTCTCTAATTCTGAAAAAGGGATTATTTAGAAAAGAACATTCCTTTGCTGCGATTTATTCCATATGCATTCTGTAGCTCCATCGCTAAACTTAACACATATTTTAAAGTTGCGTTAGTTTTTCCAATATATTTGAGCACTTGTTAGTAATTTATGCTCAAAAACTCAAGTTATTTTCTACATCTTTTCAAGAAACAGGATAGTTGGATGTTTGTGATGCCACTCTGTCTTCATCTTACAAAACAAAGAGTAAATGTCAAGTAATTTGTGTCAGGTGTATACTCCAAATGAAAGTCCATCAATCATTTTTGGCCCTTTAGTGCAACGATTATCATTTCAAAGACGCAGGAGGACATTAAAGATAATGGCTTTTCTGTTGTCTATTATCTCTAACAGACTTCACATAATTATTAACATGTGTTCTCATTTAAGAAGAGTGTCAATATTTTGAGTGAATTGCATTTTTTTAACTGAAAGGGATATGTCTGTCAGCAAGTTTTTTGTCCATCTAACTAAATGAGGAATTACAATTAATGAATTTTGTGTTTCCACAAGAAGGGCAGATATTGCAGAAAATGTTGGAAGCTTTGCAGCGTTGAAACACAATGACTGTCTTCAGCTGTCTGCATAAGATAATAAACAATGTTCGAACTAAAGCAGAAGTAGTAAAATGCTAGTGCATGCTTTTCCGATGCACTCTCACTTTCCTTTTATATTTTGTGGTATGCTGAGAAAAATCACTGACATTTCCTTGTTTATCACAAAGCTCTGCAGTCAAGTAGAATATAGAAAGTATCCATAAGGAGTAAATATCTATTTTGTGGCTTTGTCTAATTTTCACAGTTTTGATAGGAGTAAAGATACTGAAATTAGTTTCTTACTAGCTTATTTTGTACCTCCTGTTTTAGCCTGAGGAATTGCCATTTGTGTGTCCTTTAGTAAAAGGCTAAAGATAGTGGGGTTTTTTAAGCTAATAAAATTGTAAATAGAATTCTGTCTCCTAAAATATTTTAAAAATGATTCATCCATGTGAAATAAGAAATAGTTAAACTTGGCACTCCTCTGAGTAGGAATAGAAAGATGCCTAGTCTTAAGCTTCTGAAATTTCATTGGTAACTCTTTGAGTATTTATGTAGAATGGCTTGAGGGGCATGATCTTTGGCTTCTTGTGCATAATCTTCTGTTTGAACAGGGTTTCAGCAGTCTACTTATGGGCCCAGGCGGTTGACTCACTGTGAAAGTTAATGAGTGGGAATAGGGGGAAGCACTGTGATATACAGGACAGCTCTTTAGCTTATGGCTTCTCTCAGTAAATTTAAATATTGTGGAAAGAATCCGTGCACCACCAGGAGGAAGGATTTAGCTTTTAATCACTAAAGTAAACTGAGTCTCTTCAGATTTCAGCACCAGTAAGTGTCCTGGACAGAATGTAGACATTGCAGTTAGACAAAACAGTGAAGTCTGGTTTATAGTATTCAATGAAATACATTTCTGCCTATGTTAGAGAAACACCTTTTAATGGAAATGACAGAATAATTTACAAATGTATTCAAGCTTCAGTATATCTTCACTTTTAAATTAGATGATAAATATTTGAAATATTTATATTTACTGTACACTTGTGTACAGCAAATCAACTAACTTAATAACATTAAAAAATAGGGAAAAACCACACAGAGCAAATCATGTTATGGATCACTGATGTAAATGAATTATCACCAGCAGTCACAATTTTGTCACTAAGCCAGAATGATACGTTCATAGTCTGGAGAAGCAGCAGGCAGTTGGCAAACCCCACCTGCTGACACAGCAGCATCAGCTGGCATCAGCTGGATTTTAGCTGCTTACCTGTCACTGCCAGCTACAAGGAAGTCCCAATATGCTGAGAAGTGATCAGTTATTTGTCTTTTAAAAGCATAGACTAAATAGTTCAGTGCAGTCTTTACAAACTTTCCTTTTGATTGCCTTATGTTTTTATTGGACTAAAAAAGTGCCGATTTTTTTGTGTCTCCTTTCTATTTGGAATTCACGCACATATTTAATTCCCTCTCAGTGACTTTCCCAGAATAGCTGTAATTTGGGACAAAATTAGTATCTCTGAAAATTTGTTCTCTGTTTTACTACTGATTATATCTTTAGATGCAATATTTTACAAGGTGCACATTATTTCTAAAAATCTGTGATAGAAGTCCTATATAATACTTAACGTTATAACTATCGGTTTGGAATAGTTTTATGCCCAGTTTAAACTATTCTGTTGTCTTTCTCCTCCACTTTTGCTGCCTAATGAATAAAGTATTAGCCTTCAGTTACTTGGTTGAAGTTGTTTTAGGTAGTCTGTGTCTAGTTTGATGCCTGGTAATTGTGACCATGTGTACATTTGTCTAAAACGCATGTGAACATACAGTCAGTTGCCATTTTAGAACATGAATCTCCAGTTTAGCTTTAAAACATACATAGGGTCTTCTTTAATTTCTTTTTTCACTTTTTCTTTCCTTTTTTTCTTTTAAGGAGGAAGTCTTGCTTAGCAATGTATGTGAACTAGTTTGATCGTATTTGGAGAATATATTAACACTAAAAAAATACTTCAGTAGAATGATTTCAAATGTCATATTATCTGCAACAGCTATAGTCTGGAAAGGTTTTGCCTCAAACTAGGCATGTCTAATGGGGTTTATGACAACCTATGAATTTGCCCTGAACAAGGTCAACTTGGAGGTCAGTGAATGCTATACAAATTGCATACTACACAACCCTGTAATTATCCCTGTAAGAAGTTAATGTGCTTCGGAGTTCAGCAAATTCATGTAAGCTTCAGAAATGACCATGATAAACCATGCAGTTAGTTACATTTGCTCAGTTAGCAGGATGTGATGCTTCTGCAGTGTTCATTTAAGGTAACTTGTAGCCAAATTGTCTTGTGTACTTGTGTACTCAGGAGATAAAGAACCTGAATTCTTTGTCATTTGAAGAAAACAATTTTAATAATATTACTTTCTTAATATCCATCTTACATGCCATACATATAGGCAGAGAAATCTCTCAGGATAGATTTTGCTTCAAATTTTGCCAGAAAATATACAATATCTACGTTGACATAAGTTTATTAAATTTTGATTTCCTAGAAGAGGGGCATAAAATATCAGTCAAATCTTTGCTGAAAACAGCATGTGTTCCAACTTGTTATAAATAAGAACTAACTATCGTTTCTCTTTTCCTGTATTTGTCAACACATCTACTTTTGTATAGGTGAATGACTAAATAGTTGCACAATTAAATATTCCTAAATCACATAAAACATGGGAAATGTTTGTATGAGTTAGTATAAATTTTTTCAATTAACTGTCTCTAATGTGAACATCTATAAAAATATTACAGGAATAAGAGATAACAATTACTTAAAGTTTTTAACATTACTAAATATCAAAATATTAGTGTCACACAAAAATTAAAATTAAATTTGGAAATAGATTAAATATTGTTCAGATACTAAGAATCTGAATTTAAAACTAAAAGCTATTAGTTTTAATCTTTCATATGAGTTAGTATTTTTAATAGTTCTTGTTCATCAACACTAGGAAATAAAGATGACTGCTTGGATCTGAACACTTCTAAGAACTTGTGTCTGTATTGCATTTTGTGATGTGCTGCTGTCATATCTTCCTTATGATATAAATCAGAATCACAAATAACAATAGTCCAAACACTGTGGGAAATTTGGTTTTGACATTTCTAATATCAGAACTACACTTCCAAAAGTCTGATGGTTTACTTTACTTTATTTATGGACTGATCCACATCATTGTCACTAATTTCAACCAACCAAAATAACTTCCTTAAGGTTTCCCTTTCTCCTTTTATTTCTTCTCCCCCAGCTGACATCTGAAAATATTACAATCTGAATGTCAGTATATTATACTATCAAGTGTCGGTTACCCAAAATGTGAACAAAATCCTCAAATCCCTGTGAAGTGTCAACAATGTGGGATAAGCACATTCAGACAAGAGTGAAAGAAATACTTTCAGTAGTGCCTAGTTTTCCAGAAATAGTGTTGAGTGGGCACAAAAAGACAATTCTTCAATTCCTCATGGTCAGGAGTTGATCCTTTGTTAAAAAAGTAGACATAAATGTGTTCACATTGAAATGTAAACTAGCAGACAAGCTAAGGAACTTGGGATGTCATCATGGCTGGGCTTTGCGAACGAAGATTTGGGAAGGCTCTATCCACGTTTGTTACAAGCACGCTGGTGGCTTATGAGGCCAATACGAGATAGACACATCCGATTGCAAAAGGCACAGCAGAAAGACTCCTTAGGTGGTATGAAAGACTCCTTAGGTGGTAAGAAAGACTCCTTAGGTGGTAACTTGGGATGTAGAGTGTCTTAAATAATTCTCAAATTTCACCTTAAGAAGAAGGGGGAAAAACTATATTCCAGAATAAATATCCTATGTGCCTTTTATTTTCCACCTGTTTAATAGCATCCTACAAGTAAGAAGTGATGTTCTTTACTAGACCTGGTGATAATTCAGTCTTATGTTCATAAGCTGTTTGTTAAGGTGCAGAGCATAAAGATAAGATGAAGGTCTTACTACCACATTTAGTTAATAAAATGGTTTGATGTTCGGAGAAACATTGAATTCAATTCACGAATTAGCTTCTGTTGTTAAAGTGAATGAATCCTTTGTAGGGTGTTCATTTGATCTCAGATCATTTTGCTTCATCTTTCTAGATTACCAAATTGTTGGATGGAAAACGGTCTCAAACCGTAGGAATTTTAATATCGAGTTTGCATCTGGAGATGAAGGATATTCAACAAGGTAAGTGTGTCTTACACTTAGTATATTGTATTTCCTTGGATATTTTGTCATAACCCTCAGAGAATGTCTTACATTACAGATTGTGCTTTGAATATAGTCCTCTATCAGAATAATAATTTTTCCAGTATATTCCACTATATGTAAAAGTTCCACCTAATAATCAGAATTGAATTTAGGTACAAGTCCTTCTGTAGCATTCCAGTTAGCATATCATTTTCAGTTCATTATTTTCATATTTCTCCCCTGCAGTTCCCTGCTTTTTCTAAAGCAAGTCCTCCATCAAAAAAATTGAATGGATGGCTTATAAATAAATCTTTAGGTCTTCAAACATGCAGTCTTTATTTGTTTAATGTTTAAATTTTGCTTCATTAGCAGTGTAAAGTACATCCCCAAATTATGTTACCGCATAACAATCAGAAAGAAAATTACTGGATGGCATTTTTCAAAGAGTAAAGCTACTCAGTGTGTAAATTCCCTTACTGGTAGACATTATTTGAGTTTGCTAGTACAACTGTAGAGAAATACAGATTTTTCAGAACACTGAAAAATGTTGAGAGTCTGCTTATGTTCTGGATTTAAAAAGATATTGTTTAAGGATATTGTTTATTTCTTTTTCACATTAAGAAAAGGAAAATATTCACCATTTAAAACAACTGCTGGAAGAACTCAAGTTGATGTCTCCTTTTTTGCTATTGTTTTCTCTCCATCACATGCAAATACTGGGTAGGGTGTTGAGATGCTGCTGGCATTGATTATTATTAATTTCAAAAGAGCCTTTGAGCATCTAGCACTTTAAAAGCAAAAGGGCTTACAGATGTCTCTTGGGATGCAAGGGAATAAGGAAAAGAAGGAATAACTTTATGCCTGCCAGTATTGTGTGAAAGGTATCAGAATGAGATGGAAAAAAACTGCTGTTACTAAAGGTCTGAATAATTTGCTGGCAGAAGTTACAGCAGCATAGGGATACGATAGAAACTGCATTATAAAAACCGGGTAGTATTCTTAAGTATCTTCAGAGATGGTTTTTATTACTTTTTATTTTCCATGCCATAATGTTCTACTAAAATAGAACATCTCTATCTCTCTCTTAGTTATTTGCTATACTCCTATAGCCAAATTTAAGAGAACATAATGACTCAAATATTTGGGTATGTATACATTAGCATTTTTAGCTTGAATCAGCAGTGCGCTTTTGAATCATATTTACCAGTTGTCCCCTTTGCTGTATTTGCATTGCAAAGCAATGCAGAGCAGTTTCAGAGTGCACAAACATCCTTCAGACTTGAGATTTGCTTTACGAGAGTGCTAGTGAACACTGAATCCTCAGCATCAGCTGTTGCTGTCTACAAATCTAAAAACTACACTACTTGCAGGTGTAGACACATCTAATGTAGTCCTACAAGTTTAATGAAAATTAGGGTGTTGGGACAAGAAAGACAGCAAAACAAGTGCTGTCACTGAAGAAAAGTTTATAACTCATCACCCTCTCTAGTCTGAGGTAGCAGGTGACTGGCCTGTCACCACATGTGTTGCTCAAGGAGGCAATAGGATATGCTGTCTCTTGCTTATGGAAAGAGGTAGGAGTTACAAACAGAATTTGGGAATACTGTTACAAAATACAAAACAGGATGAGTGATTCTGATAAAAATCTGTGTTCAGTGACTACCTAGGGAAAAAACCCCAGTTCACAAGACTAAGGGAAAACATTGTTATATAGAGGGGACCTTTAGAAATGCGTACAAATATGAAGACAAAAGTGGAATTATCTTGTTTCTCTTATAGTGTGTGTTTGTCCCATAGCATTTTATGTAATTTAAATCTGTATGCAGTCCTGCCTGTCAGCAGAAAAATTATTTGAAGCCTACTGTAGTCAGTGCACTGGATGAAAAAAATTCATAATAGGCTAAATGGCTCATGATAACACCCAACCAAAAATGCATGTGATCATAGGGTCATGACTGTCAAAGATTGTGGTTTTTTTAATTACAAAGTGAAGTTACTAAGAGCTACCTCTAAGAAACATGCAAATTAAGCACTCATCTCTTTTTTCAAACCAATTTTCATGGCCTGATTCAGTACATGAAAAACAGGGGAAGGTTAATGGTCTTTGACCACTTGCAATGGAGAATGGAGAAACTTGAGGCAAAAGAAAGTAAAAAATTAAAAGAAAATATTTTATTTCAAGTTTTTCTGACAGTGTTTGTTGAAATGTTATGTACAAATGAATTTACTGTCTATGTATAGTATATCGTTTGCTCTACTGTATGTAGCAGTTACAGAAATAAAGAGAAAAACTCAAATAAACTGCCATGTGCATACAGATGCATGCAAAGTTGTAGAGAAGACAAAACAAGAAATCATGAGAAAAATTACACTGTCCTTTAAAGTAGTGTGAGATTTCTGCATCTATAGGATTATGCTCTCAAAGTACATAACTTCACAGCATATTCTGTAGATAACTTGGCAGCGCAAAACAAGCAAGTGACCATGTCTGGCACTCAGATGCTTCAGTTTGCATCTGACGATGAGCCAGCTGCCACACTTCAGGAAGGGAATCTTCCACACGTGTTGGTTTGAGAGAGTGAAATGCATCCTTTGCAGATAAGTTTAAATTCATTCTGTGTCTGAGTATAGTCTAGGGAGAAGACAATGTAAAACTGAATAATTATTTTGAGTAGTGTTGGTATTATATGATGCAGAGGAAAAGTTGACATTGTCATGCTGCACCTGTCCTAATATCTTTTAGATAGGTGGGAGAGGAGAACAAATCCTAGGTCCTGCAATGTTCTCAGAACACTGGTGAATCTGGTACTTGTGAGAATAGTATAGTTTTTAGTTAGACCACTATTAATACTATTCATTTCCTGAGCAGAAGAAGCAGGCAGAAAATCTGTCTGACTCAGTATGCTATATTGGATCTTTATATTGAAAAGACAAATAGCAATAATCAAATTGTGCGTAGGTTTGAGATTATTTTTAAGGCTCCTTCTCCATATTTTTTTAAAACCTTTAAAAAGAAGAGGTGAGGAATAGTGGAGATCAGTTGTTAGGTAAGGGACATGCTTTAACAGTACACACTTAGAGAAGTAATCTCCATTTTGTATTAATCCACTTTTATCTTTTCCTGTCACTGTTCAGCTGAAATCTTACAGCTTGAGAGACAAACTTGTGGCTCAGGACTATTTGTGTGGCTTTGCTGTTGAAATATTACAACTCGCTCCACAGTGAGGTGATTCAGTTCTGTTTGTAATGGGAAATGCTGATTAGAACTGTATATGAAAACCCTCTGTGGGCCCTTGGTCCAGCTTTTTACAAGGCAACGTTCCACTCGCTGAGACAGTTCCAATATAGTAGCTAGCAATAGTAGTGCACTGGAAAAACATGATAATGCTCTTTTCTGCAGTGTATGTCGTCTGTGCTGGCTTTCCGTGAGCTACTGAGATCTTTGTTCAAGACTTAACTGGCAAAATTGTGGGGAGGCCCAGATGAGAAAACTTTTAGTTTCGGAATATGGGATGTTAATAAAATGTAGATGCCTATGTTCAAAGGAGTAATTCCCCCAAATCCTCCCTACCTCCACAGCACCTGCGTTTTGCCACTAAAATTGTAGGGCATCAGAAGTTCCACTTCTCTATATTGCTGGAAATATTTCAGTAATACCCGTAATTTCCATCAGGACACATTAACTAGGTGGTCTGCTGGTATACATGGTGGTGTATTTTCCGTGGGATTAATCTGTAAGATGCAGTAGATCACACCAGCTGCACACCTTATAGCTTATTGTACTCTTTGTGGTAGTAAAGTGCCATATTACTCCCCGCAGAACAACTACAGGCTTTGTTGGTACATTTGCCAAAGCAAGAGTAGCTGTGCAGTAGCACTACAATACTGACAGAACGTAGTCTGTGTAACAAAGAGGAAAACTAACACTGATCCTTAGCATTGAGACTATAGCATTGAGACTAATGCTAATTTAGTATTTTTTTTCCTAGATTTTAAGCAATTAAATATATTGTCCAAGACTCCATTTATTACATCAGAGTAACACTGGCCAAACTGTAGTAGCACGTGTGGGGACCTGGTATGTTTATTGGACATTTGGAACACTCCTGTGTTCACCAACTCTGTAAATTATCTATGCAGAAGCACATTAAGATTTGAAAATGTTAGAGAAATGTATTTGATCACACTTAGATGGGATGGATTAGAGTGGAATTTGTTAAAAAGCCTAGATCATGCCATCTGCTTTTGTAGATTCACCTTCATTGTTTTTTTGTGGTGTTTTTGTCTCTCCCGAATAGCAGAATATATTTTTATTACAGTGTCACAGTAATGATATTCTGATGGTGAGCAATGCAAAGAACTATCATGCCACAGAAGGGCACAAACTTTCTAGAAAAAACATAGTTATGATAGTATTGTACAATGTCAGTCAACCAACTGAAAAGTGTCTGACTGGTTTCTTCAGCTTAATGATTTACTTTCCATTGTCAACATATTGAATTAATTGGAGGAATGTGAACTTCAGATTAACTCAGCCAGACTGATGATCAGTCTAATAATCATTTTAATTCAGTATTATATTTCTAATCATCCTATGATTGCTGTGTGGTCTTCGTCTGATGAGAGATCATAGCAGTTATATAAATAGGTTACATTTTCTTAGTGCAGTTTATAGTTTACAGCACATATGAACTTTAGAGACCAGTATCATTGTTAACCAGGCACTTTCTTAGCGTCTGAAAGACTATGTGTTATATGCTAAAGCCAAACTATTCCAAGGCAGCTCCAATTTGTGTATTAGCCATACCATGCAGCACAAGTAGTTTCTCTGTTATATTTTGGAAATACTTGTGGGTAAAGAGAATTACTTTGGAATATTTCTTACTTGCACTATGTGCAAAGAGTTTTATGGGGTTTCAGCTGAAAGTGAAAGCGGAAGTATGGATTTTAAGGGTTTAAAAACTGTTGTTCCAAAGTTGTGTGACTTTCCCACCTACACAGAACATTATATGTATGCATTCTACGTATACTGTATACTATGCATGAAGTATAGAGATAGCTGCGTACCCACCTCAGAAACTGGGAAACGGTTTTCTTTAAAATTAAATTTTCTTTAAAATTAAATCTTTTTCGGGAAAATTCACAACATACATTTTTATGAATCTCCCTTGGGCATCCAGCATGATGTGAGTAGGTTAACATTAGTGCCAGAATCTTTTGCTCATGACTTCTTTCAGGAGTTGAGCTTTCTTAGTTTTCTAAACCTACACTGTGCCCATGGTGCTTCTTTGTTATGTGTATTTTTGTGTGTTGCATGACAGTTAAATAGTGGAGAAAACCTTTAAATAAGTTTATAACATATCAATTTGTCAGAAGTAAACAAGAGTGATTTGGATATTTTAGGCAGTTTTGCCATGTAGGGATTTGTATTTAACAGTTGTTGTCATTGTCTAATTGACCAGATCGGTCACAATTTAATTTCAGTTTCCCAGTGATGGGCTACATATTCCCATGAAATCAAACCTTACTCAACAGAATGTAGAATATAAAACAATTAAATACTTCCAGGTCAAATACATGTACCTTTGGCAAGCTCTTTTTATTTAAATAATATATTTTTGTTTTATCATTAGAGAGCAGTTAAGGTGATTTCTTCATATTTCACAGCCTAATTGCCATATTAAGTGGTTTGATATTGCTGAGTATATGTAAGCTCTGTCAGCAGGACTTAAATCCTGATTTAACCAAAATGTGTTTAGTAGGAGTGAGGCTGTATATCAAAGTCAGACTTAAGACTGTTGGTATTTAAGCTTGTTAAGAGGAGATAAGTATATTTTTCATTTTAGCCTCTAAGTTCTAAAGTTGTCTGTAGACTGCACACAGTATGCTTTAAATTCTCAGCTTTTCTTTGGTTTACATTTTTGAAGTGATCAGAGTATGAGAAATCTGTGCAGCAGGGAATCTGTTAGATTCATTTTTTAAAAGTGAATTATGTTAAATACCTTTGGTATAAGTTTATATTCAAAGCAATGCTTTGTATGGGAAATGTAGTTGGCAAGTATTTTTATGTGTGCCTGTTAGTTTGAATGCATGATGCTGATCTGTTTTTTGTCCTAGCTGACGGTTATTATAGCCTAATGGGTGCAACCCTGCACTAATGATCCTTGTGTATATAAATTCTTCTTCTTGTGAGCAGACACCATAGGCCACATAAAAATGTTTGCCTCAATTTCCCTGCAAAAAAGGATCTCAGAAACCAGACTTGGCCAAGTAACAGATTTTTTAAAGGTAGAGGAACCCAATAAAATTACCAGCTTTTCACAGCATGAGTCTACTTCCTTTTGACATATTGTGAGGTGTAGGTGAAATATTCTAACTAAACTGACAGTGTTAGGAAGACAGCTAACTAGAAAGCAAGATGAAAGTAAAAATCACCAATGATGATTGATATTGTAATAGCTATTAATTGTTTTGGAACCTCTTTTGTAGATTTATGATACTTCACCTATATTACTTACACTTACGTAAGTCTCGATATAATGAGATTTAATGCAGTAAAGTATTATGGTTAAGTTCACTGTATCAGGAAGAGCATTTTGAAAAACTTACCAAGGTTCATATTAATTTTGATAATGTTAATATACATATGATTAAAAGTGGGTTTTGTTTTTCACAGAAAAATTAAGAAGCTTTTGTTCCTTTAAGTAGAAATCAAAATAATTACTTTCTTTGATCTAGCGTAATGGGGTTTTATTCAGCTGTTCAAATTCAAGTTAATTTATTCAACATACCTTGAATGTATTGTTCATGCCATATTTTTAGAGTAAGAATACCGACACCTGTGAATTTGGGGATTTCTTCCAGCTTTTCAAAATCAATGCTTCTTTTCAAAAAAATGGGCCAGTCTTCATAAAATTTACATGTTTTTGTCTTCTGCTCCAAATGTACATGGCATAAAGTTCAATCAGTTTGAGTGAAAAAAACAGAGAAGGACGAAGATATTAAAATACATAAAGATGAAATAAAGGAGGCTGTGTAGATTTTGGCAGTACTTCTGACTTCTTGGGAATGTGTCTCTACATACATTGGCATCCTAAGATGTCCAACTATCATTAAATTGAGTAATATGGCCAGATTTTTAACTGCAGGTTGTCTGCATGGACATTGCCAATTTTAGCAGTGCAAGTTGTAAATCAGAAAATATTTTCCTGGAACTCCTATACAATCACATACTTGTTCAAAGAGAGAAAATAACTCATATTAATATATGTTTCTTAACACTGATTATTATTAGTTCTGTGATTTATGAGGTTTTATTTTGTTAGTTTAATCTCAGACACTTTTTGTTTTATCATGTCACTTCAGAATGATGATTTGTTAGAACTGATGTTGAGTAGAGAAACATGGATAAGATAATAGAGCATTAAAAACCGCTTTGTGATTCTGGGGCCTTTTTGGTGATAGATCTCTGGCTAAAAATTTCAGTTAGGTGTAAAACTCTTAATATTCTAATTAAAGTGCTCTTTTTATTAAACTACTTCCTGTCATCATAATAGTTTTGTACCTAAAAAATTGACTATTAGTTATATGCTTTGCATTTCTAGTACAGGTTCAGTTTGTCTCCAATAAATTGCCTTTTCTACATAACTCTAGACAAATAAATTTCTCCTCATAAGCAGATTTCAGAATATTCTAAAATAGGGTGAATGTTGAACCACAAGGGAAGCTTCTGAACTCAGTTAAATATTTCAAAATCTTCACAATTAAATATATTGAACCGTGAAAACAATTTTCCAAGAGATTTTCCAGTCGCTTAGGTTCTTTTGAAGTTACATTGAATAATACAGAAGATAGTGCAACTCTTGAAACTGTCTTACAGGAGACATCTCTTAAATTCAATCCCTAATGACTTTTCTTTAAACAAAGATTTTTGTCAGTTTCAGTTGTTCAGGCTTTAGATTTGGTTACATGCTTGAGCTTTTTTTGAATCTTTGCAGTAGGACAAAAATAGTTGGAGATACTGCTTTTTTTCACTGATACTGTTTTCTCTATAATTCTTTACTTCTAACCAAGGTGTAATGTCAACAGACAGAATCATAATTGACAAGCAGAATTTTAAAGCATTCTAAATGTCACTGGACCTTTTAATAAAATTAATTAGCCTGCCACAGGGAAAATTTACTAGCCTGCTGGTAAATTTCACAATGTAAAATCATGGGGTAGGTGGTAGAGCAGGCGAAAGCTTATTACTTTTAAATAATTATTTAAAGATGTGTGCCTTGCCCCTTTCAAACATGGATTGCAAATGCAGCAAGAGCTTTTAAAATCTTCTAAATTCGGAAGCAGTCAAATTTCCTTAGAAGAAATATAATAAAATTAAAATCAAAAGTTATCAGGTAGTAGCTAATGATGAGTCAGTGGTTACATGGAAAATTGAGGCCTTAAGCTTGATTTTTTGGGGATTAATGTTTTCAGTAATATTTTAACATAAGTCATGAGTTCAGAAATTGTGCCCAGTCCCATTATGGATCTCAAGGAAAAGCTGATTTCAAAAAATTTAAACATCCACAGTTATTTCCATTCCGTTGTACATCTCTTAGCTTCCTGGAATTTAACATCAGAGTGCATTAGAAAGCACAATGAAATAATTCCATTTAGTTTTCAGAAGAGAACCAATACTTACCTAAGTAATGGGATTTTCAAATGTTGGAAGCACCTAGTGTCATATTCCAAACTTAGTCAAATCTGAAGCTAAGATAGGAGAGATTTTGAGACTTCTCATTTTTGGTAATCAGGCATAATTAATCATCAATTATTTTGCAAGTTGCAAATTTTGCAAGTTTGTTGACTTGTCTACTTCCCAAGATGGCTAACTCCAAGACAAGCATATCTCCCTGATCTCCTGTACACCTAGAGAGACCTAAATACCCTAACTCTCAATTCCTTCCTATCCAGCCTTCTAAGCTAACAGGAAATCTGTGCTGTTCATTGTCATTGTACACAATCAGCTGAGTACTTGACTGGTCATATCTTTGACTGCTGAGTGTATTAGAGGGGGACGGTAGAACTCTATTCTCCTAAGACAGACTTTATAGAATATTCTTCCATGAGTGCTGTGATTTGAAGTTAGAACAAAAATAAAACACTGAAAATAGTAAAATACAAACTGGATACAATATGTCCTTTAGCTAGGTTAGAACCCTTTAGTACATTTCTCAGGAAAAAGAATTGAACTCTTAAGTATGTTTTCTAGCATCTAATTTGTGTTTGTATTCTATGCAGCTATACTGTGCGTTGATGACTCTGTAGTAGATCTAGAAACACTGGAAGCACTATATGAAAATGTAAGTAAAGACGGGGCAACGATGTGGTTAATCACAATAGTATTTCAGACACAGAATAAATAAAGTTCTATTTTATGTTGTAATTTTAGACTACAGACCTTGTGTAGAAAAATTCTTTAGGGAATTTACCGCTAATAAAATAGGTAACATAGGGTGACATATGGAATGGAGGGACTGGAATATATGGAGCTTACAATTGGCAGTAGCACAGGTGAGAGCCTCTGGGTAAGAATTGAGGGACAAATTAAGCAGGTGTCATTGTGGGAGTCTACTAAGGACCTCTTGTCCAGGACAATGATGGTGACAAATTATTCTGTGAGGATCTTAGGGACATCTCCAAATCCACTGCCCGTGTTCTTGTGGGAGACTTCAACTTGCCAGATGTTAACTGAGAGCATCACACAGCTGGGGCAAACAGGTCCAGAAGATTGCTGAAACACCTGTATAATAACTTCATGGTACAGGTAGTAAGGGAGCTGACCAGGAAAGATGCCTTCCTTGATTTGTTTCTTGTTAACAGAGAGGGTTTTGTGAGTGAAGTGGTGATTGGTCTTGACCATGGCATGGCCACAGTGGCCACAAAGCAATTGAGTGAATTTAGTTTAATTGAGTGAATGAATTTAAAATTTAAAATCTCTGTTGACGGAAGGATAAGTGCCAACAAAACCTCAGCCCTGGACAATGAGAGTGGACTTCAGGGTGCTCAGGAAAGTAGTGAATAAGTCGACTGGGAAAACGCTTTTGAAGGTGCTCTGGTCCATCAGTGCTGATCACTTTTTAAATATCACCTCTTTAAGGGCACAGGAGCAGGCAGTTTCCAAAATGTTAGATATCAAGCAGACCAGGCAGAAGACTGGTTTGACTGAACAGGGATCTTCCTTTGGAGCTAAGTCAAAAAAAAAAAAAAAGGTGTATGCCCAGTAGAGGCAAACTCATGTGGGAGGAATATAGAGATGCTACTCACTGTTGTAGGGAGAAAATTCATGCAGCCAAAACTCAGCTGGAGTTGAAGCTGGCCAGAAATGTGGGGGACAATAAAAAAGAGTTTTTTAGAATATGTTAAAAGCAAAAAGGCAGTGCATAAATAACATCAGGATGAGGATGGTCACCTCACAAACAGGGACAGAGACAAGGCAGAGGCGTTTGACACTTTCTTTGCCTCTGTTTTCAACACTGATGACGGGCCAAGGGGGTTCCCGTGCCCTGAGCTGGAGGACCATGACTGCGAGAACGATCAACTCCCAGTTGACCCTGAAATTGTGTGGGATCTGCTTCTGCAGCTGGATCCCTACAAATCTGGGGCCTGATAGGATTCATCCCAGAATCCTCAAAGAGCTGGCTGGTATCATCACGAGGCCTCTCTTGATGATTTTTGAATAGTCTTGGGAATCTGGAGATGTCCCAGTTGACTGGAAGCTGGCTAACGCCCTCCCAGTTTTCAAGAAGAGCAAGAAGCATGACCCTGGAAACTACAGGCCTGTCAGTCCCACTTCAGTGCATGGTAAAATTATGGAGGTATTGAAAAACACCTGAAGGATAGCGCGGTTATCGGTCACGGCCCGCATGGCTTCAGGAGAGGACAGTCCTGCTTGTCAAACATAATTTTCTTTTATGACAAGGGAACCCACCTGGTTGACCAACTACAGCTGAGTCAGGGGACGTTTAGATTAGACATAAAGGAAAAGGTTTTTCACCCACAGGGTAGCACTGGAACAGGCTCTTTATGGAGGTGCTCACAGCACCAAGCCTACCAGAGTTCCAGAAGAGTTTGGCATGTGCTCTCAGGCACATGGTGTGATTCTTGAGGCTGTCCTGTGCAGGGCCAGGAGTTGGATTTGGACAATCCTTGTAGGTCCCTTCCAAGTCAGGATATTGTATGAACATAAAAAAAGGCACACTGAGATGTTTATTTCTCTTGCTGACTTGGTTTTTAAATGTCAGAAATTTCAAACAGTGGAGTGCCTTTGGAATCAGATTAAAATGTAAAAAAAGGTGTAACACCTATCAGTGTTCTCTCCTGAGCTGCCTGAAAAATACTGTCCTCACTTAAGGCCTGTTTTGTGCTATCATGCTGAATTTTTCTCATCAGGCTCCTGGATTGTTGTAGTTACCCTAGGTTACTGTATAGATTAAGGATATAGCATTCATGAACTGTGTGACTCTGAAGTTGCTTGAAAGCAAACTTGAAATCTCCACATTTACACTGGATTGTGGAGATGTCACAGATACCTTCCTGACCTAAACTTTGTGAAGTGTCCTGTAGCAATATTTGCAGTTGTGTTCCACAAGGATACTGTGCTCCATGGCTATTGGTAGTAAATGGCGTGCAGGGCACTGAAGGAATTTGTCATGGATCTTTGTGCTTCACTCTTTTGCATAGACTAAATGTTTCCTAATAAAAAAATACAGTTGTTGCTTGCAAGCAAACAGGTAAAGTAGTAATTTATTAATTTCTTATTAATTAGTAACTAATTGCTTTGTATTAATTCACTCAGAGAGCACAAAAGGATGAACTGGAGAAAATCAAGCAATATTATCAAACTTCAAAAGAGGAGGAACTGAAGCTTCTGGATAAACCAGAGCAGTAAGATTTGTTTCATAATATTTTATCGTTATATAATACAGTCCTTCAATGATATATTGAAAACCATTTTGATACATAATTTTTGGTAAGTAATTATAAATTTTTTTGTGTATTTCAAGGCATGAGGTAAACTTTACCTTTCTCATGTAACTTTTTTCAGAAATGATATATTTTACTACATGAACTTGGACCACCAGAACTGATAAAATATGTAGCCTTGAATCAGTAAGAATTTCTGTTCCCACTCTCACGTTTGTAAAAGGCTTATCGTTCCATTAGAGCGTTTAGGGCTAAATTAACATGTCATAAAGCAGGGCCGGACTGATTTTTGTTGTTAATTATTCGAAAGAGCTGCCCGAACAGAGGGTTTTGGTGAGTCTTGTGACAAAGACACAGTGTATGCTTACTAGTTCCACCATTCCTCTCCTGGGACCGTTGTGGCCAGTGACAACTGTTGGGATGAAAAACTTCTTAAGTGTTGCTCCTTCTATTGTAATACACCTTAGACCAGTGTGAAAGAATCCTCAAGATTCCACGGACTATTGTATTCATCATATAATCCTGAATTTTATTTTAGAGTATACATTTGATTTTAGATTTTGGCCTACCAGTAGTATTTGCCTTCTGCTACTTCACTACTTTTCCCTTTTGTACTCTTACTCTCTTCTGATCTTCCTGCACTGAGGCCTCTTTGTCATCGTTTCCTTTTCCATCTTGTCTTGTTTTATCTTTTCTGCTGTCTTCGATGTAAGAAAGGGTAGGGAGGGGAATAACTGAAATAGCAGAGATAGTATATGATTGTTTGATGTCAGAAGTATTACATTTTCATACCTTTTTCCCATTAAAATATTAGTGCTGAAGAACAGATCATTTTTTCTATTTCTCCTACCATAAGCAGTTAAGTACTCAATTTGTGACTGCCCACTAGGGAATAGGCTAGTGTTAGGAGATAAGGCTATTATCTTACTCGAGTAAGAGTAACTATTGTTCTTTAGTAAGACTTAATAGAACAAATATTTGTAAAGTTTATATACTGGCTTGTTTTTGCATCCCATTTCCATGGCTTTCATTGCATTGGCTTGGGGCATAAGAATACATTGTGTGACTAGCTGATGTTTTCCAGAGCTTGAATCTTTGGCAGTCTGTTTGCTGTATATTTGAGTTAAATAAATATGAATACATTTTGTCTTCTGAAGAATATGAATCTTGTAGACCTCTAGAGCTATCAGAGGTTGTCTTTTTTTGTAATTTATAGTGGAGAGAGGTTAATCTTCATTAAATACAAAGTTGAATTTATGCTACTGGTGTTCCATAAGTAAAAATAAACTGTAAATAAAGCAGTTATGTCTGGTGGTTCAGAGTGAAATAGTAGTGTCAAAGAAAAAAGCTATTTTTTATCAATTATTACTCTCTGTGTTCTCTCTGAAAGTGTTAATTATCCCATTTTTACCCTATTATTAAACTACATAGGTTAAGAAAATTAGCCTTTTTAAGTGTAGCTTAAGGGGGAAACAATTTGCTTTATGCACTTATGTAAATTTTGTTGGACCTTCAAAATAATGTCCTTTCTGAAAACTCAGTAGATCAGATGCCACTGGTTTTGTTGTCTAAGTCAGCCTCTAAGTCAACCTGAAAGCAGAACTGGAGATTTTTTGGAACTCCACTATGCATATTAGTTCCATAAAAGGTTAAAGACAGAAGAATGTTAAATTTGCATGTGTGATTAAAAATATATGCTACAGGGCATAAGCCTCATGTATTTTCTTTATGAGGATCAGAACAAAAGTGTAAACTAAACCATTTATCAAATGGTTGCAAATACTAACAGTAGGCATTCATATAATGAAACCATTGATGTGAATTCACTGAAGTCTAAAGGAAACCATTACATGCTTGGATTACCAGACAAATAAAAAGCTTTAGTGGTATCATTGATGTTCTCCTGCACGTGTGATTTTGATTTATCTTGCTGTCATGTTAAATTTGGCACAAACTGTAAGTATGACAGCAACATAACAATACCCTCCTAAATTATGCTTCATGATAATAGTTGTTAAATGCTAATATTCATTACCATGATAAGGATTTATATGCAAAATTGGCCACAATTTGGAGCTTTACTAACAGGATACAGATACTTTAGCTAGTTTCCAAGACCCTTTTTAGTTGTAGAATATTCTCTGTAAAGTCCTTTCTGCTGTGAAATAAGTAGTAATGAAGGAAGTAGTAGCCAAATATGGTACTGAGCTTTCCTGTTTTGTATGTCATTTGATTCAGGAAGTAGAGAGCAATTTATAATTGCTGTCCAAGTAATACCCTTTGCTTCTCTTTGAAGACAGCTTTCCTTGGACTTCAGTTTAAATCCTTCTGGGTTACTTAGAAGCACATTTTTCTCAAAAATTTGTTTCTAAATTTTATGTTCTTCAAATGTGGATAAATGTGATCTGAAAATTATTTTACCTCTGTAGAACCAGGTTGCTTTGTCTGTATTTGCAAGAATGTTCTCTTACACTGACAACATAGCAGTATACCTGGCTTGAAAGTTCTCTCAAGGCCTTTACTACAAAATTCTGGTAGGATAAGAGTTTTCAAGTGAATGCATTTTTTATTTACTGTTTCTGAAAGAGAGGAGTACAATGGACCTCACAGAGATGAACAACATATTCTCTGTGTTTGTTTTAGGCCATAAGAAGTGTGGTAATGAGAAACCCATCCTAAAGCTATGTCACACTCACATCATCATTACTTTAAGTCTTAATCATACTTTCCTCAGACTAATATTGCAAAAATGCCTGAACTAAGAATATTCTTTTCTCTCCTAATGTTTTGTCCACCTGAATGGGTGGTTTATCTGTGATAACCCTAGATTCAGGTTATGACTTTTTGTTTAGTAAGTACATTTGTAGTCACTAAGATTCCTTTTTGTGATGGATTTCAGTTGTAAGTGTTCTGTCTGGATTTAACTTTGAATGCTTTGAATTCCAAAATCTGGAGATATCTTCTTTTTACGCTAATGTTCTTTTAACTCTCAGCACAATTACGCTGTACTCTGATGGGCAGTCATGTGGGAGATAGTTCTCTTTCCAAGGGAAGGCAAGAATATGTGTCATTTGACTTTTTAAATTTAAGTTTTTTAATTGTGTGTATGTTAGAACTTTAATGGAGCGGTTTGGTTTTTCTTTCTTTTGTTTCTCTCACACAAAGTGCGAAATACTCTCTTTTTTTTTTTCCTGGCAATACCGTTCATCCCCAATAGGAAGCATTTTTATTAATACCAGCTTGACATTTCTTTTTTCCCACTGCTTAAGTATAAGAGTCAAGCCAGGCCTCCCTGATCTTCTCTCACAATAGATTTTTTTCATCAGGCAAGAAAGAAAAAAGAAGGAAAAAAAAATGTTATTCCAATTAAAACATAGTAGTTCACACCAGCCACAGGTGGATTGTGCTGATTTTTTTAGACAGTCACTATGTATTCAGCAAAGCCTTGCATACACGAGAAATCTGTAAAGCAGATTTAAGTACACTGATATTATTTATTATGGAAAAAAATAATTTGGAGAAATCAGATGTATTGGCTTAAATAATTAAAATAAATTTAAGGAGAATTCAAGCTAATAAATTGAATATGAATTTCCCATAATTTGGTGAGATAGTAAAAACCTTTATGGCACTGCATTAAGGGGATCTAAGGATATCTGTTGACTAGAAGAATATTTCTAAAGTGATATTGGAGCAAAAGGCAACTTGTTTTTGGATTTCAAGAAAGCATATGTGTCTCTCAAATCCTCGACTGAAAACCCAAAAGCAAATCATTGTTATTATAAGAAATGCTAAAGCTTCTTGTGTTATTTAGCCAAACTCTTACATTTTAAATTGAGGAAGAGGAAAGGGAGAAATTACTCATGCTTTTGGGATGCTTTCATTTTGTGAGATCCGAATTAGAGTTGTTGAATATGCCTCTATTTCTTTTTATTTACCAAAGAGTTAAAAGAAGAAAAGCTAGAATAGACTCATGAGAAAAATGTTTATATGAGGACAGGTATAGAGAAGGTAAAGACTTAGTAACTTTGCTGAACAGTGAGCTCTCACAGCTAAATACACAGCTAGGTACATTTCCCATAAAACATGCTGCTCTATGATTGAAAATGTGGTGGAAATTAGTAAAATAGAATTGATGCTGAGAATCAGAATAATTTTTTGGCAGATGTTGTAGAAATAAACTTGTAGGAATATATTGACTTCTGTATTTCTGGACGCATTTTTAAGGGAAGCAAAATCATGTAAGTTGAAAGAGTACACAGACAGTGTTTGTCTAACTTTTCCTTTTTTTTTTTAACCGATGATTTAGGTTTGACATTCTTCTATTTATTACTATGCAGCTATGATAGTTAATGGATTGATGTGATAATGATTAATGTTGTGCATTTTTAGTGATATTAATAGGATTTTTAGCACGTTCTTAATAGAAATAATATAACAATTATAAATTCTGTCAGACTTGATTCGAAGTAGGAAAGATTGCGTATATATTTCATGATACTGCAGCTTTCCTTCATTATGTACCCCACAGATAAGAATTATAAAGATTCATGAATAGTCCTTTCTTCCCCACAGATTTTTATACGAGTTATCTCAGATCCCCAACTTTGCAGAACGAGCTCAGTGTATTATCTTTCAGTCAGTTTTCTCTGAAGGAATAACATCAGTGCACCGGAAAGTAGATATCATAACTCGTGCTTCCAAGGTGAGTCCTAATGAAAGCTAAATTAAAACTTAAATATATATTAGAGTATTTATGCCTCTTTTTTACCGTAAGAGATGAACCTTATTACCTTTTCAGGAAAATAAAAATATATTAAATGTATAACTGCTTATAAGAACAAAAGGAAGAGGGAAAAGGGAAGGGAATTGCATGTGATGCCCTGTGCAATACATAGAAATTTATTTTTATTTGAATGGTGGATTTTTATTACTTTCCATATTAAGTATGTAATAGATAATCTCCATAAACAAGAAATTAAATATCAGACAAGCTTAATACAGGGCCTTGCAAACTTTATTTTTTTTGCATACCACTGTTGATACCAATAGATGCTTGTCATCTATTAATTTCTGTTAACCCTGGTACAGCAGATTTTTTTAAGTGTCTGACAAAGCTCTGCCAAATATTTTTATACTATGAAAGACTAAAGACAAGATTGTCAAATTATAACCAAATATGAGAAGTAGAATGAGAATTAAGAGAAACTGAAAGTGACCTAAATGTCTAACATCTTAGGCAGAGCGGTTAATTTTATTTTTTTCCAATTTGAAGATTAGCTTTTGATTAGCTTTGCTTCCACAAAGTACACATGCTCTACCCCTTTGGATTTGCTGTCAATAAAAATAGTTACTTGATGTTTCCTTTCCAAAGGAGACATAAAAAAGGAATCAGTGTTGTATGAGATAGGGAAAGTTGTATTACCCTCAGTTTACTTCTCAGGAGTTTACACTGCAATTGATTTATCCAGTGTATAAGGCTACATAATTAAAGATTAGTCCTATGGCCTTAGATTCTCAATTGACAAGACAGGTGTCCTTATATGTAACTGAAAATAATTTACTAGTTCTGCACTGTGTTGCTAGAATTGTTTTCTGTTTTGAGACATAGCAATTAGTTAGCCCTGTTATATCTGCATTAAGTATGGATCCAGGAGCCTGAATTTTAGAGTACCACAACCAGTGAGAAGCAGACTGAATGACAGTCTGAGTCTAACCTAGTGACAGCAAAAATAGTACATTTGACTGTGCCTTATGCAAACAGATGATAAACTACCTCATCTGTAAGATTTTTAAAGGCTACTAAGGATGTTTAGTAATCTTCTTCCATTAATCTTTTTGTCATCAACTTAGTATACGATGCCATATAAGTTGTTTCATATAGATTAATTAACATAGTATCTTAGGGAGATACAGTGTAATAAATGTTTCTCTCAGCCTTGATTATTGTACTAGCTTCAGCTTCCCTTACCTACCAAGGTAAAAGCAGATAAGAAACAAAACCTTTAGCAAAAATAAAATTTTTAAAAAGGCTATCTTATATTAGCAATTAGAATTTTTCTGCCAGTGAAAGTTACAGACCAGTGTCCATTTTCCAGGCTTTGCTGAACATGACAAGTGTAAAGGAAATTTTGGGTTTGATTCTGGCTTTCGGAAATTATATGAATGGCGGGAATAGGACCCGAGGTCAAGCTGATGGATTCGGTTTGGAAATACTCCCCAAACTAAAGGATGTCAAAAGCAGAGTAAGTAGTAATTTTTAATTAAAGATAATTTTTCTCAAGTGATCTTTTTTCGTTTCGTCATCTGTTCAAAAGTTAATCTTTTATTTCTTATCATTCTTGTTGGAAAAAGCAAGGCACTTTGTACAATTTTCATGGTTTTTTCTCCCAACTTTTCACCTCCTTCTGCACATGTACATGTTTCCACAATCTCTTAATTTCTCCTATTCAGTAATACTAGGATAATTATCTTATGTGAGAAAGAACTTCTGTGTGTCTCTTTTACTAGCAGGGACTTAATTATAGTAGAGCAGGGAGAAATCAGAGAGCATAAACTGCTGAAATCTTCTGCAGTAATTATCCCCATTGGTTTTTTGTGCTCTTAATTTAGAGTGAGTAGAAATGTTTAAAAAATCATGTTCAAAACCAAAATATCAGTAAAGGTTCAGTGTAGCATATACACTAACAAATTGTATATAAGGGATATAAATTCAAAACATGCAGGATTTTATTCTTCTTCAAAGAGGTGTCAGACCCACCAAGATATTTTCAGTCTTTTTTTTTAATTGTCCGTTAAATGGATGTAGGACACAAATTTTGAATGGCATGCATGAGAAAATGCTTATAAGTGGCAGTAAATTATTTTGTCAAAAATTGAGAACCACTAGCTGGTTTTTGATTAGTCATGCTAGGATCAAAGTCAGGATCAAACTCTAGACACCTTTTGAGATGAGGTTACTTTGTTTCTTACTAGTTCAGTAATGCTGAGGAGGAGGTGTTAGATAATGTAGGCGATGGAAACACTGGTCAGAGTCGTTCTTTTACCAAAACATTCTTAGACCCCACATGGATATAGAAAGCAGCAAAGAATAGGAGACATTTTCTGCTGTTGTTGGTACATATTTGTAGGATGAGAAAAAAACCTCTTCTTTCATGTTCTTCCTCCTTTCTTACCTGAAGTGCTTTCTTTACTATAAGAAAGATAGATTTTAAGCATTTGTTCCTAGTTATGCTTCATGTACAGAAGAATGCATTTGTGAGACAAGCAACGTCAGGAAAGTGGTATGTCTAGGATCTTTTTGTTTTACTTGTGAATATCATCATTAATGAAGTGTAAAAACATATTTAATGAATTGTTCAGTGAGCAACTGTATTAATGAAAGCTTTTCCAATGGATTTGAGTCTTTTATCTTCTAAAAACATTGAGGTGCTGGAGCATGCCCAAAGAGCAGTGAAGCTGGTGTCAGTTCTGAAGCACAAGTCTTATGTAATAAAGAGCAGCTGAGGGAGCTGGGGTTGTTTATCCTGGAGGAAAGGCTCAGGAGAGACCTTATTGCTCTCTACAATTAACTGAAAGGAGGTTGTACTTCTCCCAAGTAACAAGTGATAGAATGAGAGGAAACATTCTCAAATTGAGTCAGAGAAGATTTACATTGGATATTAGGAAAAATTTCTTTACCAAAAGGGTTATCGGGCATTGGAACAGGCTTCCCAGGGAAGTGGTGGAGTGATCATCCCCGGAGGAATTTAAAAGATGTGTAAATGTGGCACTTAGGAACATGGTCTAGTGGTGGACTTGGCAGTTCTGAGTTTACGGTTGGACTCAACAATCATAGAGGTGCTTTCCCACCCAAATGACTCTGTTTCTAATTCTTACTTTCCTCTTCATTGTGGTGGTTCAGCTGTTCCATATGACCACTTTCATTCCAGTCTTGCTCTATGGACAAGACAGAGTACAAGCTGCAGTTCAACTAGAACCAGTTTCCCATTACTCACGTGTTTGTTGTTTGGCTAGCTGGCTTGAAGGAGAAAGTAAAACAACGGGGCTTTGCCTGACTTTTCTCAGTACAAGTAATGGTTTTAGTCTAACTCTTCCATCTACCCGTAAACTTCTTAGAACTTGGGACTTTCTGTGTGGCTGAATTTAGCCAGCTTGTTCCAAAATTGTGCATCATGAAAAGTAGTCACTGATATACAGTGTAACTGAATAAAACTTGTTCCTTGGCAAAAAAAGCTAAAAAAAAAAAAAGATATAGTATTTACAGTTTCCTGATAGCAAAAATAAATATATTATTAGTGTAGATTAGTCTCCAAAATGCAAAAAAACTCAAAGGGTCCAGCTGCTACGGGCAGACATGAAACCTCAGAGATAATTGGTAGACCATATTTGCAAGGAGAAAAAATGCATATTTGAACATTAAGATATTCTTCCTATGTCCCATTACTCCCTTCTTGTGAATTGCCAGCAAACAATATTATGTCTAAGTAAGCTGAATTCCATGAGCTAAGGTAAAGACTCAATTTTAAATATCTCTTATTTTACATAAAAGTCATTTGTTGTCACATGATCTTAGAAAGTTACTTTTTATAGAGATTGTTTTGACCTGCCAGCAGTGTCTTCTAAAACCATTATACATGCAGAGTGGCTCTGTCTGCATGACAGCAGTGACTTAGTTAAAAGAATTTTGCTGGTGTATGATATTAATAAAATATAATGTGCTGCAGGCTCTAATATAAGCGAGACAGCCCTGTACAGGAAGCCAGACATTGTTCATATAGAAATGTTTGCCCTGATAGCTGTCAATGTAGAATGTGAAAACACATCCAAAAAATTTCAAAGGCATTTCAGATATAATTCCATATATGATGATTCTTTTATGTTACTGAATGGTACTCTGTAATGTATGACTTTTCCTTTGTTCATCTGGCCCATGCTGACCCGATGACATGTAACAAAATAAAATATTGTGTACTATTGTATGGAGAAACATGGAAATGGTGATTCCATAAAGTGAGAATTAAAATTCGTATGGTAACAGGGCATGAAATATACTTCTTAGTATATTTCATATCTGGAATAAAATACGAAAAGTATCTATACCTCTTTCAGATCTACATTATAGATGATTGAGAGTAGAGGGAGCAAGAAATTCAGTTCACCTTAATATATCTGAGATGACTTTAATATTTAGTTGATATTAAGTTCAAGAGTAATATTATTAAATAATATTATTATTTAAGTTAATATTATTATTCAAGTTAATATTATTATTCAGTAATGCCTTGTATTATTAAATAAAATATGGGGACAGTTTCTCCCACCGCATGTATTTTTACCTGGTATCTAGAACCAAAAGAAACTGTAGATCCAGTGGTGGTGTGATCAAGCCAAAATTGTAAAAGATTGATTTTTTTTTGGTCAGTAATGCTAAGGCTGAAAATACTGGGAGTCCTATTTCTTATAGCAATATAAAATAATACTACATTTATTTTAAAATAGAGTACATTTTTGCTTACTTGAATCAGTGTAAATCACACATTTTTAATATTTTTTTTATTTTTTCCTAGGATAGCGGTATTAATCTTGTGGATTATGTCGTCATATATTTCCTACGCCATTGTGATAAGGTAAAAGATTCATTTGCTGTATCAACCTCTCCAAAAGTAGGTTTCTTTAACAAATTGTAAAAGGGATCGTATTAGCTTTTTAAATCTGAACACAGTATACCTCTAAGGAAAAAACAAAATCCATTTCTTTAGCTTTCTTATAATAGTTGAGTACCTCAATAGGTGTGAAATTTGCTTTGGAAAATTTTACACTGCAGGGAACTGCCTGTGACTGTTGCACATTGGACAGGTGGTCACTCCAGCCCTGTCTTATTACATCTGGGTCACTGTAATGTTGTAAAATTTTCTGTGATGTCATTACGTTGGAAGACAGAAGCATGATTTCACTCTTATGACAGAATGCAAGGACAGCTTGGTATTTTAAGATAGGTGAGTCAGCTGATGGGGATGAAGTTAGGGATGGAAATGTAGGAGAAGATGTGGTGACTGCTGCTTTTGAGTGAGTTACATTTATGAAACTTTTTGATATTAACAGTGACCAAACTTATGGAGTGGAAAATTTGAACTATTGTATTTTAAATAAAAATGTCACTAATAATTGATTTTAAGTATGTGATGGCTTATTTTTTCTTCTTTTTTTTTTTTTTAATTCTTACATAAGGTGGTTGGATTGATGAGTTAGTAATCATGAGATATGTAGCTCTGTACTGGTGTTCTTTGTTTGGCTTTCCTTCTTTTTTGTTGTCTTTTGATTTTGTTTTTGTTGTTTTGGGTTTGGTGTTTGGGAGTGTTTGGGGGTTGGTTTGGGTTTTTTTTGCTTTCTAATCAGTTTACTTAATGATATTTAATATTTCTGCAGATTTTCTACTATATTGTAATTTTACTTCAAGGAATTCTGTAAAACAAAACAGTTTATCGTCCTTGGGAGAAAATTAACACAGTGTAATTGTCATCCATTGCACTTCTCCCCCCAAAAATACTCATTTATAATAATAAAATTATTTTTTCCCTGTTCAAAAAACAATTAGTTCTCCAACCTGGGAGTTTTCTTTTATTACAGACTTGAAATCTATGCACAGGTATATGCATGTTTTAAACTCACTAGTATATGCTTATACACAGCAATGTCATATTAATACCATTTATACATATTTTACTTGTTAAACTTCCACTGGAGATACTGCTTTGAACCTTTTCAGAGGTTTGTGGGTTTTTTTATTTGGTTGGGGTTTTTTGTTTGGTTTTGGGTTTTTATTTGTTTCTTTTTTGTATTTGTTTGTTTTGTTTTACTTCCAAATTTTTTTATTACTTTGCTAAAAATAAGGTATATACTTAGCAGTTCCATACAGACATTAACGCATATGGTTTATTTAGCCACATAAATCTTCAACTGTATATTTTTGTCTGTGTATAGTACTTCAGGCAATATATAAATATGGTTTTCAATTTATGCTTATAAAGCATTTGTATATTTAATGAATTGAGAGAGTAAAACCACAAACTCTTGGCATAAGGACACTTCTTGCCTTAAAATAGGCGTTCCTGTTATCTGTTTTTAAGAAACTTCCAATCCCTTATCTAAACCTTTATTGACATAAAATGAACTGAAATGTTGTCAGTTCAGTTTCGTTTCAAAGTTTAAATTGAGCACAGTTTGCTTTACAACATCTAAATGAAGTTTCAATACTCAGAATGGTCGGTATTTAATCTTGAATGAGATATATGTTGTTTTAACAAGAATGATTTAAAATATGCTATTTCTATAGTTTTATAATACAGTTTCATAGATGAGAATTTTTAAAAAAAGTAATTTATTTCATTGCAAATGCTTTCAATTTTCATAGTGACCTGTTTGTTTGTTTGTTTGTTTGTTTAGGAAGCAGGAACAGACAAGAGCATTTTTCCTTTACCAGAACCACAAGATTTTTTCCAGGCCTCCCAAGTTAAATTTGAAGACCTAATAAAAGACTTAAGGAAACTGAAGAGAGATCTAGAAGGTAGCTGGGAACTTTCACATTTGTTCTGCTAACAACAAAGTACCATTTAAAATGTGATCTTTATGAGGTTTTCTTATTGCTAATTAGATTTATAGTGTTGATTCATTTAGAGTTTTTACACTGTGGCACAAATTACTCACATAAATTAGAAAGAAAAAAAAAATTAAACTTGTGACTTAATAAAAATGAAAGTAGAGATCCTGAGAAGTAATTTTCCTTTTTACAATTGAAAGGCCCCTAAAGAAATCTTTCTGAATATTTCTTCAGTTATGTGTGAATTTTCCTCTGACTTCTCCAGAACTATGTGTTTAGCTGTAGATATCTGTTAGTTCCATAACATAAATACTTTCTTCAGTACTTGTATAACAGCAATTTAAAAGCTACAAGAAAGAGTTGAATACTATTAATGTAGAAATAAAATACAGCTTGCCAAGGCACAGCAAAGGGAAATGGAAATCTCCAGTTCAAAATATTTTTACCCTGGGACATAAAATAAACATTTAAAAATGTTTATTAAAAAGAGAGGCTCAGAAACCCAAGTCATCTATCAATCAAGGTACTGACTGGAAATAAACTAGGAAGGGTTGTTCTCTTAACTATTCCAAGCAGTTTCCTTTTTATTTTGTGCTACACATGACTTTCTAAAATAAATTCAGCAAATGATGACTGAATATTTTAAGCCTGTCTTTCTTTGTTACAAAGAAGTTGCTCTTTCTACTTTCAGTAGTTTTGTGTAGAAAATGGAGTTTAGGGAGAGAATTTGTATAAAAGCCTATAAAAACTTTTACATCTAGATCTCTGCATCAGAATGGCAGAGTCCTTTTAGAAATCAGAGTTGAACGCAATGATTATTTTTTCAATGTAAGGTGATGAAAACCATTACAAAATAGTTTATCCTTACAGTTAGAAATTGCTGGATTAGGTCACTGCCATCTTTAAGATAGTTTCAAAGGTTAACAGTGGTAGGAAAGTATCAGTTGTTGTTTGTTCGACCCGGGCATAAGTGAGTGCTCTATCTCCTCTCATCGCTTGGCCCTGTAAGCCCCATGGCCTGCCCTCTTTTGGGCTAGTTTTTGCAGAAACATGATCTGTGTTTGATCTTGTACTTTTTTAGCATGTAGTCCTGCTGTCATGCATCTTAGTCGTGCAGGGTCTGCATTGAGGCTGTGACATTCATATCATATTTGTTCCACATTGCAAAGACACAGGCAGCTAGGCCCTTTAACTCTTAAAATAAAAACTCAAGCTTTCTTCTAATCACTGATTTATGTTTTCTAGAACAAATTTTTGTAGGTATTTATAGCAAATCTAGAAAAATTGTTATGTTGCAGTTGTTTTCATAATTCTTCTTTGTAAAGATGTATTTGAAACCCAGCCAAAGCAATTAACTTATAAAGTTAATGACAGCACAGATTTGAAATGAAGAAGGTTGTGGAAGTGTTTTCAGATGTTGGTATTTTATCACTCAGAAATATGCAACGGAATTCTAACAAACATTCCTGTGATTAGTTTCTCTTATATTTAAACAAATGACGCATATAAAAATTTATCTCTTTCAAACATTCCTTTCAAATTTTTTCCTTCAGTTACTGCTCTAGTTAATTTTTAAATCAAAATTTTAATTGAAGAGGTTATAATTTTAACACGTACAACAAAGATTTGATGAGTCTCTGTAGTTTATTGTAGCCATTAAAAAGTTGTGGCTGCTGGCAGAATACCAGTGAAAGTCTAAAGCTGAAACAGATGTGAAAAGCAGAAACCAAGTCCGGAGAAGCGTCGGGCCCAGCTATCCAGACAGGCGCGGCCCTTCAGATGTGAATAATTTGAACAATATTAACTGGGGCTGCCTGTGTTATAGGGTACATTGGATTTATTTCGCACTTTGTTGGCTAAGGTAGACTTAAGCAGATTATCCTGTAAGTGAGATGAGACAAAGGTAATAAATGAAAGAGGGGGTTTCTTGTGTGTCATTAGGGAATGAACTGATGTTCCTGTTAGTGACTTACCTTTTTTTCTGAAACTTGTATAGAATGATTAGAAAAAAAGGTAAATATCACCTCTTGCAACTGAAATTACAGTTTTGATAGACACTTTGCGTAGTAGTTGTGATTTAGTATTTAAAAATATATTTTACTAGTTTATCAAGACACAAATTTGTCTTTTTAACGTGGATATTAACATAGAAAAGATAAGAGTTATCGTGAGTGGTATCTCTTAGCGGTGTAAACCTCTAGTTTGAAATACCTAGACTCTGTGGAACCGAAAGTTCAAATCGAGATGAAGCATAAATGCTTTCATCCTTTTCTAATAAACAGATTGAGTTCCATACAATTGTCTATTTTTATGTGTTCAGATTAGACTTTAAAGGGACAGACTAACTTTAGTTTAAAGGGATTAGACTAAAGTTCGACTCAAGAAGTCAAACAAATTTTTGGAGAACCTTAATCCAATGGGTTTTTAACATGTATTCCAGAGCAAGCTTTATAATCACAAACGTTTTAGGTTAAAAAGAATGAGAAACAAAAATATGCATTTAATATAGGCTTTTAAGGGGAAAGAAGTAAAAGAGAATTCAATATTAAACACTGAAATGAAAATTTTAGAGTGAAATCTGGTTCCACTTTAATGTCACAGGAAAAAGAAATGTTTTCTGTAAGTTCAGGCTTTCACTCCAGGTCTGGATAGCTGGTGTATTTCCAAGGTTTTAAAATACTACACAGTATCATTAGCAAATGCATTTATTCATTTAACAGGTGTTAGCTTTCCAATTAATCTGTATAGTTATGGAAAAAAAAGTTTTGCTTTGCTTAAGATTGTAAGATATCTTATTCTTTGTCTAGGGCAATGATTTTCACTCTTTTTTTTCCCTGGGACCAAACATGATTCCTCTTCTAATTTGCACAATGCCGCTTGATGTTCTTGGTGTTGATATTCTTCTGGAATAAGCACAGAATATCTGAATTGTATAATCGTAAGATTTTCAGAAAGAGAGCCACTTTAGTAAAGTTTGATAGACTTGTGTAAGTTTTACCACGAACCTTTTACTATCTCTTTCCAAAGTTGAACAATTTTAATTATTCAAAATTAGTTGCGTGGTAGATTGTTCCCATCTGTCATACTCATTCCTCTTTTTTGCAATACAGTTCATAAAATTTTTAAATGCTGCTCTATTACTCAAAGCAGTGTTAGATGTCTTGTATCATTTAGTGCAATGTTGATTATAACTTTTTAGTATTCTTGACCTTAACAACCGAAAGAGCAAAGATATTTATTGAATGGTTAAAAATGGAAACTAAGATAGGTCCACTCTGGGTACTTTCAAGAGTCACACTTTTATTTCTCACAAATAATTAAATTTCCTCTGAGATTGCCGCATTCAAATCCCATTGTAATAACACATAGCTTTTACTTTCCCTTCCTTTCATGGTCACCAATAGAAATAGAAGCAAGACTTCATGGATCAGCTATATAATAGTCAGTTGGATTTCAGTACTGCAGGAGATATGGTTTCACATTGAGTACCTCTTAATCTAGCTCTTCACAGATCTGTGTCTTGCTTAAGTATGTTAGTCCCAACTTTTCCCCATTTAAATAGCAGAATTTCACCAAAACTTCAAGTTCTGGATACCCCATTTTTTAAAATTGTACAATATTTACAAAAAGATTAAAAGTGAAGCAAATAAATCTGTGCATGAAAAGATGAGAAATTAAAATGTTCTGTTGGCTGTTTTCACATTGGTTTTTTATACAGAAGCATTACAAGTATCTTAAAATCATAGAGAAATGCAGGTTGGTGCGTTGGCATGTACCTCTGGAGGTCCCGTGGTCCAGAGTCTTTGAGCAGGAATAACTTCGTATTTAGATCAGGCTGTATAGGGCCTTAGCCTGCTCAGGTTTGAATCTGAGGATTGAAATCCCAGCACGTTTCTGGGCACCTGTTCCAGTGCTGAATCACTGTCTTGAATATTTTTCCTTATCCCATGTGAGAATTTCCTGTGCTGAAACTTGTGACAGTTTCTCCTGTTTCTTCAGATGTGCATTTCTAAGAAAAGTCTGGCTCTGTCTTCTCTATAGTTATTTGTTAGATAGTTGAAGTGAAAAACTAAATCCCCAGTCAGCTGAACATACCTGTCCTCGCCTGCCTCTTCTTCAAGTGCTTCATTTTATTTTCATTCCTAAATGGCATGACAATCTATGTAGTCTTTGCAGTTATGAATATATATATATTTATATATAAATAAATATATTCTCGTTCATAGAAACAGATCCAGTGCACTGGATGTGACTAGCAAACACCATGCTACTCACAACCATGTCTCTTAACCCTGTCTCTTAGCATAGCTGATTAGACCAGACTAAACTGTTGCACCTACAGTGCTCTCATTCAGTGCCTCTTCTGGGAGCTATGTATCACAGTCTTTTGCAAAGAATGGAAGAGAATTTAGAAATAAGAAAAGGATGGAAATTGAAAAGGGTCACTCATTCTCTATTCTTTCAGCCACTGTTACTATAAAAAGAGTCAAAGAGGAAACTGCTAAAAGAAAAAATAATCAGTTCATGCTCATTTAACTAAAACTCTGATTTTCCAGATTTAAAATGAACAATATCTGGATTTATGAAGGATTATAAGGGAATATATTTACCAATAGGAAAATGTACTAAGGCAGAAAAGTTTAATCATTATTATTCATAAGAAGTTAATTTAAAATTCTTAAATATGTGATTTCCTATTAGAGTCCTGAAACATAATGGAAGGTTTTTGCAACAAAATGTCCACTAGTTAACTGTAGACTGATTGTGTTCTAGAGAATAATTGATATTTTCAATTAATAAATTGAGACAATTTTAGCCTGTTTTGGATTTCTATGTATTGCTGGATGGAAAAATTAATTTAATGTTACAATTTATTTAGATGGAATTATATATTTATGTCATTGATACCTCATACATAATACAGCCTTAGATAAAGTCTGGTTTATGGACTAGAGTTTTAGTATAATCATGATACAGTAATAATCAATAGGGTAAGGATTACAATGTTGAGAGGTTTTGTCTAATGTTTGATTTGCTTGATAGAAAGTAAGATTATGGGATCCCATGAAAATTCTAAATATTATATCAGTTTGAGTGTTAACTTCGTAAATAATTTGTTGGATCAATACATATTTCTCAATAAAAGGTGATTGTTTATTCATTACAGTACAATAGTATTCAAAAAAGTACCAAAGACCCTTTTCTAAAATATTTTCAACCAGTTGAAGCCTTATTCTAATTTAAATGAAATGTTTTAAGTCAATTTAAAAGAGGAACCTAGATGTCTGATTAACATATATGTCTTCAAAAAATTTTCCCAGCAGGAGCAGAGAAGTTTACAGGAACAATAATTTACAGGATTAACTTACTTTAATTTTCTTCATGTTAATTAGATGTTCTTTAAAACTTTGGAGGTGCAGGCAAGTAGAAATTTGAAGTTGGAGCATGAGGAGCCAAATACATGCATGTGTTATTTCTTTGGGTAATAGCATAAAAGAAGCATAGCTTTTCGTACGTGGTTTCGCTGTATTTTTGCACAGTACAACATTTATCTATTTTGAGGCAATGTAGAACGGTAAAAGGAAAAAAACCAAAGGATGTCTTTGTAAAGGAGAAGTTATTTTGTTTGCAAGAGTTGACACTCTTCTCAGAGTTTTCTGACTGCTTTTTGCCTCAGCAGTATGAGATGTATTTCAATTTGTTTTGATTTAGAAAGATCCAACACAGGCATTAAAGACATATTTTCTATATGTGCATTGGATTCTATTTTACAGTAAAACTTTTTGACAGTGTTCCACTGGTAATGTTCATATATGAATACATTTAGGAAATTTTCCTAAGTGGATCATTTCTTAAAATTTCATTAGATTTTAGTTTTTGATAATAAAGGATAGTATGGAATGGTTTTAATAACATTCAGAAATATAATAGAGGAGCAAAGCAATGATGTTTTAGAAGAGTTTATTCCCTGAAAGCAGATGTCTGCATGTGTGCACAAAGGCACAGGGAGAAAGCTTTCTGTTGGGTAAACAATGGCATGCTGTTCATTTTTTCTTTTATATTTTTTGTCCTTTGGCTGAAGAATTCTCGGAAATTTCTTGTTAAAAAACATTCTGCAAATGTTAAGATTCTAAAATGAATCTTGCAAGTAGCACAGTTAAAATTTTCTGTGCACTTTTTTATGTGCCCTTTTAAACAAATAAATAAATAAATAAATAAATAAAATATTTGTGTGTATGTTAAGCATTAGTTACATAACTATGTAGTATACATCTGGTGGCAGGTAGTGTACATCTGGGAAGAGGAGGAGTCTTGTCCCTATCAATGTGCATAACGGATAATGAATTATGTTGTTTGGAGAGTGTGTAATACTAGCGTTGGGAGGAATGGCGACTTCATATTTATGGACCTCATCAGCTTTTCCTTTTTTAGGAGAAGTATTCAGTAAAAGAAAAGGCAGATTTCTGCTAGGACTGAGACAGTCACTTACATACCAATGATTGAAAGTACATTAGTTTAGACAGTGTGATACAAATTAGTAATAGTGAGGCTAATTAGCACTTTAAGAAGTGTTCCTGCTAATATTGCAGGCAGTTTATGAATTTACATGATTTTAAATCTAAGCAGAATTCTCCAGCTGAACCAAAGCCATAACCTTGGTAGAAGAATTAATTAGGTGAAAGTTTATGATCTGTCTTGCACAGAAAATCAGAGGTCCAGCACTACAGAGGAAAACAAGAGATCACTTTTCTGACTTCTACAGTTTCAGCTCATAAACATACTGTTTCAGCCATTGCCCAGCAATTCCATCTGATCCCTTGTCCAGTACACTAAGTAATAAAATGTTTGTGTGTTTGAAAAGTTGGGTTTTTTTTTAAACAATGTAAAAATCCTAGCTCATGTGATAAAAATATTATTCTTCCTTCTTTAAAAATGTTGTCTCCCTCTCAGTTAGCCAGACAAGACCCTTCAGTTTCAAAATACTCATTTTTTGTAGTGCTCAGACAGAAGGGAAATTTCTCAGCAGAATCTGCTAGTGCATGGTTCTACACTCCTGACGGAGCTTAATGATGTGTGGAGGTCTGTATGTTTGGATCTTGACACTTAACAAAAATTTTCTACTAATCATGTGTGCTGGAAGCACTTAAAGGAATCTTACAAAGACTCGACTGGAAAATTATGAGGCTTTAGTCATTATAATCATTTATATGTGCAGTATGCTGCACCACTGAAGGGTGCACTGAATGTAAACTACTATTTCAGAGGGAATACATTAACCAGAGGCTCAGATATGTTGCTATGGTGTGAAAAATATTTAGTTTTACTAGCAGTCTTCGTTCATTTTGCTGAATTTATTCTTGGAAAACAGTTTTAGCAGAAAGGCTTTTAAATGATTTATATATAATGTTGATGACCTTTGACAAAACAAGGAGCAAAAAAAATTTTTTTTAGGTTAGTTGAAACTAATATAGGCCTAAAAGTTCCTGTGCATGCCATCACCAACTGTAAAATTTCAAAATGTTGTTAAACTTAAAATAAACAAACAAAGCCCCCTCAAAAGACAAAGCCAGAATATCTGATCAAACATTTAAGAATTATCAAGATGTCTGACTCTTGGCTTCAGAACAGGTGAACTTTACAGGATGTTTTGTGTACCACTAATTCAGTTATTTCACTTTCCACAGCTTAGGACTTGTCACTGAAATGTTTTTTCTTTCTCATTTATGCATGAGAGCTTGAGCACCTCAACAAATATTTGTTTCTATGTGTCACAAGGAAAATGTAGCTCAGACAAAGGCTGGGCTTTTTAAAGTTTTACATACTAGCCTCTATCCTCTGAAATTGTTTTTTTTTAAGAAAACTGAATTCTAAATGTGTGAAGAAAATAATCTTATATAGAAACACATTTCTTCTTCTAAATTAGCTGAAAATATCTTCAAAGAATTGTAACCATACAACTGATTAATAGGTTAGAATGGTGTTTTTAGTTTCATGTGTGCTAACACTTTTTTGCATTAAATTGTTGACCTTTATTTAAGACAATAAAAATGAAGCTTCAGAATAGAGTACTACCACAGTCTGATCTTCTTTTACATTTTTCTCAGATACTTTTTCTCAGAAAATCTCCCACCCTGCTTCATGGCATTTCCCTGCCTCTCTACTTAGTCCAAAGGGTTCCGTATTAGTCAACCCGGCTCTGGGGTGTTAGTGCTTGAACCTTTGTGTGTTGCCATCACTGAGATGTGTACTGATTATAAATGTGTTCAAAGAACAAATAAAATACTTTCTCTGAAACTTTTCTGAGTTGGTAACAGCATAACCTCTTGGAGTTAGAAGTTGTCAAAATTCTTACCGTGTGTTTCTAAGGAATCGAGATAAATCTCTTCCCTTCTGCACATTTATTTAAAATTGTATCTGAAAAGAAACAGTTACATTCAAGTTTATAAATAAGTTGATAAATAAGTGCAAGAGCAGTAGATAGCAGAAATATAATGGATTGTATGATGCTAAAATCTCATGTGCATAGCTCCACTAAATAAGTATCTAAGTGCATGTAATAACAAGAGAAAATAGCCAGATCCTGCAGCAGTGTACAGTGGCTAAACATGCATCTCCTTTAACTTTTTGTTTACCTTACAAAGTTGTTTGCAAGTAAGACAATCTAATAAAACAAGTCCAAAGAAACTAAATCACAAGAAAGTTATATAGCACTTGCTGAATAATTTAAATTTATGCATTTCATCTAAAGTTTATTAGGTTTTTATTTGGGTGTGTAAGCCCAAGTAGTATAACAGACTTCTGAACAGTAAAAAATCAGGGATTCTCTCATACAGAAATTTGGGGTTGTTTAGCACTACATTGAATTCATTTGCAGTATGGTTTCAAAAGCTCTTTGGAAGAGAAAAGGTAAGGGTTCTAAAAAAGAATTATCAAATAGTAAACCTTCTGTCAAAGACATGCCTGCATTATAACAAAATAAAATAGCGAGCTTGGCCATATAACCTGCCAGGCTCTGAACAAACAAGACCGGGGGAGATTTAGCAGCTTTCACAGAGACATAACTCATAGGGGATAGCGTCAGTGACAGGTTTATAGGAATTCATGGTGTTGATACTTGGTTTTGCTGTCAGGATGATTCCTGTAAATGCTACTGGTGGGTTCTGGTGATTAAATAGTTAGTAATTTACTGTTATCAACATTCAACTATTTTGGGTTTTGCATTTACTTTAAAAGTGGTGCTTAAAAAATTCCAAATCCTGTCTGATTGACACTGAAATCCTCTTTACATGAAAGTTTGTTTATGGGCCATGATTCTTTTGACAGATTTACAAGTGTCTGTGGAGTTTTAAAAGACTATTGCCCAATAGGCATTAAGTGAGAGACATTCTATTTTGTAAATATTTTCACTTATATTTGGGATTTTTAGAGAACTTTTTGAGCCAAGTACTGCATTAAATCTGAAGACAGTGGCAAACTGATAATCAGCAGTTTCCAGCTTTGTTTTAGTGTTTTGCTAATGCTTTCCATTTCTGTGGCCAAAATTTGTAGTGGGTGAAGCATGATGTACATCCAGTAACTTGTAAGGGCTTTCAAATACTGTTGCACATTTGTATTTTCTTTTCTTTTTTTTTTTTTTTTGCAATAGCTTATTTAAAAATAAACAGTTTTCAAAGTAGCATATTACATTCAATTTCACTAACATACAGCACAAACAAAGAAAAAGAACCAAAAGTTTATTACATTAATGGAGAATTTGCATCTGTTTGAACTCAGTAATGCTGAAACAGGTTGTTTATTTTCCCAAATGATTATTTTGGAATGAGATGGTGAGAGGAGATGTGTACATGTGGTGTGCTAGCTGACAGCTTCCTCAGAATTCCTTCAGACGTTTTCCAGAAAGCGGCTTTTTAATATTTATTTCAAAGGGGGAATGCATAATAGGATCCTTTAGCTCAGAATCAGTCTAATAAAAACTTTGCTGACGTAATTTTCTTTTAAAGAGTGAAGGTTTCTACTGTAGTGAATATCAGAACAAAATATAAAGAATTGATGTAATGTTCTCTCACTTTTAGCAAGGAAAATCAAAGCAAATAATGGAACTGGACTTTTCAGTTTTAGGTTTTTTATATAATGTCTGACATGACATGGTCATTTTTTTTATTTTTTAACAGTATATATCAAGTAATTTTTAGAGTAAAACCAACCAACCAAATATATATCCTTATATATGACAGGAAATTCAATGAATGCTAGTTACCAGAAACCTTTTATTATGTTGTGTAGAACTGAGGTAGGTCATAGAGTTGTGTGGTAGCCTTTCATCGTTATTACAAAAATAGTTGAACAAAGACCAACTGACTTTAACATGTATCATTACAACTGCTATTTGAATCAAAAACTTTTATTTAGTCCTGTCATGAAATTCTTTTTCCTCTTCAAAATGTGTCTTTATTTGTATCTGATTATTGATTCCTTTGAACACACTTCCATGGTTCCTTGCCATAGCTATCCCAAGCAACTCTGATGATGTTCTAAGGTTCTTCAGCCTAAAAGGTACATTTGTTTTGCGGTCCTAGCCACCATTTGCTTATAGGATATAGATAAGGAATCATTATTCAGCATAGAACATTTCATCATTGAAGGGAAGATTGAAACTGGAGAGATTTCAGTAGGAATAATATGACATTTTGGAGCCTGCAATTCCAGCTGAAGTTAATGACTGCCATCAGTTATTGCCTCTATACCTATGGGATATGTCTTATTTTTAACATTAGCAAGTAAATAAATTCAAGTTTTAGTTAAATTTTTCAGTGCAGTTGACTTCAAACAGAATTAGTTGACCTTCAGTTGCCCAGATAAGTTTTTGTTTGTAGACCAAAAGTATAGGTTATTGAGGGAAGTATAACCTAAATTCAGTCAGTTAAAGGAGGAATAAGCAGTTTAGGGCAAATACAATGCTTTTGTGATTAACAAATTTTCACTTCATCACCCTTGTCCTTGATTCCTGAGATAAAACATTCTCAGAGCCCTTCATTCTGTTTTGGCAATTATCTGCAAGGACTTCAGGAAGTAAATGGATTTTTAGATAGATATCATCTAGATAAATATTGTCATCAGAGAATCATCCAAAGATCTCTTTTTAAGGCTCTCCAGTAATGTAAATTATTAGAGTCTGCCAGCAGTTACTTAACTTCTTCTGTCTCTTTCAGTTTCACTCTTTCAAGATAATTTAAACGTTTGAAACTGGTATCTGCCCTCATTCCTCTTCATCTCAAAATTTTAGAGTTTTAATCAGCACCCTAATTTCCTTACTCTACGTCATCTGTCTCATTTTTCTCTTCATTTTTGTTCCTGCCTTCTTACTCTCCCCTCATTTCAAATGTTGATCTCCTTGTTAAGGATGTTAGGATTCTTCTTCAGAATTCACTACCCAAATCAGCTTTTTTTCTGTATGCTCTATACGTTGGTACTTCTTGTCCATATTTTTGTAGTCTGATTAAGGTTAATGTTCGTCATCTCAATTTAAAAAGAAATATCGAAGGTGGTTTATATGTGCTTTCTTTTTAATTTAAAACCAATTCATTCTAGTTGTGGTCACTTCAATATTTAAATGGGACATGTCTGAGTAACTTTTCTAAATCTTGGGTTATTAAAACTTGTAGGAAACATCCAGGAAGCTTTCAATACTTCAGACAATACTATATGTTTGGGAAAATGTCTTTCTAGTGTATATTAGAGTGTGTGTAGATACTACTGTAGCTACAAGCTTATTATTATAATATGTATTCATATATATCTAATTCCATATAGATTTATACAAATTTAATTATGTAAGAATATTATAAAATAATTATTCTTATGCAATCATTGCAACCTTACATGACTGTAATAATCATGTACATTTACTGTGTTTCAAGTGCCTGAACACATTATGTGTACTATTACTTTTACAGTTGTCATTTTATATTTATTCAAAATAATTTCTAAATATTGCCTCCTATGATTTTCTGTAGATTTGTTTAAACAAAAAGAAAAAAACACAAACCTGTAGCTGCTACTCTGTTCAGACTTAGTCAGAAATTTACAGTACTGTCTCAGTTACTTTGCTGGATTTTTCCTACCTATAAAACTCTAATGTCTGTTGTCTTCCAAAGCAGTACCACAATTTGCTTGAACAAAATCCCATTTCAATGAGTGTATTGTAATAGTCACAGAAAGTTCAAATTTTTAATGGTAAGCAGCATGTATCGTAAGAAAACAATCTTTAGATGTCATATAAACTCCCAGATTTCTAATTTTTTTTTGATAATTTAAATTATTAGCTGAGCAGCTAATAAAAGACTTCCCCAATCCAGTATGTTTAACTTAATGCTCTGTTCTGCCTACTGTCTGGCATACAACAAATATCCGTTAACTTTACTCTGAACAGTTTGAAAGACTTGTCATATGCTGCAGGTTGCAAGACTAAATTTAGCTTCTTGGGAATGAAGAGTTGTGGGGAAAAAAATCTTGTAGTAATTCATAAATTCAGTTGCTAAATGGAAGGTAATTGCATTTTGATTTCTGTCTCCATCTTTAGTGTGTGTGGTGGAATCTACAAAGCTTACTAGAAGTTCTAGGCATGTTAAAATTCATTGGCAAAAACTGGAGTTTTTTTAGAAATTATCATGGTATCAGTTCTTAAAATAACAGATAGATTAAATAGGAAACAAGTTGCACTTAGATGTAAGGTAACTTTCTTACAGACTTCCACTATTTCATGTCATGATCTGGAGTTTGAATACTGAAGTAAAGCTGAATTCCTGCATCTGTTTTAGGAAAAATGGTTGAGTGTAGGCTGCCTGGCATTGATTGGTTAAAATCAGCCCAGATACAAGGCATCCTCCACTCACCACAGAAACGAAGTTTGGAGCTTTAAGTATACCACCTAGAATTAGTGTTGAGTCTGGCTGTGTTAGTAGCAAACCTTAGCACATTGCAGGAGTTTTAGGACAAAGTCATTACAAAATACAAATTAAAAACATAGAGAATTTTCTCTTTGGTATGCTAGACTAGTATTGGTATTTTTATTTTAATGTAGTTGCTGTATTCCTTAGTGCTTATTTATTTCCTCTGAGTTCAGGTAACTAATTTAGATGTAGGCTTCTACAGTGCTGGATTCTACTTCTGGTAGATAACTTATGCCACGTGTCTCAACTTCTTTTTGTAGCCTCTGAGAAGCAGATGAAGTTAGTTTGCAGAGAGTCTTCTGAAGAGCATCTCCAGCCCTTCAAGGGGAAATTAGAGGAATTCTTCCGGAAAGGTAACCACATCAGAAAAAGAAAAATATTGGCAAATAGTGTAGTGGTTTACAAAGTTATTCATAATGTAAGATGCATTAAGTATCTGTTGCCTCAGAAAATTCCTGTGGATTGTATTGCTAATATAATTCCTAATGTGCCTAATGTATGTTAATGTATGTTAATATATGTCATACAGATCTTGGACATCACTGGTCAAAGATAATTGTTCCCTTGATCTCACACATTTCCCATTGATTGTTTTGTGCTTTTAAAAATATTGTTATTTGTATGCAAAATGAAAAATATATTCATCATATATTCATTAATTTATCAGAGAGAATATAAAGCTTCAAGTTTATAAAAGACTAGAATGAAAGATACTCTTTTAGAGAAAGTTCACACATATACAGGATGTAATGGCATCTTTTATCCATAATGTGAGCTTATGACCTGATTTATTCAGATTTAAAGATTTTGTCTTATGTGAGACAGAAATAAGCATAAAAAAAGTGATTTACTGGAGTAGAGTCTGGAGACAATGGCTGAAATCCAAGGTACAATTTGATCATCAGTTCAAGACAATGTAAACACAGGTTGCTGTTGAAAACAACAGTCCTGCTCCCTCCTGCTTCCCATCTATGTGTTTCCCATCACCTGCTTCTGCCAGCACCATTGCCTCTGCAGTTGTGCAAAATATATAAAGGAATACATTTTCCCCCATCCCGTTGTAAGAGTACAGACTTTTTGGGTAAACAGTAGAAGTTCTGTATTTCTGACAACTGTATTAAGAATTTTTAAGAATTTAATTGTATTTCTCATGGAAATGGTGAACAGTGTAACAGTTTACTGTTTGAGAAGTCTTAATGTTTTTTTAATAACTTTATTTCATAAGGCTATTTTATGTAAATAATTTGACAAGTGAAAACAGAATGTTTGAAAAGTAGCAGTTCCTCTTAAATTCTACTGTTAAGTAAGCTGATATTTTCCTTTACTGTTCTCCCAGGCCATGAAGCTCACTGGATATATTTATTTGATATAATTTTTCTTTTAATTGCAAGTGTATTTGGATAGTGTTAAAGCAGGATATTTTTTGCCACAGAACTTCTGAAACAAAAAATTATAATGGAAATCTTTTTGTTGCTGCAGGACAATTGCATTGTCTTTTTAATTTATTTGATCGGAAATTTTCACTTTACAGTTTAATAATAACATCAAGATTGAGATAGTGCTATATATATATATATGTATATGTGTATATATATGTATTTCTACAGAGCCATTATGATCTCCAGCATGCTTCTTGATCTAGCTTGCCAAATATTGTAATAATTCAATTTTGCCCAAGTCTTACCAAGACCCTAACCAAATAGTGTCTTTCACAATCATTTCACAGATTCTGTAATTCTTACCTGGTTCTCATGAGGACTGTTGTAGTTGGTCCAGTTTGGCAGCTAAGTACCACACAGCTGTTTGCTTACTCCCCCTCCATGAGGAGGGAGAGAGGACTGGAAGGATAAATGAAAGAAAACTAATGGGTTGAGATAAAGACAATTTAATAGGGAAAGCAAAAACTGTGTGCGCAAGCAGTGCAAAATAAGGAATTCATTCACTACTTCCCATCAGAAGGCAGGTGTTCAGCCATTTCATAGAATCATTAAGGTTGGAAAAGACCTCAAGGATCATCGAGTCCAACCACTAACCTAACGTTGCCAGTTCCACCACTAAACCTAAGCACGAAATCTAAACATTTTTTGAACTCTTACAGGGCCATCCCTGTGATGCTTCTGCCACTTCCCTGGGTAGCCTATTTCAATGCTTGATAACCCTTTCAGTGAAGAAATTTTACCTCATTCCCAATCCAAACCTCCCCTGGCACACTTGTCCTATCACTTGTTACCTGGAAGAAGAAGGCAACCGCCACCTCGCTATAACCTCCTTTCAGGTAATTGTAGTGAGCCATAACGTCCCTCCTGAGCCTCCTCTTCTCCAGGCTAAACAACCTCAGTTCCTCCAGCTGCTCCTCGTCAGACTTATGCTCCAGACCTTTACCAGCTTCATTGCCCTTCTCTGGACATGCTCCAGCACCACAATGTCTTTGGGAGGAGCCCAAAACTGAACACAGAATTTGAGGTGTGGCTTCACCAGTGCCAAGTACAGGTGACAAGCACAAGTTTCATTTAGGAAAACGCATTTCTGAATTTCACTTTTCCAGGAAAGCAGGACTTCGTTACATGTAACCACTACTTGGGAAGACAAACACTGTAACTCTGAACTTCTCCTCTGCTTCCACCTTTTTTTCCCAGTTTATTGCTGAGCATGTGATGTCATGTGGTGTGAGTTATCCCTATGTTCTCCTTTTGCTTTATAATGTTATGCTTTATGGTATCTAATCATACACATTTAGTTTTGTATCATTTAACTTCTCATCTTTTGGCATCTTTGTTTCATCTGCCTTATTCTGAGATGAGTTTTCAGTAGGTTGTCAGATTCCATAACTATTGATCCTATTTCTTCATCAATCACCTGATTGATTTGAATCTTTATAATGGTGGGTGATACTTTCTGTGGCATTAGAATGGAAATCCTATAAAATCCTACAATGAAGACAGATAAAAATAACACAGAAACACATCTTGATTTGTGACACTAGAATAGGCATTGGACAAATGTCAAGCTCAGAGGCAAGTGTCTGTAAACTCAGCTGCTTCTCTGAAATTAGGAGTTAGCTGATAATACTGAGCATCCGATAAGCATCTGCTTTCAGTTTTGTTTGCTTAAAAAAGAGTTGCGGCTGGTTTAAGCAAATGTAAGAAAAAAGTCTGTTATCTTTCTGCCAGCTCACAGCAAGTATCCAAAACTCAGATGATTTTCTGAAACTTCTGGATTGAAAATAAGGCTGGAACTCGTACACACTGAAGTTTTTCTTATACACACAATTCCCATCATTTCTAGTCAATGCTAAATTGAAAATACTGTAAGGAAAAAAATACTGGTTGGCTTGAACTGAAATGTTTACATTTCCTAAGGATAATTAATACCAATTAAATCTAATGCTTGCTCTGTTGTAACAAAAAACACTGTGAGTGTTATGGAGACTGACATTCTAAAATGCTAGAAGGGATAAACTGTACTTCTGCTGATGTCAGTGCTGTTTTGTATAGCTGGATGTAATGTAGCCCAGTGCCTTTGACAGGGAATTACGTGCCAGAAGCTTTAGGTTCTATTCCAGGCTTAGCTACTTTGTGATTCTAGCAGAGTTGGTTAATATCCTTTTCAGAGAGCCTCTCACTTTTCTGTTACACAGAATGTTTAATAATGATTCTTGCTGTTTTTTGTAGTGAAAGATAATCTTTGTCAAGTACTTTTTGAATCCCACATGAAAGATGTCTTGTGTAAACTGTCTTAATGCTTCATCAGATATATTTGACATGCGCATGGTTTTTGAAAAAGGCTTAGATTATTCTCAAATTGGAAATAATCTTTAGTAGATTTAATTTTATGCAATAAATTATACTAGTTTTACCATAATACGAAAACCTACTAATTACTATAAATTAATATACACTTACTGTATTCCCACGGAATTACTGGGGGGGGTGTGAGAAATGTGTTGATAAGTATTTTCCATTTAAATTGCCATGATATGCAAGAAGACCTTTGAAATCATGAAATTAATGGGTGGTTTAAAATGCTCTTTAGGTCATGAAATTCTTGCTCAGAATTGCTTAGAATAAAACTTATTTGATACCAAACTATCTCATGCAAAAAAAATCAGAAGGGTTAGATGACTATGAGAAAGATGCAAAATACTCTCTTTTGAAAAGTAGAAAAGAAAAAGTTTGGTTTACTGCAACTGTGCAGCTCACTGGAAGGGATACTGGCCAGTGACCATTGGCGTTAATTTTTCATAGTGTTTTTTATTCTCCTTGTGCATTCTCTTAAGAATAATAACAAACCAGAAAGTGAATGGCATAAAGGAGTAGGTGAATAACCTTAGTTAAATTTATTTCTTATTTTTCCATTTAGCTACTTTTATTTTTTGTCCATTTTAATAAACATGGAAATGCATAATACAGATTCATGCAGGATCTTGCAAAATCTGGTCCCAAATTCTTCTTCATTGGATCCAGGTCAGAAAGCATGTAGAAACTTTAATCTGGGTGTGGTTTCCTCCCTCATATTCTGGAATGTGCCCATCAAAAAGTCTTTATCCTTCATAGGAATTAGCATAGGAAGAGCATAGCTGCTTCTCTTCATTTCTCTAAGAATAAAGCATCTTGGTGATGAAGACTGTGCTGTTAGAGGAATGAATTTATTTTACAGCAGCATCTGGGAAGCAAGTAGTCTGATGTCAAGACAGAACAGTTTTTGAAATTTATTGACAATGGAAAGCAAAGCTATTTGAGAAAGGCACATGATACACTGAAGCATCCAAGGTAACAAGCAAGATGGAGAGGGAGGCATTTGGCAAATAGATTAATCTGTTGAGATTAATCCCAAAGTGAAAGAAATTGTCCTATGTTTAGAATTCTGTCCTAGCACTTAGGAAACATTGGTTAAATTAATTGCTTTGCTACAACTTTGCTACAACTGCTGTACTAGTAGTTTTATGTATACTACTTGAAAGGTCAACACTGTGCAGTCTTTGGGACTATACAATAGAAAAATAGAGTCATAGACCAAGCTAGTCACTGTAGCGTTATTTCAGGAGCTAGTGCATTCTTCAGACAAGTTTAACAATTAGATGGAAGAAGTCTGTAAATCAGATTTTAACTGATGAGTAATTTCTTCTCAGTAATATCTTCTTAGGAGTAATTTCTTCTTAGGCTGCAGTAGCTACCTTGGCATGCATCCAGTCTAACGCACTTTTTAATGTATTTCTGGTACAGAAGGGTCTTTTGATCCACATTTCCTCATTTGCCTTTTAGAGTGCATGACATAGGATTGTTGAGGTAGTCGGTTGGGAAAGAAAATAAGAAATAAATTCTGTTAGAAAGGCCATCAAGATGATCAGGGGGCTGGAGCTGAGCGCTGGGGCTGTTCAGCCTGGAGAAGAGAAGGCTCTCAGGAGACCTTACAGCAGCCTTCCAGTAACTAAATGGGGCTACAAGAGAGCTACATAGTGATCTATGCCCCCAGGGAAAGCAACCTTCTTTTATTAGTTTTTAGCCTCGTACATATTTTGATGGTAGGAGGATGATAATTTATTCTAATACAGGAAAAAAAGCGTTTCCACTCAAATTTGCTGCTTTTCTATCAAAGCAGTCTATGAAGTAGAAAGCAGAATGTTAATATTATTTAGTAGTAGTGAATCAGAAGTCAACAATACTCCCAAGACACCATTTTCACAATACAATAACATTTCTTATTTCTCTCTTACTGTTAATGGGACACATCTTTATACATTTTAATACAGTCAAAGATTAGGAAGAAAATTACATTGGCACTCATTTCCTTTAATAGTGTGACAGTATTATAGTTGTTTTTAAGACAGATATAAAGATTATGTTTAAAGTCCTTACTCAAAGCGGTTTGGTAGAGCTTTTCTATAATGACTTCCCAAAATACCAGAAACCTCTGAGAACTATTTAAAATTCTTGCTTCTACGCAATAAATTTACTGCTTTTTTCCCCAAGAAGAATATTAACAGAAAGAAAGAAAAATATTCTAAAACTGTATATGAAATTAAGTCACATACGTGTCTTCCCACTAGTTTTGTACTCCTCTGCTTTAATCTACATATTGGGTTATGGTACTTGTGTTCCCTTTTATTTGTAAAGCTCTTGAACATTTTAATGCTGAACAAATGAATAAGAAAATCAAGGATAATTTTTTAAAGCACTGAATTTCAGTACCAACTGCCTGTTAAAATATTGTGTGTAAACAACAGAAGAGCAATAGCACTTTTAAGGATCTTAGATTTGTCCTGATTTTCTTACCTGCAGTTATGAAGCTGCTTCTGTCAACTGGAAAATATATCTCTGTACATATAACCAGTTCTACAAGACATGAGACGCTCTTGTAGATTCTGTGACTATTCGATCTGCATATCAAATACTGATTCTTACGTTTGTGAATAAAATGTACAGATATGATGACTTTTAACTTCAAAGCTTTATTTTCTGTTCTACTTACCATAACTTTTTTTCTCCTCATTTGTTTTCACTGAGCTGTTTTATTATCTCTGCCACGCATATGCAGTTCTCACATTAAACAGTGTGGGAGGATATTTATGTCCAGTGTCAAACATGAAAAATATGTCATACTTCCTTGCAGTGATAATGTTTGCTTAAAACTTTTTATCCTTCCCAGCAATGACATTACAGACCAGGCAAAGTTTGTGTTTAGATGTGGAACGCTGTTTTATAAGCCAGCAGCAGAATTTCTTTTATCTTTCAAACTGTTTGTGACAGTCATAACTGTTTTCATCACTCAAAGATCGTTGTATTTAAACAGATGAAAGAGTGATTTACATAAATTGGCATGAGTCTGCAAAGCACAGAACCTTATTGCTGTGTTACTCAGAGATTGTATAGTTAGACACTAGCCTCAGTCCATAAGACACCAAATAAGTTGTCCTGGAATGTGATTGCATCCATATGCCTCTTAACTAATACAATATTGACAGTGAACTGATTCAAAGAACAAGAATTTGCTCTGAAATGAATATTTCCTTCTACACTGCCAGAAGAATTACCAGAATCAAAGTCTTTTAAATTGATGTTAATTACAGATATGACTTTTCGGGAAACTTTCAGTTTATTATTTTTGAAAAAGGTATACATCAAATTGCTATAATCAGTTCCACCATGACTTACTATAAAAATTGGAAGTTTACACTCCATCAGAATGTGTAATATGAATGTAATTTAGAAGAACTGTTAATTAAAAAATGGAATGCCATCCTTTCTTGGAAGACAAGGAGACAATCTCTTAGAGACAACAGTTCCTTCCAGCTTCTTTTCAATTTGATTGTTTTATACTGAATTACCATGGCTGCTACAAAGTCACTGGCATAGAAGGATTTCCTATTAATAGCAGCTGAGTGACATAATGAATGTTACTGTTGATACCCTTGATTTAATAAAAAAATATGATGTATATGATAGTTATAAAATTTATACCCAGAATTACTGATACCTTTACTATAGCCACAATCAGCTGTCTGGACTCTAGCTTTCACTTTGAATTCTCATTGTAACCTCTATTTTCTGTTCAATTCCACTGGATTTCTTCCAGTTTCTGTATCATAGACTTAGAGATAAACAGAACTGTAGGTTATGTGTGTTGCTTTTCACAGGGATCCTATTAGGCTTTTCTTTTAATCCAGCTGCTTTCTTCTTCACTGTATTCTTATGAATTTCCTGCATGATTTCTTATTTATCTACTTTTTGTGTCATTATTCTCTCCAGTCAACTCCACTAGCACACAGTTTATCTGGATTTGCTTTGCTGTGGACATTCTCGTCTTGCCCTATTTGTGCTGATATTCAAAGTCAGGGAACTAATAGCATTTAAATCCACGTCAAAGCTTTCCTTGCAGGAAGTCAGGATGCTCTCTGATTCATTACTTTAGATTATATATCCTTTGAGCAAGCGTTTACATATGTGGAAGATACTACTGCAAGGAAAGAGCAGAGTCAAGAATTGGAAAGGATTGGATAGAAGAGGTTCATGCATTTAAATAATGAAAGGACCAAACACACTTTCTCTCAAAAGGCTCTAGTACCTACCATCACACTGGTCACTCTCAGTTTATGTTTGTCCCCTGTACTCTATAATTTCACACCATAGTCTTTGTATTAAGCTTGGAAATACCCATCACTGCTACCATATAATACAAACTGATTATGACAATAACATGCTTAATCTGGTATGCATTTGTGTGGAATTTCTCTGTGGACATTTGTAATTTTGGTATGTTAATACTTTTTCTCGATTACTTTTCGTACCTGTGTAAACATACGAATATCCTGTTTTAATGCTTTTGAGCATGATAGATAAAAATACTAGATGCTGAAAATTTCATCAAGGAATTGGAGCTCTATGGATTAGATTCTCTTATGATGTAAACTCTGATTTCCTTTTTAAGCAGTGAGAACAAGTAAAATCTGCAGTGTTGTTGAACAGGATGTAGCGGGACCCTTGTTTTGAGAACAAAAATAACAATCACAATGTTCCTAGGGCAGTTATCAGAAGCTTGAAGCTAGTTAAAAGTTAAAGTACCAGCTTGCTACTAAGCTCTCAAAATTGAGGAATGACAGAGTAAAACCATGTGGATAATACAGTGTTGTGAGATTACACCTGTGATTAAAGACAGACTTCTCCTAAATATAAAAAAAAAGTCTAATTTCAGGTCATCGTTCAACCTCTCCTGCAACTTCTGGGATATCTTTGAGCCTAAATACTTCAGATGCCAGGACAAGATATTTAAAAATGTACCTTTGTCCTGCAAAGAGCCTTTACAGTGCTGCTTTTGAGCACCCTGACAGAGGTGGAGAAATCAGTAGTTTTATATCTCTTAAGAGATGTATGTATGAAATTTATTGGAACAGTGCTTCTTTCATAGCATGTAAATCAATTGAAACTTTTTAGCATCAAGATTTTTCAACCATCTAAACCTTGTCCCAAGTCAGCTATTTTGAAAGTGTCTAAAAATATTTCTTGAAGAACTTCTTTTAAGCTTCTGAACAGCATATTTTAGGATATAACTGTTGGTACAAAGCATGTGTATGAAGTCTTTCATCTTGGGAATGTCTTACAGTCTGGAAGTTCCCTTCACAAAGTGTTGCCATCTCTGGAACAGAATGAGGTATTATAGAGGATCGTGGTGCCCTAGGACAGGCAGGGATACCTGACTAAACTCAACAGTGTAGCTCTGTGGCCAAGCAGAAATCTTTAAACTGAAAGAGTATAATGCTAAGAGGAAAAAAATGCTCTATAAAATGTGTTTGGTTTGAATATCTATGGAGTTATCAGTACAGTTTCCAGTAACTGTTTACAATGCGATTCCTTAATTTCTGTTTTACACAAAGGGCCTGATCCAGCATTGAGTTTCATGGGAGTTGGATAAAGCATATATATGTTAAAGATTATTAAGCTTTACACATCAGGGATTCTTTCCTTAAATGTAATTGAGCAGTTCGTAGGACTGAGAATCCTCAGGTTTAGTTAGGAGAGCTGATTCTATGAATTCGATTTGAAATAATGGTAGGGGAACTTTGACTTTCCTGCCTTTTTAATTCCAGTCATTTTTCACTGTGCCATAATTTGATATTGGTTTGGGTTTTGTGAGAATGAAGTAAATTTTCTCAGTATTTAAAATTTCTTTTCAAATTTAAAAATATTTTCAATAATTTTATGGTATTTCCAAACATTTTTTAAAGTAAGTTGTTCTAATAAATGTTTGATGTAAAGAATATTCTTCAGTTATAGTTGCAGATGAACCAAATTCCAAAGTATATTATTACTTTCACCTGCTTATGATTTTTTAACTTGATTCAAGACTTTCCTGTTCTAATAGAGAAAAACAATAAGAGGAATCAAGCTCATTATGACTATTTTATTACAGCGTAATGAATTGAAATACAAATGATTTTTGTTAATTATATTTCTCAGAAATAGGTTTTGTGGTTTTTAATGGATAATATTGATTCAAAATGGTAGTCAAATAAAACTTCAGCTATGACTGAATTATATTTAACTCTTCTACTAATGGGAAAATTGAAATTGTCTTTTGCACAGATCCACTAATATTATTCAGTAAAAGCCATTTCCAAGAGATAGGAGGTACCTCTTAAACAATAAGGTAATAATAAAGCCCTAGAGGTTCAGTGAGCAGAAAGTCTGCAGTAATGGGCTTAGCTGCTGCACTCACATTCCCCGGTCCTATTATCTAATACTCATATCCTCTTCTCTCCTTTTGTATGAGGATAAATGTGAACATTATAAATGTTTAAGTCTACTGTGGGAAGAAAATTCCAGATCCTCCCAGCATAGCATTCAACAGAAAATAAGCAAGTTGAAAAACACTAAAATAGATCAGGTAGATGCAGTAATAACTCTTGTTATTTTCCTAGTCTTAAATCAAGCTAATGTGAATTTTTTTTTCCTTTGTGTACACTCTCATTTCTCTCGTCATGGTAGTATCTGAATGCTTTCAATGAATGAATTAAATGGCCTGAATAATGTGTCACACATGCTTCATTTTTCCTGTCATCCTTCCCCCATAAGGAGAATAGTAGGATTCTTATTTAGAAATTGAGAGATCCTTTTTTTCAAATATATTCTTCTATGTGTTTATCACAAAGAAGGCAAGCTCAGGAAAAAAACCCTTGCTTTTGTATTTGTATGCATTTTGGTGTTTCTTGTAAAAACATCAGTTAAAAGAATCTGAACAAAATACTCTTTAATGTTAGTATCCTGTGTTTTATTTGTGGCAGGATGGAGAAATATTGCAGGTCAAGGTTTGCATCTATTTTTCCAAATTTTTTTTTCATTTTATTTCAGATTACAGGCCTTCCAAACTAGTAGGTAGATAAGTTTTCCTACTTAAGTCAAGGTTGTAGAAAAACTTTGAGTTAAAAACAAAAATTGATTACATTGGAAGTATGAAATAATTAGACAAATACTTATGATTTTGTAGAGGAAATTACAACATTTTTGTTTGGGAAAGTATTGAGCCTATATTATAAGTATTTTTAAATATTTATCATAACTGTTTGTGTAGAATGTATGTAGTCCAACAGAAGTGATTTTTCTATTGTTGTATTCTCTAAGTAGAAGCTAAGTCATGCATGCTTTTTCATAGAGGCATTTGTGATTTTTGAGCAATATATTTTCTTTATTTTTGTAGTTGTTTCTTGTTTAATTCTAGCTGTTTGAATTTCATATTTCTTAGGCTCAATCTTAGGGTTTCTTACTAAATATTAATCTTTATAAATAGTAATTTTATTGGTTAAAAATATAGAGTTTTATTGGAGGATTTTTTCTTTCTTGTTTAAGGCATACAACTTTTTTCTTAAACAAGATCCTGGTAGGTGTTCTTCAAATTCAGTTTTGATTCAGGTTTGAAGAAGACTAAATCAATGAACTTCAGAGGCCCAATTGTATCAGGTTCAGTGATATTAATAGATAAATGTGGAAAAGTTTGCTGTAGATCATCTTATAATCGATCTGTAGTTTTATAAGAAATTTTCTAAAGAAGGACTGTTCATTTGGCACATTTCGCATCACTAAAATGTAGTTATGGATGCTAAAAAAAGATAGGTAAAGTCTACCTTAATATTTCACCTTACTTTTATATGTAAATATCTGATATCAATACTTAGATTTGATTTTCCTTTTGATTTTCTTTACCCTTAAATATGGGTATTTGTGTATTTGAGAACCAGTTTCCACTTGAAGTTCTCCTCCTCCATCCTGTCTATATGGATGAACAAAAAGGGGAAGGTGACTGTCATAGTTCCAAGCAGCACATTTTTAGAAGTCAGAATTATTAAATTCATTCTAAATAATGTAGTTTTTCTGTTCATGCCTTTTATTGACAGTCTTTGTTTCTTAAAGAACCTTCATTGCTTTTTTTTTTATTTAAACAGAAAAGTAGCAAAGAAACAGATGTGTCCCATATAAAATATGCAATAAATCTTGTCTCACAAATTCTTTGCTCTGAACTTTCTGACAGAAACTGTCAAATATCCACTTTAATTCTAGTATAAAATGTTCACTTTGTGTCATGGCGCCAACCACCATATGCTGAAATAAAGTCAGTAACCAGCAATAAAAAAAGGCAACATACACACCTTTGAAACAGTACAAGCAATCAACAGTGAGAAAGGTCTATATAAATCTATGGAGAATTAATCTCAGCTTTGCCACTATCCTGCTGGGCATTTACAATGAGACTTTGCTCCCGACCACCAGAATTGGCTTACTTTGCAGGAGGAGCGTATCCTAATGAGGGGAAAATGTAGGTAAAACAAAGCAGCAGCTTTTAACCCCCCACCCCCATGCTTTCGATCACCTAGAAGAGCATATCCTAGTGAGTTCAACCTTTGGGGCCACTACACATCAAGCATTTCTGTACTTTAGCTGATCATGTGAAACCAATCTTGACTGAGCTCAATCAGCAGAAATTGCTTGAGCTTCATAAATCACTGTTATCATTCCACAGGCGGAGGTATTGCTATGGATTTTTTCTCCTAAAAGTTTTCAGGCCACAAATTTCACAAGCTTTTCTGAAATTATTTTAATTATATTTGTATAATTATTCTTTATCTGTCAGCTTATCTGTTGGTTCACCATCAAATTAATTTTTTAAAATAATATTCTTTTAGTTTTGAGACCTCCTGCTTCTTATTGGTTTTTAATAATTATTCAACTATTTAAAAATATTGTCCTTGGTATAAAAGCATGTCAATCCTTAAAGTTTCTACTTCTGCTTACAAAAGGAGATTGTAGTTACAGATAATCTAGTTTTCCTGGACACAGAACAGATTTAACCTTATTATGTTTGAAAGGATTAGAATTAATTTTTCAGTTCCATAAACAGTTTAGATACATTTAGTCAAAGATTAATCTTGGAATTAGACCACAACATTATAGGAGTTTATTAGTAAGAAAGTAGAATTAGAATATATTTCTGTAGTGTTGAAGTACTAGTAGGCTTTAAAGAATATTTATTATGTGGAACACTGAGTGTGGGAGAATGAGGGATTAATAGCTTGATTACATTTTAGCAGAATGCAGTTTCAAATAACTTAATTGTAATAAATTGAAAAATGTAATGCTAAGTCTTGTTTTGTAATTAGTACCTCCAGAACACAGGAAAGTAAACCTAATGTTAGTCCTAATTTTGATGAAAAAATTAACATTTTGTATGGAAGCCAATTGAAAAATAGCTTTAATTTAAAAATCTGCTCTCACAAAATACAATAAAATTGTACTAAGAAAAATATATTTTAAGAAATGTAAGACTTTATGAAAAATAACTTTTTTTTCTTCATAGTTAGTTTTAATGTTCTCTAAAATAACCTTCAACACTTTTTCTGGCACATTTATAGACAGCATTATCACTTCTAAAAGAAAACATGATTTCCTAGGTTGTTTTATTACCTCTGATAATAAACACTTTCTTGAATGTGTTGCTTGAGCATGTTCTGCTGGTGTTGTGTCTGTGTATGTGTGTACAAATGTCTACAATTCATTATGGTTTTGTAACATTAAAAATACTAAATCTGATATTTCACAATTTCTGTATGGTAAATGTTAATTAATTAGTCCTTGACCCATACCTAATATATAGGTTGACAACTTACATTCCTTGTAACTTGTGGGAAGCTTGCTTGTTAAGCAGCTTTCCAAGACTGCACAAACACTCTGTACTATAGAATCATTTGTACATTTTCATTATTGGATTGGGTTTTTAGTTTAAAAAAAAAATTTGCACAATTGCAGAGGAAAGTAAACTGTTTCAGGGAAGGATGATTAAGACCTCATGGCAGCAAGTGTTCTGAAGACTATTTTGAAAGGATTTAAGATGTCTATACCACTATTTAAACCATCTAAAAAAAAGTTGTGTAGCCAGATTCCATGTTAAAATGTGCTTTTTTCTAATTTAATACCTAGGTAAAAGAAATAAGGCTTATGTGATTACACAGTCTGTTGATTGTTCCCCTGCTAATAATTTTTAATGCATTGGCCAATTTTGACCAAATGTGACAGGGTTAGAGATCCTAAGATATTAAGCTCTTAAAATCTCAATAAAAATATGTGGCTAAATAGACAAGCCTTTCAGGGAGAGAAAGGCTGTATCAGGAACTCAACCCTTAATTAAACATTAATGAATCCATCTGGGAACCAACTCTGAAATACAGATCTACAGTAGACCAAGTTTCATTGATTCCATTACTCCCAGACTTTTTTTATCTGATAGCATAGAAGAAAGATCTCTTCATGGGCATGGGATCACTTGTTTTGGGGATTTTTTGCCTTCTAATATACTGTAATAGAAAATTATGTTAGTCATACAATCAGATATTTACATATAATTTCCAGGGTGTCTGTTGAATTCCCTGAGTTCATAAAGCCTACCAATTAGAAGTTAGTAAGTAGGTAAAAACAGTTTATCAAGTAATACATATTATAAGTTACTAGGAAGCTATATATAGAACACTTAAGCTTTCTAATGTTTCTGAAATATAAAACATTTATAAGACAAAAAAGCTTCTGCATGAGAATAATGGACTGTAGCCACGTGAAGTAATTTGCAGTCATATGGTTTTTTCAGATTTGAAATTTAATACAGTACAACAAAACCCAAAATGAAACAGAAAATGTTTTCTACTATATGTATTCTCTCGCTTGCTGTGTTTGTATAGGAAGTCTTCTAAGTAATAAGAATTCCTTTGTTCAAAACAAAATTAAAAATAATATTACGTCTCAAAATATAGGGTTGTATTACAAGTAACTCATATAAGAATGTAGAAATAGCAGAAAATTAAGCTTTTATGTACAGTTCTAGACAGACAGATGTTTCTTGAATATATCTCTTCCTAGATCAGGATACACAACTCCTCTAGTATTTTTGAAACATCATAATTGGCAAAATACTTCAGACTATTCATTTTGAGATTTTACATTCTTTTGCATTCATATGAGTATTTTCATGAGTACTTGTTTATTTGCACTTGAAATTTGTTAATTTGCTTAAAAGATGCTATTAATTTTATTTCCATTCCTTTAAAATTCACATTTCAAGAAAGCAGATTCTGGCAGTGTCAGGTGTTGAAATGTATTTCATGTATTATATCATACAGATTATTCATTTATAACCTTTACAATGTATTTTCTTCATGGCCTTTTATGCAGAGCCCTGTCTTTTTCTAGACAGTCGGATAACAGTAAGAATAAAGAAATTAAATGGATGTTGGTTATTATTATGAACACTTCGTATGAATTGCTAGTTACATGCTGTTGGCATTGCTGTCATCAACTAAACAATAAAGCCTCAATGCGTTGAAAACTACAGATTGTTTTTTCCACTTTGCCTAGTGCCCGATTAAACAGGGTTATTAAAAAGTTTCCCTTGCATGAAAATTATACTTGAGAGTGGAGATGCATTTAGTATACTTTTAGCCATAAAGTGTTCTGGGTTCAGCTTCTGATTCGCAAATAATAGCATCAGTGCTAATATCCAAGAGATTTGGATCTCTGTTATCAAATGGTAGTATGTCTTCATGCTTTAAAAAGAGTGAGAAAATAAGGTCTATTGCTGTTTGTTCTCCTTACTTGGCAAAGTCATAGAATGTGACTTTTGTCACTTTGGAAAATGATAACCCGGCTGAACCTCTCTGTAGATATACTCTTCTTCCTCAGCCCTTGATTAGGGCGTTAGTATGTTTCTAGGATGAGTTTCATGTTTTGACTACCTTTCAACATGCCTACCTAAGAGGTTTTAATCTTGACTAGTAAGGAATGTGGGTTCTCTAGAAGTGTCCTAATAACCCTTTGTCACTGTTTTAGCAGTCTCTGTCCAAGCTTTAAAAAGTTACAAAAGGAATGGCATTAGCGGTTTTGGTTTGGTTTGTTGTTGGTTGGTTTTGTCTATGTTTTATCCTAGATTCTGTCTTAATCTTAACTGGTTGGTTGGAAGACATGATTCAGAAAAGGCATATTTCCTTCCTTGAGGCAAAACCAAAAAAATCAAATACCTTGTTTTAGGGTTTTTCCGATGCAGAAAACTCTATAATTTACTGTCTCTAAAAGTTCATGAAGCGTGTACTCAACCTTGGAATATAAGCTAAGAGTTCCAGTGTCTCCATCCTGATTGCTACTTGTCTAGGTTTTCTTGTAATTTTGGAGATTATCATTGCTCCAAAATGCTTAGCAAATTTATAAAACTTTATGCATCAGATCTTTCAATTCTGAAAATAATAAGATAGTGAAAAATAAAAAAAAAAAGCTGCAATGGATACAATTAGATCAGTACACTTGTGTGAATTATCCTTCTTATATGCATTCCTATATTTAAGGTCAGAGAGAAATACCAGAAATTTTATCCATCAGAATCAATGAGTATTCTCACTAGAGGGACAGAAGTAACAGACTTTTGTGCAGTTGGGAGTACCCAAGAAAGAGTTTTTCTTTCTTCGTTTTCCCCTCTTAGTGCATCATCATTCTGTGCTTGCCTCTGTTAGTTACCGACCTTCTCCAGTTTTCAGTCTATGCTGGTGTCCACTTTTTTCTTTCCTTCATTCTTTAGGGAACTATTTCATAGTAGCCTGATGCATGAAGAGGTATTCATTTTGTTGTAACTGGAAGCTGCTGTGTATATATTAGACCTGTTAAAAATAAATATTTTCTGGTAATGTCTCATTTTCAGTATAGTGTTTCACATGCTGTTCCATCCTCAGCAAGTAGAATATGTAGAAGAAATAAGCTGGGGGATTTTTTTTACCATTTTACCATTTCACTTTTAAAACTGTTACAGGGTCAAGAATCTTCAAATGCTCACTTCTGCATTTCAGTAGAAGGAAGTCTTAGAAACATCTTAGATTCATAAGGCAAATTCATAAGGTCATAGTCCATTTTTTTGCTTATTCTCTGAGCTAGATACAGACAGCAAGATGAGTAAGACTCGTGGCTGGTCTTCAGAGTCTGCAGCTGTATTACAAATAACTTCTTACAGCAAATTAGAACTGTATATTTTGTAAATACCTGTTTTCCTTTCAAAACTCTTTTCTGTAGAAAGACACAGCAGTTCTTAGTTGATCCTGACTTTCATATCTGTATTCAAAGATGTTATATTGACTAAGATTGTCTGCTTCTTGTAGGACAGATCTGATACTTTATTCAGGATATGGACTAATCCAACAGTAGAGCTTATTAAGAACTTGCATTTAGATGTTAGACTAGACAGCAAACTTTACATTTGACAATTTCCTTTCATCTTCAAAACTGGTCAAGACTAATGACTTGAAGACCAGACAGGAGGGTATCTCCATACCAAATGCAGCTTTGGGGAAGTGATTTTGAAGGACCCCTATGTAATCTGTATACATGTAAGGTAGAACATCTGTGGTTACATCATGAGATGTGTTGGTGCGGTAGGATTGGCTCAGCAGTGTGTTTGCAGTACAGATTTAAACTCTGAGTTAGATTTACTGTGAGGTGAACATCTCCACCTCTTGTTTCAAAGCTGTCTGAAGGCTCAAATGTTACTTCGGTCCCTTTGTCCCTATTAAGTATTGGAGTGTATTTACTGTTGAGCTTCCTGTTTAGTTTCCTCCTAATGGAAATCAGTTTACAAGCACCAGAACTTATCTGCAGACCAAATCAATGCTCAGTAAATGGGGACAGTGAGGAAATTTGCTTCGAAAGCATCCTAATTAAAAAACTTATGCCAATTGTCACTGTATTTCAGTGTTCACTGCAGTCATGCTTTTCTCTAATACAAGAAATAGAGTGTGATAGGAAATGTCCATTTCAAAACAAACAATATTTGCTGCACATAGTTAGGCTATAGTACTCCTGCCACAGCAAGTTTTTGGAAGCTAAAAAGCTTCTAAAAGCTTAGGCAGAGAATGAGCAAGTTCTTAGGAGGGAATCCATTGAGATTACACTAAAATGGCATCCAGTGCAGGAAACATTTTGTATGACCTACAGAATCTCAGAGGCAGAGAACACTCAGGGGAAGGATTGTGTGTTTGTCCTGGCCCATAAATCTAACTGAGCACCTGCTTCAGTGCCTGCCAGGGTCAGGATATTAGGTTGGATAAATCCCTGTGCCAGTCTGATATGACTGTTAATATATTCTTAACTTTAGGAAATTGAGGAAACTGAAATCAACCATGTGGCCTAATGGTGAAAGAATTACAGGATCCCACTTCTGCAAAAAGCAAATTCTGTGCAAGCAAGTGTGGTGTTGCTAGAGAAATAAAAAGAAATAAGTTCTTTCATTTATGTAATTCATTTTAATTGCCTTCAGTAATTCCACAAATTTAGATAAGGACTGATATCTTGATTATGGGTCTTTGAGGACTCCTGAGGAAAATACAGTGTTTCATGGAAACATTTGCTGACAGCATGGATTGTGTTAGTTATTGCAGTTGTGGAGAGGGAGAAAAAGAGCAGGATATTACAAATTCTGAGTGGAAAATCAGTTATAAATTTTATGGAAGATTAATAAATTGCTCTGGTTTCTTGTCCTACACATTATGTAATATTTATAACTCCTGTTTACATATAATTTGTTATATAGAGTTGCCAATTCATTTTCTTAACAAATCTCAACATCTGAATTTCCAGTAAATGCTTTTAAACAATTCCTAGGTGGACATTTTTACAGTTAAAAATATGAAAAATACTGTTTGTCAGATAATAAAGTATTTTCTTCCTTCCTCTTTTCCCTCTTATTGGTACATAAACACACACACTGTTATATTAATGTAAACATTGTGTGTTCCTTCCTAAAAGCCACATAGGTTTTTTTTTTACTCTCTCTAACAAATTAAAACTTCTTTCCGCTATCTTTCCTTATTCTGTTCTTACAAGATCAAAAGACAGTAGGTCAGGTCTTGCCACCTAACTATATACGTATGAGCACGTTGTCCTTGTTAGTTACTGTGTTTTGTGTGCAGGGACCTGAAGATATTCAGTTTCTGTTGTAGCTGGGAATGTAGTTATGTTGATAAATTTGCCCTACTGAATTTTTCATCTCCTTGACAAGCAGAAAGAAATTATTAATGTAATAATGAAGTGTAGAATTTTATACACAGTTCAGCTTATGCAGTTATTTTGTATCATTATGAATCATCAGAATTCCAACCTATGTTTTCTGCTTTTAATGATATAAAATGAAAGAACTGTCAAATAATGAATTAAGTTTAGTAGGTTAACTTTAGCTGAATTTTCAGGAGATTGAGATGAATGCAAACAAATCAGAACCGCCCTATCTATTTCAATTGCAGCTGTCTTGCCACCATGGTTTGAGGTGGAAAATTTATTGTTATAGAATTAATTGCTTTCCTTGCAGAGGTCACACAACATTGTTTCTGGCTATTGCCATACTGAAATAATCTGAGTATCTCCAACAGATTTACCCAACATAGGGAAGCATATGAATTGAAATCAATTTGTTTTGTTAACAGCAAATGTGATGAAGTAATCCATTTTTTAGTTTTATTTTTTTTTAACTGTCATAGTACAAACCTCTTTGTCAGTAGCCTTATAATGAAATAGAGTCATTTGGGACCAATTTCTCGATATCCTTGTCTGTGAACTCCAGTTCGTAGCTGTATTTCAACCAGCCACTCCTATAGACTGAGCAGTAAAAAGATACACTTCTTTATCTTTGTATATAGAAGTGTCTGAATTCTGTTTATATTAACATTAGCACTTACAGAATTATTCTAATGTGGATTAGTAACAACTTTTCCACGATAGTATTGTGTTATATATGTGGTATTCTACTGCAGCCAAAGTTGCTCCTCTGTATTAAGAAGACATGATCAACAAAAACTAGTGCTTTTGCTTTGAATACCCAGCTCAGGAAACATTTTCAACAGTAGAGAATGCCTATCTTCTGAAAATCAAATCCTTTTAAGTAGTTCTTTTGAGCATTCTGTAACAGAGAGACTCAGATTCACTAACCGTATTTCATACTCTTGACTGCTTTTTCAAAAAAAGTCATGTACGTACCATACATTTAAAGTATTTTCACTTTACAGCTTCCAGAATAAAATGTGGTAGCTATATGGAGCTGTAACTGTGTTCGGTACCTGTTCAACTCCAATTGAACTTCCAGTTATTTGTCCTGCAGAAACAGGTTTAAATTTGTAAATTCTGACGTACAACAATATAGAAAACATACACAAATTAATGATTTTATTTTTAAATCTGCAAGTCAGGTTTAATTATTTACTTTATATTAACACCTACCACTATATATTATAATACAGATTTTAAATTACGTATCAAATCCTATACACTTTATTGGTACATTAGAAGCATTCATTAGGTACAGGAAATAATTAAAAATTGAAAATTAGCAAGTGTTTATCACTTTTATTATATCTAGTATAGAAACTATCGAATTTTAAATGTAAGAGGTGTTTAATCTCTGGGATCTCTAAAATGGTAAGACAGTAATTTATATCTTTAAAATATTTTTCATTGGCAGCTAAAGAAGAACGTAAAAAAGAAGAGAGCAGTTTGGAGAATGCTCAGAAATGGTAAGTTTCTTGGTAGTGTTTTCTTACAGTTTATTTTGGTCAAAGATGTTATTTAACTTGGGAATTGTATTAAATAGGAAAAAGGATCTGTGCTTCAAATAAGTAATATGTTTTCTGAAGAACTCTTATGTAGTCTTCCAGGAAAAAGTTCAGTTGAGTTTTTATCCAAACAGTGTACTGTGTTTGAGGTTTTATTTACTATCAGCATTGAACTGAATCAGAGTTTTACGGAATATTGAAATAACTGATTAGCTACTTAATGAGGTAAAATGTATTTCATCATCACTGAACACTTTCATTACTTCATACACAGCATTCAGTTGCCTAAGAAACCAGTGAAATCCTAATGTTTTCATTGTGTGAATATCTGTGCCTTACACACTTGCCAAAGGAGGCAAAATATGGACAAAAGTGAGATAAATTGATTTGTAGATGGAGGGTAAAATATCCAGTAAGTTAATATTTCTAATAAATTTTGTTTACCAAATTACAGTTTTGTGAGAGTGAAGGATCTGCCTTTGCTATGGACCTGCTATAAATAAACTGGGGTAAATTAATTTTTAACTTCTTATCAATATTTTTTTCTTCATGGTCACTAAAGACAGATATGTGGTAATCTGGATTTTAATTTTACTTTTATCAGCCCAAAGTCACTCCACCTGAGACACCTAGGTTAGTTTTCCTAGGAAGACAGGAAAAGGGAGATAGGCACCTCCCAAATGCAGTTCAAGTCGTAGGTGGACTATTTCCATTTGCTTTCAGAAGGTGCCTAAATTGGCTGAACAAGTGGCTGACATCAGCTGGGGCTTTACCTTCTAATTTCAAGGTGGCTGACAGGCTCTACTTAGCTACAAACCTACCTTTTTTGGCACAGGACTATTTCATATTCTACCTGCTTTGTAGCCTTTCTTGAGTAGACTCTCCAAGGTATGGAACTGCACTTAATTTGCAGTGGACTTAGGGAATTAGTTGTCTGACACAGAGTTTCTGTTTTTTAATTGCTAACTGAATACTCAATATTTTAAATTACTGCTTTTGAAAGGTAGAAAGCAGCCCAGGAAGCCAGATTACGCTGAGTGAAAGCAAAACAGTACTGCTGGGGGAAGGGCTGAAGAAGAAACACGAAGAGAGAATGAGAAGTGTCAGCATGAAGGCAGAGTGAGAGACAATGTGCAGGAATTCAGAATCCCACCTCTGTGTGCACCAACTGGGGTGGAGAGGGGTTCTATTAGGAAGAAGTGAATGATGTTACTGGGGCTGCTGTTAAATGAGGCAAACCTGAGAAGAGTTTATGCTCTTGCTGTTCCTAGCTCAGCTATCCCAGTCGAGGGCTATGAACATCTGAGGAGTATTTGACACAAACGAATGCAATGAAAATTAGATTGTCCAGTAGACATAAATGTTTTTAACCGTGTAATTATGACTAAGGTGTTTTAGTACTTTTAGGGTTTGAAATACCAAAATGGTTTACACAGATATTTAAAGCTGTATTAGTTTTATTTATTTATTTTTCTCCTCACAGTGTCACTATGAGACTCTTCAACTCTGAATATTATGGCTCATACATACTTGTGTCACTGTGATTCTTTTACCATGCATCATCGATTAACTTGAATTATAGTTACATGTCCCATACAAAACCTGTGTAAGAAATGTAAAAGGTTAAGGTTATCACATATGGGGATTAAAAAAACTATTATATTAATAGCTCACCTTGAACAATATGAGATACTCTTCAACATGGTCTAGAATCTCTTTCTATCTTTAAAGGATAAAAAAACCCTAAACAAACCAGAGCATATTGGTTCATGTGGGTAAAATAAAAGTTTCTTTACTTTGTGAAGCAGCTGGAGTACATATTCTTTTATTTTGGGGGGATAACTTCTGTATTTTTTGATCCTTACTTTACATTCTTCAAGCCTAGCTAAAAAGCTTTAACATCAATCTAAGTCAAAAAACCTTGGCCCTAACCTTTACAATTTCATTTGAAAACATATGCAGACTATGCAAATATAAATTAAAAAATAAATATTTGCTGAAGCTCTATCTGTTGTTCAGGTAGCATCTGTTGAATAGTTGGGGACTCATTACAGGTCTTTGAAGTGCGTCTTATTTATTTTACTTTCAGGATTTACGCTTTCTGTGTTCTAGATTTAGGACCTATTATCAACTCTAAAGAAGAATTTTACTTTCTTTTGATTAAATAAAGTTATTACTTCAAGAAAAACTAGTAGTTTTTAAATATGTTGCTAACTTTATAGCATTTTTAATAAGTATCACCAAATCTTTCAGGATTCTTATGCCTACTTTGCAGAGAAAAGTGGTTCAACTTTTACAGTAGTGAACATACTTCTATTTATATCAGTACCTAGCCACGTGGATCATTCCATTTTATCTATGCAAAGCAGTACCATAAAGGTTAAAAATGCACAGTCAGTTAAAATGCTCTTGGAAATACCATCTGTAATAAAAGACTACTTTGGAAATATCCAGCCATATAGCAATTCTGTAGCCACATTGTAAAAGAAATAAAAACCCATTAAAATATTGGCAGTGTCTTTTTTTGTAGAATTAATTATTTGTTTATTGACACATGTGGAAGGAGATGATTTATTTTCAGTAAAAGCTTTGCAAAGTGACTGTTGACACTGTCTGGGGCTTGTTTGTTGCTACTTACAGTTCTCCCTAAACACTAGAAGATTATTTTTAACCAAGCCTGGAGATTTTTTCCTGACTTGGCATGTGACTTTTCCATAGTCCTTCAGTAATCATAAATGGGAAAATAATATCTTCATGGAGTGTTACAGAATAAAATTAAATAAATAGGTATAATATAGCATTTCCTGAAATGCAAGAAGTTAAATTTTTTGCATTATATGCCCATGATTTGCCAGTGTGACATATATCTATGATGGCTTGTGCATCTGTAAGTTATCCTCCTGGAAATGAGGTGGGTATTGGAAGGTTAGTTATACTTAGCATAAATTGCTGCTAAAATTTCCAAGGTTATGGGAAGTTACAGTAGTTACCAACTTTGACTACTGTTTCCCCAGTGGACTTGTTGATAGTTTTTTTTCTTCCCCCTCCCTTGTAGCTTTGAAGAAACAGTGGAATACTTTGGGATAAAGCCAAAGCCTGGCGAGAAGGAGATCACACCAAACTACGTTTTCACGGTGTGGTACGAATTCTGCAGTGACTTCAAGACCATTTGGAAACGAGAGAGCAAAAGCATTTCCAAGGAACGGTAAGGTTCTAATAAAGTCATTAATACCATTTTAGATGTCTGGGAAACTGCTGCTTCTCAAACCCAACAAATTATCCTCCTATATTTCACAGGCGTCATTGTTTTCTTTCTGATCTAATGGACATCAAGGAAAGATTATTCCCTCAGGGTGCATAGGAAAATTCACCAAAGGCATGCTGTCCCCACAAAAAGATAAACACATATAATCTGATAAATTACACTTTTGTAACCCCTTCCAATTACTAGCTAGTAAAATGAAAGGGGAGCTGTGCTAATTTATAACAGATTGCTTCTCTGTGCATTTTCATGTTGAACTAGCCTAAATGAGGCGATATTGCTGTCGCAGACAGTACAGACAAATAAAAGCGAATGCTTTTCCAGTTAATATACTGCACTTGCATCAAAGGGAAGCCCCAGAGATTCAGGCCACACTTAGCACAGTGTCGAAGCCCCACACTGAATTTACAGCACTACTTCTGACTTTCGGTGTCCTGCTGAGGACATCAAACTACTTGCCATTAGATCTCACAACAGTCTCCTGATTTTATTAGTTAAAGAATGCAAAAACCTAAAACCTTCAATTATTTTCTTGATTTTCTTAAGAAGCTTAAAATCTTTTGCACAAAAAAGCAACTCTATTACAAACTCAATGTGCTCACCATATCATTTAAAAAGTCCTAGAGTGGTAATGTAGTCACGCTTTGGAAAAAAATGGAGGAGTCACTTTCAGCATGAAATTTAAATTCAAGTGCTTATTGCAAATTAACAGAGATTTAGATAAAAATGTCTCTAAAAGTATCAGCAAAAGTTGATTTACACTTGCATTTTCCATTTTGCTCCAAATCAGTGGGGGTTTTAGGTCTATGTAAAGTATATTTTTTGAAGGGCAAGATGTAGAAATTATAAATTCCTGATTATCAACCTTATGAACATTGTTTTACAGATCTTACAGTTTTAAACACGTGAAAGTTGTAGCTTTTTCTGTTGTTTATTATTAGATTGATTTTGGAACCTGAAAACTGTCAACATGTACAAAAAATCTTTTGTTTCCTTGTGTCTAGATCAATATGCAAGTTTGGTTTACATGTTAAAAACTGTGTAAAATAAACAGTCCCTAGCACATTGCTATAGTCATGATAAAGATCATCTCAGGCATATGTTTTCTGCTGAATCATGACTTATTTTTATTCCAAAAGCAGTTAAGAGGAATAGAAATTAACTCCCCAAGGAAAAAGAAATCCAGACCATACATCCTTTCCTTTTTATGTAATTAGCATCTTGCCGATGGCATACAATGATCTCTTCAAAGAAATCTTTGTAAGTAGCCTGTTATATTTTGTGCTTTCCTGCTCAGGTGAGCTGAGAATATCTCATGCTTTAATAGTTACGTAAATACAATTTACAAATAAAAATACAGATCAAATATTTCATCAGTTTCTCTGATGGATGCCTTTATTCCTATTCAGTGTAAAGCAATATCAGTTGAATGCAGAACAGCATTTACTATAATGCTTCAAAGTGCTGACACTTTCTGGATCACATAGACTTTTTCAGAGTTTACTTCCAAGTATTTTTACGAAGTTTCATTAATCTCAAAAGGACAATTCATTGCCCTTTACATTCAAACTTTGCATGATTCGTCAAGACAATGAGCTGCTAAAATGAGGAACCTTGTGTAATAAGTAAATCAGAATGGCAGAACTGTTTTCATCATCCTAAATTGTTTTGTTGTGTGCTACTGAAAAGAAGAACATCAGTAAATTAGATGATATCAGTAGATTAGCATGATAGAAAATTTATTTTCATCACCTGAAAATGCCTTGTGAAGTCATGAACCATTTAAGGGTTCTGTTTTACAAAATATGAAAATAACAGTGGATGAGCTGATGTCCAAAAAAATTTGAAAGCAAGCTAAGAGTCATTGTGCACACTGGTAACTAAAAACCTTAGAATGACAGGAATGGACAGCTGTCTTCCTTAACTGGCTAATTAATTGGATGCAGTATTCGTTGTGCATTTCTAAAGATTGCAATTTAATTAAAAAAAAGTACTGTTTATCATGAACCAATTTTGTTTTGAAGGAAATTTTATAGAGGAAGAATTGACAATGTAAGTCAGTATTTTCCAGCTTGGGTTCTGAAACTGAGGCATTGATATCATTATGTGAACATGTTTCCAATTGGATTACCCTTCAAATTTCAGGAGGCATTGCAGAACCTCACTGTAAAATGTGTATGAATTAGCTAGTCACATATATATATATATCTAAAAATTGATTTAAATGTTTACATTTATATAGGAATGTTAAACAACTTAATGTAAATGCACCAAGTGTTGGAAACTTCTTTTTTGTGTTCTTTTGCATCAAAATCCAGTTGTGTTTTTGACAGCTTTATAAATTAATATGTGTATGCATTCAGGTATATCAACTGCTGTTTATGAAATTTTGAGATGGTAGCTGAATTTAAGACTAAAAGAAAGGTTGGTTTTTTTGGCAGGAAAACACAGCATGGTAGATTGCATGTATTTCCACTCTCACTTCTTTTTTTTAGCCTACTAATTTTATTTGCAGTGGGCATGTTTATGGATTCAGAATAAAATTTTTAAAAAGTATTTATAACAACTTAAACCCAATATACATACATACATATATGTATATATGATTGCCTATCTATAAGTCTATTAAAGCATTCAAGATCTGTTAAAGTATTTTTAAGAGGTCTGAAATAGGTAGGAAGTATGACTACAGAAAAAATACTAGTAGTTTGCAGTAGTTTGCAGTTCATCACAAACTGTGATTATGTTTTGCAAAAGAAATGTGAAAAATATTATACTAATGTTCTTTCAGCTGTTACCCTTTAAATATGAAATAATTAAATAGAAAATAAAATTATTGCTGTTAATTTAACCCACTCTTTACACTGGAAAGCTAAGATTGGTAGTTACTGTACTGGATTGAGTAATCTCTTTCAGATTGAACATACATACAAATTTTATAAGTCAGAATTCAGAGAACAAAACCAGATATAATCATTATTTAACAAATAGAATTACATACTTCATCTTAAAAACAGAAACAAAATTATATTTTTAATAATATCTTTTATGAAAGGTCCTTTCTCTAAAATGTTTTATTTTATCTTGATTTTCATCCCTAACACAAAATGTGTTGATGGTTTCAGCTTAATCTTTTGAAAAAAAGACAGTGATTCTTTTATTGCCACAAAGGCTGACTGTAGCAGTGTAAGTACCTAATGGTAGAGATGAAAATATCCTAACAAAAGAAAAAGCACCAAGCAGTGCCCAACTAATTTTTGTTTATTTTGGTAAGTTGGAGCTGGCTATAGCTTTTTACTGAACTCTTCCATTTATTAGAGAATGAATTGTATTCAGTGCCCTTTATTTCTGAACAGGAAAAGAGTAAGTTTGGGGAATACTTGTTCACAACATGATGTGGTCATAAGAGATAACATGTAGATTGCAAAATCTCTTAGCAGTGGTGGCCATGCAATATTTAACATTTTCAACCATTTATTAGGCTAAATATGAGACTACCTTGTGCCTAACTGAAATTTGACAGAAACATTTGCCACAGAAGAACTAGTGGATTATATTTTCATTTTCAATACCACAGCGAGCAAGGAGGAGAAATAATCTTTAGTTCAACACATTGTATCTATTTTAGAAGACCAAATTTATTTTATAGTTTGATTTGAAAAGTGAATTTCTCTTTCATCTATTGTATGTCATGTATATGTTACCTAAGAAAAAGAGTGAGTGAGAATCTAGGTTTCCAACTATGTTGAGCAGTTTGTGCTATTGTAAAACACTCTTTCCTGAGAATCCAGAAAGGGCATCATCCAGCTATCATACAATCTGCCTACATGATAAAAGCTAAAAGATGAATGTAACAGATTTATTTCATTTGATATTAAACTAATGGTCTAATAAGGCAAGTTGACATCTCAACACAATTGACTTTTAAGAAAATCTTTGAAATATGATCATTAGGATCATTGGTGACATTATAGATTTCTGCTGGGAGTTTCTTGTACACATAGTTGCAGCATCAGGAAAAGCCAAAATGTTTGTGAGAAAATTTGATCAATGAGACCTACAGCCCTACAGCATTACCAGGCTGAAAGCTAATGGTTCGTGCCATACAGAAGCATTTGATATGAGTTTAATAAAAAAAAATAAATGGGAAGATTTTTGCATGTTTCTGAGGTTAAGGTATAGCTACAGAGCAAATTGAGGAGATGATTACAACTTACAGGCCTGTGCTGCAAAACAGAAATGGCTATTTCCCATAGAGCATACAACAGATCTGGCAAAGTGCTGTATCAAGGTTCTTGCTCTTGGAAAGAAGAACAGTGTTTCTTTTTAGGTGTTATTAGGAAAGCACTATACAACAAAACAGAAAACATCACCGAATCATTACATGAATCTACAGTTATCCATATGTAGTTCTTTTCCCTTCCTCTCCAGAAGGATGTGGTAGAGCTAGGAGATGTAAAAATAAAAAAAATTAGGTACAGAATGGCTTCTGCATACAGAACCATTTAAATAAAGGGGAATTCTTTGGCTTGGAAAGGATTCTACTGAACAGGATATGATAGGGATCTGTACAAGCACAAAAGATTAATGGAAAATAGTCATTACATACCACATCTAATACAACAGAATCAATTCAAATTAGGAAGTGTCTGGTACAAGCCAAATGCAGTGATGTCTCTTTGCAATAGGCATACTTAATCTGTTGAACACTTTGCCACAAAATGTCACTGGTGGCAAAAGCTTGCATTGCTTCCAAATGGTGACAATACAAAATCATATTAGAAAAATCTATGAAGGTGTTACACAAGAAGAGAGTTTCCAGCTGCAAAACTGTTCTGGGCATTATCACTGTAGGTTTTGGCTGTCTTTATGTACTCCTAAGTATGCAAGTGGCCATCTCAGATGGTCTGAAGCATATTTTTGATCTGAACTGGTGTAGCCTTATATTGTTTTTAATTAGGCACTAGCTTTCCTAAAAACATAAAAATGGATTTTTGTTTCTCGTGACTACAGAGATGAAATTTCTCACTCGCTTTTTACAGATAAATGCTGTCAGTAGATCCAGAAAAAATGGAAGCATATCAAACATATTAGCAATTTGAGATTTGACAACAAAATCCACTGACAACATATATTTTACTGTATTTGTACTGGTTTAGTTAGTGAACATTTATTAAAACTGCAATTTAAAGATTTGATCAATAATGACCAAGTTCTTTCCAGAAGTTTTAAACCTGAAAGCAATTGTATTGTACAACACGGTATTAGAATTGGACAGTGTTCAAACTTCATAGTCTGGTATGAAGTTCCTAATTTTGAAGCTAACCAAGAGCTCTCTAAAATCGTCTGCCAGGCATCTGTCTTCTAAAATTTTAAGACTGAAATCTAATCTGTTATATTACATGGGCTAACTGTTTTCAGGAAACAGTGCTGTTACTTAAGGTTTATGGGCTGCATACAGAAATCACTATAGGACTGAGAGCAGAAAGGCGTGTAATACATGAAAGGAATTTGAGCTATGGGGATATTTCTTAGTCTCTCAAGGGGAGTCACTGCTCAGCTGTGTTAAAGGATCTGGGCTGGGTTTTGCAGCTTGGCTCTAGATCGAACAGTTGATGCTCACTGTAGCTACCTCTGCTTGTTCATCTTGACCCATAGATTTGTTTGCACAATTCTTTGTTATACTCCTTGTTATTCCTCCTTCTTATGGGAGAAGTTTGAACTTCTAGTCACAGAAAGCTCAGGTGGCACAGAATTGTCATGTGGCTATTTCATAACCCACAGCTATCCACATAACCCACCAGCTGCATGGAAGGAGCTGTAGAAGCAAAAAGAATGGATTATTCCAGAGTATCAAGAAGCTGAGAGACAATCCAGATAATTTGGTCTCTGGCATCATACAATAGCAGAGCTAGAACTTTACATGAGTAGCAGTTGGCTCATTTAGAAGAGATACTGGTTTTTCTAACTGAGGGCTTCAGAGCATGGAGCATGCCAGTTCACTCCTCCTTCTGTCTGAATTGATTGGGAAGCAGGCGTGAAAATGATAATCAGTTTATCTGGTTAATCCCTGGCTTGATATCTTTTCCTGTAAGGAGAAAAAGTATTTTCATGAGCTTATGAAGGAAACTTTTAAAAAATACAGGCTTATGTTTAGATTTAGTTTCTGTGTCCCTAGTTACAAAATAAAAATAATTTTGAATAAAAATAATGTCTTTATTTTTCACTAATAACTTCTAATTTAAGAGACCTGACTTGCATACAGGGTAAGACAACATCTACCACATAAAGGCAGGAAAAAACCAGTTATATTCCCATTGTTTTTAGTAGGGATACATATGCAGTATTGGAGTCATGTCTCCTATTTAAAAATACATTTTTTGATTATGTAATTCAGTTTTTTTCCTTTATCGTGTGCTAATGTGCAGTACTGCTCAGTTTGACACCACATCTTCTTTATTCATTAAGGTATATTAATCTCTTCTGATCACTGTTGAAGGAGAATAACTTTTCTTTTGAACATATCAGTGTTGCAGCTCATCAGATTTAAAGGCTTAACAGACCTGCATTCCACAATGTTGTGGCCTCATGTTGCTGCTTGCTATGTTAGCACATCGGTCAGGTTGGAAGGAACCACAGTTGATCATCTGGTGCAACCTCCCTGCTCAACAGGGTCATCCTAGAGCACATTGCACAGAACTGTGTCCAGATGGTTCTTGATTATCTTCAGTGAGGGAGACTCCACAACCTCTCTGGGCAATCTGTTCCAATGTGCAGTCACTGTTGTCTCTTGTGTTGTGATTCAGCTATTCTACCATACTTTCTGGTCTCTTTGGCCTTTCCAGAACTCTCTGTCTGAAAGTGTCCTTGTCACTATTTTTCTGTCATGTTTTACTGCACACTTTTATCCTTTCTTGCTTTTCTGCTTTAGATATACTTCCGTTGACTTTTCTATTCCCTTTCTTCCTCCTTGATTTCACATCTATTAGATTAAGTCCCATTTCTCTTCAGTGCACTCTCTAAAACATAGCTAGACTATTGTGTCCATCCACACTATTTTATACTGGTGTAGGAAGAAAATGAAATCTCTTCATTGAGTCCATTTCTTTGCACATCTCTAAACTCTCCCTCATGGCCATGCCTCTTTAAATGTCCAGTTAGTGTGAGCTGCTGCCTTGTACATTATTTCACACAACAAAAAATCAGAAGAGAGGGGTGTAGAATGGTTGGTGCGATTCTTATTTAAATTGTGCTTTAAATGGTGAAGCTCCATCTCAGGGCTTGATTCTCTTTCAGCACCCTCATTGTAAAAAACTTCTTCCTTACACCTAATCTAAATTGACCTTCTTTTATTTTAAAAACATGAGCCCTTTTCCTTTTGTAACAGGCCCTGCTAAAAGTTCCTCCCCATCTTTCTTGTAAACCTTTAAGTATTGGAAGACCACAGTAAGTTCTCCCTGGAGCCTTCTCTTCTCCAGGCTGAACAACCCCAGCTCTCTCAGCCTTTCCTCATAGAAGAGGTGTTTCAGCCCTCTGATCATTTTTGTGGCCCTCCTCAGGATGTGCTCCAACAGGTTCTTGTCCATCCTTCGCTAAGGATGTGGGTAAAGAACAGTGTGTGTGTAAGTTTTGTTGGAAGGCTGTCACAGCTTTTAATGGATGATATGTGTTCGTATCTAAGGGGCTTTTTAATGACAATAAATTTAAAAAAAATTAAAGTTAGGCACTTTTATGATTTTGAATTTGATAGTTTTCATACCATTTCATTTTTGCATTTCAAGTATAGTGCTTCCAAACACCTTAGCCAGTTCTAGTATTCTATCCATGTTTGACAAAGAGTTATTTTTATTTATAAGGCACCTTTACATCAGCTTTACTGAAGTAAATACTGCTAACAACTTTCTTAAAATTGAGCCACCTGATTTTTTAAAAATCCAAATAACTACCTTCCTTTTAAATTATGCAGTTATGTTTCTGATAGTGCCTGCTAATCTTATCAGTCATTTGTTAGCAGAGTGGTGGCTTTTTTCCCTAGGAGACCAAAGTGTAATACACATAATGTTTCTCATTGTTGTGAGCCAAATATTACATGATTCAAATCACATTATTGAGTTGGTTTATTTTTATTTTGTATCCCAGAATATTAATTCTCTTTTTTAAAATCCAGGTTTCCCAGAAATGGTACAAATATGATATAAAATGCACAGGGCTAGGCCTAAATCAGGAAGAGGCATAATTTTCTTTTTAAGTTCGAAAGTTTATAATCCCTGTAATTCTCCCTTCAGGTGAAAATATGGACTCCAGACATTTAAACTCTACTTGAAAACACTTCTAAGACCAAAGAGAATGGGATAAGATAGAAAATGTGCTCAAAATAGGGAAGAGTTTAGAAGCTGATCACTTGGTGTGATTCTGCTGAATCTGAAGACTGTCTTGAAATATATTATTATCTTTGCATAAACTTTGTAGCTGTGAGGAATAGCATGCTGTCCAGTGGGTGCTTTCATTCATCATTAAGAAGTAAACTGTGCTGATTAACAAAGTTGTGAAAAGATGGAATGGTGTGTTGTCAGTTGTTTACCTGTAGAAACAGGGAACACTAATTAAGTTTTAAAAATAGGCCATCTGTATTTAAAAAATGTATAGAATAATAATTTTGTATTTGTGTATTTGAGGGTGTAGTTACAGCTTGAATCAATGCTGTAGCTAAATAGTGTTGAAAATTATTTTACTTTAAAGTAGTGCTAACTGTTTACTCTTGTTCTTAAGCACTGGAAAGTGAGACTACACCAATAACTACCAAGTAGATGTTTCTAAATACATAAAGAAGAAATTTTAATTTCCAGCACTGATAACATTTCCAAATTGATAAACACAGTAATTGAACTTATCACTGTGTTCTGTATTTTAAAAAGAATCTAGTTTGCTGCTACTCATACAGTGAGGAAATACACATCAGTAATTGCAGCTATAATCCACTTTCATTTTTGCTTGTCTTCCAAAATTCCTCAAAAACTGAGTGTGTCAAAAGTGGTTTGAACTGGACATGGTATTTTAAATACTTTTTGACTGACCATAACAACTATTTCTGCCAGTGGGAAAAGTTAAATAGTAGAAGGAAGTAGAATTTTTTCAGTTCAAGAGTGCCAAGAAATTTGTTGCTTCTAGTAAAAGACTGACTTGGTGTGCATTACTAGTTTCCTATTTTGCTAGTTCTCCTTGCTTGTAAAAATTCACTCCCTACTTTTTTCCCTCTGCATTTTGTATATGAATTATAAGGTAGGTGTATGTAGCATCAGTATTACAAAGGCACTGAGCACTGGGCAGATCCTGTATTAGGAACGCCAAGAATTTTCTTTCCTTTTTATCACTGTTTAGCACATAATTTCCCATGTGCTTTCTGGTCTGTAAGAGGAGAGTCCAGTCCCTTTTTTTTAATTCTCTGTTTCTCCTTTCTCTCCTGCTTAAATTTCTCATTGGGTTCTTCTTGTTAAATCCCCATAGAAACAAGGGTTCTGTAGGCAAGACCATAAGAGCAAAAACAAAGAAACAGAGGAATCAGATCTGTGTTCTTCTTTCGCCTTATCTCTGTAGTACTGTCAGTAGACTGGTCTGTAGCTGAACATAAGACAGCTTTAACTACCCCAAGAGAAGAACGCCTTCTGATTTGCCTCTCCAATTACCCCATCAATGAGATTAGTCAGTCAATTCCATGTAAAGTAACACAGAAAACAAGGGAAAAATGGCAGATGCTTTCATTTCAACGTTTTCACGGGAAATATAATGTGTAACCTGGCAAATGGCCTACTAAAATAGCATATTCTATATGTGCCACAGATTGAACTGGATAGCTTTTGTTTTTTTCAGAGGAGGGTCTTTTGGCCTTGATACTGCAGCTTTTTAGTGGGAAAGGTATTCCATAAAACCCAGCTACTGCAGGAACAGGAAAATCATTTGCCAGATGACATTTTCAGTGAGCAATACAGACAGGCTATCCCTTTGCAAACGTACTTTGATCTACTTTTGGTACTTTATTAAGTGCCTTTGAATAGAAATAGTAGTTTGTTGGGCTAACGTGCCAAAAAGAAAAGTTAGTGGTGAGGGTTCTTACAGATAAGGTAGATGAAAAGCAGAGCCAGAATACCTTTCATTTCTTTGAATCTAATGATGTCTTTTTTGTGTTTCAGAATTAAAGTGGCTCAGCAGTCAGTGAGCAAGTTAACTGCAGAGAAGAAAGTTGAAACGAAGAAGATCAATCCTACAGCTAGCCTGGTATGATCTGGTTTCCACTATGACGTTACAAACGGGTTTTGTGACACTATTCTTGTCATTCAGAATGATGGTTGGTTTCTGTGTTGTTGAAGGGTGATGCAGTATGCTTAGTTTGAACGTAGCAGAGTGATTTTCTTCCCAAGGAGAAACATTAAAGCTTATGCCCTATGGTAGTCCAACAGTTATATTTAAAACTTAGTTGAGTTGTGCCTAAGCATGGCCCTGCTGTTTTAGATAACAAAATAGGAGAAGAACTGCTTTTGTGGTTTCTTCTTCCCTTCCGCTGAAGTCTCTTGTATTTTCTTCCATGCTTCATAGTGCATTGAAACTCACTGCATACATTTGTCCAGTAGTTTTTTTCAAAACCTTAAAAATCTTGTTTGCTCTGTCAAATAATTATAGAAGAGATTAAACCCCCATTTTGTTCCTTGCTGTATACCAGTGTTTTCAATACAACACAAAAAGAGGACTAATCATTTGCACTGTAAAGAAAACCTTTTTTGTCTTTGTGAAAGACAGATAGGTTAGATTGGCATTTCTCAAACTCTAGTAAGAAAGAGACTAAGGGAAGGAAATGCACATGAAGGAGTGAGTATATTACTTCCATTCCCAGCAGACCATATCAGTTGCAGTATCAGGCGTCAGAGATAAGAATGACTACACTTACCTGGGAAGAAGTCATTAAGCAAGATAACCTTGGTGATGCTAAATTAGAGCCTTTATGTCAGCAGAAACCATTCTAGACAAGAGAAGGTATTAAGAGTCACATGAATTTGAAATGTGTCTGATTTTCTCTGGCTGCACTGTTCTTCACAGAGATGTGTATTTTTACTGTACACAGTATTTGACAAGTGTGTAGCTAAAGCAAACTCAGCTTTTCCACAGTGAGTAAGAACTGGTTCTGGGCCTTCTTTGAGTGCTCTAGGCATTTTTAAATTAAAGAAAACTTTAATCTACTGTGACTTGTTTAGTACTTCTCCATCTTCAAGACCAAGTGCACATGGCAACTTGAGAGGAGGTGGAAAATTATAGACAAGAATGATAATAAAACTCTTTCTTTTTCTTTTACAGAAAGAAAGACTGCGTCAGAAGGAAGCCAATGTGACTGCCAACTGAAAGAAGAAAGATGAAAATGATGGAGTTTCATATCTTGCATGATGCTTTATTACACCCATGGCCCAGAGAGCACCTTATGTTAAATACTGAATTCTGCTTTGCTAATCTGTTCCCAGACAATCCACTAAAGACTTTTGAGTTCCTTCAGAGGGGTTTGTATGTTCAATGGAGGGAATTCTAAGAAGGTTTTTATATGGGAAGTCGAAACTATTTTCTGTAACTCTTCCTTACGTTGCTTAAAATGCATCTTGTTGTTAATCGTTATTTAAAATACTCTGTGCATAATGCATTAATACAGAACAACTAAAATGAGCACTTTGGATGCTGAGTTAAGTAATGACTAACAACATGTAGGTTATATTTACAGGGTTTTGTGTAGATGAGGGCAAATAGGCCACTCCATTCACAAAAGATTGCATCATAGCTTCTGTTACTTCAGCAGTAACTGAGGTAAAATTGACTGATTCTAAATAATTTTACAGTGTCTAAGTATTGGATGCATATTTCTAAAACTGATTAAATGTAACTATAGATTTATGCTGTATTTTACTATATTTTTAAAGAAGCTTCAGCTTATGCCATACATTGAAATGGAAATAATATTTTGCACATGGAAAGGAATAGTTTCAAATTCTTTAGTTTTATGATTGATGGCATAACTGATTCATTATTTTTATGGTTTTAACCTAACATTTCCTAAATTTTAAGCTTCAAAAGAAAAAAGGATAAATTGTATATTTTTATTTCAGTATATATTTAAAATATCAATTCCACAAAATGATGATCTTATTAGTCATTATTCATTGACATAAAATACAATAATATGTCTTTATGAAGTTACACATTTGCCATTAAATCTCTGGCTTTTAATTCCATTGAAAGCTTTCTTTTAAACAGTAAATATCTCACTCTAAAATATATAATGCAGCCTGCTCTTCTCCACCTATGTTTGTATGAAGAATGTGTCCAGCATACATTATGTGTGTATATATACACACACACACACACACATATATATATATATATATAAAACTGAATATCCACTTCCTTGAAGATTTTTACTGCTTTTTAAGGATTTTGATTCTTAGGAGGAGAAATCTTGAAGCAGAAGTTAATTTAAGGTAAAATAGAAAAGTGACTCTGCTTGCTGTCCACAAGAGAGAAACCTTCTTTATGATAATCATGTATGAAGTTGGTTACAAAGAGAAATTAGGTGAAGCAAAAAGGTGCAAAAAGGTAACAGGGTAAAGGTGTTAGTCCTTTGCTTAGAAACTGGAAGGAATATACATGAAACAGGCATCAGTTAACATACATCAAATTTAGTCGAGAAACTGTGATGAAACCTAAGGCAAAGTCATCCCTAGAGGTGATATTAAGGAAATATTAAGGGAAACAGCAGTTGTAGAGACCCCATCCGTAAATTAACTTGAGGATTTCACTGCAGGTTTCTTAAATAGTATCTCTCTCATTCCTGCATAAATAAAAATAAAGGACTTAAGATTCTCTTGTATGTTTTCGAGTTTCTAGCTCCTACAGATATACTCAAGATGTGTGAGCATAATTCTTATGAAAGCAGTCAATAATATGCCAGCAAAAATAATCTGATTTGTAGGTTGACTAGTCCCATTGCAGAGAAAAAAATTCCAAAGTTTTAAGTTTTCTATCTTCCACTAAATAGGCAAAGTACATTTGTTTCCAGTACTATTAGTGATAAGCAAGAGGAGCAATAATGCTTATAAAAGCCAAAGAACAATAGCAAGCAAGGCAGTTCTGCTGAGTATTTAAGCAAATGAGTGTTGATTTTGGTATAGTTTTCTATCTGTAATGAAGATAGTGTATATTGTCATTTGACTTGATCGAGAATTTTTCAATGAAATGTTTTACTTGAAATATTATTCAGCAAGAATAGCACTGTTTATGAACAACGATTTGTCTTGAAAATTCTCATTAGAAGTGTACTGTGGAAAAAAGGTTTTAAATTATTGAAATATCCTGTTGCAAAATTTATAAATGTGAATTTTCATTTTTCAGTTCAGATTCACTCTTAATTTTGAAATGTTTAAAAATGTATATAAAAAGGGATTAAAATTAAAATTATTAATGTAATGCATTCCTTGATCATATTTATAATTCTTTTTTCAGATTATCAATTTGCCAAAATTTTGAGAATTAAGGCTATTTTTTCCGAAGATTCAAAAACTTACATAGCACAGGGACCTCGTTTCTTCCTAACTTTCAGTTGTACTGGTTTTCCTCTCAAGTCAGAGATTCTGATTCCAGCTTCACCCATGAACTTCACCCATGACCCATGACTACTAATTAAACTATTTTTAAATGAAAAGAAGAATTCACCCAGATTATTTGATTCATTTTCTTAATCAAGATTTTAAGACCGTTGGATGGAATTCGTCAGCTAAATATCACATTTACAGCCCTAGTGACAACCAGAAGTGTCTTCAGACAATAATTGTAGTCACAATGGTACACCTGCTGGCTTTAACTAAAATGTTGCATTGGAGAGGAGATATTAAGAGATATATCCATGGAAGGTGTTTATTTATGAAATGTTTAGACACTACAGACATAAAAAATAGGCATCAGCCAGCATTCATCTTGGGGTCACCAAGTGTCACCAAAAAGTTATGTTTTAAGCTTACATTTAGTTTTGATGCCTCACTTTACCCTGAGCTTTCTAGTTTGGGGAGAATAAAAGGAGAAAAGAAAGAATATATAAATATGGAATGGAACAGAAGTCTGTGGTACATGTCTACATTACTGTCAAGGAAGTAAAAGTAAAGAGTGGACTCAATCCAAGCAGCAATAGATAGACAGTTAAAACTTTCTGGTCTATGTAATTTAAAATACCTCAACACTTTGTAGAAGTTGCTTCTGTGACCATGAAGTAGAGGTGGCTTCAGAAGGGGGGGTTGTGTTTTGTTTTGATTTCATCTCTTCTGTTATTGCTAAGCTTCTCAAAGTCTGTAAAGCAAAGGCCATGTTACTCAGTAGGTGCTTATGACCCAGAAAAATTATATGCATTACTGATTTATAAATTGAATTATTAGGAAGAATTTGGTATAGATAAGTAGATATGAATAATTCCTGAAGTGCTCTTTACCTTGCTTACAACATTATCACTTGCAGATTTTAAAATGGAAGACCTTTTAGTGTCTTTGAGACCTGACAATATAGATTATATTTTCATTATGTTTTTATTAACCTATGAAAACTACCCAGGAGTTTTGCCATGACTAACCCATGCAAATGTTTTATCATATATTTTATCACAGGGTTGTAAATATATAGATTGAATGTTACACTTTTGTATTTAACTTAGAATTTTTTGCATCAAAACAGAAACTGTATGATCTTCAGTTTCTGTATATGTAGAAAATTAAAGTAGAATGGATGGAATATGCAGTAAGCAGAGAGAAAAATAATTGAACATCTTAAGCAGTTCTAGGAAGGATAATGTTTTCATAAGATTTCAACCTTTCTGAATTGTTGAGTGTGTCTCCTCCAACCGGATATAAACAGCCAGGGTATCTCTGACCAGTCTAATTTTTTTTCTACGTGAAACATGAATAAAATATTTTGGTTTCCATATGGTGTAGAGGGTTCTTATTGCCCTTATTTTCCAGTAAATTGATACCAGTTACTTTCTTAAACATCTTTCTTGGCTGAACATGGGGCAGCGGAAGACTGTGTAGTTACTTTTTTAGTAATACTGTTTCTTCATTGCTTCAGGTCAGTATGTTAAAAATTTATGCCTTAATCTTGTCTGGGTGTGGAATTTCAGAAACACCCAACAAGTTAGAAATATTCATCTCTTTAATCTGTGTTTAGGCACCCATCTAGGCTTATAGTTTCAGAAAATCATGTCCACTTAGTTTTTTCTAATTCTTGGCCTTCTCTCTGTCTTGTTCAGTATTTTTATGCACCTTGCTCTTTCTTTTTTTTTCCTTTAACACCTTTGCAATTTCTTAATGCCAGTTAGTGAATTTCAGAATTTGCAATCTGGAGAGTTCTCTTTGTCATTCTTCTTTTGAAGATAAGCCTGTGTATTTGCATATAACTGTAAAGAAAATAAAAAAGAAAGTTAAGCAGTAACCTGATTACAGTCAATAAGTTACTTCAAAGAGAGAAAAATACCAGGAGCAACATGGTTCCTTGAGCCAGCAAGGAAAAATGTAACAAAACAGTATAAAGTCAGATGAACTAGAATTACCAATAAATTCCAGACTATTAGTAATGAGGCTAGTTAACCACTGAAAGAAGTTATCAAAGATAGTTGGGGTGTCTTCATTTTCTGATGCTTTCAAATCAGGATGGAACATTTTTCTGAAAGGTGTGTGTAGTGGAATACAGCTTATTGGACTCAGTTCAGTGGCATCCCATGTCCATTGACTCACCAGTTCAGATAGTTCCTCTAGACAGAAAAATGTAACAATAAGTATGCAAAAAGACTTCATAAAATATTTTTCTTATCTGTAATGATATATCCCTATCCAAGCTGAAAGAGCCCTTTACTGTGATTTTGAAATTAAAATATGACAAACAGTGTGGTATAGAACAATGTAGTGCAGGAAAACATTGTTGACTTATAAATATTTATATTTCAAAAAAATAATTCATATCTGTTGGATGCATCTTGTGGTATTTACAAGGTAGCAAATTTATACACTATGAAATTCAATTCTGATTTGGAGATTCCCAAGCTAGATCTGAGAAAACTGGCATTTTGGATTGCACAGTGAGAAATCCGAAAATCACAGAAGCCCTAGTTCCTTAGTCAAAGGTTTGAGCACATACAAGACTTTACCTTGGGTACAGCTCGCATGGTGCCAAATTTAAATAATTGTCTCTCCTTTTAGTGAATTTTTAAATATGACCTGTTAGTATCATTAGCAAACCTTTCCACTACTCAGTAGGGTTTAAACTGTATGAATTTTATACAATTTTTTTAGCTATCTAAAGTTCAGAAGTTGTGCAAACAAAATTGCTAGAACTCTTCAAAAATACTTGGCTTTGCAGGTTTTCTTCAAAATAACTGCAAGACCTTTTCTTGGGTGTTTTTTTAACAATTTTCTCAATTTAAAAATATTCTTGAGAACATTACTAAAATGGATGTTTTTTCTACTTGTTGAAAATTTACTGCACCTAAACTGTACTATTTTAGGAAATTTGGCAAGCTTCAACTGGCTTTAAATGATTTTGATTTGATACCTCATAGAATTCAAGCTTTTAGATTAGGACCTGTTTGTAAATTGCAAGCACAGGATATAAGAGACTATATATTTTAAGAAGCAGTGAAGTAAAAATGCTGAACTGATAAATAGCTTAGAGGCAGAATGCTCCACCTATGCAGGGGCATTATTGAGTAACATAAGCTTTTGCATAATGTAGAACAGCATTGCATTTCCTGTGACTTCTTTCTGCCAGGTGTCAGAGTAAATTAAAGGCTGCACTTTTTTTTTCCCTTAAGATTTCTGGTTAATTTCATTTCATACATTTTCACCTCAATTTCCCCTTTAACAGTTTACTATTGAGTTAATAAGAAGCCTTTTTCTAGAGGCTGATAGTGCCTATAGAGGCATGTACTTTTACTTATGTATGTATTCCTCTGGCCCACACAGTAAAAAATATCCATAGAGAACAGTATGGGGTTGTGAAACTGAATAAAATCTCTTTTAGAATCCTGTTATTAACTATGCCTGTATGGGACCTTCCCCTTTCCTTTCCTTGCCTTTGCCTTTGCCTTTGCCTTTGCCTTGCCTTTGCCTTGTCTTGTCTTGCCTTTGCCTTGCCTTGCCTTCCCAAGCCTTCCCAAACCTTACCTTACCTTCCCTTCCCAAACCTTCCCAGACCTTCCCAAACCTTCCCTTCCCAAACCTCCCCTTCCCAAACCTTTTCTTCCCTTCCCAAACCTTCCTTTCCCAAACCTTCCCTTACCAAACCTTCCCAAATGTTCCCAAACCTTCCCTTACCAAACCTTCCCAAACCTTCCAAAACCTTCCCTTCCCTAACCTTCCCAAACCTTCTCTTTCCCTTCTGTTCCCTTTTCCCTTTCCCTTTTCCCTTTCCCTTTCCTTTTTCTTTCTTCTTCCTCAAAAGGTTTTGGAGTTCTGGGAACTTTTGGAGGATGAAGAATGAGGCTGTTGGCATGGCATCTTTGCTTTGGCCATCAGTTTCTCGAAGTACCCTTCTCAGGAGTTACACTGCAGTTGAATTCCCTGAGCCAAGACTGCCCCAGGGACTCCTGGAAGGGAGACTGGAAAATAATGTCAATTGCCATAGATTTTCAAAAGGGAAAGAGATCATAGCTGTATTTCCAGATTAAGGTAAAAGCTAGCACACTCTTCCAAAACAGAAATTTTGTACAGTTGTCTGTGTCCTTCAGTTAGGTTCCACACATTTCAGAAATGCTGCAGTCATATATATGAGCATCATCCTGTGCCTATGTTCTGGTATTTATTGCTTGTATGATTGTTTAATATGAACAGAATCGCTTGTATATTCTTACTCTTTTATTGTGCTGTGACCACCAAAGTGTTGACTGCAAAAACTGTTGAACAAGTGATCCATCATCAGAGTCTGGACAGACAGTGGTATTTCAGATTTTCCAGTGTTGTCCTGACAGAAACATTCATATTTTGCTAGAGGTAAGATGAGTTTAGCTGTCATGCCATCTGCATTCTCAGCCATTCCTAATCATAAACAAATACTTGTAGCATAGGGCCAAATGACAGGGCCAAATTCAGTCATCATTGATAACTATTGTCTTCACTACAATTAAAAGTTAACTGGGGCACAAAATAACACTAAAGATATCAGGTGGGATGTTTTTGTGATAGCCATTAAACTGTTATATATTTGGTAAGCTCAAAGATCTGAAGAGTTTGAGTCTGTGATTCATGTATTATATTGATATTGAGACACAGCATCCTTATAGGTTAAGCTCAAGTGACTTTAGAAAGAGGAGCTGTAATATCTGCTCAGTGGTTGATAGTGTTTCTTTTTTTTTTTTATGTATTCCACCAGATGATTTTGTCAATCTCTGAATTATGCATTTGAATACTTTAAGTGGTACATTTTCTCCCTGACTTCTCCCCGAGAGATCAAACTTGTAGTTCAGTACTTTTACTTTTTCATTTTACATGCTGTAAATATTTTCCAATGTAATTGAACAAATGGTCATCCTGAGCAACTATTCACAAACCATATTATAGAAACTGCAGAAATGGAGTAGTGATCAAAGACCATAGCACTGTTTCCTACAGCTTGGAGCATCTATAGTCAGCAGATAACATATATATTGTATAACACCTGATACTTACTTCTTAGTTGTAAAGTAGTTTTAGGGATGTATTGCCATTAGCAGCTAATCACTATAAGCTGGATAAAAGCCATGTTCTCCTTCTTATAATTCTTTTTTTCTGTCTACTGGAATTATTTTTTGTGGTGTGGGTATCTTCTAGGTTTTACGAGGGAGGATACCATTTTGTAATGAATCAAAACAGAACAAGCTCTGAGTTCAATTCCAGACTTCTTTCATATCTGACAGGAAGATGAACAAATAAAACTGATTTCATTCCACATAAAAATAATACTTTTTTCTCATTCCTTTTTATTCAGTTATACTGTTACAGTCCATTGTGTTTAGAAGGGCTGTAAAGAAACAAGAAGGTCCATCTGTGAATCTCATTGCTTCAAGATTCTCTGTAATATTCAAATTCAGCCAACTGGCAGGAATTTGCCTCTCACCATTTTTACTCAGCAATTCGTCTAATTTCCCTCTGTTTCTTTTAATAAAAGTAAAGTCACATGGCTCCTAAATATCCAAGAAAAAAAATCAACTATTGGAGGAGGTCAGTTAAATTCCAAACCAAAATAAAGACTTGAATGCTTTACTGCGCAGGAGTTGAACCTTCATAATTCACCTAGGTTGAACACAACTCCATCTAATAGAGTTAGACAATCAATACAGTGTTTTCCTGCATTTCTGTAACTTACCATTTTACATCAAGAAAACCCATCTCTTTTGAGTTGGGGGACAGAACTTGTTATTTAGTAACATAATCAACTTCTGCTTGATTCAAGCCCAGATGTGTTATATGGGAGATGTATATGAGTGTTTTGGCATTAAGTTTTACACATACTTTCCATCACTTATGCAGGGGCCAAGTAAAGAGACTCAGAAACATACCTAGAATGAAAATGTTGGTAAAAAGTACCACTGCAACAATATAAAGCTCACTATATCTTCCTCGTGGGTTTTCTTTTGAAGAAGTCCATCCTCATGTAACTTCCTATTGAAGTCTTTGATTGGGTTTGTTTGAGGTTTTTTAATTAAAAGATGATACTATATCAGACAAGCCAGCTTGATCTTAGACAAGTTTCTGTGGAGGCCTGAGTGCCATGCTAGTCAAGCAAAATAATCTGTGTGCGTGCTCGTCAGGCATGTAGCCTGAACAACACACTTTCATTTCCATATAGCTCGGAAAAGGGAAATACTTGAGAGGGAAATTTCACAGATTTTTAGGTGTCAAGTTCAGAAAAACTGTGTCAAATTAAATGCATTCTTGTCACATTGCACTGGTTTTGAAATGACAGTGATAACTGATGCAAAGGAAAACTCATGCTCCATGTCAGATGGGACTGGATAAGGACTTCTGACAGTTGATAAAAGCACTGTTTCTTGTGGGTGCTTTCTGCAAAGCTGTGAATGCCCAGCTGATGACTGGCATGCTGCTCAGGAATAATGGAATTATTTTTATATTTTTTGAAAACATAGTTGTATTATAGTGACACTCTATTTTTGGGGGGTATATCAGCCTCAAGAAGAAAAGCTGTGCCTGTCATTGTACTCAGTTATTCTTCTCTGTACTAAAAGCTTTGCCATATTCAGAAGTCATAGGAAGCAAAAATTGAGAAATATTTTTTTGTGGTGAATCAGACTTGGCCACTAGACGGTGTTTTTAGTAAGATTATAGTATGATTTTCAACCTTCATTTAGTGATTTTAATTTTTTCTTCCTTTTCAGTCATTTTGATTTGAATAGTTGCACTTTTGAACATTATTATTTTTGGTACTCTTTCCTCTCTTCTCTCCATATGACTCAAAATCATCAAAATAAAGCCCTCTTTGGCTGGTTAACTTCTCTTTGAAGATGTAGCAAAATGGTAAATTCTCTCACAATGCTATTAATGTTCTCTGTGTACCGAGCAAGTTTGAGAGACATAACAGTATTTAAGTCTTTCATGTCCATATGGGATTTGCTTTGGTAAAATCATAGCTTTACTTGAATGTTCACACATACACTCAACAATTACATATTTGCTGTCCTTTGAATTGAAAAATTGCATTTTTCATCCTACAATATATAAAGCAGAACTAATGGAATATTAGTATGGTTTAGGGTTTTTTGCTTTTCAGGAATTAAACTCATTTGGGTAGTTCTTGACGAAATATGTTATAAATGTCTTAAAAAGAATAAGCTCAATAGATTCAGGTCCTTTTTTTCCCCTTCACATTGTAATTGTGCGTGTGTGTTTACGTTTGTATGTGTCTCTACTATGTATGTGAAAGTTTAATTTTCTCAAAAACCAAGATGTGCACATGATTGATTTTGTAAAAGTTATTGTGGAATGGAGTATTTATTTTTAAACTAAATTCTTAAGGAGACATTGACTGTAAATAAAAGACTATATTTTCCTCCTCAGTACTTTTGATCATTGTATCAGTTGTCTTTTTTGTATGCAAAATACATTGTTGAGATACTGTAGGTTTCTCCATTTGAAAAATTTTGTCTAAATAACTTTTTATTTCCACTGTTTTACCGATACATGTAATATGCCAGGTTCAGTGTGCTTGTTAAAAAGACAATATTTCACAGATCTGCAAGGAATTCAAATACCTAGCTTACTGATGTCAATTTCTTGAAGGTGTTTTTTGGTGGGTGCATGTGAAATGATTTGCACAGGTATGAAGATTTAGATTTCCTTTCGTTCTCATCCCACTTTTTGCAACTTGTCACATTTCCAGATGCGTAATATGGAAGAACTTTTCAGTAACTTGGAGCATACTGCCCACAAAATTATAATAAAATGGCATCTCAAAGGTATGTGTTATCTGTGTGTCCAGACATTTGGGCTCTATTTTCTAAGGGGGGGGGGGGAAGATCTATAAATTGAATTATAATTTTATATGTATTTTGCCATTACTTATATATTGATAGTGTAAGAAACCTTAATATCATGAGTGTATTTTTTTCCTGTTTTCCTATAGTCAGAATAGAAAACAATTACAATTTAAGTATAAAATTGTGTTGTGATTTCATCTAGCAGCTGACCATTTTGGGGAGTACAGAAACTGGAAGCATCTTCACCAGGATGCTCAACAACGCTCCAAAGATAGATAGCTATATTTTAGCCAGTTTTGAGGGGGGGTTTAGCATCACACATCACAAATTTAAAACTGAAAGACTGTGATTTGGTTTTAGATGTTTCTGAGAACATTATTAGTGTGTTTGCTTGAAAATCATTATCCTTAGCCAAGACAAGTTGGAGTGATCATGTCAACAGAGAGTAAGAGCAAATGCATACTGTGAAGGACCTTGAAAATCATAACTACTCAGGTTAAAAGAGGGAGTCATTGGAGAAACTCAACAAATCTACAGAAGCATGATCAAGCCAATGGATTTTGGTTTGAAAGGCTGCATTTCTCCTCACAGAAGAGACTAATGCATTGAGACTGGAGAAAACAAGAACCTGAGCAAGATTTCAGCTACATAAATTAATTGGAGATATATTGCCACACAGAAATAATCAAATAACCAAATATGAAGTGTTTGCAATCAATTTTCTGTAGAAGGGAGGGAGACACAGATATTGGGACCAGCCTGGTCTAATGGAAGGTGTCTGCGCCCATGGCAGGGGTGTTGGAATGAGATGGTCTTCACAGAGTCCCTTCCAACCCAAACCATTCTAAGATTCCATAAAGACATACTACATACTTAAGTACCACAATGCTGAGCATGTTAGAAATATCTAGATAGACACTGAACAGCTACACAAGGATGTAATTAGTTACATCATCCTAATTAAAAATACTTGAGTAAATCAATCCAACTTGCTCTCTGTTTCTCATACTATCTAGTTTCTTGATACTCTGACACAAAAAAGTGGTGTGCTTCTGAAAAGATGGGCATTATAAACTTTTTTCTTGGAATCCTATTGATATGCCAAGACATCAGATGACAGATTGTTTATCCACATTAACAATTGATTTACTGTTCATTAAGAACCTAAATTTGACCCTTCTGTCCAAAAGGAGTGCTGGACTCCTGTAGTTCATGAACTGTCCTTATGCTTCTTGGAATGCAACACACAGGATCTAGCCAAAGAGCAGTATTGCTATAGTGCTGTGCCTCTGTTATTCTGAGAGAGAAATGCCACATGCAGGGCAGCAATTACAACAGATAAAATTATTTTATTTTCTAGAGTAAGCCTACATGATAACATCATGTTGAAAAGAAATCCAAAATTGTGAGACCAATTCTGAAGGTCAAAAATAAATCCTACTCTTCTGAACATACAAAGCACTCATCAGACATAAAGCCTATTTTCTGTAACGTGGAATTCTTTATTATTTCTTAATGTATTTCAGCTCTGGGGTTATTGAAAAGTGTTATTTCATAAATACAGAGCGAATTTATGATATACTGATTTTAAATACTATAATACAACTGTCTGCTTCTAATTAATAGGCAGATTAGATCTATACAATTAAATAATTTCAGAGATGCATTGGTTCATTTATGTAAATATCACAGCTATTTATCCAGGGGTTAAAGCTGGAGATAAAAGCAGGCAGTTGTTACTTTATTTATAAATATGCAGATACATATTGTATGCATACATATATTTTTAAAAATATGTCTACATACATCTGTAATACAAGCTATGCTATTGATATGGCAAAAGAAATTGATCCATTCATAGACCTATTATCTATTTCAGTAATATATAATGAAATTTTCATGCATTCATTAGTTCAGGAAATGATAGTTCGTGCAAAATCAGTAGTAAAAGCTGGAATACTGTACTTACTGAAATAATTTAAAAGCAAATGAGCATTTGAGATGCATTTGTCAGAAAACTTTAATCAAAGCAGACTGGGGATTTCTATGTGTAACCTCTTTCATGAGACAAATCCCAAGGTCCTTTACAAAATAATGAAATTAGCAATACAAATATTGATAAATACACTAGGTCAAACAAAGCAGTCTTGAAAGGGCTACCACCGTGAGTCAATAAACCAAGGGATTCCAGTGCAAAAAAAATAGAAGCCCCAAAGACAGCCAGTTGGGAGATCTGCCTTTCAAGGCACGCTGGGTTCTTGGGAGGGATGAAAAAAAATGTGCAGAACAGTTTGTAAGTCCTGTTTTTGTTTTCTGCATAATTGTTACGTTTCATTGTGTCTAGTTGCTCTAGGTTTCTTGCATCTTACAAGCAATCTTTGATGCATTCATGGATATGCCAAATCTTTTCTGTAGGATGGTGGATGAACAGATGTATGGGCTTCAGAAGTTCCTAGGTTGCATATAGGTCATCTACTGTATGGACTGCTGCTGGAAGAAATACTGTTCTTGTGTATGTTCTTATATTTCCCAGACACTTGGGAAAAGTTAAGGGTTTTCAAGTTTGGTCTTATAGTACTGTTTTATCTACCCTTGACAAGAGAAGCTAAAGCTCCACAGATCACAGCTGAAGACAGGCTCAAAAGAAATGAGTGGTGATTTAACTTTTACAACTTATTCTTTCTGAGTGAAACTTGTTTAGGCATGCTGAGCCTTCATGAAAACCCTCTGCAGCTTTGTAAAAAGAATGTGAGGGGTGAGTGAGGAATAATATTTTCAGTCACAGTGTGTTATAAGACTTCTAAGACTTCTTTCTTTTTTTTTCCTTTTGCATTGTTTCCTCTTTGTAAATTTTTCTGTCTTCCTCTTTCTCCTCCCTGTTTAAGAAACCATTGCTAGCTTCATGTGCATTTATCCAGCTCCAGCATTTGTTCATTGCTAATAATGAAATTTATTCCAACTGCAAATTCCAGGACTGCAATGATTAAGCTATTTGAAATAGCTCCAGTAATTGATCCCTAAATTTCTCAGCCAAATTGTTGGACATACTTGTAAGTATTTGTATTAATATTTACAAGTTTTCATTTCAGATTCAATTAGTCACAGAGTCAGGCCCAAAAACCTACCATACCATTTATAACTAATCAAGATAGTGTCAATAAACACTTTGATTCAATTGAGAATTCTACAATTATGTAATTAGCTGAGCAGTAATATTTGAAATTAACTTGTTATGAAAAGCTTAACCCACAAATGGCCATATAAAGTGAGCTGCAAGGGACCATGCATGTGAGTTAAGAGAAACATTTTAAATTTTGATGTCTATGTTTTTTATCTTTTGCTTCTCTTATTAACCTCAAAAATGGAAACATGATGATGTTTTGAAGCTTTCTTTGCTAATCTCACTTGCAGCGTCTATAGCAGTATTTTGGGCTGTTGATTGGCTGTGAATAAGGCAGAAGTGTGTTATGCCCTTTTTTTTTTCACTTTGAGCATCTTTGATTTCCATTAAAGTGTTGATGAAGGCTGACAATGCTAGTTTTATATGTGATAATGCTGGTTTTATATATGATTCAGAGTAGCCATAACAATCGTATCTTTCAGAGGTGCAATGGTACAGTGCAAATGTTCTGAGAAGGCTATGCATTCATGATAGAGTTTTAATTATAGATCACATTGCTACCCTTAGGTTCCGAATTTCAGTGATATTAAAGATTTGAGAGATTTTTAAAGACCTCAGAATTTTAAAGGAAAGCACAATGTGAGATGTATTGTCTGATTACAGAAATTATTTTCTATAGGATGAATAAGAGACAAGGCTGGGGCAGGGGGAGGAGAAGGTGTTCCACCATTTAAATTTTGCCCTCTCTTCCAAATTTGAAATCATCATCAGAAACTCTCATATAATGATTTTCCCCACCACACCCCTTGGATGATACATTCCAACACTCCAAAGTGGTGATGCAGATCCAAGAGATGGTTTTCTGCTTCATGCACACACTGTTGAAATTGTCATCTTAATTGCTTACATACAGTAGTATCTTTTTGGAAGTGTTCACAATATCGCAAGAATACTTCTTTCTACTCATTGCTCTCTAGTGACACTACCACAGAAAGCAAGTTGTGGGACCGTACACTATGTCCCAGCAAAAAGAACACCTTGAGATTTTAAAAGAAGTTTCCCATCTCTTCTGGTCTTAAGTGTCTTCTAAAATATCAAACCAAATTGACCTGCAAGCCTATTGTGAAACTAATATATTAAGAAAAAACATGAAGGGAATACAGTTTCCAGAAGCTGAGAAATGAGTTTAGATTCTTACAAAGAGAACAACTTACATATGAATCTAAAGATCCTATTCGCAGTCAGGCAGATAATCAGGATATTTTCCAAAAGCAAGAGTCAATGTAAACTTGCATGACACTGTGATGCTAGTGTGTCCTTTCCTTAAAGCAGCATTGAACAGCTAAGAAGTATTCACCTTACTTTAGCAGATTTTTTTAGAGAACGGGGGCAAAGACAATATTAAGTAGTGTGAGCACAAGAAACCTGATGCCAAACTGCCCTTTTTGCTCCTGGGATTGTGTAGAGCTGATTCCCAAGGCATCTTTCTGAAAATGTATCCTTTGGACTGAAAAAAAAAAAAAAAAAGGAAGACCCATCCTCTTGGACCCTACTATTTTAGTTCTCTGTATGAGTCTTCTGGTTTGATTTAGGAATGTGCTACTTGGTTCCCATGTGCATTGTTGTTGTAGTATTTACTTTGGAAGGAAAAGTGAGCATACGGTTCACGCCTTAACCTTGTCAAGCATTCCCCTTACCAGCTTGAACTGACACCATACAAATTCTGAAAGGCCACAGCCAAAATTAATCATAAACATTATCCATAAAATATTACTCTTGACCCTACCAAGGGGCAGACCTCTAGGAATAACATCCTGCTCCTTAAGAAAATAACATCCCTCTCCAACCGAGAGGTGCAGATGGTCTCATCTATGCATGACGGACATGCTGACCTGTGCCTCAGGGTGTAACATCCGATTCCAACTCAGAGGGAATGTGCACTCCAGGTCTTACATTGTGAAAGTCAAACACAGCCCTACCTATAAGCTTTGGCAACCTGAATCCTCTGCATAAAACTAGTCCTGCCTGAGGTTGTGCTGTAAGGTTAGGGTTTTGTGCAAAGCCAAACAGACTAAAGCTGAAGCTGGAACATTTAGAGCTGCCACCCCAGCTTCCAGGATATTTTGACCTGAATGAATACTGTATATATAGTTCACATCATTGTACCAACAATGAGTCCTGAGGAAAGGCTTCAGTCTTTAGCTGCTATATAGCATTTCACTTGAGTCGACTCTATGATTAGTTTATTCTTAGAGGCACAATCCACAGACTGGAGATCCTATTTCCATAGCTATCAGGCAGTATGTTGTTCAGCAGTAAATTAAATTAATTAAACCTTTGAAATCTGAAAAATCCAGAACCGAAACTAATTAGTATTGCTCAATACTAGTTTTATTTGGAAAAGAAATAATAAATCAAAGAAAAATGTGCTTACTGCAAATCACTGATGAAACATAGGAGCTTAAATCAAGCAAGACCTGCAACATCAAATGAAGCATTCCTTAAGCATCACAAAAAAATCTTGCATCTAGCAATAAACCAGATTGCTTCCCAGGAGACATTGGTTGTACTGGCACTGGTAGTGAGACATTTCATCAGCAAGCTGTTGAATGTGTGTCAAGGGTGCCCTGCAGACGTATCTCTGATATTGGTATGCCTCTCTGAATCCATTCTCTTGCAAGCAAGATGCAAGTAGCACCAAACCTCACTTTGCAGGGGTCCCCCTGAGCATAAACTCTCTCCTCAGTGTCACCTCACCATGTAATTTTGGTCTTCCTTTCCCCAACGTACCAGCCCCAGATGGAAGCTAAGCTGCTGTTGGGACTGACAGGCTAAGTGGGAAGAGAACTGGCGAAAGAATAGGACATCATCCTCAGTGTTGGTGTGCTTAGCAATGATGTGGTATAATTGTTACAGAAGTTTGAAAGATTTCCCTGGTAACTTGTTTTTCCCTGTGGGAGAAAGCAGAGTTTGTTTCACCCATGGACTGATGCTAATTAAAGGATAAACTTCCAGCTTTTGAAATTAAATTATTACTTGTAAAAAAGTTCATGAGGTTAAAACTTCTCTGGGATTTCTATGTCATGCTGATGTACAGCTATGCCCCCCTGTAAGTGAATGTAACAGATTTGATAATGATAGTAAGAGATTACTGCAGTGTCATCTGCTGGATAAATGCCTTGAAGTAAGTGAATATTTTTACAAGAATTGATCTGTGCTGGATTTCTACTGATGTAGTCTATTTATATCTAACAAATATAAACTGTACTCTACCCAGATGGCTTACTTCTGACAATACAATACAAACTGACTACACTCCTTTCACACTAATGCCAATACATCTCTCCTGTTATTAATAAGCTATTTATATACATTCTGACAGCAGACTAGACCTCATCTTTGAGATCAGTACTTGATGCTCATATTTCTTTCCCCTTGCCCTCTGTTTCTTTCCACCATCCATCACACTGACTGTTACTTCCTATCCTCTCCTGTGAAATAGACACTACCTTCTTTTTTCACCAACAGTAAAGCAGATCAAGGGGGTTCCGTGTGTTGGTAAAGATAAATGTTGAGGCTAAAATATTTCCTTGTGTGGCTTCCATTAAATTTCATTGGGTAGCATTTGTACACTTTTCAACTATGATGCACAAAAGCTAGTGTTGCGAAAGATTTTCAGTCTCAAAACATCATGCCTTTTTAGGAAACCAGTGCCTTTTTAGGAAATCAGTGCTTCTGCAATGATTTGAAATCAAATCATTGACAAAATGTGCCTGGAACTATGCAAACAGTATTGCAATGTAATAGTGATAAACAAAGATGTTTTCATTCTGGAGATATAGCAAAGATAAGGAAGAAAAGATGTGAAGATGCATTTGAGCAATTCTTATGGGAAGAGTCTTTTGCTTTACCCAACTTCTCTCTTGAGGTGAAGTGATTGCAAGTCTTCTCACTTATCATGCTTATGTGATAGAAAGAGAATATTTATTTCTATGCATGTGTGCATAATATTTTGTCCCTGGTAATGAACTAAAATATTTGGCTCTGAAGGAAGGAATTTTTCTTTTGGTTTGCAAAGGAGTTTGTTGAAAGAACTAAATTTGGTGGTACAGGAGTAGGGAGGCTGCCAACTTCTGGTAGTCCATCAATGCTGACTGTTTAAGAAGACCTGTCAGAGTAGCTCTTCTCTCATTTGGCTGAGTGATGGGAGTTTCATCACCAGATAAAATTCAGAATTTCCTTCAGAGGAAAACTGACTCTGACTTTTTGAACTTTCAGACTACTGGGCTGAGCAGAATAAAAGCAATTGTTGAGACATCATGCATGGATCTAAGGGACAGATGGCTCCGAACTGTGCCAGAGAATCATGAAAAGACATTCAGGGTGTATACCAGGATTTTTTTATTTGTTTCTTTTTAATCATTGTTCTTGCTCTACTGTTTGTTCTGTCTCACTTGCTTTTCACCATTTCTCAGTAATAGTGAATATACAAGATACTCTGCTAGAAACCTGACACCACTTAAAAAACAGCTGTAAGATGAGTTCAATTCACAGAGCAATGATCTCCTTGAATGTGAAGATGCAAACTGAAGGCAAGTTGAACACCTCTTGGATGTTATGATTTCTCAGAGGCTTTTACTAGTGTCTTCAGCAGCAGCTCTCCTTTTAAAAAGCATATTCTGTACAAAAAGAATCCTAAAAGCAACTCAATGGTGAAATTAGAGATCCACACAGATTATACTCCCAGTGCAAAGGAATGGATTAGCTTAACTTTCAACTCCTGCTGCTTAATGTTGATTTAATATATTGTCTTGACTTTTAATAAGGTTATTGAAAGATAAAAGCATAAGGAGCTGTGGCACAGATGCGACAGTCAGAACATCATATGCAAAATAAAAAGAGACATTATAATAAAATGAAAATTGAATGTTGCTTGTATAAAATCTGGCTTTGTTTTGATGCATAAAACAGCGAACACTGTTCCATACTGAGGTTTTCAAGAATGTCTTAAGTATACAGTGCTTCTGATGCCACCCGAGTTGCCTATATATAGATCTGTCTTGTGTAAAGAATTTAAAAAGCATTAGAATGAAGAAATCAAAGAGACAATAAATTTTAAACCAATCTTATTGTCTGCAGCCTAAAGTGTTATTAAGATCAAAGTGGAGCAAACATCTGGCATTTGCCTTTCTGCAAAAATTAGATCAAATTACCTACCATAGGATTTAGATCCATTCAATAAGTCCGTTCCATTGTACACATAGTTTTCTTTCTCCTTTATATTTGCTAAATCTAATTTAACACCCAAATTCTAGCCTCTTCATTCATTTGAAGTTGAAACAAATTAACAACAAAAATAGAAATCATGTTCCTCTTGAACATCTGTTTCCGAAGGAACATTCAAGGTCCTTCAGGTCTTAAAGAAAGAAGTTCAGCAAGACTTCATCTTTGCCATTAAGTGTAATTTTCTAGAAATAAACTTTACCAAGTACACACAACTCTGTCTCTATCCTTGAAAAATAAATTCTCCTTGACTACTATTGTAACTAGTGTCATTGTTGGCTTTATTCCATATTAATCACTCTTAAAGTGTGTAGTTAAGAAGCTTGGCTCAGTGGCCAATACTTTTATGTATAATCTTATTCAATATACATTTTTCAGACTTTTAAATATATCTAATGTGAACCTAGGGTTTTGATACCTTTGTTTAAAGAGATAAATACATTTATGTTACATCTATTTAGCACAATTTTTAATTGTCTCTATATAAGTATGCATTAATACAGAGCTAAGATTGAGAATATGTCTCTTTTCTTAAATACAGAAAATACTGTGCCTTTACACCTCTGCAAACTAATTACAAAAGTTGAATTTAAAGAAAAACAATACTAAGGTCTGCAAATTTATCATTATATGAGTCAAACAATCTCAATAGCGCTCAGTAGTGATGCCATACAATAACTATAAAATTATGATTAATGAATTGGAGTGTTCTGTCCCAGATGAGCTGTAACCGGCACATTAATTTTTTCCAATTACATTATTGCTGGAAACTTGATGGATATTACTAGGCAGAAGGATAAGATATAACTCTCAAATATTCTAGAGAGAGAGATTTTTTTAACCATTTTTTCTTTTACTCCCTTGTAATATGAATTGGAATATGACCTTTTCCACAAGGCATTCTTTAAAAAAGAAATGCAAACATAGGAATTAAAATTTTCTTTGCAGAACATTTATTGTGAGCCAGTGTAATTTCTCTATTTGATCCATCCCCCCTTTTGTATCACAGCAAGGAGAAGTTATTACTTATCACAACCTAGAAGTTTGGAGGGGTTTAATGTGATCCCAAACAAGCATATTTTATGTCAGTATAGAATTTAATCCTTGTATCTTGCTCTTTGATCATTCAAAAAAAGCCAATTATAAATTTTATTTTCAAGACTCTTAGAAAATATTAAGAAAGGGAGCAAGTGACAGTTAAAATTTCTGTACTCCTCCATCCAGACCCACAAAAGCTAGAGAAGGAATTCAGGCAGCCAAAAGTCACACATTGTCAAAGAGCACCTTAGAGTCATCAGCTACATTTTCAGGCAGGCAGTGAAGACAGGCTTCAGATGTTTTTCTGAAGCTACATTACAAGGTAGTATCAAAAATCTGTGCTGGGATTCTTTGTGATATCTCTGCATTGCTGTGAAGTTCTGGTTTCAGTCTCAGTTGATTAAAAAAATAAAACAAAGTGTCTGAATCTTATTATGATTAATATTTTTGATACCTTAAGGCCAAGAGCTGATGGGTATTAAAAATATCTTCATTGTTTTGCCTAAATCCAAATACACATTAATTGTTCACTCCATGAAATCTTAAATGATGCAACTATCACCTTCAGAAGTATTCAGAACTTTAGTTAGTGCAACCATCCAAGCAAGCAGCATGACTCAGAAAAAATATTGGGCCTTCTTCTGCCGATATTGACTGTTGTATCTCAGTAATTAATGAAGTCATTTCTAAGGCACGTTTGAGTTATTTGGAGTGAATAGGATCTAAGTGTTTTAAAATGCAAAGGAAGAATGTGCAAGGGCATAATTTTGTTAAGCAAACAGGACTTCTCAGTTTTCTGCCACTGACTTGGTTGTTCTCCTCAGGAAACCTTTTGGAACTAAAAACTCTGTTCACTCCTGTATGCTGGAAAAGGAACATCGGTCCCCAAGGGTGCAATTCTAATTGTTCTCATTTTTTTATTTTTTTTCCTCTACGCAGAAGAAGGTAAATTACAAGGTGAAGTTACCACATTGTTTTTGCAAATGCAATGTCCCTCTTCCCAGCCAGGCACCACTGCTGACAGGCAGCTGGAGCAGAGCCACAATGCTGTCTGTCCCACTGACCCATCCAGGCCACACTATACCTACTGTGTGCATCTGCTGCTCAGATGTGCACACGTGCTTAGCAAATCTAACATTCTCCTGATGCCTCAGTCCTATAACGCATGTGTGAATCAACTGCGTGGCACACACAGAAATCTAGCCTATCTCACTGGGGAGAGAGAGAAGAATAGTCTTATTTCTATCTGCATCCCTGGGAACAGATTAAGGTGTGTGAATTCTCTCTCTGTTACCTTCTTTGGATCAGCGTAATTATCTGTAAAGCCCATGGGCCTTCACATTGGAAGTATCATTAATTCAAAGCTGGTATGTAGGACAAATATGAATTATAATGAATGTCTGAGCTTGTTAGCATGTAAATAATAAGACCATGGTACTACAGAGTACTACAAAGGTAAGGCCACAAGGTTTTTCTCTGTTTAAAATATTCAAATAAAGATATATATGCACATCTTTTCAAGGAAACATTCTACTCAGCTATGCCTATATCTCAGACCAGAAAAAATCAATCACCTTCTAAAAATAATGATTATTAGCTAATGTTATTATCTTTTCAGTAAGTTTTAGAAGCACAAAAATACTAGAATAGAAGGAAGACAAAACTAAAAAACCTTTAGAAGTCCCTGAACAACCAGTACTACTGGACTGTTCAGCTCCATTGTTGTGTCAGGGAAGAACACACTGGATCTTACCAGCACCCAGCTTTTCAGAGCTGGAAATGGGGCATCTGACCTTTTTTCTCTAGTTGTCGCTGTGTGTGTCACAGGAAAACACTGCATGTTGTTCCCCCATGTAACTGTGTATCTGACTATGTCACTCATTTCTTTGAACTAAAAGGTGTAAGTCTGAAAATTACTAGGCCTGTGTCACTGCTCAGAGGTTCACATGAAATCAGAGGAGGTTCTCAGCCTGGTTCAACAGGATGGCAGTCCCTAACAAAGCAGCTGGCATCACAAGGGCAGCCAATGCCACCACTACTGGAGACGGCAGCACTGCATCGAGCTCTGCCCTGCCCGAACCCAGTCCATCACAGGTCTGGCAAGGTGGCAGGTTGGAGAGTTAAAATTTATATCACTACTGCCTGTTTCCCACCGGTGATATAGAAAGTTTGAAGAAACCTCTTCTCTCTAGTTGCCGTCCTTCCTCAACCCTGGCCTTGTGCCAATGCTGCCAGCAGGGGCAAATCTTCCTGTTCTCTTTTATAATTGTTTTTCATCTCCTCTGTCCCTATTTGCAAGTTGTAACGTGCTGTATTGTAAAGGTGTTCCTTACTCTTTTTCCTAAAAGTAGGACTAAACTGCTAGCTAGACATAAAACTGAGATATGGTGTAGGACAGGCATGCCGACTCCAACTAACACTCCAACAATTCAAGACAGATTTATATTTTGAACTGTCACTATATGGTTTACAAGGGGAAAAGTGAGTTAGGATTGAGATTTTCCTTCTATAAATTGTGGAAGGGTGAGGGGGAAGTGACAGATCTCATTTAAAAACCTTATTGAAGTAGCCATGTTGAATGATGGTGCCATTGCTTGTCTCTGTGTCTCGCTGTCATAATGTAAACCCCTTTATAATTAGAAGAAACCACAGAAGTCAGAGTAAAGTACAACAGATCCAGAAAGAGCTGGAAACTTAAGGAAGAAAGAAAAAAAAACAACAAACAACAATAGACACGGGCTGGAGAAGATATTTTATTTATTTGTTACTAGTAGTTAAAATGACGTACAAAATGCTGGGAAAAAAACCTCCAATTCTATTCAGTTACAAAATAATTAAAACTTCATTTTAAACCAAGTTTTGCTTTGTGAGACTGAGCATGAAAATACTCCAGCCTTAGGTTATATAGTCCATTGTTTTTAGAATAAAGCAGACATTTAAATACATACTGTGGTTGATATTAAATATCTAGTATAATTGTAAGTTAGCAGAACTTTCTTACTCTCAGGCAATAACTAGCAATTCATAAAAGTTCTTTGTATAAAATTTACATGGGGGAGGGAAGGATCTGCCTCAAGGGGAGTTCCATCATGATCTATGCACAGGCGGTTTTGGAGCATAAGGATTTTGAATACTTTTATCAATTTTCCTTCAGAATGCTAGCCTAATCTTAAATAAAGGAGACAATAATGTTTGAAGCTTTGCTTAACAGCTAAGAGTATAGGGACATAGCCGTCCCTGTCAAAGACAATGGGAATTCCGCTGTCAAATTTACATGAAGAAAAAATTCATTCTTAAGGTGTTCCCATTTCTTGGACAGAAACCTAAGCTACTCCAAAACTTTCAGCCATGACTAAGGTTGGCCCTTCCTCTGAAAAAAAAATAAAAATCAAACAAGTAATTTAAAGGAAAACAATCCCTGCCTATTATCAGTGAAAGAGAATTTGTATTAATAATAACATTAAATATCTGTATCTTTCTGTTTAACTATTCACATTCCACACAGTGGAAATCTACCTCCTGTAATTCCAGATTTTAAAATTGGATTCTAAAATCCATGAAGAAATGCGTCAAACCTGCTGAGTGAGAGTACACCGAATGAAATGCATTTTTATAATATCAATCCGTGAGTTGCAATCTCTTCATCTTACAAATGCAGCCTACACATCAGTGGATTTTAAAGTAAAAATAGATTAATTGTAGAGATGCAGGATATCACCAATAAATGCCTGATGCACTGTATAACAGGTGGGACAACTAATATGAGTCCAAACAGGATGAATCTGTGACTTGCCACTCGTATATTTTTCCTTTTGGACATGTTACTAAGGGTGGAATTGTCTTCCTCAGCATTCAGTGGCAAGAAATGGTGTCAAAATAATCACCTTGTGGCTGAGAGAGGCATCTGGTGTGAGAGAGAACAGTTATGCAGATAGTGGATACTGGAAAATGTTGTTGCTGGGTGGGGAAACCTAGTTCTGAACTATCAATGACTCTTCATATAGTAAGTGTGGACCTAACTCCCATTTCACTCATATCAGTGAGGTCAGGGTTGCTTTCAGGCCCGGTACTGACTCTCACACAGGAACGCTCCTTTGCTTCAGCACCCACTGGACAGGATCAGCTGCCGAGGCCCTGCAGGCACAGGCACAGGGACAGGCACAGCACAGGCAGGGAGGTTGTAGCACCCTGTAAGCTCTTCAGCACCTGGCCTGAAAGTGCCCTTGCAAAGGCAGCACCCAGGACAGCAGGAGCAGTCTGCACACCATGTGGTGTGAGATGCTGCCAGGGAGACAACTGCCAGGCTTCCCACTGAGCACGTGGGAAAGCAAGGGCTACATGCATGGAAGGGCTGCCTTTCTGGTCCAGTGGCCCAGAACACACCCCACTAAACCAACTTCTTTTGCAGGGCCTTCTGCACTCTTACAAAACCCCCTGATCAAGTTTAAGCTTCTAATCCTGAAGGAAAGAAAAGGCAGGATAACCTCACAGGTGAGAGTCATCGAGCTGTCGGAAGCAGTGCATCCCCTTTTATGTTTTCTTTCCCCCAAATGAGAGGGTCAGTTAGCCCTCAATTTTCAGGAAATTTTCTGTACTTACTCCAAATCCAGTTTAAATGCAAGTCTGTGGTAAAAGATATAAAAAGAAGATTATTGCTGGCAAAGTTCTGCATCTCTGTTTCAACAAACTGCATGCCTGTGGCAAAGCTAAAATAACAATAACAATGCAATGTTTACTAGTCATGAATGTCGTGTCTTTTGTCTCTTGTGTGGTTATTGCATTTGAAGTCACATGATGCTTGTTTTAATTTTTGCTTTGCTCTTTATGTACTAAATTACTGCCATTCTGTACTTGATCTGGGTTAGCAAGATTTTTGTGCTGTGGTTATGTATGTTTTTATGTCTGTGTGTGAAAAAGAGAAGGAGTTTGGATACACACACTGAAGTATGCATACTCATTGCATGTATGTATAGATATCACTGACTAAAAGATACTGCATATACATATATATGTAGATATGAAGAATAACTGATATCAGAAATACAAGACATCAAATGAATCTAGTAGCATAAGAGTGGGGTTTGATTGGTTTAGAGAACCATTAGAATTCAGAAGTATATTTATAGCCTTGTATATAGTTTCTTTTTAATTTATGTAATATATGACTAGGTATATAAATTAAAGCAAAACATAAACAGAAGACAATATCTCTTCCTCTGTGTCTTCCTATTTGTGTATCTTTCCTTTTTCTACTCCCTTTTGTACTCTCCCTGTCTACTTGCTTTGACCTTTTTCTTTCTAAGTTGATGTAGCTCTGTTTTCCATCCACCTATAGTGACTTTTCAACACTACCACATCCCCCCATTGTTCCTCAGACATGGCTTTTGGATTACAGCTATTTTTCTGAAGAAGCATGTTACAAACTCTTGACATGGCTGCTATTTTCAGTGATGGCTTTGCTACACTTTAAACTGCATTTTGTCTATTTTGTATATAAGAATAGATTCATGCTTTCAAACGTATTGTCCTCTCACTTTGATGTTTCATGTAATACAGTAAAAGCAAATAGCACAAAAGGTGAGCATTCACAAAACCCACAGCTTCACTTTCCCAGCAAGCCACAAAAATGTGGATATATGCTAGGAACCCTAATTCATGATTGTGAGTAAATAGTGTTTTTTCAATATTTCATACCCCTGTTAATTTTTTTTTTTTTTTGCAGTGAACATTGAGATATTTGCTTATACATATCCATTTTCTCCCTTACACACACACACATGCATGCCCTTTCCTTACATCATTTTTTTTTCTTTCTTTTTGGAGGGTTTTTGCTGGTTTTAGGTAATTCACTAGGTCCCTTTCAGTTTTGTCCAGCCTTGAAGGTATGCTAGTTCATGCCACTCACTCTCACGCTGGCAACGATTGAGAACAGTTAGAGTGCAATTGCTACTTTTGTCTCAGTTTAGTCCAGGTCAATAGATATACACCGGCATTCCTTAACTCGGGTGATTCTTTTCTTCTTTCTCGGGGGCTGAAGCTCAGGGCAATTGAGTGTAACAGTCATGGTGGTGAATTTCTTGGGCTTACAGAAGGAACAAGACTGGAAGGAGCCTTCTTCTTTACGGACATGCCTGGGGATGTAGAAGGAATTGCACTGGCCATAACAGAACCTGTTGATAATGGTACGACTGTTGCAGCCTTCCTCGTGGATAGTTTGTTTGAGGGGTTGAGTTTTACACCAATCCCGCTTTAAGTATTTGCGCTCAGTGATGTGCAAAGCCTCCTGACTGGATTCCAGCACCTCTTCAGCAGGCATTGAGGTGCCTTTTCCTCGTTCTCGATGCCTGGAACCTGACTGCTGCTGTGTCTGCATTTGCTCTGAATCATTGGGCTGATCTTTGTCAGGAGGAGGGATAGCACCTTGAGATCCACGATTCCTCTTTCTCCCTTCTACTGTTGGAAGCAGAAATCCCATCAAAAGAAACAAGGCACCGATGGCATACAGTGTGCGGACCATCCTGTATGAAGGAAGTTGAGGAAATAAAGCACAGTTGTGGATTTCAGATATCAACAGAAGCCAGATATGCAGTAAATTTTCAGTTCCATAAAAGAACTGTGTGTACACACACACTTATAAAAAGATAAGCATTCAGAGTCTACCAGCTGGACAGATGTTTCCAAATTACCAAGTGATAAAAGCTTTCAAGTAGTGATTGAAAGTCAGAGGCTAAAGTAAGTCCAAACATAATTTTATTTTGTGTACCCTCCATCTTTTTCCAGACCTTTTTCCCATGTATATTACCCTAGTTCTCATTCCCTTCTTATAGCTCACTGATATTAGGAAGATTGCTCCTGACTTATAATGGTGGAGGAATAAATTTTACATTACACAAGGATTTATTATTATGACACAGCTATCTACTATACCAGAGGACTAAAGTTTTTGACTCAGCAGACCTAGTCTAGCTATGTGTTCCTTAGTCGGACTTGCTTTGTACAGCTTCTTGCATAGTGTACATCCAGTATATAATGTGTATGCTGTATCCGCATGTTGCCTGAATTACACCATCCCAAGTTCTGTCACTCTGCACCTCTAAAGGGGACCAATGCACCTGCGTGTAATAATGCTTAAGCTGAGATATGCAATAAGTGAGGCAACTAAAATGAAAGAATATTTAGGTATAGGTTAAAACAGATGCATCAATAATTTCAAACTACACCTTCTCGCACATTACCCTGAATCCTTGACAGAAGTAATACAGATGCAATCCAAGTGTTAAGAATTTTTCAGACCTCTGAGTTTTATTCATTATATGCAGGATGATATGGAAAGGACATAGGATGACAGAGTTTCATATATGAGATTAAATATCATAGAGTTTGTGCACATAATAAAAAGACCACTTCAAGAAGTGCTGTTAAGTGGAGATGATCAGATCCTTCAAAGCTGCATGCCTGCTCCAACCTAATTAACAGCGTAGCAACAACCTTTTTTGCCTCCCTTGTTCCACTTTTTCTCCTCTTCCCAAAGCTCTGAGTTCTTTAGTCTGTTCAGTCAGCTCAAGACAGTAACCAGCCCAGCAGAAACTCATCAGCTGTTACACTTCCCCCTTCCAAACGTATTGTGGTCTCTGAGTTTTTCTGAAAGCCAGGGATATGGTAGCAAGACAGACAGATGAGGGAATCTCTGAGGGACCCTCCCCATGGGAGCTTGGAAGAAGCCACTAGAAATGAGCAATTACTTACAAAAAAAACCCAACCTGTAAAACTCTAAAACTGTGAAGGAGCACAGGCATTAAAAAGGCGAAGAACTGTGGAAAAAAACCTGAGGAAGTCAGTGTCTTCTACCTGCTTGGAATGCTACAGTTGTATCCCTTATTAGACTCGTTTTATCAGTATGGAAAAAATTAGTTTTTGAGCTGAAGAGTTCTGCTTGTGTTACTACCCAAGAAACATACGAAACCAAGGGCACTGTCCTGGACGGCTTTATCCGCTCTGCCTGAGACCACACAACTAGGCAGGAAAGCAGCCAAATGCCAATGCTGTGAGGGCCACCTAGAGACTCAGCAGAGGCTCAGGGTCAGTACCATTTGCTATAAAAGATAACTGCTAATTTCTCAGTTACTAGGTCTTTCCAGTCACATGGAGAAAATAAATGTTATGCTGTTCAAAAAGCATTTCTCATCAAATGGATTGGGAAAGGAATTTCTGAAGTGGAAATGTATCATAGGAGTGTTCCATTATACTCAGGGAGTTGCTTTTAAGTCTTTGTCTACAGATTTTTAGAGCCCCTAGAGCTCACAATATATATCATAAATATATGCATTCATTTTATTCATTTATATTTATGTACCAGCATGTCCTATGTTTGTCAGAAGCTTCAGGTTTCAAGCAAGAGGTGTAAGAATGACACTATTGCTGACTCCAACAGACAATTTGGAAGGGTTGCTTTTAATATCTAAATGAAATATGATATGGAACACACAATTTTAATAACCAATAACAAATGTCAGCCCAGACTTCACATTTGCTGCTTTTTCCTCATTTCTATTACAGCCTGAATGTTATTTAAACGTTTCATTTTAATTTTGCTTTAAAAATATTTTTTAAAAAGGCTTATAAACCAGTGCTTATTTTCTCAGGAGACTAAAATGATTTCTTTCAAAACTATTCCTACTTCTCTGGTGACTGTATACCCATGCTCTATTATACAGTATTTTAATATGCACTTATTTGCTCAACACGGTGCCAGAGCCATAAAAGAAAAAAAAAATTATTGCATGCAAATGAAAATAAATTGCTAGTTTATAAGCAGTGCCAGAAAACTTCAGGTGTTTGTTTAGTGGCCCACAACTTAGTTGAGGTTCCATGAGCATGCATATTCCTGGACTACTTTTACTTTTAAAACTGATGAGGTGCACAATGCTTCACCTTTTTTTCCCCATAGTTGTGCAACTGATGGCACAAGTAAGGTCTAGTCATATGAAAATGAAGTGTACTTCGGGATGGGAATTTGGGGAAAATTTAATGATAATATTTATTATTGAAAGGTCTGCATCCCAGATTCATGCATCTTTATTAACCACGTGCTTAACCCTAAGGAAACACAAGCATGTGTTTCAGTGTAATCCTAAACTGAGGGGGGTGAAAGTAATTTTTCACTGATTTGGTTTCCAGCCTTAAAGGAAGCTACATTACATTCTCATAAAAGAAGTTGTGATTCAAATGAAAATTAGCCACTCAGCAGAAGCATTTGTTATGGTCACTTCCAAAAAACACTTCTAAAAGTAAAATTAATCCAGTCATTTAGGGATAAATACAGGTTAAATACAGAAGAGGCTGTGTGAATTTCAAGATCCCCACAGCAGTTCAAGCAGGATCCTTTTCTAATAATAAGTTATTAAACATTTATTAAAAGATTAAGGGATAGGGTTTTAAATGCAAAATACAAAGGAACATGAGGTGGTATGCCTCAGGAAGGAAAGCAGTCAAAATGTAATGCAGGCACCCTACATCACCTTTGGTCCCAGGGCAACGCGTTTCCTTATGAGAGAAGATGACACCTTTGCTTACATTAGAAAGTGAAGTGGTTCATCTATCTATGAGTTAGAAGTTGTGAGTGTTTCTTTAACAAGGTCTTTTTATTATTGAAAAAAAAAAGGAACACAGAAGAGGACAGTAGAAGTAACTAAAAATCAATGTCACCATACACGAAGTTTTACTGAAGAGAAATCTCTCTGAAGTAAATGTTTTTTCTCCTCACTACTGTCATAATTCTGCAGAAATAGCCCTAGAGCTTGGGTAGAAGCTGTGAGAATCAGGCTGTAAAAGCTTATATTCCAAATTTCTGCAAATTTTTTATTACTTGACACTGTACTGGATGTTACACAGGGATAACCAGAAATCCTTTTGACAATTCATTTGAGAATCCTTTGAACAGATGACCACACCAACATAGTCAATTCCCACTTATTTCATTCAGTTCCAGAGATACAGTAGAATTAATATTTATTTTTTAATAGTAACTCAATACTCAAAAAAATCTATTCTTTCCATATTTCACTGCTGAGTTCCACTTTTCATCATCTGTAAAGTCTTAATCACAAAGCCAAAAGAAATTTTATTTCTGACTTCAAATAAGAGCAGAATTGTGCCCTAACATCGATAGCACTTCATATGGGGATTATCTAGAGCTGAGATCTCATAATCTAAAACAGATTAAGAAATTTGTGGATCAATATTAGCAACCACTGATAGGGAAATGTATATGCTTTCAGGTTTATTATTTCATACAAATAAGATGTAATTTTTAATTTATACATTTTCTGCTGCAAATTAAGGACCTCCACATGCCAGTTCATAGACAGAATTTCCCTGGGAGTTCCCAGGCAGAATCAGAAAGTTACTACTGAAATTTTTAGCACAAAGCAACTAGATGGAAACCTGGTTCTGATGAAATATACAGCAAAATTCTCACAGACCTCAGCAGGCCTATAATTTCATCTGTGAACCATATTTGCTAGGATAATATCGTGATGAACCATGGGCTCCTGTGCTTCACAGAAAACATGAAAGATAATCTGATGAAGACCTAAAAGAAAAATGTATTTGGTGGGCTTCAAATACTAGCTAAAGAAAGCGGAAAAACACAATCCCTTTGACTATTTCAAAAATTGAAGCGGTTTATGTCCCAAAGGATCAGAATAATTTTATGGCTCACTTATTGCATATGAATTACAGAAATAGTCTTATGTAATGTTTTTATAGTTCATAGATCTGTATTTTTAAATATAAAAAAAGGCATGGCAACTGCAGTTCCCAGAGAACTGCAATATTTTTTTTCTGAGATCAAGACAGTTTGGTAGAATTTGGATACATTTACATTTCAGATAATTTCTTCTTGAGGGTCATAGAGATGGGCCTTTTTGAGACATGTAATGAGTATAGGCAGCAATTTAAAAACAAAGAAACCAAAATAAACAAAAAAACCCCTTGAAACTTTGAGAATTCCCCCTTTAAGTGAGCATTTTTCTGCAGGACATCCTACAGGACTCCAGGGAAGCTGAAGATCATGGTGGGCATGGCTAGCACCAAACCCGAATTAGCCTTGCCTGAAGACGTCCACGCAGCCCGACAGTTCTATTTCCCAGTACAAAACTCCCTTCTGACAGATTTGCTCACGGAGCCCTAAAACAACCAGAATAGCCTTGCTCCTGTGCACAGCCACGCGTGCTGAAAAGGAGAGAGTATTCAGCAGAGGTTACACGTTTCTGGGTGGCATTGGCAAGAGAAAAAGAAAATGCTTTAGGACAGCTTGGCACTGGATGATAAATAGAAGCAGAGAGCTACGGGCATCAGTGCTCTTTATAATTTATATACAGCCTCACCGCACGCTGCTTGGTTACTGTGGGGCTTGTCCGCTCAGCGAGAGTGGGGCAGAAGCGGAGCGCTGCTCCAGCTCCCGGCTCACCGGGCTGGGCTCAGGGGCAGCTGGGGTTGGGGGCCCAACTGGCGCTGCACCCGAAAGTCGCCGCTCACAAAACGGATGACCAAACCCCGTGTCCTGTCAGCAGCAGGGAGAGCCAAACGCACACTGGTGTTTCAGAACCTCCGTCTATGCAAAAGGAAGTTTTCCCAACGCTGGATCTCAGCCCTGATGACCGAAACGGGCTTCGCTTGCGATCCTGTCACCAAAAGGAGCCACAAGCGGGATACCAGGAGCGAGGCCGCGGCTGATGGCCGGAGAGGGACGCTGCGGCTCAGAACAGCGGGCCGGGGGCCGCACACCTTCCCAGCTCGCCGGGACGGCACACCCTCCTAGCCCACTGCTGCCGCGGCGCTCCCCGCGTCGGACAGAACGGCCCCGGCCGGGGCAGGACAGCCCCGCCGCACCGCCCAAGCCGACGAGGTAAGACGCAGCTGTGGCTGAGCACAGCCTGGCTGCGGCGCAGGGACCGTCGGCGGCCTTCAGAGGCGAGAGGCCGCAGGCTTGGTTGGCTTGGCTTGTCCGGGAGCGGCTCGGCCCGATACCCAGCGGGCGCGGACGCTCCTCACGGCGGCTGGGAACACCGCCCGGCTCTCCCCCCGGGCCGCCGTCTAGGTTTACCCCACGGAGGACGAACTCCCTAAGGTGACTGCTGACCCTCGGGGGGGGGGGGGGGTCGCAGTGGAAAGGACGGGGCAAGCAAGAAGCCTCCCTCCTCCGGGAGGGAAAAGCCCTGCTCCAAGTCGCGCCACTGGCCCGGGGCCGAGAGGAGAGCGGTCCGTCCGCGTCGGCGGGGCCGCAGGGGCCCAACGCGCTGCGGAGAGGGCTCCGGTCACTCTGGCCTGGCTGAGAGGCTTGTCAGGGCAGGGAAGGGGAGCGGTGGTCGACAGATACATAGAACCGTCGGGCGACAAAAAGCCCTTAGCTCCGACTCAGGTGGGAAGGCAAGGTGAGGAGGCAGCGGGAGGCTCCAAGCGCAGCGGTGAGCCGCGTCCCGTCCCGCCCGACGGCGCCCGAGGCCGTGCGATGAGGGACGCGCTGCGCTGCCCACGGTCACTGCCGGTGCAGACCCTTCCCTTCGAGGCCCCCGATCCCGCTGACACACACCGAGTCTCCCGGGCGGTACGGTTCCCTGCACCCTGGAGCTCCTGGGGCACCAGGGGCACTCTTCTCCGAGGTGCAGAGGTTTGCAAAGGCGGGTCAGGGCAAAGCCCGGGGCTGAGCGACCTCGTAGAGGGCCGCTCGACGGGACGAGACGGGGCTGGCACCTGGGGATCTGCCCCCGCCCCACTCCGTACAGAGGCCGGGCCGGGATTTTTCCGTGTCTCGGGTGGGCGCCGAATCCAATTTGTCGGGAGTGATGCTGTAGGCGGAGATGAGAGGCAGAGCTAACGGGGCTTTTGCAGTCCCTGTGCTTGTCAGGGGAAAGAGATGTAACAGCACCCTAACCCCCAGCACTGCAGCAGAAGGGTCGGGCCGCCTCACTCCCGCTGAAGGGAGGGACGGGTGTCACCCCCTGCAAAACTGAGTCGCCCCGGAGTTTTGCTAGAAACCAGTGAACGACTCCTCCCCTTCCCTCTCCCCGAAGGTAGGATAAAGAACTTAAAATTTTGCCTCCTACAGAGACTGACCGACCTCCACAGCCGCCGGACCCATCTGCGCCCCCGCTGTGCGCGCAGCGCGTCCCGTCCCGGCTCACCTGCGAGGCGGTGGCTCCTCGGCGGGACCCGACTCGTCGGCGGCGGCTCCTCGGCGGGGCTTTGGGTTCTGCGGGGCTCTGCCCGGCGGGTCACTCGGTGGAGAGGGTGGCGTGGGAGCCCGGAGCTGCCCGGGAGTCCATAGAGAGAGAGAGTCTCGAATCCTGACTACAAATTGCAGCAGCGCCGAGCTGTCTCCCATTTAAATGTCTGCCAGCTGAGATCTGCTCTCCAAGCCCCTCCAGATCATTGGACAAGCGCCTCCAAAGCCCTTGTTATCCGCCCCTTTTAACACTTCCATAAACTTCCACCAGGGAAAGCTTTCAGTCATCCAGATAAACACTCGACTACTTTCCTCTCATAAGAGAATCGGTGCTAAAGGTCACTACCCCAAGGAATTGTTCCTGGAATGCACAGAAAATTCACATTTTCCATCCCCATTAAAGTATGACATTTAAGAAGAGTTAAATCCTACTCCACCCCGCCTCCACTGCCCTTCCGTGCACGCTGCTCTGGCCGCAGGCTGGGCTGCCGGGGCGCTGCGCTGCCCATGAGCCGGCCGGACGAGTGAGGCCGCCGCGGGGAGCCGCTGACCAGCCTACCTTTGCAGTCCTCCTTCTTACAAGTTGGATTTGCTGAGGTTCTGCAATATGCCGGGAGTAACGCAGCTTTGGGGGGAAAAACAAACAAACAAACAAAAAAACCAAAAAACAAAAAACAGAACAAAACCACAACGCAAACAACAAACCATCACAAACCCTGCGGTTATGTCTGTGTGCAGAGGGTATTCAACCGTGGCTCCCATCCGCAGGCCCGCGCTCATAGCTCTGTATCAGGGAGGGTTTGTTGTTTGGCTGGTTTGACTTTCTTTTTTTTTTTTTTTTGGCCCTCAAGAGGCGGGACACCTCGAGTGTCCCGTCACTGCGTCTCTTGGACAGCTGCGGGATCCTCAGGCATCCCGCGGGGGGCAGGAACGGCGGAGGAGCGCCGCGTCCTGCCGAGGCTGAGCGCGGAGGTGGCCGGAGCCGCCCGATCGTCGGGGCGGCCGTGGGGACAGCGCAGAGGCCTAAGGCAGGGCGGCGGCGATACCCGAACCAGCCCCCATGGAGTCCCAGGTGTCCCTCGAAAGTAGGCAAAAAACAGCGGGGGCTTAGCGTTTTACGGACCGAACCCTTCGCAGCCGTAACCCTGCGTATCCCGAATCTGCAGCCAGCGTGGGGCTAGGGGCATCGAGGGACAGAGCCTTGGAGGGGGGAGGAACTCCACTGCTCCGCAGTGAAACTTGCACTTCCTTCGGTGCCAGCCGGCTAACCCGTCTTCCAGGCGCTCCAGCACCGGCACTCGTCTACTGCGGACTTTTTACCACAGAGGGATGCAACGCAGCTGATGGTCACTACAGGCAGGAGCAGCCTCTGAAACAGGGACTGACTTTTGGGCTTCCTGATTAAACGGAGATGTTTGTCAGCTGCTGCTTCAAGCTGTGGGCATCACCCAGGTGAAAGCAAAGCTGAGAGAAGCTCTGCAAGGGACTTCGGCGCTGCAGGTGGTGCTGCAACGGTCTGTGCTTTCCTTACTGTCAGGCACAAGTTACTGCCCATGAACCAAACCAGCTCTGCTCCTCAGTCATCCAACAGTCAGCATCCACCTTGAGCCGCAGAGAGGCCCGGATCTCACCTGACAAAGAGATAGTTTTATTGTGCCCGGTTTTGCAGAGGGGGAAGACAAATTAAAATGAAAGAATCTGCTTTATTAGGGATGCCAGGGCTATGCAAGATGGCAAGTTTTCCACAGTAGTTTTCATAGGACTTAGCAATAGCTCGTTCTTTGCTAAGGCCAAAGCATGGTTCCCCTTAGTACGAGTTACGTAGGTGAGTGCTTAGCAACAGCTTGTTAAAAAAGTCACCGAGCAAGTGGCCGTAGTGCAGTGGTAGGTGGCAGCATCAGAGAGAAAATGAGTTGATGTGCAGGAGCCATTGAAATTCAAACACAGTTATTGGAGGAATGATTACTTGCAAAGAACTACAGCAAATGGTACCTAGATGGATAGAAAGAAAGGCCCAGGGAACTTTTAGGATTTTTTGTTATTTTACTTATAAAAGTGCTATAAAATTAATACATGTTTTTAATTAATTGGGGTACTTTCTTTGTGAATTCAAAGAAAAAGCCACAATTCCATCCTCTCTGTATGTTGACAGACTTTATGTTCCTTTTTTCTTTTTCTTCTCTTAAGTAGTTGTACTGAAAGGGAAGGGTCTATTCGCCTCTCATCTGCTCTTTCTCACTCTGATTACCAGCCCTGGAGACAGGCTGGGGAGCTGCTCTGCGCTGCACCTTCCCCAGGGCCATGGTCTGACCACTTGACTGGTGCTGGAGGAAGTGTTTTCTGCAGTTGCCCTGAGCTCCTTGTGGTGCCTGATGATGGCCCTGGCTCTGCATGTGCTTCCAGGCAGGCAACCTGCCTCTCTGCTGTATTTTTCTGGGATGTCATTTACATGACACTCTGGTATTGACTTTCCTAGATGATGCTTCTGGGCATCTATTGCAGAGCGGGTATGTCCACTTAATGCCTTACTGTCATCTAGCCAGAGCTGGTGATCTGGAGTAGATGTCACTCTGAATTAAAGCAAACTAAGAAATACTAAGAAGCAGCTCCTGGTGTAGAAGTTGTGACCCCTCCTCAAGAACCATCTCATCTTTCTCTCAGTTTAATCCACACAGTGTTTCGAGTAAACACTAGCTGCTTGGATCCAGCAAGACAAGTGTTCAAATTTCTTTGACAGTTGGAAAGTAGAATTATTCCTGCAAGCACTTATCTGCTCATTCACAAAAATAAACCACTTGGGTACCAACAAGGTAAACAATTGCAGCTTTCTTGGATTGAATGAAGGTATAAATAAATAAATAAATAGACTTGTCAAAAAAGAAGAAACATTTGTGTCTATTTTTATTTCTTTGTGATTGAGGGAGGCAGGGAAAAGACATCATTTTCCTCATTGTTCTTTCTTTAACATCAGGTATCCAGATAATATCCAGCTTGGAAGATTGTATTCTTTATTTCTGCTGAAGTCTTTAAAAAAACATTCCCTGTGGTTACTCCAAAAGTTCAGCTGTGCTGGTCAGATCCCAACCAAAGACTGGTTAAAAAAGGACTCAGTGCTTAAAGGGAAATACTTCTTCCTTATCCACACTTGAAAGTCTTTTGAAGCTCACCAGTGCTGCTAATTGGAGCTGCAATACTGATGGAGAAATGTTATGTAATTATTTAGCATTAAAGAGGCCTATGGGAATCTGCATGTTTTTGTGAGGAAGATTTAGATGAAGAGCTTCCATGTCATGGAGTAGTAGCAGTGTGTACTGTACTGTGAACCTGACTGATTTCAACCACCCGCTTGCTATTGTTTTGTTGGGCTTTTTTTTTTTTTAATTTCCTCTCCCATTTCTTGCTGGTATTCACTGTGTGAGTTGTTCTTTGTCTTAGTGGAACAGTAAGAATTGTGTAAGCTTAAAAGAAGTGCTGTACTTAATTCTTGCAGAGAAAAATATTGTTGGGCTGAGCTCCTGTCTGCTACTGCTAACTTCGAGTGCTACTCAATATATCCTCACTGCCAGGACAGTTGGCACCTTATTAAAAGCCGTTGCAGAGAAGTCAAAGACTCACAGGGGCCAGATCCTCTTCTTTAGTAAATTGAAATAGTTTATAATGACTTCGGGGAGATGTAACTGTTCTGTGACAGCTGAGAGCTGGCCCTAATATACCTAGAAAGCCAATCTCTCTCACTTCTAGATGTGTCCTCCAGGTCAGAAATAAGGCAAGCTGTCCGATAGAGACAGAGCACATCTGAACTGCCTTACTTGTTATTTTGAACTGTACTGCTAAAGAGAGAAAGGACCTTGGTATACAGGGCTATGAATCTGGCACTAATTTACAGAGAAAAACCTAAGGGTGTACATAATACTCAACCATTGATGACAAAATCTCTAATGTTTTAAGTGCTTTTTCTATGGCAGTCACTTGAGATGTTTCCTTTCTGTTGGTAACATTCAAGAAGAGTATTGCCAAGCCACTCTATTCATGCATTTTAAAGGAGAAAATATGAATGTATGCACGTACATACCAACCTACCAGCATGCCTCAGCTTCTATTTAATACAGAGATAGTGATGTTTTGCTGTGCTTTTTGCCCTTTAAAATTCCAGTGGTGCCTGTGAAAAACATGTGAAAATAAAGGAATGAAATGTTAAGGAAGAATTTATCTCACCAACACAACAGTAACTTTTCTGACTGAGCTCGTAACAAGGCTAGAAGCAAACACTGACTTCCACTGCAGTCTGCTGCTTGCCACCTGCCATCCTCGGGGGGTTTGAAGCTGTCCAGTGGAAGCGTGAGGCTATAAAGTTTGTTATCTGATGTGACAAAAGATGTGTGCAGAGATGTCTGGTTTCAGAAACAAATTTTGTGGTACATTCTCTTCTTCAGAGATGAGGGATATCTTTACATTGTGGGATATTGTTGATTGGGATAGCAGTGGTGTACACTGCTATCTTCCTGACTTGATGGGAAAGAGGAGCAGTGTCTCAGAAGTTATTCATGACTTGGGGCATAAGCAAGATAATATGTAGTGTGTGTTGGATGGGCCATGCATGGAATTCTTGCCCAGGTGTTTGAGCTTCTTTGCTATACAGGGGAAGAAGACTACATACTTTGTCATACAAAGAATAGATACTCAAAGAATCCAGTTCCCTGTGGCTCATTTAAGTAGCACTGAACTTCATGTCAAGCCACATGAGATAGCACCAGAAAAAAAGACTGAGGCTAGTCTGAATTGAGTTACATTTCTCATAAAATCTACTAGAGAATCAAGCTTGAGATTGTGCTTAACTTTGGCAAAATTCTGTTTAATTAAGGATTTTTAATCTTATTTGTGTTTTAGAATTAATGTCTCAGTGATGGAGGCTCCACCATACAGGCTGACAAGAAAGATTTTTATAATATTGTACTTACTGAATAAAACAATATTTTAGATTTATGTTGACAGAACATCAACATTGTAATGTATAGATTTCCATAAGCTGAATGAGAGAAAATTAAGTATGGAAAAATGCTTATTTTAGGTCTGGGGTTTTTTTTGAGAATGAAATATTTTCATTTTTGTATTTTCAAAATATTGCTTGCTCTAGAAATAATTTGCAAATCTTCAGGAATAAGATACTGGACATCAAAAGAATAAATGAGTTAGAGAGAAAAGCTTGAAGTCTGGGATTCTGCTCTGAAAAGTATGGTATCCTGGTATGCTTGAAAAGCTTTCTTGTTTAACATATAACGCATGTAGAGTCAGGTTGTAGGCTTGTAGTCATCTCCACACCTAGGAGACATGGTCACCCACCAACATTCCACTTTGCTGTGTGCTGCAGACATAGAGCAAAAAAATATGTTTTGTGGCCTCAAAATACCTACTGACATAATCGAATCCATATGTGACTATTTTTTCAGAAGTGATTTACAAAAGCTTATTTTATTAGGATGAAGTTTGACTGCTGGATAAATATAAACTTTCATGCCAAATGAAGAAATATCATTCGTCAAGCTAACTTTTTTATAACTCTTCTCACAATTATTTTTTTTTTGGTGCATCTTATGTATTTGATGACTATAAAAGCATTTACCAAGAAAATGAAAGCCATAAAATACCCATGAAAAATTCCTCTACCCTCATGCCTTTGTTTTTCTTTTTCTTCTGTCTCCTGAAGCTGTAGGAGGTGTTTGCTGACACTCTTTGCTTTCATGGCACCTCTGGAGCGAAATGATACAAGTGACTTAGCTAAGCAAACTGACATATGAACATAAGAAGCCCTTACAGTCTGAAGTTATAACTGGGAATTATGAAAAGAGGCATCTAAGGAGCTCAATGTATTATTTACATACATATTTCCCTCCAAGGATATGACAGCTATGAAATACAATTTCCTGTTTTGCTGCAAAAGTAAAAGACTACCTTCTCACACCTTACTGCATCCCAACATCTTAGATGAATTACACTTTTTGACATATATAGATGTCTTGTACACAGTTCTGGCAAAGTAGGCCCTTTTACTCCTTTCTTGCTGTGATGGAAGGCAGTTTGTTGTTGTGTGACCACCTGTACCTCGGAGTGTTACCTGTGGGGGCTTCTGTGCAACACCTACAGAGCATACAATGACAGTCTAGCAGGTAAGGTAAATAGCAGGTACTCAGGAGGTCTAGGCTTTTCTCTTGACTGTGCCACTTATGTCTGTAGTGAAACAAAAAAAGAGTAAGAGAGGCAAGAGAGCTATTTTATTATGTAAGAAGATTTGCAAGGCTTTTATTTTTGTTTGTTTCGTTGAGGTTTGGGGGTATTTTGGGAGTTGGGGTTTTTTTGTTGTTTGTTTTTTTTTTTAATATCCCGTTGTCCTCCTTTCAAAATGGAAACCTTATCTGTTCTTTTCGCTTTTCCTGGCAATATCCATGTAAAACAGAATACCAGATAAAAAAGTAGCTTTGCAGGAATGAAAGAGCTGAAGCCCTTTTTTTTGTCTGAGACAACTTCCTTAGACTGTGTAGAATTTTTGCATTTTATACTTGAAATCCAGTGTCACAAAAAATGACTGCTGTGTTACAGGAAGGAAGGAATTCTGTTAAACAGTTGTACTGCTTCAGCATCAGTTACTTCACTTCTCAGAATAAATACTAATGCAGGTGGGAAGAAACCAAAGTCTTCTCACTGACATTTTTTATTTAGATGGTCTCTACAGCAAAAAGGAGAGGTATAAGAGGCACAAGTGAATTCTCCCTTCATCCTTTACCTTGTTTCACTCCCGCTGATTTTCTCTTGACTCCATTTTCCCCACTTATAAAACTGTTGTAAGGAACAGAGTTTGCAACGGAGACAGAATAATTTTGGCCTAAATCCTTAAAGCTAATTCAGTACCAAACTTCCCATGAAATAAGCAATTTATAGGAGAAATTGAGAGCTCCACTTAATCTGGGAAGATGAAACATACTTTTTTTTAACTTTCATCTCTTTTCTGTCTACATGCTTAAATACATCTATTTTGAAATTTCTAAATGCTTTTAATAAGGAAGAGGGCCTTTTAACTTCTGTAATTCTCCCCAATTAAAAAAAAAAAAAAAAGGATATTTCCAGTGAATAAGCCAAGTTTTCACTGTTCTGGACAAAAAAAAAATCTAAAGGCAGACAAAGAAGTGTTTAACCAGTTGTCATTACCTAAAAAGAACTGCTGGTTGTCTTATATACCATTTTAACTATATACATAAGTGCAAACAGTTAAGTGCCTTGGTAAGAAAGGTGGATTTGTGCACATACTTCATTTTTCTGCTAAACTTAGATTTGGACCCGAATCCTGCAGAGACTTTGTTTGGCCAGATGCTTGACTTTGTTTTCAGTGGGACTATTCAGAGTGTAAAAAGCACACACAACAATCCAAGAGACTGGAGTCAGGCGAGCCTTTCTAAAAGACCTAAAAATAATTTATATATACTTCTTTCCCCTGTTAAAGGACTTTCTAGTTGATGTGCATATTAGAATGGTAAACTTTATGAACTTAAGAATTAAAAATACAATAATAATAAAATACAAAAATAGTCTACTTTTTATCTGTATTGTTACCAAAAATTTACTCTTTTAAAAATTGCCAAAAAAAATCACTTCTGGGAAACTATACAGGCAAGCCTGGGGCCAAACCTCTTTTCTTGATACTTCCAACAACTGCTCTGTTTTACTTCTTCTATTTCCTTGTCAAAAGTATCCTGTTTAGCCTATTTGGCTAAGGACAATTAGATATTATTCATTGATCTTTCCCTTTCTTACATTATCTTGAATTCTAATTAGCATTTTTCAAGTCCTTTTACTTTATTCTCCAAACAAGCTACAACAGATATCACTCTTCCCTTTCTGTAGAGATGTTCAGAGTTGTCATCTTAAATTCTGGGACTAACCACACTGCCCAGCAATTCTGCACTAGCTGCTTTCATTGGCAGTTTGATTAAATGATTCCCCCCCCCCGCAAAGAACATGCAATTCAAAGTGCCTGGTAAAGTGTTAAGTCACTTGATGTTAGGAGGGATGCTGTAAATAGGGCTGCGAGCAGTCCTTTAGGTGTTTGTAATTAATCAGGCACCAAACACTTGGAGCTTTTGGATGCACTTGTAAAAAGTCTAAAAATGTAAACAGTTTTCTTTCCCCTCCCCAGGAAGTCTTAATGCACTAAAGACGTAAGTGAAGAAGTTAAATTGCAAGTGATCAAATCAATTACACTTCAGATCAGACTGTGGCAAGGCTGTTTGGTTCTCAACCAGATGGAACTAGACTCCTTGGGAAGGAGGTATTATTATTTCTTGCCAGGGTTTCAAAATAAGCATATGAATTCATAGCAAAAAAATAAAAATTTTTTCTTTTGAAAAATATACTAGAACACTTAAGAGGAAAGAGTCTTTGGAAGCTGGCATCACCAAAAGTTATCAGACACATTTTTAGAAAAAAAAAAGAAAAAAATCATCGTAGCCATTTCTTATTCTTCTGATCTGACCAAAGAGAAAACAGAAACGAACAGGATATTCTCCTGCACTGCAAGAAGGAACCCTCCTTTTTAATATAGTAAATTCTTGGATTCAGAATTTATGAGGTCTTTTGACTATGCCTTTACTGTAGGCTGAAGTTTTTACATTGAGAAAGCTATTATGAAGTAAAAGCATAGAAGAAACAAAATGCAGTGGGTTTTATCTTGATGTAATTAGTTGAAATAAATCCAGCTGAGGGCACAGGCTATCTGGAGGCAAAAAGCATTTTTTTATCCAGTGGAGATAGGACGATTTGTTTCAAAAGCCTCTGTGCTTTAGGGAGGAGTGTCTACTGCAGTCAGGTCTAACAAAACCTTCCCCAGTAGAAAAAAAGCCACCACAATGAAATGTGATTTCTTTGTTTCTAATTTGGAGAAGTACTTTGTAAGACCAAGTACTTTTATGTTTTAGTCTTTCTAGTCAAATTGTTTGTTTGATTTGGGGTCCAGATCCCTCTTAGCTTTGACTGTACTGCCACCAGCTTATGGAAATCTCTGGAAACCCCTTCAGTATTTGGCCCTGTGTGTTTTAATAGGGAAAATTCCACTTGAAAGCACATTGAACAGAATTATTTGTGATGGAGTGGAGAAAAAGATTATGTCTTAGCTTTGGTGCTGAAAATACTTACAATAAGACACGTCTTGCTATAAGGAACTGTGTTAGCAATGCTAACAGGATCCCTTAGGCTCACTGAAGCTCTTTGTCAGCAAATCCCATATATGACAATGATAGCAAGATCAAGTTTGTCACTGGAACGCTAATAGTGAGTAAGGAAGTGGGGTTTTTAAGTGCTTCCTTTTCAATGGATGCAAAATGATCTATAAGATATTTTTAAAGTTACTAGAATAAAGAATGCACAGTCAAGCAAATTAACTCTTGCTAGTTTCCAAGTCTTGCTAAATGTAACATTCTTCCAATAATCTGGATAGCAACTAAATACATCTAACTTTCCTGAAAAAAACAATACATTAAAAGTGAGTGAAAGAAAGCTGGTGTTGTTTCAGGAATCAGAAAAGAAATGGCTGTGGTGTCTATCTATTCACTGGAGGCATGCAAACCTGCACCTCCAGAGGTGCAGCCTCTTAGCCCTGAGTCTGGAGCCTATTTGTATGAGAGGGCTCTGTACCTTCCCTGCTAAGGCTGTTCAACAATTCAGGAAACAATTAAGACAGGGAGCCAAAATTAGCCATCTACTGGGAAGGATGGGGGTGCATGGTTGGCTTGTTTTTGCCATGCTCTCAGACTATTTTTGTGTTTTCATCAAGTGTCTGCCTAGCTACTGAAACACTCCTTGAGGAGTAGCTAGAGCCCAGGTGTTACTCTGTCCTTCCTTGTGTTCAGCCTGCCGTCTGAACCACTAGATGACAAATTTGTGTTTATTCTTGATCTCCCTCTCTGGTGTCATTAGAGCTTTGATTCTTTTGCCATACCTCTTACAGACACCGTTTTTTTTAATTAAATTGTCTATGTCTGCTGAAGTATTTTTGTTCAATGCCTGCTCCTATAGACATGTGTGAGGTGAGTCATTGCTAGCCTGGTTCCCCAGGGAATATAGGGCAGGAATTGCCAAGTTTGTGGGTTCAGGCTGGGTTTAGGACTGAGAGAGATGTAGAGCTATGCAGGTTCACCAAGTTTCAAACAGTCCTAGGCATGCACAGAAGTAGAAGTTCAGGCCCCTGAGGTACATGATTACAAGAAAACATAGTTGTGTATAGCCTTCAGCTACCTAAGGAATCAGGAAAGGGAGTCAAGGTTTGAGGAGCATGTGCTTGGACTTTGATATTTGCATTGGACACAAGTCCAACTGTGGGTACTTTGGCCTTTAGTGGAGTCAGCCCTCAACCTCTTTGCAACTGTTCACCCATCTTTTAATTGGAAATAATTCCCAGTTTTGTAAACCTCCAGATCAAGAACCTCCAGATACACAACTAAATAGACACAAAGTGTTTTTTAACAAGCAACTGGTATTTTACGGGAGGTCTATGAAGGTCTTATCTTCAAGTTTGTGGATAATTCTTGTTCTTTTAAAGGCTTATAGGTTGCTGTTGAGAACCTAAAAACACAGCAGAAAATGGCCAATATGGTTAGAAATCAGAAAATAGCCTCAACTACTAAAGCAGAAAATAATTAACATATTTCAAACCGAAAGAAATGTGTAACATTCTGGCACCTACTGCTTGCATGCTGGATGACTTTGCATTCGTGAAAGTCCCTGAAAACAAATATTCCAAGACACCATAGCTTCAGACCAGTAACCACTAGAAAGGCTGAAGCAAAGCTGGAGACACTGTGTGAGTAGCAAGAGAAAGCTATAAGGAATCAGAAGCAGGACATACTTTTCTGCTTTTTTAATTGTGCACACGTACATTACCCACACATGCACAGACTCCTGTGGCAGCTGAGTAGTAGAGTTGTCTGGGAATTTAACCAATAGCCAGGGTCTGTGCACAAACTATGACAGCCATGCTTATCATAACACTGACTTTTACTTACTTAAATCAGTTATGACTATTTTTTAATTTGATCATTTGAGCATTAAAAATAGGTTTCTTACTTCAACTGCAGTAATGCAACTTTCAAGCCCATAAATCTTACAGCCTGTTGGAATCAAAGTTTTGCAATTGAGTTAGTGACTGTTTGCAGTGTTGTTCAAAGAAAGGGAAAAAACTAACCAATGGTGAAGTATGAGTGTTTCTCTGGATGGCCTGACATGTTCTTTCATAGGTCTGTTTTGTCCATTTAGTCCATAATGTCACAGTGTGGTATTTTATTTCCCAGTGTAGAAAGGTGTTCTCTACTGTGTTGAGGAATCAGGACCACATTTCCCCATAGGGGCTATCCCACTTGAATTTCAGCCACTTTTTGGGGCATTAGAATGCATATATTGCAGTGAAGAACTGCTAGGATTTTGGTGGGTTTTTTCGTTTTACATAATAAAGAACTAATTAAAAGAGGCTAAGATTCAATTCAGCATTGAAGTCATATGCACCTTCTGTGATCTAACAAATATGCCCAGACCTAAAAACCCTTACCATCTCTAATGGAGATCTTTGGTGGCTCCCAGGAAAGTGGCCCCCATTATACATTTAATGGTCTCTAAATAAATGATGCTGGTTAGGGAATGAGGGAGAGTTTGAGACTAGTAGCACATTATTTTTCTCTGTGCTTTCTTTCTCCTTTGCCTCACTCAGTTTACAATGAAATTTAGCCACTGACTCCCACCACTGTTTTTCATGGAGAGAAGAGTAGGATGAAGAAACATAGTGATTAAATGTGAAAGACCATACATTGCATTAGGAGCTGCATTCCATGTGTTTTGGTAACAGGAACTAAAGGAAAGAACAAAAAGAGGTGATTAGAGCTACCGGAAGTCTGAAGCCACTCTCAGTTTCTACCATCTCTACCTCTGCCGCACATACAAATACAGACCTTGATAGTCAAACAGGATTTTTTTTAAGCTCTTTTAGTTCCAACTGGTAACACTACTGCCATGACACTCTTATTTAACATTTCTTATGCTCCCATGTGTTGAACACATGGCTGGAGGCTCTTCCAACCATCAGAATTCATGTAATCGCAGCAAAGCAGTTGGCATCATAAATAAAGCGAACATAAGAACTGAAAGTACATGCTCCCTTCTCATGGCAAATTAGGATGATGAACTGGAGTTCAATGCCACTCTTCACCTAACAGCAAAAGGCTCGAGCGTGGTAGATATGGACCATGAGTGTACTTGGAAAACGGTTCATTTGAGCATTTCAGTCTCTTGTATATGAAAATCTTGACTTAGGACCCAATCCTGTGCTAGTCAGCTACATTTGTGATTCATGAGGCCCTTCATGATGGCAATTCCACTTCCTTCACCTACATTTCCTTATAGTTTCTATGTAGTCTGCATGTAAGCCACTCAATGTCAGTGGCTGAACCCTTCAAGGGAACTTGTCTTTGCTCATGCTTGGAATCTGTCATTGACTCTAGGCACCACAAACAGGCAAACCTTTTAAGGGACACAATAATTCTTTATTTAAAAAGAAGACTTCTTATTTGAGATAATTCCTGACTATGATTCTTTTTTAACTGTATTGAAGGTATTTGCATGTCTTCAAACAAAACTAAATTTTTAAGTGTATGCATATGTATCCATGTGGCACTGGAGTCAATATGTTCTTTTTGGGTTTTATTGTTGATGTCTTTCCTTTAGGGCATGTTGGATTGCCCTCTTATTTGTATCAAGTATGGCAGAAATACAGTTCAATCTAATTGTCAGTTCCATTAGCCTGAAATCTCGGATTTAGGTGTCTCAAAATGGGAGATAATTTCCTCTTTCCCTGATGGCCCTGATAGTTTCTGACTTGGATGGAGAGGTACCTTAAATCTTACCTCTAGCACACTTAGCTAATAAAATAGTGAACATACTAATTTCCCCTGTGGATCATGTGAAATTGTACTTTCCTTAGACATTTCCAATTTTTCTGGGGTTGTGGTATCATCTGAATCCTCCTACCTTCCCCTTCTCCTTCCATAAATCTAAGTGTGTGACTTTGACTGAAAAGTTATCTTTGAACTCTGTCCTACAGATCCAGACATTGCTGACTTGTGTATATATAAAAAAGAAGTAATTGCATAAAACTTCTATCACATTGTAAGTGTTACAGCATTACAAATAAGGTTAGAGTTGGTTTAGTGAGCTTACCAGCAAACAGGCCAGAAGATTCCAAGTTTGTTTTGGGTCGATGTTATTACTGGCTTTTTCCAACAAATGTAAATGTTCAAAAATTAGTTTTTGTACAGCATGAAAATGAAAACAAAGTCTTTTCAACACTTCCACAAAGCTACTAGTTAGAGACCTGGTTTGAGGGCATGGACTCAAGTCTCCTCTTTATCATCAAAAAAATATCTGTCTTCATCCTCAGCTACTGACATTTTGAAACAAAGGGGCTTGAGTGATACTTTTTCCACAACAAAGCCAAAAACTTAACTTAGTAGTCATCTTTCTGCCTGTGCCTTTCTTCAGTTTAACGGATGAAGAACTTTTCATCATATTTTCATAAAATAAGCTTCAAATCAGCTTTACTTGCAACCCTGTGACTCTTGGGACTCTGACATCAGATTCCTGGAACTATTTCCAAGTTTCTTTGGATTGCTCATGAGTTGTTGAATAGATCAGCAACAGAGTTTTGTTAGGTGAATGCAAATGTGCCAATATATAGAAGCATATCACTATTTCCCCTCCTTAGTAATTCACTAAGCATTTTTATATTACTTTCTTCTGTGGGTTAACATATTTATACTCTTCACTACTGACTATATTTGTCTTTTAAAAAGTGCATGTTAGTGTGTGTGTGCATACACACATTGCACTCCCAGAGTAAGTTTTGTGTCACAAATCAAATACTATAATATGATCAGTTACATGGTCCTTTTTTTAAACCAGGATAATAAATATTTCTTTACTAGACAAAATCAATGTTGCATGGCAATACACTTTATTTTGTATAGCTTCTTTCAAGGACATTGTGTCTCAAATACATCAGAGGTAATTAACACAGTTGCGAATTTTAAAATACTCTAAAAAGGTTTTAATTTAATGAAAATTCTAAACAACAGTATCAAAAGACATGCTTCTTAATTCACATGCATCGTAAATGTAAAAGGGCAATCACACCTGCAAGAGCTGTGCAGCTATTTAGATTCTTTTATCTATTGGTTTGGTGAAGTGAGCTCTTAGTGAGAGGGACCGTTGGTATCTTTACTCAGTGACTCTGAAAGATGATTCCTCATAAAAACTCCATATACATGTTAGGACTCTTGTTGGAGAAGCAGAAGGGACAAGGGTTTGGGTTTTTTTGCTTGTTTTTTCTTTTTTTTTTTTTAAATCAACATGGGACTACCAATCCCAGTACAGTAAGACAGCTCTAGTATGAAACTGAAATTAGAATAATGAATCTCATTATCACGGTGTAAGAGCTATATTTTATTAAAATTTCATAATAGTGCTATTGAGTCTTCTTGGTGAAACACTCAAGCTGCCTGATGGACTCAGCAGACAGCTGCTCACCACCATGCATTTGACTTCTTCCAGCACACAATTCCTATAAGACACATCGTTTTGCGCACTCTAAAGGTTTTTGGGGGTTTTTTGTTTGCATTTAAAGACAAAAATCACCTCTGAATTGTGATATTTTTCCTTTGCCTGTGCTGTGCAGACCTATCATACATAGGAGGACAGCTCCTATGGCCCCACCCAGGTCACAGGCAGAATCCAAAGACTCCTGTTCTGGCCAGTCTGCTGTTCTGGATTATCACATCATCCCCAGAAAGGGTGTAGTGGCCTAAAGTACTTCAAGAAATTAGATGTGAGATCACTGATACTATTAAGCAAACAATGCTTCTTTGCCCCTCTGTTTTTAAGCCCCCTATTTACCGTACATACCTCCTTTTACTATGTACTGGTCCTTACTAAGAGCTTAAAAAATGGAATTAATTGCCATTACGGTTGCTTCACTTTTGTGATTAAAATGGATTTTAGTGGCGCTACTAAGGACAGATATATATCTATATAGATATATAGATATATATTTATATATAAATACAGCATATATATACTTTTTGCTGGTTTTGGAGACAACCTTTGCAAGTTTGCAACTCTCAATACCTGGGTGAAGACTAAGCAGGAGTGTAGATAAAAAGAGTAGGCTTAAGGAGCAGAGATTTCAAGTTCTGTCACATGAATTGCTCCCATCCTATTCCTCCAGTAGGAGGCAGCTCTGTGATTCATAGAAATTCCTCAATTTTGTGTCATGTGCGAGTATAAACCCCACTGCATTACATACTATTTAGTCTTCTCTTCCAGATTTTTTTAAAAAAGGATCTATGATGAAAGACATGATAGCTCATCCTAAAATGTCACACAGTTTTACAGTCTACCCATAAATGACATGAGAGGGCCAACTCTCTACATACATAATTTATTACCAAGTGGTGGGACAAAAAAAGCAAATGCTATTGACAGTCATATATGTGCCATCCTGTTAACTTTAATCTTGTGTAGCTAGGAACTTTAGTTTCTTATCTGGTTTTTTTCCAAGGGGGTCATCATTATTTTACTGTGTTTTTCTGTAGGATGGGAAAGGAAACTACTTCTTTTTCCACAGATTTCAAGTTCAAAGCTGTAAATTAAGGCTCTTTTCCATAATTCCAATGCTCCGTGCACATGGCTTTAAATATTCAGATGTATTCTAAAAATAAAAAATTTTAGGTAATTTTATATTCTCCTCTTTCAGAAAGGGAGAACTCTGGAATACAAAGTTCTTCAATCTTCTAGGGGAAAAAGGCAATTTAAGCTTCCTGGAACAACTTTAAGAGCAATGATAGCTACCAGTGTTATTAGAGTAGCACAATTTTTCAGAAGATCAACTGTAACGACCTTCATAACCTGGATTTAGATTCAGAGGTTGTTCATACAACCTTATTAACACAGACAAATGTCTCCATCTTCATTTATAATATCCCCTGGAAGCATAATTTAAGAACACTATAATGCACAAATTCCGCTGTTACTAAGACAAAGAACTGTGGGGGAGATTCCACATAACAGTTTCATTGATAAAGAAGAAAGATGTGCAAGTGTTCAGGAAAGTTAAGGAATGATTAAAACTAACAGAAAAATATTCCAGTGAATAGAGTCAAAAAGCAGTTCTTTAATTTTTAAATTTGCACAGCAATAACAGAGACAAATGAGCCTCTGAAATATTTTGGAAATGTCGCTTTGCAAACCTTGTAGATTGCTTAAATGTTTATTAAAATGACCAAAAGCCAAAATTCTCTGGTAAAATAAATACTTTGTCTTTGCTAAGTAACAATATTTGCGAACAAAACATAAAACTGTAATTTTCATGTGTCAAACACAGTAACATTTAAGATTAAATGCTGGAGTCAGATTGGGCATTTTTTCATCTTTCTATTTACAAGCTGCTCATTAGGACCATTTACCTCACGTTAGCTATTAAAATGACTAACATTTTTAAAGTTTGCTCCGTGACTAAAATAAAAACAACTGAAATGTCCTTTTACCGTAACTTAACAAAAAGCAGAACCATATTTTTCTTATCTAGAACATACTGTTATAAATACAGCTGTTTTTTATCTATAGTTGTATAAATAATAAGCATGCTGCCATTCACAAGGATTTTCATAGATGATTATATATAAGCAATATCTAGCAGGGGATGGCATGAGTTTTTATCTTTCATTTTTACTGTACTTATTCAGGACCTTTGTCTTCATCCGAAAATTGTGGAACAGACTTCTTTGCTACAACATTATCCAGTCGCTGTCCTTGCAGATAGGGGTTCACACTCTGAAAAAGTTTAAAATGATTTAAACTTATTAGAAACAGGGAAACATATAAAAGGTAACTAGGATTAGTAAATGTATTTATGCATTTCTTATCTGTCAAACACTTGCAGACTGGAAAAAAAATTGCTTCCAGAGATTAAATTTAAATGTCAATCACTGTTTTGTTTCTACAAATTTTTTTGTGAAGGAATTTAATTCAATCCACTGAAAGGAATATAAGTGGAGGAGGACTTGCAAGAACACAGGACAATCTGAATTAAACACTGCCCTTTTGCTCCATTCCCCCTTTCCCCAGCTCAGCAGAGAAACCACAGCAGACCCAACTCCCTAATTCTTGAGGCAGGACAGAACTTGCTAGAGAAGTACAGGTAAGCTTTAGATTAAATTACTAGATGCTGATGGACATTATGCTGAGAGACAAGTTAGAGACCATGAAATCATTTTGACCACAGTCTCTTCTTCAGCCCATGTCCTCTCCAGGAAACCCCTCCTTGCTTCCTCTCTTGATGCTGAGATAAAATAACTGCTGGCACAGAAGCAGAGCCAAGCAAGGTTTTGGCATATAAAATGGCTCTCATACCACTGCCAGAACAAGGGAATGCTGGAAAGAAGATCCCTAGAGGGGGTTTAACTTCACTTTGCACTATGCAAGCAGCACAATGTGAGGCTGAAGATGAACAGATCCTGTCTCAAAACTGTTTGGAGATTGCAGATGAAATAACATAGAAAGCCTATGCTCAAATTTTATCTATATCAATGTAATAAAATGTATTTACTCTATTTACAAACAGCAAGCAGTTTAGTGGCACTTCAGTATTAAATATCATTTACACCTGCTTTCTGGCATGTTACAGTGTCTGTATAAACAAAATTCAAGTATATACTTTCTCATTCACAGATATAGACAAAATTTCTAGTGTGCAGGTTTTTGATGCCATGAAAATTGTTTGCTTAAGGACGAACTTCGGAGGAATGCAAATTTTCCAGTATCTCCTGATTCTTGTCAGGCTGACTATGTTACAGAAATTACTTTTCTTGAGATATTTCTGTGGTTCTTTCACCAAAACTTAGGAATCAAAAAAAAAAAAAAGGCATTCAAAATGGGCACGAAATATTTATTTTCAAATATCCCAAGTATTTCTTGAATCTCTGGAAAAGACTTGGGATTTGTCTGCCTTCAAGTTTAACCCCTTGGGTTTCTCCAGATTTGTGGATGCTATCATTAATACTTAATCATAGCACAGAGCAGCCCTTTTGCCTTCTTCCACTGGTTTTTGAGTGTTTTGCCTGTTGCAAGTAAAAACATAAAAATATTAAGAATCAGAAATGAATGTGGAAAAATCCTTGAAAATAAACTAACTCTAATGCTTTAAATTGTTAGAAATAAGACATATGTAAATGATTTGTTTGTGTTTGTTTAAAGAAGTTCTGTTTAATGTTAATTTAGTGAAATTCAACTGTTGCATAAACTTCTAGGAATTATTTTAGATTCTTAGGAAGATTAATTAGTCTTCTTTTTGGAATGGTACTTGCTTGCTACTTTTTGAAATAAAGTAGAAGGGAATGAAACTACATAAAAATGTAAATCCTTCTCAACAGACAAAAGAAAACAAAATATAATGTAAAAATATTTTGGCTGATTTGTTAAAAAATGTTTAATCCTATGCAGCTGTGCAGAATTCAAAGCAATGCAAGTTCCCAAGCACCTTTGTGCACAGCTCCAAGCCCAACAGCAACGTGACTCAGTGATTACAGAAGAGCTCCTGACACTTCAGGATATTATTTTCTGGACAGGACTATGCTCATGCATAGAAATGCAAAAAAGGGGAGGATGGCTAATTAAAATTAGATGTCATGTAGGCTTTCTTGTCCGGCACTACAAGTGCTACAAAAAAAATAACACAGTAGCAAATGGTAAATACACACCTTTGCTGTATGTACTGATTATGTATACATGTGCTTGCATGTGTAAATATATGAATATGCAACATATACTTAGAATTTGTGGTTTTCTAGACCTCAGTAGTGCCTCTGTGACTGTTACACATTGTATAGATACAACAGAGTTACTACCTACACGGTTCCATAAGACTTGTTTTAAGCTAAAATTGGGACAATGAGACCCGAAAGACCAATTTGTTGCAAGATTCTGAAACTCTATGTCTGTGCAGAAGAGCATGGAAGAGTAGCAGGGAGCACAGAAGGCAGCAGTGGAATCCAGTGGACGTTTCGCTTTCTGGAGAAATACACTCTGCTGGTGACATCTCTAGGTTACCCTTCTGCTGATAAAGTGAAAATTCTGAATTGTTCATTAAAGCATTAGTAATCATTACAGTATTACTCTAAAACACCTTAAATTCTAATGAATTTACCATTAGGCGACATGCCTGTGCTAGGAGAATAAATCTGCTGCAAAGCAAGACACTGAAGCTTCATCTTCAAAATTCTGGGCTACCCCTGGCCATGCAGCTGTCATGTCTCCAGCAATTGCTTCTTTTGTATTCAATTACATCAGTCATTTCACAGACAGAAAGTCTTTTTCTTTTTTTCACTTCTTTTCCTCTCATGTATATATTGCATGAATTCCACTTTAACATGTTGTTCTAGCTATTAATAAACATTCCACGAAACTTAAAAATTAAAATCAGATGCCTACCCTTTTTCCTTTTCCACTAACAAACTCAAAAATCAAATGTAAGCAGGAGGCAGATACTAAGTTCAGGTCAGATCATTACTCATGGTTGAACAGTGTTGATTGCCAGTGATGTGTGAATTGGCCTTTCTAGTGAAGACTAGAAGTTTGAGAGCTAAATAAATAAATAATCTTCACTTATGCTTGTTATTTTAAATTAAATTTACTTCATTTGCAGTATAAACTGTGCTGTCATATTTTGAAAAGCTACTTTCTGGCAGAGAGCTAGACTTTTTAGAAAAACAGTATGCCAGCAGCAAAGCTAAAGACTCTGACTGCCTGAAAATGATTTTTTTTTTAATAAAAGAAAGGCTGACGCTACCAAAAAAGAGATGGTAGTGAGGTAGATTGTGCAGAGGTTCTCTGTGATACATGGATTGCCTTCCTTGTTCCAGGACCAGAACAATGAGAGCCCAGTCATCTTTGTCTTTCAAGCAAGTGGGACATAGAGATAGGAGTTTCATCCAAGATAAACTCTGCTAAAGAACTACCTCTAGTGTCATTTACACCCAAAAAACATATGCACATGCATGGAGAGTGGTAATTAAATTTACTAATATTTTTAGGAGGAACTTTTAAATTCTCTTTTAGACACATTTAAATAATTTTAAATGGTTCTATGCAGATAGGATCAATTTTAAAACACAGGTAATATGAAGTTTTATAATTAATGTTCTGCCTTGAAGTGCATCTTCTGAAAGTAGCAGGCTATTTAGAGAAATAAATCTTGTAGCCAGTGTACAGTTCTGAAGCTGGCTATAGTAGTTTATCACAGAGATTCCCTGACTTTACACATTAACTAAAGTATAATACGAATGCACTAGACTAACTCTTCATTTCAAAAATATGATTTTAATTCTCTCTAGATTACACAAGGCTAAAAAGTATTCCAATAGTTACCCTCTTTCTTCTTTTTGGACCACCACTGATCTTTTCAAAGAGTAAATTCTTGCTCTGGAAGGGAAAAAAATAAACCAGCCATCAAATTCATTACATTCTTCTCTTAAAATACCATTTTTGATGTTAAATATTAGCAAGTTTAGAAGGGTGTGCAGTTTTATGGGAAAGATAAAGCACAAATAAATATTTGGATATTCCTGCTAACATGTGCAGTTCTTCAGGAGCAGTCACAGCCTTATTAACAATTTAAAAGCCAGTAACAGTAATTTTCCACTATGTTGCACTATGTTATCACCCCTGTTAAGGCAATAAGTGATTCAAGTACATGCTGGTATAATGATACAGTCTGAATGTTCCCCATCACATGATACATGGTATAAATACACATAGACTTTTTTTTTTTTTTAAAAAAAGGCAGAAGGTAAAAGATAAAAAAAAAAAAGTAGGAGGGAGAGGAAGCAGGATTCCTGCTCTGGTATATCTTTTTATGCATTTGAGGTGACAGAAGAACAGGAGCAAAAAAATATTTGCTTTATGAGGGATTTTCTAATGCCTTTTAAAAACAGCAATAGGCATCATTCCTACTGTTTTGTTGTCTTTGCTTATTCCCTTCCAGATATCAACACTTCCCAGTGCAAAGTTCTGTTGAAAGGAGTTCAGCGCCAACTCTTCCTTTGTTTAAGTAGTGCCCTCAATAAAGTTTCTAAAACCCATTTGGTCTATAACGTTTTTAATGGCAAACCTTTTAAAAACTGCCAGAAACATCTTGGCAGAAAAGAAAGTTATGATGATGAGAAAAGAAAAAAGAAAAAAAACCAACACAAAAAACCCCCTCTGACCATAGTTTACATAAGTGCATCCACATATTGTTGTATTTCTTACAAGTAGTGAATTCTAATAAAGTCTAGAATAACACACATATGTTCACCACATTTTGTTTCAATTGTATATTATGAAGAAAACCAAAACCAAACCCTAACCTGAACATGGAAGAAGAGAAGAATTACATGTATAAAAGCAGAAGACTGTATAAACAAGGCCATTAATTCTGCTATAAACAACTGACCTAACATTGATTATATAAATAGAAAGTGTAATTCTAACGCGAAACAAATTCACCAAACACTTCTATCCTCTCTGCAGCCTTGATATGAGAAAAAACAAACATTTTCGAGTGTTACAATGAAATCTGCCAAAATTGTCTGTTTTGTACTTCTCATGTTCATTAAACCCCAAATTCACAAGGCCTCTCTCTTGCCCAACCTTAGTTATTTTGTCTGAGCTGTGCCAAAAGGGAACAGAGATGAAGCTGGCCAAGAGGGACATTCTTGGCTAGTAATTTATGCAAATTCTCTTCAGGAAAACTTAAGTTTAACATTTTAAGGAAAGTCACATTTGCATGCATTATTCTCTTTAGGAAACGAAACACCACCAAAGCCTCTCTTTGTAAACTCTTTGACCTTATACTTTTCATGAGAGGAAAAATGGTGTTTCTGAAATAAAAAGAATTAACTGCTGGGTCTAACATTTCTGTCACTCAGAAAAATTCCTCACAATTGAACCATGAATATCATATTTTGTTTAGTCTGCTTGGGAATCTTTTAAGACCATAACTACAGCATTATGTGGAGTACAAAGCAAATAAGGTTATGGAGCATGAGCTAAGAACATACTTGTATGGTAATAGCAATCCTGAAAATATGTTCCACTGCGTAATGGTTTGATCTCATCGGCCACCAAAATTTGCCTTTGCAGTGCCCATCCTTCACCAAGAGGTTGTTAGGAATGAAGGCACAGAGTTTGTCCAGTTAAAGATATAGCTCAACTGGAGAGATGCTGCGCATGATTTGCTACTTTCCTATCACTCTTGCAGGTTCCTTTGCACCCTCCTGGCTACTTGGATTAGGATACTACAGGCTGGGATTTGGGTGGGAAAAAAATCAGAAGTTAAAATGTTTACAACCAACTAACTAATGCCAGAGAGATTTACTCTTTGAAGTATTTCAGACTGCACTGAATCTTCAAGTCAGTATTAATCAGCAATTCTGTAAGGTGCATCTGCACAACTATTGAGCAAAACTGAAAAGCATTAGCAAGGTTGCACCCTTTCAGGAGGGCTTTTTTTTTTTGAGTCAAGTTCCAGCATTGCCAGGAATATCAAGCATGACAATTTCTATTACATCAAGCATACTACACTGAATTATACAATCTGTACTGTCTAAAATTGAAGAGGGGGACCAGCCCTGTCATAACATATCCTAATAATCACCATTACCATCCAGATATTTAGCAATATCAGTTGGTAAAGACAGATACACTTAGGGCTGCTCACTATAACTGTATTGGATTAAAATAAATTCTGAGTGATTAGTTCAGGTTTCTATTAAAATTAGGAAGCCACAGATAGTAGCTTCTTAACAAGGATTTCACCTTTGTAGAATATTTTAAGCCCTGCTTCCCATTTGCCGTTCTTTGTACTGCCTTGGATCCCTCCACTGTGACTGATAAGCAAAACCGACATTATTTCTATCCTTAGAGTGAAACGTCATCCATTGCTTCAGTACAAAGGAGTGTTGCTGAAAAACATAGTTGCTTTTAATTTTCTGTTTGTACTAATACTGGTGTCAGAAAACACAGCTAACTTCCCTTCTCTTTTCAACCCCTACATGTGGTACTGGTTAACACCTTGGGTTTCAATAAACAACAACTTACATATAAGTGGTTTTTAGATTTGTATTGTAAATTGTATATTGTAAATGGTCTTTGTGAAAGTCTTTCTGGATGCCAGCAACACGTCTTCAAACCATCTAAAGAGATAAGCTGCAAAAAAGGTAGACTCAAATGGAAAATATCTGTGTCCTGCAAGGAAAAGTCTGAACCGAGGGGAAAAAAACCCCTGAAATCTTAGAAACTTATACTTGTACACTAGGGTAGCAACCTCCAAAAGTCCCTCATCTTACTATTCCCACTGTCACCTCTACGTTTTCCACATATGAGGAGAAAAAAAAAAGAGTTTTAGGGGCTGGGGATGAGAGCATAAGCTGTGCATCTCACTCTATAAACAGAATCCGTTCCAGAGACTTCCCACAGGTCGGCATATTAACATATGGAGAGTTGTTCCAAAGACAAAAAAATTCTTCCTCTTTCTTCCCACTCCTAACCCAGTGCACATTTATCATGATTTACATATTTATATTTTCATATGTATTAGCAGTATTTATACATAATATTTAGCATCTACATGGAACCATACACTTTGCTGCATGAGACACCTTCTAGACTTGCTTGACTCTTATAAAGTGTGTCTGTTATTCACAGGGTACTGCAGAGGTCTCATACTTTGCAAGCATGACAGTCTATCATGAAAACAAACCAACCAACCTGCTTCTGTCCCATTAAGACAAGCAGCTTTTTTTCCTGACCTGCTAATGTAAGTTGGGTTTTACTGTTGTTATGCTAAGGAATGCATGTTGGGTCCTGGAAAGGACAAGTCACTGGGAACTGTAACAGTGCCTAAACTGCACTGTGGAAGGAAAAGGCAGGAGAGAAGCTCTCCCAAGAGCACATGGCAGCCCACATGGGTCCAGGAGACAGCTTGCCCTGAAAGCTTCAGATGGTAGTGACAGCCTTGCACCTACAGGGTGTGTGCCAGTAGGAGCTGATGGAAACACAGTCTGTAAGTAGACAGCCATCACAGACCTAGTGGTGTTTAGTCCTAGGCTCTTTGACACAAGAAACAGGAACAAGCTGTTGGTGGGCAGAGGGAATTTTGGTGGTTGGGGGCGGTGGGAGGATTGGATGCACACAGTTACCAGCTGGGCAGCCCACAGCCAGCTGTGCTGGTCATTTACAACCTAATGCAGATGACAGTGAGTGACCTAAAAGATCTGATCTCTCTCTTTTATCAAGTCTCAAACAAATAATTTTTAGAGTGCTTCTCTGATTTTTCCAGAGAGTTAAAAATAACAAAACCAGTCATAAAAAGATACCACTGTATTTATATTTTTAACATGTAATAATATACAATGAGGAGGTAATGAGGCAATTCTCCTGGATCTCGGCAGAACATTTGCTCATGCACATGACCAGCTGTTTCATCTCTAATTAGAAAGATCTGGAGTTTGCTAAGCTGCAGTTAGATGTGATTACTATTTAGTACCTAAGAGTCTGTTTTAATCCATGCATGAGCAGCTTTTTCCCCTGAATAAGTAGTGATGGATGGAGATATGAAAAAAGTCCAGGATTCACTAATGATTAACTACCATTTATTACGTATATATGTTGCTAATGACAACACGCTTGACTCTGAAATAGTACTAGACGCCAAAGATGTACAGAAGTGCTTTTATAGTCTTCAAAATGGTATTATGAAAGTAAAGTACTTATGAATAATAAGAAAATTAACAGCCTTATCTGGCATAAATAAGAAAGTTCACCATCTGGTGTTTTTTAGATGAAAACCTTTGATGATAATTACTGACACAAGTCTCCAAAATTTGGATTTTTGGCATGATTCTCTCCAAAAATTTAGCACTCACATAAGTAATTAAGACTATAAATCTTACACTGGCTTGATTATGAATGATGAATCATTGTCTCACAATTACAGCAGGAGAAGAGGCTGCCAAATGTCCATTTATCGATATATGCTTACAAAGCACTGGTTTAGGGCAATCTTAAGTAAAGTGTTATAGCAATGTAAAATGAGATTTCATTATTTGCTCTAGAAGCATAAATTATGATCATTGTTATTGTTTTCCTGGCGCCTGAAGACGGATTTGGGATTGGACATTTTAACTGATGTAATCTAAGATTAAGCAGCAGAGCTTTCTTTGGAGCCTTTAGCCTGCAGAAATAGTCTAGCTGCAGTTATTATAGTCTTTGCATGCTTAGAACAAGATTTTTGCCCTTAGTGTATCTCACTGCATTTATTATATGTGACGTGTTAAATAGATTTTCAATATAGTGCACAACTTGAGCAGAGGAAGAAGAGCATCAAGTACTCAAAAATCCTTAAGGCAGAGAGGATTCCTTAGAGCAAGCTGTCTGGTCCTGGATTTTTTAAGGTGTTTAGGGATTGCTGCACTCCATCTTTTTTTTCTTTTCTTGCTATTTTTTATCTAAGTAGCTGAACAATGAATAGTCACTGAACTTGGATATTCTTTTGGATTAGGGTCCTGTTATGTTTTGAAATCTTGTCCTAAGATCTCCACTAATTTTGGTTACTTATTCACTGTAGTTTGAAATGTGGTTTGTTGCATTTATCAAGTACATACATAGCTGTCATGCTTTGGGACAGGTAATAAAACAAGGATTTCTACTTTCTATTTTTCTGGGGTGCATATCAATCACAAGCACTATTTCTGTATTTTTCAGGGCAAGTTTACCTTTTTTGAGTGGTTTCCCTTAGGGTGATGATTTTTCCAGCAATAAGGACAATATTTTCCTTGTGGTTTCATAGTATCACACACAGCAGACAATACCCAGTTTCACATGCAAAAAAATAAGCAGGAAGCACGTACTCACCCACTTGCCCACGTTGGGGTAATCATGTTCTGGATCAAAAAGGTGTTGGTGCAGCTGGTATTCCCTGCTGAACTCTGCTGTGTCAGGGGTGTTTTCTAGACACCCATCATCAACTGCAAAAGTATGTCAGAAAGCACTGAGTACTTAGTAGCTTTGAAACGCACAATATGTGCCACATTAGTCATCAAATTTCTTAAATGTGATCACGCAGTTAAAAAAAAATAAAAAATGGGATGACTAGAAAATACCAGTTTTCTTTTCTTTTGAAATGAATTTGTTAGGATGTATTTAATTTAAAAAAACCCAAAACCTTGCAACTTAATGAAACTTCAAAACTAAACAAAATTTATTTTCCAAGCTCTCCTCCTCCTTTTTGTTTTTCTTTTTATTATTGCACTGATTTTATGTAGAACTGTATCCTGTTCTTATTCAGAAGGGATCTTTTTTCCTTTTTTAAATCCTCACAGGTAGTTTTAGAAATGGTTTAGGTAATATTTTTGAAGGTTATGGTAAAACACTGCTGTGAACAAAGACTGAATTTCCTTCACTGAGCAGCTCTTCATGGAGATCCATTTCTGGTTTGCTACTTTGTTCAAATTGGTTGAAAATCATTTATGCATCATAAGATCTCCTAAAAATGCAATGTGGTAGAAGTTTTATGATGAAGACATTTCTGCAGATTGGTAACTAGTCTGATTGGTCTAGAAACCTCCTTTAACCACAATGGATGGTTCTGTAGAGAGTGTCACGTCAAGATAATACCCATTTAAAAATCAACTTACAGTCTTTTTACCAAAACAAGTCATCTTTAGATTAAACAAAGTTTCAGCGACTTGGAGCCAGAGTATTTTTTAGATAGAGTCTGCTCCTGGAGCTCCCTCTGCTTTGCCATCATGGGGAGCTTGCAGTCCAAGTTCCTCTCAGACACACCGAAGAAGATCCTTCCAACCAGGGCATGATGCTGGGCATCCAAGCAGCTACATCTGCCAGAGCACAGGCACTCTGGAGCACACACATGTGGACTTTCCCTTTTGTCCTAGTGTGTCATCATGTGAAAAGATTTGCAGATGGATTATTTTTTTCTCTTAGACGTGGGAAACAATAAAGGCCTGACTTAAAATTGAGTTGATGTAATGACCTGAGGAGGTTATTCTGAGTTCAACAGATCCTGCTTTCCCTATTTGCTCCTTAGGATGGGTAAAAAATTAAGTTGCCAACAGAAAACAGGGTAAAACTATATATACTGGCTAAGTAACTCAGATATCACTAAAGCACTTAAAAATTATTTCAGTCTCAGCAGGGACGAGGTTATCTCAAGAGAGAAACAGGTGACAAGAGAAGTGTGGTCAATCTTCTCAGAGTATGCATGTCTTTTGCTAGAAAACACAAAGGGCAGCTGGGCATATGTGTGCCCTCTGTGACTGCTAATCTAAAAGTCTTCAAGCTCAAGTGCTCCAGGCTTATGTATTCCTGCTGTGGAATGTGCATATGTAGACAGTGACTGGAAAAATTGTTTCCATTAAGCAAATCCACAGACCTGATTGAGGAAGGCCTCTAGTAATTTGTATGCATAATACAGTCAGCACTTGAATTTCCATTTAAGGCTCTGAAAAACATTTTACTCTAATCCTAGTAGATACTATCTTCACTCACAGCATACCTATGACAGAGCCATTTATCTGAGCAGGCAGCATTTCCCTAAGAATTCCCCCTGTGTTCAGATCTGACTGTATTAGCTTAGCTAACAACTATTATTGCGCCTAAGAAAGAAAAATTGGAGGGATTTTCAAAGGCATTTCCCTGGATGCCATGTTTTTAATTTACTTATCTAATCACTAACAGAAGTCTAACAGGCAAGCACAGCAGATAGAAAGTCTGTGTGTGTGCTTGTGTGTGTGAGAAAACCTAAACCCATCATTTGCAACCTGTCAAACAACTATACTGAAAAAATTAGAAGAGGAGGTATTATTTCAGAAGAGATGTAGGCATCACCACCAAATGGGTTGTAATAGAAAACAGTAAGGAAGGGCTATTAGAAATTTTGTCAAATTTTTGAATGAAATGTAAAAATATTTCACAAAACTTTTCATGACAAATATTATTTTTTGATGAATTCTAAGCTAGTTAGAACATTTTTAAACAAGAATACAAACAACTGTTCTGCATTATCTAAATAACATAAAACAAGACTAAACAGAAAACATTTTTAAAGGGTATCTTAGCTCACAAATGAAAAATGAGAGAAAAATAGAGTGCTCATTCCCAGTTTGAGCTCCCAAGGCAGCCAATGAGTGTTTTACTACTACTTTCAGTACTGGAAGTCATTCCTTGGCTCAAATAACAGGAAAAAGATCAATTCTCTTAGAATATGTCTATATTACACACACGCAGTGCTGTTTTAGTGATCCTTCAGCACTAGCCATCTGCAGGGCTCGGTACATGTGCAATTGAGAGCTGAGGGACACACTGGGTGTCTGGGGCACCTCTCTGGCACTCAGAGGCTGCACTGCTCCTCTGCCAGACTGAGCCTGCATGCAACATCTTGGGGTACATCCACATAGTTCTCCGTTTCTTGGCAGACAGGCACCCTCAGTGAGCTATAAAGGCACATGGACTGGAGCCAAGGTATCTTAAATATTGACTCATGGTCTGGGTTGGAGATCAGGGCAGACAGTTTCATTCCTCTTGGCACAATGAAAGTCTCTAAAATAACGGACTGTACAGAATGATAACTTTTTTCAGGGGCCAGCCTGAAAATGAAGTCCCTTGGGAACAAGATGCTATCATAAATCTCATTATCTTCTACTCTGAGGTCAATATCACTTTTTTCACATCACCTTCTCCAGCAGACATATAGCAATACAGAAGGTGCACATATTAAAAAAAACAAACAAACCCCTCATCTAAAAACACTAAAACACCCAGTTGCTGCACAGTTATACTCCTGGGGTAGAGGATGAAAGAAAACACTCATTGCTGATTTAAGTGTCATACAGCGCTGAAAGACTGGAAGATGTAGAGTGAAGACAGAGGTACAAAGGCTACAGCCAAATTACCTGTTTTTCCAATAGGGCAGGGATTTGGAGGGTCAGGATAGCCTTGATCTTCACTGAAATCCTTTGGTACATTATCACCTGTCAGCTCAGCCACAATGTTTGGGATATTGCCATAAGGACCCAAGTGCTGGAGACCCTCATGTGCACCACCTAGCAAAGACAATTTGTACACACTGTCTTTTTACAAGATTAAAAGTGTAAGTGCTTTAGCAGTTTCAAGTAATCCAGACTTCTATTTAAAATATATGTATCTCTCTCTTATATGTAATTGTTTTAGAGACAGATCCAAGTTTAGATTTTAAGCATCTCTTTTAGAAATGTAACCATGTGACCTAAATCCAGTAACTTAGATAATGAAAAATGAAACTAGGAAACAAAATCAGCCACATATTATTATTCTTAGGGTTGTTTTTTTCCTTAACAATGAAAGTTTTAGGCAAAAAAATGCAAAGAAAAACAAACAGGAGACAATAATGAAACTTGATACATTTGCTGCACAATCATCTTCAGTCACTGATACTGTTCACTGTAGAAACTAATAACAGAAGATATGCCAAGACAGCATCAGCATCAGCAAGAAGACAAAGTTAATGACACTGTAGAAAAAAATAACACTTTCTGCACAGCCTAGAAATACATTAATAAATTAAGTCCCAAGGGGACTTAGGGCGTTAAGGTCCTTGGGGACCCAGAGTATTTTAGCAAATTTGGTTGTATACACCTCGAAAAATTATTTTTAATTCAAATTAATTCTTAAATGTAAACTTCTATTTCCTGCAGTAATGGTGAAAAGTGATGAAGAGTCCCTGTTGTTGATGGGAATTCTTGTGCATGTATACGTACACAGTAGTCAATTTAGTACAAAACATCACATTCAGCGACTTCTACACCTTTACTTAATAGATCAGTTCTAGATGCACGCTTTTATATTTGCCCTGTGGGACTGAGATCACCATCACTGCAGGGTTACAACAGCAGTGTGCAGCAGGTTTTATAACTCAGTGGCAGAGGACACAATGATGGGCCCACTGTTCTTGGGTAAATGCACACAGAAGTGGTTTGCTATGGCCTTCTTCCACACATCTCAGCTGAGTGCCTTGCCTTTGACAAGTAGGGTCTTTCACTAAAGATTTGGGAAACAAGCTCAGGCCACTCTCTCTATATGCCTCTCTACAAATATTTATCTGCCCCAGATCTTTTCTGTACGCTTTGTTGACCAAATGTATCCACAGGCTAAACCCCAGCTGCTTGTGGAGTTTTCTAAATGCAGTTATACACTATTCTTTTGAAGTTCAGACAAATAAAAAGTTAGTTTCAAGCATGTTCTTTTTCCCTGACATAAGACAGCCACCACACACGCTCCAGCAACTGAGATGGTTGTGTGACAGCAGCACAATATTTCTTTAAAACCCTATATAAAGAGGGCTAACAACATACAGTCGACATATAAATTCCACTAACAATGAATGAGAGGAGAAGGAATTTGACCAATTGGAAAATATGAGTTAAAGTGTGAATGTGGACGTAACTGTTTGGGTTAAATAGCATAATCACCATATTATCACCAAATAGTCTTATTTTCAATTCATATATTTTTCATAGATCCAGAAGACAGGAATAAAGCCTCTGAACAGGAAAGCTGCTCCAAAGGAATCATTCAAGTACTCCTGTCCCAAATTACAAATAAACATGACCAGCCTAAATCATCTTTTATACAGCTAAACATTGTGAGCTAATATAATCACTTGCAAAAATTGCAAACATAAGGCAGTCAAATGCAAAACACGAATTTTGTATTCATTTTTCCATTTAAAAGTGGTAGTTGAGCCAAACTGTCTATATTTGGTAAATAATCAGTTGGACGTTTGCTACTAGAAACAAGTTAGTCTATAAGCCTATATATTCCTATTTTATTTTCACAACCGTCTAAAATCTAATCAATGTGCTAATTTTCCCTCTTAAGTACAAGTCTCTTACTCTGTAATACAGTGTTGCAGAAAAGTTTTACAGATATGTAACAAACATAAAAGTACCCCTATAAAAAATTTACATCTCTGTTATATGGGACTTTCATTTGGAACTAACTATGAGACACAGTACTAAAAGCAGAATAGCATTATACACACTATGAACTTTATTATACATTTACAGTCCATAGTCCACACAAAGATGATGCTTGGAACACAATAATGTTATGGTGATAAGGTTAAAAAGTGTATAAGATACATGTAACCTAATTTAATTTAATATAATGTCTAATGTATAGCATAACATTTCTCTTTTGTACTGATTTCCTTCACATAAAGATTGATTACATATATGTACTTAAAAGCATCAGTTTATGATTCTGCTGTAAACTACAGACCCGCATAATCAATACGTGTTTGAACATCCTGTATACAATGTGGTCCACTATGGGACAATCCATCAGATAGAAGCCTATCTATGCTTGTATGTGGTGCAGACCTCTTGGCACCAAAGCTCCATCCATAAAGAAAACAGAGGTACTCAGCAGGCTCCAGTGTGCTATATATACATGTAAGTTTAAACCGACTGCCAAGAATTCCCTTGAGTGAGTACAAACCAATCTTTTTATATTAATAAAAAGAATTGTTTCCTTTAGGTATAAATGTCCAGGATCATTTCAGGGTTTTTCCTTTCCTTTCTTTCCAGAAGAGCTGGAGATAATAGCACCTGCTCTGGTGCCATAATTTAGCACACTTGAGTGATTTAATAGCATCAGCAAAACTCATTCCTTATAATCTTTGATAAATAGTGCACTCAGCAAAGACTACAATAATAAAAATGAAATGCTATGGATATACCAAATAGGGGTATTATGTACAGTAACTCTCAAGCTGCGTTAGTTTTGGTATTATAACATTATTGATTTGAAGAAACTTATTAGGATTAAATACACTGCAGCTACCAAGTCAAAATATTGTGATACAAACATATACAGTCAGCTACAAAAATAGCACAAGATTGGTCTCTTGAACCTTCAGGGAGAGTCTGAAAGAAAAAGACAAGACAACTAAATATTGAGGAACTTTTCATAATTTCCTATCCAAAGAAACTATGAGAGACACCATTGTTAAATTATTCAAACCTAGACTAGCAAAAATCCAGAATAGTACAGACAAACACTCTTGTATTGAGAAAGGATAGGCTAGATATTTTTCCTATCTCTCTTTACTCCTCATATGAACAGGCTTTTCTGTTACGTTCTAGCAGATTACATTCTGCCACATTCTAGCAGAAAAAAATCCCTCCAAAATAATCAGCTTCCTTTCACATGCAGGATTTCTGTGTGAGTATGTAGGTATTTTACATTCCTACAGGATAAATTAGAAGCTTAGGTCTCTTGGGATGAGATCAGTATTGTCTTAAGTAAACTTTGGATTCCACTTAAAATATATGCATATATGTTATCAGCTGGCACTGGTCTGGAACTGTTGCTGGGTGGAAAACAAAACTGGAACAATGCCTCACCTTTCTTATAATTCTGGAAAAGTATTTAATTACCTCATCAACTGCTGGTATCATCTCAATTAGAGATACCTGGAATGATTAAAAATTTAAAGTGCTTACATTTCAGCTCATTTCTTTGCAGGGGCAATACTGTCTGTATGGGTCTCCCACCCATACAAACAACATAACCACTCAATTCTTGGAGGGAAAAAGAAAAAAAATAAAAGGAAAAGAAACACAACAAGCAACTAGTTTCTTGCAAGTATTGAATATTCCCCTGACCAAACACATCCGATGGAAATGCTGTTAGTCTGCTGAAGTTCTAGCTACTGGCACCTGTCTGTTGGTAGCATAAAGCACAGCTGAAACAAATCTGCTGTTGGGAGCAGTCCTCCACATCAAATACAAACAGGCAATGCTGTCCCCCAGAAGAGTCAGTTCAAGAAAGTCAATGAGAATGGATTTTCAAAAGTGTAAAATGATTGCAGAACATTTAAAGAGAAATAATGGGATGAATTTCCCTTTTAGTCTGATTGAAACCATTTCCCACATAACAGTGAAGATAGGGTTACCCCACTTACAAATTCAGAAAAGAGGTAATTTGGTCAATCTTAACAAGGAGATACAAAATGGAAAGGATCACGAGTATCTGTTGTGAGTAAATAAATCAAAGACCCCAAATTAAAGCCCCTTACTTTAGAGAGTCATACTAGATGCCTTAGTCTTAGTGTCCAAGCCCCTCCCAGGTGCACAGAGGAGTATTCTCCCTGAGAAAACTGCACCTCTTATGATCTTGACCTAACTCCAAGCAAATATGAGCTGCAAGAGAAGCCTGGTATGCCTTATCCTATTTGCCTCAGATTTCTGAGGGAGCAAACAGATTATTAATCAGAGATGCAATACCATCTTCGCTACTTTGCAAAATCTTTTGTTAATCTGGACTATTTGTTCTATGTACTGAGACTGATTAAGCACAGGAAATGAGAAGCACTGAAAAAAAAATATAAATTAACACATTGTGACTATTCCACAGAAGCTGCTAAATAAGAGAATAGGGAAGGAGAAAAAGCATAGGAGAACAAAGAACGGAAAAATACAGACCTAGCCAACTTCCTTAACCATTCAAGAGCATGCCTCAGGAAACCCAAAAACACTACAGCTATACATGCTCAGGCATCCCAGATTCCAGAGTCAGCTTGTCTTCTTCTTAATGACACCAAGTTTCTTGAAACTATGAAGACTAATTTTATTTTTCTCTGCAGAGGGACAAATTCCTTTCAATGTGTTTTCCAAAGCCTTAAGCACACACACCATACAACTACTCATCTTGCTTTCAGTGAACAATTCAATTTTATCCCATATTTTAATTACAAACAGTACAAATATTTAAGATATGAAAGGCTTTTATTGTGAAATGGTTAGGACCAAAGTAATGCCCATGCCCCTCACAATAAATTTATAACAGTAGCTTATATGTCATTATTCAAATTGTATACACAATTAAAAAAATCCAGCAGCTCACTTGCTGACAAAGTGAAAAAAGCAATCTCTTAAGCCTGCCTTGGTTGAACAGTCCTCTAATGGACTATATTTACTTGCCCTTCAGTCTCAGCAGAAGCTTTCACACTTCACTGTGTGGACAAGCTTACCCTTTCTACAAACAGCACAACCTGCAGCACACAGCCATGGGCCCCTCTGCTGCTCTGCCTTCCAGCCACCCCGCATCAACAGAGTGAGGGAAAGCACATCCAGCAAATAGCACACTCCTGTCATTGCCATAGCACAACCTCACTAATGACCACATGTGCAGCACACGGCTCAGGGAAACAGGGCAACTACTGGAAAACAGTGACCTCCTTTATCCCACGAGGGATGGGACAGTATTTCAATTCTATAAATGTAAATGTGCCAATGAAAGATTGTAACGCTTTATTCACTGGCACTGGCACCAGCTGCACCAGAAGTCCGAATGCTCCACCAGTGTCAACACACTCATGGAAAAATCCTCCTTTCACTCGTGTAATGTGAAGCATGGATGCACCAGAATCATCCAGAACAGGACCATGTTTTCTCTCTACTGCTCCACTGAACTTCAGAAAATTTTCCTATTCATTGCCCCATTCATACTCATTCAATTCTCTCTTCCATGCCGATGACTCAAAGTCCCAGCTGGTTCTTTAGCAGATATGTTTAAAACTTTCCCATGCCTGTCTGGCAGCTGCAACCAGGGTAGATTTTCTAACTGCCCCAAATAGCCTCATTGTAAGCATTCCCAGTGCGGAGCCACAAGGCTCTCCAGTCTCTGCTTTGGTATAACCTCACAACTCCAAAAGCAGAGGCCTTTCTATTCAAAAGCTCTGCCAACACCACTGGAGTCAAGGTGCGGTTCCTTTTGCACTTGGATAAAAGCGTTGGCACACAAGGAAGATGCAAGAGAGAGCAGTGAAATGAAGAGCCCTGACAGGTAAGATCAGACTGAACATTGCACTTTGGTGCTGCAAAGGGGACTCAGATCAGCTCACTTCATGTACTAAAGCATCCGAAGGGGAGGAACCAGCTTCTGGTTCCTGTTTATCAGCTGAGAACATTCCTCTTCTCATTCATCCCTGCAACTGAGAGAGCACACACTATGACAAACACAGAGAAAATAGCTCTAGAAACCTTTGGAGCATGCCAAAGATCCTATCGCCCATGCATAACACCACAATCAAGAAGAGTAAGAGTTTCTTCTTTGTCTAGACTTCTAAAATATCTTTTCATAGAAACAAGTAAATTTAGAAGTATTTTCTTACTGCAAGTTAATTTAAAATTCAGATGAGAGCATGGGAAATGCAGCTGCTTTTGAGAACAATTAAAAAAAGGTATAAATCCTAGCATGCTCAAGGATTTATTTACATATCACAGAATCACAAAATATGCTAAGTTGGGAGGGACTCAGAAGGACCATCAAGTCCAACTCCTGGCCCTGCACAGGACCATTCCCAAGAGTCACACCATGTGCCCGAGAGGATCATCCAAACGCTTCTTGAACTCTGTCAGCCTTGGTGCTGTGACCACCGCCCTGGGGAGCCTGTTCCAGTGCCCAACCACCCTCTGGGTGAATAACTTTTTTCTAATACCCATCCTAAACCTCCCCCGACATTCAGGACATTCTTTCAGGTCCTGTCACTGGTCAACACAAGGAAGAGATCCCTGCCTGCCCCTTCTCTTCCCTTCACAAGGAAGTTGTAACTGTAATGAGGTCTCCCCTCAGTCTCCTCTTCTCCAGGCTGAACAGACCAAGTGACTCCAGCTGCTCCTCATCCGACTTCCTCTCAAGGCCCTTCACCATCCTCGTTGCCCTGCTTTGGACACTCTGTAAGAGCTTAATATCTTTCCTATATTGTGGTGCCCAAAACTGCACACAGTATTCAAGGTGAGGCCACCCCAGTGCAGAGCAGAGCAGGGCAATCCCCTCCCTCGACCAGCTGCCGATGCTTTGCCTGATGCCCCCCCCGGACAGGGTTGGCCCTCCTGGCTGCCAGGGCACTGCTGACTCATCTTCAACTTGCCGTTGACCAGCACCCCAAGGTGCCTTTCTGTGGCACTCCTTTCCAGCATCTCATTCCCCAGTTTGTATGTACGTCCAGGGTTGCCCGATCCCAGGTGCAGAATCCGGTGCTTCCCCTTGTTGAACTTCATAACGGCTGGGGATTGCCCAGTCCTTTAATTTGTTGAGGTATCCCCTGCCTTCGAGGGAGTCAACAGCTCCTCCCAGTTTTGAGTCATCTGCAAACTTGCTTAGTATCCCTTCCTGTCCTGTGTCCGAATCATTTATGAAGATGTTGAAGATGAAGATGTTGAAGGTAAGATGGAGCCCTGCAGAACACCACTAGTGACAGGTCACCAGTCTGATGTCACCTCATTCACTATTAGCCTTTGTGCTCAACCCATGAACCAATTGCTCACCTACCACATGATGTGTTTATCGAGCTATGGGCTGGACACTTTGTCTAGAAGGATCCAGTATTGAAAGCTTTACTGAAATCCAAAAAGATTACATCAGCTGGCTTCCCTTGATCAGCTAGGTGGGTTACTTTGTCATATAAGGAAATCAGGTTGGATAAGCAGGACTTTCCTCTCCTGAAGCCATGCTGGCTATGACCGATGACTTTCAGGTGTTTTTTAATCCCAGAATAATCTTCTCCATAACTTTACCAGGCACTGAAGTTTCCAGGGTCCTCCTTCTTGCCCTTCTTGAAAATTCAGACATTTGCCAGCTTCCAGTCAGGTGGGATCTCTCCGGATTCCCAAGACTGCTCAAAAATTATCGAGAGAGGTTTTGCAATGAAATCAGCAGCTCCTTGAGGATTCTTGGTTGAATCCCATCAGGTCCCAGAGATTCATAAGGATCCAGCTGGAACAGCAGATCCTGCAAAATTTCAGGGTCAGCTGGGAGTTGATCATTTTCACAGTCACGGTCCTCTAGCTCAGAGCACTGAAATCCCCTTGGTCCATCATCCATGTTGAAGACAGAGGTAAAGAAAGTATTAAATTCCTCTGCCTTGTCTCTGTCCCCGTTTGTGAGGTGACATCCTCATCCTGTAAGGGGCTGATGATATTTCTACATTGCCTATTGTCACTAAGGCATTTGAAAAAACTCTTTTTATTGTCCTCCACATTTCTGGCAGCTTCAGCTCCAGCTGAACTTTGACCACACCAGTTTTCTCCCCACAGCAGCAAGCAGCATCTCTGAATTCTTCCCATGTCACTTGACCTTGCTTCCACTGGGCATACATTCTTTTTTTTTTTTTTGCCTTATTTCCAAGAGAAGATTCCTGCTCAGCCAAGCCAGCCTTCTGCCTAGCCTGCTTGTCTTCTGACATTTGGGAATTGCCTGCTCTTGTGCCCTTAGGTGGTGATGTTTAAAAAGTGACCAGCACTGATGGACCCCAGCACCTGTAAAAACACTTTCCAGGGTACTTTACTTACAAATTCCCTGAGCAGCCTGAAGTCTCTTCTCTCTTCATGTCCAGAGTTGAGGTTTTGCTGGCACTTTTCCTCCTCTCAACAGAGATTTTAAACTCAATCACTCTGTGGTCGCTGTGGCCAAAACAGCCACCAGTCTCCACTTTGCTCACGAGATCCACTCTGTTGACAAGCAGCAGATCAAGGAGGGCATTTTTTTGAGTCGGTTCCCTCAGGATCTGTTCCACAAAGTTGCCATCCAGGTTTATTAGGAATCTTCTGGCCCAGGCTGTACCAGCTGTGTGGTGCTCACAGTCGATTTCTGGCAAGCTGAAGTCTCCAGGAGGACAAGGGCAGTTGACTAGGGAATGTCCCTTAGTTCCTCAAAGAATAATTTGTTGGCATCATTGTCCTGGCTGGGAGGTCTATAGCAGATTCCCACAATGACATCCACACTATTTGTTTGACTTGATTCTTACCCAGAAGCTCTCGACTGTGCCATTGCCAACTGTGAGCTCCATACCTTCTATCCCTTCTATAACATACAGTGCCACCCCTCCACCTTTTCTGCCCTGCCTATCCCTACTGAAGAGCCTGTAACTGTCCAACAGGGCACTCCAATCAAAGGTCTCATCAACCCATCAGGTTTCACTCATGCCAATGATATCAGATCTCTGGGACTGGGCCAAAGCTTCACGCTCCTCTTGTTTGTTCCTCACACTGTGTCATTAGTTAGAAACATTTTAGCTATGTGAAAGACAAGTAGGGAAAAAGAATCATTAAAAACAAAAGCTCATCATAATTTGGCCGATCTTTACTGGCAGATTTTTTAAATTCTTTGGGACCATAACTGATTGGTAAATGAAATTTTACAGTTTTGTATTAAATTTCTATATACTATCTGCCAACTCTAGGAAACATAATTACTATAAAGGATAAGACAATACAGAAGCTGTCATATTCCCTCTTGTTGTCAAGTTTCTAATCTCTCTTATTGGATTTTTTTTCCTCTAGTAACATGTACAAAAAAAGTAATTGTATGGGCTACAAATCCCATTCTAATTGATTAATTACCTTAAGGTACTGGAGATTCTACTTAATTCTGAATCCCTACAGACTTGCCCTCTTTCTTTCCTGAAAGAGTCCCATCTCCAACAGCTTTCTCCTTTGACGGAATCTTTTAAAGATGACTTCATGAACAGTAGCAGTAGTCTGTACCACATAACATTGGTTAGTATGAGGTTTTAGGAGTTGGAGCCTCTTCATCTTCTTGGTTCCTCAGAAGAGACATGTGACACCTGCAGACACTTCTGCAGTCACCAGAAGACGATGTTGTTTCAAGAAAAGGTTTCAAAGCCTCACATCTAAATAGGTCCCTTAGTCAGACCCACAGGCAAATAATGGAGATTTAGAGAGGAACTTTTCTTCTTGTGTTCCCCATTGACTGACTTCTCTGATGAAAACAGTGGTTTCAAAAATTTTCCCTACATCTCCCCAGCCACACTGAGAACACAGGAATAGTGCCTGCACCCCTCCTGCAGGGCATAGAGGAAGGGCAGTTCCCAAAATTGAGAAGTGGCAGAGTCCACAGTGGTAACACACACTGCCTTCACTGGATCCTGCTCTTGCTCCTCAAGAGGGAAGGTTGTGAAAAACATTGAAGTAACATGGTATGACCTCCACATAGCAACACAGACATCAACTTGGCTTTCTTTTTATTCACTGCTTGTCATGGCTTATAAATTCATATGGAATCAAGGATATTATGGGTCAAATTTTCAAAGACTTTTCTTTAATAAAAGTAAAGTCATACCACCTCATTATTTTCCTGTTTGTGGAGTTAGAGGTATAAACATTTTATGTGCAATTTCTTTATAGACCTGTGCCATATCACTCACTCAGATAAAGAAAATCCACAATAAGCACCACTGATGTCATCTAGCACTGTCATCTGTCACTGTCATTTGCTTTTAAATTCAGAAATTAGAATTCTAAAGTACCTCTCTTTCAACATGCACCACCACTGCCTGATACTCAAATTCTGGTTATGTTTAATAATACAATTTGCAGAATAAAATACAAAGAAAATACAAATCTAGATATCTACCATACTAATATATAAAAAATTAGCTTTACCACTTTCATTTTATGTTACAAACTTGAGATGTCCATGTTAAATTTTGAAACAATATTTCTGGGGCTATTTGAGTAATTTGGAAAAAAAAAAACCCAAAAAACCAAAAACAACAAACAAAACCTGAAAGCAGAGACTAGTAGAGTGATGCTGGGGTTTGATTTTGTTTGTTAAATGCCAGGCCCATAACACAGTGCTTGATTAAAATCACGTGTGCAAAAGCAGTCCCAATGTGAATACAACTTTATGTCTTAACTGCAGCAAGACTTTCTCTATCGAACAGGTATAACAACCCCAATCCCAAATGATTGTATTGTGTGGTCTCTTTGCACTAACAAAGCAGCCCTGAATCAGCAGGGCAGGCTGTGGGAGGTCTGCCCAGCTCAGCCGCATGGCCGGCCCCAGGACTCCACTGCTATCCCTGGAGGCTGGCACAGAGGATGTAAACTAGAGCAAAGAGGACACAGACATCACACTGCCACATTTGCTGACCCCCAGATATCATACAATAACCATTGACTTCCAGTCACCTGAGGAAGTCCAAATATATTCGGGTATAGTAATAGGACACATTAGCCCAAAAGTGAATGAGTGCAAAGTGCATTTCTGCACTGGTTCTACCGAGTGCATTCATCAGCAAAAGTTATTGCAACTTTCTAATACAAATATTTTACTGTCCTTGTAGGAAACAAGTAGTAGTCTTGCAGGTATGATACAGGACAGACAACAAAGTTATACAGCACTTAAGTTTTCTTATTAGTAAAATGTAAACAAAACATACATTATTAACATGCGCGAGTAATCTGCATAATTTTGCAGACAGTAGGTTTCATGCAAAGTGCTATTTGTATAGAGTCTGTGCTGACAAGTCATTAACTACCAGTTGTTAGTAGAAATATTTGCAAAATGTTCCAGACTCTCTTATCATCTCAATCAGGGAAACAGTAACAACATTTTTCTGAAGCAATAAACAGGTATTTATTTCCTTTCAAAATAATCAAACAAACCCCAGTGTTTTCTCAGTAGCTACAAGCAGTCTCAGCAGGAGAGTCAAAAGCCTCCCTAAGAGGCATCATATTTTTCATATTTTCTTATGCCTACAAACGATCAGGATTTAGGAGATCTCATTTAATGTTGTCACTGAGGTTGAAAACATTATGCCTCTTCTGGAGACAGAAAACTTCAGACTCCAGGCTGTCACATCAGCACCTTTACCAACAATCATTTCATTTGAAGTGCTTTTAAGAAATAAAAACAAAACAACCAAATCAAACACAAACAAACCAACCACACAAGAGGCTTTCTGGGGTATTGAATTTATGGTAGACAATGATATTTGCAAAATGAAAACAGGACTTCACATTTCCCATTACGAATTTAAAGTGATACGAACTGCCCGAGTTGAACTAGTGGTGCCCCCGTGTGTTTGAGATTTTTACTGTTCTGCTATGCATGGTATAGTAGTCCTGAAATTTGTATTATATATTTAATCCCTTCCACTCCTCAGGAAAACAAACAAACAAATAAATAAACAATCCCATATACCTTTAAATATTGGCACAAACATGTAAGCATGCAAGGAAAGAAAAAAAAGTAGTCTCTTACTTTGTAAAATTCCTGCCAAGCAGAAAAATTAACTTCTATGTTTTTGAATGTTGAATGCATTTCTTTATTTTATTCTATTGTTCTCTTTTAACACAGATACAGCTGTCTTCTTATCTGTAGAAAGCCTGAATATAGCCCAGTAGGGCTTGTATAGTATTTTAGTGACAAAGCTAAACAGTAACTACTAAAACACAGCTACTCATTAAAAATTCTTATTTTGCCTTTCTATGTTTTCCCCTCTTTTTACAGACACTGCTAAGTGACTCCAACATAGCTTTCTGAAAAGATGAATCAACAAGGAGAGGAAATATTATTAGAGAAATTAGAGTAGTTAATATGAGTTTATTAGTTTTAGGAATCAGAGGGTGTACAGAAAGAAACTCAAGTGGCCAGCAAAAGCAGCTGATCCTAAGATACCACCTTCAGGTATCTAAAACATTTTCACTCATCCTGTAGGATATGTCTGGCTTCTGCCATGCTAACATGCTATGCACCAACTGTTGGCTATGGTACACAAGCATAGGGAATCAGACAGCAAATTCCCATTTCTGTGATATATTTGTCCTATTCCACTTAATTAACAGAGAAGAGCTCACACTGCCTCTGCATCTCTCTGAACTTCACAGTACTTTCTTGGTAGATTAAACTTTTTATCAGGCATTTTCTAGACTTTACTCCTATTTTAGCAGCCTGACTTGAAGTAACAGGCAAATTGACAACTAAAAAGGAAAAGATAAAAACCCCATGTATTTACAGATTTTAACAATTAATTTCAATTTCAATTAAGAAACTGTCATTTTTTTTTCCTATCAATCAAGAAAACTGTCTGGTCACTTCAGAAAGAGAACACATGCTACTAAATGTATTTTCTGAAAAGTGTCCAATTTTTAGTTGTCCTTGGTATAGAATAAGTTTGTGACTTCACTTTCTACAGCCAATACAGTCCTAAATTTTATTTTTTTTTTGGTGGTGGGGGGGGTGAGGGTAAGGATGGGGATGACCATGTATAGTTCCTTGTAACACATCTACCCCTCTGGTTTCTAGCATTTTAAAGTCAAAATACGATGATTAACACCAGAAAAAATGTAGAGAGCTGAGATGGAAAATGAGTATAATTAGGAAATCTGCTTGTGAACTAATAGCAATGGTATTTTTGTGACATATAAAACTTCAGTTGGAAAAGGTTATTATAATAATCACTCAGATTTGCAAACATTTCATTACAATCAGGATGCTAGTATAAAATTGTCTATATTATGGCAGCCTAAATTTGTTTCCCAATTCCAAAGCCACAGAAATTAATTTTTTCCTGACAGTATGTTGCTTGCAAGTGTACACCTACAATGCGTGAAATCTTGGTGTTTTGAAAATCAGTGGCACTTTTAAAATCATGGCCTGGCTAAAGCTGATGGCACTCGCAGCTACCACCACTGATGCACATCTGTGCTGCTGGGGCTATTTCTGACAAAAGCATTTTGTTAAGTAAACCAATTTTCTGTAGGAACATAATTTATTAAGCTCTGATTGAAAAAGGATTTTTTTTTAATGCTGAGTTGCAATACCTAGCCAAAATGAGAAACAAATGCACCCCAGAACAGTCAGTGCACTAACGATGAAAATGCTGTCATGGGATGAACTTGGTTTTAAACTGTTTAAAGTGTCATTGGTCACTGAAACCTACAGTCTGAAAAACATCTGGAAGTCAACACTCTTGGCAGTTCAGAATTTCTCATAAATAATAAACATTTCATACCCAATCCTACTGTCCACTACTTTCAGGCAAAAATTCCCAATGAAGACAGCACCTCAGGAGACTAGTTAGTGAATTACCACTTTGCCATGATGGTATTCAGAATGAAAAACTTGTTTTGCTGTGACATATTCTAATAATTGTCAAACCTCTTTCTTCCCTTCTGCCTTAGTTTTCCTTTCTATTATCACACAGATTTTTTTAAGCACTCGCACACAGAATTATTAGCCAGTGATAACAGTGTGACTATGTTGTGGAAATCCCATAGATGAATCCTTCAGAATTTGAAATCCTGTACTGGTGCTATTTAAAAACACATGCACTTATTTTTTCTATAACTCAACTATAAATTGATTTCTTACATGGACAGCACTGGGAATATCAGTCACAAAGTTCCCTCTCGATCCTCCTTACTACTCCCGTCAGCCAACACCTGTGCTAAGAGCACAGGACTTTTGCTTAAACATCACAACCCATGACACTGTTCCTTGTGCTGCTCAGTTCGACTCCTTGTGCATTGACCAAGAAGTACCTGAGACACAAGCAAGCTGTAAGAATGTACCACCATCAAAAACATTCATCCAGAAAGTCCTGCAGAACTGTTTAACAGAGCAGAGATTGGTGCTTTCTCCTCTGAGAGAATTCTGTTTCTGCATGATGTGACTGAATATCATAAAATATGTGTGTGAGATCCATCTGTGTCCCCTTTCCTCCCCCCTCAAACAAACAAAAAAGCAAAATACCATTCAGAAAAGTCACTATGTTTTTACTGTACTGAGCATTACACTTCATTTATCCATCATAGGTCATTAACTCATAGGAGTCCTCATTCAAATGCCTCCTATGCTCACTCCTCACCAGAGAATGAGGTCCTTGCCTGAATCCAGCTCTATTCTCTTTTGATCAGAAAATGTTGGCTGACTGGAGCCACTGGGAGGTCAGGAATGTCAAACCCCTGTCAAGAATTGAGTAGTGGGCAGGCTGTGGGGAAAATGGTAAACACTGCAGTTTTTGAGGCAGACACCATATATGAAGTATTACGCATCTCTTACAGAACTAGACTGTTTTGAACAGATGTCTTACCATGCCATTTTAGCAGTTCTGTTTCCAAAGTAGATACCTAATAGAAAGTCAAACCCATCATACAGGTTTCTCTCCATATTAAGCAGAAATAAATATTCAAAGAGGGCAAAACAGAGCCTTGTTAACCGATTAGTAATTGGTATATTCAATTCTGAAGTCTTTCACAACGTAATAGTTAAAATCACCCATATAGAATGAAATGCAAGTTTTAATGGATTAACTATCCTATAACTCATGGTCTATATTTAAAGATAAACTCATGGTGAAAATTTACTGAATTATAGTACTTTTTAAAAAAAGCAGTATGAGAAAATACTGTGTGGAACGATGAAAGACCATTTGAAACTGCAACCAACAGTAGGCTGATGTTTCTAATCAGATACTTTAAGAGATATCTATCTATAAATAGACACATATCATCACAAGAAACCAAAGAAAGAGCAAGTGATTACTATCTGAAAAACTTACTGCAGAACATTCCATGAAAAGCAGCATTTGTTACAAAGGTCTGATTTGCTTGTCTATTTCTACCCCGACTGATAGCAGTCATCTCACAAGACCATTTTTCTTTTGCAGAAATATCTCAATAAGATGTTAAATACCCATGGTATGCTTGAAGAAAAAAAGAGACATCCTCATGTGATCAAGAGGAGAGCGTTAAATATGATAAATTAACTGGATTTATCACCTTTCAGTTTCACTCTGTTATATACACAGGGGTTTTTTTACATCAAAAAACCAATGAAACGAGAGAAAACAAGAAAAGAAAAGTAGGTAAAACAAAAAAAAATTTGTCAACCTGCTGTTTGTGGAAGACTGTATGGATGACAAAAACTAGCATTATTTGAGTCTCACAGGCACTAGAAAATTGTCAATATTAAGAGATTCCTATTTTGGTTTTGCTAATATTGAAATTAGAAAGTAATGGTAAACAGCTGAGATTAAGTATTTGCCAGAGATTCAGATTTCCTTATATTTTTTAAGGATTTTTTTTTTTTAAAGTCTAGGGGAAAGAGGAAGACGGAGAGTAAAATTACCAGTCTGTCCTAATTTCTCCATTTATGAACATTCATAAAGGAGGAGAAAAGAGCACAGACCAAATTATACTCTTTAAGTCTAGTCTCTGTCATTTAAGTTTGCAGAAAAACATATGTCCATCAAAGTTTCTTTAGAAAATTTATAAAGTTAGGTCTGTAATTATCTAGTAGAAATGCCTATTCAGTTTTAATCCCCTCCTTAGCCTCCATTAGAGCAATTGTATCTGGATAGGACACTCTGTAGATCAGAATGATGATAAAATAAAGAACATAGACTTATAGACTGTGGAGACTTGCTACACTGTGTCAAATTGAGGCTCAGAGCTTCTGCTCTGTTTTGATGTTGTTCGAACATAATAATATTTGGAGTTGCATACCTACAAGCTTTTGCTGTCATGCCAAAATAAAAGTTAGTTTGTACAGTTAAAATAGCAACACATTGTAACACTATCACAATACTCTAACATTTGAGCCAGATATTTCAGATGATTTACATAGCTATAAAAGACTTATTCCAAGGAAAACTTACTCACACAGTGTGAGATCAGAGGTATTGGCCAAAACAAATGAAGCTGAGCCCAGAGCATTCATCACAGCAATACAGTGTTGAGGTGCTACTTACGGATGCAGGGAGAGGAACACCCATATCCTTCCCACCTGCATCTCAAGCCCTGGCTTCCCCTTGTGTGCTACAGAATGGATCCTGCAGAATCCTACAGGGTTCTGCAGCATGAAGGAAAAATCCCAATGTAAGGTTTATCCCTTTATCTCGCATGGCACTGCAAACACTTGATCTCTTTTGGTCTGCAAATGTTTATAAAAATCCAAGAGATTTGGACTCTATAGGTCACATTTGTTTATTATAGAACATATATGTGATATATTTATGCACAATATTCAGGCATAATTTAGTAAAGCTGTAGTTTTGAGGTACTAGAGATCAGACACTGTTAAGGTAACGTAACTTTTTCTGCAAAGCCTGTACATTAAAAAACCCGACTACTTCTGCCAAAATCATTACATTAATGAAGGTAGAAGATGAATGATAATATTAAAACAAAGATCAAGCAACAACATGGTGAAGAAGTCCGTGATTTTAAACTCAGGATATTCTTTCTGCATCTATAAACATAATATTAATTATTACCAAAGCATGCTAATAAATTCATCACAAGTCAAAGTAGAAATCAGCTACCTTCAATGTTCTGTGGACCAACAAGATTCATAGCCTGGTGTGCTGGATATTCTACCCGGGGTCTGGCAATGCCCAATTGCTCCATAACCCCATGGAGGAGCCTTTGTATATCTGCTTCAGTAACCCTGTCAGGCATTCTAGGGCTGTGGCTAAACGCTGAAGCCAATCCAAATGCCAGCAGAAATATCATGTTGCAAAACAAGGCAGTTATCATAGTGGTAGCCACTTTTATCCTGTGAAAAAGAAAAGAATTTGATTATAAATTATAGTGGGGAAAAAAGTCCTGTACACATGGTGGAAACAACATCTGATATTACCACCGGACATCACAGTTTACTACCACAGCTTCTAGGGGCAGCTGAAAGTCTAGCCAGGTGGAAACTGGGAGGGGAGGAGGGGGGGAAACAGGGTGGGTTCGTTCTTCCCTTTTAAAAGAAATATTAAGTAGCAAACTGCAGAAATCAGTTTTCTGATTTGTATTTGCCCATAACATTCATTAACAGTCACTGCAAACAAAATGAATCCACTTTTTCATTTAATGAGAACACGTCATCCACTACACCCCTCCCCTTCCCTCCTCCCCCCCCATGTTTATTATGCTATTTTATAAAGCTTTGGACTAAGAACTCTTCAGGCAGGAACTGTATTTTCCAAGCTCTATTCTTGCATTGACTGAAAAATGAATAATGAGAGACCTCTGAACAACCTAGATATGGTTTTTTTGCAGCTGAAAACAAAAGGCTTCCTACTTCATATGCATCATCTTTCCCACCTGAAGCAAATTGGTTGTTTCCTTGAATCCCTTTCACTAAATGGCTGCTCAGTGTAGTTTAATTAGGAAAAAACCCCCAAAAGCCAACAACAAAAAGAAAAACAACAACAAAGCACCACTTACTGTCCTCTTTGAAAGGCTGAATTTTAATTACAATGCTTGTTTTCTCAAAGCTCCTTTTCCCCTCACATCAGAAAATAATTAAAATGCATCACTTCCAACCCCCTAGATAAACAAAAACCCCTCCACTCCCCCTGGTGCCCTCCCGTGTGTCCTTAAGACACGCACAGCTGTCTGATGTCTCCACTCCAGACAGTTAAAGATGCTCCAATACTCCAGCCGCTCGACGCAAGGCACCTGGAAACGTCTTTGAGGCAAAAATGGCTGAAACCCCCGATGCTGGGAATATTCCCAGCTACGCCTGTGCGCGGCTCCCCCACCGCACCGCACGCCCCTCGCAACCCTCCCACTTCATCAGCCTCTGCAGCCTCTGTGTCGAGGAAAAAAGCCCGCTTTCTACAGAACATTCCCTTTAATCCGCAGAGGAGCAGGGCTGCCACTCCGCTGCCCGCACCACCGCGCCCTTCTGTGCCGCCCCCCCCCGGGCAGCTGGGCCGTGACCCGGCCCCAGGGCAGCTCTGCGGCAGCACGGACCCCCCGGGCCGGGCCGGGCCCCGCCGCCCCCCGCGGATCGCCCCGCTCACCTCCCGCTCCCAGCGCGGCTCTGCGGGTGCGGCGGCTCCGCGGCCGCGCATCCTCCGTGCGCAGACACGGCCTCTCCCCCTTCCCCGCGCCGGGAGCTGCCCGAGGTACGTGCAGGGACCGTGCCCTCGTGGCGTGGGCTTGTCCCGTTAAGAAGATGACACAAAGCTTGGGGAGATATTAAAGATCTCCCTTTTCAGCTAAACACAATAGTCTAAAAATAAAACTGAAGGGCTGTGATGGATTAACAGTTACAGAAATAAACTACTACATATTCCTGGGACTGTATCCGTCTTCTCGCTGTGATTTCTCTTCCCAGAGTAATGTGCTTTACTTGTGGAATGATAGCGTTTACCTAACTACAGGTTTACAAGGTATCAACATGGGAACCGTCTCCAAGGATTTATAGGTGAAGGTAGGTCCCCAGATTAAGCAGATCTATACACATCATCCTTAGCAAAGGTTAGCAAGAAGAAAACTGTGAAAGAATGAAGTGCACCACTTAACAGCACTTGTCAAAATGGTAACTTCTAAAGGCTAATTTACGTATCACATCTTCACTGCTACTCATGGGAATGTGTCACATTCCATTTTAGGATAGCTAGCTAAAGAGAAGCTCTGAGATTATACTACATAAACCCCAAGAGAACCATGGCCTACACTTTCAAATGTAGACTATTCTCTCTTTTTGCTGTTCTACAGTACATTATACAAGCAAGATTAAGCAGTAGGGACTTCTACTTGGCATCTAGTGTTTCTTTCTGCAAAACATAATCAACTTCATAGAAATGGATATGTATCCAAACTGTTCTGCAAAACCTGTAAAAACAGAGCGTAAACTTTGACAATTTTTTTTAAGGCATTTAAAGCTTTCTTTGTCAAGGCCCTACCAAATTCTCCCTTTCTGACATCTAAGTCCAGTGGTTCAAGATTGGCTTGCATCGATCATCAAAAGTAAGTTACTGCTCCATCTGGGACACATTGTCAAAGCTGCACTAGCATTCAAAATATTTGGTACATACTAACAGGAAAAAAAATCTCAAGACTTACTCTTTCAAACAAAAATTGATATGACAGCTCACTATTACAGGAGTCAGATCTCATTTTTTTCCTGACATTGCCTTCATTTCCTTCTGTCCTATTTTCAGCTCCTACCTCCTTGCATCCGCTATGAAAGCTGGCAGTTGTTTTGCTGATCCTTATTTACCTCAGTGAGAAGACACAAAATGTGGTGCTCTGGTGCCTGCATTTAATCAACTGAAGGATCTACCAGCACCAGCTAAAGGCAGAGGGTAAGAGCATGTTGCCAAGAGAAGGAGCTTCGTCTTTGGATGGTGGTGAACTGTTACATCAACTCCTTTATTTCATGAAACTGAAGCTTCCCATATTTAACCACAACACCAAACAATCCTGTTAAGATATTCTAAAGGCTGTTTCCATAGTCCTAGATCTTAACAGTAATGTAGCAAACAGAGTGAGAGAGGAGGTTTCCACCAGATCAACCAGCTGAACAGATTCAGCTTGCAAGTTGGTAGACACATAGAGAAGGAGGCAGGGAACAGAAAGAACTATTCCTTTCATTAACATACCACTTAAGAAGGTCAGAAGACTACTGCTGATAAACTGTGTTGCACCATGCCTTTTGTTAGTTGTGAGAATCACCAAACTGTATCTAAGATGAACAAAAAAGACAGCCAGAACAGATTTGCTTCTGACTTCAGTTTTCTCAGCCTTACTAATTTTGGTGCCTACAGTGTGCATATAACAACATAAATCTAACTTTCTAAGTCATTATAGAAGAACAAGTTCAGAAAAGGGAAAAAACCAATGGTTTTATTAAAACCAAAATATCCAGTGCTTCAGCTCTAACATTTTGCCAGTAAACAATTTGCATTTATAAAAAGCTAATGAATAGTTTCAAGTGTTTACTCTTAAATAATTTTACAACTGATGACAGACATAAACAGTTTTCATTCTAAAAATTATAAACATTTGCTTGTGCGAATCAACTTTTAACACACTATGGCTTCTTACATTCATCTCTTGAAACACTTTCAGCATCTAAAACCAGCTTCTGCACCATCTAGTTAACACTATTCTATTGCTCTAAAAATAAGTTAAAACTCCCCTCTCGTATTAAGATAAAACATTTTACTGCTCACAACTGAAAATACTTGGTACCTATTGCAGAGCACATGACTGGATGAAGTTTTTAAGATTTTTTGCTTTTTGAATAAACTTCACATTTGTTTTCCATGTGTTCTAATAATTCTCCAGTGTGTGTGCACGCCCGAATTTTGACATTTACCTACTCAACAAGGAAAATATGCTCCCAATTTACTCCAATAGAAATAAAAACCATTGTCTCAGAAGAAGTAGGCTCATATAAGATCCAACTTCATAGTATCGAGTAGTGCTACAACACACTTAAAACTAAAAAGTAAATAGCTTTAACTACCACTACTCAGCATCAAGATATTTTCTTTCCAATGTCTGTTAGTTTTGTTTTAAATATTTGAGAAGTTTGGGTTTTTTTTAAACTTGGTACTTAATCTAAATACTGCAAAAACTGTTTTGGGAGATGCAGCATGTTTTTAGAAGCTTAAATAATCAAATTTGAGATCTAACACAAACATTTGTAGAAACAGGTTATTTTTGTTTTAGAGGTTAAATTCATTTAGTTGAACTGACATTTACAGAAGTTTCAGTAAATGAAGAAAACCTCAACACAAAACAAATTAATATTTGTACATCTCCACGACTCACGCAGTTAAAATAAATCAAAAATTACAAATAATTAGAGTTAAAAAAAAATCATAAAAATTTAGGTCTTTCTAAAGGTTAACCAAGTTACAATGAACCCATCTAGACATGATATTTGATCTTATAAGTCTACTGGCTTTGCAGTTGGTAGCAATTTCACTTTAGATATTGGATTCTTTGGAGAACCTCTATAACGAACTTTTTCTTTTCCTGGAGCACTTCTTGCGATTGTAGATTTTTCTGGGGCAGCACCTTGAATGTTTATATTTGCATTAACTTTCAAACTGGATTTAACCGTTTCATGATTGGTTAGATCTTCTAAAACAGATTTTGGTGGATGAACAGTCACTTTTTGATCATGGATTCCAGCAGGTCTGACAGAAACATCAGGCTTCTCTGATGGATTTGATGGCCTGCAAAGTGATTTAGATGTTAAGTCTAGCTGCTTATGAGATACAGAAATTTGGTCACACATACTTTCACTCCTGCACGGCAAAACCATGGAATTCTTTGAGGGCTTTTCTGTGCAGGAGAATAGTGCAGAATCACAGCTCAAAGATTTAACAAGTGGTGAACAAACACTGCTTGATTTAAGTGGCTGAGAGCTTACAGATCGTCTGTTAGCCTCCAACAAGGAATTCATTCTTCTTACAGACTGTCTAACTGGAGTACGTTGAAATTTCAGAGGTGGTTTAGTTTCGCTTGCAGAACTTGGATCATTTAATGAAAGCTTGTTGAACCACTGTATGTGGTCAGAAACCTTTACACTATCAGAAACAGTTGATGTTTTAGTTAAAGTTTTAGCAGAATTTTCAGCTTTCAAGTATTGGTTGCCTACTTCATTTTGCAATTTAGGCAACTGTAAAGTAGGAAGCTGTCCTGCCGAAGAAAGTTTAGCAGTACCTTCCTCTAAATTACAGCATTTTATCACACGGTTTTCAGCTGTTTGTGAGTGTATTAATTCTATTTCCTCTTTCCTTCCAAAGAAATCTAATTTGTTTAAGTCATCTTTTGTTGAACTGTTCTGAACAGTCAACTTGTCTTCCCTGTCCAGTACTTGAGGCACAGGAAATGCTGTTACTTTTTTTGTATCTAGTTTTGGGACCTGAAGTTCAATCTCAAGAGATGTTTTGAAGTTTCTTTTCTCCAAAACTTTAATTTCAGGGGGGTTTGATTGCTGTTTATCAGCAGCAGAAGATTGATTAAGTTGGTGCAACAGCTCTCTGGATTTTACATTTGCTAGATTTTCAGAAACTTCTTCAGTTAACAATTCTTTCCCTGGAGCGAGCCCTGTGGGACACAGAGTTTCATTTAATGTTTCACCTGCCACATTCATGAAAGAAAACTTATCACCTATCAAATTGTGATGAATACTTCCAGATGCAGAGAAGGCTTGCTTAACTTTCAGTAATGTTTCTGCAGTTGAGTTACTTTCCTCTTCAGAAAGCACAAGTTCCAAGTTGTTGTCTTGTTTGCTTACAGTTGTGGATTTGAATTCATCTGGAACAAGTGGTAGCTTTCCAGATAACGAAACAGATTCTGAAGAGCCAACTCTCATTTCAGGGTGTCCTGGCAGAATCTGCTCACTCTTGCTGATCACCTGAGAATCCATAACAGCAGGACTATTCCATGACATTCGGTGAACTACCTTATTGTCACATTTTGGAGTTAGCAAGTTTTCTTCTGACTTGCTTGCATTCCTTGAACCTTAAAATAAATATCAATGTTTAAGAATAGTATCTTGTGATTTTAACAATAATTATAGGCAAAATTCTTACTAAAAAACTAATTGTCCAAGCAGCACTGAATTTAAAGACACCATTGCTCCTTTAAATTTCAGAAATGTGAAAAAAGGTTGCAATATTAAGAACTGAAATCATGCATCTCATCTCACTTAACTAACAAAACAGAACTACTAAAATGCACTAGAAACATAACAAGCCTATCCTAAACCAATTCTTTTTCCCCAGAAGCCACTAACACTCAAGTAACTTTAGCTAGAAGCACACTTCTAATCCAATTGCTTTTATACTTTTATCGATAAAGTTACTTTTGCTTTACAAAAACAAAAGTAAAAGTTTTCCCCATCTAATATACTCAGTAAGATAATTACCTTTCTTAGGGAATTTTTCATTGGCATATGGGCTGAAGAGTCCATCTCTTTTTCCACATTCCATTCTGTTTTCCAAACCTTGCTGACTTGCAAGACGCCTTCCAATATTTTCAGATCTATTGCCAACTGTACATCCTGATACAATATTCTTGAACAAACACAAAGTGTTAGTTGCTTTTATATAAACTTGTAATCTCATTTACAGATGAACCTCCAGGAAAAGGCTATGCAAATCAGCCACAGCAGCATTTTCTTGGCCATATTTTATCTTCCCTTGATTCTCTGTAGACCTAGGTAGGGAACAGCCTACCTGCAGTAAGGTAGACTTAATCACACTCTGAACAGAATGATTCTGTGCATAGGCTTTGCAAGGTCAGAAGTTCAGAAGCTGTGAGACCTACTGATCACAAGTGTGATGGGGTTGATCCCAGCTGGCAGGCAAGGTCCCATTCAGCCACATGCTTGCTTTCCCCATTCCCCAACAGAATGAGGGGGAGAATTGGAAAGGTAAAAAAGGAAAGATACAGACACATCACAGACAAAAGCAAACAAACAAAAAAATCCAAACCCACACCATACAAGGGCCATCATTTACAATAAGTAGGTCAATTCTCAACAAGCCCCTGAGAAGTGGCTACTTTTCAAAAACTATCCCCATCCCAGTTTTACTAGTGAGCTTGATATTACATGGCACAGAATCACTCCTTGGTCAGTTCAGGTCAGCTGCCCTTCCCTCAGCCTCTTGTTCCATCCCAGCTAAACACAGTACAAGCTGATCAGTTACTGCTACGAAAATAAACCTCAGGCTTCTTGTACTTGACAGCTAGCAGGTCCAGTTAATGCTGTGATCCCCTCCATTACAAAATAAGTCCTTCTTGCTACTGAAAATCAGTGCCCAAACCTTTGGATTAAAATCTGCACACCAACAAGAAGACTGGGTTAGAAGCAGAATACTTACCATTTCTCTATTGCTTTTCCCCAACCCAAATTTCAAGCGCAATGACCTACGAACCATTTCTTTTCGGCTGATCTTTGGAGAAAAACAACCTGTCTTTCCTGATTCAGCCCTGGGAGGAGAGAGGGGAAGAAGTGACACAAAAAAACTCTTCAGGAGGGCAATGAAAACATCCTGACATTTATGGTTATTTCCTTTAGTTTTACTTACTTTATTGCCTTCTTGTCAACCTTTTTTTACTAGGCACAGGAAGCTACTATACCAGTTCTTATTTTGTTTTGAGCTCCATTCTGCCACATTGGAAGATCTGGTCATTTTAAGATTACTACACAAGTTGCTACCAAAAAAGGTAATTTTAGAGACAGATTGAGACTTTACATATCATTAGTTAAGAGGTGTAGACCCATCTTTCCAATTTATCTTTATGTTCTGAGAGTTAAGGCAAATTACCTGTATAATTTTTTGCTTGCAAGTCTTTTACTTCTTCTGTTCCCTGTACTAGACAGATGATTTTCACCCATGGTTGAAGGAGACAGTGACGTTTGTGATGACTCAAGAGACACACAGGGACTTGCTTCAAAGTGAACTACAGGAACAAAATTATATTTACATGAATTTAAAATAGTCACATTTTTTCAGGTAAAGACTTAACAGTTAACACAATGAAGAATGGGTTTTTAAACAGCACAAGATTTGTTTTCTTATTTTGTGGAGTGCTGGCTTGAAATTACTTTGACTTCCACTTTAATATTAAATGAAGCTGTTCCTTGTAGCATCCATAAAAGTGGCTGGAATACAATTACATGCTACTGATATCACTACCTCAAGTGAGTTTCCACACTGCTATCATCAAATCAGTTCCTCAAATTAAGAGCTTAGTAAGAAAAATTAGATTCAGTCTCAATATTATTTGCAGTATTTATTTTTTTTATGTACCTAGCCAGAATGGTTAAAGAAACAATAAAGAAAAGAGTTGCTGTTCTACTACTGAACTTTTTTTATGAAACACATGCATTATACTATCTTTACAAAACGTCATCGTTTTGATTTGCTTATGCACAAAACCAAGAATTTTAGAGAACATGAAATGATTTAATAAATAAAAGCAGTAAGTTTAAGATCACTAATTTGGGGAGGAAGGAATAATCTTCAGGCGAAACAAACAGCCAATCTAGAAATTTTTTTCAGACTAACTTCAGTTGGCAGGACATTAAAGAACCAAACAAAAAAAAAAACCCACCAGGATCTGCAGAAGAGCCTGACAGCTGAAAGCACTCTAGTAGAATAAAGTGGTACTAAAGCACTACCAAACAAAAGCAAAAATGATTCTTTAGAGTTTTGAGATTATTTAGCATCTAGAGAAAACAAGAAGTGATTGGATACACGAAAGAACCTTTATAATAGCAACAATCATATTTCACATAGAGCTAAGATCAGCAATTTAAGCATTTAGGAGACAGAAGGCAAAAACTTTCAAGAGGTTGGAAGCATAGGCATGGATTTGTGTTCTAAAACAGAAAGAGGAGTATAACCTCAGTGATACAGAGGGAGGGAAAAAGTAAAAGGACATCAGGACTGCAAGTCAGAGATTAATAGAAAACTTGGGCTTTTGCTCAATCCTTGTGACATGACACTACTAATGTATATAAACATACACTATGCAATGAGATGGGGAAGTTGTGCAAGGAACACTAAAGTAATGAGCATCAGTGACTGCCTAACAAGAACAGAAGACTGTACACTTAAATTAAAAAGTCACAAACAACAACTCCAAGCAAAGAGGAAAAAGTGAAGGCACTGTACCTGATGCTGGTGTTGAGTTGCTGTTAAAAATGCTAGTTGGTAAGAACTCAAAGGCAAAACTATGCTTAAAAGACCGTCTCTTCTTGCTGGACAAGCCCTGAGAGCAATCAGTTGGAAGTTTACGCTTGGTACTTGGAGTAAGAACCACTGGAGTCGCTGACGAAAGGACTGAAATAAAGAAAATCCAATTTGTAATAACAGCTTAAAAGTTTCAGGGTTTACTAAAATAAATAGTTGTTCTGGGTTTTTTAACTCTGAAAGAAAATTGTTATAAAAGCTTAGCCAAAGTGCACGCATTTTGAACAGGCAAAGCAATCGGTATGGCTTAGCGTTCAGTTTTTTATTTTGTTGGGTTTTTTTGCAAGTTTAGAGTATCAGAAAGGAAAATGCAAACCCACACAATAATTAACAATATAGGTATTAGGAGGAAGTAAAAGTATAGTCATATTCCATAAGTTTAGGAGACAGAGTAAGTGTGAAAGAATTTCAGTCCTGGCAAATTCATTCCCAAGATGATAAAATGCTGCACTACTGCACTGAAGCCTTAGTGTGCATTAGCTAAAAAGCACAAGTTTGGTTGTGTAATCCCAGAAGTAAACCACAGAGCCCACTGCTGCAGTGATTGTAGCTGCTCCGAGAATTACAGTAAATGCAGTATCCTCAATAAATATGTATCTATATTCACAGTTTTAAACAATTTAAATTTAATCACTTATCTTCAACTAAGTTCTAATTCTTCAGATAAAAAAAAATTGTGGAATATAGTTAACAAATATAGAAGATACTGCATGGGCTTTATTTAGTACAGATACTGCATGGGCTTTATTTAGTACAAATACACCAATACCTACCGCTTTTGTCTTGTTGAGGTGTAGTGGAGGGTGTTCTGTTAGATTTAAATTTATTCAATGCTCCACTAACAATATCTGAAATGCAAGACACACCGAGCAATCAAATTTAAATGTGAAGTTTGTCTTGCTCTATTTTCAACTCAAGTTTAACCTGTATTCTTTTCAGGGAGAAATAAAGCAAATCAGTTTAAATGGTTGTTTCGTGTACCAAAACCTATAGTGCTATTGCAACCTACAGTTGTATTTCCATGTGTTCACAGGAAAGCTTAGCAAACTACAGGCTGTGGTACTTTTATGGTGGATATCCCGTAGTTTTTAAAAGCTCATCTTCGGAAACATAAAATGTAGAAATGCTGTGTTTTACTACATCTGAAAAAGGAGTAGAATCTACCTACTATCGGAACGTGTTCCACAGAACTACCAAATTCTAACTGATTCTCCTCAAAATGTTAACATTTGTGTTTATCACTTTGCAACTCCGGGATGGTCTCCCTTCTTCAGAGGAAAAGCACATTACACAACAAAACATGCCTTGCTTAAACATACACAACCATACAGCCTTAATTTCAACTGCTGTCAGGTTTAACACTTCTGTTAAACGAGCTAAATACATACCTATATTTTTATAGGAATACATACAAGATGAGTGTTATAGTGGATTTGAATCAAGTCAAGCATATGTATTCCACAGCATTTCCTCTGAGAGTGCAGAACAGAGGATATACCATTTGATTGTCCACATTTGGCAAAAAAACCCCCAGCCAACCCTATTGAAAATTAAAAAAAAACCCAAAACCAAACCAAACAAAAAAACCCCCAAACTAAAAAACCACACCAAACCCCCAGATCCGTGATACCAGAGCACACAGTATCCAATAATATCAAAGTTACACTTCAAAACACAAATTAGATACTCTAATTAAAAACAGACCTGCCATTTGTATCCTTACTTCCTCAAGACTTGATTTATCAAGATATGTGTTAAAGTATCATTTCAAAACCAGCAAAAAAACCCCAAACCTAACCAAAACAGAACAAAAACTCAACTTTTACTGTTTTGCAACAGGATCTGCAGCTGACTCAACAAAAAGCTGGAATATTAATTTGGGTTCACAAATCCATACAAACCAAAATATATTTTTTGGTAGACAACAGACACATTAGAATAAACTCAGAGTAAATATAAAATAAAGTAATGTGATTACTGAAGTCTTATATAGACTTTGCAAGTCAAGCCCAACAAGTTTCACAGACATCTAATTCTGCTTTTGGACAAAGCAAGCATTTAGGATCAGGGTACCTGAAGTTTCAATTCTCTTTTTGGTTTTGAAACTTTCACACAACATACCTACCCCCAACACTTCGGTGCCTCCTCCTCTGACATTCACTGGGAGATTCATTTTCACTGTCTTCCTGGCCCCACAGTGAGGGAGTAGATTGAAAGACATCGACACCCAACATTGCAGGAATCTTTTCCAAGATAAATTCTGGTACTTGTCCTGGATTAGTTAAGAAATACTTTTTTAAATTATTCTTAAAAGATGAAAAGAAAAGCTGCATACAAGTTGGTGCAATGAGACATTTTGATAAACATTCATCAACTTACCGATTTCTGCTGCATGGTCAATAAGTGTTTCCACAACAGCAGCTTGCAAGCGAATTTTTTTTTCCATATTAGCTGACATCTTTTCATTTTCATTTGAGTGCAAGAGGTTGGGAGCAAAAATCACTGCCAGATTACTGCTATCCATTCTGTTTTCATTGGATCTTAACAAGAAAAGGTTTTTTATACAAGTTATCAGGACATCAGCAGTGAAAAGACCAAATAAGACAAATGCAGTTAAAAAAATAAAAATGGACTAATTTACTCAAGTGCTTACATAACAAGACAAGATTAATGTGTAGATTTATGCATACCAGGCCAGGTAATTGCACAACTATGTCATTGAAATCAAGAGGATAGAGGTTATAGACTCCCTTCAGTTTTGGGGAATGCAAAGTATCAGTTAGATTATGGTAATTTTGCTTTCCAAAGAAGAATGAGAAATACAGCTTGAACAAAGTCAAGTCTCCAGCTTGGAGATTTATGAAATAAAAGACTATGACTGAATTCTAATGAATGTCTGCAGATAATAAAATTTAAAGTTCAAACCACTCACAGAAAGTTACAGCACTTGCCTGGAAAGAGAAGTCGTTAAAGGAATTAGGCCTGTTTACAACCACGCTCTTCGCACTCACCTTAATGACACAGTTCTCAGAAAGTTGAAAAAGTATCTCAAAGTTTCAATTATTCTGTCGGCCATCAAACACGACAGCAGCACAGTTGCAGTTTTCTTCTCATTTCCGAGCTGCTGAGCTTTGACAAGGCCTTCCTGCAGGTGAGGTGGAAGGATGGGTTCTGGCAGCTCCCTAAAGAACTGTTTGAGAAGCCCTGCAACATCACATGGCAGTGCAGCTGAGAGGCAGTTCTCACCCTGATCCAGTTTACTCTGAAATTTTTCATAAGAAACATGATTTAAAGTCTTCAACATATCATCAGATTTTAAGTTTAGGCATTAATCCTCTAGCCCAAGTCAGAAAAGACAGTCACATCTTCCCCACAGTTAGTTTCAGCCTTGTCATGTGTTACCCAACTACAGTATCTACAATGAGACACAGGCAATATTGTCAGACCACACGTGTAATCTATATGTTTCCCATGTACACACCCTCTAGGAGAACATTGCTAAACAAATATTCTCACAGCATCGAGTGTGCACAACTCTTAATTAGCTTGTTCAGTCACAAGGCCAAAATATTTTAAAAATAAAGGGAAGCTTGTCAGTTTTTGGACTAGATCTCCTCTCATTTCTAAAGCACGTAATGTTACCAATCTACTTCCAATATTAAAACTTGAATACGACTGAAAAGAGTCCAAATAGTAAAATATGCAGATGATCAAGTGAAATGCAGCTTATTAAGAAAAACAAGAGCAGCTTTACAGAATACCTTTAAAGCCTTTAAACGAACAAGAGATCCAGACTTTCTGAAGAGTCCCTCAGTATGAACATGTTCTTCCAAATATTCACAAGTATCAACTAGAAAGCTGAGAATAGAACAGTAACATAATTCAGTGCTCAGAATAAAGCTTGTTTTTTCCAGATAAACTATTTCATAGTTTTGTTATAAACTTTAAATATATAGAATAATTTCCGCCAGTGACAAGAAGTATAAAGAAATACAACTGAATGAGAGCTGTGGCTCTGAATTCCCCATCTAACTTCTGCATCCCTCCTTCCCCAGTTGAAACTGTTCTGATATCCACCATAAGCTTTAGCAGACCTGGAAGAAATATTGCATTCCTTCTTCTGACAAGGGTTCAATACTACAAAGAGAGTAAAGTAGGTGTAAAGTCTAAATATACATTGTTAATTTACCTTGGAATATAACCATATTCTGGCACAAGTGATCGTGGCAGCGCATAAAAAGATATCCCAAAGACTTTACCCTAAAACACAAAATTCAATTAATATTACTCAAAAGTTGATATAATTATCAACTACATATTACAAAAAAGCACACATTCCACAAGCACAAATATAAAGGTAGTTAAAACAAAACACAAAGTCTTTCAGATAAGACAGTATTGTCTGGAAAAGCACTGTCATCAAAGCACTGATATCAAAGACTATGCTGATTCTAGTTACAGGTAACACCCTAGATGATTGTGAAAGAGCACAAAGGTTTTCTGGAGTATGTTTTACACCTTTAATTTTACAAGAAGTCAGTTTTCTTATAGGGCTCCCAAATCAGTAAGGATATTAACCAGATTGTTTTGTAATCTCACCTTAGCTTTTCAAATTACCTAAAGCCTATTTTTCTTAAAATCAACATAAGACAATTGCAATAACTTCTTTTTTTTAAAGTAATTTTTTTCTTCATCTCAGACACTCACAATTGCTGTTTCAGGGAGGATTAAACTCAAGAGAATAATCTAGAAAAATGTTCTGAACTCTCATATTTAGCATTTTAGCCAGACATTAAAGTATCTGTTACATATTAGAAAATTAGCAATCTCTTCAGTCATTACTACTGATGTTTACCTCCAGCGTTTTTTTAAATGTGGGTTTATTTCTGGGGTTGCTACACAGTTGTCAGTTATAAAAGCCTACATTTCAACTTGGCACTTTTATTTCCTTACCTCACCTCTTTTTCATTTCTATTTACAAAACATGCAAGCCAGTCCCTCTCCCAACCAGAAGAGGATTGGGATCATGCCCAACTTGTTATTAGAGATGGATGCAACCTCTTGGTCATTTATACCTGAAACTTGAAGTGCTGACCATGTTAGAAAAATAGTTAATCAGTAACTAGCCCATTAGGCCACTTCGGGCCTATCTGTCCTACAGAAAACAAGCATAGCACGATAAGGAAAGAGGAGCAACACACCTGCCATTGTGTTCCAGGTTGCTACCAAAACTAGAAAAAAGAAAATTAACTCCAAGAGATAATATTTTTTTTCCTGTATTTACACGATAGCATAATAGAGAATTCCAGTGGTTTGTAATTCAACATTTACAATTCCTGATTTGCTCACTCCTCTAGGTTTTGTGTGAAGTATCTGAAGTTGTGACTTGAATTCGTAGTTGACAAATAATAAAGTTAATAAAATTATGTCTGTTCCCTCACCATAGAAATAAAATGCCCCCAGCAAAACAAATGCTATTCTGTAGCTTTTCTTGCCTTACTCAGTAGTTATTTAAATATACATTTTCTTCCTTGCATACAATTTAAGTATTACAGACAGCAACATAGACATATTAAGACATGCATGTATTACTCACAGTTCGTATTACCTTCTCTTCAAATGAAAAAAGAAAGAAGTGTCTAGAACCGTAGGCTTGATATTGACAAGGGGGAGAAAACTAATTCTAAATTAACTCTTGCTTTGTCCCTTTCCAAACAACCCAACTCCAGCATGAGTTTTCACAACTTCTTTGGCCTATATTGACAAGGATTACTGCAGCATTGTGTAATACCTTGTCAGCCTAACAGAAAGCGCAGTCTGAGGATGTTCAGTTCTGTGCCATATCAGTGGCACAGGGATCTTGTTTAGGACTTGACAGTGGTCCACACTTCATAAATTAGGAGTCTACTGAAGATCAGCGCTCTGAAATGGACTTCAATGCTGCCACTCATATGATACTTTAGTTTTAAATAAGAGTCCTGAGACAGAAGACACACTTTTCCCCCTTCAGCAAATTCAAAATAGGTATTTAAGATAATGGGACAGATTTCATTCCTCGGACCATCGGCAAATCAAGGCCAGAGCTGTCGGCACCAAAATACCTATAGTTATGTCTTATACTAGGAAACAATGCAAATAATGTTCTTTAAACAAAAAAATCTAAGGAATCAAGTAAAAGGCATAGAGCTACACAGTAGGTACCTATTCCAAGAATACAATCACTAAGATTTAAATTCTGTAGTGAGAGACATTAATCACAGCAAAGCGTAAAAAGCTCTTGCACAGATCAGAGGCAAGCGTGGGTGTTTCAGAGATCCTCAAGTATACGAACAAAAGAGGAACACATCCCCTCCACCATCTGGCCCGCCTGGCAACACGCAAGTCCTGAACTGCTGGGGGCGAGGGCACCAGCATCACTGACCCATTACCTTCCTGGATCACAACACGGCTGTCTGGCGACTGTCGGGAGCAATTGCTCCCTGGGGAAAAGGGTAAAAAGCGATTTTCCCCATTGCAAACGAAAGAGGCCTCCCCGCGGCGGGAAGTAATGCCCCGCCACGGCCGGCGGGAGCCGCAGCATTACGGGAACGGAACTGGTGCCAGAACCGGCGCCCGCGACTTCGCCGGGGACACGACAAGCCCCAGACCCGCGTGAGCTTTCGCTCTGCCCGGCCCCTCTGCGCACCCCCACCCTGCTCACCTCCGCCGCCGTCGCCGCCGCTCCCGGCTCCTTGGCCGCCGCCAGGCAGCTCCCGCTCTTCACTTTGATCCCATACGAGACCCGGAGCTCCTCCAGCACGGCCAGCCGCACCAGCCGCCGCCTCTGCTCCGCCATCCCGGCGCCCCCCACCCTCTCTCCCCCCTGTCCCGTCCCGTCCCGTCCCCCCTCAGACCCCGCACAGCACCATCACCGCCCGCTCGAACCGCGCGCGGCCCTGCCCACGCCTCCCATTGGGCCGTTTGCGTTCGAAATCAGGACCCGCCCGCCCAACGGCCCACTGGGGCTGCCCCGCCGCGCCTGCCACCCGCGCCGCCTTTTACCCAGCTCAAGGCCCCGCGCGCCGCTTTCGGGCGATCGTACTGGCTACCTAAAGGCCAGGGGGAGCGGAGCAGCGGGAGGGGATGCACACCCCGTCCCCCATCCCGCGTCCCCCATCCCGCATCCCCCGTCTCGCATGTCGCGTCTGCTATCCCGCATCCTTCATTCCCCAGCCCCACCACGTGCCTGCCCCTCGCTCCCAGAGGTGTCGGGCCAACGGTGCCGAGTTCGGGGATGGTTCAGTTGGTTGGTTACTTGGAAATAAGTGTGTCTCTCTGCGAATGTTTCAATTAAAAACAGCACACCAAAGTTTTATAAGCTGGATTCTTCCACCGAACCTGATCGCAACGATATTGTGTATTGGCATATGAAAAAGATCGAGATTCTTCCCATGAGTTTCAGTCAGAGACACCGCTTTGCCCTGCATCAGACTGGGGGTCTGTGAAGGTCCCTCTGAGGGGACTCATCATTTTCTGTTGACAAAACTACACTCCTAAATTTAAGCGGCAGTTAAACCATTAGTGCCAGGTTTGTTTCGAGTTTCTAAATTTGGAGTTCCTTGCCTGTTCCATACAATGATCTCATACACCTATTCCTGAAGGGTCATTTTGGGGTTTGCACTATGTTGTTATAGAAAGAGCTGCTGCTGCTTCTTTTTTTTTTAATTTTCTATTCCGCAGGTAACTCTTGCAAGTGCCAATAACACTCCAATTAATCAAATGCAGTCTTTCTGTGTAGAGTCAGAAAAAAGTGCTGTACTGAAAATAAGCTTTCCAGCTTTTCCTTTATGCATGTTTTGTTACTGAGTCTTACTTCACTGAGACACATACCACAAAGTTTAGACATAGAATGATAATAAGCTTATTACAGTGCTCTGAACACTTATGGACACAAAAACTAGAGAATAAAAAGAGAATAGCTAGAATTTTTCCCAAAGTCATCAAAATATAAATAGCAAAAACCCCCCAAACCTAAAAAGACCTAGCAGCAAGAATAAATAGCAGATTAGATATGAATTTTCTCAAGTAACCCTCCAGGATTTTGATTATGAATGTCACAATCAAGTCACTGAGCAAAAGTAATATTCCTCTAAATGTAGCTTTAGTGCAAAAAACGTAATAATCTACTTAAGTAATTACTTACTGTAGGTATTACCATCTGTCCTGGCATTGAAATGACATGAAAATATGAAATTTCAAAACCTGAAATATCACTGATGAGAAAAAAATAAAAATGAAGGAATAAAGTAAATAGGTACCATAGAATTTAATTTAAATAATCTCTATTCTACTTAGTTTTTTGTAGTAATGATGAATTAATTACACAAGAGGGAGCTGCGATCTGATAAAAATATCAAAAGTTTTCAAGTCAAGTATTTTCTGTTCAGTATTCTTGTAAGAAAAAAACACATTATAATAGTATGTGCTGCATTTTTTTACCAAAAAAAAGTGATGGAGATAATCTTTTTATATCTTGCAGAGGATAGTTAAAGTGACAGTATTAGCTATTAATTTCGTTAAAAACATTTGTCGAATATTTTAATATCTTTAGGTGACTATTTTAATATATTTCTGTTTTATTTGCAAATAGAGACTAGAGGAGGAAAAATTACTTTGAAAATAAGAACTATGATTTTGGGACCAGTTGTAGCATCCCAACTCAAATCTATTACACTAGTTTGAAATTGAGTTAGAAAAAATAAACAGCTATTTTTCTTCTTCTCCCCTGCACTCCCCTCACCCCAGATTGTCTCAGAACTGATATGCCAAGCTTCTGGCATTTTAAATAGTTCTAATTTTAATCATCTCTGGGTGAAATCCTGCCCTGAGTGAAGTAAATTACATAACTCTCTTTTGTCATCAGGAGGGCCAGGCTTACACTTCTTTTTACTTGTAATACACAAATGTATTTGTACACATACAGACACAGACACTCTTTGCATTATTCATATATAGGTATATGTTTACATTTTGGAACTAAAAAGACCAAAACATGAGCACCTACATGCCATTTAGGGTGACATTTTGTGAATTGTGGAAGCTACACCAGAAATGAGGCCTTTAAAAGAGAAGTCAAATGCTTGCTAATAGTCTCATTTCAATAACCACTCAGAACAGTTAGTGGTCAAACCAACCAGAAAATTGGCCAGATAAGCAAAACCAAGCTACTCCCACAAGCAGGGAAACATGAGGAGTACGAAAACCAGACCTTAGTCCGAAGTACCCCTCCCTGAACAAACTCAGAACTTGGTGGGAAGGAGTGCAAGTATCCCTCATTCTGGCAGTACAATGGCCTGTTTTGCCTTATTTCTTCAAAGAAACAAGCTGAGGGAAGAAAGATCATAAGGGGAGATTATGAAAAATAAAAATCATGAGGGGAGAAAGCCAGACCATACCATTCAGAAGAAACTGTGAAAAGTAGCTGCACAAGGCACATTTACGCATTGATGTCCTCAGAGTTTGACTACTAGCAGAGTTTATTCGGAACACCCTTATTCTCATTTCTTCCTGGCTTTCTCTCTTAATGAGGAATTATTTATGCCAACTCCCCTCTGTCATCTTTCCATGTTGTTCAGCCTGCACTTCTGTTAGTTATGTTCCTTTTCGATCTTCCACTTTCCCTGCTGCTTTGTCTTGTCTTCAGTAAAGAATTTGGCCTGTGACTGAAAGTGCTGAGAGGGGATCAGAAATATGCAATGTCGTCCCTACTTGCAACTGTTCTGAATTATGTCAGAGGCAAAACAATCTGGATATTCTGAATACCATCAACATTTAAAGTTAACTATATCCCTTACTTCTGTGACTAGCATGATGAAAACTATTTACAGTTCAAGAAAATTATAAGGAAGAGGATTTAAAGTGTATTTGAAGTAAGGAAATAAGGTTGGAGAGAGAGTCCTCTAAACTGACATTCAAGATGAGTTTCCTCTGAACCATGGTTTGAGGATAGAATAATTCTATTTAACCCAAGTTTCACTTGGGTTATGAATTAGTCTCAGCTTACCTGTTTCAGGATGGTAAATTTCAGGTTTTCGAAGAGGCTGTTGCAGAAAACTAGATGTGATGACTGTAAAACCTTAGTATCAATTGTATAAATTTTTAGCTCTGTACCTGAGCTTGCTCCATATACAGATTTCACAGGAACAGATTATCAAAGCTAGCTCATTGGGGTTTGAATATTCCATGCTAAGAATCATCAGTATTACATCTGAAATATTCTAAAACTTTTGGGATTTTGTGAAAAGCAGTAATTTAATTTACTTTATATATGTACTAGTGCTGTAGTCAAATATGTTTTTCCAATGAAATTTTGGAACATTTATCGAATGACAACAGTATACAGCATACCTGTCCTCACAGGGTGGATAATCTTTTACCCTCATTCGTTTTTCTTAGGGTGCTCCATTTCTCAGAGAAGATACTCATAGCAGTCTTTTGTTTCTATTCAGGATAACAATTCTATGTTTAGGTTTTTGCTTCCAAGAAACACAAAGTAAAACCAGTTTTAAATCATGGTTTGATAGATTTATTTAATAACAGCCTAAAATAAATTCTAGCTTCTGTTTCGGATTTGTTGTTGTTGTTTTGGTTTAGTGTGTGTTGATGCGGGGGGGGGGGGGTGTGGAGGGGGACTAGCTTTTATAGCCAGTATTTTTATTTTAGACTTGAAAAAGTGTCTAAGTGCTTAAAGGCTTATCTGGTTGCTTTTTCCCTACCTATACCAGTTGGTCTTACGAGACCTATTATCTGCAAACAGTCTAGGGATATAGGTAGGATAATGACAGTTGCCCTGCCACTAGTGTACAGAAATGCTTTGTGTGTTTGTATCTTGCAGAAATATAAACTTGTTTGGAAATCTGGGTATTAGCTACTGCTGCATCTCTTTGTACATCAGCAAAGATTGCAGATCTCTCCAGCATGGTCTCAAGGTATCTACTGCAAGTCTGCTTGTTCTCTAAACATAGGGACAACAATAGCTTATTCAGTCTCAAGCGAGGTCTTCAGAGCAGAGCAAAATGGTAATTCATAGAATCATAGAAAGACCTGGGTTGGAAGGAATCTTAAAAATCATCTAGTTTCAACCCCTTCACCATGGTTAGGGATGCCAGTGACTGGATCAGATTGCTCAGAGCCTGTAAGATCCCAGGTTCGAGCTATGAGCTCATCAAAGGGGTTTCACTTTAAAAATACAGAAAGCTCCAAAAATCCGCTCGCCAGATCTATTGAAAGAGCCTTCAGGTCTTTCATACCTTGAGAGAGCTCATGGGAGAAGATGCTGCACATGTTTCTCAAGAGGTCAAATAACACACTTTTACTGGGAAACTTTAGAAAAAAAGGGAACTTGGCAAAAGTTTAAAGGGCAACATTCAACCAAAATAAAGCATTTCACAAAGCATTGTCTTAACACCTGCTAGCCCATACAGTTTAGCAAAATCCAACCCATCCAGCTTTTAGTTACCTAAATATCAAGAAAGGAGATTAGGAGAAGAAGAAGAAGTAAAGAAAGAGAGAGAAAAAGAGACAATTACAGCTACTACTCCAGATCCATTGTCGATCCAGCTACCAGGAGACCAGGAGATGGCAGGATCACAATCATACAATGGCTGCATGGTGCTGGTTTTATCTGCTCTGGCCCTCTGGGGCAATCTGCCCCTACCCCGAGGCAGGACTTCTGGTGTGCCAGCCAATCTGACACACACATTTAAGCTGGTCTGAGCCAATAATTAATATAATAATCCAGAGTCTCACAGTGCCACACACTGAACCTGGCCTTGAACACTTCCACTTTTCTGGGCACCCTGTTCCAGTGCCTCTCCACCCTCAGAATAAAGAATTTCTTCGTAACATTTAATCTAAATCTCTCCTCTTTTAGTTTAAAACAGTTCCTATCACTATTTACCCATGTAAAAAGTTTCTCTCCCTCTTTTTTACAAGCCCCCTTTAGGTACTGGAAGGCTGCAATAAGGTCTCCCTGGAGCCTTCTCTTCTTCAGGCTGAACAACCCCAGCTCTTTCAGCCTGTCTTTGCAGGAGAGGTGCTGCAGCCCTATGATCATTTCTGTGGCCCTATAAATGGCCAAACTCCTTAAATATGGATTACAATATATTGTATTGTATGTATTACTGTGCAGTTCCTTAGTGCTGCACAGATAATAGTCATTGTGCTGTTTTAAGTAATCACTCTAAAAGGGCACTCTGAGGATAGGATTCATCTCAACAACTGGTTCTCAGAGGGAACCTCTAGTCTTCAGAGGGAACAATTGCTGAACTGGACATACTATTTCTGGAGAATTTTTAGGGCTTTTTAAGAGAATGCTGGTTTTGCTTTCAGAAGAAAAAATAAAAAAAGAAAAAAAGAGAAGAAGGATGCAGTACCATAGATTTAATGTTGCTATCAGACAAAACCCCTCCAAATCATAATAGTTTCCTCTAACCAAATCTGAATCAAGGGTCTATAGTGGCACTCAGAAGAAAAAATAACGTCTCTTCCTCTTGCTTCTCACCCTCCATTTTCTTTTTAAATTGCACTTAATACAAGCTCTCTTTTCAGTACATCCCTTTCATAATCTTCCTGCTAGATAAAGGTGAAATTGATTTTTTTTTTCCATTAACTGTCTCCTCGTGATAAAACTTCAGGATAAAACCCAGGTAATAGAAATCTTAGTTTCCTTTTCTCAAATCTGTGTAAGTAGAGACTGCATTTTTTAGAGGATTATAGACTGCTTCTGGTAAGATACTTGAATTTTGAAATAACAAATATTTAATTCATTGAAGGGTTGGAAATTTTATATCTAAGGCAAAATACAGGTTTTAAAAATCCCTCTGTGTCAAGAATTCAGTTTATTTGGGTAACTGCTTAGAGTATAATTGTGTGACACTGATTTGAGCTGTAAGGGAAGTAGCTGTCAGCCCCCATGGGGTTATAAATGGGAAGGAGCTGCTGAACTATTTTGTCAGTATTTGCTATGTGGACAAATGATTTCCCATCCACTACCAGTAAATAATGATGGGTTCTGTATTTTTCTGCTTTTGCATAAGTATCTCAAGTGCCTTATGTCTATTATATGTGTATATTATATGTGTACCATATTTCAAGAGATGTATCTTCTCAGTTTCCACTTCAGTTGGAAAGATATGGATGCGTCACCTGGTTAACTTGAGAAATGAACCAATGGCCATATGGTTTTGGGTGGGTTGACCATGGCCAGATGCCAGGTGCCCACCAATGGTGCTTTATCACCCTCTTGTATATAGATATAATATAAGTGTAAATATATTTATATATATTGCTTTAGCTGCCTCTCATTTCGGTTCTCTTGTTGGTTTTTTTTTTCTCTTCTCCCTTGGTTTTGCCAGGGGGGAGTTCTTGTGGTGAGGTTTGGAGACTTGGCAGGGAGCCAGCTTCAAACCACATCAATGAGCTACTCTAGTGTGGGTCTGTTTCATAGGGTGCAGTCCTTCAGGAACAACTTGCTCCAGCGTGGGTCCCCTGTGGGGTCACAGGTCCTGCCAGCAAACCTGTTCCAGCATGGGCTCCTCTCTCCATGGGGCCAGAGGTCCTGCTGGGACCCTGCTCCAGTGTGGGCTTCCACCTCCTTCAGGCATCCATCTGCTCTGGTGTGGGGTCCTGCATGGGCTGCAGGTGGATCTCTGCTCCACCATGGAGAGCAGCAACAGATGCACAGCCTGCCTCTCCATGGTCTTTACCATGAGCTGCAGGGTAATCTCTGCTCTAGTGCCCTGAGCACCTTCTCCTCCTCCTTCTTCACTGACCTTGGTGTCTGCAGAGCTGTTTCCTTTCATATTCTTAATCCTGTATCCAGCTGCTGCTCTGCAGCATTTTTTAACTCGTCCTAAATACGTTATCCCAGAGACACTACAACTGTTGTCAGCGGGCTCAGCCAAAGGCAGTTTCGTCCTGGAGCTGGCTGGCATTGGCTCTGTCAGATATGGAGGAAGTTTCTAGCAGCTTCTCCCAGAAACTATCACTGTAGCCACTCTGCTGCCAAAACCTTGCCATGCAAACCCAATAGAGGATTCTTCTCTGAAGAGATATGGTTTTGATCCACTGAAGCAACCATGCTGAGAATGCATTACTAAGACAGTGCATTCATTCTGAAGACCTATGGTTCTAGAGTTTAAGGGTTAATAAAACTTCCTTGGGAGAAAATAAAAGCTTCAGAATGGTATAATTCTGCAAATGGAAAGGAAATTAAAATTCATCTTATATTACTCCACATTTATGGGGTACTGGAGATCAGAAGCGCTTCAAAAACTACAGATAGGACTCAGCTCACCTGCTGAAATCCTCCATCAGTTGCAAATACAAAGGCATTGACTTGAGCACACCCCAAGGCAAAAAGGTAGATGGGAAACTGAACATCATGTATTGTGTCACAGAACTTGTCACAAATATTCCAGAAGGATAAGATGCCGTATTTATTTATTTATTTTTGGCAACATGTAAGTTTTCACAGATTATCATAGTCTAAAGCCAGAAATAACTATTAGATTGTCTGGTGTGACCTCTTGTATATCACAATCCAGCAATTTATGTACTCAGGGTAAAAACTGATGGTTCGGTATTTTTTTTAATGGTAAAATTATGTATGTTTTACTCTCTTGGGCACAAAAAAAGTGAAAATTGCATTCCTTGGCAAATTCTGTAACTGCTATGAAATTTTATAAAAGATGGTATAAACCTCTCCTCCAGCTGATAATAAAGTAAGAATCTGAAACTCCATTTTATAGTCTACCCAGTCCTATAAACTTATTTTGAGGAAACCTGTCAGATCATTTCTAAAGCAAGGTTTAGAATAAGGAACTAATTTCTAGATTCCAGGCAACATTTGGTATGAGGTAAAATAGAAGGGAAAAAAATGCCATCTCTTCTGGCATATCTTTTGTGCAGGCTCATATTCTAGATGCCTCAAGATAATAAAAATCAAAGAGCAGGAAGTTTAGATAATTCTAGTCCTGGGTGAAAGCTGTAGCAGGATACTCTGCCCTTGAATGTGGTTACACAACTCAAACAATGCCCTATTTTGCAAGCTGTCAGCGGTGGACTGAGAGGGGGGCATCATGTGCTGTTTTTAATGTTAAATTATGCTAAAATCAGTCTGACACATCAACCCTAAGTTAACATCTTGATACTGGGGCAAAGATTGGCAGATAAGCTGCTAAAATGACCCACAGACATATGACTGGCAGGGAATCACTTCATCCTATAAAAGTCCAGTTCCACGTTCACGGTAGATTTCTTCTAACATACTCTTCTTGGAGTGTGTGGAGTTTTCTCCCTTGAAGTGAGGACACCTCTCAAGGATACTCCTGGAGATTAAGAGAAAGAGATTTGCCCGTGAGCATTGCTATGGGTGAGTTACATAAAATCTCCATTTAATATTTGTTTCCGTCTTTTTCACTAGCTTTAATGCAATTGCTTTAATATAGTTGCTTTGGTATACTGCACTATACTGTATTGCACTATACACTACTAGTAGTTACAGCTTTTGTATTGTGTAGTAAATAATTCCAATTACGATCCTTTGTCTAATCATTTGTCACAATAAATAATTTTTTTATATGAATATATCCAGTTTGCCATCTATAATCCTGCAGGAAAAAGTTGTACTTAAACTTTTGACAAAGTCTGGGTCTAAGACTGGATCCAGCTGCACCCAGGCTCTTCTCTAAGAGGGAGTTTAGAGAGCAAGGAGGTCCTTTTTGCACTTTGTGACTCAACGGGAGGGCTTCTCTAATACACTTTGTCTAAAGCCCCCACTCTCACCCGTGTCAAAGCGCAGTGGGGATTTTAAAGTTGCTGTTTTGGACTTGTGTTTACAGTGGGATCTCAGGTGGAATGCAGCTGTCTCAGTCTTCTATGAAGCACCCAATGCTTCAGTCAGATAACCATAGCATGTTTGAAGTAGGAGCTGTTCTGAAACATTTAGAAGTTTAACTCCAGACCCAAATCTTGGTGTTTTCTTTCCTGACTTTTGATCTCTCCCCTTCAATTGGTGTGGGAAGGAGAGATCTTAAAGCAAGTAGTGTATGGGAAATTAAAATGAGAACAATAGTCTGCCCAAATTATGCAACAAGGATCATTATGCTATAAAATTGCTCTTCAAATGCGGCTGTCATTGAAAGGTATTAAGATTTCAACAGTTATTTTCTTGATGAGGACTTAATTTCTTGCATAAAAAGGTTTTTAAGCTTAAAGTGATGCCTACACCATTAGTGTCCTTTAGTTTTTTGAATGTTTGAAGGGTGCTGAAGGATTTAAATGTTGCAGAAGTATAGTTCATCGCTACAGATCAGTTGTCTCAAACTACTCTCACAATAGCCTTATAATTTTAACAGATTACAATGTAATGTATCACTAGGTAAAATGATCACTGGATCATTTTGCAATGGAATGTGTATAGTTTTAAGAACTCAGTGCAGGCTTGAGGGTTGTGCTGCTGTACCTAGGGCTAGAGTTGGGGTTGGGCAAAAACAAACAGTAACTAAATTTCACTTGCCAATTCAAAGAACTTTACTGGAATACAGCAAACAACAGAAGCCATAGATTCCCTTTTTAATTCCATTCTCTGTTTAAGAGAAACAGAGCAACAGATTTTCTTGTGTGCAGTGAGGCAGAAATAAGCATTTAAAATATACCAACAGTGAGAGTATTTGAAGAAATAAAATCTGTAGATAATATTGTTGTTCCATTTAATAAACTGTATAGTGAGGAACATGTCACTGGAGGGCTCTGCTGTGCATATCAAAGTGCACACTTCGACCTATGAACAGTAACCTGATGTGTAGTTTTGTGCCAACTTACTTTGAAAAGCACACACAGGCTTTTCTTCCTTAGTTTTCCCACTAATCGTCAGTTACACAATTGGTAATTTTGGGATCGTTATGATACCCCAGTGCTTGGGATGGGAAATCTGGCCCCTTTTTCTAACTCTTTCTTTCTCCTGCTCTGTGAGCCTCTTAAATCTCCATCTGTATCTACTCTATCTACAGAATGTTTAAAGAACAGTAGATGATTATTTTGTTGGTTTATTTAACATATTTCCCTAATTCTTTTTCTATTCTCTTCATGTTTGGAGTTCCTTTAATCTAGTTTCTTTATACCTATTATCTTTTTTTCTTTTCTCCATTAGAAAAGATAATTGAATATGAACAAGAATGTTCACTGTTATTTTTGTTACTTCTTTTTTACCCTTTCCTTTTGTTTTTCCACATTTATATTACAAATGTGCCTGCTGGACTTAGCATTTGAGCCTCCCTATGCTAGATGCTATGTAAATCCAGTAAGAAGCAGGATCTATTAAGAAAAACTTGGAATCCAAATAAACAAGGCAGTGGGTATTATTAGGTAGAACAGGCACAGATCAATGATATGGCTTGTCTGAGAAGGTTAATGGCTAAGCTAAGTATAGAATCCAGATCTCGTGAAATTCAGTCCCACTAACCACACACTGACCTACACAACCTCTTTTTTCATAAAGTATCAGTAATTCTGAGTAGAAAAAGTGGTAGTGTGTGACATAGACATACATTTCTCCTATATGGCCTGATCCTGTTACCTTTGTAATGCATACAGAGACTTCTAATGGCTATTGAGTCCAGCTCATATTGGAGAGCAAATCAGCAAAGGGAACATTCCTTCAAATAAGCTTACACAAACAGTTCAACCAATGCACCAAGTACATTTTCACAAGTCAGGACTGGTTAGTAAATATGGAGAAAACCCAAACAGATCTTGATTTAGACAATAGCAGCTGTTTCAAGAGACCACAATATAACTTCTTTATCATCTGTTTTTAGATCTGAATTAGTTTACTGACAAACTTTTAGAGAAAACCAGACACAAACATGCAGTATTTTAAGGGTCAGTAGCATGATCACATTTATAGATCGTACTTTCATTACAGTTACTTTGACAAAAAGCACTGTCATAAGGGATTTATGTTATTGTAGCTTAGAAACAGTCTTGTTACCTACAAAGCCACAATCCTGAAACCTCTTACACATATACACCTATTATTTATGGGTGGATCTTAACCATTTTACAGACTCAGAACGTTGTGAGTACTCGGAATGTTGTGAGAGAAGGTCAGGTCATCTTTCTGTGTATAACTATGGGAACGGGACCTCTGCAGTGTAGGTATGTCTGGTGTGGTCATTTGTGACCCAGGCTTGGGACACAGGTTTTGTTACTCAAGGGCAGCACCACATGCCTATGGCCTGCAGCCTCCCTCGCTGACACACATGCTTGTGGCATACCTCACTGTGTGAGCCTGCAGGCTTTTGAAACTGTCTGCACTTCCCACTAAGTGTTCAGTGGTTACCCTTTCCTTTTTTACATCTCATCATATATTCTTCTAGCTTTATTACCTAACTATTAAATAATGTATGTGTTAACTGTTATCTCACTCTTTACCTTAGATAAATTTAATATTAACATAGTCAGCAATCCCCAAAAAATAAACTTGAAATTTCATGCATGAAAACTGTTTCTTTTACAATATTAGAATTGTCTGCTCATCTATTATTTTCAATTATTCAGAAAACTGAAAAAGACTAAATTAATTGAGAATGAGAAGCCAGAAACTCAGAAGAAAAAAATAAAAAGTTTTGTAAGACAGCTAATGAAAGATGCAAATAAGAACCTAGTGCTGTATGCTTTTTTTTTTCTAATTTTTTTTGTGATCTCTGGAATTTTGCAATGTTTTTATTGTGACATTTCCAAATATATCAAATTTTCAAATTGCCATGCTGGACTTTTTCCATATCTTTACTAGGCAAACGAGTTCTAATTATGTATATATAGCTATTTTTATATATGTTGTTTTAAAATCTATTTTATTTTTAGCTACTCACTTTTCCTCCTAAAAATACACATAAGATCAGGACTCATCTAGGAAATACAGAAATTCTTTTTAGTTTTGTCTCATGACTAACGATCAGTTTAGATTCTTACTGCACTGAAAAAAATTACCTACCTGCCACTTGAAGGCATTCATGCTGGTGTCAGGATGTGTCAAGAACTTTTACTGTGCCACCTCCAGTGAAAGGCTGTCAAGGTGAAAACACTATGTGTCATCCCATCTTCCCACACTACATCCAATTTTAATTATCTTTTAAGTTGCCATAGGATCTCGTGAGTCCTGTATTCTATCAAGTAAATGTTTATAATTTGTATTTCCTTCAAATAATAAATAATAAATAATTTTAAAAAGGAACACAACAAAATAATGAAATGCTGCACTTTTCAGATGGTGGTATTTGTTTTTGGCAGAAAAGTGAAAATGAAACATTTCCAATAGAAACAGACTATTAATTGCACATGCTCCTGGAAGGAATTTTGCCAGGAATGGAAGACTGGCATCCACCAGCACCAGTGTCACAGATGTAGCACTGCTCTTCCCCTTTTCAAATTAGATAGTTTTCCTTTCACAGGTCAGATACTTATTTAAATAACCTACATCATGTAATCCTCAAACAAGCAAAACTTCCCCTGTTCATGTTTTAGACGTGTTGTGGTTTAACCCCAGCTGGCAACAAAGTACCACACAGCCACTCACCCACTTCCCCTTCTCCCCCTCTGATGGGATGGGGAAGAGAATCAGGAAAGAAAAGAAAATAGAACTCATGGGTTGAGATAAGAACAGTTTAATAATTAAAACAAAGGAAAAAACCAATAATGATGATGATAATAATAATAATAATAACAGAGATAAAAATGAGAGGGAGAGAGGAAGATAAAACACAAGAAAGACAAGTGCTTCACAGTACAATTGCTTACCAAATGTTAACCAATGCCCAGCCTGTCCCTGAGCCACAACTGGTCCCCCTTCCAGATAATTCCCCCCAGCTTATGCACTGGGCATAACTTTTTATGGAATGGAATATCCCTTTGGCCAGTTCACTCAGCTGCCCCAGCTTTTGTACACCTCCTCACCTGCACAGGATGAGATGCTGAAAAGTCACAGAATCACAGAATATCCTGAGTTGGAAGGGACCACAAGGATCATCAAGTCCGACTCCTGGCCCTGCACAGGACCATCCCCAAGAGTCACACCATGTGCCCAAGAGTATTGTCCAAACGCTTCTTGAACTGTCAGCCTTGGTGCTGTGACCCCTGCCCTGGGGAGCCTATTCCAGCACCCAAACACCCTCTGGGTGAAGAACCTTTTTCTAATACCCAACCTAAACCTCTCCTGACACAATTTCAGGCCATTCCCTCGGGTCCTGTCACTGGTCACCACAGAGAAGAGATCAGTGACTGCCACTCTGCTTCTCCCAAGGAAGCTGTAGACTGCAATGAGGTCTTCCCTCAGTCTCCTCTTCTCCAGGCTGAACAGACCAAGTGAGCTCAGCTGCTCCTCATTTGACTTCCCCTCGAGGCCCTTCACCATCCTCATTGCCCTCCTTTGAACACTCTCTAAGAGCTTAATATCTTTCTTATATTGCAGTGACCAAAACTGCACACAATATTCAAGGTGAGGCTGCAACAATGCAGAGCAGAGCTGAAGTCCTTGACTTAGGGTAAGTACAACTTAGCAACAACCAAGATATCAGCATTAGCAACATTATTCTTGTATTGAATCCAAAACACAGCACTGCACCAACTATTGAGAATAAAATGGGCTCTATCCCAGCTAAAATCAGGACAAGAGGAAACAAAGTTATTAGCATATTATTGCATAAGCATATGGTTTTTTCTATTTGGTTTCAGTCTTTCATAAATATACAAACTCTCAAGACAGCTAAATGCAGAATTTAAAAAAAAAACAACTACAATGGAATGTTAAGAAATTATCATTTTAGTAATTACATGCACTTATTATAGCTTTATGAGAAATTTTCATGTAGTGACAGGCATACTTAACTCTATCCATCAACTCTGCACAAAAGTATCCGTTTAAAAACCTACAAAGATCAGACAATTCCTACCTCGGTTATGATAGCTGCAGAAAAGCCACCACCCCTGAAGCTGATTTCCTGTTTGAGAAACCATGAGCTAATTACAGAGCAAAAGGTACCTTTTGAGAGGTCCTCCACTTTCAGTAGTTAGTGTGTTACAGTGAATCTAAAGCAGAGAAACTTGTAAATGTTTTGCATGTTCTTTGTCAAAGACAGTCTGATTGATGCATGCTGTTAATACTGCTGAATGAGATGATATAGCATGAAGCAAAACAAACCGCATCCTTTAGTGTCAAAAGGTTCAGTTCCAGCTGCTCCAAAGAGCATGCATTTGGTCAAAGAGTAGGCAGCTGGTTTTTTTTTTCCAGTCAACTCTCATCTTTACCAAGTCACTTTTCACCAGCTGCTTTTGTTAAAAAATAAAATCCTTCCCACTCTTTTCAAGGCAGTTACCGAGATTCAAACCCATGATGCCAGGATAATGTCTGTTACATGACTCGCAATGAAAAGGACAATATGAAGAAAGCAACAGGTTACTTGTGGTCCTTAGCAGATTGGTTTTTTGTGTTTTGGTTTGGTTTTGTGGGTTTTTTTACTTAAAATATATCAATTGATATTGACTTTTTATTTGTTTTCCAGTGATAATGGCTCCTACTTTTCTACTCATTTTTCCAAGCTAAAGTTTCAGTGTATTTAATTTCCAAATTAAACTCAATTTTTTTCTGATAATTAAAATTATTATAATTAATTAATGAAAATACTTTAAACTCTAAAACCTTAAAAATACATTGTCAGAAGATGACCTTATTATGTTAGGTTCTAAAAGTATTTAGGCAATAGTGTGTTCAATGCTGCTAGGCCTGTGTGACATATGATAGAATGCCTTTAAACCCAGATCTTCTAACTGTCCGCATAAAAGGTCTCTTAATCAAATCCCCAGGAATTTTGCATAATGCCAGGGCCAGAAGACAGTCATGGCTCAGCCAAGCTGCCCCTGTCTCCTCCCCACTATGTTTGAAACCTGCCTGTGTGTGAAGGACTCGAGCACAGGAAGCCAAGCAAAATTATCTCCAGGGCTTGCTGGTCCTGGCTTTCCATCCATTCGAATTTCACTTGGTGCACCTCTGAAATACAGACCTGTGCTGGAGGAACATGACTGCTGCATGGGGCAGGAGTGGCTCTGTCAGCATTACATGGCCAGCCGAGGGACAAAGAAAGGTGCACAGGAGAGAAGAAAAAGTGTTACATGGCTTCAGGTGGTGAAAAGGATCTCACTGACAGTTACCACAGAATCATATGATCACAGAATGGGTAAGGATTGGAAGGGATCACTGGAGGTCATCTAGTCCAACCTCCCTGCTCAAACAAGGTCCCTTAGAGCATGTTGCTGAGGATTGTGTCTGGGTGGGTTTTGAATATCTCCAGTGAGAGAGATTCCACAACTCTCTGGGCAACCTGTTCCAGTGCTCAGTCACCTGCACAGTAAAGTTCTTCCTCATATTCAGGTGGGATTTCCTGTGCCTCTTGTAAGAGTAATGGGGTGAATAACCTCACTGGCTTTAGGATGGCACCTTATTACACTTACAAAAGAGATTTCATGTTTGCCTGTAAAAGGCAAAAATACTCAAAAAGTAATTTCTAATCCAATGTTTTCTAATTCTGCTTCTTTGTTTGGGTGAGGGCAGGGTAGAGAAGGGTTTATGTGGAAAAGTGAATCATTAGTGTCATGTCAGATTTTAAAAGGAGAAACAAGATAATGTGTATATATTCTCAATAAACATAAATATGGAGGAGAGCAGAAAGAGAATGTAGGAGACTAGGTTCAATTGTAAATAAATGCAATAGAGTAAAAATGATGCAGTGTTATTTAATATTTCATGACTGTGAAGTGCATACTTATAATTTCTTGGTTTTGCAGAAAGAAGTTTTAATAGTACTGACCAATTTACATGCAGCTACGTTAAGTTTCTATATAGGTGAGCAGGCGTCCTAAGTTGTATGTATTAATGGGGAAATATGGGAATCTTCCGTAAGGTGATTCAGAACACCTAAAATAGGGCAGCACTTTGACATCTGACACAGATGGTCTGAACAGCCCCATAGAATTGCCTTCTGTCATTGACTGTAGAACACTAACTTAGTCTTCCAAATTGGAGGCCTAAAATTGAGAGTGGAAATAATTGTTTCGTTTTTCCAAAAAAAATCTGTAAAGACATGAATGAGGAAAGTCCCTTCCCTGAGGATCTTATGATGAGAAGGCAGAGCATTTCAAACACTTTCCATAACTTCAAGGGAAGTTAGTAATTTCCAGCGTCGCTCCAATTACTCTTTATCAAATCAATTAAACCTATACAGTATTATAATAAACAATATATTTTCGTGCAAGGATCTTTGCATCAGCATCATTACATGTGTATTTGTGATGGAATGAAGATGCAGGTTTTTTATATTTTTTAGGTAGAGATGTAATTGTATATACTCTTACAATTAACAGTTTTGTATGTGGTCATATAATACAAATAAAGCATCTAATGCATGTTACTATTGCAGGGCTCTAGTTTATTAGTATTCTTTCCTCCTTCTTAAATAAAAAAAAAAGTTTTAAGCCCTTTTTCCTATTAAAAACAGCTTGCAATTTAAATAGCTGCTTGTCTCTATTTTTAGCTAACTACCACTGAAAAAGTAAGATGAAGATGGTTTCCTTTGATTTGCTATGTATTACTTGATGAAAAATCAGATATATGAAGACCTATCACATATACTTTAGTCAAGTGGGTCCTTCGATTATGCTGTAATTCATACAACAACAGAGGAGAAACACAAGTTAAAATTACATGAGGTAAAACCACAGAGATAACAGTAAAAGGCAGGAAAGTGAGATACCTGATTTTATTTCTAACTTGTTTTTCAAATTATCTAGATACTAACTCAATTTATTTCCTAAAAAAATAATTGATTTCCTTACATACAGGTGTTCATGCTGAACTTGCCTATGTGCCTCTTCAGTAGCATTTCATGACAAGGTTCTTGATAGATACTACAAAATATCAAAAAACTGACAGGAAAAAAAATTCACTTATCATCAGGAATGTAAATCACATCTGTGTCTAGTTGTGTTATCTCATGCACAGGTGGTGTTTCTCTGCATAGAAATTTATTTTTCTACTTCTTTCTTGTTCCCTAATGGAAATGAGCCCCTAGGTTCAGAGCTCAGGAAGGAATGGAATTTCCACCCTGTGGCATTTCTCTGAAACCACCCTGTGTTTGTGAATCTCTCCTTCTTTGCTGGTAATGGAATCCCACACAGAGCCACTCTATACTAATGATTTTAGTTGCTCCCAGCACCACTTATGACTAAGCGCAAAACCTTCTCTTCTACCAACCCCACCCCCCTCTGAACCACAAGTCTAACAAGATAACCAAGCCTTTTTCTTCTCAGGTCTTCTTCACAGTGGAGCTAATTATACACAAAGACATGAACACTTCCTTTGAGAGGAAGCCTAAAGTCACCGTATCCCTCTATGTGCTCAAAACTGCTGCACAAGTATATGTATCTAAGCCAGCTGTGAGTTCCTCCCAGTACGTTTACAAATATCTTTTTTTCTGATTTTTTTCCCAATTGATTTTTCTTGTCATTTCCCAAAAAGTAATCTTCAGATGTTTAGGCTGTTTGGTTTCATCTGTTACTTTGTGAGAACCATGTAGCGAATGATGGGCATTCTGATTGCATTGACTGTCTGATAGACTCCTACATCACTGGAAATGCTGTGCAAATCCTTTATGTGTCATGTTCTTAAGGGATGCAAAGCTGCCCATAAACTTCCTGAGAAGTCCATAGGACTGGTCTTGGATATAGCAGCTCATTATCTTTCTGGATATTTCAAAAGGAAACCTAAGAATATCAGTGCAGGTTTCCTTCACTAATCTTCACTTTCAAAACTAGAATTAAAAAGGGAAGATAACCTCAGCACATTCTGCCCCTTTCTCTTCAGTAATGTTTCATAAAACACACCAGAATCACCTTGATGATGCCACATTATTGTATGACAGAGCATGTGCTGCAGAACAAGCATATACATATGCACCCCAGGGTGACTAGCCAGGTCTTCATACTCTTTTACGTAACACACATTGAGATAGCTAATGCAGGCTATGACAACAAACACTACAGTGCTTTTATTGTTGTTGTTGTTTTAAACAAAATAAATAAAATAAATTATTTAACACAGCATGAATTAGCCAAGTTGTGAAAATATAACACTGGTGTGTGATATATTGCTCCAGGGAGATGTACCATAAACTTGGCATAAGACAATATAAACAGAAATTCCTCTTGAAATATAGATGAAAAATTGTCATAATTCAGACAGGTGGTTTGCCAGTGATGCCTAATGGTGCTGAGGAAAAAAAACTTCGAAGCAGTTAATTGAGGGTGAGATAAGGAAAGGGTTTAATTTGTGCCTAGGCAGAGATGTTACAGGACGCACGCGCAGGCCGTGCCTGAGATGTTACATTTTATAATACTGCCCGACCAAGCCAAGTTTTGTCCATCCCGTAGCCTTTGCTCTGGTCCACCCCCTGGCCCACCCCCTGGGAATTAGGTCTGGGGTGTATTTCGGGACCACCTCTTCATCACCTTCACCATCTTCAGAGCACAGGTCACCCAGTTCTTGACTGTGTTCTGTCGTTTAGGCCAAGATATGAGTGTTCTCTAAACAGCATAGGCCTGCCTTGACAAAAGACTAAACATTTTCTACTGAATTCAGGGGTAGAATTGATATGAGGAGCATGGAATGGGGTGAGAGGGTTGAGGAATGTGTAAACTAAAGAGTGCTAAAGGGTGAGGAGTAAGAGTTGCTGCTTCTAAAATCTACTTATACTTCTTATAAAACTTATAAAGCTTACAAAATTAGAAAAATAAGAAACTAAAAGGGTCTTAAGGCATCATCAGAAAAACCCCAAACCTGTTTTCAGAGAAAAAAAAAAGCAACCAACAAAAAGCACCAAGTCTCTCTGATTTCTGAGTGGAGTTCACTCATTCCTAACTGATAAGCTTCTGATCTTGGGACACTAATAATGATATACCTTCCTCTCTAATTTCTAGTCTTTTCTTACGAGTCAAACAGGATTTTGCTGGTTTTGCTCAATGTGGCATAGCCAACACAGTTGCAGGTTCTGGTTCCCCTATTGTTTGTCCAACTTTGTTTCATGCTTTCTCATCCAGGTGAAGATGAGATGAAGACATGATTTCCAAAAGGACAAGATGTTTATTCTATCCGGTGACTTGGATGAATCTTGTGAAGAACAAAGCAGTCTTGCATCTCACCAGCCACATGTCACCTGGATAAAAACATGCAAAATTTGAAAAAACAAATGAGATTCTTTCCTTTGTGCAGGCCAGGTACTCACAAAATGTCAATTCTAATCAATCCAATGAGGTGCATATGCTTTCTAGTATAACCTGCATTCTAGTTACTGTTGTAAATAACTTGTTTCTTTCAGAAAGATATATATTGGTGGTCCCCTGGCAAATACATCAAGCAGCCTTAAAACAGCAATTCAAAATAAAAATCAGAACTGAGAAAAATAAATTAGGAACTTACTCTTTACATTTGTATTTTGGCCCCCTTTGACATCATTTATTAATTTTTATTTACAGACTCAAATATTCTCAAATGTTGATAATGAAAATCATATAGAAAATTAAAATGTGGAAATGCTTAGAAATAATTTCAAAAATGAGCTATACATTAGCTACAATTTTTAACACATTAAGCTGATAGTATAGGATATTAAGAACTGGATCAAAACCAAACAAACTATGATATGCTATATATAAAACATTTTATGTCTGATTAGATATTCTTTGTAACTAAATTTTCTAAAGTGCCTACAGGAATGACTAAGCTAATGGGCTCTTTACTTTGAATTGTGTCCTGCTGTTTACCTTTTGCATCTTTTTTACTATATTTCAGTACTGTGGATTAATGGATAAAGTTGTGCTCTTGCTTACTTACTAGAGAAAGCATTTTTAAAATGAAGGATCTGCATTTGAAAACGAGTCTAGTTTTCAGACAGCATTTCAATTTGTAAGAGTTTGGCACTAGGTTCAGAATGACATCGTCCATTTTAGGCCATTTTAAAGTTTTCAATACTTAAAAATTTGCTACATGATATATTCTCAGGGAGGTAATTTTTAGCATCAAGAACAAATACAAGAATATCTATTGAAAGATTTAACAAGGTTCAATGGAGAAAATACTGTTTAACAACAACTTTAAAAGAAATTTATCAACTAATCTCAGTGGTAAATGGTCTGAGTTATTAAATGTAAATGTAATGTATTAAAGTGATATGACTAAGTGGTCATTATTTTGTCAAACTGATGTTTCCATTTAATTAAAATGCTCTCTTATTTTCTAAGCCACATGGAGTTCTGGTGGTTTTATTCAAATGCCATGGTTGACCTGCTGAACTCTTTTTACCTCTCTATATTTTTTCAGCCTACAACAACCAGACATTAAACTATATGCAATACACGAATAATAAATATTATTTTGCATTAAAAATAATAAATTGGAGAAGTTGTCCTTTGGTAAGCCTTTTAAAATAGCTTTTAAACTGAAGAGACTACACCTCACAGGCAAGTTTTATACATTTTGAATGTTCTATTGCTTTCAAAATAATTCTTCTCTATATAGCAATGCCTGATCATTTTTCCATATGCTGTCTTCTTTTTAAAAGCTCTTTCTCTACTGATCTTTGATGTTTCCTTACAGAACATTTTGTTATTTTCCTCTCTTTTTATTTTAGTTCCACCACATACTCAGGCTGTAAATCGAACATCTATTTAAGATCTCTTAAGAGCCTAAGGATATGCATTCTTCTTTGAGTCAATGCTAAGTGACATAGCTTCTTCCTTAATCAAGAATTACAAAGCTCAGAAATGCTGCAATAACATCTGACAGTTATGGACTTATCTGCAGTAATCTCTGAAAATTGCTTCTTCCAAGTCAATGGAGATTGTCCCTTGAATGTGTAATTAAATATCAAATGCGAGGCAACTAGGGTCTCACTAAAAAGGCTTTTTAATGTGAAAAACATATACATTACCTTTTTTCTTTTGAGGGTGAAAGTAGATATAAATAGGAGGATACATAATCTAGTCTGTTCTCATCTTAGTTTTTGACACCCTATAGGAAAACAATATTCAGGCCTGGACATTATCTCATGCACTCAGCAAGAGATGCATCTATTTGGTTATGGTCCAGAGCTCTGGTCTTTCATCTGAGTGCTTGTGTATGTAGTGGTGTGGTAATCAGAATACAGATGATTACTCTAGACAGTAGGCTAGAGTTTAAGTCTGATTTTTTAGATTATATATGTTACTTACACTTAGTTGCTAAGTTTAAAGTAATCAGTGAATCACAGAGATTACAAGGTACAGAAATAAATTCTTAAAAGACAGCAAATAACTACTACTTTGAGAAGGAGAAGGAGAGTAAGGAAAAGAAGAACAGAAGTGAAACCAAAGCAATATTTCTAATAGGAAAATTTTGCATTAGGTGAGCCAACTCCTGGGAACTTTGGGTCTTCTCTACTCAGTGATGCGCATCATGAACTTTACTCCCTTCTATCCCTTAACTAATTTTGTTCCATGATGTTAAATATAGTTCTCAATTGTAGAATTTATTTTAAAAATATCATATGATTTGTCAGGTGGTACATGCCATACAAACAGAAAGGTAGAGTCTATTTGTTAAAGAAATGTAAATTTCTATGATTCTTTTCTTATGGTATAAGTATTTACCTTACACAAGCCTTGTCTGCCACTTTCAGCTGGAATGTGAAGAAATCAAAGTTTTCATCCCATGGATTTACGATTTTGAAATATGGATGATGTTCCTTTACACAGAAGCCTAGATTGAGAATGGGACTTCAGCTACTACTCATTTAGAATTAATGTTTCAATATCTGAATTTTGTGTATATGTTTTCCCCATTTTCAAACCAGAAACAAGTGCTTTTAAGCACAAAACTTAGGCTATAAATGGAGTTAAGACTTCTAGATGTCACAATGTTGTAGCATATTAGCATTTACATTCAAGTAGGCTAGTTTAGTTAATTCATGTGAAATCTGGCTGTCACATGTGCCTTTTTCAGACTCAATATAAGATCAAATAAGCTGGTGAGCAGAATTTAAATAAACAAAATACAGCAAAGCTGGCAACACAGATTCATCTTTCATCAGTCATTCTCAGTTTCCATAATTAAAGTAACTTGAAGGACTGTCATTTAACTTACCACTCACTGATCAACACTAAGTAAAACAAAAACATAGGTACTTGCCTTACATGATATCTATAAGAAGCATATTCAAAAAGAATGAAATTTTTTTTTTAGTATAATTAATTCATCTGCTAAAATGGCCGATTTTTACCTTCTCTTTGAAAGGAACGGTATCAAAACCAGAATGACCCTTTTGGTTAAAGCATATGGCAGGTGAGCTGGGTAAAGTAATGTAACATGAAGTTCATGAACATACGTATTCCGGCTTAAATCTAAGATTTCAATAAACATCTGAGAAAAAACTCTTCTCAAATGCACCTGTGCCAATCTGCAGCACCTTTAGAGTGTGAGAAAAGTTCAGGTCTCGACTGTTCAGGGAATTCTGGACTAAACCGAAACTACTGCACATGATTGAGAACGTAAGTTAAAGAAGTAAAACTACTATCTGGTGATGAGGTTAATGATCTCTTTTTTTTCGAGTTTATGAACTCAACTACCGGTTAGGCACAAGACTTTCTCAGAAACCACCTTTAAAAGGACGTGTCATATCACACTTTTTAGAAGCCACTTATGCAGCACTGTCAAAATCAATAGCAGAGCTAAGGGCAGGCAGAGGTAAAACCACAGCTTAAAACAAATTCTGCCCCTTTTTTTTTTTGTTTTAATAGGACTGTAGCTGCAATGCTTATAGGGTAAGCATTTGGTAGCATTATAATCCTTATGATTTTCCCTAATAAGAAATTATTTCTTTCTGTTTCTAACTAGCTAACCTACAACTATTTAGGCTGAAATTCCTTCAGGCCACTGCTTGCTACTAGCTGGGTATTTCTGTAAATTTCAGCTACCTATAATGGAACCCACTTGACAGTAAAATAAAGTAAAACTACACCATATTGTCTGCATTTAAATACCTTCTAGACTCTGTAGACTGAAAAGATTAAATAGTAGAATCAACCTATAATGAATCTTTTCAGGCTTTGTTAAATTCACCAAGATGATGGTGTGGATTTGCCTGCCCTGCTTAAAACCTTGTTTCATATGATAATTTTGTAATGACTACAGCCACTTTACCAAATACAACAATTCACAGTTACAACACCTTTGTCTATGCAAGCAATGGTCACACATCTATGTCAACACAGACATACCAGACAGTCATGCTCTACGGAGGGGTGGCTTGAGGAGAAAGTTGATTATTCCTGGACTCATGTGGGGTTACATGTCCTCTTTCTAGGTTAAGCCAGAGCAACAGTTTGTGAGTCACTCTGTGAACTGGAGAACTCAAATGATTATGTTAGAAAGAAAGAAAACATACACAAACAAGGCATATTATTCTCTGACTTCACTCCACAATGCAGTCCCACAGTCAGCTGTACAGGTATGAGGTAGGGGATGTGGACTGCAGCACTGGAGTAATGGTTGTTCCAGCACATGGCAAAGACAAGTGTCTTAGACTGGCATTACCACTGAAACCCCTGTAGAGGGAACTGGAGCCTGTGGGGGGCTGTCTCTAAACAGAGACTCAGGTGGATAGTAACAGTGACTGATCAGAGCAGCTATCAAATTACACTAATTCAATCTTGTTGTCTGGTTAAATCCTTTACATAATATGTATCTCAGCACAGTTTCTGTTTCAACTCTTAACAGTCACCTTGAGATTAAAACACTGCTTGCAAAATCATCTCTACTTGATAGGGACAAATCAGGCGGAAAGAACTATGGTGCTTTGCTACAGCTTAACAATAGTCTTACCGAACATAATAGAGGATTTTATATTAAATTGCTCTCTTCCATACGTTCTGCAATCTAAGTATAACTCAAGACACATAAAAAATAAGGCACCTGTAACCCGAATTGCAACAGAACTGAGTTTCCTCTGCAAGAAGTTATTGATAAGTATGATTTTAATATACATTTCTAAATGTTTGGAAAAACCGATTATAGATATCTTAGATGGGACACCCAATATTATTTGATTTAACTGTTTTTGTGTTTTTATTCTTAGTACTTTGGCTTTCCTTATACACAATAAAACAGTTTTTCTTTCAGTCTTTACTAAAATTGATTAAGTAATAACAACAGAAATTGTAAAATGGAAGACAATTTCTGTATTCAGTGCAGACTGCAATAAACTGTAATAATTCACGGTAGCATGTATACTGTGGAAATAGAAAACTATCATAGGACCATACAACCATTCGACCTAAATTATGCCACGGGTCTCTAAATCTTAATTTCCTGCAATTGCAGCCCAACCACACAATTTAATCCTTTTCCTAAATGTTCCAATTGATTTTAAGGATTATTGAATGCTTGCCCATAATAGGAGAAGCCATAACCTATCATCTCTAGATTCTACTGACCATTTTTCCAGGAAACTTCTAATGTTCAATCTGAATTTATCATGGGAAGTTTCTATCTGTTTTTGGCTAAAGTTCCTTTTAGAATGAAATGTCATATATTCAGCTAAATGATGAAGATTTTATGACACATTGGATTAGAGCAGAGAAATAAACATTTGTTTCACTCTGAAATCATCTTTCTTGAGCTTGGATGCCAAGAACTGTTGTAGGTGAGATAGCTCCTGCTCATCAAATAACAAAACTGCTTCCCAACACTACTGTAGCCAGTGTCATCTAGAGCACTTGCCTCTTCTACAGGCATATCACGCTGGTGACTCATAAATCAATGTGTGATCAACCACTGCGTCCCCACCACAGCTGTTTCCAGTCATTAAGCTCACAAATTAACAGAAACTCTCAGTATCAGTCCCAAAAAATACTTGTACTTGATAGTATTAAATTTTATCCATTGTATGTGATTCCAGTTCTTACAGTCATGCAGGTCTTCCTAGAAATTTCATCCTTCTTCTGTGTCAATGATAGACATATGTTTTGCTATGGGCAAACTCAACTATCACACTCTCACATCTCCATACTAAGCTTTTTAATAAAATGACAAAACAAGTACTGTTTGGAGGCTGACCCTTTAAGAGCTCCAGTAATAATACTTGCTTAACAGCACTTCCCCTTTCAGTGCCACTTTCATCCCTTGCAATATAGTGCTTTCAATAATCAGTGAGCTTTGATTATCTTGCACACTGACTGCTCAGTCATTAGGCAGGAGCCCTGCAAAACTAATATGTTCTTATTTGGGTAAAGATTCTCTATTGATGCATGTTTATCTATATTTATATAAATTTAGGGGCTTTTTTAAATAATAAAAAATATCTTTTTCTACTGTGCTAACTCTAGTTGAATCTGATACATAACGCTAAGAGGTATGAAGTACTAAACCATCTTTTTGCTATTATTAGGGCAAAAGATTTTGTTTCATAAATGATGAAATATTTTTTGATGTTTCATTTTGAAAAAATCATGCCTTGTTTCATTACTCAACTAAATTAAAAACAATTGAAAAGACCAAATGTTTCCAATATGCCACGGAATAAATGAATAAAATCGCAATGAAGTACTTTTTGTGAATCCAAGCTAAGAAAAATATAATTTGACTAGAAGAAAAAAAGTATTTGGATTGACATAAAATGAATGTACTTTCTGATCACTTTGATTTTGCAACAGAACTGAAAAAGATAATTTATTTAACCCAGCTCTAGTTTTATAGAAAGCATGAATTCTTGTCTTCTCATATGCTAATCCCATGAATTTGCAGATTTAGTATTCTTTTACCATAGGATTTTCAGGACACAATTTAAAATTAAATAGCAGTGTGGCAGAGATAGCTCTGGTCTCAAAGCTCAGATTGTGTCATGAGCATAAATCCCAGAGAAGGTTAACTAATGCACAGCACTAGCAAATCTCCTCAGTCTCTACCAGAAAGCATTTAATGCAGGGACAAACTCCAAGCCATGTACATAAACAAGCCTGTAGTTCTAAGGTGAAGACATAGAAGCACATATTAAAACCCATATGCACATTTAAGGTAATTTTTTTACTGGTCCTCAGAAAAATATAGGTGAAGCTTGAAAGAAAGATAAAAACCCATTTATAGACAAGGAACAATGTTGACAGAGTGGGCTAGAGGAAAAAAAAACAAGTCAAGGAAAATCACCCAGGAAACTATTGTATCACATGCATATGGCAGAAATAAAAATTGTTCAGTGACATGGGAAAAAAAAAGTCATATGCATCAGTTAGAGATTGTGTGCAATACAACTCAATATTTATGTAAAGGCATAAAATGTCATGCTGTTTAAATAAATAACTGCTGGTGAAACATTTATTGAATAAATAAACCCTACAGATTTGATCATTACATACTTAAAGAATCTTTTTAACAGATACTTTATATGTCAGAGTGATCACATGTACCCTAGCAACTGGGATGTTATTGAAATTCTACATACAAGTGCATGAGTCACTTCTAGAGATGGCGTAAGTCTAATAATGAATGTTTAATAAATGGCAGGATCAGTAAGGTATGAGCTAGATTTTATAAATGTGCAAAGCTTGGTATATTTCTTTTGTTCATAAATGTGCTGATAAGAAAGGATAAATAGCTGTGCTTTTTTTCAAAACAATGCTAAGTAATGTTTTCTGTGTTGTCAGGTTATTTGCCATATTTATCATCTGAAGATTTTTACACAGCAACTTCACTTAGTTGTAAGGATTTGTTCAAAAAACATATATCTCTCTTATCCTGCCCAAGACCTGAAAAAGACTCTTCTCTGCTTCATCTACAGCTGTGTGGGTACAAGTGTCATGTATCTAAGTGACAGAAAACATCTATGCAGGGTATTTTATATGCCTACCCTGACAGGAGTTCCCTGATGCTTCAGCTCTTCAGTATACAGAAGCATTACCTATTTTTTAAGAACAGATTGTTCTGTAGTTACTGCACAAAATTTGCACAGTGTGCTGCTTCACAGATCACATGACACTTGAAAAGAAAAAAAAAATGGAAACAGAATTAAGCCCCAAAGTGATTTTTTTTCCTCTGAGGGGATCTGAAAAGGTCCTGTTTCATGAAAGTACTGTTGCATTCATTACAAGGTGGACTGCAGCTACTTGGGATTCTTTCCTAAGCAGCAATCTAAGTATAAAATAGCCTATTATAAAGTCTACAACAACTCATGATGAAAATGCCAGATTTGAGGTTGAAAGGAAATAGCACTGATGCATTCTAGAATGACAGTTCTCACATTCCTAGAACAGACAACATATTTGTTTCCTATTGTTCCAGCCTGTATTCCTCAGCTTAACTATACTCACTGATACTGTGTTTCATGTTAATTTGCATGCAACATCAGCTTAAAGGGATTTTTTAATACTTGGCTGTTAACTGATGTTGTGTATGCTAGTTGTATCTTGTTGTCAAAGTTCTTTTCCTTAAGATTTCTCTTATGAATCAGGAACAAATTCTGATTAGTTATCATTTTTTAGAGGTTTTTGAACATTGGAAAGTCCTAGAATAGTGCATGAAAGAAAAATTGGCTTTTGTAAACACACTCTACAGAAGAAAGAGACCTAAAAGTAATTGGAGGAAGGAGGTGACTTTGTCAATATAAACATTTTACTGGTTTAACATAAACTGAGAATGATGGACATCTAATCCAAACTAAGCTAAAGTTTCACTGACTGTTTTTCATAACTTGCATGGGCTTTGTGGGATCACTGTTTAATTAATCCAAAGCAGAGCACACATTTCTCATGCAAAACGAGACTATCAGTTATGGTTAAACCAGATGGCTTTTTAACAGTTCAAGAACCCTTGTTAATAGATTTTAAACTTAAGGCACAAATTCATTATTTTAGTCTGTGCTGGAAGAAAAGCATATCAGAGAAGCAATGTGAATGAAAAATGAATGTCACTTTTTCTGATATAACTGGATGCAGGGTGTGGTACCTTATCACAGAACCCAGCCCTTTACCTTTTTTTCAGTAAGGTATTGAGTAAACTAGATTTATATAGCTTTTTGAACTCATTTAAAATATTCTACTTCAGGTATCAGCACTTACACCACCAGCTACAACAAAACTAGACAGAATTTCTCAATATAGTTTTTATTCTCAATTTAGAAACACAAAAAATAGTAAGACCATAATTCCTTCTTAGGATCCTTTCATTTTCTAAATAGCTAAATAAATGAGTGCTTAAGAGAAGAATCCCTAAGAAGTGTGCTTAAAAGAAACTAGTAATTTAGATTAATTCTTTATAAGGAGTAGCTTATTTTTTTCTTTTAAATGATCCAAGAAAAGCTGTACCAACTTAAACTTGTCCACACAGTTGGTAAATCCCCTCTAACCTTCAGGAAGATTTCAAAAAGTTAGCTGCGATCAGCTCTATTTTCTGGTGTGTTGCTGACTGAAGTAGTCAGATGTTGTTTCTGTTCTAGTTAATTATACAATAATGAACAAAAGGAATGTTGCACTATGAATTGATTAAAGTTTAGAGTCTTTCATAGGCACCAGCATACCAAGTACTGTAAAGATGTGGACAAAGTGCTTGTTCCTCTTTGACCACACTGTGTCTAAACAGGCAAAAGGGGAAATAAGAGATGAGAATTTGAGCAAAATTACACAACTGACTAATAGCAAACAAAGGATTTCCCGCATTAAACCTGATAAGCAGTGGACCAGGCTGCTTTTTACATGTAGGACTTACACGGGAAACTCCATTTTTGCGATTGCTAGAATGTGGATATTATATCCGACTAGGAGACAGAGTTTTGAGTTCTCTGGGTTTGCCTCTTGTTTTCAGTCTGGTTTCCTGAGGAAATGAAAGTTGTGCAATCACAGTGGATGTGTATGGGTGGCTACACACATGTTCCAGTAGTAACTTTGGAACCTGTTGGCAAACTGTAGCAAATTGGACAAAAAGTATTGGTCTCACAGATAACATAATTCAAAAGTCTTGGTCTCAAAGGTAATGTAATACAAATGTGGTGAAAATAATGGGACAGCTGTAGATGCCAGGCTGTAGCCCAATATCAAGAAAATTCACGTGACAGAAATCATGCTACTTTAGTTTTGATGTTAACAGAATCAGGCACTGACTTCTTCAGTTATGTTTTAGAGTTTTCCTCTGTAGTAAGAAATTTATGAATTAGAAACCCTACAACAAAATGGAATCTCATGAAACAATGCAACATTAGGAACTGGAGCTTAAAGGAAGAAAGCCAAATATAGCTTTATTAGTAATAAAATAACAAACTAGAATAACTGTTCATTAATGGATGGTGTATAGATTTCTCTTCTCAGTCTGTGGGTGTCATGTCTTCATGAACAGCCACAAGACCACTCAGATTTACTCTGTGCTTAAGAGGGTTAAACTCATGGTAGCAGAAAGCCTCACTGATGTACCTAAACAAAGAAAGAGAAACGGAGATGAAAACTGGAGTGGTTCATGATGGAGAATATTTATGTTAGTGATCTCAGATGTCATAATGAGGTAAGGTTTACTCAAAAGTATCACTGTAAACAAGGCCTCATTGGGGCTTAAGAAAGGCAATGATTCAAACTCTGACATTAGAATACGCAGTTCGAGCATGTGTTTCGTGTTGGAACTTACTTGCTCCTTTACAAGCACTGTTCCCCTTCCTGCTGGTGAGATACCCTGCCAACAGTATCTTCTGCCAAGACTGAAGCTGGAGAGAGGGTACGTATGTTTGGTGTGTATGTTTCCAGTACTCCCTAGCAGGTCAGAAATTTTATTTCCCCCTTTAAAACAAAGGTTCCAGCATAATTCAGTTTCCCTCCCTCACTAATGGGAGCAGCCAAAGCACACAATTTCCACTGTGCCATAAACATTTATTCAGCATAAGAATAAAATGGAAGGAGAGAAACTAAGACCTTTTTTACATGGGATGGGCTAGGGAACATTTTTATTCTTGTTGCTATAGTAATGAGTACAACTGATTGTGCAATCACTGCAATTACACATTTAAAGAGGTTGGTACTTCCAGACCGTAGCAACACAACTGCAATGTGAGAAAGTGATGTAATCAAGGAAAGATAGAAGCATAAGTCAACAGCATGTTTAAGACATGTTTATTGGATTATGATGAAATATTTTAGAGAGGAAGTCTGACTCTTGATACTACCATCAGCTTTTTACATTTTAAATCAGTCTTTTGCTCTTCCACAGCTTTCTTTTGTGACCCTGACAATGAAACACGGTGTTGACTAAAAGTTATGAGCAATAACAAGCCATTTGGCTTGTTTGGCCATGGAGCAGAATCCAGAACCTTAAGTTACTCAAATTGGCTACAGACTGCATTCTGAGCTGAACATAGTTAATAGTAATTCCTTCTGATAGATCATATCCGAAGACATCATCTGAGGTGCACAAGTGGTCTCTGCTGAAAGGAGGCACTTCTTTTATTTGAGGTAATGGAGTCTGTTCTCAAGACAGATTTGCTTCAAAGGGCAAGGAAGTTAAGTGTCTGGTTTTGTAATGTATTTAAATTCAAAGACTCACATGCTAGGAGCCCTCATAGAGATGTGCTCACTTGTAGAGAATGCTCTGATACGATATCATTCTATGAGATGCCTAGGTTAAATTCCTTCCACTGCTTATAAAATTCAAATCGTATCTTAACGTCTTAAATGCCAGGCTATAGGATGCTTAAAAGGGTAGCATGCTGTTAATCTCTCCTATTTAATAATTAAAGAACGTTGTGTGCACAGGGAATGCGCACAACAAACATTAACACTGCCAACTACCATAACACTTCCTTGGGAAGGGAAGAAATTAGGTTCCATTTCTTATATTTAATATTAAGTAGTCCTTGGATCATGCTTTTCAAGCAACATAGCCAGAGGAACAAATAGCCTATGGATTTTGATTGTTGAGGGCTTACTAGCCTGACTAGAAACGAGCTTAAATGCCACCAGTTTGAGGAAGCGGCTATGTCAGAATATTAAGAATCTTAAATTGGATCCAAAGAATTTAGAAGACAAAATACTCTATCGACTAAGATATCAGTCCTACTGAACAGTTGTTCAGTAGTAAAATGACCACATTGGTAGTTCCTTACTTGCCCCATGTTCTGTGTGATTAACTACATTAAAACTGTTAGGATATCAGAAATTACCACCATATGGCCATGGAAAATAAATAAACTGACAAAGATTTAGCAAAGTTAAACAGTTTTAAATTAGAAGATTCCTCTAAGCAATTTTTCAAAGTATTAAAAATATTAAAAGAATTAAGCTTGCAAAAAGCATAGTATTTAATCCCTTAAAGATAGCACAGGGACTTGTATAGTGGGGACTTTTTGTTGCTTTTCAAAACATATTCCATAAACTAACTCTAAGACATTTTGAATAATTGCTTTGTTAAATCATTTGTCTTGTGAGAGCCAAAGAGACAGATGAGATACAAAAAAATAAAAAGGCAAAAGGAGATATTTGCAAAACAGATAAAGTAAAATTTAAAAAAATCCCAACATGTTCTGATCTATACATAAATGGCACCAAAATGAAAAAGAAAAGGCTCATGATTGAGATAAGCTTGTTAAATAGCTGGACTGACTTCCTGAATTTCCTCTTATCCTTGATGTTTCCAAAAGAACTAAAATTAGAGTTCAAGGAACAGGAAAATAAGGTAAATGATGAAAGTAGTGTTGAGGGAAACAAACAATGCCTGAATAGGTGGCTGCATAGTAATTCATGCTGTATATAAGTAAATACAGGCAGTTAAAATAAAACATTAAAAAAAAATCAATGAAATAACTCTTTCAATTCCCTATGGTATACTTAAGCATGTTCTGCAATCTACACAGCTCCAAAGGAACAACTTCCTATGGAAGCATGTCAAACACTAAAATTATATCTGCTTCTGTGAGCATCATCACCACAATTACTAGCATATCTTGGAAGTTTGCATGAAAATGAGATAGTCTATCACATCTACCTACTTGCCCAACTTCTAACGGTGATGAACAATGTTGTAAAGTCAGCATGCCATGTGCATGCTTCCAACTGGTGGGTCAAACTGAATCCTCAGTAACTACTGCATAAATACACTGTGTGTCTGAGACATCACCAAAGTTAGGCTAAAAGACGTATGAGTTCTGAATCCCAAACAGCAAATACTCTGATAGTGTGCTACTATGTGTTTTTTGCCACTTACCCTGCAAAAAAATTCAAGGGATCTACAGACCTATTTTATGAGTTCAAACTATTTTTTCACTGTCACAACTACAGACTGAGACAAAAGCACTTAGTCAACTTTCCTGTCTGAATATAAATAGTTTGCACCTTTTAAAATAGTGGTTTGAATATTGATAGAATCTGACATGTTTATTTAAGCACAATTTTCCTTCTTTATTGTCATTGCTTTACGAGGGAAACACACATAAAACCTTTTTTTGTCCACAGTCTTAAATAATACATTGTAACTGATGCTGAGAATAATAATGTTTGGCATGTTCTTAAAAGGGACATAAACCAATCTGCATTAGGAATACTAGTTCAGTTACTCCGATTCATCAGTCACACAGTTTATTGACAATGTTTTTCCATCCTCTTTTTTTCTGAACTTTTAAAGATAGATACCACTAAGTTTAAACTCAGATTTTAAAGTGTGCTTGTATTTGATGAAGAAATAGCACACTTTGTTTTTTTAACCTATGAGTCATCCTGAACAAACATTAACAAACTTTCCTCTCAAAATTCCAAAGAAGTGAGGAAATAGGACAGGTAGACAGATAGGTAGAGAGAACACACCCAAACAACCACTTTTCAGACAGAAATAGAATCTCTAACTTTCACTACCATATTATTTTCAGGTTGTCACAAGATTTCACTGTTCATGTTTATACCACATGATTTTAGAAGGTTTCAGAAGTTTTTGTCCTGGTTTCGTCTGGGATAGAGAAAGGTACGGTTAACTTTTTTTACAGACAATCAAAGAGGCAAAATAAGAAGCTGCAAACTAAAGACCTTCTAGATAAAGCTACAAAAAGCTTTGGATATTTTACCTAACCCTCTTGTAGACTGACAGCCAGAAATATTAGCACCAAAAGTGCTTAGTATATCTTGACAATTTTGCATTGTTTTCTAAGTTAGATATTCACAGAGACAGTTATACTTACAGATTAAGTTCCTGAACCTAACAATATGCTTGGACTAGGGCTTTACCCCTTAATATTGCCCCTAGAGGAGCTCCTGACAAATAAGGACTTATTTTAAACCTAATTAATTTTCTGCATATGAATTTTCAGCCTGTCCCTGTGTGACATTTGCCATTAAGAGCAGGTTTAAATGTGTTTGCTGAATTGCTGCCTAAATACGTTCAAATGATGGGGTTATTGATATGGTACTGAACACTGGTTTTGGTATATATTCATAATTACATTCTGTTCAGTACTGCTACAGCTATTCTCCCTGATTAAAACTGAAGCCAACAATAGATAGGGCTTCTAATCCAGAAAAGTGACAGTAATACTTGACAATATTCTGAGCAGTCCTTTAAAACAGGAAACAATTTACAATGCTTTAAAGCCAAGAAGGTAAGAAGGTAACTGGGAAAAGAAAAGATTTTTTGAGTTCAGGAAAATTTGCATCATTTTAGGTCTAAGTAATTGACATTGCCCTCTATTTATTTCACATCTAGCCACAACAGACCATCAATGTCTATTACCTCTCTCCTTACTCACAATTTTCTTTATTGCATTAATTTGCCTCATCCTATTCCAAATGGAATTTATTGCAAAGTGCCTATTAAATCCAGGAAACTGAGGAACAGGTTTTATGTTCCCTTCCCATAAGTAGAAGTCTGATGGTATCATATAGGAGGGTTAAGTATTCTCCTATAAAGAGTTTGAGAACAGTTTTACCGGTATTTTGGTCCCCTACCTCTCCAAGGTATTTTCACCATTCACTCATAATAGCCATAAGAACTAAAGAGACTGACTAGTGTATTGACCTATCCTAATGATTCTTCAGGACAAAGTAGTAATTCAACAACGGACTGTTGTGTGTAACAAATTTTGTAAACAGCTTTGAAAAAGCCCAGAATTTTTTCTAAAAAAAATAAACAAAAACAAATTGTTATATAGCTCCAAATATTTTATGAAATCTCAGTTCTCTTCAACTGAAAAGGCATCAGTTGAATTCCTCAGTCAAACACCCTTCCGTCTGCAGTATATGTGCAGCAAATCCTCCAGGTCAAGCCATAAGTTTACAGACTAACTGAGAACAAGAGAGCACATAAGACAACGGGAGCCTTAAAAAGCTTAATCTTTTCCTTCATGCATACTTATAGCTGGTCAGGGGAGCACGGCACTCCACACCAAATTTCACGAGTTTGTGGTGCGCTGTTGGGAGCTTGGTGAACTACCTTCAGACCTTCGTGATGCTGTCATCATCACCTTGTATAAGAAGAAAGGTATTAAATCTGACTGCTCAAACTACCGTGGTATTACTCTGCTCTCCATCGCTGGCAAAATCCTGGCAAGAATACTCTTGAACAGACTAATACCCACTATAGCAGAAGGAATTCTACCTGAAAGTCAGTGTGGTTTCAGAGCCAACAGGAGCACCACAGACATGGTATTTGTCCTCAGACAACTGCAAGAGAAGTGTAGGGAACAGAACAAAGGTCTCTATGTAACCTTTGTTGACCTCACCAAGGCTTTTGATACCGTGAGCAGAAAAGGTCTGTGGCAGATTTTGGAACGTTTAGGTTGCCCCCCCAAGTTCCTTAAAATGATCATCTCACTCCATGAGGATCAGCACGGCCAAGTCAGATATGGCAACACACTTTCTGAGCCCTTTTTAATTAAGAATGGTGTGAAACAAGGCTGCGTTCTCGCTCCTACCCTATTCACCGTCTTCTTTAGCATGATGCTCCAAAGGGCCACAGCAGACCTCGATGATCAGGACGGTATCTACATTCGATACCGTACTGATGGAAGTCTATTCAATCTAAGGCGACTGAAGGCCCACACCAAGACCTTAAACCATCTTGTTCGGGAGCTGCTTTATGCTGATGACGCCGCCCTTGTTGCCCACACAGAAGCAGCTCTGCAGCGTTTAACATCCTGCTTTGCAGATGCTGCTGTGAGCTCTTTGGGCTGGAAGTCATCTTAAAGAAGACAGAGGTCCTCCATCAACCTGCACCTCAGGAAGTCTTCCATCATCCCCACATCACCATTGAGAGCTCAAATCAGAGCTCAAATCAGTCCAACAGTTTAACTACCTTGGTAGCCTTATCTCCTCAGATGGTAAGATCGACGGAGAGATAGACAACAGGTTAGCTAAGGCATATAGTGCCTTTGGAAAACTCCACAAAAGAGTATGGCGTAATAAACACTTGAAGAAAAGCACCAAGATCGGCGTTTACAAAGCCATAGTGTTGTCTACTCTCCTATATGGTTCGGAATCATGGGTCATCTACCGGCACCACCTGCGTCTCCTAGAACGCTTCCATCAGCGCTGCCTCCGTACAATCCTTAACATCCGCTGGTCTGATTATGTGACCAATACATCTGTACTAGAGCAAGCAGCTGTCACTAGTATTGAGGCCATGTTACTGAGAACGCAGCTGCGATGGGCAGGGCACGTCTCAAGGATGAAGGACCACCGCCTCCCTAGATCCTGCTCTATGGTGAACTTGCCACTGGCTGCCGCATGAGAGGCCCGAAGAAAAGATACAAGGACTCCCTGAAACAACATCTCAGCCTTGGCCATATTGATCACCACTGGTCTACTCTGGCCTCAAATCGGGAGGCCTGGAGACACACCATCTATAATGCAGCTGTCTCCTTCGAGAACACACGCAGGATCACTCTCGAGGAAAAAAGGCAACGCAGAAAGAACCGTATCTTGCAAAATGCACCATCTAAGGAGTCTTTCTGCTGCGCCTTTTGCAATCGGATATGTCTGTCACGTATTGGCCTCATAAGCCACCAGCGTGCCTGTAGCAAAAGTGGATAGTGCCTTCCCAAATCTTCGTTCGCGAAGCCTAGCCATGATGACTTATAGCTGGTAAATTTACCATTTGCAGCCCACAACTAAGATTCCTTTTTTCCTTTCAAATAATGGTCAACTCATTTTTAGTTCTTGTACCAATAACAACTGAAGACAGCCAGCCTTTGGCAGCCACTATTACCTGCAGCCACACTGACTTTGTTAGCCTTGTTCTGCTTCCTTCTGATCCTTCAGAACCATGGGCTCTGGTGAGTTGCTGGAATGGGTTTGAGGGAAGATGCTCTTCCTCCTCCCTCACTTCCTTTCTTCTCCATTTGACTCACATAATGAGCATATCAGAGAAGCAGAGAGGAGCAGGCAAAACCTGGTGAGAAGGGAGAAAAGCTTTTGTCTTAAACTGATGGAAAAGGAGAGTCCCTCAGCAGAGAAGGATGGGCCTTGTCTATGTGGTGTATCATGTTCACTTACATTTTCAGCAATGTTCAGTTCAAATCAGCACAACTTTGCATTTCAGGGTGAAATCCCCTTGGAAAAGGTTTCTGCCCTGCAGATGAGATCAGAAAGGGCAGAGAAACACCACTTCCCTCATACTCATGTCCTGTGAAAACTCTCTGATTACTCCTCATTTCTTCTCACCTCACGGTTAGCAGGAGTTCTCACTCCTGCTTGTTCACACAATGCCTGCCACTGATTTTGTCACTGCAAATAACAAGGGCAAAACCATTAACACTGCTATTTGCTAAACAGAAAAATTTTAAGTAAACGTTACATCAAAAAAACTCAAAACCCTAACACTTCCGTAAGCCCAACTTTCATCCTGTTATACTTTCACAGGGACTGTTATATCCACAAGAATTTATTTGTGAAACCAATTTTAAAGTTAAAACAATACACTTAGTATATTTCTAGAGAGTGGTGTCTGGCCTCTTGCTGCTGACCAAGAGATATCCTGTAAAGGAAGTAGCTAATTACTGTCCCCCTTGGAAAATGTTTACAAAGAGATGTTTGGGTGATGTTATCTACATCCTGTTTAAGTAGCTATTTTGTTCTTTTAAATCAGATGGTGAATCAAAAAGAAGCATTCTTAGTAGTATTGTTATGCTTTTCCTTTCTGCACAGTGGTTATTTCAAGGGTACCAGCTGTTTGTCACCTTATCTATCCATACTTTATACATGTGTTTTAAGAAATAAGGTGTTGCAGCATGTTGGGCTTTTGGGGGGAGTGGGAGGAGGAAGGGAAGGAGATTAATTTTTGTGCAATTCTTACCAAAATCAATTGGTGAACTGTATGTACACATAAGCACTCTGATGACCTGAATGAAAACTGATTAAGTACCTTAATTCTGAAAGATCATAAAGGAGAGAAAACTATTTTGCTATGGAGCACTGGCACGAAATAGAAGTTATGAAGACAATGCTCTTGGATTCAGTTATAGTAAATAAAAACTTTTATCTTTCCCTGATGCCAGAATTAAATGTGATTTTGGTTTTATTGATACAGAACACAGATTTCAGTTAGCAATATCATTACCTTTCACTGCATATTGCCCCATTGTGTACTGCTTCTGGAACAGTTGGATATTAATGCAAGAGAGGCAGATGATCCTTATAGGCAGCTGATTAATGCTCACTGTATTTCAGCATTATCCTAAGTAGAGAAATATCAAAATCTTGAATCAATAGAAAGGCTGGAGACTAAGCCTGAAAGGCACACAAATAAAAGTGTGATTTTACTGAAAAGAACGGCACCAGTAAGTAACATTTGCTAACTCACCAGGCTTCTTGATGTTTTTTATATTATCAAGATATATGCTAATTGCTTTTTTTTTTTAATTTTACAGGAACAATTAATTTTAGTCCACTGTTATTTAAACAGTCCACTGTTTCTTGATTAAAAGCAGCAACAAAATCTAATAGTTTCAGTTACACATAGCTGCACTTTTATTTAAGTGCAAGACTGTTGTCAATCAGCAGTTTGCAAATTATCTGTACAAACAACTAATGATAAACTTAAGTATAGTTTTTAAAGTAAATTTTAGACTCTGATGACTTTTAAGTCTGTGAGGGAGTCCAGGTGAAAAGAGAATGAGAAATTAAGTTATTAAAAATTAGAAATATCTACATTGTACTGGGCTGGCTCACTTCACCTTGTAAGATTTGTCTGAAAAGAAGAAAAGGGAAGAGGAATTTTGCCATTTTACACGGATTTGTCTCTGCTCAGAATCCCTATCTGTGTACTGATGAAACTCAGGTACTGGAGTACTATATATGCCCTGCCTGATGCATATATCCATCTATCAGTGTCGAATTTCCTGCACTGAATGTGAAACCTCTAATTTGGGTTGCAAAATTATGCGTTCATGTATACTGTACATCCTGGAATATAGAGCACTTTCACAAATACAAATGCAGTTCTTTTCAGAGTATATTACTAAGCAATTGGATAAATTTCATCAACATGACTGTAAATCAAAAAAGACTTTATTACTCATTGTTGTGAAGTACAGTGAGATTATTTTTCCCATTAAAAAAAGGGGAGCAAAGGCACAAGGGAAGGGTCAAAAAGTTGTAGTACTCGAAGTGAGACCATGAGGACCTTTTTCAAAAAAAAATTAGTTAGCATTACCTAGTCTTTGCATGATGGAAGAACGTGTTTTTATTTAATTTTCACTATTGAATGCTTGGATTTCTGCAATTTCTGCAGCTAAAAGAATGCCCAGGCAGCAACCAAATCCTGAGGAATACAGCCAACAAATGTGTAGAAAGCCTTTTCAGCATCATTGCTTGAAGAGCTAGGAATTCTAAAGAGTCCAAAGAAGATGCACAAGCAGTTTTCAATTATCTCAGTCATCAGACAATAATTTTACTTTTCTAATCCTCATTCCCTAGTGATTACAAGCAATCTAACTTCTGTAACCAAAGCAATTGAAAATGACAACTCCCATCAGTATGCATCTTTATTTGCCCCTACTACTTACCCATACTATGGTTTAAAAGGAAGCAGAGGTGCTACGAAAGAAATGATGTATCTTGTTTTATTGACAATATTGACACCCATACACACGAGACATGAATCTCCTAATTTTGAAGAATACAAGTCTTCAAGGGGCATCTCTACATGGTAACACTGTCATAACTGCAATGGCTTAAAGACACAATCAAGACAAGATTTATAGGGAGAGAGAATACCTTTTATTAGATCGAGTAGTATAATACAGAAAAAGTACACAGATTTCATGCTATTGCTATTTTTCAAGTTAAGTAAAGCTTTCAATTGAGTTTCCTATAATGTTATTGCATTCAGTTTCAGAGAGTGAGGTCTGATGGGTGGACAACTAGATACCCACCTAGTAAAAAGCATATTGAATGTTTAGGCTCAGGGAGTAGGGGTTGTACGATAACTGGAAACTGGCAGTGAGCAGCACAGGGGTCTACCCTGGGACCTGCCCATTTTAAGGCTGTTATCTACAGTCTGGGGGAGGTGATGAGTGCACTCTCCTCAAGTTTACAGGGAGCATCAAGCTGGGATGACAGTTCAGTACCCTTGAGGCCAGGGCTGCAATCCAGAGACCTAGACAGGCTGGAGGAATGAACTGACCAAGGACAGATGCATAGTCCTGCACCTAGGAAGGAAGAGACTAATGTAGGCTGGGGACTGGCCATCTGGGGAACAACACTACTGGAAAGGAGGTGGAGGTTTTGCGAGGCAGCAAGAAGCACATGAGTCAGCAGCGTGCCCCAACAGCACCCTGGGCTGTATTCACTGGCACAGAGCCATTGCTGGGCTCCCCAGTACAAAAAGGACATTGACGAACTGGATTGCATTCAGCAGAGGGTCACTGAGATTGCTGGATATTGGAGAACTTGTGCTGAGTAGAGATACTAAAGGAACTGGGGCCTTTCAGCTCAGAGAAGAGATGGTCTCAGGGGAGATGTAATAGCAAACTGACTGTTCTTCTGAAGAGGCTGTTGAGGAGGAGCCAGGGTTTTCACAGCAGTGCACAGAAGGAGTATGAGAGACAACAAATAAACCAAAACAAGCAAAGACAGTAATTAGAAATAAAGATGATTTTTTTTTTAGTTTTGAAGATTTCCTTTTTAATCAGGAGAACAGTCCAATATTCCAACAGGTTGGTTAGGAACCTGTGCAGTTGTAGCAGGGAAGGATGCAGAAACTGAAACCATACACCGTTGAAAGCTCAACAAAACCATATTTATTACCAAGAGGTGGCCAACAAAACGAAAACCTGATAGAGAGGAAGGAGGAAGAAAATAAGCCCTCAGTACGACTCCCCCTCTCACCCAGATGTTGCTTACGAAGTTTTCTTACTGTCCCCAGAATGCCTAGAATTACCCATAGCAGAAGCTGCGTTCTCAGTGGTTGGCAGGCGTCACAAGATAGCGGGTATCCTCACAAAAGGCAACGGTGTCCTTTGATGTGGAGCTATCTGCTTTTTATAACAATTAATTGGTGGCGTCTACCTGCCTGGTGTGGCCAGCACCGCCCAGCTAGAGGCCTTCGGTCCCTTCCCCTGTTAGGCAAGTGGCATCTCTTCTGCGCATTTTCCCCGTGCCTGCATGCTCAATCCAAGGGGGTCTTTCCTAAATGAGTCTGGGAACTTACTTCACCCTCCTCCTCTTCACTTTCTCCTTCAAATGCCTTTGAAGGGCCACCAACCAATAGTGAGGTACCAATTAATTCTAGTTTATACAAGATGCTTCCTTTGAGGACAAAGTTCTCGTTTATCAGTGCTTGTTTTCTCATAACTTGGCAGGAAAAGAACAGACTCTCACAAGTGGCTGGGCCAAACACAGACCAAAGGCAGCAGCATCTAATTAAGCATGAATAGCACAGTCTTCAGACTTGGAGGCTTTCAAGATCCAGCTAGATAAAGCCCTGAGCAACCAGCTGGCCATGCTTGAGCAGAAGGCTGAACCTGAGGTCCCTTCCAAACTCAGTCATTGTGTGATTTGAAATTCTCTGCAGAAATGCTTGTTAAGTCTACTCAAAATCATGTAGTTTTCTAAATGTGACAGTTGGTCTGATAAAAGATATTGCCTTTACCTACAAGCTATCTCTTACCTATAATTTCCAAGACGAAAACCCACAGATGTTCCATCAAGTGGCATCATGCTTACACCTGTATGGATCATTACTAGGACTGGACTCTTTCAATACATCCCACAGACCTTTGGCATTTGAAGTGAACAAATTTACAGTAGCTGTAATGATCAGCCTGAGTGTTCACTGAGAATGGTGGGGAACCCATGGCTAGCAAATAACCCAAGAAATGCTCTGGCAAATTCAAAAAACCAACAAGACCCAGTATTCCATGCTCTACTCTAGGTTCTGACAGTTTTCCTAAGCTTTTCCTTTTCTGCTTTCATGAATTCCAGTTGTGTCTCTGTTTCACCTTGTTCAGCTAAAGGCTGACTGCTGGATGTTAATATGTTTAACAGAAGCAACCTTTACAGAAGAAATGTCAGTATAGAAGTAGATTGGTTAGGTACTAAATACTAAGATGTCTAACTACTAAGACACTAAGACGTCTTGCTTATAATGTACATAAACATATGGTCCTTAAATGTAAGAAGACAGAGGCTACTACATGCTCTCACTTCCTTCTGTTCTTGCAGAAAATCTGGAAACTCAGAGGTACCTTATTGACAACCCAAAGCACTCCAGTAAGATTAGTCTGATTGTCTTCAACCTGACTTAAAGACCATGTTTAAAAACAGGATTCACATTCTTCTTGATTTACTATCCCCTCTCTGAATCCTACAGTCTTACACTTTCAGGTCCCATTTTGCAATAATGAGTTTACTGCCTCCTTCTTAAAAATGAAAGCTGTAGTTGTCCAAAAAGCCACCCTGGAGCAGGCACCATTGAAGAGAGACGCTTGTGATAAAGCCACAAAAGGTAACACTGTTACAGGTCACACTGCTTCAGAAAGTGTAACATTCCATCCCTGGCCACTATGGCAAAGCTGTGTGAAGGGAAAAACAGCAAGAGAATTACTATGCTCTGTGAAGGAGCAAGATTCAGGATGGGAATGATTTCAGGAGTGGAAAAAGATGTACAGCAATTGAAAGGACTTTATGATACAGACTTTACAGTTATTATGTATATACACATTGTATGTTTCCCCAGGATTTGTATCTCCCGGGGATGCCCAGGCTTGCCCACTTCCCTGCTTCCCCCTCTGATTGGCCGGAGAAGCTGCGGAGAGGAGGCAGCCGCCATTCACCCTTTCCTTCCCCGGCTTCTCCCACGTTCCTCCCCCTTTTGCCTGTGTCCCTACCCCGATTTGTTTCCCCGTTTGTCTGTCTCATGCTTCACCCATGTTCTAGCCCTTTCCCCGCCTGAACTGATAAAAAACCCCATGCATACCTCAATAAAGTATTCCATCTGCACCCCTACCTTGTCTCCGGACCCATCCGTGCTGTGTCACGGTCCCATCCCCCCTCGGACCGTGGCAATGGTCTGATAACCTCAATGGGGTTATCAGACCAGAATCTTCACTAACTCTGCAACTTCCAAAAAATGCAAATATTTGATAAATTGGTGAGTGTACCCAAAGCCTAAATCATCCTGATCGAAAGGTATGACCCAGGCTTGGAACACAATACTAGAACTGCTCTACTGGCTTTAACAGAAATCAACACTCGTGACAACAACCTGTTTCTAAGAGATATAAACCTTAATTATAACCGAGAAGTAAAATTAGATGATACCTTAAATAGGCCTAACGATACAGGACAGTCACACCTTTAGCACATCACAGCTCAGATGAAATTTTTTTCATGTGTAATTGCTAGGAGGCCCTCACTTGTTAAACCCTATGACTCTGATTACTACCTAGTTTGCAAAAGCTGGGCTGACACTTCATACAGTGACTCTTAGGTTTCTATTTGCTGTTTTTCTTCCCAATTGTGTTAGCAAGCTTTTCTCCTTTTCTGGAATTGCTTCCTACACTAGATGTATGAATGCATGTGAACTTCTCAGGGAACATGTGTTAAAAGCAAAGATGGCTGAGATGTACTTCTCTGAAGTACAATTCAGCCAGGAAATCGGCTCAACAACATAATTGCTACAGATAATACCACAGAGCACATGACATGTGATCTTGGATATATATTAATGTGTTTGTGTTTCTTAAACCACAATGGCCTTCAAGCTCTATGCTAGGAATGAGTTCACAACTTACTCAGAGGAATGTCACATACTGAATGTGATTTCAAGGAGTATGTAGGGTTTTTGCTTTTACCTGGAATTCTTCAGCAGAGCAAAAGTCAGGTTGCCCCAGTTACCGTGGTGATAATGGTATTTACCACTGCCCCTGAGAAAATGCCAGTGAGCAAAATTGATCATTTTCAAGACCCAAAGAGAAATGTGCTCTGGTTGTTGGTCAGATAATTACCTGGAATACCTGAACCTTGCCGGTTAGTCTTAAAATTAAATAAACAGTTCACTGAATCTGTCTGAATCTTGTTGTGTGGCACAATGGCATTATGATGACTAAGTAATGTTTAAAAATACAAACTGAGAGCTTAAAATAAACCGTTGACAATGCTTTGTGACTCAGTACTTTTGTATTGGTCCACTGAGTGTATTTGTCAACAAAAGACCATTTGGACAAACTGTATGATACGAGGTGAGTTTGCCCTTTCAGATTTCCTGCCTGGTCATTTCTTCTCAAAGTGGAGAAGTTGTCAATGTTGAGCTGGAAGAACTCTCAGAAACTCATAAAGGTGATACAAGAACCATGAAAAATACTGGGTCTCCTTTCCTTGCTCTGCGATTAAACTGGAGGGGTAGTCTAAGGTGCCAAATAAGCACAGAGCCTTTAAAATGGCAATCGTCAAGGTGGGTATCTCAGTTTTGTGTCCCCATCTGAGCATCGCATAGACGCTCCCTTCCAGCTGGGTGTACCACGCGGAGCGGAAAGCCCTGGGCGCCTCCCCGTGAGCCAGGTCGCCATCGGGCCCCTGCCGCCCACCCCCCGGGCTAGGTGAGCAGGGGCCCGTGCCGGCCGCGGGCGGGGGTGCTCCGGGAGCGCGGCGGAGGCACCCGTGAGCCCCGGCAGCTCAGCCCGCCCTGGGGAGGGAGCTTCCCCAGAGTGGAGGGCAGGGGAAGGGGAGGGGAAAGGAAAGGAGGGCCTGCCCTGCCTGACAGGAGTTGTGCCGTGGAAAAAAAGTTGCGGCGGTTTCAGAGCCCGGCGGTGAGAGCCCGGAGCGCGTGTCGGTACCCGGTAAACCCGGAGGCTTCAGAGAAGAGCAGCCCCCAGCTCAGTACTTCCTCCTGCCGATAAGATCTTCCCCAGCGCTCGTCACGGGTGGCGGCCGCCGCCGCTGCCCTACTTGAATCGGTTTCAGACTCCTCCCGAGGCGAGACGGGCGCGGAGAGCGGCGAGGCGGGAGGGAGGAGGCGATGCGCGGGGCCGCACCGCTCCGCCCGGCCTCCTCCGCTCCGCGCAGCTCCGCGCCCTGTGCCGCCGGCAGAGCCGGCCGGGCGGCGGAGCCGCGGCTCGAACCGGCATGGGGACCTTAGGGAAAAGAAGAGAAAATCAGTGAGTTCACCGTGTTGTTTTACGCTCCCGTCTCCCCCTCCCCGCGGCGGCCGTGCCAGGGTCGGTCTCACCACGCTGCCCCCGAGACCGTGCGGTGCCCGCCGGGGCGGGGGGACGGGCACGGCGCTGCCCCCGCGGCGGGGCTGGGGGCTGCCGGAGTCGCAGGGCGGCACTCCGGGGGCTGGAGCTCCTTAGGGGCCAGCCGAGGACCTCCCGGCTGGGACAGAGAGAGAAAAGAAGCGCGGGAGGGGGTGTGCGGGGGAGGATTTTGTTTCACCTCTTTGAAAACCACTATGCACCGGGGAGGCGGTTCATTGCGGGATGGAGGAGCCTCACGGTACGGTGTGGGCAGAGCGGGGGGGTGCGGTGCCGTCCCCGCCGTGCTCGGTCACCTGCGGCACGGCCGGCAGGGGCGGGGGGCGCTGGGCGAGGGGCCGGAGCGCGGCTGTCCCGGCCCCGCGGGGGAGCGGCACCTGTTCCGGTGTCACCCCACGGGCGCGTGGTCACTTATTTTTGGTGCCTTCCCCACCGGCGCTAGCGTGCAGTGGAAGTACAGGGCGGGCGTCCCCTGTCGTCCCCCGGTTCCGCTTTCGCCTGTTTGTCATGTCGGGTGACTGCTGCGAGGATCTGTTCTAAGAAATGGCCAGATGTGCCTCTGGCTGAGCTGTGCCTGTCCAGTATGGCCAAGTCGGCCACAGTGTTACTGTAAACTTTTTTTGGGGTGTAGAAACTTCAGTTTTCCTCCAGTGTGTTGCCAAAACCCTAAATATTTTCTGCCTTAAACCATATTTTATTAATACTGCATTGCTAGGATCCTCTGCCCTATGTTGAAGAGTCACTGGAATAAAGCTAGGAGAGGGGTTTAAGCCTGTGAAAAGAAAACGCTGAAAGCTGATCAGGTTCTTGTTCTTTTTAAATGAGAACAGGAAGTCATATCACAAAGCTAAGAGGGAAATTTAGAGAAAGGGGGAAGGGAAGATAATATTTGCATAGCCACTGTCAGCCTACGGAGGAACTCAGTGATGGTCACTGCCTCTGCAGGGTCAGGCTTGTAGTTTCCTGACTTTGAAACGCTAGACCTGGGATCAGTGTTGGGTTATAAGTGACACCGTGGGTAGTTTTGTGGCTTTCCAAGCATTGAAATGAGACAGAAAGGTACGGATAAGACTTGACAATCAGTGGGATGAGGCAGGGTCCAGTCTGTTTTCATAAGGCCTACGTATTTCCAGCTTCATCCAGGAGTGCCTATTTGGGGATGTTTGTGAGTTTACTTCTGTTATCTGTGTGTAATATGCACGCCAGATAAATTTCTATGCCTTTTCTTGCCAGGACTGTCGACTTATTAATAAAGTCTTGCATAGTGTTCCAAGGAAAGTTGTATGATAGCATATAGTTGTATGTAAGATAACTTCTTAAAGATGCTGGAGTAACTTGTTTAGGAAGACTGTGGAGGGTCTGAAATAAACCCAGGGACTCCCTGAAAAGTCAGAAGTCCCTGAAATAAACCCAAGTTTTATTAAAACAGCAGTGGTGGTTGTTCTTTTGTGAACTGTACGTTTATACTTCTGTCAGATTTTGCAGTGGTTCCTGTTACTTGCAGGCAAATATGTTGCAGAACTTTTCATCAATATAATATTGTGCCCATTTACCACTTCATACAGAATTATGAACTATGCAAGCAATGAATAGCCTTTAATATTATCTGTAAAGATGCACATTCTTGAAGTCTAAGGTATTATATGATCAAAACACAAACCTAAAATTAGATATATGCTTTATTTTGGTTTCTTTTACATTTATTATTAAATACGTTTATTTTCTTGTCTTTCATTTTTTTTTCTTGTCTATGCTATTTTAAAACAACTTCATAGGAAATAATAGTATAGAATAGATGCAAATTAATATATTTGTTTTAATTGTGAAATACACCACTGTCAGGTTGTGCTGATATTGTGTTTACTTAACAGTGATTTTTTCCAAATTAAGGTAATAAAGCTAGCCTGGTGTTTTCCAATGTGTTTAATATTTGATTATAGTTATTTTTTTTCTCCTGTACTTTTGGTGGGCACAAAAATTTGTGGTGGTAGGTTACTGCATGACACTGTTGCTGTTACACAGTTTGAGAGGGTTTTATGCTTGTGCTGAAACAGCAATGTAAACATAATTCCTCAACAAAGAAACAAGATTTCTGGTAATCTTGACAGATGATTCAGGGAGCTCTATAACCAAGCACTCTGCACTCCACATTTAGCAGAAAAAAAAAAAAGGCACTTACTGAGCAGCCCCTTTGGTGTACATATTGAGTGGGAGGGTTATGTAGTTCAGTACCCTAGCTAGAAGGAGTTAATTGTCCTTTAAATCTCTCCTCCTTTCCCATGCAGTGTAAAATTTGCCACTCTGTCTTCTTGTATTTACTTCACTGTGTGTTTCTTTAGGCAATCTGCTCAAGCATGCAGCACTGCCCCTGAATCAGCACTGGAGCTGAAGCAGACCAGTCACTGTCCCAGCCTCTCAAATCATACTCAGGTCATGATGGGTGCCATTGGGGCATCTAGCCAAAGGAGCCACTTTGGAAGATCTTCTTGAACCTGCATTCAGTCTTTTGGTGAGTGTCTGGAGGTTTTTAGAATCATATTAATTTGTTTCTGTCCTGGCTAGGTTTAAGTCACTTAGTAGTGAATTACATTGATTCACTGGTGGAGTAGAAAGGTGTTAACTGAAAATTTCTATGCTGTAGGTGACTGTATTTTTATAGGTTGGTGGATGTATTTATGCATATGTGTGTAACAGATGCTAAGAGATTATTACGACTGCTACTTTTTCTTCAGGGACAAGACAAATTCTGGTCATCTATACTTCTATGAATGTTTTTGTTGTTCCTTCAAGTACCAATTTTGTAAACTTCAGCAAGTAATCATACTTTGCACATTGCAGTAACATTCCCATAATGTGTGTAAGCAATGTGTTCATATTAAATATTTTTAAATGAGAAGAGCTATTTTTAAACTACATGAGATCACACTGGGTTGCTTTTACATTATCAGTATAGATTAAAGTTGCTTCTCTACAAAAGAGAAAGAATTCAAAAAGAAATCACACTGTATACCTTTTTGTACCTATCGGTTATCCATTTGTCCTTTTTACAATAACATTGTAGTATGGATAACCATAATTATTGCCTAAGTCTTGTATCCCTAGTTTGCTTTCCAACTTTTTCATTAGTACACGTGTTTATATTTTATATTATCAAATATTTTAGTACTGAAGGCACTCAAAATGAGTCTGAATGATTTAAGTAGCATGTCCTGCTAGTGCTGAGTCTTTCAGTGCTATGAGTGATTCTCAAAGTATATGTGGCAAGTCTGGTTGCAGAGTAGTCCTTAGAAATAAATGTACTTGAACACCCACTCAGCTCTAAAAAATATATCTATATAGTTAAATAGTAACACATCGTGCTGATCAAGTGTACAGCACATAAATACTTGTGTAAACAATTACTAAGCTTCACATTTGTTGGAAATTATTTTTTTTTTATCTTTAAAGCCTTCTAATCAGCATGTGCAGAGAAACGCATGTCTGAGAAAAGCTGGTGAAACCTGTAATTGTCAGTAATGTCTTGTTCTTTTTGGCTTCTTTTCTCCTCCATTAAATGTTGTGAAGACATATTCACTGAACTGCTGTAAAGCCCTAATTTCTTAAAAAGTGTTGATTCATATTTTTATAATTTTTGGTTTCACTAAGAGTGGGATAAGACATCTAAAACACAAGACCTTCAGATGGTTTTAATACTTGTGACTACTTGACCAATACTAATGCTCCATATTTTTTGAAAAAGGTAATATAAATGTAACATCGTAAAAGTCTAGTAAAATTATTAAGGTTATTAATTTAAAGTAGTGTAGGTGAAACCCTGATGGGAGATTATCGTTGTCTAATACTCTGCATAACAACATACATGCTTCTGTGTTGTCAGATTCCTGGACATCCATATATTAAAAGAACTAAGGTGACCAAGAAAACCAAGTGTACCTCTCCAGTTCAGCTATATACATATATATATAGTCCAGTAGATAGGGTTTTCTTGAACCTGGATAAGTGGTACGTAGGTCTAGCAAAGTGAATTTAGTGCATCTGCAAACATTATTATAACTCACTGAGGACTGCTAGAGTTATGATGCGTGCTGCAGAATTTTAGACTGTTCATTGGCAGTTTTTATATTTATACATCTGTGACATTATGCATGTTCTTACACTCTGTTGGAATTTCCCATTAGGGTATTTAAATAAAAATGCAACTGTTACAGCTGTAGATAACCTACATAGTGAAGTTCATTACAGAATGCTCTTGTAGCTACCAATAAAAACACAGTGCAAAATTCATTCACATTATTGGTGAATAAAGCCAATAAAGGAAGAGATGAAAAAAAATTTAATTTGGGATTTTGGAAGAGAGGTGGGGGTATGGAGAAAAATGGTGGGGAAAAGTATGGTTGCAGAATGATTACAAGCAATCTGAAAGACTGAGCAAGTTTCTTCCCATGCACAGTACCGAAATAAATCTTCTACCTTGTATGCTAATAGTTCTATTCAGAATGAGATTATATCTTCAGTCTTGGATATGCTGACCTATAATATTTGTATATTATTCTAAAAATTCATTTTCGTGATCTGAGCAAGTTTTATTTAAGTGTTAAAAATACAGAAACCCTCAAGACATCATACATTTTAAGTTTGTTTTCTAGATTTATTTGTTGTCTAGCGTTAAAGAGAACAAGAGGCAGTAGATAGAGGTGGTGATGCAACATATTTCACATGATATACTTCATTAGGTAATATTATACTGCACTTGCTAATACTATGTTTACAAATACAATCCTATATAATGTGTGTAGCGGAGTTTATGCTCCTGGACTCAATTATACAAGTTTGGAGAAAGCAAATAATGGGTAACAGAGACTACTGTCAAGAATGGTGTGTAAGGAAGTTGGCAGCCTTTTGCTATATATGCAGAGACCTCCCACAAGGAGGTCTAACCAAGAAAGTATTAAGAATTAATACACACAACTGTAAGGTAGACAAGTATAAGTATTTTACAGCAGGGATAAGGACAAGAAAGGAGAAAGTGGGATATGCTAAGCTGAAATTAAAAGTGAGAGGACTAAGCTTTGCTGCAATGTTGTAAATGGATTCCAAGATGTTTGTAGAAAGGACAAGTTTTGTCCAGAGAGACCCAAGTTAACTCCAAAATTTATACTAAGGAGGGTAAAGAAGAAAGACCGGATCTTGGAGTTAATATCTGTAGAAGTATCTAGATAGGAGATGACACTAGAGCATGGACAGAACAGTGTAATTACAATGGGGTGGTGTATTCACTAATTCAAAGGCCTTCTTTTGATTTTTTTGTTTGTTTGTTTTTGTTTCTTCTTTTTTTTTCTGAAAAGATCAAAAGCTTAGTCAGTGCAGTTAACTTAAATACCTACTTTGGGATGATTAGTGTGTGCTCTTTCACCTCTTAAAGTTGGTCTTCTTTAGCTAGAACTGGTGAATGACAGGCATGTGCTTTAGAGACAGAAACAGTGAGGGTCATATGAGGTAGTCTGAAGTCATGTAGGAGATCACTACATCTGCAAGATCAGCATTATACCAATGTTTTTTCAATAGCATGATGAGAAGAGATGCTAAAAGCAGAGGTTTCTTCAAGTCCCATGAAAGTTTGAATCAGGATGAGTAAGATGAATCATCCCGCAAATGGGTTGCCAGAAGTAAAGGCAACAAAAAAGCAAGGATGTAAGTGAGGGAAAGAGTTCAGTTTAAAAATAGCATGATGAGAGATTGAAGGCAGGAAGTGTCTTAGAAAGGAATATTGGTCCTGAGATATGAGAAGATGTGTAGAGACTTGAACCACTCTCATTAGTTTTAAGAGAGGAGATTTACTTAGATAGGACAGTGATTCAAAACATGTTTTTACATGACTTGGAAGATCTCTCAACATTATAAGTAGCTACAGAATGGTGTTACTGCTGTAATCTGAATTGACAAGAATGAAGAGTACAAGTAAATGCATCACATGTGATTGCCTTAGAAAAGAAGGAGAAGGAAAGAGGAAAGCAAAAAAGGGAGGAGAGTGCATAGAGAGAAGAGCAGAAGGTAAGGTAAAATGATTGAAAAGGCTAGAAGTACAGCAGCTGCAGACAGTTAGATTCAGTGCAACCTCTACATCAGAGATGTTGATTCTGAACATAAAGATCATAAAGAAGTAATTTAAGTAGTGTTCAATTGGCAACAAGATGCTGAAAATTGTGAGTTCAGGAAAGCAAAGAAGTAGTTAATAGGTCTTGGCCTGGGAATATGACAGCTTCAGGAGGGAGATAATTTATTGCGGAGGAAATCTTCATTAGTGACTGTGATTTTGGAGAGGAATTGTAAGTAGAAACAGTGACTTTAGCCCCCTGCATCCATGTTTTTCCATTATGTAGTATATAAAAAGCCTGGAAAAGAATGTACTTTTGACTGGCAGATAGTTCTCTGAGAGTCAATATGTCTTTGTCTCCTTTTGTTGCTAGTTACAGGCACTATGCTTAGTTTTGAAACCAACAGAGTGGGCCCTAGTTTGCTGGTCCATGGCCACCATGGCTGCTAATGCTAACAGTTCAGTAGAACACAGGAAGCATATGGTTAGTAGCACAGCCCTACTTTTTGCTGGTTTTTTAAGTCATCTTTGTGAGACTGCATAATGCATAACATATGTTTAGTCCAGGGAGTGCTACAGATCAGACAGAAAAAATTCATCAGCAGTGTTTACTTCACTGGATACCTTAATTTTGTTAACTGTATGTCTGCTAAATATTCATGACATTTATCACCTTAGGGTATCATGCTACCGTGAGTTTGAAGTTCTGACTATTTGTTATCAAGTCAGTTCTAATCTAGAAGATTTTTTTTTCTCTTTGTAACTTCACTTTATGTTTGTGCATGGTAAGAGGTCTCTGTTTTCTCTCCTTTGGCTGTGTTTTTTTTTTGTCTTATAAGTGTACCTTTCTTAATCTTGAGTAAGGTTTAAGTGTGCTTATTTTTTTAAACAAACACGCCTTTCAAAGATTCAATGAGCGTCTTAACATGAGTTCAAGCTTATAGACCATGTAGGGTCAGAGGGCCTTCTCTTCACCCACGCAAAATGTTTGTTTAAATTGTTTTGAAAGTGTTTAAAAACTCTCTTACAATCAGGACAAAATGTATATTCAGCATACTGCCAATTTGATATCTCCCCATTTTGTCTGCAGTAAAGTCCCAAAATGTTACTTGGAACTACCTAACAAACAATTCCAAGAATGCACTTGAAAGTCATAATTTATTCAAACAATTGTGTCTTTCTGAAAAAATCTGAGAATTTAAAAGCTGAGAATTCCCTAAGATCTCAAAATTTTAATGTCATGAAGGTATTTCTGTACGTAACCTTTCATTGCAAGATCATACTCTTTGCCTGTTACATTTGACTGCTGGAAGTATGTTTACTGTAGCACATGGAGACCTATGCTTATTCTACAATTCGGGAACTTCAGTTTAAAAGAAATCAAGAAATATCATCTTTAAATGCATGTCAGGGTGTATTGTCCCTGTGTTTGGTTTCCTGAAAGAAATGTAAGTAATGGGCTTTAGGAAAGCAACCAAATTATTTCCTAGAGCAATGTAGCATAATTCTGTGTAGAATCTCATCCATGACAAACTGCTTCCAGTGGAGCTATTTGTTTATACTGATGTGGCAGTTTTCATTAAAAAAAAAAGTATTTAAATGCGTGTCTGGGCTAAAGGAAGTTGAAAATCTATGACTTCGAAGATTAGCAATATTCTTAATAGAATTTATGTGAACCTAATATAATTTGCAACTTCTAATGGTCACAGTGTTCTTAGACAGCTAAGTCTAAGAGTAGGTTGTGATGTGAGTTGTTCTGCAGTGTTTGATCAGTGCTAAACTAACGTGTTGCCTCAATGTGTGATACTGTGAGATGTTTGTAAACAAACCTTAGAAACATTGAAAACTACATTCGGACTAATCTGGATGAAAGATGTCACGGAATTGTTTTGATAGAAATCTGACAATGGTGCTGGTTGCCTCTCAGGTGCTAGCTGCCTAAAACTGTACAAGATAATCATAGTTAACATTTTCTAGAATAAAAAATAACTACATTAGCGGAGCTGTCTAGTTATGTGAGCTGATAATATTTTTATATCGCTCATATCAATATAATGCAAAAACATAGTGAGTCTTAGGAATTCTTTGAGAGCTAGTTCCACATTGCATCCATCTTACAAAACAATGAAACTGTCAAGTTAGAGTTCACTCTTTAGAGCTCTAGCCATCTTCTCCTCTAAAATACAGAAAAATTGAAAATTTTATCCAGTTATTATTATTCCCCTTTCAGTTATCTAGAAAAACCCATTCTAGTCTTAACTTAAATACATTCTTCCAGTCTAGTTTAAAACATAAAATAACTAGTAAACAATCATGGTTCAAGTACCAAGTTTATCCTTTTATCAAATTTATCGTATACCAAATTCTAACATAGAATTCTGATTCAAAGGGCAGGGCATATATGCACACCCACAGAATGCAACTGTGGTAGTTTCCTTTTTTTCTGTTAGGTTTGCCTAAACAGTCATTTGGTTTTTATCTCATGCTGCACAAACTTGCAGGTTCTACCCTTTGCCCTTGAAGCCTGGGCTGAATGTTGATGTCTCCAATCCTCCCCAAAAGTAGTTAAAGTTTATTCATATACTGTTCTGTATTAAAATGCTGTTGATCATTGTGTGTTAAGTAATCTGAGTGCGATTTGGTCAAATACAGTGCAGAAACTTTAGTATTGCTTGGCAACAGGAAACTACGTTAATGATCAATTAATGACATTGTGGAACAGAAGAGTCATTACTGTTCTGTCGAATGCATGACATTGTGGGAACAGAAGAGTAGTTACTGCTCTGGAGAATACTAAGTACTGTTTAGCTAACTATTAAGTTAATTGTGATTGTGCCAAAATGAAAATTATTTCTTTTTTAACCTGATGTCTGTGAAAAGTTTTCCCCAAGGAAAGGAACTTTAGTTATCTTTATATGTACTATAACATTCTATTTTGCTAATTTGACTTCAGTTTTTCAATATAATTTCCAAAGCCAAGAAATAAGTAATAAAACAAAATGAAAAAAACTTAGACATTTTGCTTTATAAAGCAGTGTCCTATTTACTTAGAATTTTCAGTCATATCCCTGTGGTAAATATATCTTCATACCTCTAAATATAAATTCAGGAAAAATCAATACAACTTTATTTAGCAATGAAAAAAAGCTTAGACAATAATAGAAAATAATTATTCTCCTGAGATTCATTCTCACCCAGCAATGCAGATATCTGACAGTGCAACCTGGTGATTAGGTATGTTTTAAGTTTGGAGTGAAGCTGCCAGGGTTTTTTGGTCCAGGGTGAACAAGAGTTGTTCAGTCCAAGGATGAACTGTAGTGGTTTAATGCTGGCCATCAGCAAACACATACAGCTGCTGACTTACCACCACCACCAGCGGGATGAGGAAGAGAACTGTAAGAGTAAAGCTAAGGAAACTCACAGGTTAAAATTAAGGCAATTTAATAAATTTAAAAAAATAAAACCAACACCAAAATGCAATGTGAAATACTCTAATTGCATCACCAGCCAGCTGATGCCCAGACAGTCCCCAAGCAAAAGTAGCCCTGGCAAACTTGCAGTCTGTTTTTATATGCTAAGCATTGCATGATAGGGTATAGAATATCCCAGTGGTCAGTAGGGGTCACCTGCTCTGGCTCTGTCCCCTCTGAGCTTTTTGCCACCCCCAGTCTCCTTGCTGGTGGGGCAGTGTGAGAGGTCATGCCCCAGATGGCAGGTTAGAAGCTAGTTTGCCAAAGTCTGTAAACACCAGTTCCAGAAAATATAATCTATAAGTTGGAGCAAAGACTAGGAAGCTTAGGTATGTACATGAGGGAAATCTGAAACAGTAAGTCAAAAATTTTAGAGCGGGAGTAGGGTTGGAGCACGCACCACTAATGAAAATCAAGGTCAGTGGGACCCAAGCGATCTGCAACATTTCAAGTCCCTTGAGTGGCAAGCAGCTTGGTGTCTACTAGTCTGTTACACTTTGAACCTTTGGATGGGATAGACCTGTGCGTCCTTGGATCTGATGATTAGCTGCTCCAGGATCAGTCATGCAGTTAGAGAGAAGCTTGTTGTAAAGCACTGCAGTTGTGTGGGATGCATGTTAAGCGTGCATCTGGGTTCAGTGGTCAGACAGTGATACTGGCCTTAGAAGTTTCTGCTTCTGTTCTGGGAGTCTCTTATCCATCAGTACTTATGCCAGCACAGCTGCGTTTGCCAGGCACTACATTTGAATTATTCAAGAGTTTTCTTACCGGCTCAAAAGATACACTTCAGTATCGCCATTCAAAGCTTTTGGAAATAAATTTTGAATGCTAAAATTATGTTTTGTAGGTTTGGAGAAAAGACTATTCAATTGAAAAGTTCACATCTAAATTTGCTAAAATCAATATTTTAAACACCCTGTAGAACGATGTATGATGTGTGTCCGTGTGTGCAAAACTTCTCTCTTCTGTGTAGCTCATCTGAATTTCCAATGCTAATGGAATGCTTTCCACCCACGTTGCATTTGGTTTCTCTCGAAGTACATTTTAATTTCTGAAAATCATCCCATTTCCCCTTGACAAGAGCTTTTATCTCCTTGTTTTCGTTTCAAAGAATTACCCACCTAGAGCTCTTTCTGGAAGATGTAGCTTTCCAAAAGCTGTTTCTGAGTGAGGGTGATGGCTTTCCCTTGAGGTTTTTCTCCCCTAATGTTCCTACCCTCACACAGAACAGTCTCATTATCCTTTTTGGATGCATATTATCCTCACTATGTCTTGGATATATCTGCATTGTTTATGAGTATTTGGAGGAACAGCAGTGGGTTTCCCCTCCCCCTGTTGGGAGTTTTGAAGGGAGTAGACATGAAGAAACAGCCAGTTTTATGCTGGTTTCTTCTAACATCTGCAGTTATTTAGTTTTTTTAGAGTTCTGTTGGTCCAGGATTGATCACAAAGGAGCGTGATTCTTTCCTCTCTGGAAAACACTGGTTTTGTTCTAAGTTTAGTTCTGGATTTTTTCTTCCTAAGACCAATTACTTGTGTAAATAAATTTATGTGTAACTCAATAGTTACAAGTGTGTATGGACTGCAAGCCACTTTAAAAAAGGACACAACAAATCAACCCAAAACTTCAGCACAATTTCCTGAGTATTTTGATGCTGTCTGCTAAGCATCATGTCATTCCTGTTGCCTGAGGGGGAGTACCACCATCCTGTACAGAATTAAATGTAAGCTGGAGAGCTCAAGACTCACCTGTTTTCTGCTGCAGCTAAAATTAAAACAAGCATTCTGCTACCTAATTACTGTGTCATCTTTGTAAGGACATTCTAATTAAGCTATATTATTTCTGAAAGATGTTAAGCACTTAAGATAATGATCTGAAATAAAGAAAAATTCACTTAGGACAAGTGTGACATTCTACACTTAGGGTAATCAGTTGTAAAAACAGTATTGTAAAATCCTTCATATACATAGTTAGTACAGAAAAGGATCTCAATGTGAAGCTGGACTTTAAAACTGAAAATGGTTTAATGATGTTGTATCACTGCAGAAACTCTAAGGCAATAAAATGCAGGCAGAGAGGGATGTGTGTACTTTTATATTTTCTATATACATTATACATGTACACTTACGTATATTAAAATGTGTGTGTAAAGGTATTATGTACAGGATATTAAAATGATATTTTAACTCTGGTGCTAAGAACTCCTCTGAAGTCTATATTCAGATTTGCTTCATAAAGGTGCAAGCTATTCAGAAAACATAGTAAAGTTGACCCAAGAACTAGAAAACCTGGCCTCTGAGGAAAAAAAATAAAAAGGATAAATTTGGTGGTTTTTGCTCAGAAAAGACATCAGGGAAGCAATCCTTAAAAAAGAGAAAAGAGATGGATAAGGAAAACGAAATTTTTTTCTCTCTTCTGGAGTCCAGCCATAAGCTGCCCAAGTTGCCTGAAATATTGATTTGACCGAAAGGAGAATTTTTAAATGATGGAGATGCTCAAGTGCTGTAATAAGTCACCTACAGGGGCTGTGAAGTCCTCATCACTGTAGAATTTTAACAACAAATTAAACTGGTTCTGAAGCATACTGTTTTCAAGGAAAGCTGATTCTGCATTGGAGCAGTGAAATGGAATATATTAGCTCTTATCCCTGATTTCTGCCAGCAGCTGAGCTTTCAGCTGTCATTAAAAATTAGTCTAAGTTGAATCTGCTGGCTGACCCTCAGTGATGGTGTCATAACTGATGAGCAGAATGGTGGCTTCTTATGAATCTAATTCTGACCAAAGGTGATCAATGTCATGAAGACAATTAAATTATTACCTCTGTTACAGGGTATCAAATTCCAACACAGCAATAATAAGCCTGTAGGAAGAGACTGTAAGTGTTGCACAAGTTTTAAGCTAAAGGGGAACAGAGTGTTTCCTGTTTGTAAAGGGAATTTCCAGGGAGTATCCACTAAATACTCATTAAATATTTTATTTTGTTTTGGTTGCTTCTAGCCATTTTAAGGTTATCTTCTACCACTGCACCTCGCATGGGGGGCAGAGGCATTGACTTATGGTCGTTTCAGTTCAGTCACTAAACCCTACCATGTACTCCCACATGTATCTGTCTATTTTGTACATGTCTGTGTGTTTCATCAACGTCTTTAAGACCTTAAGACCTTAAGAACATCAGTTCCCTCAGTTTTCAGATCACATGCTGATTTAAAAACCTTTGCAGACATTTACAGCACCATCCCCACACCATCTTCTTTAAATTACCGGGAAAAAGGAATTGCAGAAATCTTGAAGAATGCTATGTAGTATAGCAACCCACAGCTTTCAGCTTTGCACTTAATAACTTCTGGCAATTGCTTGATGCTTTCTTGCATTGCATTGGTTTAGTGCTACTTTTTGATACCCACTGGAAGACTTGAGGGAGTTTAAAAGAAGTTGTTCATGTTCTTAGTAGCTTAGTCACTGATCACGTGATGTCAGTGCTCTGTGATTCACTTCTGATTCATTTCAAATTGTACACCAGGTAATACAGTTGGAACCTGCTTATGAAATAGACTGTTCATGAAATAAAGGCCTCTTAGACCTAGGAAAGCTAACTTTTCCTTCTTGCAGAATTCATTTCGGTTAAGGAATGCCATCCTTGGCATTCCTACTGTTGCCTTATCATCTTGAGTGGAAGGGAAGGTCTCAGTGCAACGATCTTGTCTATTGAATATACTCTTTCTGTTAAGTATATTTACCACAGAGTTGTGGACATCAGGACCTGGTGAAAAGCAGGTAGTTTGCTCTTAAAGTCTTACTTCCTAGTTCTTGAGTGATTTGTTCTCTAAAGTATTCAAGGAACAAGTGATACTTGAGTTTATTTCTGTATCACGGATTACAAGGAGTCACTAACTGGATATGCAATAGAGTGGCTGATGGGCCTAGATTAAAATGTTCTTATCCTTGTGTGTTCTGAGTCTCATATAAGAAATGGAACTTTTGTAATTGTGAGTTTTAGTGGCTTTGTGTTACTACATAGATAATAAAATATTTATCATTACATATCTGTGCTTTCATTCATGGAGTTAAATGCTGGAGAAGTATATTCAACTCCTGCTTTCTTATTGTTTCAGAGAATATTTATTAAAATCTTAGTACAATAAGGGAATTTACAGAAGAAAAGCATGCAACCAGTTGGTTATTTGTATTTTGCTGCAATGAAACAAAGCTAAGGCTTATGCAGTATTTTGCAGCTTTCTTGAAGGTAAATGACCTAACTGAAACACACCCATTCCACTTTATGTAGTATTCACTCTGTGGTTTGCTCGCAGGCTGTGTGGTTAGAAACAGATATACAAACGGAAATGAAAATGAGTCGCAAAGTTTTAAAACAAACTGCTGGAGGTTCATGAGAATGCTGCAAAGGCAGTCAGAGGCACCCATGCAGCACAGTCAGGAAAGCCCTCTTATTGGCTCCACCATTTGCACAAAGATGCTTTACCATAACTTCTGTTACTTCCTTACATACAAGCAAGTGAGCTCTTCAAAAAGTAGTGACCTCGTGGTCAGTGTTGTGGAAGATCCATGACAGCTCTGAAACTGAAACTGAGCTGGAATGTCTTCTCACCTAAGGCCCCATTAGGACTTTTTGAATTATGAATTCGTTGTATGCAAATGGAAGAGAAATCAGACTCAATATTTTTATTTTAGTATTTTTCTTTTCTATTTGCTTTATCATGGTATATATAGTTGAAAAGTGCTTATTTTAAAATTGGGCAGGAAGATGACATTAATATACTGCATGTTTGTAAAATTGTTTGCTGCTACAATCAGTTCCATGCAGACTTGCTGTTCAGTGCTGAACTGTGCTGGTAACCTTTAGATTTTTTTGCTGTATAGTGTTTATTTTGTTTTTTGAGCCATCATTAATACAATATTTTTCTTTGTGGAGGTGAACCTTTTAGTTGGGTGAGAGAATGCATAGCTCAAAACCTAGTACTGCTTTAATATGTGCACAATAATGGCATGTCACTGCAGTGAAGTCTACTTCTGTTGCAAGATAATTAGATTTGGATGTGGTGAAGCATAAATACACTTTATTATGCAAGAAAATACCATAAATGTGTTGATCTACTTACTAATAGTATGCAGAACATGCTGGTTTTTTCCGTGTCTTTGTGAAAAGGAAAAGGTAAAATGGAAGAGAGATCTTCTGGAAGATAGAAATTTGATTTGGAACCTGGGTGCCAAGTGGTACCTGTGTTATGTCATAGCAGAGATTTTGGAATACACACAGTTGAAAGTGCTGGAGAGAGTTATTTTTTGTCTTTGTCATCTGAAAATCATCTATATGGAGCTCTTATGAAAAGCTGGTGATTTAATTACATCTGTATATTCTTAATAGTATGTGTGCATGTAACCATTTGGCTTCCAAGTTAAGCATATACTGAACTGCTTTTCTGATTAAACAGGAGCTATTAGATGGAGGTTCTGGCAGAACACCAAGTTTTGTAAAAGGCATGAAAATTCATACAGGCCTCTGTGTGCAAGGCCTAAAATAATTTTACTCTTCCTGAAGCACTGGTACAAAGTGCCAATACTAAGGCCTGAATATGTATTGCTTCTTGATGTCCCAGCCTTCCTCTGCAAAGTTTCCTACTTCTCTACCTGAATAATTTGTTGTTTTGCCCTAAGTGCTCATGCTGTAATACCTAGGCAGTTTCTATCTCAGAAGGATTCTTGCAGGAATAAATATAATTATGTGTGAACGCAAACAAGGAACGCATAAACTTTGGTTCATGCTATTAAACTGAGAACTTGTAGCATAAGCCAAAAGGCAGATCAAGAACTTTTTATTACTTGGGGTCTACACTGCTCTCATTTATGGGGCTGTAGGACAGGCAGACTTTCCCCTCACCTGTATCGCTGAATGTGGAATTGCTCCTTACAATTAAGTGTAACTGCAGAAGGCAACTTCAGAAAATGGTGTCTCATGTTCAGTGTTGAAGGTCACCTGATGCATAAAATTCTCATCTGGGCTTGCTAGTGCTGAGCAGTTGCTGCTATTCATATAGTCTCTGCCAGAATTTACTGTTCAGGATTTTTTTACTTGTCTTATCTTAGAGGATGACTGTAATAAGATATTTTGTTGCTTGTGTTTATTGTACTGAGTTTCCTGCAAACTGAGTATGCTTTTGCTAGAAGAGTGAAGTTACCCACACTAGTTATATGATACGCAGCATGTCCTCTGCTTTCAGGACTCCAACAGTCAGCTAAAGCAATAACTTCGCTTGTGAACTACAGATCTAGGCCCTTCTGTGTCACCTTCCTACTAAACTTCATCTACTTTGTATGAAATAGAGTCAGCCTGTCTTCCAGTTTAAACTAAATTTGATGGAAAGATAGGAATACCAAGAATGTGTGGAAGAGAGACGTACAGATAAGTGCCCATATTGATATAGGAGCAGCTGTGTGAGCCCAGACTTGGGTTGATTTGATCTGCTTTCCTGGCCAGGCAGCCTGGAGTCAACTGCAACATGTATTATACTTTTGTGTAGCTGATAGCTTTAAGCATGGCATCGTTGTGAGGAAGAGAATGAAGAGACTTTCAGGGGAGAGTATAGTTATGAGTGGGACCGTTGTGGAATGAGGAACAGAGAAGACAGATCTGGAGGAAATTGGGTTTCATTAGTTCTACCAGAGATCCAATGTATTGCTGAAAAGGAGGGCTTGGACTCTGGGTTCTCTCTTCACAATTCGGTACCTTCCTGTAGAAGGGCATGGCAGTACTTGCTCAATAACTAATGGGGATTATCTTGTTTTGCCAATGGGCTAAGTTTAATGTTCTTTTTGGTGATGTGCAATTTAAAAGTGACTTTTCTCCCCTTACCTAGTAATACATGCCGTTTTATACGTTGCAAATCTGCTGTTTCACATCCCTCTTCCATTTTGCCCTATTGTGCATTGCTTCTGTATCTTGTTCCTGTTACTGCTTTTTTTAATGGCAACTACATTTATCCTAATAGAGGTAATGCCTTTAAAATTATTTTCTTTTCCATTTGAAAGAGTGTCTAACTCCAAGCTACTTAGGTTCTCATGCCAGGCTGTAGAAGGCTGTAAATATCATCAGTTAATGTTTACAAACACTTTCACTACTGTTTTTGTTACAGAAGTGGAAACTTTTTTTAAGTGTTCTGCTACATTCGATGTCCTTGATCTTTTCAGAATATGAAAAAAAACCCCACATGACCCAGAAGACAAGTAGTCTAAAAACTTTATTCAACCAAAATCCTTGTAATGCATAGTTGAAGGAGATGTGTAGGACATTTAGGTCCATCACAGGGAGTATGCATAGGTAAACCTCTGGGCTTCCTGCATAGGTTGTATCTCGTTCCATGAGATATTGGTTTATCTCGGTATAGATCCCAACCTGAGTGTGTACTTTAGTGCTATGCATATCATCTGTACAAACACTTTAAGAATATTGCTGTTCTGTTTGATAAGTTCAATCATGCCACCGACTCATAGGGATCATTAACTGAATTCTTTTGCTCTACAGTTCATTAATTTGTTTCAAAGTTTATACTCATATGCCTAAAGCTAAGCATTTAAGTGCATTGCTGGGCTAGATAATTTTGTATAATTATCTGGATATTTTGAATTTTTGAGACTTTCTTATTTACCTTTTTCTTTTTTTTTTTTAAGGGTCTTCCAAACCTTGTAGTGAAATATATTTCTTGTTATATAGCTCTCATCAGAAAAATAATTCAGTTCCTAAGTTAGTAAGTTACTGCTATTTTTGACACAGCATACATGAACAGACCTAACTAGAATTAGATTCTGAAAAAGCCTCTTACAAGTTGTTTATTAGAGGTATAGCAAGATTTCATATAAATACTTTTTTTTTTCAGATTTAGAAGGAAATGCATATCAAAACAACCAACTGCTAAAGATAATTCTTTGCCATGCATCAGTTTATCACTCCTCTGCAGACATGCTTCAGAAACTCATTGATCTATATCCTTTGTAATATTCACCTGCTGTTAAGGTAATATTTGATAGCCTTACAAGTTTCAGACGGGTAAGCAGAGGATATTTACTCTATGGGTGTATTACTGTACCACTAATTAAATAGTATACTTGTTCTTTACATTTTTTGATTGTATGATGTGGTTTGTTTGGGGTTTTTTTGTATGTCTTTGGTTTAGCTTGTCATACACAGAGCAAAAAGATGAAACTCCAATTCAGGTTTTAAGTAGGATAAATCACCCTCTGTTGGCTGTAGAGGGAATATCTATAAAGGTGTTAGGTTAATGTTGGCACGTCAGTTAGGTACTGTAAACCTGGCCCAAGTTTTTGTCTCTCTGTCCTCCATACAAGTCAAAGAGCAAAGAACAGAAGTGTATCATCTGGATATGAAAATTTTCAACAAAAATTATTTCTCTCACACATCACTCAACTTTACAATGTACTAAAATAAACAATAAGCTTTTCCTTCTGTTTCTCTCATTTTGGGTAACTGCCTAGACTGATACACGTGTGTTTCTGGGTTATTATTTTTTCATAACGTAGCTGCTAGATCATGTTACCAATACTAGCCTTTCTTAGGAATCTTTAACTTGTGGGATATGTTACCTATCTCTTTAGCTTTACAGAAGTTTACTCCTAATTATATGAGCACAGTACAGGCAGGAGACCTGTCATGCTAGAATCCACAGCCATTTTTGGTTCAATTTAGAGAATCCTTTCTTTCCTCAAACTCTGTGTCTAACAGGCATTTATTATTCAAACTGGGGCCTTTCAAAATATTTGGGAACTTACTCAGACCTCACCAGTTCTACAGTCAGCCTGATGTAAGCTGATAAGTGAGAGGATCCACAAGGTATTTTCATTACGTTTCGTTTTCAGACATGAAAATGTGTGTGTCGTCTACATCAGAAGAATCAAGACGTGTAATACATTTCCAAATGTATTTCCATGTCTTCAACAGACATCGGTGACAATATCAAAACATGTTTTGTAGAGCTAATAGATGAAAAATATGGGTGGTTTCTTTCCAGTTATCCCATCAAGTCAAATGAAAACTGTTGCGTAGCTAGATAGGTCAGGTTACTATGGAGAGGCATGTCACATTTTGCTCTACCATGTGTACACACAGGTTATGTTTAAAAGAAAATAACATCTTTCTTTTAAAAGCTCCAGTGAATTGTAATTAGCTGAAAAGGATTTCTTCATAAATGCAGTGATTCCTAAATTTGGTATTTACTGTTTCAAATTTTAATGAGATGGGCAAGTGCATGAGCTTTATTAGAAATTGTGAGACATGTTGCAAAGTAACCTGAAGAAAACAGAATTGTTTCACTACTTAACACTACTCAATACATATTACTCATAGTAGTCATAGTTGCAATAAATTTTGGTAACAACCTTGGCTTATACTTTGTATAAGGTTGTGTAAAATCCTAATCTGATATTATATGACATCAGGAGAATGATTCCTATTGCTTACAGGTTGGGAAGTATCAAGCATGTTACGTTTCATATCATATGTGAATGGATGTGGTTTCCTTAAAAAGTTTTTCTACCTATCTTAATGCTTTAGAAAATAACTCTTCCATGCTGTGTGTAAAGATATGCTATTTGTGAGGTAAGTATACTCTTGGTTGGTAGCTATTTTCAGACATCCATGTGCCATACATAAGTATGCTTTTGCATATTTTAAGGTGACATTAAAAATAGAGAACAGTATTCTGCTTCAGCTTTCCAAGGTTCACTGTAGCAGCTTTACCACAAAAAGGCCCATACAACTGGCTTTGAGATGTACTTGAGTCAGTGCATGAGTTGTTGGGTCACAGTTTTGGATGGAGTTCTGTATGAATCTGAATCTTAAACATCCATGAAAATTGTCAGTGGCTCAGGAATTGGTAGCATTGTATCTAATATTATTATATAGGTCTATTAAAAATGAAGTGGGATATTCAGATATTTTATAGTAAGCAAACTCTATTACATTTGATAGGGATTTCTCCTGAGTAATTCTAATTAGTCACTTGCAATGATCCTAGAACCCTTTTGGTTTTTTTTTTGTTTGTTTGTTTTGTTTGTTTGTTTTTTCTTTCATTAAGTATAATAAAGTTTGATATCTCAGTTTAAAGAAACAGAGGAGAGGAAAAAACACAATTGATTGATGATACTCTTTTTTACAACAAAAGGGAAAATAATAGTAACGGGAAAGTAGAATTCATTTTAAATTGTGATGAGTTTATTATCTCAGAGCAAATTATTGGTTATGTTAGAATGCTTTGGTATTGTATGAGATCTGGTAACATTTTTGCTTGTAGGGAAATTCATACATGCATGCATCCATAAGAATGTGCATTTCCGTTTTTTTCCAACAAGCACAGATTTTACATGTGGTAAAATTTTACTGGGTGCTGGGTCTGGCTGGAATGGAGTTAACTTCTTCCAAGCAGCCCCTATGATGCTGTGCTTTGAATCTGTGAGTAAACACACATCAACGTTGTAGCTATCACTGACAGTGATTGCACAGCATCCAAACCAGTTTCTCACTCTGCCCCCACCACAGTCTAGGATCGTGGGGAGCTTGATGTTGGGGAGGGTAATACAGCTAGGACAGCTGACCTGAACTGACCAAGGAACAATATGAATGCTCCACAATGAAAACTGTAGTTCTCTGAAAAGATTTTGTGCATGTGGGACTGAATCACCTGTAAACTATTAAATAGATTTTATTAGTAAATTTTTGTGCCTACCATAGTCATCATGTCTGATATACAGACCAAATAATCTCAGGTTTTAAAGGAATGCAGAAAATCTAAAAGTTCATGAAGAAAAACTCAGCATGCATATTATCTAGATTTATAGTGAAACTAGAAATTTGATATTGAGTTTATTGCAAACATATATGTAGTATAGTGCTATACAGCATTAAGTCAGATAGTTTCTAATTTGTTTTAGCCTTGAAACTTGATTTTGATAAAATCAAGGTAGCCCAGCAAAGCATCTAAAAGCAAGATTTATCTCCCAAAGTTGGTAAAGAAGAAATACAACTTGTAAACAGGAGCAGATATCTAAATTTCAACCTTACTGATGTTAGAACAAAACATGTTTGTGTGTATATGTGTGTTTTAATTGTGCAATAGGTACTGGATTACAGAGTTCTGGATTATGTTCAAATGGACTCTAAACTATCACACCCATGGAGAATTTCAGAGCTGGTTAGAGCTAATGGTGAGGAGGTACACTGTCGTCTAATTGACACATCTCAAATGTGAGTGCCAAAGTCTGGATAACTCAGAAAACAAACTTTATCTCTGAATTGTCTTATTCAAATGGTAATGTCTCTCATAAGTCATAGGTATTATCCTTAGAAAAGTTTATACTCATTACAGATGAAATAATATTATATAGTGGAAACAGAATGCATTCCAGGAATAGCTTAGGTTGAATGTAGCTGCAGCATAGACTTTGTGCATGATTCTCTATGCTACCGAAGTTTTAGTCTATCCAGGGAACTTAGAAAAATTTGTAGAGGCCTAACAATTTTGAAAGATCACTTGAAGCCAATGAGGAGCAAACAATTTGATTTGGGTAACAGATGAGGTAAAAAAGGTGTTTATATTTTAGCACCCAATGTAAATGAGGATATAGATTATTACACTGAGTGACTTTTGGATACTGTTTTATATGATTTTAGTTATAAAATACTGTCCTATCAAGAATAAATCCTATAACTATACATCATATAGTTCTTTCTGGGAAGAAAACTTTCCCTGTTATATGAGAGTAAGATAAGATCTGTGGAACTGTATAACAGTGTGCATTCATACTTTGGGTGGAATGCACAGGCTAAAGCAGAGCAGAATTTGGCATACATTTTATATCTGATTATGAAAGAGGATATTTAGTTTTTCAAATCCAAATAATTTCATTACTCCATGGGTGAATTTCATTACTCCAGTTTATACTCAGAGGCTGGTCGAGGAAAATCTGTAAGAATTATTAAATGGAGGAATGCTGGATGTGTTCACTGAAGATAAAGTTACAGAAAGCTATTCTGGAAATGCAATGCAGAATCTCATGCTGTTTAGTAATAAAATTGTATTGTACTTAATGTGCTACATCAATACAATAAAGATTAACAATAATATTTTTTCATATGATCTCTACTGCAGGAAAGGAGCTTGCTGTTTATAAATTCGAATAATTCACTTCTTATTGCAGTAAGGCATGAAAGCAATGTTACCTTTGTATTGGGGAAACAGGAAAATTTTACTCTGCAGAAAATAACTCATGATAAATTCTGTTTAAAGCAATTCTAGGGATTGGTCTAGAAAGCTGACACAGCGTGTAAAGGCCAACACCAGTAAGAAACGGAAAGTCTCGCTTCTCTTTGATCACCTTGAGCCAGAGGAGCTGTCAGACCACATTACCTATCTTGAATTTAAGTCTTCAGAAGAATAACAGTAAGTGATTCATTTTTATCTATTTATGTATCTATCTACTTATTGTAAGCAAGATGGGAAGGACATAGAAAATATGGTAGAGAGGGTAGTATTGTAAGATTAACTGCCGCACAAGCTGTTGACAAGCTGAGTCTGTGTCCAGACTCTTTTTGTTTTACTAGTGTTGAAGATGGACAGTGGAACTTAATTCTGAGTATGTACCCTTTGCTGCAGCCATTAAGAGAGGAAGAGTGAACCTGAACTGTGGAACAGGGCAAGGTCAGTTGGAAGGAAAGAGGAGTAAACCCTTCTTCCAAATCCAGGATCTTCTTCCAGAGTGTCTCTTTTTGTTAGAACAAGTGATGTCATTTGGCATAGGAACAAGTAGCCTCCTTTGACTCAAATCAGTAATCAGGCTGAAATGGGATGAAGGAAATCTGGAATATTCTCCTAGAATGGTAACTCTCTGTGGCTATAGGGAACAGTGCAACATTCCTGTGTAGTGACTAATGGACTGTATAGAAGCTGTCCCCTGCACTCTGCTTGCCTTTTTTGATTGTGTGTGACCAAGACTAGAGATAAGAAAGGACTTTAGAAAATGCCATTTTTTAATGTAAGGGGGGTTAAAATATTTATTAGACAAGCTTTCAAGTACACAAACAATTTTTAAGGATTTGTCTCATTATGTTTTTTTTCATTTGATTTGTTTTCTCAGCTAGTTTGTAGCTGATAACGTTTTTTTTGTAACACTACAATTGAAGATGAACCCTTGCAAGGAAAGGGTCTCTCAATAGATGGTGGAAGATTTCACAGTCATGTGTTAGTGTACTTTATTTTGAGCTGACAGTACATGACTCTATGTTTGTGTTAAAATTCAAAAAGCTGTAGAACCAGTGTCGTGCACAGATTGCTGCCTGTAGGCAGTAATCAATATGCAAAGCTTCTATAACTGTTAACATTTTTCAAGCTCTGTGCAGGTATAAGGTACTTAATGATTACACATATGGTTTTAGCAGACTGTCAGAGTTCATTGTGGTTCAAAAGTTCATACATACATACATTTTAATGCAGGTTTTCTGCATATGTTTTGTATAAATTGAGTTGACCAAGTCTTCAGATCAGAAAATAATGTGTAATTAATAATAGCTGTATTAATTACATTTTTACAGAAGGTGTTCATGATATGGTGAGCCACAGAATCCTTTTTATTCTTCTCACATGGCACCATTACTGGGAGAAAAGCTGCAAATGACCTGCTGTGTCATTAGTCACAAGAAATAAGTATTTCAAGGTTTGTTCATTTCAAAGTCAGAAAGGAATTACTTGATCCCCTGAACGTACCCAGCACCAACAGTAAAATCATGCATGAGACACCATGTATCTTGCAGCAAATTAAAATGAAGGGAGTGGTGTTCATGACTGCAGGCATGCTGGTTCTGGAACCATTTTAATTTATAGTCATAAAATACAGGCACACTACATTCTCATAAGAATCTGGATCCTGCATTCCTGTTGAGGCTTTTAAGTTAGTCATTGCAATAACCAGACATACATTATTTAAGTACCTGAACTTCTTTACCATATCTGCCACTAACGATCTTGTTCCAACTGACCTTATTAATACATTTGTGCACCAAAATTATTTCAAAACTTTCAAGGTAGCAGGGTAGATGTAAATTTCTTCAGCATTGAAAAGAAAATTTTTCTGAAGGATACAGCTGCTGAGAACAAAATATAAAACTGAGTCATAATTCTACTGAAACAGCTATGAAGACTATAATTATGGACTCAGATATTGAAAAATTATCTATCTCTTTAGAGTAGGTGCTAAATTTCAAGATCCAGCCAACATGGCTGGGGTTCAAATTCAAACAGTAATTGTTGTAATGTAAGTACCATGTAATCTCAGAGACAGCTCTACTTATTAATGTCAATTTTTTCTTCATTTTAATTTATAAGAGGACATAATAAGCTGTCATATATGCTTTTAAAGTGTTAATAGTTCTTATTAACAGATAGAAAAAAAATATGAAGTTATGAGAAAGTGAGAGAGAGAGAGTAAGAAACTAACCCACCGCCTGATGTTTCCTTAAGGATCAATGCCATTCAGCATATTCCTGTGGCCTTAAGAAAGGAATTATATGTCTATTACAGCTATGAAGGTTTTTGGTAAGATGTTAGTATAGAGGTGATAGTAAAGAATGAATGTATAAATCCTATGTCATGCTTTCTGATTATTCAAATTCTTGTGTATTTTTGTTAATGGATAACCAAGAGAATGGATAAATATTGCATCAACAAAAGCAAATGATGATTCTCTTTGATCTTAAAGGGAAGAATGGCTTAAAAAAAAATGTATGTGTAAACATACAGGTATCTACTGAATAATTTTAGATTGCCTTAGTTAATAAGGGAATCTCACAAGCTGTATTAAAAATACCAAAACGTCTGTAACCCTCATTCTATGGTCTTATCTCAGTTTCATATTAATCTCATTGAAATTGCTTTTGTATTAGTGTAGCTTAATTTAGAAGTGTGCCTTAGCTACATAAAACTGAACACTGAACTCCCTTAAACTAATACTGATTTACTAGATTACACTTTAAATTCAGTTTAACCTTCCCTATAGAAGCCTAGACTCAATGAATCTATGAAGCCACTGAAGCTGGAAGGAAAGCCCCAATTCTACTCATCCCAGGGTCTGTAAGAGCCAAGGCTCCTGAGATATGGCAAAAAGATGCTTTCAGCTAATTCAATTAGTTGACGCCTCTGCTTTGAACAGAAAAAAAAAACTTCTACAAAGGAAGATTTCAGTCTTATGGATATTTAAGGTATAAATATATCTTTTATATTTCATTTGAAAGCAGTCTTCCTGCACACAGATCACAAGGTACATGAACTGTATATGAATTTTCATTTGTGCTTCTTTTGTTAAGTTCTCAGATTATCAGAACTACATTGTGAATAGTTGTGTGAAAGAGAATCCAACAATGGAAAGATCAATTTCTCTTTGCAATGGTATCTCCAGTGGGTGCAGCTAATGGTTCTCAGCAGACCAACACCACAGCTTCGGGCTGAAGTGTTTATCAAGTTCATTCATGTTGCACAGGTTGGTTAAAATCTGACATGTTTGGTGTTTATTTGTCTTTCTCTGATACCTTTATATTTAGATACTTTGATAGCCCATTTTTTTGCTCTTCCCATGCTACTGCTGTGGAGGACAACTGGGAGTGTTGGCACTGGCCTCCTGGTTCATACACCACCGCGTGCGTATTTGTGTACGCTGTGCTGTCATATCAAGTATTCAGATATTACAGTGTCAGGCCACCAGGACTTTCTCTTATTCATTGTGAGAAAACAGAAAACTAGAAAAAACTGAAAAAACTAGACTTGCTTTAGAACTAGCAGGTGAGATTCAAAGCTGTTGAATGGAAAGCTGTACCTTTCCAATGCATGAATCACTCCCATGCCTTGGCCGTAATTAAAACATTCACCAGAAACGCCTTTCCGGATAAAAACAGAGCTATGGTCCTATTGATATTCTTCGCATACTAATTCAGCTGCAGTCATAACAAAGATAATACAAATGTTTCCTGGTTGTGGTGGACTCTGGGAAGACTTACTGTATCTGCACATTTAAGTATCTGATTTAATAACAGTAGGATGAGTCCCATGTTACACCCAGTAAAATCACAATTCATTACCAAATACATGAAGTCAAATGGCACAAAACTTGTAAGACTTCAGAGTAAGACAACAGAGGAAATGTAAAATTGTGTGTATGTTGAATGACTTGAAACTTTAAATAATAAATACTGATTTTTTGTATGTCATACAGAAGCTCCACCAGCTGCAGAATTTCAATACATTATGGCAGTGATAGGAGGTCTCTGTCACAGTTCCATTTCCAGGCTTAAGGAAACAAGCTCATGTGTTCCTCATGATGTAATTAAGGTTGGTATTGCTTCTCTAAGCTTTACAAATAAGATAACCTTTAACTTTTTTGTCATTGTACACACAAAAAGCAGCCTTGCTTCATTAGATAAGATGAAAAGACGGAACAAAAATTCCTTGGGTTTCATCTCTACATCACCAGTTACTCCTACACTTCTTTCAACCCCAACTTTCTTCAAGACTTGTATAGATTCTCTAAGGTTTCTCTTTTAATCCTTTGATGTGACAAGCTGCATTTTCATGTATATGCAGTAGTATCGAATAGCATTTAAACATGAAAACAGAAAATTGGATCCTAGAACATCTGAGAAAATGTAATTCATAGCAACATTGACCATCCTGAGTCTGTGAGAGCTCTTCACTTTGAGTTTAAAACTGAAAGGACTGGTTTTGTTCATCACATCTTTCCCAGTGAGGGATTTTATCTAGTTCAGATTTGAACAAATTTAGCCCTAATACACACATTATAATACAGTGGGAATGTTAGGAATCTTTTAATTTCCAGGTAAATTCTTGTGAAATACAGATGAAAGCTACTAAAATGTGAATGAAAGCATATTTTTTAGCAATAAAATGGCTTCTTAAGAGAATAAGTTACTTTATTATTTTATTTTGTCTGGGGCCTGAAGATTTTGTGTAGGTATCTAATGAGCATGTTTTGATCGCTGTATGATCAGCTTGAATAACAGTGCATACCTGGAGTATAGACCTCCCACTGGTGATGGTTGCAGCACTCAGAATCTATAAAATCAGTTAGTAAGGTTATTTATAACATGTTGTTTTTCACATTTTGTCATTGTACGGATACATTTGTGTACATCATTTGAGTACTTTTGTATCAAGAAATCATATACAAACACTAACAGAAAGCAGATAAAAACAGGCTGGTAATTAGTGACTTGAGAAACACATTAAGGTTTAACTATAAGACAAAGTTTGTAAAGGTTACAATCAAGAGATTTGACAGGAGCTTCCCAAAGAAAACATTGATCCATTGATTTTATAATGTTAAGAGTTCAATTTTGTATTTCTGTAGTATTAACAAGGGAAATATTTATACTGCTAGACTGAAAATTAATTTAGCCTTCGCAACAAACCCAATATATTGTTTCTAATTCATGGAAGAATTTCTCTTAAAAGCACAGATGCGCCACCTTGAACCGTAGTACAAGTTCTGATCACACTGCGATGGGATCATAGCACAGCATAGGCTTCTCTGTCAGGACTTTTCCAGCAATGCCAGCTGGTGACCTGAAAGCCAGAGAAGTGCATTCCACATTTTAAGGTGAAGATAGATGCTTTATGAAGTCAGAGAGCTTGTGGCTTATGCATTAATTGCGTACAGATCCCCTTGATTGAGAGGGTTTTCTTCAATTTGACTAAATGGGGATTGTAGGGAGACCAGCATTATAGATTAGGCTGTAGAATAACTATCTATAATTATATATTAGTACCTAGATTAGAGGTATAGGAATCTAGGAATATCCCAGATTCGTTAAAATTTTAAAATCTGTTTGAAGAGTCATTGCGAGTAAACTCCACAATAACATGAGAAGTTCTTTGTGCTGTATGACAAAAAAAGAAACAGTAACCAGTGTTGATGTTTTGTTTTCTTTTTAGGTGTTAATGAAATGACAGAACGCTTTCAATCCTACAGAAATTATTGATAGTTACCGACGGGCCTATAACGAGTGCAGTAACTTTACGATCCCAATCCTTGGGGTCCCCCTGAAAGACTTGATAGCACTTTAGAGGGCATGCCGGACTACTTGGAGGACAAAAAAAATTAACATATACAAACTATACTCCTTGTATAACCACATAAATGAGCTGATACAACTCCAGGAAATGCCACTTCCCCTGTGAGGGCTAATATGGACCTTGTTCATTTGCTTACAGTAAGTCTGTTACATAAGATAATACCTCCATTTAAAAATTTCATATACCTCTCAAACAACTAAGTAGAGAATTCCATTAATTAATTAATTACGAATATGTAATATTGTAAGATTTTTTTTCCTTGAAGAGAAATGTACAGTAATAGAAGAGAAAAAGCTCCTTATACTGATTTATCTGTCAGCAAGAGCAGAGGTGCCAGTATGCTTCCAGTTATTTCTATGAGGGAAGGAATTGTTTATTTCTGCTTCACTACAGTAGTGTGCACTCTCTGTACTTTCAATAAAGAAGTGCTCTGAATCCTCTGCTGATTGAGCCTAAACAGGGAGAAAGACAGAAAGCTTCCTTAGTTGCACCCTGGAGACAGAAGATTGCATACAAATATTCCTTGTCTTGAAAATACAAACTTTCACACAATTATGTGAAAGTTCAGTCCCTCAAGATACCACATCTCTAGCCAGGTTTCTTCTGGTACTTAAAAAACTGTCTGACATAAACATTAGTCAAATATAGTTGTTGTATTACTCTTCCAGTCATATTACAGTCAGTGCTGTGCTACTAAAAAAACTGATACTACCTAGGACGTCTGTTACAACAGTAGTTTTAACTTCTCCTAGTAAGTTAAAATACTACCTTTTATTAAAATCGTAAATCCACCTTTTGGGTTCTCAGTTTTGTTTAGCCTTGACAAGTATCTCAGCTTGGAAAAACTAAATAGTCCACTTCCTCTTTCTGGTTATAAGCCCTCTTTCAGGAAAAAGCTAATAGATAAAAATGCTTATGTGCCTGAGGTTATTTGTTATCTCTGGGAGCACTCTTGTGTGAAATTAAGCACAGGTGCCCAGGGCCTGAAATAAGCATGTGAATTTCTTACTTCTTGCTATTGTTTTAAATGTTTTGTCTGAAATTATACTGGTTTTTTTTCTTTTAAAAAATGTTTATAAAAATGGCTATTACAAATATGTAGAACTTAGGTCACAATTTCATACAGCTATATATGACAGGACATAATTGAAAAGAAATACTTAATTTCAGTGCAGGAGCTTCTGAAGTTCTAATACTCTAGGGCAGATAATTCTTCATTTTTTTTCTGATTTTTTCAACAGTCTTCCTCCTTCTTCTGTTTCCTTTATTCATATGCTTTCCCATTAGCAGGCAAAGCAGTATGAAGAGGTATTAGTAATACCATACATAAATCATGAGAGAAGTAGCATAACATTTGGACTTTTTGTTTTTTGAGTGGCAGAAACTACTTTAAGATTTCCCAAGAATCTACAATTATTGAGTATTTTGAGTACAAAAGTAATTTTTGCAGTTATTCACAAGAAAGTTACTGCATATCTGGAACTTGAATAAGGCTATTCAGTGAATAAAATAGCTTATTTTGTTTCTTAATTTATATACATATGACTGCAGCAATTTTGACTCTTTGTAAAATGTTTACATTTCTTTGGACTTGTCACACATTGAGGCTCTAACACATTTACACCTGGCTTCTATTCAAATATTCAAAAACTGTCATGTTTACCACTCTCATCTTAGCTTGAAATTTGTTTCCAGTCTATAAAATATTTGCTAGACTATTTTCCAGGGACACATGCAAAAGCAAAGCTAAATTGATAATATTTACCCAGGTATAATGTTCTTCCCTTTACATAACTGCTGTTGACAGCTAAATGTTCTCACTAAATATATCCTAGTCCATCTTTTATCTCATCTGTATACTTAGCTCAACACAGTCACATGTGACATGTTTAAACAAGAGTTTTCTGAGAATTTGAGACAATGGACAGTTTCACTGGAATGGTGCTTTTGTACTTAGCTGCACAGTAGACCACTGAATATTATGGGAGTGACAGTTTTTTTCAGGTTATGTATTAACTGACTGCTGATTATGCCTGCAGTCACTTGCTGTGCTAATGACTGTAGCAGTGTAATGTTACAGATGTCCAGATAATGGCAATAGCAGTCTGGAATGTAGAATTGTACCCATTTCAAATCACTGTGAACACCTGTGCAGCTCAAGTGCACTCTTCTAGGTGCAACCTAAATTAAAAAAAAATGCACCAAAAAAATATGAATGCACTCCAGAAACAAGTTTATAAGTAGTACCAGCTGTTTGGGATTAAATACTGTGTTTGTTTTCAGCTGTCCTTGACCTGTACTACACAGAAGATGAAATTTATGAGCTTTCATAGGCACGAGAGCCACAGAAGTCACCGAGCTGCTGTAAGATTCTTAACAAAAGTTTTTTTATGAGTAATGTACCTTTTATCCTTGTGTTAATTTAATTTAACTGTGTTTTATTTATTTTATGCTAAATTGAAAGATTTTTAGCCTTATACACTGAGGAAGCATAAATTATTTGACTGACGATTAAGTCTAAGCTAGAATACATGGGAGAGTTGACACCATATCAAGTTTTATAATGTGAACACAAAGACAATAAAGGTACTTGTGTAGAGACATACATCAGTCTCAGTCTTGGCAGTTGATACTGTTTCTTTCAAATAAAGAATTCTTATATGATTCAAATGATGAGACCCACGAGTGTTACATGGTAGTTTTCTTCCTCTTTTATAAATGTGGAAAAGATGGTAATTTTTCAGGGCTGCCAGTGAACTGTGACAATTTAAGGAATGACTGCTGTTTGAACAGTTCAAGGAAGAGCTTCCTCTGAAACACCATGTAACTATCGAACAGTATGATGTCAGGTCCAATAGGTCACTTCTGCAGTCCTGTATCACATAGTCCACTGTCACAAATGACAGAAGTGTAATACTGAAAATCTTTCCATGTGGTACTAATATAGTTCCATTTGATTTATTTCAGCCGTTGACACCCTGCAAACCACCAGTAGTTGCAGACTGGGCCTCAGGAGTGGCCCCAAAACCTGATCCAAAAACCATCAGCAAACATGTTCAGAGGATGGTAGATGTAAGTAAGGTTGGCCCATGTACCTTACATATCAGTTGTAGTCTCAATCTCTAGGTATGAAAGATACAGGGATGGGAAAAAATAATGAATGCATTCAAAGTGGTGCTGAGCTTGTGAGCACTTCTGTCCTCACAAATAGATATTTTTGCCTAGCTGTAAAGAGCAGCAGTGGCAGTGAGGCAGGGATGGAAATTCCTTAAATGACTGAGGAGCTAGCGGGAAATGTAGTTTGTATAGTGCTGGTTTGTATAGTTCCAGAGTCACTCTTTCAAGCAGCCAGGGAGTCAATTTCTAAAGAGTTTGGTTTTGCATGCCTGCTTCATCTCTTTTCTTTCTAAGAACTTCTAATATTGTGAAGCATGCTTTGATACATGCTGTTTTGGAATATATTTCTGAATCTGACTAGGTTTCCTCCTTGCCTTAGGGCCAGAGACAAACAGTAATGCATTCCACAAGTGGAAACGGGTGTCTACCTGACAATTCTGTCATATAACTGATTTTCTCATAACATTGACTTGATAAAATAGCTAGGCAGCTACACTGATTTGGCTACAGAAATCATGACTGAGAGCACTAATTGAGACCATTAGTACAAATTGTATATGTGGGCCTGGAAAAAATGATCTTAAAGTAAAAGTAAAAAGGAACACTCCAGCCTGTGTTGACTTGATGTTTTGCTGCAAATCAAGAAATCGTAATTCTTTTTTAGTTTCAAGCAAAAAAAGAAATTAGACTGTTGCACTGTTTAATAGACACTGGGAGAAAAAGGGAGAGGAAATCCATAAATAATGTAGAGACTTTCTGAAGCGGTAATTCAGACCATCCTCATTATAAACTATTCTGCTATTACCTTGTGCAGTCTGTCTTCAAAATTATGACCATGATCAGGACGGATATATCTCCCAGGAGAATTTGAAAAGATAGCTGCCAGTTTTCCATTCTCATTTTGTGTAATGGCAAAGGACTGGTGAGTACCTGCTTATCAACTTTGTAGCATCTGTTTGGGAGGGATTTGGGGGGTTTTGTGTTTAAATTGTATTTCTAACATTAGAGTGGTTAAAAGCATCCTCTTCATGCACAAACAGAAGTGAAAACATGACTGACAAAAGCATTTTCTAATTGTGTTGTGAATGACATCTTCAAGGGCTTACAGCAGTGGTAACCAAGCTGATTTAGAAGGAAGAACAGATAATAGAAAAAGAACTTTTTTTTTTTAATATTTAATGTATACTATGAAAGATATTTGTAAGATAAAGCTGTCTCTAAAAAATAGATAATCGGCAAATGTGTATTTTGATAAAATTAGGAAAATTTTTCTTAACATATTAAGCATAAAAAATTACAATAGTGATTATTCAGATGCTTAATATGAAGTAGTTTTGACGTTGCATGACATATGCAGATATTCCATTGATCCTTACAGTTTGCATTTTAAATGTGTAGATAGCCTTCTGTATATTTTGGGAACGATTTTTCACTCATTAAACTACGGCTATTATGTGAACAAAGATATATTAATTCTCCTTATGCTTTTAACAAAATATTATCTCAAAACTTTTTTTTTTTTCAGGGAAGGTCTGATTAGCAGGGAGATTAATAACAGCTTACTTTATGAGGGCTAGCTCAATCTATTCCAAATTAGGACTTGGCTTTGCTCACAACTTCAAGAGACCACTTACTTAAGGCCTACTTTCTGTGACAACTGTGCTGGATTTGTAAGCTTACTTTTTAGGTAAATTATGTTAACATTCTTTGGAATATGCCTTTTTCTCTCATAATCATCTTGTGTATATACAGAAATGGATCTATGTAAAACATCAGTGAAACTATATAGACATCAGACTTGTGTCTGTGTAGCTGTTTAAGGTATCCTTTACACGCCTCTTGGCAGTATACTAATATCTCTTTAAACATGGGTCATACCTTGGGTCTTTGGTTGTGCACCAAACACAGTCTCAGGCAAGACTTCCAAATCCAGAGCCTTCCACCCCACGGGGCTGATAGAACTCATGTCCTTATACAGACATAACATGCCCCCTGCCTGTGGCATAGAAAGATTTAATAAAACTGACTGTCCTACCAGTCTTCTGTTCAGCTGGGATCAGACAAGGGTGCTGAGATAGAAGAATTCTCCATCTACTCCAGCTCCACAATTTCTCAAGGAGGGCTATCAGATCTGCTGATGTGTTCATTAGTGACTAGATCAAAGTATTTTGCTCGAGATTGAGGAACACACATGAAATACTCTGTTTACCTTATGCTAAAGAGGTCAATAGTTCAGATTTTGACCTTAAGATTAAAAGTGCAGGAAAACAAGATATTCTGCAAGTGCTCTGATCTTAGAAAAGAGTGGAGCTTTTAGTGTATTTTTATATTTGGAGGTATCAAACATGCAGAGAAATATATTAATTTGTTTGTTTGAATTTTAGCTATGGGGAGTCATTAAACAAGGATACAGATGCAAAGGTAAGGTACTTTATACTTTGTTAATTTTAAACTATAATTGATAGTGAATGGCAAAAACCCCTGATCATCCTGCGATCCATTGCTATGTCTATGGACTTATTTAATCTGACCTCTCAGGGAGGAGAAGACTGATTCAAGAATAATACAACAGATGGTTCAGAAGAAATGCAAAGATGAAGGAACTTGTAAATATCAGCTCTAATGCTTTGCAAGACATCACTGAATTTAGAAGGTTTGGGAACAGACCCTGAGGCACAAACATCAACACTCTCTGAAAACTCTGCAGCACATTTCCCAACATATATTTTGTAGTTTTTTTCTTCATCTGCTTTCTCTGCAACTCCTACAGTCAGAAGACTGTTGTGACTGAATATTGCCATTTTGTATTTTCATAACAAAAGGGAGTTTCAGATGTATATAGTAAAGGGATATCATTGGTCTGTTTACCAGATGTATGTTGTTACAGGTAATGTATGTAGAGAACACTAAAGGTTTCATGCTTCCCAGGGAGCCAACACAGTGTGAGAGCTATCTTAGATGCTACACCAGAGCCACTGAATTATGTAAACTTTGTTTTGTTTATAGACTGCGGAATGAACTGTCACAAGCAATGCAAAGACTTGGTTGTGATAGAGTGCAAGAGAAGACCCAAAACTTCAGTTGCAGACAGCAGCCCAACATCTGCTCTTGCATCAAGCCTCTGCCCAGTAGGAGTAAAAGAGCAATTCCATGGTAAGAAAAGATCACATTGAAAAGATCACATTAAAAAGATCAAAAGATCAAGATAATCTTTCCCTTGCTCCTTTTTTTTTTAAGCTGAGTTATACAGCATCGTTTTAGGTTTTGTTAATTAACTGCAGTGTTTTATCAACATAGAAACTAGAACCAGGTATAAGTGAGTTCGTATCAAGTAGCACCATTGCAGTTCTAGGCTGAATAAAGATGGACTCCCTTTCTGGGAGATCTCTTGTCACCCTACACAATGTATGGTACACAAATTCCACCAAAAAAAATGAGTAAATCTTCTACCAGACTCTCACGAGAACTAGATGCTATGACCAGAACAGCTGACAGGTTCCCTTAATTGTCTCACCTTGTGACAAGCAGGTCTTGTTTTTTAGCACTGTTGTAACATTGACTATCACACTGTTACAATTCTGACTCAAATTTTAATGTGGAGTTTATAAAGTCAGTTTACTTATATATTTGTGTGATAGGAAAGCCAAGATGTTGTCTTTATTTTTTCCACTTTGGTAGGTGAATCTGTAATTCCTCTCCATCCATCCACTTTTCACAGAATCAGAAATGAAAAATCTACACCTCTCTGTTCTTTTCTCCTTGTATCAAACAAGCTGTATAAACATTTCATATTGTGTATTACCATGTAGGCTCCCAAAGGAGTAAGTGTTGTCCTTGAAAAAGATCAGGCTACTCTTGTTTTAATTTTGATGTTGATGTTTCAACTCTCTCCATATTCACTTTCTTTGAATTTCTCTCCTGCTCTTTGCCTATATCTAATATTCTTCAAATCTGCTTCCTGCCACTTTAATTATAAATCTTTTCTGTTGTACTTAATATTCATACTCCTGGATTCAGTCTTAGTTTTCCTATTAGCACTTACATGAAGCTCAGTGTGGACAGTTTCTCTTGATACTATGTGCAGCTCTATGATTGCACCTGCAGCACTAAGTAATACCCAGCTCATGGGATGTCATCCTTATAGAGACTGAAATGTAGTGTGTGGCCTGGTCCATCACCACCCAGTACACCAGAATGAGGTACCTCTCAACACCATGTCATGTCAAAGCATGAGAATTCAGAACCAGATTGAAGATGTACAGATGAATTGTTCATCCATATCCATATTTAATTCTCCAGAGCCTGAAGCAGCTACTGGACTGCTTGTTCTTTCCCCTTGTGCCTGAACATACCATCTTACTCTGGTTTTTTCCCAACAATAGAAATTACTGAAACAGGTCTTTTTAAAATCCTTTAATCACATCTTTTACCCATGGCTTCTAACATTGTGGGTTTGCCCTCCCCCTGTTTTTACTTTTAATCGCAAAAGTAAAAATATTTTAGGATGATATATACAAAAGCAGGGTAAAATTAAAAACCACCATTATTTCACTTTTATAAAGTGGGTAATTTGTATCATAGAATCATAGAATCAGCCAGGTTGGAAGGGACCTCTGAGATCATCAAGTCCAACCCTTGATCCAACATCGCTGTGGTTGCTAGACCATGGCACTAAGTGCCACATCCAGTCTCAACTTAAAAACTCCAGGAACGGTGAATCCACCACCTCCCTGGGCAGCCCATTCCAATATCTGATTACTCCCTCTGTAAAAAATTTCTTCCTAATATCCAACCTAAACCTTCCCTGGCACAGCTTAAGACTGTGCCCTCTTGTCCCACTGCTGGTTGTCTGGGAGAAGAGACCAACCCCCACCTGGCTACAACCTCCTGGCAGGGAGTTGTAGAGAGTGAGGAGGTCTTCCCTGAGACTCCTCTTCTCCAGGCTAAACAACCCCAGCTCCCTCAGCCTCTTCTCATAGGACAGTGTCAAAGGCTTTGCTGAAGTCCAGGTAGACACATCCACAGCCTTCCCCTCATCCACCAGGCAGGTCACCTGATCATAAAAGGAGATCAGGTTGGTCAGACAGGACCTGCCCTTCCTAAACCCATGCTGGCTGGGTCTGATCCCTTGTCCATCCTGTAGGTGCTGTGTGATTGCACTTAGGATGATCTGCTCTATAACCTTGCCAAGCACTGAGGTCAGCCTGACAGGCCTGGAGTTTTCCGGGTCCTCTTTCCAGCCCTTTTTGTGGATGGGCGTGACATTCACCAGCTTCCAGTCATCTGGGACCTCCCCAGTGAGCCAGGACTGTTGGTAGATGATGGAGAGCAGCTTGGCAAGCTCTTCTGCCAGCTCTTCTCTTACAGCTTCACGTTGTGGTAACACTGAATGAGCATCCACATTTAATCTTCCTGCCCAATCACTGATGTAAATGGTCTGTATAAAACCTCTTACCCATCTCAAGGTTTTTCTCTGGCTGACCTTGATGGCACACCTGTTTTCTTCTTACTGATCCACATTTATCTTACCGAGACAGGGCAAAAAGTTGTTCCAAGAGACACAACATTGAGAAACTTCTAATGACACCTATTTTGGAGAGCAATGAATGTAAAAATCAATAAGGAATAAATGTTGTTTTATTTATTAAAATGTTTTATTACTATGCCTCCTGTTTCTCCTTTCCTGGGATAAGACCTTGCCTCAGTTTACTGTATATATTCTAAAGGACAAGAAGAAGGATCATTCACCTTTCCTAACGGGGAAGTAGTGGAACACAGTGAAGACAGCAAGGACCGAACCATTATGCTCATGGGTTCCTCGGCTCAGAAAATCTCAGTGAGACTGAAACCAGCTGTGGTTCATAAAGGTACACAGACTGATCCTGTACTGCTGGCTGGTGATGTATCTCGTAAGCGGAGAGAGAAGAAAGAACATAGGATGCCAGAAAATCCATATCTCCAGACAAGTCCACTATCCACGTTTCCAAGCCCACTTCTAGGCCGCAAAAAGGCATTTGTTAAATGGGAAAACAAGGACTCCAGCCAGAAAATGAAGGAGGAGCATCACAGCTGTAAACCCTCATACCAGGAACTTGAGCAGGTACATACATAATGAAACAAATTCTACTTTACACAACAGTACCATCAAATGATTGGAGGGTATAGGGGAGGGGCTGGGTGGGAAGGTGTCACCTTATTCCAGTGTAATTGATTGCCAATTTAATTGAAATTAAACAACCCATGAATAGCACTGTAAATTCTCAGCCTCTGTAAACTCCAGCAATACTTTACTTCAATTATAAATTTTAGCACTAATACAGGGTTTAAGGAATAAATTTTTAAGCCCTTGTTATGATCATGCTGATCCCTGTCAGTTTTGGAATGTTAACATAATCCAATCACTGAGGACAGGATATTACTCCATAAAATGAGGAACATAGTTCTGAATTTCTTCCTGATTTTGCTGGCCTCTGCTCCCCTACATGACTGAATATATGGGGCTGGGAGGGCAGGCAACTCTGCTTTTGTTCAACTGACAAGAGTAAGTCACCGTGACATTTTGCTATGTGAACAGACGTGATGCTTCTTGCTAGATTTCACCTTCATCAGCCCAGCTGTGTCTCATCTTACTCTACAAGAGATCTAACAAAGTAGCTTTTCATAAGACTGTGTCACCTCAAATTTGGTCCAAATTCAGGTTTGTAGAAACAACACCTGCCAGACAGATTAAGGAGACTATCACAATATCAACAATGCAACTGATGGATGGATCCAGCTATAATTACGAGGAACAGTCAGACTTATTTTCATACTTTACTCATTACTTACCACTATTCTGTGAACAACCAACAGGGAAATAGTCCAGCAACAGGACTACACCCTGATCTTTGAATGATCAGTATAACTTTCAAAATATCCTTTGCTGTTGTTAAAGTGAATTCATCTTCTATGAAAGATGAATGGTTTATTAAGACAAAGGTTAGGTCAAGAATCTTCCAACACAGACCACTTCCCTTTCACTCAACAGTATATTCAATATAACAAAGATGTGAAGCATGGACACAGTTATAAAAACTCATTCTTTAAAATGTCCCACTCATACGAGTCCCACAGTTTACACTTGACCTTGCTCCCTCAGCAGATCCTGACCTCAGTTACTAAACAGCAGCTGAGGTTATAAATTAACGGCTTAGACTGTGGTACATCAATTTCTGCATTAGTAGAGTGGTAAAGTGTGATCTGTGTTGTTGTTTCCCCTAGACTACTGCTGTTATGACAGGAGCAGGGGAGGGTGGATAAATGCAGGCTGTGGACATAGATACCTGCTGCTGGGAAGTTGTAACAGGATACACAGAAGACAGACCAGTGACTGTGGAAATGTTCAAATGAGTTTCTGGTTCTGTTCCCCTGATAAGAAGCTATACCAACTTCTGTTTACGGCAGTCAGCCTAAATATACAATCAGACATCCTGAAACAAATGCAAAATGAAATACAATTCTCTGTTTTTTTGTTTGTTTAGGAAAGAAATATTCTAAAGGCAGACAATGAAGGTTTAAAGATCCAACTGGAACAGGCACATAAAAAAATTGAATCGCTCACAATCCAGAGAAGAAACCACGTAGTTGACAGTCTACAACACAGAGACTGCTCCTAGCAGATGAAAATCTTCTGCAGAAGAATGTAAGACTGAAGAAGGGGCTATGATAAAGCTGCTTTACCAAGTGAACTGGAGAGAGAGTCTGAAGGATGTTAAGCAGAAATGTTCTCTTCACTCAACACATTTCCCTATTAAACATACATTCCTAAACACAAAAATCCAATCCTTTGACTTTTTAAGGTAATTTAGCATTATTTGTGCAATGAAATAGTACCTTCTGGGTTGCTTTTAAAAGGAGTGCGAGTGTTGCTGAAGCCCTGTTCCTGTTGAAGACCACAGTGGATTCCCCAGTGACTTGGCTGCCAGCAGCACACCTTAAGTCTACAAGTGTTCTGAAAAGTAGCTGTTCATAAGACTGTGTCACCTCAAATTCAGCCCAAAATCAGTTTTGTAGAAAATAAATGTTCAATAAAGCTGAGGAAGTAAAGCTGTATAAATACACATTAAGAGAAACAGCTCCTTCTCACTGGGGCTGAAACCAATTAAAATCATGAACTGTCCACCTTTATTTCCAAAGCTAACAAGAACATTAAAATAAGTAGTTAAGCTAATGATATTTGACTGAGTCTTAAACTTTAGATAAACTGACAATTTTTTTAAACCTCTTTCAGAGCTTTAGAAGCTCTGCGGCTCAACACTTACCTTTAGTAAGGTAAAATAATTGAGACTAGAGACTCGACATTGACTACTGCTTCCATTTTTGCATTCGGGCCATGACTTGGAACACTTATCCTCCTTATTTGGCTAAGGGATAAGTTCTTGTCCCCATACAGTTGATATGAGACAAGGTTGATTATTTTTCTCTCACGTCGAAGTGGATGCCAAGGTTGAGTAGAACCTTTAGAGCCATAATACGAGTGAAACTGTAGAGTAATCCCAGTGCAACAGCTACTGTATTCCAGACCTCCTAATAAGGTTTCTCCATTTTCTCTCTTCTAGATTTGACATTGCACTTTACATAGAGTCAAGATGAAAGTGTGCTCTTATGTCTGTAAATTTGTATAGTAAAAGGTATGAGGGAAGTAATTTTAAAGATGCAAAGTGTACATATTGTTAAGAAACAACAAAAGTGTCTTTCAAGTTACTGATAAATCTACTTGTCAGAACAGCCAAATTTAAAATTGCATTTGCATTTCAAGAGAATCTGTACACTTACAGTTGTATAAAACTTGCTTGCATTTATCAGAGATTTGTCATCAAACGTATAAGCATCAGAAACAAAGTCCACTTAATGCTCCTCAAAACTCTTAAGTTACCAAGTCCTTCATAGATTAAAATTTAGTCAGCCTATAACAACAGCATGTGTGCTTTGTGTTCAAATGTATAATATGTATAAATATACATTCCATTCACAATTTAGTCACAATTAAGTATATGAATGCTGTATTTATAAAGAAAGTTAATTTGAAACTACCTGTCAGTTTAGTGATTCTTGATCTGAAGAGATTGGATTGTGCTTGCAACTCCATGTATAAGTAAAAACAACTGGATGGAAAGAGTAGTAGTAGTAGATTTTCTGTTACATTACTGTAAATAACCTGAAATGCATAGGAAAAAAACCCAGAAGCTCTGAAGATTGTGCAGCTTTTTTCTTCCTATACACTAAACCTGAACTATTACAGTAACATGGACTGCACTTTGATCAGTAAAGCAATCAGAATGGCTTTCAGGTCATGCCTGCAAACTGGTTTGCCCTTTTCTGTAAGCTTCTTGATTTTCTCCTCTAATCAGGGAACTACAGCCAAGGGTATTTCTCATAGGCATTTAGCAAAATAAAAGTCTCTTTCTGCAATAATTGAGTAAAAGTTGAATATATTTTCACATATTTCAAAATACTCAAAAGAGCAGAATAAGACTCATAAATCTGTGCAGCCAAGATAAATGTTTACTTGTGGTCTAAACTCTAGATCTAATTGAATTCTTTGTGTATGCATATACTTGTCTATGACTGAGGGTGGAGATCATGAACAAAACCTCTTGTTTAAAAGAAAATTCTCTAACTCAGCAGCTGGACCAAAGTGCTATTGTGTAACTAGGTGAGTATTTAATACTCAAAATTGAGTTCTGACCATAGACTTAAGTGCTAACAATGTTTTTCTGTTGTCTTCTTGTTCAGTCTGAATAACTTAAAATTGAGATCTGTCTGCAGGAATGTCTAGAAAACAAGGTGCTGAAAAATTCGTGCTGCAAAGAAGTCAGTTGATATCTGGAGAATTTCAGAGCTCTCTAAGTACCTCCAGGCTCTCTGTTTGCCCAAAGCCATTTACAGCTTTTTGTCCCTCTCTTGTATTTTTTTTTAAATGGGTGAGTCCTTTCTTTTGAGACTTCCTTTTTCCCTGCATGAAGGACTTGATAGTGGAACCTAAGCACAGGGAAACTGTTAAAACTGACAAAGCTACCAACAAAATCACTTGCATCGGTGTTAATCTTCAAGGTGCTTTATGTAGGAAAAAAGATACAATTAAAAGTGCTGTTTAAAAGTCATGGTAGCAAACACTGATATTGAAATTTTATCTTGTCATGGCTAATTAAATGAAAAATTCACCTTTTTCCTTCTCCAGGAAGGAAGGTTCAGCTGCACATACAAGAAGACAAAGAACAAACGCCAGTCCCCCATCCCCCATTTACTTTTTAGGTGTGCATTCTGGTAATTTAAAGTAAATAGATTGAGTAATATCACAATTAACAAGGCAGGGCTACTGTTCATATTCAGGTTAAACACACCCACTTTTACATTAGCTTATATATGTTTTTGGAACTATGTGTTTGTTCAGTAGCATCTGTTATTTTGTTATAATTGATCTCTGTGACAACTAGAAAAAGTTAAAATGCTGTCTGAGAAGACTGAAAATGTACAGATTGTAAAGATTTTATATAAACTGTAAGATTTTGGTTCAATATTTATAATAGAAAAAAATTAAAATTGCATTTCATGCCTCTGACTTTGTATCTCAGAGAAATCTATACAACCAATATTCATCTTTCTTGACTGTCACCTGAGCCCCTTCTGCAGGATTAACCAAGTACCAGAGTATCTAGTCCAGATTCACCTTCTACAAGCCTTGGAACATTGCCAGAGAAAACTTAGGAAGCTAGGTATTGCAGATAATTCTTTGGTATTTTAGTGGTTGACACAGTACAGACACTGTTTTGGTACTCACTGTTTCAAGTATACAAAGCATCAGTCTTTATTATCACTCACTTTATTATCTCTCACTTTTGTTAAGAATGTTAATTTTGAACAGATTTCACAGCACGAAAGCCAAGTTTAAGCAAGGCTTCTGTTGTGTCTGCTAATGCTGCCTATTCCACAAGGCAGCACTGTAGCACTTGCTATTCTTTACCTTGTAGTAAAACATCTTATCTTAAATGTGTGGGGTAACAAACATTCGTTCACTTATCTTCAGTCATATGAGGGATGTGAGGGAAGGGGAGAAGTGCAACTCCTATATGTATGGGTAAATCTGCTCTACAGTCTTGCACATACAAAACAAGTTGAGGTTTTCTTCATAATTACAGAAACTAAAAAAAAAAGAAAACTTCAGAAGTAATTGGAGAATATTTCCTTAGTTTATGTAAAGACAAAAGTAATGATCATATAGACCACATAGATATAGATCATGTTTGTTTTTTTTTTTTTTTACTAAGATAAAATTTAACTGAGATTCCTTAGTAATCCCAGACAATGTGATAGGGATATACTTGTGACATAACCTGCCTGTTACACTTGTCCTACATAGTTATCTACAGCCTTCTCCATTTTGGTCAATATATATCTGTATTTTCATTACATAAAAGAAAGTTTCATTACTCTTGTAATCACCAGCAGAAATTCTTCCTTACAAACACAGGAGGACATACAATCGTGGATCCAAATCATACTACACAGATGATGCAACTAACTTCAAATACAGTGCTTTATTCCTCAGTGTTTACAGCTGTTAACAAAAGTGTTTCTCTCAATTCCTGAAAAAAATCCCCAACCTATTTTTCAGGTCTTGAACAAGACAATGTTCATCTAGGTATTCACTAAGTGTGACTAACACAAAAATACTCACAAACATATATATGAAAATCTTTACTCACAACGGAATTTTTGAAAATACTTTTTTCCAAGACAAACAAAACTTGAGGTTGAAATCAATTATTCTCATGGTGTTATTGCATCATTTGATAAACTAAAAGCATACATTCTGACAAAAGAGGACAGCAAAGGATACCTCTATGAAATGTGGTGGTGCTTACTTTAGTTTTCAACTCTTGATTTCAAATTTTAAAATTATTTAAGAAAAACTGAAATTTTCTTTTTGAAGAAAAAAAATCTTAATCCGATTTAAATTTCCATCTTTTACATGGTCTACACACATATAATTGAAATATGATATTGAAATAATTTAACTGTTAGAATTCAAATGCGTATGGACCTGGTTCACTCCATGATTTACTTCGTTCAGAACTGTCCTGCCTACTACAAACAAGATGAACTGATGAGTGTAAAAATACCAACGCACATGCACATCGACATTTACAACAATTCAACTAAACTGGTGCAACTTTGCGTCCTAAGACTAACGAAATCTTTAAGCATAGATAAGTAGTTTGATTTTCCTTGTGTTTTTCCCTGGTGAAGCAACATGCTTGACTGTTGATTACTTGTAACAAAAAGTAACATTGGGATAAGCAAACAGAATTTTCTCTTAAGGCTTTGGTTGTTAAAAACTACTCTCCATTCTTTTGCTGACCAATACTTCAAGGCCAGCAGTCTCACTTGGTATGTCATCAGTTTCTGAGCTATTCCAGAGTATTAAGCAAAAACCATGCTCAAATCAAGGGAACCCAGTACTATGCTCCCATGTGACCCATGAGGGTCTCCCCATAAAAACTGCAGAGGCTGCCAAGGGCTTTAGGCCACAAAGGAGCATAGAAAAAAAACCAGCAAAGGAACTATATTGCTAGCAGTTGGGTGACATTCAGCCATTATTGCAAAAGTTCACATCCAAGCTAACATGTTCAAGCCAGGAAAACTCCTGCCTCTTTTTGTCAGGCACCTGCTGTAACCCTAAAGCCTGGGTAAGGTCATATCTGTCACATTAGAAGCAGCATTCTCAGGCAAACTATGATCAGAGAGGACATAACAGGCAAAAAACTTTGAAGGTTATCTGAATTAAAATTTCAAATTAAAAAGTTGGTGATGGCTAGTTAATAAAAACTACACAGGCTTTTGAAAGAGATAATAATTTGATTTTGAACAGAGCTTTACATTCATGCATAAAGCCGGCAATGAAACAGGACATGATGCATGTGTTTATGAAGGTAAAAAAAAAAATCTTTAAAGCATACCAATGGACTCCAATAGGAAATTTGTGCAGAAAGAACTTGTAACTGTGGAACATAAACCCAAAATCAAATCCTAAAGTTCAACCTGCAGTTAAGCCTATAGCTACAAGTGCTTCAAGGCTGCCACGTTATTTAATCAACAGATATTCCCAGGCTTATCAGATGCCTTTTTGAATCTCTCTGTAGTAAACTGACCCTAAAATGTTGTCATGAGTACATACTCAGGCGTCATTCCCCTGTTCCACCTCTGTTGTCAGGAGAGGCCTCACAGCAGGGGAGGAGATCTAAAAGTCACTGGACAGCAGAAACTGTCTTCAGTGACAGCTCTAAATTTCTGTCTACATATATTTACAGCCATAATTGTGTGACAGCTAACTCCTTCTAGAGTAACACTGAATGAGGGAGAAGGCACCCATACCGTATCAAGACAGAGATTCTTTCAGGTTGGCAGAGTGAGAGAGAGAAATCACTGAGGAAGGCCGACTGCTGTATGAGATGTCTTATTAACTGGGCAGTTCGTGACTCCCAAACATAGAGAAGACAGGGGAGGAAAAAAAAAAGATGGGAGAAGAAGAAATGGTATGTTTTTTCTTAAGAAGCTCAGCTTATTCAAACTTTATGTCTCAAGGCTGATTCAGAAGGATATATACATGAATTCTTACCACACATGATGGCTGCAGGTTTTCTGCCCAATCTGGTCTTAAAATACTTTCATGAAATGCCAATAAAATGGAAAAAAGGTAAAATGAAAATACGACTTTATCAAAACTCACCACGATTCTGAGTTTACAGTACATGTTCAGACCTTCAAATAGTCTCTAATACATTATGATCATAAAAAACAATCTGATTTTATTAGTTTCTCTAAGAGTATTAATTCAGAATGTTAATTTAATGTGAAGTTCTGGAAGAATAATCCAATCTAACTGAATAATTTTGACCAAAGCCTTAAGGATTTCAACATTTGAAATTAAAATTCACTTGCATGTCCCACATGAAAACTAGATGAAGAGAAAAAGCCTGAAAGCATTCTAGTCTTTAAAAAGTGGTTTCATCTGGTTCTTAGGCCTATTTTGTTGGTTTTTTTTTACACAGTATTTTGGAGCAGGGGAGTAGATATGCAACATGCAATAACTAGAGAAGTCTGAACATTAGTATATTTTTGTTTGTTTAGAAAGGGTTTTATTCAGTTTTCTGAGGCTTATTTTAAATAAAATGACATAAAAAACACCATATAAGCAATACGAAAAACAAGGACTTTAGTGATCTCATTTTAGTATAAAAGCTCTGTTAACTAAAAGGACTCAATGAGAATATCAGTTGGTCTAATGCAATGATTCATATTCTAACCTAAGCCCAAGTCAACATACCTAATGTCTAATACCAGTAAACACCACCACTATATTTTGCCAGTTATTCTGTTAAGATTTACAGTACTTTAATATCTTCGGTATCCTCCTCTTCCACCATATGGGTCATTATAGCCTCCCCTGCCACCATAACCTCCCCTGCCACCTTGGAAGCCACCTCCACCCTGGAAGCCACCTCCACCCTGGAAGCCACCTCCACCCTGGAAGCCACCTCCACCTCTCCCACCACCTCTGAAACCTCCACCTCCACCTCCTCTACCCCCTCCACCCCCCCAGTTGCCCCTTCCACCACCACCACCACCACCACCTCCCCAGCCACCTCTTCCACCACCTTCTTGTCTTTTTTGCCACGGAGGCATTTCAGGAGGAGGTGGTTCAATCTCTGTTGGTCTGCCTCCACGATCCGGTACTCTCCCCATCAGAACCTATATGGGAAAATAGGTCATTTTGAGTTAAAAAATAGTATTAATTACTTGAAGAGACACAGGATTCTTCTGCTATGGACAGAAAACCACTTCCTGCTCTTTTAAGGAAATATGGCTCCTCAGTGAGATGCTTGACAGCAGAATCACTATTCCCTGTCCTTGGAACACCACAACAGAACTCTGAAAGTGTTCTCATTTTCCACCTATAAACAATGTAACAGCTAGCTAGCTAGCTCTTATTACTTTTGTGACATTTTTATGAAGAACACTACACACACGTGAAGTATTAGTATTGCAATAAGCAATGCACATCATTCATATATAATACATATGAATACCCAAATATATATATTAATATAGAAAAGATTCCTTATGATGTGGCTCTGCTGCCTAACTTTCAAAGTTCAAGTTCAAACCTAATCAGCTGGCAAAAAACAGATTGTCAAACTAATTTGCAACTCCCAAAGGAGTGGGTATTAGCATGAAATAAGAGAGACTGCACTGGACAAAGTTACACGAAACGTTAAGTTGAAAAACAAAGAGGTATCCGAGTAGGGGTTTTTGTTGTTGTTTTCATATTTCCTAAACTCTGTGTGATTAATGTTAACATTCTCTGGTCAGTCCCAGGCACTCAAACTAAAGTCCTCTCAAGAAAAAAACCAACTTTCTCTGAGATCCTCAAATAATTAAGAAATTTCAGTGTCTTTTGGATCAAAACATATTAAAGGGTATCTAAATGAGGCAGAAAACTTTAGAAAAATCTGTAAATACAGGATCAATAAAGCAGGTTTAGTCATCTTTTGAATGTCATTACTTGCTAGCTTCAGCTTTTATCACACACAAGAAAGGAGTACCATGTTGATTTATTACTGTAGCCAAACCAAATAATTTTATTTTGCAGCAAAATGACATTTCTACCAAAGTTTTTGTGATTTATAATACACTGATGAATTAAGAATGCTGGTTTACAAACCAAACAACACAGTCCTGGCAACAGGTAGCCCAGGAACTGATACCAGAAATACTTACATATACCCCTAAACTTGAGGTGTGCAGTTCCACTGAACTCAGGAGGTCATTTACAAACCCCCCCCCCGCACATATGAACACCCCCACCACTGTTCCTTCTCATCCACACCACTGTTTCATCCTGTTGCATGACTGACTGTGTAGCAAGATAAAAAAAGAAGTTGCTGCAAAGTTGCTGCAAACCTTCTTAACTGGAAAAAATGATATGAAAATGCTAAGCAAAGAATATAGTTCCGGAATTACTTTTGATAGGTCTGTAAACTCCCATGTCCTTTAATCACATCCCAGAAACAAAAAGTATACCTTGTTGATAGCACAGATGGTATTTTCCCGTGTTGAACCACTACTTGTTCTTATGATCTTGGATAAATCTTCTCGAGCAGCAAGCAGGTGAGCTAATGTAATAGTTGACTTTGGAGATAATGCATAGCGCTTGGGCTGATAGATACGTGCTATTTCATCTGTTTTTACCTAAATGATAAAATCAAATACAACTTACTTGCTATCCATAAAATACACCAATTTACTGTAAACCATGTGCTGGTCTCAGTAAGTTTCAATTTGAACATGAGGTATAGCTTTTGTAAATACAGGATTATTTTACAAAATACAGTACCAGTTATTACCAATTCTCGTCATATTGGTGGAGCTATTAGACAAAAAGTACTGCTGATTATGTATAATTGATGTTGAAACTTAGCATCATTATAAGAGAAACTCCTCTATCCACTGGCATAAAACAGATACTTTAATGTCTTCCAACATGTCTACAGATTAAAACTTAAAGAGTCCACACTGCTCTCTCAAGAGATTTACATAACCATATTTAAGAGATCACTTCTAAATGTGATGTTAACAGCATAGCTTCAAAGTAAGGTAAATTTGTGGAAACTTGAAAATGTATTAATGCAGCAAAATACTTGTGCAAGCCATGAAAAAGTGAGACCGAGAAAGGCAGAAAATAAGATTTTTTCAGGCATGCTTGATGTTTCATTTGTTTAGCAAAAAAGAAAAATAAATACACTTTCTGGGAACATCTAGAATAATCTTCAGAGCAAAAAAACCATTTGATCTTGGCTAGACCAGACAGCAGGTGCTGTTCCTTTACTTGACTGTTTTGCTAGGTAATTACTGCATCATTTATGGACCCATTTCAGTCTGCAAACTTACCCCTCTTGGGGACTGAACAAGTTAAAAAAAATAGAAGACTAAAAATGCCACACCATCCAAATCAGAGAAACGTATCAATACCTATTTAGAGGTGGGGAAGATGGCAAGCTAATAAATAAATTTAAAAAGACAACAATTTGCCTCTTGGCTTAAAAAAAATAAATCCAAAGTATATCAATGCCAAAACATTTTCCATCTCCAAAACTGTCTTGAAGAAGTCATGAACAAATATTCCTGTAACACGAATAGGGGAAAAAAAAAGATTAAAAATAATATGTAATTTTGAATTAATATGTAACCTTTTTATTTCTGTAACTGCACATATTTCACATCAACAGTCTTAAAAAGACAGAAAAATGAATAATCTGACTACTTTATCATCATTAAAAAGCTCTTTAAACTATTTTTCTATTGCAAAAGTGCATTCATTGTTTTTCACATTGTTTGAATGGAACAATAGCAAGTGACTTAAGTTTTAGTCTGCTTAAGTTAGTTATCAGTTAACATCACCTATATTTTAGAAGTATCCTTTACATTTGAAGATATAAAATTGTCTTGGTACAGCTGTAAGGAAGTTATGCACGTAGGAATGACTCTTAGCTTCTGTGAACTAAATGCCCCCCTCTCTTCCTTTCTTGCAGCATAAAAGCATTCACAACCCTGTCAGAAAATACATAGCGAGCCATTCCAAAAAAGCACAGCAGCATCTAGACTCAGTCTAGGCTCATCTAGACTTTAGTCTGCATGTGTCAATGACAAATTGTAACACCACGAAGACTTGTAACAATCCATACTTTCAGTAAGCTTTTCAAGTTTTAAGGTTTAAGCACCTTAAGCATTCTACCTTTGGAAGGAAAGCTGATCTTGCAGCTCATGAGCAAAAACATCTGTCTCCAGCTTCTCACATGTATATTCATCAAATTACAAACCTGGTGTATCTTATCTCTCCATTCTTTTGGAGAGAAACAAGATCTATTTCTAGATCAGAAATATCAGACTTTCATGACTATTTTTTAATATACAATTTTAGGAAATAGTACAAATGAAATGATCACAATTAAAATGATACCAGCAGGGCAAATTCAGGGAGCGCTTTGGAATTTTAGCAACCTGAAAGATTAAAGTAATTGTGTGATTGTCTCACACAAGCTGCTATTCAAATAACCTGTTCAACCAACCAGCTGTTCACTCAGTAGCACTGAATGCAAGATAGGCAGCAGTTACTGTAATTTCAGTGACTCTATGAACAGTCACTTTTTGTACCCAATCTCTTAAGGTCTTCCTTTTGCATCTGCATGAGAAATGCTGAGGTTCCCTCCTAATTTACATAATAGGAGGGGGTTAGATATAGAAAAGAAAAAAGGGAGATTCAAACTTATTAAAGTGAGAAACCCCAACAGAGGATGCTAGAATTTCTAACTGTGCAGCTATAAGCAGTCAAAGAGGATGGACTGTGCCATCTGATTAAATCCTTCCCCTTCCTCAATACCTAGGATTTGAATATTACAACCCAAGATGAGAGGCTGGAAAAAAGACAACAGTAATGAAGTGTATTTACATGGTATGCATATTCTGTAGGAAGACCAGGGAACTGTAGCCGACTCCCACCCACAGGAAGCGAAGACAACTTTAAGTTTACCTTTGCTCTATCAGACCAGCCAAAAGATTGTACAGTCACATCGAGCCTCTTCATTAACATGCGTCGTCGACATTCGTACTCACTCCGAAGAGCATCATTGATTTTTTCCAATCTTTTCTGCAGTGTTACAATAAAAAAATTTAAACACTCATATATATAAAGTTATAGAAGTCAATTCAAAGTTAACCCCATTCATCAACTAAGATGTTTATTCCTAGGTGACCACTATAAACTACATAGCATCTATATAATCCAACAGTAGTATGTATATACAAAATGTTCTGAAAGTTAATAATGGATGAATCAACACAAGGTCTGTTTTATAATGTTAATTCTGGAAGTATTTGATTATCATAGTTAATACTTAGCAATTGAATTTTAATACTTAGCAACAGAACAGTGACTGCAAAATAGGCAAAGTTAAATGAAGCTGTATGCATTAATTTTGAACATCCTGGTAAATACTGAAAATAAATGGAGAAACTTTTCTTTACCACTTGGTCAGAATTCAGAGGTTTTGTTAGCAGTGATTTCCCCACATGTTTGTTTTGAACTTTTGCGAGAATGTCCTTTATCTGAAACAAAACACATGCATCTCAGAACACAAATGATATTTAGATTTATTTCAGCCCAATTCTTCACAATCACATTTTGCTACTCGTAAGATCAAACACAGCAAATCTGTTTTAGCAGACTCACAAAAGCAGGTACACATCTTCTGACTTATGATCCACTACAAAAAGATTTCCTGAATACCTGCATAAAACGACCAGCCTCTACACAAAAATATTTTATGTCACGTCACTTCTCCTGATAATAGAACAAAGCTATACAGCAAATTTATCAAATGCATATAGAAAGCAGGACTAGTTAAATTGCTCGTTTTACATAGTACCAAATGTTCTAACTACAACAACTGGAAGCTAGCAGTTCTGTTGCAAAATGCTAGATGGGGCTACAAAATCTGTTGATGGGTGCTAGTAAGAAAGGCAGGAGAGACGATATGTATGCAGTCATTCTCTCTCAAATTTTGCTCTAATCCTATAATTGGCTGCAGCTAACATTATGTTTAAGACTTCTGCATTCACTCCAAATCAACCTTGCTTATACTTGCTTATACATTAGCTCTTGCCCTCAGCAATCCTATCTAGAATGCTCTCTCTGAATCCCAAACACCACTGCATTCTCCTCTCTCATTACAAGACACATCTACCTCCTTGAGTGAACTTCCTTTGGCACAGCTCTTCTAAAACCATTACCACGAATGCCTGCAACACTTGTACGTATCTTGCCAGCCAACTGATTTTTCAGCTGGAGTAGACTGCATGCATAATACTGTTCCTGCAAGTTTTGTACACAGTCTGATGGGGAGAAGAACTACATCTTCATTTGTTTTAGTAAACAGAATCATAGAATCAAACAGGTTGGAAAAGACCTCTGAGATCATCAAGTCCAACCGCTGATCCAACACCACCGTGGTTACTAGACCATGGCACTAAGTGCCACATCCAGTCTCATCTTAAAAACCTCCAGGGACAGTGAATCCACCACCTCCCTGGGCAGCCCATTCCAATGCCTGATTACTCTCTCTGTAAAGAATTTCTTCCTAATATCCAACCTAAACCTCCCCTGGGGCACAGCTTAAGACTGTGCCCTCTTGTCCCACTGCTGGTTGTCTGGGAGAAGAGACCAACCCCCACCTGGCTACAACCTCCTGGCAGGGAGTTGTAGAGAGTGATGAGGTCTCCCCTGAGACTCCTCTTCTCCAGGGTGAACAGCCCCAGCTCCCTCAGCCTCTCCTCATAGGGCCTGTGCTCCAGTTCCTTCACCAGCCCTGTTGCTCTTCTCTGGACCTGCTCCAGCACCTCAATATCCTTCCTGAACTGAGGGGCCCAGAACTGGACACAGTACCTGAGGCGTGGCCTCACCAGCGCTGAGTACAGGGGAAGAATCACTTCCCTGGTCCTGCTGGCCACACTGTTCCTGATCCAGGCCAGGATGCCACTGGCCTTCTTGGCCACCTGGGCACACTGCTGGCTCCTGTTCAGCTTCCTGTCAATCCAAACTCCCAGGTCCCTCTCTGTCCGGCTGCTCTCCAGCCACTCTGTGCCCAGCCTGTAGCGCTGCAGGGGGTTGTTGTGGCCAAAGTGGAGGACCCGGCACTTGGCCTTGTTGAACCTCATCTCGCTGGAATCAGACCATCTCTCCAGCTTGTCCAGGTCCCTCTGAAGAGCCCTCCTGTCTTCCAGCAGATCAACACTCCCCCTCAACTTGGTGTCATCTTGCAATTTTGCCAATGGTACATTCAATCCCCTCATCCAGATCATCAGTAAAGATATTAAATAGAACTGGGCCCAACACTGATCCCTGGGGGACACCACTGGTGACCAGCTGCCAACTGGATGCAGCTCCGTTCACCAGCACCCTCTGAGCCCAGCCCTCCAGCCAGTTCCTAACCCAGCACAGAGTGCCCCTGTCCAAGTTGCGAGCTGTCAGCTTTTTCAGGAGTATGCTATGGGAGAAAAACTATAATTACAGGGAACCAAGTAAAACAAGACCAAAACTAGTGTTAATTTTCTTTTATATGTCAAAGGAAGGATTAAGGTAGTGCATGATCTACAGTAAAACCTGTAGCTTGGGAGAGCCATTAGATACATCTGCAAGAATTATAAGACTTCATGTAGGCACACAGGCATTTACATTACATTTATCATAAAGGTATGGTTCAAAGCTCAGTTTTGAGTTCCATATACTACAGAAATATCATCTCCAGTAATTTCTAAACTAAGGTGTACATATTTTGTTATTTTACATCACCTCTGGGCAGCACTGACAAGTTAAAAACACAATATCCCAGGAAAAAATATTCTGCAGTGAGCAAATTATGGCAAAACAGTATTTTGACTCCAGCAGAAAAGATGGCTTAGTAGTATCTGAAAAGCAGCCATCTAATTATTGTAATATTCCCTGCTGTTATATTCCATTCGTTTAAAAAAACATGTTAAAATAAGAGGTAAAGTTCAGTTCCATTTACCCTACTGATCCCAATACTCCTCTTTCTCTGATAATTTTTGCTTCTCTACAACCTTTATTTTCTTTACAAAAAGCACTCCAGGGTTGTGTGTCCATCTCCTAAATGTAGCCAACTTTTTTTTGATTTTGCTGAAGCATGTACATGGTGCCTCTCATATTCCACTCCAAAATTCAAATGCAGCTAAGTGCAAACCATTTTTGAATTTATACAAATGTCTGAAGAATCAAAATCTAAGGTTAATAATCAACAATAGAACAAGATCGGTATGACAGCAAGAGATGAAGAAATCAATAATTAGTACAGAAGAAGGAATGAACAGCAGATGAATTAAAAATTCTACTGGGTAAGAAGTGTCTATCCATGTACAATTAAGGTCAGAAATATAACCTCAGAAGTTCTAATGAGCTGAAAGGAAGAGAGTCTTATCAACATGAGACTGGCTGCTGGAACAAAAACCAACACAACAAAACGAAAACAAATCCTCAATGTAATTTGCAGCTAGAATGTAAAAAAAGATCTGAAGACCAGTGATGCTGAATATTATCTAGAGATTAGAATTACTGCAAGCCACTGAGCTCCACATACAAAAGCCATACATTGTGCCATCACTAATCTATTATCACCGCATACTCCTGACTCCTATAGACTTAAAAATTAAAGGAAGTTTAGAAAGAACAATTAAGGAAGATAATAAATGAAAATCAGAAGTAAAAGAAAGAAGACCAGCTAAATAAAACAATCCTTTATTGACTGAGAAACTACCCTCAAATTTCTGCAACCTCTTCTTTTCAAGCTAAAGAGAATACCTATGTATTTACTACTGTGGTTTACTAATCAAGGAGCAGTTAAGGAAGAATCTTCTCACTGATGAACTTGTCCATGTTTGTGACACACTGTAAAGTCATACCCAGATTACTGAACCTCCACTTTACTCCTCACTCCCACCACCAGGCTCATGGGGAAATCCTATTACTATAACAGTGAAATAAGCTGAGCTGCCTTACAGCTGCAGAATACATTGTCCAGCCTTGACTGGTGACAGAGCTATGAGCACAAGGACTTTGACAAACACCTGTCTGCCAGAGGACAAGAATACAATAAATATGAGAATCTACGCTATAAACCACATTCCCAAACATGACAGTTGCCCTAGATTAAGAAGGATAAGCGTGAGTTTAAAAAAAACCACCACAATACCAAAAGCAGTGCCCAGATAAAAGAGCAGTGAAAAAATACTCAAAGAAACGCAAAACAAATTGTCACAGCCAAATCATCCTCAAGTTTTCACACATTCAGCTGTAAAAAAGCAAACCAAATAATTAAAACTAGATGGAGATGAGTATACTTGACTATTCGACATACTGTGTAATCAATGACCTTGGTAACACTAAATATTTATGAAATTGCTTTGGAAGTTCACACACTCTCTAAAAATTGAATGAAAACAAATCAGCTGTTGGATCTGTTTGAGACAAAAATACCAACTTCAAAATCTGCTATATAAAAATACACAGTTATTCTACTGTTATCAAAAAAAGCATATCTTTATGTATTGAACATGAAATTTTTCACTTGTCTGTAATTTTGTACTCCTTTAAAAGCATTTAGCTCACATTTAATTATCATGTTCAATATATTTATTAATTATCATTATCCACTGTCAAAACACAGGAGTAATTTTTGTTTAACACCTTTTGCACAGATAATCATATATACATGCACCTCCAGGGTTTCTAAGATTTTGAAAAATCCTGACCTGGGGAGAGGTATAATTTTATTAGTTTAAGTTAAACTATTAACATTTTAAGGACAGAATATTGTCCTAATTAGTCATAAGGTGTACTGCACAATTGCAGGAAGATCACCTAAAATCACAAAATAATTGTAACCATCCTCTGCCTCTCTTCCATATACCTGCAGATAACTTCAGTATTTATCTAACTTTAAATACATTTTTGTTTGACCTTTATATCTGGTGAACAGGACAACCCTTTTGTCTTGTTCCCTGAAACTACGTAAATAAACTATGTAAATATTCCCCTGTACAGGCATCATTACATCTGTAAAATTACTACACACCAACAGTTAAAAGCAATATATTAATTTAAATATTAACAAATTCTAGGAAACGCACCCAAATATTTTAAAAAGTATTCTTCGCATACTTCACTTAAATGTTATTTTAGCTTAGTTTTGATTTAGTTTCTTTGGTAATATTTTATAGTTTCTTTTCATTCTCTACTGATATGTAAAAAATAGGGAACTACTTTTCACATATCAGAAAGCAAATTAATTGGGCAAAAAAATTTTAGAAGTCTTTTGAATAGCATAACTTAAGACATTTTTCAACTAATCAGTATTCCAATGTAACTCTGTAATTAGGTGTAAAATTCACACTATCTTGACTGGAAAAAAGCCAGATGTGAGCATGAGTTAAAAAGCACAACACTGGCATAAACTTTTCTGAATCTTTAATCAATGGTCCTTTAGAATTTATGGGGCTTCCGGTACTAAATTTCAGAATGACTCCTAGAGTTGCCCTTTACAAACACACTTTAAAAGGGAACAGCACCTTAAAAAACTAAAAAATTGCTATTAGTTTTTCATTACTATACAATAAAATAAAATATATTTAGTGGTAGAAGGCTGTAATACTGTGAATTTCTCTCTCACATTTTCCTATGTATGTTGATAACCACTATCCCAGTTAATGACAGGAGATGCAGAAGATATTAGCTATGATTGTATATTCAAAGTTTGAGCTACTACAAAACTCAGTTTGAATGAAGAAAGCAATTCTCATTTTATACTAGTCTTTTAAATAAACTAAAAATTATTTAAAACAATCAATGTTCTAACGTTCCATACCAAAACACAATGTGTGATCTGTCCCTTTGGTAGATTGCTGCTGCACAGCCAAACTATGCTCAGAACTACTCCCACAGCTACTGAGAATGCTGAAGATGCTAGACAGAGACAAAGAGTAGACATTTTGAAATGCTACAGATAAAATAAATACATACACTAGATCAGTATGTAAGTTTCTATTATGAGTGATATAATACTAAAAATGAACAGTGCAACTTTACGCAGAATCTAATTAAATCAAAAGCCACAAAATATTTGCAAAAATATTTTGCAATCATTTCATGTGAATTTTTGTGAGAATATTAAAAAAGGTAACAAAGGTGCTCCAAAAAATGTTTACAAAGCCAATGAACTTTAATTGGTGGTATTACCTTTTTAATGCAGCTATACCTATAAATGTAGGTCTCTATAATGTATCAAAATAACTCTGAACCTGTCCTATATTAAAGTAATGGGTGAAGGACAAGTGAACAGATAGTAGAAATTCTACAGAATCTAAGAGGTAGGAAAAAATCCTTTGTTTATAAGGGATGAAACATGCAGAGAAAAATTTACACTATTAATTTAGAGGCACAGAAGATGAACAAACTACTTTTGCTGCATTTCTAGACTCTGAAGTGAGTACAAGTGGTATAACCACTATGGAACTGACAGACCTTAAAACTACTGGAAAACAGCCCACACAGTACTATTTAAAAAAATAAAAAAAGATAACATGCTTTAAAGATTCTGTTCACTTTAGTACTTCTGAAACCATAACAGTTTACACAAACTGTGACAGCAACACTACACACACAGTTGAAGCCTGTGGTCTTACCTGATAGGAAATCTCAGACTGCAAAAGGTGGCAGATACCAGGTGTCTAATAATTCAAATAAAATCTTCTAGAATCACTACCTGTGTATGAATGAACTGGTGCACCAGGTCTGGTCTTGCTGTCCCACAACTGCAGAACTAGAGTGCTATCCCCATAATGGGATAAAAGTAAATCTGTACCTGATGAGTGAAGCAAGGAAGGCCACTGGCCATGGCTGCAGCATACAACACAGGAATGTAAACACAGGTAACACCCACAGAGGGAGATCAGCAGTAGCAGGCCAGTTTAAATCAATTAGTTATCAGCTGTAACTCAGACATTTCAATTCTCAGAAAACAGTGCTAGAATTGTTTCTTCGTCCTTTCAAAACCACATAACAGAAAGACTAAAGATTTCCTTAGAACTAAATAGATCAAGCAAAGTTAACAGTGCAGGAATAGGCATTTTCATTGTCACCTTAATTTTTATAAATCAAAGGTTTTGTCTTGTCAGGCTAAAGACATACAGATGTAACAAAACCACGTAACAGCCCCTCTCCCCAAAATCTCTGAATGTTCAACTGCTCACTGGTTGATGAGGAGAAAGTTAAAAAGAATAATCACGTAAAATCACGTAAAAAGATTTCAGAAGCATGTAAAGGCATGTAAAAAGACTCAGAAGCAGAGGGAGTTTCATTCCCCTCTTAAGGGGGGCTGGTCACCCACTCTCCAGAGAGAGAAATAATACTAGAGAGAAAAAAAAGCAAAACTTTCAGCTGTCTGACACAAAAGATAAATGCCACCTCAAGAGCCTATTTACATCCTGCAATAAGGAAATCAGACTAAAGATCACGACAGTGAAATGAATTAGAACCTGGAGGGACACTACACAAAGAACTATCCTGTTGAATAAGGCTTAGGGTGGGTGACTTTTAATATGGCTGACTACTGGCAATTCAGGCATTTTCATCCTCTTCTGCAACTAAAGCAATGGCACTAACAAATCGATACCTGCAATTAAGAAACTGACAAACTAAAAAGAACTAATTTAAATTTTGGATATTACATTTAAATACCTGCCAGAAATAACTAGAGGTACATAAATGCACAATCAGTTATTACCCAAAATCTTCTGCTTGCTGCAGCACATTTGAATGGGTAAGAGGAAATCTGATACCTTAAACTTGCATGTCTCATTAAGGAGATGGCAACCTCAGGAAAATGCTGAAATACTTCATCTCATAACTAAAATAGTTTAACTTAAAACACTAAGCTGGCTTTCAGAATGAAAATTCCCTCACATTTGTCAGGTAGGGCTTTTACAGACAAGACTGCTGGGCCCTTAACTCTAGGATGAATGCTTACAGAGATAGTGCTTATAGTTTAGCAATAGAGAGAACACATAAAAGCCCATACCTTTTGTTCCACATTGGTTAACAAGGGAGGAATACCAGAAGATGAGGAGTTTGGCAGACCCAGTGCATCGCAAATAGCTTGCACTTCCTGAATAATTTCACTGTGCTTTTCCAAATGAGAGCCTTTGATTTTCTTGCTGTGCAGTATCTTTAACGCCTGAAGTTCTGTACTTAGAAATACTAAAGAGAAAAGGGTTATAATGGCAGATTTAAAGACATAAATAATTCTGCATCCACATTCATATATACACCTACAATATACACTTATAAGACAACCATGATAAAAGGAAGACTCTCAGTTCTCTTCTGGACAGGTCAGTATCAGTTTCCTATTCTTTACCTAAACTCCCTCTCACCTGACTTCCTACACTGAGTCCACAAATTGCATTTAACTGCCCAACTCACTTCCACCACCAGCTCCTTGGCTAGTTTTGTATTATCACACTGGTTCCTGCTGCCTCTCCTTTGTCCAGCTTAAACTTTGACTTCGCTTCTCTCAATCCTGCTTGCACTACTTTCAAATCACACAGTATTTCTGTTCAAGCTGTGCAGAAACCTCTCAGAAAAGCAGGAAGCAAGGTCTCAGTTTAGGTGAACTGGAGCTGGATCAAGAGAAGGATCAGGAGGCCTCAGTAGGTTGAACCATAGTTTGAAAACAAATTTTAGTTTCAACTAAACCAATTTTCTAACACTTTTCTATTTTCCACTTCTGCACAAGTGAGCTGATGCATGCTTAGCTGAGTTGTAATGGTCGTACACATCAATTTAAAGACACATAAAGAACTCTTCAATGTAAATCATACAGTAACGATAAGGCATGCATGTAAAATACTGTATTATAGATGGGAAGAATGGTAACTACTTACACAGGAGTTTAAGACAATCTTCTTTCCCTCTTAATCTGTCCTTGATGTCTCCAGATATAAGTGATGAATATGGACAAGCCATTTCTCTCAGAAAGCCACTCATCTCAAGCTGGAAGCTCTCTATATCTTTCATACCTACGGAAATAAATGCAAAGTTTATGTCTTTTTACAAAAACATCAAACTGCAATCTAATTTTCTTAACTTATACACTTAAACTGCAGATTTCAACAGCCCAGACAAAGATTAACCACAAACCACACTAGTAACATTTTCTTTTTTTCTTGAAAAAGTCCTAGGAGCAGACAAGCCTTACGATAGTGTATTGTACTCATGCTTTGAATGAGAAGGTGAATTCGTGTCTCTGAAGACACAAATGCAAACGAACATCCCAAGGAAGTGAACTGTTTATGTCACAAAATAGCGGTCAATGCAGTTAATTTTCTGATGAAGAAATTACAGGAGTCATGAGCCCATTATTTTCAGTTAGTTTTACTACTTTTTTGGTGAAAACATAAGTAATATGAAATCTCATCCAAGTTCCAGCACTCAACAGAAATTATCAGGTAACACTACTGAGCATCTCACATATCTCCACACAGTGCTGAATGGAACACTGCATTGGATCAACAAGATGAAAAGACCAGCCACTGCAATTTAAGCCATAAAAATATGATTACATGGGTGAATTACTTCCTATATTTATGTAGACCGAAACCCATCCAAAATAACCACCTTTTTTTTCTTTTGAAACAATCTTCACAGCACAAGACCTTAATCTAAGAGCTACATACACAGAAATATCAGCCTCAGCTTGGCTGTCTTTCAGTTATCTTGTAAACTTCAACACTGTAACTTCATTGTTAGCTGAACAATATGGGTCGAAATCCACTGAACAAATACAAAATTGCTTTACTAAATTTGCATTCATATACCATCTCCTGAAGTGATGCTTTCTTCCATATTGCAAAGTGATTTTATTTGGGAACCTAACCAAACACAAAGCTCAAAAAATTCTGGTGAAGATAATCCATTTTCTGCTGCTTTGTTCAGTGCTTCCTCCTCCAACAGGGCACCTGAGTACCTGCACAGACAGAGAAACATTAGCAATAAGAAGCAAGTTTAACATAAAATCGACATGTTTTTAAATTATTTTACTAAAAGCTAGTTAGTAACTACACTTGAAGGAATTAATCCTTGGAAGTTACTTTTGTCAAGGAGTAATTTAGACTTTTTTTTAAAGACATCAAAAAGTTATTGGTCATTTAGAAACAAAATAGTTTGTCAGAAAATAGGAGGCAGGCATTTTCACATGATACGTCAAAACAGACTTTCAACTCTCAGTACATAAGTACTTAATAGAGAACTTAAGTATTAATTCAAATGTTTAGTTAAATTTCCTTCTAACATTAGCAATTCACAGCCCTAGCAATAAGACACTGAAAATTAAACTAAATTTTACACCGTTTCTGCTCCGTAGCATCCGAAGCACATCCAAAGAAGCAGGCACCAAAGAGCGAGGCGCTGCCCGACCAGACCCCGCGGCCGCCGCTGTGTGACCGGCCCCCGGTGTGCGCCCCCGCACCCACGGAGCGGCCGCGCCCCTCTGCCCTCCCCCGTCACACCCAGGGCGAGCCCCCCGCACCCGCCGTGACGGCGCTGCCGGGCGAGGCCCGAGGCCCAGCCCCACCGGGCCCACCCGGCACCGCCGCAACGCGGGGCCCGTCCCTCCGCCGACCCCTCGCTCCCCTCCTCTCGCCTCCGCCCCCGCCCCCGCCCCCGCCTCCGGTCCGGCCTCCCGCCCGCGGCGGCGTTGCCCCGCTCCGCGCCCGGCCGGGTTTTCCCCGGCCCCCCGCAAGGGAAGCTGCCGCTGTTTCCCGGTTACCCCAGGGCCTCCAGCGCGTCCAAGATGTCGCTCTCCATCGCCGGGCCCGGCGGCAGCTCCCTCATGCCGCCGCCGCGCCGCGCGGTGCGCGCCCCAAACCGGCCCTCCGCAACCCGCGCCCGCCAGCGCGTTCCGCTGCCGCAGCGCGGGAGCCCGGGCGGGGGAGGCCCCGGGCTGCCCCCGCCCCTCTGCCGGGCCGCCCCCGCCCGCAGCTGCTGCAGAGCCGCCGAGGGCCGCCGCGCACGTGGCTGGGGAATGAACCTTTCGTGGAGGCCAGGCTGGCTCTGCCTTTCCTCCCGCACTGGGGCCCTCACCCTTCCCCCGGCGGGGCTCGTCTCCGGGCCCTGCGGCTGTGCCGCGGACGTGACCCAAACCCTGCCCGGTGCATCGGCTCACCCGACACCTACCCGCTCCATTGGGCACCAGGCCCCTGAGAAATGCAGGACCAGGGGAGACCACTGCCACCGTTTGGGCCTCCGGACATGGCTCGTGCCAGGGCAGCCAGCTCTGCAGCCCTTAGAACTGCCACAAGCCGCTATAGGACATGGTTGAAAAAAGCAGGGTTTTAGGCCTGGACCTCAGTGGTATTTCTGGGATCTCTCAAATTGTGAAATTCTGCCTCAGACGGTGCAGACCTTGTCTCCAGAACACCTGTAGCCCTGACTTTCCTCGATTCTGCTGTGCTGGTTTGGGCTGGTATAGGGTTAATTTTCTTCCCAGTGACTGGTATGGGGCTGTGTTTTGGATTCATACTGAAAACAGGGTTGATAATATAGAGATGTTTTTGTTATTGCTGAGCAGTTCTTACGAAGAGTCAAGGCCTTTTCTGCTTTTCATACTGCCCGATGTGTGAGGGGGCTGGGGATGCATGGGAAGCTGGGAGAGGGCATAGCTGACCACAGGGATATTCCATACTGTGTGGCCTCATGCTCAGTATATAAAGGTGAGGAGGAAAAGGAGGAAGGGGGGATGTTTGCAGTGATGGCATTCGTCTTTGGAAGTAACTGCTGCCTTTGGGGTGGCTGAACATGTGCCTGACTGCCCATGGGAAGCAGTGAATTAATTCCTTGCTTTGCTTTGCTTCCATGCTGACTTCTGCTTTACCTATTAAACTGTCTTTATCTCAACCCACAGTTGAGTCAAAAGTTTTCTAGCTTTTATTTCTTACTTCTTAACCGATGAGTGTTCTCAGTTTTACTTTTCAGATTCTCTCCCCAGTCCCACTGGTGGGGGAGCAAGTGAATGGCTGTGTGTTGCTTAGTTGCGGGGTGGGGTTAAACCATGACAGTCCTTTTGGTTTTTTTTACTGATGTTTTCCCATATGGACCTTCAGAAGATCCAGCAGCTGAATCTGTGATGAAGACCCATAAAGACATATAATCAGATGGAAATAATTACAACATAGATATTCTTAATGCGTGAAATCTCCACAATTTTTGAAGCAACTATTTTGAATTATTTCTCTTTAACAGAAGACATGGTTTTCTTGAGTGCTAAGCTTTAAAAAGTGGGAATCAGGACAGCCACGACATCCTCCCACACCCACAGATGGGAATCTAGAAATTAAAAACATTGTTGGTGGCAGTTAGTGGAAAGAAGAGCATCCTAAAGCCTGATACGCTTATGTTGACCATATGTGTACACCAGTGCCAGTAACTCGGTGGTCTCTTTCACAACTCTCAACTGTCATGTACCATATGACTGAGCTTTGAAACAACTTTTGTTTCAAATGGGTTAACATGATAATTTCTGTAAATGAAGGAGTATGTATCTGAGAGCAGAGATTCTAAACAAACTATTGCTCTTTTTTAAACATTAACATCCAACTAATAGAATGAGAAAACAAGATACACAGAAATAGACAGAGATAGCCAGTTCTCTTTGCTTTTGCTTTTCTTTTTTAAAGCTGTATCTCTATGCTACCCACAGTGAATCATCACTGTACAGTTGTTTTGTAGTTTTCATATCACCCAACAGTGCAGGCTAAGAAAAAGAACTGGGAACAACTGGAATTGAAAATAGCATAACATAATCTATCAAAACTAGAAAGTAAACTGGTAATTTAAGAGATGCTTTCCCTGGATCTCTCTGTACATTTTCCTACATGCCATAAAAGTATTTTGCTAATTTATGTTACAGGACAATAGATAAACTAGTTATTTCTCCCACTGTCTTTTGATAATATTGCATATCTATGATAGCCAAGGACATGCATCAGTCACTGCTTTAATTGCACAAGATTTCTTTGAAAAATCATAACTTTTCTCTATAGTAGAGACATTATGTATATGAGGAAAAACAAGTTTGAATTTCACAAATTGTATATGAACACCGACAATTGAAAGACATTTTGCTTGTGGTCATATACTTAGGTTCTTCCCACAGGGTTGCCATTCTTTCACTCCACAGCTTTCTCCATGTCCATTTCTGAGTTTCCCATCTGTGAGGGGAGAAAAAGAATCTTGATAAAGCTGGCTAAAAAACATTTTGTAACAATCCATGCCCATGGGAGTGGACTTTGCATTTGCCCCGTGCCCTCTGCAGTATACAAACATGAACATAAAACCACAAACACACAAGCAAGAACATCGAAGGAAGAGATCTCAGCATACAGCCAGTACTTTCAAACAAAAGGCGCATGGAGCTTGAGTTAGGTCATTGCCCTAGAGCTTTTCAGCTTTTGTCAGGAATTCTTTTTCTGCCCGTTAGCCATCTCCCTCAGCAGTCAGATAACTCTTGGTACTAGCATAAGGAAGGAGTAGACGTGCAAAGCCAAGGTTAGAAAATGAAGATAGCGCTGGGATCAGCAGTGACTCGAGTCAACTTGAACTGATACAAAATGGCAGCTGCAGCTGTCTGCACAGCGAGGTGAAGACAAGAATTTCGGGGACAGGTCTTTTGCCAATTCATATTAAATCTCTACAGTTACAAGCTGCCTGTAATCTTGCTAAAAACCAAAACACGTAACTCAATTTTCTATTGAGGTAGGTAAACCCCAACCACTTACCAAACTACTTGTATGAATATGACAAGTCACAAATGGTTATGCTGTTCAAAACTCCTTGAGCAGTGTTCCTTCTGCGAGGCTTGCAATGGGCACTGGGCATTCTCATACAGCCTAATGGCAAGAACGAGGTGGAAGGGTCCTGCTTACTCCTGCAGCAGACCTCTTGGTCTGTGCTGCCAACAGAGCAGGCTGTGGGTTCTACATGGTGGGTACAATCTGCCTGCTCCCAGTATGGAAAGTAAAGCTGCCCACAGACGTGCTAGCTGCACGTTTCGAAAGATTCTTTGCTTTGTTCTTCTCATATGCAGCACAGGAATGAAAAATGAATGAAAAGTGAGTTAAATTCCTTGAATTCAAACAAGGAGAAGACAGACATTGCTTTAATGCAGAAGAGGTATAAATAATTTGTAGTACTAAGAAACATCTAGCAGACAATTAATTGACCACTAGGGGGGATCATAAGAGTGGAGAAGGAATCGATTGTACGACACTTTCCTCTCACAGAAGCTCGCCTATGTGCGATGCTGTATTTTATGAGTACAGTTCAGAAATGATTGAGAAAAGACATCCCTTTGTGCATACTTAAGTTGATATAAGCAGCTTATACTGAGTTTTTAAAACAGATCAATAACAGTTTAACAATTGTTAAAATGAAGGAACTTCTTTACACAGATATTTTTTCAGCAGTTTAAATTAGTATAGGATAAATTCCGCTTCCATCATGAGCAAATGAAGTAGATGTGAATGATGTGATACTAACTTCACCGAACCTGATAAGTACAAGAATCCTTCTCATCAATTTACAGGCTACCCTACTGAAGTTGATGTCTCATCATAAACATTTGATTTAGAAATCACCCTTCTAACATCTTCCAGACCAAACCAAGCCACCTTGGTAGTGACATCAAGTTTTCAATCCAAAATTAATTCCTTCAAGAAACTATGCACAGTGATAAGTTCTGTGGAATTCAAAGCTCAATTTCTTGACAATGGACTGCTCTCAAACTAATTCCTCAGGGCACATCTCTCTGCACAGGTGGTGGGGGAGAGGTCAGAACCAGGCAATCATCAATACCGTGCACAATGACTGGAACATACAGACTTGTACTCTTTTTCCAGTATTTGACTAAGAAGATGGCGGCTTTTCATTGTCCTTGAGTTGGAACAAAATGAATAAGGCACAGTCTAGTTCTGAATGTTACAGACTTATTTGCACATAGTTGAAGTTACTGAAATTTTTGTCATTTACTTTAGAAGTAGTAGGTGTGGGGCCTAAATATTTCAGTGAGATGTTCTTGTACCTTTTAGCATCACTAAATAAATATAAGTAATTTGCTTTTGGTTTCTTCTAGTGGCATATTACAAGAGAAGTATTATGACTAGTGAAAGAACTTAGATTTCTATTGCTTAAATGGAGTCTCACATTGAATATATTAATACACAACAATACAGAGCATTTAATACAGACAATACAGGCATTGAACATAAGCAGTTTTACAAAAGCGAAAGCTGAGTGACTTGTGGAATTATCAGCACCTTTCACCTCTATCAGGGGACTCAGTTTAATTGTCTTCTCACTACCAAGATAGTAACTACACTGTGAGGACTAATTACTTCTGAAGTTTCTTGGCTTTTTTTTAAAGAGAAAGTGAGAAGATAATTAGGCCTGTAGGTGCCCAGTGAACATTTCCGTGCAGAGGAGGCTGCAGAGTACTGGTCATAATTTCATAGACGCTATTCCATTATGAATGAGTTTGAAGCCACAAACTAGTGCAACACATTAAGTGAGCAAAAAAAGACAGACCTGCAGTAAGTCTGGCCTCTGCTACAGCAAATGTTCAGCCTGGTAGGACAAAGCAATGAATATTCCAAGTTCAGATTTCTCATTCTTTTAAAAATAAACTGTGCCCGTTTTGCTCTTCAGACCATATGGCATGAATCATTTCAGTGAAGCATTCATCACATCATGATTTACAATGACATTATTTCTTAGAAGTTAAGTGGTGGGGCTTCATTGTGAGGAGCTTTATGTATTACAGCCATTCTCTGTTGTCTTTCACTTGTTTCACTGAAAGGTAACTTTATTAATCTCAGCTCAAAACTGGAGTTACTGGAGTGAAAAACCAAGCAGAAAGTGTTCCTGCTTTTAGGTTTTCTGGTTGAAAATTGATTTCCTTATAAGTGTACACAAGCTTTTTATTGTAAGCTTTTATACTCATGTATGATGTAGGCATAGGTGCTTGATTGCTATTTATTCTGTTTTCATTTTAAGAAAGTACAACAGAGATAAGTCTTATGATGCTTCTTATGCCAATGCAAATTTAATTAGAAAATTATGAATATTTAAGTGGCAAAGAAAGTATATGACCACGGGTGTGAGTTATCTGAGAGGGATTCTCTGATGTCAGAAACCTGCTACTGAGTCTCGATAACCTGTGTCAGTAACACTGGAAGGCTGCAGAGTTCTCTAGGAAAGCGTGTGTGTGAGGTACACATTGTACACAGGAGCTGTGCTGCATCTACAGGGAAACTGGCTATGTAGATTTGCAGCAGCCCCTTCTTTCAGCTCATAACTTTTTTATCACTACTCATTTCTTTATTTCATGGATTTGCCATGGAATTAAGTGAATTTTCTGTGTTTTTTTCCCCTATTAGCTTCTTTCTGATGAGAAATCAGAGAAAGGAAGAACTTCTGCATATAGTAAGATAAAATTATTTCTCTGCTAGCCATTACACAGTGTGACCTTGGTAAATCGCTTAAGGCTCCGTGCTTCAGGTGTAAAAACAGTGTTGTCTGAGTAGTAAATATGGTAGACCAGAACTTAAACTTAATACATTTAAGAAATGATGATGATGATGATGATGATGATGATGATGATGATAATAATAATAATAATAATAATAATAATAATAATAATAATAATAGTACTCTCCCTGACTGATAAAATGTAAAGTATCAGAGTATCTGTCTTAGTTAAAATAAAATATAGGAAACACGGAATATTATTAAATGATGGGAATAGTTTACTTCTTAAAAAAAAACAGGTCAAAACATCACAAGGTAGCAAATGTTGGATCTTGAATGTGAAGCTGAGACTTTCAGAGTATGAGACATCCATTCCACTGGGGCTTGACTCACAAGTCATACTTCACAATTTATAGCAAAACTGGATTCTTAACATATTGGAATAAAGATTTTAACAAGCTTCCATCTGTTAAACCATCAAGTTGGCTTGGTCTGATCATGTTTGCTGTTTTAATAAATAGCCAGCGTAATTTTTCAAACCATAGCTTTCAAATTAGTTTGGAGCATTTGAACTTGCACTAGTTGTGGCCAGTCCTGAAAGACTGACGTTGCTTGTACGTTTGGAGTAGCCCACACCACAGGGAGGGCCCAACCTCCCATCCCCATGGCTTGGAAGAAAGAAAGGCATACCAGTGCCATTTAGGAAGGGTGGGCTGAGAAGTGACCTCAGGGATAGCCACTTCCTTGACTAATGGTATTGCAAATGAGACATAATTGGTCTCAAACAGGAAGGGAGTGAACCACTAAAGTCCAGATGCAACTCCCTGTCTGGAAGGTGTGTTTGCCACAGCAAAAAAAAAAAAAAAAAGCTTCTCTGTTAGCATGGGAAAATGAACTGAGGGCATATTTGTCTTTTTGTTGTGTTTTTCTTTTTCAACAGCACAAACGAAAACTTCAAAAAAGAAGTGTGCGTGCAATGAAATTCTTGCTTTTCCCTTTCCAAAATAAGACCTAGTAATAATGTAAAGGCTTCAGTAGTGCAACATAAGCAGTTTTCAGGGAGCCTGGTAATGGAAAGTCTTCAACAAGCAAGATTAGAGAGAAATTCCCTCCTAGTTAGGGAATTAAGGTCCAAATCAAAGCATGATGTGAATGTAAATTGAGATAAACTTGTGATACTGAAACTGTACACAGGCTACTCACTTCTGTGTGTATAACTTGGAAAGTAAATAATGATGTATCAATAATGGGTACTTTGTGATAATCATGTTTTGAGGGAAAAATCAACAAACATTCCCCCTACCTTACCTGTATAACACATTTATCCTAGCAGTCACTACTGCCAAATTGCCTTTCCTTTATAAGCACTATATGTGAGAATAGAGGGAATTAATTCAATATCCTAAGTGGTTTTCTCTGAACAACAGACATTAAATTAATAATCTGTTGTATGTATGCTCATTGAAAATGCAAGCTGCCAGAGTTTGTGGATAAGAATCTGAAGAGAAGCAACAGGAGTCTGTGAGAAGGTGGGAGAAAGAACATTTAGGATATATCTATATTTTTGATCATTTTATATATTAGTATTATAGGTTAAAGCAAAGCATCAGTAAAATTAAAATTAATGTTCGTGGTGCAGAGTAAAGCATTCAAGAAGCCATCAAAAAGAAGTCATAATGGGAGAGGTGATTAAAAAAAAAAGATTAAAAAATGGCTAAATATTAACAGCTAAAAAGATACACCAGTAAGAAAGCTTGAGCATGCTTGATTATGTCCCATTCCTTTTAAACCCTGAGTAATAGGAGTATCCAAAATAGGAAGTGATTTGGATGCTAACCAAATTAAACCTATACCATTAAAGGTTTTCTTATGAGACAACAGGAATAAATGAATTGTGCAGACTTTTGTCTCTTCTTCATCTTCTCTGTTTCTCCATCCATGCTTATCAGTTTCTCATGCATGCTTTCATGGGGTGTTTGATCCAGACTTTTTCTCCTCTCCTTCTCAATCTTGTCCTTGTCTCAGTTCCCTTCATGAACTTCAAGAGACTGCAAAGCACAGGAAGTGCTAAGGATTCAGTGAAATGGTTTCTTATATAATCTAATCTGTGAAGCAGCTGGGATGACATGGCTGAAATAATAAAAAAATGAGTAAATAAAGGAGCATGAAGCATTTCAGCCCAAATTATTGAAGTCTGACAGTATTAGAAGCCAATAAAAAATGTATGATGTGGCCCTTAATGTATGCAGTCTTCCTCTCATGGAAAATCTAGTACAAACTCATACGTGCACACATCTATATATCTATATGTATATATAAAAGCAAGTCCCTAACTTATATTTCAGGTTGTGGTGAGGTTGATTCTTAGGCTTTCTCTTTCAAATGATTCACCTATCTATTGCTTTTGTGAAAAGTTCTTAGCATAATTCTATTGGATTCTCCTAGAAAAAAAAATAAGGTATTTTTAGAAAGCTTATTTTGCTTTGCCTCGAACTGTAGGCCCTTTTTTTTTTTTTTTAATAGTAACTCAGCCTTTTGGTTTTATTTCACCCCTTTCACCCCCTCTGTTGCTATTCCTTGAGAACTGTGGGTGGCCGATGAAGCAGTGAGCATCACATGATGTCACTTAGCAACCTGATGTTCATAAATAGCAACAGTCATTTTTCTAGTGGCTATTTTTCCCCATCAGAAAAAATGTTTAGATCCAGTCTATTCTGATAGTGCCAAATTCTTCCTCTGACCTTCCAGTACATTTATTGCTTATGCTTTCCTTTTTAGAGATCCAATTTGACATGATAGTATCATGGCTGATGCTATTAGAATGCTTCTAATATATTTCTGAGCTTACTGGTAATGTATAATGACAGTAATTTTTAGCACAGTTGCAGCTCTTTAAGAACAGTCTCCTCTCCCTTTTCCCAAATTCTTGCATTGCATAAATCTCAGATGCTCTCAACATACTGTTTGTGAGATGAAATCAGAAGGGTCATCCACAAGTGGTTCTTTTATATTTTAAATGCCTTTGGAGAATACTCAGGAGGCTCAGAATTTTTTCTATTCTTTCAGAAAGAATCTGGCAGGATTTGTGTGTATCCTCTTAATATTAGTATAATTGTTTGAAATAAAATACAGCTTTGCTCTAAAGCACTGTGTTTGTTAAATATCAAGTTTTTGCAAATAGCTTATGTTCATGTGAATATTAAGACAGAACTCAAAAGATAAGACTATAAACGATGAAAAGTAGACTCGTGCAAGCCTTTGAAAAAGATCTTGCAAAAAATCACTTAAGAAATATAGCAGAATTATGCAACCACCTAAGCCCAGCTTATCCCCAAGGAGATCTCTGTCTGAGAGCACAGAAAGAAAACCAAGCCTAAATCCTGTCTGTGCAGCATCAGTTCCCATCTCCCTAACCATATGGCTGCTTCTCAAAGAGTTGGGGGCTCTGTAACTGAGAAGAGGGAGTAATGTGGGTGAAACCAAGACACTGTCATCGTGTGTGCGTGACCGCTTCCACAAATCCTGCAGCTACTCAGTATATATTCTTCTCCCTCTCACTATTTGCATTGCTAATTCATACACCAAGTTAGTAGTGGCTGAACTATATGATTTAAAAAAAAAAAAATATACTACAGAACAGAGAAGTGAGGAAGACTTGACTTCCTTTCTATTTCCAAGACATCTTTGTCACTCATACCTTCTTTCTGTGGAACTGCGTTTCAATTCTATAAAATCGGGGAGGGGGGAAATCTCTGATAGGAACATTTATCCACAGAGCTTTATACTGCTCTCACATAGCTGTGCTATCTCACATCAGCAAACCTTTGCTATCTGAGCCACTTTAGGCACAGTGGCTCATATCTGGAGGGCGACAGCAATAAAATTGCTACAAGCAGTCTTGAAATTTCAACTTCAGAGTGTCTGGTGGAAGCCAGAAGAATAGGAACTGTGAAATGTACCACTTCCTCTTGTTGGGGGAAGTGAGGACAGAGGGACCTAATCAACAGCTCGCAATCTACTAAAACCTTTAAACTCTGCTTAACAGGAGAGGCAGATAAAGTGATCCATGTAATATATTACTTTCTACAATTTCTTCCTGCAAGCAAGCAAAGTTAAGACTACTGTTATGAAAGATGAATTCATCCAAGCTGGGATTTTATGTAAATTCTGAAGACTAAAAAAATGAATGAGAGATTATGGCCTCTGCAGATGCATGTTTTATTCCCTGCCAGTGCAAGAATGTTGTTTTGTTTTGGTTTAATTCATATTTTTATTACTATATACATGATGGGATTACTCACAGAAACCGTCGCATTCAGGACATGCTGGCTGGAGACATAGTCAGAGCAAGTCCTTAGCCTGATTACTTCCCAACATATTTTTATTTGCCTCACAATCCTTTTACATGTTACAGTGTGAATTAGAGTTGGAAGACATAGCTAAATCGAAGACAGATTGTGGGATGTAGCAAAATTAAAATCTCAAACAGTTATGAGCTGCTATGAAGATGATTTAGGAATATTTCTTGCTCTTTTTATGTCAGTAGATGGTGCTCTGTTTACTATATGCATACACTATATGCACATACACAATGTATGTGCAGAGAATGGCTTTATAGACAGTGATTATTTTATAACCTCCCCTTAGTGCAACGGAAAGGATTTCTGGGGAGAAAAGGTATATTAAATTTAAGCTATTCATAATTTTAGTTATTTTTACTTGAAAATATACATTTTTCCCCTTATTTTCTTTCTAACTCCTCTTTCAGTTCACATTGGTTCATAGAGGGGTTTTGATTCAGTAGATCCTTCTGGCTTCTGCAGCAGCATATCAGGTAGCAAATAAAAACAAACTAGTGAATAAGTTTGCTTCACAACTTAACTGATTTTCATTGTAAACCCCATACGCACAGCTCCATATATAGATCCATTTTGGTCCTTAACTGAGAATGATATTCTTTAATAGTCTCTCAAAACCCCCATTGTAGCAATAAACTTACTTTTAATACATTTAATGTTAGCTCTTGATGCTGATCTTCACCAATTATCAGTTTCCTTATTTGTTCTGAACATTAGGGGACACCTATAACATATTGGTATTATTTAAGAATTCTTTTGTTGGAGCTTTTGCTCATCCTTATTTTTTTTTTTTTTAATACAAACACCCATTCAGATGCCAGACTACCTAGAAGTTTTCCAATCATCAATATGAAAAAAAATTAAGTAGTGTTGAGACATGACCAAACTTTGAGGTATGCTAACTCCTATTTGCTTTACTAAATGAAGAGTTCAGCATCTTGCAGGACAGGAAGCTTTTTGTTTGGGAACAGTTAGAAATCACAGCATGTACAAAGTAAGTAAGATGTCAATGGCCCACTATGGTGTCAATGGAAAAGCTCCTTTAAGACAAATTGAGTACACCTTGTGGCACTCAAGGATCTTTTCACCACTCCTTTCTCACACAGGGTTGGTGCTCCTTGCTGTCTATTTAAACATAAATATAAAATAAAGGTAGCGAAAAAGTGTTTTTAGATGGAAAAAAGTGGTTTTAGTTGGTGATTCCACTGAGACACTGCTTTGCTTCAAGAAGAAAAACAGGGTGGACAGAAGGGACAAATCAGGACAACATGTTGGAGCAGTTTCCAGGCCAGTTTTCAGCTCTGTCCATCTTCTTGCAGACAAGTTAATGGAGTTGCTCAAATCTTCCTCTAGGTTTTGCATGCTACCAGCTGTAACGCATGCCGTGATGTAAGTGCCCAGCCTATATTCTACAAAGCATGAAAAGACTTAGAAGTCAAAGGGTGAAGCCTGTAAGACTGATTGATCTGAGCAAGAGATACCTTAGTTATCCAGTAGAAAATATCAAGGGGCATGCAAGGGTCTAAGTGTTGCTGTTGTTCTGAGTAACAGTGAAATTGTGGTTTTTGATCACTAAAAAATTAGGGTTGGAGGTGGTATACTTCAACTCACTATTTCTGCATTTTCTTTGTGGGGGATACAAATTCATACCTCTACTGTGTAGCCTTTGGTCACACCCCTCAGGTCACACCCCTTTAACACCCCCCAGACCCCTCTGCCAACCCCCCCCCCCGGCTGCTGCCCCCACATCATGCCCCCAGTCCCACCCCCCCATCAAATCCCTGTCCCCATCCCACTGGGATGGCTGAGGCTTTCTCATGCAAGCCGCCTTCTTAAAGATTGTCAATTGTTAATTGTTAATAAATTGGTTTCACAGAGAAATTTCTAGAACTGAGTCCTCCCCTACCCACTGCATGCCTTGAAAATGTGCCTTTTTGACACAGCAGATATGTTTCATAGAAAGCACACTGTACTAAAGAAGTTTGTCAGAGTACCCAGTGGATGGAACAATCATCTAGGAACAATTCCAACAGCACTAATGGGGCCCAAGCCTGGGACCCATAGCCTTAGGGGTTACTCACACAGGCTGAACTATTGGGACTACCTCACATGCCCTTCTTACTGGAGAATTTTAGGTAGTAAATCAAGAACCATAGATAAAATATTATGAGGAACCTCTGTTTTGTGAATCCTGGGCAGAGCCCCAGAGCTGCCAAGCAACCTGCTGTTTGGTATGATTGCAACTTGATGCACCTGTATGTCCAGCTAATAGATAACATAAATTCACACATGAAACATTAGGTATTGAATGATTTGAGGTGCTTTTCAGTGTTGAGTAGATATGGAACTGAATGTACCTCTAAGTGTCTACAGAGACACTTGAGGAAAAAAAATTCTTGCTCTGAATTTACCTCACAATCCCTGGTAAGACTCAGTTGGCTGTCCATGAAAAGGGAATACCTCCTGGAACTATTGTAAAGGAAACTACTTGGTAAGACTGAGAAGTGTACGGGCAGTACATCTGTACAGAAAGGGAGGCAGGTTAGTGTATTTGATAGAATAAGACACTTTCTTGAAATATAGATTTCAGGAGAAGAACATACATTTTCAACCAAAAATGTTAAGTAAGTTTCTTCCTAGATCCTACAACTGTAGTAAACATTTATGAAGAAATGACCGACTTGAAGAAATGACTAAAGATTAACAGCTTTAGTTTTATATGCTAGCAGCCAAAGCAGTTTCTCACTTTGTGGAATTCATCCAGGCTTCTACTCTCTAACTTTAGTGGCTTACTCCAGATTTAAACCAGTGTAAGCAAGGGCAAGTTAAAAATACTTGTGCCACAATTGGCCTTGGAAAATACATTTCTCCATGATAGACATTAAACTGACTGCTGAGGCAGACAGCATGTCTTGCCCATAATAATTTTCTATTTGCTTCTTTTCCTCAGTCCTTAAAATGAGTTCATGACTTCATAAGTCTAAGAGTAAATGCATTGTATAATGAATACACTTTTTATTCAATATTTGGAGGAAATTAAAGTAAATGTTGTATGTAATAATACTGCATGGAAAAAGCAATGATAATTATCTGATGAGGGAGTTAATATGAAGGGCACTTAGTTAATCTTGTGGTCTGAGGTAAATGGCAGACAATCAAGTAAACCTAATTAACATCAAAACAAAGACAAAGAGGATTACCAGTTCTTAGCTAATTTCTTATTTTCTTCAGAATACCATTACATGAAAAGGTTAGGGCTTATATATTCAATTAAACCTAATTCCATAAATGAATGGTCATGCTTTAGTCAAAGTTGACCCAGACTTTCAATCTACACTCCTGCAAGCAGGCCTTACTCACGCAGATAGACCTTGGAGTTTTGCCTAATGGCATTTCCACCCTGTTATTCTGGTACCTGAGCACTGCACAAGGAGAGGGGCATTAGTGACAAAAGAGACAAACCACACAACCATTGCAATAATTATGATATCAAATTTCAGCATGGACACTTAAATGAGAGCAACCTTGCTGAAGCACCAACACCTGGGAAAAGCTCTCAAGAACAAGTATATTTTCTTTGGATTATATTTTTGGTTTGGGGGAAGGATTTCTGACATTTTCTTTGGGGTTTTATAAAGTGAATATCCATAATGTATCATTAAATTTAATTTCTGGTCATTCTGTTGGTTCCTTCTGCTGTTCATTAATCCTGGAGGATTCTACATCACTTTTAGATAATCTTTCCATGAATATAGCACTGTGGCTAAACATTATGAGATGTACTTTGGATGTCACATGGGTCATTTCTTCATACATTTATACACAAAGACTTGGACAGAATATCAGAGAATGAACAATACAAAACCTTTCTAAAACTGCCTATCAACTTAGAATTGAGCGAATGGGACTCAGAAGGGGTTTTTCTCTATGTGAACCATTTGAGGTGAACTACGTTTCAGCTCTCAGATGAGGAGGAATACCAGATTAAAATATCTACCAGTATGATGAATTAGCATATTTTTCCTAGGGAAAAGAGTAATAAAGCATTTTCATTTTTTTTTCTGTTTATGCAGTACATAGATGTTGTTTAAGAATAAGCAGTTCACTTATTTCATGATGCTGACTGTTAAAAGGTAAAAACACTAAAATAGGGTGCCAGCCCTGAATCTTTGTCCCTCTTCAGTCCTGACCTGGCAGGTGGCTATCCCTAGGGAGAGTCAGTAGGGATTTTGCCATGTATATTAGGGGTGACTGGGAAGGCACACAGAATAGCAATTGTCCATCTGCTGGAAATCTCTGTTATGTTGATCTGTAGAACTGCTCGATTTTACCTAAGCATCTTCACCTACAAAAGGAAGAAGGGGATAGAAGAAGACTGGAATAGAGAACAGCTTTTCTACTTAGGATTTGTGCAAAATATTGTGTGCTTTGTCCATGATTCATGAAAGTCGATGAGCATTAGCTATAAACTGCAGTTTATTTTTTTTTGTTTTGCACAGATGTCACTATGATAGAGTTTGATTAACATCTCTATGCATTTTGTAGGTTTTAATTTGTTAACAGTATTGCCCTTTTCCCGTTGCCTTTCATGTTTTTTTTTCCTCCTAATGACAAAGCGGTGTCTAATTAGATTTGTAAAAAATTTACCCAAATATTAGTCTTTATTGGGAATTAATAGAATAGAGAACTCACTGTTAAGAAATAAAGCAAGTTAAGAGGGGATACGTGCATGTAGTAGAGAGGTGTCATGGAATGACAGGAAAAGGGCAGCACCTTTAAATTAAGAAAGGAAAATGATGTAATAATGATTAAACCACAAAACAGAACTCCAACACAGTGAATGAGCAATAAAAATAAGGTAATAAAAAGGAGTACTGAACTAGCTCATGAGACATGTTATTACAGCGAACATTATGCTAGCACTGTTTATTTTGCTTAGCATTATGGACACCTTCAAGGTTGCTATGACAAATGTGTGTGAGTGTTTAATGGAAAATGAACATTTTTTTTTTTTTAGCTAAGAAGGCATCCACCAGTTCTCTGCCTACTCAATTTCCTAAATTACGTGCCACATAAATTTAACTTTATTGGCACTAGACAAATGTTAACGTTAACCACTTACTCTTTAAAACAATCTTCAAAATATTCAGTGTGTTTCTCTGTTGACATTCCTCAATCCATAAATTGTAATCCATGCAGTTTGGCTTGAAAAAAGTATTCACTCAAAATGTAAAGCACAATAATAGCACCTAAATAAGAAGTTCTACTAGCTAAAAAGATAAAATTAATATATACAGCTTCTACTGGATTCAAAGGAAATTACAGTTTTTTTCATAACTGGCCTTTCAATGACTTTTTCATGGCATTGAAAGAGTCTTATTCATTAAGTGACACTTAAATTTATGCAAGCTTGTTACAGCAGAGGGAGTAAGGGAGGAAAAACTCAACAGGGTTTCTCCATGTGACTTACACAAACATTATCAATGTGGTTCATTCATTGATCCAATGACAAACTCAGAGGCCTTTTACCAGCTAGAATAAGTGTACTGGACCAAACAAAGAGGGAAAGTGGAACTGGGACAACCACAGTCTGAAAGTGAGCTAAAAATAGATCACAACAAGGCCATTGGAACCCAACACACAGGAGGGTCACACATTGACAGTGCTGTTCTCCAGATTGTAATCCACTTTATAAAGATTAAACCAGGTATTTGGGATCTTTGGTGACACAGGAACCAGATGAGGGGTTCCCACTTGGCCTGTCAGGATGTATAAGGAGAGTGGTAGGCGGCTAGATTATCCTTGCAGCATTTGAAGCTGTGCAGGTAGTGGTTAATAATGTAATTAAAAATGAAAACACTAAATGGCAAGTGGGGTCACAATGGAAGCTCTGAGGCAAGACTAAATGGATGGTGTAAAAAGATGAATATAAGATCAGGAAGCCCAACTAATCAGATCTCAGCATTTCAACAGGAATGGATCAATTTCCTTTCTTGGGACCTCAAGCTGAAGGTAAACTGCCCTCTAACCTGATAACTAAAGAATTTTATGGTATTATTGATGGAAACCTTGTTATGTGTTTTTTCTTTCCTGAAACATTGTTTAGGAGATGCGTTTTTTACCCTTTTTTTCTGTTTGTTTCTACTGGATGACTGGAAGAAAACTGTCATGGTTTGTACATCATCACAGAGGTGCCTGATGAAACGTAACACCGTCACTGCCAGCCTAACAAAAAGCATCAGGTGACTTCAAGTCATAGCAGAGGAACCTGTAAGACTAAAAGTGATATTGATCATGTTCTTGCCTGATGTTTGCAGTTGAAGATTCAGGCTCATAAGAGATCTCCTAAAGACCTGTCCGTGACACTGTCAAAAGAACTCTAAAGCAGCATACATATAGATGAGGCACTTCTACAAATGTTCCCAAAGTTAATGCTCTTCTAAAGCTAGAGGTGGCAAATAACATAAAAGCCTAAACTTGCTGCTCAGGAAATACTGTATGTAAGCAAAAAAGTGACTGAGAACAAGAGGGAAAAAAACCAAACCCAGAACACTTTTCTGGGATGTATTTGGTGATGTAAGAGAAGCATAATCTCCTAGCTGTGGAGATTTTGCTTGAGATACCACAATCTGTTTCAAAACCAGAGTGGATATTTTTGCCATTCCTTGAGATATGCTGTGGTTCACTCAGCTCTGCCCAGCTGAAAAGAAACTTTTCACTATGCCTCTGCAGAGTGCTGCATGAGATATTTGCATTGGTAGAAGAGCTGAAATGGTTGTGTTTGAGTTAAACACAAGAGTAGAACTAATGCAGGGCTTGAGCAAGGCTGAATACCAAGCTGCTAAGGTAAACTCCATCTCAGCTGTCTCATTCTGGTCAGTTAATGGCTTGAAAAAATGGAAGCAACCTTATACAGCTGATATTTAGCATCAGCCCATACTAACTTATCTGGATCTATTTCACCTGAAGAAAACTGTTAATAAGCCACTGTAACATACTGTGTACATGTTACCTAGCAGACTGATTAAGTGCTGCTTGCTCACAGACATATATAATGGACATAAGTCTTCAGCAAGCTTAAGGTTTTGGAAGGAACAAGACTGGGCACTCAGCAATTCTTTGCATTCAACACATTGTATAGGAGCCCAGTTACCTTTTTTTAAGCAATTTTACATCCTGAATGGATATTATGCATGACCATTCTAAGTTGCTATATTTCAATATATAATTGACCTGGAGGATGCTACCAAAAAAACCCCACCTGTTTGGGAAAGACCTGCAGTCTTGAATTGGCATTACAAGTTACTGTTGACTGTGATCCAACAGTTCAGTATTATAAACAGAGAAAGGTAAGAAATTAATTTTTCAGGTATTGTGCTGATATGTGATGACATGGCAGACTTTTGAATAACTGCATTCTAGCTGAGTACACTGACACTAAGAAGCACCAGTTGATACTGATCTTCTCTTGACCAGCTTTCTCCACTTTTGTAAAAAATCAGGATGAGTGGACTGACAATCTTTCATGATCTTCTTTAAACTGTCACTGTAGATGTGATATTGACAAATTACTTACTGTCCAAAAAGGGAGGCAAAGAAGTCACTGAAAAGTTATATTAGCATGTTGTTACCTGCCATATCTCAGAAGTTGCTTAAGGTTTGGTGACTATCCAAGCATATGAGTAGCTGATGATATTACTGCAAGTAGAGTTGATCTTCAAAGCCAGAGATATAGTTAAGCCCTGACTACACCATGTAGTGGAAACAGAAAAAAAAAAAATCATTACAACATGGACTGCAGCTGATTAGGTGCCATCTGATCATCCATGTAAACATGCAATCTGAAATTCCCCTTGGGCTGCATCACATATGTCAAAGTTCCACCAAATCCAGGCAGTGTGTTCACCACATGCTCTAACAGCCAAGACTTTTTATCTCAAGTGATGTCGCGATAGTATGTCAGTTGCTCTGTTTTTGCAGACATGAATCATTAATGATGTCAACCTTTCCTAAATGACCTTCGCAACACATGGGAGCAGTTCCATTTAAATGTTCTTACGGCCAGTTACCACACACACAGTTTCAGCTGAGCATGCTTGAAGAATTTTTCTACAATATAATCATTGATTACATGAGGTGAGATTTTTCACACATGCAAAATTTTCAGAAGGAAAATAATCCCTGAAGAGGTCCACACTCATAGCAGGACCTAGTCTGTCCATTTACAAATCTGTATCACTTTGTTATCTTGCAAAGGACAGTTCTTTAACTAACAGCCCAATAAGGAAGCCTACATTTGCTAAAGGTCATTTGTGGAAAAACAATAGAAACACAAATCATCACTGATTTAGTATATGCCACTCATGAATTGAAGAGAAAGCCCAGATGGTGTTCTGTTCAGGTGTACAAAAAGACTTGACTGTATTGTCTGCTCTGTGAAGAGGAAGGCTTCTACATCATCCTCAGAAGATTAAAAGTAGATTTTTAAGTGCAGGTGCTTAGGAAAAGTGTGAAAAATAAGCAAATTGAAGGACTTGAAATAAGCAGTTGTCCAGTGCAAGCAGCTTTGCACTTAAGATGCAACTGAAGCCTAAACCCCAGGGGTATGGTCAAAGATAACTTCTATCTCATACTTCAGCAGATCTCTAGCCAAATAAAAATACCTGCACTGGGCAAAGCACATTGTAAATGTTAGTTTAGAAGATCTGAAACTGTTCTACGTCATCTAGAAATACAAAAGGTCTACTGGTTGAGTCTGTTTTCTAAATTCTTCTAAGTAATAGTAACTATCCTAACAAACTGTTACAATACAGATCTGCTAACATTCTCACCCTTCTTTTCCCTCTAAATGTAAATGTTTGTGTTAAAGAAATTAAAAGGGAGAAACAGAGAGGCTGAAGAGGGAATGGAGTTAACTGCTGCAGTGAGAGAGTTTCAGGAGATACATCTGGGCCACAGCTTTAGGGTGCGAAGTTGGAGCCAATCTTACAGCTCCAGTGGCTCACAGTCCTAACTCTGATGCCTGTGTGACATTTTCTCCAGTATATTACTGCAAGACTGAAGAGTGATAGCATGGAAAATTAAAACAAACATAACCACTCCCATCATCCCTCAGCTTACTTCCCACCTTACTGGAAGGAGTATTTTTAGGGTTTTTTTTGGTTGGTTTGGGGGCAAAAAACATCTACTTTCCTTACACTACTGTAAAGCCTCATGGCAGTGTTTACTGAGAAATGAGATCTGTCATTAATAAATACTGGAGGACAATACTATCAGTGGTCAGAACTGCTGCCACACTCATGAATGTGAGTTGGTTCAGAGGTGTCAGGCTGAACAAATGAGGACTCAGGGGAGAGCACAGACAGGACTAGTCTAAAAGGAAGAGAGACTTCAGGCAATAACAGAACATTTTTTGGAAAGACTGGTAGATTAATAGAGAGAAAAGCTACAGAGAGCATTAAATCATCAAGGATAGTGCAGGAAGGACTTGAGTCATGATCAGCATGTTACTGAGTAAGCTGATGAGCCAGACTTACCACTTCAGTGCTGGCTGGAGGTAAACTAGCAGGATCCATAGGCAACAAGACACCCAACACGCAAATGATGCAGTTCAGGTACTTTTGAATTTTCCAGAAACACAAAAAGGACCAAGGTTTTTAGAATATTTCATTATTTTAAACTTCATGAGAGAGAAACAGGACTAAGAAATGTGAACTGTCAATTATATAGTTAAAATTTATTCTAGTATTCACTTGAGACAAATGTCTGTCTAAATACGGGATGGATGTTTGTGTGCAGTAATATTACTTCCATTTTTTAGTAGAGGCGTGAAGGAGAATGACTCAGTCTCCTCAAGTCCCCACCTATCCTTTGGCTCTGGCTACTAAGAACAGTTTAAATTTTGTAGTAGGTACAGGGTCCCAGAGCCTCTGACTAGCTGCTAACTCTGCCTGTGTTAGCACACCCACGTCCAGTCTCACCCTGTTGCTGCTGCTTCAGTCTGAGCAGGTGCGTGTGCCTTCCAAATAAACACTGCTCAGACATTTTTGCCTGGCTTTGCTCAGGCCTCAGATTCCAGTCAGGTTTTAGAGATGCTTTTAAGATAGACTGGTAATCTGGAAAAGGTTTGGAGGGCCTGATTTATTTTTTTTTTTAACTAAGCTATCTTGAAATTAGTTAGCAACTCTGGGAAAACATTTTTTTATGCCAAAAGAGCATGTGAAGCAGCTGTTCACTACTTATGCAAACACCTGTGCGTACTTTAAAGCTTACTAACAGTTGGAATAGCTTTCCCCCTCACTTCGACACCATGTTAATACCTATTACTTATATTAAAAAAGCCTTTGTTCATGAAATATATTAAAATTTTAATAATTCTGACGGTGAAAAACATTGAGTTACAATGCTGACATGACTAAAATGACAATCCTTTGATGGTAACTTGAAAATTCAAGCATTAACAGTAGTATTTGCCTCCAAATTAGAGACTAGATTTAGCAGGCACAAAATTGTATCACTTATTCTGAAACTGCTCTCTTGCTTCAAAAATTTTAGTTTTCTTGAAAAACAAGCCACAGAATTGCTGATGCAGTAACTGAGTTCTGGAGATCACCTAGTCCAAAACAGGGTCAGTTTGAACAGATTGAGTTCTGAGTATCTCCAAGGATGGAGACTCATCCACCTCTCTGATCAACCAGCTCCAAATGCACTAAAGCCTTCTGGATACTCCTTCACAACCATGACTTACATAAGTTTACTTTATTAATGTTGCTAACAAAGAGATGTCTATGCAAGTCTGCCACAAGCTAGAATTACTCACAAGTCTGGATACCACCACCATTTTAGAACACAGCATTAACTGAAATGTCTGGAGAGCAGTCAACCTTCAATATCAATCAATTAGCTATTCATCTGTGCAAATCCTAGACATGCACTATTTACAAAGAGAAGCGTTCTGTACTATCACTTGGTGGATTTCTGAGACAGTGCCTATTATGGAAGAGCCAGGACCTGGACTGTATCAGACTTAATCACAGAATACACTGAGTTAGAAGGTACCCACAAGGATCATTAAGTCCAACCCTTAGCCCTTGGCCCTCCCCAAGAGTCACGCCATGTGCCTGAGAGGATCATCCAGATGCTTCTTGAACTCTGTCAGTCTTGGTGCCATAACCACTTCCTTGGGGAGCCTATTCCAGTGCCCAACCACTCTCTGGGTGAAAAATATTTTCCTAAAATCTAACTTAAACTCCTGACACAACTTCAGGACATTCCCTTGGGTCCTGTCACTGGTCCCCACAGTCCTGTACCTGTCCCTCCTCTTCCCCTCACAAGGAAGTCGTAGACTGCAATGAGGTCTCCCCTCAGTCTCCTCCAGGCTGAACAGACCAAGTGACCTCAGCTGCTCCTCATATGGCTTCCTCTCAAGGCCCTTTGCCATCTTTCTTGCCCTCTTTTGGACACTCTTTAATAGCTTAATATCTTATACTGTGGTGCCCAAAACTGCACACAATATTCAAGGTGAGGCCACCCCAGTGCAGAGCAGAGCAGGACAATCCCCTCCCTTGACCGGCTGGCGATGCTTTGCCTGATGCCCCCCAGGACAGGGTTGGCCCTCCTGGCTACCAGGGCACTGCTGACTCATCTTCAACTTGCCATCGACCAGGACCCCCAGGTGCCTTTCCATGGCACTGCTTTTCAGCATTTCATTCCCCAGTCTGTACGTATATCCGGGGTTGCCCCGTCTCAGGTGCAGAATCCGGCACTTTCTGCTGTTGAACTTCACGTGGTTAGTGATTGCCCAGTCCTCTAATCATTCACAATAAGACTCAAAGGCCCTGGGGAAGTCAAAAGGTGCATAGCTGTATTCAGAATGTTTGAAATCTCCTGTGAATACTGCATCACTTGTCAACTCATTCCAAAGAGATTAATTTTGTGAACAGGGCCCAGATGATGCTCCTCTTCCTCTGCCCTCCCTCTCCATTCTCCTGATTCCACACAGATAATTTAACCTCTGTCCCATGGGGTACCTCTTCAGCTTGTGGGGATCACCATTCTCACTTCTCACGTCTCCACTAATTTCCAGTTTTTTAAGAACTAACTGAAGACCCCACACCCAGATAAGAAGGAACAGTCATTCCAGCGTTCTCATAACAAAAGTAGCCCTGAAAGAAGAAGAGCTCTCTTCGTCATAAGAAGCATTTTTAACACTTAGCTGTAACATCATGGAAAACAAGAACAGTGGATCCTGTCCTGCTGGTGCCTCAACCATTCGTAGTACTGTTGAAGGCCAATAGTGACAACTGTCTGTAATGGGTTTGTTACTCTCCCTGAGAAGAAAACAGAAATAGGATAGGTCATTTGATGTGTATTTTACCAATAAGGGTATTCCATACCATGTTACGTCAGCTCAGATATAAAATAGACAGGAAGGAAGCAAGTGGCCCCTTCTCTTCCAGGTAGCTGAGTGGAGCAGTCGGGCAGTTCCTTCAGGGGAGAAGAGTGTCGGTTGCGGGGAAGTATCTTTATTTTTAGTTCTTCTCTGTGTGAATAGTGTTTATAACATCTTCCCTCTTTGTGTAAATATTAGCAGCTTTGATTCCATGGGGGTTTTTTTCCCTTCTTTTGCCCCTTCCCCCCTCCCCTCCCCTCCAGAGGGATTGGGTGCAGGCCCAGAGGATACCTGGTGTTCAGCCAAAGTAAACAATAACACCGTCCCAAACTAATTTGTTCCACCATGTTGGTTTCAACATAGTTTCAACTGTAAAAATTATTTAACTGTATTACTGATGTGATTGTTAGGGTATGAGAGCAAACCAAGAATTGTTTAGAGCTTCAGGGTTTGGTTTTGCACCTCTGCTTGGAAAGAGTCACCCAATAATGTTCTGCAGAGTTCAGCCCATTAGTCATCTTGTAGACAGTTAAATGCAAATAGGCAAAAGACAAATGTAAACTTAGGTAAAACCACATCAGACTTGGAAACCAATTCTTTGGATTGGTCAGTCTGTGGCTGCAAGCCCACATAACAGAGAAAAAGTCTCAGCATTACCATATTCAAGAGTGATGCAATATTTTAAACCTTTTGGACCTTACAATACAACTTTTAAATACTGTTTATAATGGACACTTGATAATCAGCAGCTATCATCATCAGATGCACACACAGCCTGTAAAACCCCTATATGCTGGCAGAGTAAGCTGAAGAAGACTTCAGACAAGACAGAAGGAAAAAGGGAACGAATTATGGGAAAACCATAGGAAAGATCAAGTCAATGTAACACTTCTCTCAAAGGCAATATAAAGCAACAACAGGCAACTAAGCACATTGGCAGGGACAAAGAGGCAGCCAGCTCCAGCAAAGGGACAGTGATAACTACTAACAGCAGTAATATGTTTTCACAACTCTTTTTTACTTCAGAAAAAACAGTCTCATATCCTCACTTTGAAAGAAATAGTTCACTACACCACTTGCTGTTTTTATGGGATACAAAATGGCAAGGTACCTACATGGATGGCTAGGAGATCTCAAAATAACTGTAAATGGATCTGTATCCTACAAAAATGTAGTATTGGAAGGAGAGTTCATACAGGAATGGTTTGGCAAGTTGCAATACTGGAGTAGGGGAGATAGCCCATAAACTCAAGGCCAGTTTTGCATGCAACAGGAAATTTAATCATCATAAAAGGCTTTCTTACAGTTAATTGTAGCACTGATAAGAGAAACAGATTTGATTTATGAATACTGGATCTATGTTTAGAAGTATCTCCTTCTCTTTCAAAGAGAAGAACGGGCTGGAGGGCTGGGCTCAGAGGGTGGTGGTGAACGCTGCTGCATCCAGTTGGCAGCCGGTCACCAGTGGTGTCCCCCAGGGATCAGTGTTGGGCCCAGATCTGTTTAATATCTTTACTGATGATCTGGATGAGGGGATTGAGTGTACCATTAGCAAATTTGCAAGATGACACCAAGTTGAGGGGGAGTGTTGATCTGCTGGAAGGCAGGAGGGCTCTTCAGAGGGACCTGGACAAGCTGGAGAGATGGTCTGATTCCAGCGAGATGAGGTTCAACAAGGTGAAGTGCCAGGTCTTCCACTTTGGCCACAACAACCCCCTGCAGCGCTACAGGCTGGGCACAGAGTGGCTGGAGAGCAGCCAGGCAGAAAGGGACCTGGGAGTTTAGATTGACAGGAAGCTGAACAGGAGCCAGCAGTGTGCCCAGGTGGCCAAGAAGGCCAATGGCATCCTGGCCTGGATCAGAAACAGTGTGGCCAACAGATCCAGGGAAGTGATTCAGCGCTGTACTCAGTGCTGGTGAGGCCACACCTGCAGTACTGTGTCCAGTTCTGGGCCCCTCAGTTCAGGAAGGATATTGAGGTGCTGGAGCAGGTGCAGAGAAGAGCAACCAGGCTGGTGAAGAGACGGGAGCACAAGTCCTATGAGGAGAGGCTGAGGGAGCTGGGGTTGTTCAGCCTGGAGAAGAGGAGGCCCAGGGGAGACCTCACCACTCTGTACAACTCCCTGCCAGGAGGTTGTAGCCAGGTGGGGGTTGGTCTCTTCTCCCAGACAACCAGCAGTAGGACAAGAGGGCATGGTCTTAAGCTGTGCCCCAGGGGAGGTTTAGGTTGGATATTAGGAAGAAATTTTTTACAGAAGGAGTAATCAGATACTGGAATGGGCTGCCCAGGGAGGTGGTGGATTCACTATCCCTGGAGATATTTAAGAAGAAACTGGATGTGGCACTTAGTGCCATGGTCTAGTAACCACGGCGGTGCTGGATCAAGGGTTGGACTTGATGATCTCAGAGGTCCTCTCCAACCCATTTGATTCTATGAAAGTTATTACTGATTCCACTGAATATGGTTCTACAATCACACCTCCCCCCCTCCCCCCAGTATTTTGCATTGTTTGCAAGCTTGTTAACATCTGCATATTGTCCGTCATGGTGAAATCAGAACTATCTCATAGTGAGGTTGCACATTATCATGGAAAGTAGCTAAATCTGTCTTTCTATAAAATCTCCATTTTTACACAGCAGATCATACTGCAACAGTTTTTCATTTAGGCGTTGCTTCATTATCTACCTCTCTCTCTCTCTCTATATATGTCTACCTACCATGTAGGCCTGGATAGGAACTAAAAAGAGCTTTCCTGGCCATGTTTTTTTTTTTTTTTTCCTCTCCATCTATCCTCCCATACTGAGTTTTTTAGTCAGCTTACTTATTACTCAAAAATATGATACATATTACTCAAAACCAGAATGCAGAAGAGGTTTTTGTTGGAGGTTTAAAAAAAAACCCCCGAACAGTAAATGCCAAACATGAAATAGTTGTTTCTGTGCATTACCTCCAACTGACATAAATAATCACATATTGCTAAAAACCCTTTGGATGTATTTTGTGGGTACTGAGATGTGCCTGGAGTCTGCCAAACCAGCACTTAACTGAAATCACAATTCATCTGAGAAGCTTATTCTGTCAAAGTCATTATTTTCTCAAATATTCTCAAACTTCTCAAGTCAGGGCATGGATAGCTGGAGATACAAGCTTCTTGAAGAACAGACTTATCTCTTTTTTTCTTTCCCTTCTAGGTAAAACCAAACATTGTTATTGTTTCACATTATGTATTACTCAAAGCATAATTTAGTCAAATCCCACTGTGTGTGCACACACATGCTGTCCAGCCTCAATTCTAAGATATAAAATGTGGTATTATTTTTTTTCTCATCCATTTACTTGTTATGTCTGTTTCCAATCTATTAAATTATAACTCAGTGTTCTCAAATGATGGAAGTGATGATATAATCCTACAGACTGAAGTCTTTCTGTTCTGGTACAGGAGCACATATCAATCCATGACAGTAAGCTAAAAGGTTCAAGAAACAGTGATGCAAAATACTGAGTATTAACTGCTTAATGACAAAGACTAACTGGTATACTTTTATGAATTCTTTTTAGAAACTGGCCACCAGGTCTGTGGTCTACAGACTGTAGTCTGTGGATTAACTTCAGTTTTTCCATTTATTTTATAAATTCCAGCAACTGAGTTTGATATAGCTGTAAAGAAAAAAGAACAAGGGAAAAAAAGAAAAACCAAAAAATAAATAAATGAGAAAAAAGAAAAGGACAAGAAAAAAGAACAAGAAAAAAGAACAAGAAAAAAGAACAAGAAAAAAGAACAAGAAAAAAGAACAAGAAAAAAGAACAAGAAAAAAGAACAAGAAAAAAGAACAAGAAAAAAGAACAAGAAAAAAGAACAAGAAAAAAGAACAAGAAAAAAGAACAAGAAAAAAGAACAAGAAAAAAGAACAAGAAAAAAGAACAAGAAAAAAGAACAAGAAAAAAGAACATAACGAGAAGAGCTCCTTACCTATCTGTTCTTCTTGTTCAAAACCAGAAGACTGTGCATTATCCATAACATTAAGGTGGATTTGGCTGAGATGTAACATTAGGTTTTTAATTTGTACGAAACCATGTTTAATGCTGAGCCACTTTCTCATATGTGGTTTTTGTGTAATTCTATAATTTTCTCTATTAACCCCTCACCTTATCAGTCACTCAATTCATTTGTCTGTTTTATTTCTCTGGTAGAGCCGCATTTTCAAATCATCAATTAAAAGCTCAAGTATCAATAGTTAATAGTCCATGTAATGATTACACCTGGCAGTAATAAAATTCTTCAAGTTAGCAACTTATCAAATGAACAGTGAGAATTACTCTATTGGCTGTAACCAATAATAAAACATCTGCAAAACCCAGAGGCAAATACATTTCAATTTAGAATAATCCATCCTAAACCCTGACCACTGAGCTTTCAAATTATAGCCTCACAGATTTCTACTTGTTCATTTTTCTTCATGGAATAATTAGTTTTGCTCTGTTTTCTGATGTATATCTAATTCTTTAACTTACACAAAGCTTAGTATTATATTAAGATACACATTTTTGTGGTGGGGTCGAGTGGGACCTTATATATATATACGGTTTATAAAAGAAATCTTGACCTCCATAGCATGATGTCGAGGACAAGTACTGCTGTAGATAAAAAGCAAGCTGGTATAAGCACATTTTTCTTTAAAACATTATAGCAACTATTAAGAGTGGTTCTTACGATGGAAGATGCTGGAGCTTGAAAGTAATACTTCTATGTACTTCTTTTTGTTCTGTTCTTGAGCTGCAATGTTTTATTTCATATGCACTGTTCAGAGTAATCCCAGCACAGAATGGAAAAAACATGTTAGCTGCTTCATTTTTAAGATAGTTTTAATCAGGTAATTACAAGAAAAAACATTAAAACAGTTTTTATGGTGTTATCTGCTATGTCAACTTACAAGGATATGATGTAACAAACCAGTTACAAACTTAAAAGACATATTTACATTATATACTCAAAGTAACAAGCTATATTCATAAAGGAAACACCTATGGGATGAGTTACCTAAATTATACATAATTTACTAGAAACAAATAGCAGTTGAGGTTTAATGGAAACAATATACACATGAGGCACTTTGAGGTCATTAGGGTGGAAAGCAAATGGCACCAAGCAAAAGAAGGAAAACCACGTACAGCTTATACTGCAGCTCTGAACATGAAGGCTGCTTCTTCACCAAATGTTTGATTTCTTTAACGAACCCCAACTTTTGCAGTTAAGAGAGAGAAACCTTCAGAAAACCCCCAAAACCCAAACAAGCCCCCCAGTCCCTCTTTTTTTTCCATCAGTGCACCCAAGGAAACAGAAGTTTTATCCACTGCTGGACTAACAGTACCATAAGGCATCTTTTTAAAGTTCTTGTTTTCATTGCCAGCCCTGAGCCTGATCCTCATTTTACTAATAAGAATGTATAGCTGTACTGGCTGCACACTGTGCCATAAGCTCAGAGAAGATTTAAAGTCTCATTTAAACCTGGGCATTATTTACACAGGAGTTCAACATTATCCTCCAGGTACACATGGACAGATCATTCTGAAGAGAACTCATCCAAAATGGGAATGTTATATTCCAACAACCACAATTAAGGCATTCTTCAAAATACCTTTCCTTCTCTAGAGGAAACTGCATTGGTTAAGACTGTTTGGAACATCCCTTCCTTAAGCTCTGGAAGAGTTTTATGCCAGCATTTGCTGCTGTTTACTAAATAGTTACCATAATAATTGTAGAATATTATCAAATATTGCCTTAACTGTGCACACAACTGTAGATATACTTTTCGCAGCTACTGAATTGCACGTGAGTGCATGCACCCACCTATGCATACTCAAAACTTGATTTATATCACAAACCAAAAGGCCAGATTCCCTCCGTGTGAACATCAAAGCTCCATCACTTTGCTGTGGGAAGAACTTCAAGAGGGGAAATAGTTAAAATAAGAATAAAAAAAATATTTCTTATAAACTCAGTGACAGAATAAAAATAATTTTAATTTCATTTCTGATTTTTATGCTCCTGTGTAACAGGCCATTGTAACTACATTAAACCTAACAAAATATATGGTTAAAGGATTTTCACTTCAGTGTTAATAATGGCACTTAAGAAGCATGATGAGATAAGAAATCACAGTAAGACTCCAAATTACAATCCTGTAAATTCATAACTAAAGCGTAACATATTTGTGTAACTTAATCGTGCACCAATGGCCAGTTAAATGACGATTTAATCCAATACCGCGCCTGAACGTCACTTTTCCCCCAGTAGATGGTGCACGAGTGCTGCTGTCATTTAACTTCTTTCCGCACTTTCAAAGGGAAATACTTAATTTTCACGGTAACCGAGGCTTTCAACAAGCGAGGGACTTAATATTCAGTGACGGTTTCCAAAGGCTCGGGTCCCCTCCAAACAGCACAAAGCTCTGCTACTACATGGCTGACAAACTACAGCTCTGACATTAAAAGCAAGGGGAAGAGTATGGATTGGGGAAGAAATTCCTCTCTTTCCAAATGCTTAAGAAAGTATTTCAGAAGAGACAGGATAAATGTAACATGTCACCAAAACCAAAAGATAATACGCAGATGTAGCAGCCTGTTCTGGAATGGTTTTGCCATATGTCCACCTTCCACTACTTCTCTCCCAAATACAACAGTGGGTAAGATTCCTAACATCAGAAGAAAAAGTACACATGCAGGCTACTAAAACCAACCCTTTTGTAATCTTGTAGCTTTGCATTCAGTTAGTTGCTCTCAAACCAGGCATGCAGGCTGACACTTCCAGCACAAGAACAAGTGAGCATACGTCCATTCAGTAACTCTTTTTTAGATGAAGCAATTCTTCAAAGAGAAAAGCAAAAGGTGAAAACATTTTAGCAGCAAAGTGGTTAAATGTAAGGTAAAAATATTAATGCACACATTCAATAAAAATATTAAAGCATATATGTTTCATATAAAATACAGTACAGGACCAGGAGTTTCACTGTGTTGTATAGTGCTCAGAGGAAACTGTTAAACTAATTTCTTTCTGAAGTATATACATAATATGATTATATAGTATTTTTCTATACAGCCAGCAAGTTCTTTTCTTAGGTTGTTCATACCTCTCCACCTTGAATGAGGAACCCAGCATTCAGAAATTATAAATTCCTCTCATTCACTAGGAAAACATCACCTTTTTTTTAATGAAAGTTGTTTTTAAAGTTAACAGTCTATTCTAGGCAACCAAGTTTAGCTGAAAATGTGTGAAGCATGAAAACCAACCAGAGTAGCAGCTTTCAAATATATAAACAGTAAAAACCAAGACTGCTGCTACCGTATCATATTCTTGGACTTGAGTCATCCAATCAACTCTTAATACAAAACTAGAAGCTCTTCTGTAACTTCTATAGTTATCAAGATATTTGTCTTCTTTTTCAATGTGAAATAATACTTTCAGATGATCTATATATACAAGGTGGCCAATTCAAGCTGTAATATAAATATAAATGTTTTCTTTCAAAAAGTATTTTACAGACAGATAAAGTTATTTACATTCGCTCATTTTACTTCTGGGCTACAAAGGAAAATTAGGGGGACTGGTACAGACAGAAAAAAATTACACAAAATATACTGAAAAAAATGCATAGAAGTGAGAAAAGTAAGTCATGTGCACCTTTTAAAATGACTCAATTAGGTCGTTTGTTTAATAACAAGGGTATACCGAGGAGAGTCTGTCCCACTCCAGCCAAGATGTCAAATAGGCACCTTCACTGATAAATTATGACTGTTTTTAGTGTTGTACGTCTTTAACAAGAAGTAACATGTTTGTTACTTCATAACAGAGGAAAACACATAATGTTTTTAAAAAATTCTCTATGGGTTAATTAGTTAATTCTTACCTGAAAGTTAAAGACTTAGTAAGTACAAAACCATAAGAAATATCACACACAATATATCACCGTGCATACACACACATACACATGCTCTCTCACTCTCCACCGCCACTCCCCCACTGCCGCCTTGAAAGTTCCCAATTAAGAAGTTCACTCAGTTTTGCCTAGGCTGTAATTTATTTCTCAAGCTAAGTCTTTTGTTGTTGTTTTTGAACAAAACACACAGTACTTTTGTTCTTGCCCATTCAAATTAGAAAAAGTTGTGGTTCAAAATAATGAGAACAATTTCACTTTTGTTATTAATCTTTTGTTTTAATCATAGTACTTGATAAACAGCTGAACAGGATCCTAGTTTAACAGAAGGATAAACAAGAACACTGATGACAATTTGTTACAACTGCCTTAATGTACCTTTTGCTTAATGAACATCTGAATATGCAAGAAAATATTTTTGGAGGACACCCCAAAAGAAAACAACTTGCTGGTTGAACAACAGAAACAATATCCTTTTTGCTATTATGTTGAAATCAAAGTCATTTATATATAAAAATAAATGTTATGTTCTAACAAGAACATTTTAGACAATTACATCTGTGCTTAACAAAAAATATTGGTCACTTGAGACTAGAATAATTAATATTTTAAAGGTTTTTAGATTATCAGAATGTATGGATACAATTCAACACAAACTGTAGCTGAAGGGAACCAGGACTGAAAATATCAATTCGTCCATCTGGAATAAAAATGCAACTAAATTAACTAATTAAATATTTAAAATACTACCATGGAATGTGACAGTAGATATGGTCCATACCTACTATATCAGAGGGAAGGAAAGTTTAACATGTAATAATTCGTACCTTACACATTTAGTTAAATATAAACATTTGTTATTTATACATAAAGTCGCTTCCAAAAAACTATTAATAAGTGATTTAGTTGCACTTAAAATCAGTTTTATTTCTCATTTGCCAAGTATTAACTTTTCTTAATCTTAAATCAACTGTCACTAGTGCACTTTTAGTTAAAATTTCCCATCAGGTAAGTTTAATCCTTTTAAAAGAGCCCCCTCACCTAAACCATGAATGTACAAAGTGGCAAAAGTTAATCTCTTTTAGTATAATCATAGTTTATATACTCATTTTATAGCCAATAATAAGAACAGGCTTTCCTTTGCAAGATCTCCTTCACAACTCGCAACAAATGCCACGCACTCAAAGGAAATAGTTAGGCGTGGCTACCACTTGTAAAATGCCAAGGTCTGACAAGTCTTGTTGCTTCCTCCACATCAAGCATCTCTTATGTGAAAGAAGATTCCCTTCAGCTTGCCAAAAAGCTTCCACAAATCCAAGTTAGATGCTTCCTGGAAACAAAGATTTTTCAGCTCTGTTTGGCACCAGACTGATTCATCCCGCAGCTTTATGCTTTCCTCCACAGCACCCACACACCTCACCACAGTGATGGCATGCTCTCAAGGGGAGGTAGCAGCACATACATGGAGCAATGAAAGAGAGTGCCACCAGTGCTAACCAGCGTAAGCAGAACTTGTCATCACTAGTGTCACACGAGCAAGGATCAGAGAAATCTCCTTCAGAGTCTGACATGCAGTGATACAGCATGCTCTCTGCGCAAAGCATGCAACTAACTTGGTAGATACATCTTTTAATAGGATCTGGCGCATCTTGACATTTTCCTCTGCCATTATCTTCATGATTAAACCTTTCCTGGCAGTATATACAGCGGGAACGCTCACCATCCTCTTTTCTTCTTTTTGAGTTTTTAAATTTTGATGAGGAAGGCTGAGTTTTAAATACCACAGAACTCTTCGAGTCTTTCAGGGAATTCAACTTAGTTCCATCCCCACATGGGTATAAATAGTCAGATTTTTTACTGTCTGATTTAGAAAATGGTATATTTGAGTCTGCATCATCCCTCTCCAGGTCGTTCTTCCACATGTCAGGATGCCTGTAGTCTGCATAACGACGTATCAAAATGTCACGAGGGTTTATCCTAACAATTTCATCTTCGTCCTGAAAACTAACGTGTCTCATGGACTTCAGTGGGACCTGAAACGGCAAAGTAGGAGAAGTTTACTACAGTGAAGTCTCAAATTTACATCCACCTACAATGTAAAACTCAAATTAGAAAATTAAAAACCGACACTTTTTTTCCTTGCTGCCTGACAATAAAAAAATCCAGCTTATTTTCTCACTATTACAATTTACAAACTTCCCCACAGTAATGAGTCTTTTGCATGGTATTAGGTCTATGAGCTTTAGTATTCTTTCCTGACTTTTCAATACCTTGTAAGAGCTTTGAACGTTTTGGTATCCACACAAAACTTGACGTTCCTCTTTGAATTATGCTCAAAATTAGGGCATTAACATCTTTCAGTGGAAACTAACTCCACAGATTAATTATGCCTTACGTGAACGTGCTGATTTCACATCAGCAATGATCTGCTGCTTTAGGACAGCCTGATACATTCACTTTTGTATTATCTAGGAGAAGCTTTCCTTTATTCCTGTCAAATTTTTGAACTCTCTCCATTTTATAACAAGAGTACTCAATATTTGTTACTTATTCTCAAAGCTGCATTCTAGATGAGGATTTTATCATGTGAAGAATAATATTCAGTATGATGATCCATCAGCTTCTTTCCATTTCCCCTTAGCCAATATACAGTACTTAAATTCATTAGTTTAGGACACTAGCAAACACCTAAGTACTTCCTAAATTCTCAGCTTGTAATGAACTGACTATAATTCAAGACTTTAAAAGGCAGGTAAGAAGGAACATGCTAAACGTGCACAAAACAAACAGTAGAGAAATAAGAGAGAATTCTTGTTCTGCCTTACAATGAGAGGGGCATGGGGGCATAGGAAAGTTGTCAAAGGTGGCAAAATTCATAGAACCATCTGAACTGAAATACTGAAGACCTTAGATAAAAGTGTAAGATAGTGGACTGCCACTAAGTGTTACTGAAATCACATTACAAGTGACTTGCAAGAAAAGGTGCAAATAATGACAAGATAAAAATTTAGCATGTGTATGAAAGTAGCTCCTGAAAATAGCAGACAGTGCAAAGGTCTCAGTACGTCCCAGTATTCCTACCTTACAGACAGGCAGCTATTTTCCTACACTGTAGGGCTATTATAATCAGAGACAGATTAAAAGTGGGCTTCAAGTCAAAGTCCACCTTCTCCTCCTGTCAAGTGCACAGCCTGTAAACCACCTCACAGAAAGGACCAAAAAAATCTCCACTCCCTAACCTATTAGCCTTACAAAGTCTCCAGAATCATTAATTATTTGGGAATGCATCTTTTGCTTTGGGAGCGTTTACCTTATTAATACTCAAATTAATGAGAATTAATGTGTCACCATTCCAAAGTTGAGGACAACAGTTGAACTGCACGTTCCTAATCTGTTGCAGTGTGTGACAGAAAACTACTGAAAATGATGTTAAGTTAAAACACTTCTATTTTACTTCTCACGTGCCTATGCTCCTACTACGCTGAAGTCTGCATGTCCTGGTTTTGGGGTAGGAGACAGAGGAGGGAGAAGGGAAGGCAGCTGGGAAAGAGGAAGAAAGAACTTATTAAAATATGCCATCTTCTGATTATATAAGAATATCTGTAGCCTGCTCTAACCATCACTTCCCTGCTCAACAATCCTTGTATGATAAGTACAGAACTGTAATTAGAGCTGCTTTGCCCTGAGACTCTCAACTGGAATATGCTAACAATAATAATGTTTTTTTTCCCGTGGCTCTAAGCCACATAGTTGGACTTCCACAAGGTCTCAAGGATATAAGAAGAAGAAAGGTTATCTAACATTATATATATATCTATTTAGCTAACATTGCTCCTCTTCCATACTTCCCCTGGCTCCTATACAAGCAGTCAGGCTTCCCCTTTGCTTATAAAAGCAGAATGCTTTTCAACTCTACTCTGTTTTCAAACAAGAGGAAGAGTATTGTTTAGCACCAATAAAGAGCTATGGCAAACTGGCTTTCTTGAGCACTTCACAGCATAAATTTATTTAAGGGGAAAAGCGGCAAAAATGTCATTAGAATCCCGTATGTTACAGGCATAAAGGATCCTTACCCCACTGTCCACATAGAATATTACGCACACATTTAAGACATTAAATAAAACCCATTGTTTAAAGGAAAAAACCCTAAAACCTCAAACAAAAAAACCCACCCTCAACCTCCCATTCTCCAAACAGCTAATAGCCATTAGAGATCACTACAAATGCTAACAACTGTAAAATCTGACCTCTCCTCAGCCTTTGAAGGCTTTTTATTTGCTTGAGCAGAACTCATCATATACACAGAACTCATTTAATTTTTTCGAGTCCCCAGCCCAACACCTAAAAATACTTAAGAACTGACGTGTTACAAACAGCACACCACTACACATTCTTTATACAACTAATGTTGAGAAGTATTTTTTTAAGAAACAAAGTGGGAAATGCTGAAAAACAAGCAAACTGGAGAAATGTTGGAAAAGCTTTATTTAAATGAAGTGCTTACTCGTTGGGTGTTTAATGGGACCTACATGAACACATGAAAACTTAAGAACAATACACAATTCAAATTCAGTTAAGTACAAATACCAGCAAAATTCAATGAGAATAACAGACACAGTCCTCTAAACATTCAAAATTAAAACTCAGTATGCCATCTCTGTATGCCAGCTGAAGCAGGAAGGGAGTAGGAATATTACAGCAAACCAAAATTCTACAAAAAATCTGATTATGAACATGATTAGCCAGATGGAAATTAGAGAGAAAATTTTTGTTGACATGCCTGAACCCACAAGTATTGCACCTTACTTGAAGGGATGCACCTCTAAACAAGGCACGGTCACTTGCTTGGTACTGTAGCCTTTGCTGTCTCTGCCCAAACAGATACACCTGTCTTTGCTGAGCTTGCAGCTTCACAATATGAGGACACCAGCAGCTGAATCCATCATCGCAAAACACTAAATTTAAGTTAAACATGCATCCACGTGTCAGAAGCTGAAAAGTTGAGGGACTTAAGTATTTTCTACTAATAGCCAAAGTACTACAGGTAAAGATCTGAATTGTCATTAATCACTTTAGTTTGAGCGCACACTTCTCAAGCTGTTCAACTTACAAGCACAGTAAGTGTTCAAACTTATTTATGTAAAATTGAAACAAAACAGGTAATTAGCTCAAGATTTGCTGTGCCACCTGGTCACATGCTGGAGTTTAGCTGAGACAGTGCAGCATGTGCATATACAGAATGTGAGGTTTTGTTGACTTGCCTATATTCTAAATATGTGTACCACAAGACCATGCAAAAAGCATGGAATATCAGTTGCAGATGGTGACAAAATATGCTAAGAATATTTTAAAGAATATCTACTTAAATTTTCATGGAATCTCTCATAACTGCAGTTTTCAATTGAAGCATTGTAATTTCAAAAAAATTACTATTTAATTTCTATTAGACAGACACAAACTACCCAGTATACCATAGCTTAAATTATCATTTATTCAGTAGCCAATTTTATACACGCTCTTAAAACAGGTATTTTAAGCTACTGCACTTTTCTTTACAACTCAATGAAGACTAACAGCACATACATCATTGGTTACTGTAGCTATTACATGTTAGCTGCAATAACCTAATCACCTATCCATTCTATTCTAAAAAATATTTACAATTCTATTTGCAAGTAAATGGGAAGAGGGAAAAATATGTACCTCTTGATGAACAGAACAAACAAAAATATGAGGTGACTTATACAAAGAGATAACCGGAGTAGATCAATGATTAAAAATCAGAAGTTCACAATTTTGAGCTCTTTACTAAGTTCTCCAGATGATACTGCTCACTTCTTTTGCCCAATAAAGCAGCTTAAGAGCACCTGATACAAGACTTTAATACAATCCTATCTTTCTCTGCAAAAATGACTGAGAGTACTGAAAAGCTCTATTTCAAGGAACAGAAATATTTCTGACAAGTCTTCAAAACTACTTGAACTTGCATTCTACTTTGACTGCTGTTATTTACATATTCTAAGAGCTTCCCATGTGTTTGCTTCTTGACATAAAAGCTTCCCAGGCTTCTAGACACAAGACCCTCAAATTAATTATTATCCAACTTACTGTTAAGTCTACTTCTACTGTCAAATTCTCTGAGCTTTAGAAAAAAGCAAAATGTACAGTGTTAGAGGAAAAGCTGTACCAGTGGCTGAATACTTTTTATACATAACTGATACATTATTTTCCTTTGTGAACCAAAATAGAGTATTTTAGTTTTAATAGGCAGTTAGAGAGGATAAGCAATGTTTCACTAAAAATATTTAGCAGAAGTGCACTACTTTGCAATGCATCCAAGAAATCAGTTTTAAAGACACTTTTCAGTATTTCTAATCAAAACATTATTAGTATACGTATAAGCAAGATTGAGCTCATGGCCAAATAACATTTTCTGAAAAATTTTTAACAGCTTTTCAAGGCTGCAGATACTGAAGTCTGTAATACAAAAACTGAATTCAAAGAAAATAAAGATTTATTAATGTAGTCTGGTGCAATACAAACACAGGTAAATACCTTCACAAAGCTTTATCTCTTCCATAATAATGCTATAATATTTCAGCTGCAAAGCCTATATTCGTAATTTCAAGAAGTTGAGAGTATAATACTACACACAGGGACTTAGATCAAAGTGATTTCTTGTCAGAAACTACATACTGTGCCATTAATACAGCAAGCAAATAAGAACAGCTTCTTTTATTGGTATTCTTACCTGGTTAGGTTGGTTAGGAAAACAGGCTCTCCTGGTGTTGAAATCCTCAAATGCTGAAGGCCTTAAATTTGCACTGTTGTAGGTTTCACTGGTTACTACAGTTTCATGTTGAAAAAGGTGATCTTTCATTAATGAACCTGATGTATTTTCTTGAGCAGTCTAGAACACATAAGAACTCCCTTGAAATGATTTTGTATTTATACAAAAACCACACCAAACCCACCAAGTTCACACATAAATGTATTAATATTCTGTATAATGTGTTAGAGGCATCTAAAATTAGAAGTATTTTTAAAGCACTTAGAAGTAGGCAAGTATTTTCTTTAGTATGAGTCAGCCTTGGTAAATACAAAGTTTCATCTCTGCAGAGGGTACAACTTGGGCACTTCAGATACACACCTTCCGAACTCAGTTGCCAAATCAGACTTCTTTAAGGAAGCAGAGATTAGCCCAGTCTCTGAGATTATGCTTTCTCTAACCACCCACGAGGCTGCCAGTATTTACAAAAATACAACTGGAGAAAAAAAAACTTCTGAGACTAGTAAGACAAAAGCTAGTCAGACCTTTTAATAAATTAAAAGCAAGATCGGCTGGAAAGGATCAGAAACTCAGTTTTAACATACACTAATTAACAATATCTAATTACAGCAAGTGTGTATTAAACAACTAATGACTGACTTCTAAAGAAATTAAGGTTATAACAGGCAATTTGATACAAAATTGAGACCGTGTGGCAACATATAATGAGATATCTGCAGGACCTGTGCCATTCAGAATAAAGAAGAGGAAGTATGTTTGGGTGGAATACTGGCTTGTGAGGTGATCCAGTTTCTGAAATGAATAGAAAAACAAACAGTCCTCATTCTTTAAGCTTAACTGACTGGGGTATACTTCGGATACAGCAGAGCATTTTGATACTAATCCCATTGGGCTGCCAAAAATGTACTGTAGGATGTTTTGTTTGTATTGAGAGATGCTGTAAAGTTAACTGGCTGTCATCATCTGATAGCACTGAGAAAATTCTGGCATCATCCAACTTCCAGCAATGAGAATGTTTTAGCTTTATTACAAGGACTTGTATATATCAAGAAAACATTAAGAGGAGAAGAATAAAAACACTGCAGAAAACTACTGAGGCAGAGGCAAACCGAAAGTTTTGTCAGGTTCATTTATCAAAATACTTAAGGAACTTATTCTGAGATTACATTAGCACCTCACGTATGTAAAAGCCTAATGTATCAAGTTCTAAGACTATCTAGAGAAACTGGAAGTAGCGGGTCTGTAGCTGATTTTTAGGAGAAAGGAAATCATCACATTACTAAAAAATTTATGTATTGCTCAAAAGCACTGAGTGGAAAAACATTAAATTTAGTAATTAATTAACGATCAGCTTAATGAATACTAGAAAGCATACACCCCAAGAAAGATAATAGCTCACTCAATCAGGTTAAAGTTCCCATGAAAAATTTTGAAGACAGGCAAAACTTCAGAAAGAAGTACTTTTTGCAGATCCTTGAGCGTGACAACAACACTAAAGCAACGGACCCTGTTATTGTCAAAATCTAATATTCTGGTCAAACACTCTTGAGAAAGGAGTATTAAAGAAATGTTGAAATGACTGGCAGTTAGACTTCATAGATGTACATTTATTTTAGGAGCAAAAAGCATCAAATATTAGTGCAATATCAAACATCTTCCTAGCAGGAGGCATTCCTGCAGGTATGTTGCCCAATGACAAAAAGCTTCCAAAACAGTGGTTCAAACCACAGAAGAGCTGCATTTAAAACAAGGAAGAAATGCCTACAACTATTTTTGGTTTGAGCAACGTTAAAAATTATTACAAACATTTAAGCCAACAGCTAGAAGCCATTTTATAGAAACCACAGTGATAAGCACCCTGTTTCCCCCTTGCTCCCCTCCCCCTGCTATTATAAATTTGAATGGTCTAGGGAGAATGGAGCAAGCTGCAAAAACTACTACTTCTTTCTTCCCAGGGAAAAAAGACAAACTACCCACAAGCCAGTCTTTATCCCTGGGTGAGATTTGCAACAGCCTGCATTATTTCCTGTCCCTGCAGGTGACTGACACCTTTTTTCTTCAGCAGTAAACTACCTACACTACAGAGCAAAAAGGACACGTATGCGCTCCCCCTGGCAGTCAAGAAAGGCTTCATCTAATGAAGGACACAGGCAACAATCATCTATTACAGTGCTAACTAGCAGTGCCAGACGATGTATGAAAAACAAACCGTACTCTTAAAGCAAACCTTTGTGCCCTACACACAGCAATTATCAAAGAATGCTTTTAGAAAATTCCAAAATGAACATCACAATTCAAGCTAATTGACTTCAAGGACAAATATTGGGGTGGCAGGAGACAGAGAAAGGCACCTGATCTTTTGCAAGGCAAGAACTCATAAGACAGCCTTTCCAAAAGCACAATGCTCACCTTACCAACCTAGATACTACAGGTAAGCGGACACAGCTGAACTTCTGATATTTATGAAAACCAAAAAGCAATCAGGTCAATTATGATCTTCTTTAGCCACTAAGCAGAACAACAGAAATGCCAGATGAACATCATGAATTCTGTGTTTTTAATTAAACTGTAGTTTAGATACAGTCAAACCACGTTTATTTGTATCCAGAAAGCTTTTCATTGAACAACACTTCCTACTCCAATCTGATGTTTTATGATAAGGTCATAAACACCTGAAAACCCACATTTATAATGGAAACACTGACAATCTGAAGTAGGAGGCCCTAGAAAACAAAAAGGCTTTTGTGTTGAAAATCCATTTAAGTAAAAGCAAACATATAAAGTTTTCCACAAGAACTAAGCTTGTTATATTAAATATACAGAATATCACACACAAACACAGATGCACATATTCCCCTTTTCTACTGTCCAAAGCAATTACACCGCCCACATTTGATATCCTTTAACCACAGCCTGCAAAGTACAGTACTGGCATAGGTTATTCAGTATCATCTGTAAAGTAACCTACGCCAGTTTTTAATGCACAACGGAAATCTGGTTTGCTCCCAGCTGCTGGTATAATAATTACTGTCCTATGGTTGCTAAGAGATACTCTGAATTTTTTTCCAAGACTACTAAAACATTTCTGTGCGCACAGGCAAAAGGATGCTGGGTAAAGCAATAAAATGACTCCAGCTGTAGCTCTCCAGCAGAATTCAAAGCCAGATGACAGCTGTAGAGAAAATGAAAACCAGACTTCTTCAAATTTTCTCTCCTTACTTCTCCCAGTTTGCCAGAGTTAAGTCCGGGAGAGAATTCAACATTGTTCTGCAAACATTGTTAAAAATGTTCTGCTTTAAGTAAGTTTAATGATTACACAGAAGGATGGATGAGAGACCACATTTCCGTTGCATCCCAGTTCTTGCATTTACTTCCCATGAGGCCTGAAAATCTGCTGTTTGATGCTAACCAACACAAGAATGTTTAAATGTTTTTTCCTTAATTTTTCAATTGTGAATAGATGATACAGGTTTCAAAAACATCTGTATAACTTCCTTCTGCTTTAGCTATTTCTAAGACTGATGGAGCAATATATTTGGCAAAGAAACTATTATTTTCAGGTACGTGTTTCTGACATGGGGTGAAATATGAACTAGATTACTCTGAATATTTTGTACAGTTTGAAGTAAAAAATAAGACATTTGACATGCTTCTTTCTTCAAAGGCTGTTCTACCTGAATATATAAAGCACACTAGTTGCAAAGAGGCTGTTACGGTGAGGAAGAAAAAATATAATTCCTCCTGTTTCTAGAATACAATTCCAACAAAAAAAGCTTAATAAACCCAAATATTTTAGCACAGTATATGATTAGATTTATTTTAAATTAATAATGTGAATTAGTATTACTTTTAGTTCTAGGAACTGGACCTAGTCAATTTATTAACTGCACTAAATATTGCTAATCTTTACTGGTTTACCATGTAGTACTGTCTTCTCCATAAAAACAATGGTAAATTATTTCACATTTCCTCACAGGTCATAATTTACTTTAGAAAAATAATACATAATACAAAAATAACAACTTCAAACCTTTTGTTACAGACAAAATAAATTGAGTGGTCACTAAATAATGCAGTTATGAAAAGGTCTCTAAATAGTGTATTTACAAAGAGGCATACGAACTGTTAGTGTCCTTCCTGACTGCACCAAAACCACTTATGATGTAAGTTGCAGGCCTTTTCCAGCTTTGTATTAGCAAAAATCCCAACTTACTTACTTCTGAAAGAACAAGCCAAACTTTTTCTTCTGCTTATAATTTATCAGTCTACAGTTTTCTTCTGCCAGTACTAAGAAACTGAAAAGCATAAGTGATCCATTTCTTACTACTTCAAAACTGTTAAAATGTGCTGGTAGCCTATAAATAACACCGGTATGGCTGAATCAACAAAACATGAAAGAAATTAAGACTCAACTGCTCTATTTTTCAGTTCTCAAAAGCAAGACTTACGCACTTCAGGATCCAAAACCCACATAAAAATAATTTTAAATCCATGAGTTCTAGATTTCATTGATTAGATTTCCTTCTAAGAAAAAAAATTCTGATTTTTATGGTTTTTTTTTTCAGTTAAGCTAGATGAGTTTTAGAGCAAGAAGTTTGTATTTGGTAGAGGAAAAGAATACAAGCCAATCTTTTAACAAACAAGCAAACTGACTTAAACAAGCTGCTCATCTACTACATTCAAAATGCATCATTTTATACCAAAACCATCCAAACTTGCTACCCAAACAAATTCCCATCATATATTTCCATGTAAGTATATATACATTTGCAGGCTCAATTTACCAACATTTCACAAAGTCAGATAGCTCTTCATTATCTCATTTGTATATTTCTATTTGAGACTAATCTGGTAAGACTAAGGCTTATTTGATGATATAAGCAATTTACATCTAATAGGTTAACTAAACAACTAATAATAATTGTAATAATTTAAGCAACCATTAGAAGCAAGTATGAAAACCTTTGATTGTATTCCTTTAATACTGAGACTAACATTATTTGTCAACTCAGAACAGCTAAAGAAACTATAATGAAGCTATGTCTTCTTAAAATGATAAATTTGATCTGCAGTAAAAAGAATGCTTTCTCTGTTTGATTTTATTTACAAAATGTAAATAAAACCCCAAAAAATCTAGTAACCCAAGATACAACATAGTAAGCCAAATGCTACCCTAGAAAGCACAAGAGTTCGGTTTTTGGATCTGCATTTAAGAGATGCACATACAACCTTTGGACAATCACTGTTTCTGCTTGCTACTTCTATAAAATGTAATAATAATTATTACAAGGAGGCATTGAGGTTTCACAACACCATCACTGAGAAGATCAATTTTGATCTTACTTGGATCATTTTATTTGCTCTCTGTAGCACCAAATATAACCAGCCAGTAAAATAACTTAAGAAGCATGTTTAGCTTTCTTCATCACTGGTCATCTTCATGACAAAAAAATCAAAAACAATGGTAATGAAATTTATGTACAAACTACATACTATATTCATACTTCAAATATACACTAAATACAGGATTCCTGCTGACTAGAACAGCACAGGCAAAACTGCCCTTATATTCTACCCGCACTCTAAAATGCCCTTGCATAGATATACTCCAAAATTTACTCAAAAATACTCTCAGAGACTTGGGAAAAGAGCTTATAAAACAGCAAAACAAAAAATCATTAGGCCTTTTAAACTACACAGAGGCAAGAAGTGGGGGAGGAGAAGTCAACATGACTCTTCAAATACGCAGTGCATTATCTTTAAAGAAAAATGGTCTTATCCACCAGTTAAAAAACCCCAGGGTATCAAGTTTCATTTACAAAAGTATCAATCATGGAAGGGGAAGGAGTTAATAATATGAAGGAGAATGTACACTATTTGGTATTTCAAAGGTATTCTTGGTGACTAGACCTGGTGCCTGTAACTAAAACGCAGCTTTTCTACACTGACATTCATAACCCTGCAGTTACAGCTTCTCTACTGATACACAAACCTGCTAAAGCAGCGTGCATTCAGTCTTCCTTGCACTTTTTCCCCCCCCTCTTTTCTGGTATTGTTATTGACAGGCAATGCTAGTATCACTTATTTTACTTTGGTATGTAGAGATATGGTAAGAGATACTGGCTAGCTTTTTTGCCTTTTGAAAGTAAGCAATTCTTGCCAGCTATCCATGGCACAAATCCCCAAATGTAATGTGTGAAATTACATTTTATATCTAGAATGTAAAAGATGGTTCTACCATGTAAAAGATAGTTTGTACCACATAAGATTGTTTGTACCTGTAATATATAAATATTGTGTATATATATACATACACATCTGTTTTATAAAGAATATTTTTAAAATATATGTGTTTATTTTTAAAAATATATATAAAGTAAAACTTATATTTAGATATGTAAATAGGTGATGCATTTATATTCACATGTATATTGAATAGTTGTTGTAAATACACTTTTCTCCACTTTTCCAACAACAAATTTTGTAACTCTAAGGAACCACAGATATTTGCTTCAATTTTGGCATCCTTATATAGAAATATAATAACTAGGCAGCAAAATCAAGAGGTAATTCATTTGTTCTAATCTCATTAGGCCTGAAGAAATTGTTCAATAATTAATCCTTGCAACAAAGCATGTTTAAGCAAGTCTTTTAAGAGCTGATTAAGGACTGAATTAACTTTGGCACACATTTCCTCCATCCTGTAAAAATCTCATTCCTTTTTTAAATCTGAACTATCTAATATTTATAGCAATTTTACTTTCAAGTGCCTTAAAATAAAGCACTGCAAGTAAAGAACAACAGGTGGTTGCACAGCCAACACTCACACAAAGAAATAAATTTCTTCTATCATAAAACAGAAAGAAATCAGGAGATTTCTGCATTGCCACTGCATTGCAGTATCCTTTCTAAATACTTGACTCTCAGTCTCCTATTGTAATTTCATTCTTACCCATATCTTCTAAGTCTGCTGCTAATTTTTTTGATTTTGTGTTGCAGAGATTCTACACTCGATCTATCTTACACTGATAAAGAATTTATGCTGGCATATATGACAAAACTACTTCCCTCAAGAAACTTAGGAATACTATCAATTTTCTGAATAGCCACTAAGACCCCTGAGTCAACTTATTTCTTTATCAGCTTCATATTAATTTAAATATCTGCACTCTGAAAACTGAGTATGTGTGTGAATAAAGGCAAGGCTTTCCCTAAAAATGTAAATAAGAAGGAAGAGATAACAAGCATACATAGACAGGAGGAGGATTTACTCACTTATATTACAGCTTTTTACTCTGTATGTGTGTATACATATATCTACCTCTATACCTATATATAGATATTCGTAATATTTGTTTATACTGGCTTTTTAATTAGGTGGATTCTTGGATATTACCAGGCAGTGCTACCCAGCAATGTCACAGTACTTATGGTATATGATATGGTATTTGTGTCAAGCACTATAACTCTGAAGCATGGTTGGACATACATTTTTACATCTTAAAAGCCATTATGACCTATAGAAATTAGTCAATTGAATTAGTCAAACTGAACAGTACAAATAAGGATCCATAAAAACTTGAATCTCAACAAATGATTGTCTTCAGTGTGTTTTTAAAAATGGTCTGAACTTCAGCCCTTGTCTGGACTAGATTCTTTTATCTCAACATCTTTTTAACTCTAACCATACAATGAAGTGTCTTATCACTGCAGAGTGAAATCTAAGAAAACAAACAGAATATGCAAGTAAAAAGATTCTTGATTCCTCTCTTTTTTCCATAAGAATATTTCAAGTTCCAATAAATTTAAAGAGGACACATAACCTGAACAGACATTTTGAACTTAAAAATTAAACTCAAGATGACTAATCATTTTATTGATTAAATAATGCCTACTTTGTGTAGGACAGACAATACTGTAAATCTTCTAGATAACTGTTCAGGAATTTATTTAATTAAACTGAATTTTGCTATTGCTCTTATTTTACTTATTCTCACTAATGAGAACAAAATTTGTTCAGCATATTTCTAAAAAAAAAATGCACAGTTCATTTAAAAATTTACTCACTTGAAAGCAGTCTTCTGCCACTTCAACATCATTTTGGGAGGGTGGATAACCTACACATAAAGGAGAAAAAAACCAAAGTAGACAAGGTTATTTTCTTTTTATTTACAGCTTACTGCTTCCAGTAGTCCACACATCTTTCAATATCCAGCTATGATGATATAAACATTCTTGTTTACCTTTTAAAACCTATTAACCAGTGTATTTCAAGTTGATTTAAGTAAGCATCATTCATTTCTACATTCTGTACTTTATACACTGAGTATTCCTACCCACACTGCTCTCTCCTGTTCACACCTTTCCTGTGAAAGCATTTTCAAAGTGTCATCAGCAGTCAGAAGCAAGGGAGTACGTTCCTTTTAATGTAGCATTTTGAAAATTAAAGGCAGATACATTTGGTTGGCATGAATGCACACTGTGCTGTATTTTGCTATAAATCAGCAGAAATTGGAACTATAACACCCTAAGAGAGAAAATTACTCTTGTGTTCTCTAATTATCTTGAAGGGATATGCATGATATCAACACAATTCAAAAGAAGTCATTCTACTATGTCAAAAAGTATTTCCCTTCAGAAGTATGTTTCTCCCTTTGTTAACAAGACATCAAGTTAAATCCCTAACATTACTTTTTACAAGCCTGAAAGAGATGTGCTTTCAATTCAAGACACCTGTTCTCTTCCCTCCCTCTCACAATGCAGCAATACATTTATCGTATTTTCAGCTCAGAATCTAGGCTTGATGATGACATTAGTGAAGCTCTGGAAGCAGTTAGCCATATTACTATTTGAGCAAATTCTTCTACTGTTCCACAAATACCTGTCCTCAGAACTACACTGTCAGCTGCTAGTAAACAAACAACACTATTAACTGAAAGTATGTGCAGATAAAGAGAGAACTCAACAGGTTGCAAATCATTCAACTTCATAGCTTATCCTCTAAGAACAAAACAGCTGTAAAAAGCTTCTGAGAATAAGATCCAAGGGAGACAATATAACAGTGTAGCTTCCTTCACTTCTTCATGTCTAAAAGAATGAGGCAATGCTATATTATGTAAGGATATTTCAGGAAATTACCTTATTAGTGTCTGTAAAACAATTTAAGACACTTGGATGAATGGCACTTTAGAAATACCAGAAGTGCTATTAAAAACTGTTAATACTACAGATCAATCCATGTTCTTAAATACTGTCAGCACTGATGTTACATAAAGTGCTTTGACATCTCAATTAGTAAACACTCAGTATCTCTCTGCCCCACCAAGACCTTCACCTGAAATATGTACCTTGAGAAATATCCTCTACTGCTCTCCGAATACCTCTATCAAATGCTCTTGCATCAGCAGGACTCTGAAATGTGAGGCCAAACTTTTTGTCATCAATCTTCCAGTGGTAAAAAGTAGGAGTAACTTTGTTGTAAACGAGGTCTTTCTTTAGTGTGCATTCCAAGACCACCTTCCAAAAAGAAAACAGAAGGAAAAGATATCAGTAACCAATATATCTGAGAAGAAAAGGTAGTCATACATCATAAGAGCAGATAGAAATCTCTCTTTAAATTTCTTCCTGCTAGAAGGATGTAATTTAAACTTAATTTCCTTCATGGCCAAATTATTCACTATCAGTTGCTGATAAGGTGGTAGGGATTAAAAACACTATTCACATACTAAGTCAATCTTTCCATTTGAAAATCTCACCAATAAAAGTATATCAAACCTGCAACAAGCACTTCTGTCGGTACAAACTTGGTAGATATTCAGCAAATTAAATAGGCCACATCTCCTAAAAACCATTACTGTGCTGATACCAAATTTTACTGTATCACTGGGAATTTTATTTATATACTTATTCTATAAAATTTTTGAGCACTAGACTAACTTCATGCTGCTTTCAGGCCACATCAGATTTCTCCTACTAGAAAGGCTCCTAGACAAGTGAAAATAAAACAAGACAATTGTTTTAAAAACTGTAACTAATAAAATCTAAAATCTTCATGAATGTATTACTACCTGCACCTAGACAGTAATACATTTATGGCTCATGTTCAACTATAACAAAAATAGTAACCATGAATAATGAACAGATTTATTTGGCTACAAAATCTTTAAAGGTATACATGCACATTCAGTTATGAAGCAAAGTCAGTCTTCACACAGAATCATAGAATGGTTTGGGTTGGAAGGTACCTCAAATATCACTTAGTTCCAACTTCTCTGGACAACCTGTTCCAGTGCCTCACCACCGTCACAGTAAAGAATTTTTTCCTAATATCTAATCTAAATCTACCCTCTTTCAATTAGAAGCCATTCCCCCTTGACGATGCTCTTGCAAATAGTCTCTCTCCATCTTCCTTGTAGTCTCCCTTTGTGTATCAGAAGGCCTCATCATTTCCCCACTTTAAATAGTCTGGTTTTAAAAATATATTTGCATATTTACTTTACTGGAAAAAATTATTTTAAGCAACATTGTTACGCTCTGAGTGTTTCTTGATTTTAAAAAATCAAATGTGAACAATAAAGTATGGAGGGAAACACGCTGATCTGCTCTTGTAGCACTAGGTATAATAAAGCTTGCAAAAAGACAACCTATCTCTGTATTACTACTTGATGCTGAGAACCTACACTGACAGACGAATGAGAAATTTTAGTATTCTATCATTTCAACATTAATGTACTTTCAGAACTTTAATGTTTAGTTTTGTTACATATGCAGCTTTTTGAGAAAAAAACCAAAATTCCTCACAGGACGTGGTAAAATTAATTTAATTATAAATATAACTGAGAAAAAACCCCTCACATTTTAAAAAAATATGTCTGTACTTAGGTTATTCTTACATATTCCTTATGTTCCTCCTCTCCTTTCATATCTAATTATTACATAGACAAATAGGGTTTTTCTTTTGCTCTTTATTATTTATTCTCCCTAGACCACACCAGTAATCATTGACTGCTACTGACTTTTACCTGTCTCTAGAAGGATGACGGTCTTTCTGAACATATAAACTCTTTCAGCATTAAAATAATTTTTGTTACTCCACTTGGAATTCCCTAAATGGTCAACAATATGTAGGTAAAACTGCCTATAAGAAAACATAAAAAGGAATCTAACTATTTGCTGTAGGTGTGTAGGAAAAGGTGCTGCAGAAAGAAAAACGTCATGCTGCAGTTCTAAGGTGTGTTAAATGATCGTTCTTTGTTCCTTTGGATGATCTTAAACTTGCTTCTTCCTTAAAGGAGGAGTTAAAAATGAAGATTGCTCATATCAGTGCCTTTTCTAGGTCTGTGAGCTCTTTTGTGGGATGCCTAATACATTAACACCAACTGCTTTCATGCTAAATTTTGTGCGCATTTTCATCCAAAACATCAACAAAAAGTACTGCAAGCCTGATTTTACAACACCTCAATGAACATCTGGTCCCAAAGGAATTAATCTAGATTTTATCCTGAAAATTCATACCTGGTGACAATTTTACCACTAGAGATAAATAACTGGATTAAAATTTTACTGAGTAGAAGTTCTGATTTCCAAAGATACCCAAACCAAACCAGAAAACCCCCAAACTGACTCCCTCCAACCCAAAAAGCAACACTGGTACCACACACCCCCCATCTCCAGCCCCCACAACATTTTATATGACAAGATATCATTAACGAAACAAGCAAACATCCTATCCAACACTAATTGTTTTCAACTTAAGGAAATAACAAATTTGATGGGATGACATGGGGAATAGGGCCTGGAAAAAAACAGACCTTTGCAGAGAACAGAGCAACTCATTACAGGAGTGAGCTGTAACTCCAAAAACTGCCGTTTCAACTGCTGTGACAGCTAGCAGCTAATCAGATGCTGCGATCACAGTTTTTACCTTATAATGTATGTTTGTGTGTTGTTCTGTTGGTGTTGGGTTATAAAAGGGGCTACGACCCTAATAAACTTGTCTCAGCTTCACCCCCGAGTCCATGCCTCAATACACCACAAAATGGCACCCAACATGAGGCATGAAAGAAACTAGCTGTTTCTCTGGTGGTGTAGCTCAGCTGAACACAAGAAAAAAGCGCTGAAAGGAAGCAATGAAAAAGAGCTCTTAATTATCTTACGCTGGACGATAAGGTAAGCAGCTGAGAACGAAATGGGAACCCCTTTAATTAAACAGCAAGAAGTTGTATTGCAAGCCTTTGCTGAAATCCTTAAAAAATATGGGAAAACAGTAAAGGAAGAAAGTTTAGAACATCTCGTTGTGGACATCGAAAGCCGATCCCATGTTAACTAACAAACTTTGGGCAATCTCTTTATTAACAACATGGAGAGTAGTTTTTAAGACTCTGCAAGCTCATGCCAGCTCCGGAGAGGAGCTGTGGAAGCAGAAGGAGCAGTGGAAGCCTGGAAAGGAGTATTAGGCAAGCATGGCATTGGAAACTGCAACGATAATGGTCGCCTTCTGCTAGAATTCTGTGCAGAGCAGCAGCTCACCATCACCAACACGATCTTTCAGCAGAAAAATAGTCTGAAGACAACCTGGATGCATCCTAGATCCAAGCATTAGCACCTTATCGATTATGTCCTGGTGTGACAGAGATGTTTGCGATGTCCATCACACCTGTGTGATGCCTAGTGCAGAATGCCAAACAGACCATCGACTTGTGCGCTGTAAACTTAACTTCAACCTTGAGTTCAAACCTAAAAGGAGGTATTCCAAGGAGGAGACTCCAAGTTAACGGTCTTCAATCAGCTACAGGGAGATACAGCTTTCAGGCAAACCTTCAAACTAGGCTCAAAGATCCATAGATTCCTCTCCAGCAATGCTTTGGCAATATATTCAAATAGCATCCTGCAGTCCTCTGAAGAATCTTTAGGGTTCTCCTTCAAGAAGAACAAGGACTGGTTTGATGAAAACAATCAAGAGATCCAAGAACAGTTGAGGAACAAGAGAACTGCTCACCAAGCACACCTTGCACTGCCATCCTGCCATGTAAGAAAAGCAGCCTTTTGTCTTGCATGCAGCAAGCTCCAACAGAAACTTTGTGACATCCAGAACAAGTGGTAGATCAATCTAGCTGAAAAAACTCAATTATGTGCAGATACAGGCGATCACAGAGGATTCTATGTGGCCTTGAAAACAGCATACGGGCCTACATACCAGGTCCAAAGCCCCCTACTGACCCCCACCTGACCCCCTATGGTCAGGTGCTTTGCACACATAAAATCTCCATTCTGAATCATTGATCTGAACACTTTCAGACTCTTTTCAGTACTAGCCATGTAATGCAAGACTCAGCAATTCAGTGCATTACACAGCAACTGGTGAAGAATGAACTGGACATTGTCCCTACTATGGGAGAAACTCTGAAGGCCATACAGCAGGTGAAAACTGGCAAGGCAGCTGGAGTTGATCGAATTCCACTCTAAGTCTGGACACATGGGGGCCATGCACTCCATGCTAAATTTCATGAGTTTGTGGTGCGCTGCTGGGAACTAGGCGAACTACCATCAGACCTACGTGATGCAGTCATCATCACTTTGCATAAGAAGAAAGGAATTAAATCAGACTGTTCAAATTACCGTGGTATTACTCTGCTCTCCATTGCTGGCAAAATCCTGGCAAGAATACTTTTGAACAGACTAATACCTGCTATAGCAGAAGAACTTCTACCTGAAAGCCAATGTGGTTTCAGAGCCAACAGGAGTACCACAGACATGATATTTGTTCTCAGACAACTGCAAGAGAAATGTAGGGAACAGAACAAAGGTCTCTATGCAACCTTTGTTGATCTCACCAAGGCTTTCAAAACTGTGAGCAGAAAAGGTCTATGGCACATTTTGGAATGTTTAGGATGTCCCCCCAAGTTCCTTAAAATGATCATCTTACTTCGTGAGGATCAGTGTAGCCAAGTCAGTTATGGCAATGTACTTTCTGAGTCCTTTCTAATAACCAATGGTGTGAAACAAGGTTGTGTTCTTGCACCAACCCTATTCACAATCTTTTTCAGCATGATGCTCCAAAGGGCCACGGCAGACCTTGATGAAGAAGATGGTATTTACATTCGATATCGTACCAATGGAAACCTATTCAACCCAAGGCGACTGAAGGCCCACACTAAGAGCTTAAATCATCTTGTCCGGGAGCTGCTCTATGCTGATGACGCCGCCCTCGTCACCCACACAGAAGTAGCTCTGCAGCGTTTAACATCCTGCTTTGCTGAGGCTGCTGAGCTTTTTGGGCTGGAAGTCAGCTTCGAGAAGACAGAAGTTTTCTATCAACTGGCACCTCAGGAAGTCTTCCATCATCCCCATATCACCACTGGCCAATCAGAGCTCAAATCAGTCCAGCAGTTTAATTACCTGGGTAGCCTCATCTCCTCGGACGGTAAGATTGATGGAGAGATAGACAACGGGTTAGCAAAGGCACATAGACCTTTCGGAAAACTCCATAAAAGAGTATGGTGAAATAAACACCTGAAGAAAAGTACAAAGATCAGTGTTTACAGAGCCATAGTGCTGTCCACTCTTTTATATGGATCCGAATCATGGGTCATCTACCCCCACCACCTGCGTCTCCTAGAACGCTTCCATCAACGCTGCCTCCATACAAGCAGCAGTCACAAGTATTGAGGCCATGTTGCTGAGAACACAGCTGTGTTGGGCAGGGCACGTCTCAAGGATGAAGGACCACCGCCTCCCTAAGATCTTGCTTTATGGTGAACTTGCCACTGGCTGCCGCAAAAGAGGAGCCCCGAAGAGGAGATACAAGGACTCCCTGAAACAACATGTCAGCCTTGGTCATACTGATCTTCATAACTGGTCTACTCTGGCCTCCAATTGGGAGGCCTGGAGACACACTGTCTTTAATGCTGCTGCTTCTTTTGAGAAAGCACACAGGATCACTCTCGAGGAGAAAAGACAACACAGAAAGAATCGTGTCTTGCTGATACCACCTAAGGAGTCTTTCTGCTGTGCCTTTTGCAACTGGACATGTCTATCTCATATTGGCCTTTTTAGCCACCAACGCACTTGTAACAAACGTGGGTAGAGTCCTTCCCAAATCTTCGTTCACGAAGCCCAGCCATGATGATGACTACATGTATTGAAATGTTTACAATGTTTACAATTAAACAGTTTTTCTTAAAAAATAATAAAAAAGGGGGATTTGTGGGGAACAGGGAAAAAACCTGGAAAAACCCCCGATCATGGCAGAGAACGGAGTAACTCATTACAGGAGTGAGCTGTAACTCCAAAAACTGCCGTTTCAACTGCGGTGACAGCTAGCAGCCAATCAGATGCTGCAGTCACAGTTTTTACCTTATAATGTATGTTTGTCTGTTGGTGTTGGGTTATAAAAGGGACTATGACCCCAATAAACTTGTCTCAGCTTCACCCCCCTGAGTCTGTGCCTCAATACACCACAGGATGACAGTGATTTTTCACATCTAAAGCTGCATGAAGTTAACACAGTAGATATAAGTGAAAGGGCATGGAAAAGGGAAAAATTTGTTGCACCAAAATTGTAATTGACATAAAAATTGACATGTTATCAGATAGAAGAATCTATATAAGCAAGACTTCATACCTGCCTCAGCTGAGAGAAAACTCAAAAACTGTAGGTCAAACATCAAGATGATCTAAGGTTTGTACTACAGTCCATCAAAATCAATCTTTTCTCAAACTTTAAAATCAATTTAAAAAGTAATTTAAAAAGTAAACAATTAAGCTTTTAAACAGCAGATTTTTAGACAAGAATGGTATTTATATTTAGTTTTAGCTTTGTATCTCTCCCTTTATACAACTACCTGTTCTTCAAAGGAAAGATTTTAAACTTTGTCATTCCTGACTCATGATCCAAAAGATACTAGTACTTTTTTTTTCCCTCTCCTTTGGTAAAAACTTGCATGGCAAAGGACTGGAGTAGAAAATAGAAGTCTACTAGACTTTTCATTCAAGAATGTAAAATTCACCAAAGCCTAAAAACCTGTAAGTTTGAGCCCAACGTATGTTTAACACTAGTGCTATTAAGATAGAAGAGAGTCACTGTAAACACAGTAAGTGAGAGCAGGAGACCTGACAAGGTTGGGATGGAGTGCAATTGTTCCAAGCAGACTGGCTGGAACCAGATCTAGGAAGGTGAGTACAATAAAGTAGGAAATGTGTAATTATGTAAATAAAGTCTTCACGAAATACCCTTACATTCCAACACGGATCTAAACAACCTGATCAAATTAGCAGGGAACATTCTTTCTCATTAATTAATGCAATGGCGCCACCACTTTGATTTTCTTCCCAGATAACTAAGATGGTTTTTTTTAATGCCACGAGATGTTTTAAATAGCTCTGTACTGCACAAAAATTTTGGACGTTCTACATGTAGTCTGAAGCTTGTTCACAAAAGGGCTCATAGCAACCTAACTCTCAGGTATATAAAGAAATGATGAGAACCCTCTCCAAGAAGGAACTTCAATATTTTGAAGTTCAGTCCAAAAGTATTTCATTTATACAGCTGACTTACAGACAGAGATCTACACTCCTAATTAAATGCCTGCATAGCCTATAAAATATATGGAAATATCTGGCACATTGGAATGGAACTGCAGTTTAGTGTCAGAAGCAGCACCTGGAGAAGCAGGAACTAAAGCTAGTTCATTCCTTTTCAGCACAAGCATTCAAAAGGTATCTGGAAAATACGTCCATCAAATACCTCACCTGTGGATTTCAAGTTGCTTTGGAATGAATTCCACCTTTCTATTGACACATAGGTTAAACAGTTACACTGGCATTATGATTCCCATGTATCTTAGGTAAAAGCCTGAATTCCATTTGCTCTGTAACCTCAGGTATTTCAAAACCTATGCTTCCCTGTGTCCCAAAAAAGTGCTCCAAGTTCCACACTCTAGGTTTTCCAGTTCCCAAAAGAAAAGACTTACTGGTTAGAGGAAATCAAAATATAACCTAGCTTGGAAGATATTTTAACAACGTACAATGTGACTTGGGGGGAACTTCATTTGTAAAGATGACTTTCTTTTATAATCCACATAAGTATTTTCAGAAACAGCTGTATGTACCTTGCAAAGAAGTGAGTGAACTGAAAACCATGGCCCAGGTGACTAAGCTGTAATGACTTCTAGTTATTACAATAGATTAAACATTTCTGAATGTTTAAGTGTTCTAAGTCTGAATAACTGATGTGTTCAAAATGGTTTAAGAAGTTGTTTAAAAAAAAAAATATTGTTACTTTCTCTTCACAAATACAATGGCAGAGCAACCAACTAAACAGTGTATGAATAACTTCAAAGATTATTCAGGCATACAGGTTTACCAAGGGCATTCTAAAATGAGATTAGAGTGATAATGGAGCACAGAAACAGCAGATTCAGTATAACAGTTCCTCAAAATCTCAAGGTGATCACAGTATTTGGTCTCTAATCCATAGCAAATACAATAACAACTTCCATTTTTATTTTATTTTTAAATAAAAAATAAAATTTATCATTATTATGAAATAGCCAACTGTCAATTCTATTTGGACTAAAACCTCAATTGTTTGGCTTTATTAAGGAAAAGGTTAAAAAATGTGCTTTTACAGTGACTCCACAGGAAAACCCTAAGAACAAATGTAAAACCATTAACTATACTGAAAGCATAAGGATCAGAACAATTCTAGAATCAGTGACCGGATCCCTGTCCAACAGAATTTGTCTTTCAGTCCCTGCTACCTACCGCCCTTCTGAATAAGCCTCACGACCTAAAGATGACCTTGCATATCTTGGTGTAGGATCTTGTTTCTTTTATGTTGAGAGAGGTCTTGTTGCATAACATACAACTTTGTTGTTAATTCATTACACATTAGCTGTTGCTTATAAGCACATTATCTGATGTCTGTGGAAATACGTGTACACATAGTGCCCTTTTACTCAGTTATCAAAGAATCTCTTGCTCTCCAGTATTCTTCCCCACACACTAAATCTGTATTTGTTAGTTCTCTGAGCTTTTTATTCACTATACACTGGAGAGATGTTCTTCCTAGCTTCATTTCTTCTATCTTCTATCCTGTGTTTTTGAGGGGCTGATTTCCAACAGCAACTTCCTGAAACTGCAGCAAGATCACAATGTGCCCTGACAGACTAGCAAAGGTCACATTTGGGGGCAAGCAGGGGGAGGACAGATGGACACAGGATGGAACACACAAAAAAACCCCAAACCAAAACAAACTGTTCAAGACAATAAAGTTTTGGAAAATGTATTCACGCTAACATGAACTTGATTTTGGACAGGAAGAGGAGCAGAAACATTTAAAACCTTCTACCAGAAGTGGAAACAAAACAAGGCTTGCTCAGGGGAAACAGCAGAGTGCAAACAGATCAGGACACTGATGGCTTGACATTTTCATATGCATGCAGGCGAAACACTAAACCAGCCTTCAGTTCCGAGCATTTTATTACCCTCAAATTCTTAAGGCAAGCTGTGAATGTTCCAAGTATTAAGAATTAAAAGAAAATTATCAAGTATCTCTAAATGCAATTAAGCTTCTCAAAAAACAGCCTCAATAAGGCTAAAAAAAAGTTCTAAGGGGAACTACTGCAAAGTGAGGAAGGAACTGCAGGTGCACATAGCTGTGCGGGAACACAGGGTACTCTGCTAATAGCACTACGCCTCGCTGAAACAACTGAGTCAGCAGAATTTCTATTTATATGCTCTCTTCCTACAATAGTCACAGTCAAGGCAGGAAACTCAGCAGTCCTGCTTCAAGGGAGAAACTGGTGTGCTTGAGAAAGGATCAGCAGTATGGTGTAAGGAAATTCTACCTTTTAAGCTAATACAGGAGTCAAAATCCATTGGCAGAAAACAATTGGTTCTTGATAAAAGTCATTAAGATGGAGCTTTTGTGCCTTCTCTATGTCTCTTTGTTTCCACAATAAGACACAGCCTTATTGTGTACCTTATTTGGTACACAAGTATTGAAGCAATTCTTAGTAAGCCCATTTTGTCTTCCATAGGTCTGCATGTGGAAATGGCTCAGATCCTACACCAGTTTTCCTTTTGTGAGGCTGATATTCATGATGCCACTTAAGACACATTTATTAGTGGGATTTGATTTTAGGCAGCTGAGGAATGAATACTGTCTGTGTGTTCATCAAACCAGAGCAATTCTTGGACCTGTTTGCTTAAGCTCTCTTACAATACAAAGTTGTTCTCGTGTCAAATGGCTACTTTCTGTCATAGTCAAATTCCACAACTAGCCATTACTGAGGAATTCCTTCTGATTTCATGTTCTTAAGAAATTATCTCATTTCCAACACTCATATTAAATGTAGTATCACTGGTATATAAACAAGATAACAAGACTTAACACTCCACTGGGAAAAAAAAATACCAAAATGTTTCCCCAAATAAGTGGAAATCTGCAATGAAAAAAATACGTAAAGTTTCTAAAAGATCAATGTGTTTAATTCTAAAAAAGCATGGCGTTACACCTAAAACAAACAATTGGCTCTTTAGGTATATAATCACTGACACAAAAAAGCTCAGCAACAGCATTAGTCTGAGACTATAAATTTACTTTCTAGTCTACAGGTAACAATAAGCAAGCATCTATACTTATGTCCCATGTAGTTTTAATATCACAGAATATGCTGAGTTGTAAGGGACCATGTCCAGCCCTGCACAGGACCATCCCCAGGAGTCACACCATGTGCCTGAGAGTATCATCCAAAAGCTTTTTGAACTCTGTCAGGCTTGGTGCTGTGACCACTTCCCTGGGGAGCCTGTTCCAGTGCCCAACCACCCTCTTGGGTGAAGAACCTTTTTCTAATATCCACTCTAAACCTCCCCTGACAACTATGATCATTAAATGGATGCAAATTGTTACCGTTTTATCCCTGAGTCGTTCTCCATGGATAAGAAAATCAGCACAGCTATTCTCTTCCTGGGGAATGACTTTGAAGACTGTGACACAGCTTAGTCCACCCCCTCCAAGTGGTAACCATCCACCACTTGAGTCATCCCGGGTCATCACCACAGCTCGCACTCGTGCATAACTATTACTGAAAGAGATGCAAAAGAAGAAATTAGTTTTTCAAAAACAGAAACCAGTGAAGTCTAGTTAAAACCAAAACAAAACAACAAACCCATAACCAAGGTCACAATAATTAACACTGTCTTTCCACAACTGTCATCCTAGATGAAACCCATAGACCACACTCTAAAAAATGTTCCTCTGTACTTTTATGACTTCATTAAGACTTTTTGGAGCTTACATATAATTTCTTGTAAAGAAACTTAACCAGAGAATATAGTTCCCAAGTCAAAACTGATATTCTTCTAAAAACTTCACGGTCAGTAATCTAGCTAGAGGGTTGGGAAGAGAGTAAGAATCAACTCCCGATTTATTTTAGACTAATCATGAAGCCAGTCAGTCACCATGAAATTGCATAGAAAAGAGAAGAAGAAAGCAGAAAGAAGTCAGGCCTTCTGTCACTGAAATCTAAACACGAACAGGCTTCTAGCCAGAAAACCCTGCTTGCCTTCATCCATCCCTCCTCCCCACACACATAACCTGTCCTTTGCAAGGGTAGGTTGGGACACACACATTGTGGGGTTCAACAACAGAACCAGTTAGAGATACTGCAAATAGTGATTTTAAGTATCTACTAGCTGGTTCTCTCCTGTAGTGAAAGCATTTCACAACTGAATGGCTTTTTCCCATCATTTAACATTTTTATAAAATATACAAATGATTATCATGTCATTACTTAGGAGCCAAATCGCTTTTTCGGAAAGGAAAAAGAGGTTTTGGTGATCTCTCTCTCCTTTTATTTCTTCCTTTTAAATTAAATGACAAGTTTTAATTTTGATTATGAATTTACCAGTATATCAGTTGGAAAACCCCATGGTTAACCAAGGATGTTATAAGATCCTATATTCAAAGTATGGTTTACTGCATGAATGTAACAGTTGATGAATGAATATTCAAACACCTTAAATATCATTCATGTTATCTTTTGCAACATATTCTGGATTGAGGGTTTAAGTACTTATGCCAGCTGGCATTAGTGATGTCAAATTTAAGGGCTGAAAAGGAAATATTAGAAGAGGACAAAGTTATTCGTTCTGTACAAAATTACTTGTGATAAAACCATTCATCAAGCTACTGTACTTTTAAAAGATCACTGCTTTATTTTTTCCCCCAACTATACTAAAATAACCAAGGTAGGCTTTTTGTGTAATTAATATATTACATTCTGACACACACATATGATTCACACATATGATTCATTTGTGTGTGTGTGTATATATATATATGTATATAAAAAGGAATTCTGCTGCAAGCATCTAAGCTTAAATACATAATGGTTTGCAAAATGGAAAATAAAACAAGACTATGAACCTTTAGCTTACAGGCAGTTGAATTTGTTAATAGATTTTGTTTGCCCCCTCCAAGCAAATCCCAGCCCCCTCCTCTCTCTAAAAATCACAGTTAAAATGACAGTTCAGTCAATGTTTCTCACCATTTCTGTACCAACTTACTTCAGTAACTACTCAAACACAGCAGACAAATATCGTGAAGAAAAATCCAATCCTTCTTTGTATGCATCTATCGCAATTCTAATATCTGCAAACAAAAATGGCTACATCTTGATGCTTAATACTGTTACTGAAAGTTGAATCATTCATTCACTGATCTCTATCACCCTATTCACTGCAATACAGGTTCAAATTGTAGTTGTACATTTCAGACACAGGTAGTCTTTTGTCTCATTTCTCTCAGAAGAGTCTCTTCTGACAGAAACTGAGGACACCGGGACTTTTCTCTGAAAAAGTAAGAAACAGGATGCACCAGCTGGTTAAGCCTACACACTGTTTTTGCTATTGTCCATTTAAGTGAAACACAAATTTAGCTCTGAAGTTATTAATTCTATAAATTTGGTTGTAAATCTGAATATTAGAGCTTTCTTTTGTATATCAACAGACTGCAGCAAGAGTTCAGTTAAACATTATTTAGGGATATCACAGAACTTCCCTTAGGCTACATAAGAAAACTTAAACTATAACATATTAATTTTTCCTAAAATGAAAATTTACACTCCACATTAATTTTCTTTCCAAGAATTGCTAAGAAGATGTAAAGATGGAGGTTTCTTTATCATACCCTGTCAGTGTTGGGGTATTCCCCTCCTCCCTATACTGAGATGTCTAGTCTAATTAACAATCTTGTGTTTTGCTTCCCATATATTCCAAGTGGTTTTAAACATTTATGCTTTCAAATATTTTGGAAATGGCTACCAAATCCACTGCATTAGTGCAAGAGCCAAAATAAAATTCCCCAACAGGTAATATTTAATTAATAACCTCTTAAATTGAAATAGTTTTTCCATACAACCTCCCTGTAAATTAAATAGATAAATTAATTACTTTACTTGCAACAATGCCAAAGACTACAAAGAGATTTTTTAGTTTTTTTGTTTCTGTTGGTGGCTGTTTTTTAACATTATTTTTTATATTTGAATGGAACTCACAATTGGTAACAAATGCTATTTTTAGTGACAATACAACTGGTTTGCAATTAGCCAAAATGCAGTGGCAGGACTTACAAATGATTTCCATCTCCAAAATCCTCTGTGAATGAAACAGCATCTGCCCGTCTCACTACTGGTATCACCAAAAGCACTCAGATGCCTTTTATCTGTAAGTACTATAACCTCACCTACTCCTGGGAACTTCAGAACAAATTGCTAAACTGCTGGTCTAGCTTAGCTGTGGGAAAAAGGGCAGACAAGGCTCCAGTGTTTTGCTAACACAGTCTAACGTTTTTACTTCCTCCTGCATGTTTAGTAGCTCTATCAGGAATACCTGAACAAAAGAAAAACCAAAAAAACAGGGCAATCAGTTGAGCATTGCTCTTATGAAGCCTTTTACCAGAGCTACCACAAACATGGGAAATGGAGTATGAAGAGCAGCACTGCAACTGCAGGCCCAAACCTAGTGTACTGCAGTCAGCTTTTCCTGAGACTCCCTGATTTTGCTTGTGGCCACTTGCTCTTGAGGTAGAGCAAGGTTTACAGGAAATGGTATTCTGGCCATAGAGGAGCATGCTGCTTCCCAAAAGTCAGTGCTGAGCACCAGTGAAAAGTAGGGACAAGAACATCGTTCAAGATCAATTCCTAACAACAAAGGAAACAGATCTCTCTCATGTCCGAATGCCTCAGGTAAGGACATAAGAGTACAGTATTCTTCTGTGGTTACAGGAAGTTATAAATCGAGATGAAGGAGAAAAAGAAAAAAAAAGGTTATCTACAGTGTTTTTCCCCCTTGTAGTTAAGACTTACTGAACAGTACAGCATATGTTTGAGTGCTAAACCTATTAAAACTTAAATAAGGCAATTCGAAGATAGCATACACATAGATAATATGTATATATATTGTATATATCTTATAAATGAAAATCTGGTCCTTGCCTGCAAGTTGCAAATTTTTTTTTTTAGTACTATAAAGCTCCTACCATTACCATCAAGAAACCTGGATGTACAAGTGGAATTCTAAACTGAACCATAGGAGAAAATGACCCTCTTAGATTTGGTAAAAATATGGTTTCTTTCAAAGCTGGAAAGCAGATTTGCAGAAAAGGACCTCAAGTTTCATATGGATACCAAGCTGAACATAAGCCAAAAACATGCCCTGGGGACAAAGGAGGCCAACAATATCCCAGCTTGCATTAGAAGTGTTGCCAGCAGGTCTTAGGAGGTGATCCCGCCCCTCTTCTCAGCACTAGTGAGGCCAGATCTGGAGAGCTGTGTCCAGTATTGGGCTCCCAAATAATGAAAAACATGGAGCTCCTGCAGTGGGTCCAGTAGAGTGCAACAAAAATGATTAAGGGACTGAAGCATCTGTCATATGGGGCTGCTCAGCCTCAAGAAGAAAAGACTCGTGGGTATCTTATCAGGTTATACAAATACCTGAAGGGAGAGTGCAAAGAGGATGGAGACAGGCTCAGAGGTGCCCAGTCAGAGGACCAGAGGCAACGGGCACACACTGAAACACAGGAGGTTCCATTTGAACATTAGCAACCACTTTTTCACTGTGAGGATGCCTGAGCACTGGCACAGGTTGTCCAGAGAAGTTGTGGTGTCTCCATACTTGGAGAGTTTCAAAAGATATCTGGACACAGTCCTGGGTAATCTGCTTTAGGAGGCCCTTCCTTGAGCAGCAGGTGTGGACAAGATGAACTCCAGAGGTGCCTTCCAAGCTCAATTTTTCTTTTTTTTTTTAAATTTAATATCATATTTCAAAGTACAGCAATTTCAATAAAATACAATTTCATAAATATAACCAATATGGGTTAATTTATGAGAATTCATGATACTTTGAAGCAAGAGTTGTCACTGTGCACAACTGCTATTTAAACACTTCTGACAAGGGGAAAAAAAAAAGGTGTTCTGAAAAATCGTGACACACTCTGCTATGAGATTACACTATCTTTGCTGGCATGCAAGTAACAGCTCCAGGCTGATCTGCAAATGTGAAACGGTCATGGATCAAGGTTCTTTACCTTTGACTGGCACTTTACACACGTACTTTAACCCTTCCAACTTCTGGTGCAATATCCTTCTGTGTTTGTAGCCTTACCCAAAGAGCATACATGAATCACACTTGACTTTTTATGGTTCTTATTATCCAAAAAGCTTAGCAGAAGATTTTATGATTCTCAGCTAGAGAAGTGCTCAGGAGTACATAATACCAGGCCATTTAGCTAAAGTCTGTTTTACTTGCAGATAGTCTTTTTTGAGTATTGACTCAATTTAGAAAAACAAAATAATGTCACCAGTATCACATGAGTGTATCGGTGCACCGCTGATGTCATAAACCGCTTGTTACTAAAGGTTTAGAGAATGAGTACCACCAGCACAAAACATTAATGACTTGGCTAAAGCAAAAGAGATGTAAATATAACACAAGTACTAAAGAAGACATATTTTACATCAAGAAAACATATGACAGCACATATTTTTTAACAAAGAGGAAATTGCTGTAATAGCAGCTACATGAGGCTCTGCCTAACATGACTATTACCTTTCTCCTCTCAAAATTATACCAGCAAATCAGAGTATACACCAAACTCTTACACTGGTAGAACTCGAAACTTGGCAGATTTTCTCCTTTAAAAAAACCCAAAAGGTACTCTTCAGAGTAAACAGCAACCATACATGGCTACTATGCCTAGGAAGTTTATTTCTGTGAGGAATTTAGCAAGCAAAGACATGTATTTCCAGGGAGAATTACATACAAGTGCTGTTACATTTAGGATATTGGTACATACACTGATTTACTGAAGAGCTTTGGATTTTGCCAAAAAACCTGAAGGACTACTGCTCAAACAAAAAAAAAAAACCCCAAAAACGAAAATAACAACAACAAAAGAATCTTACAGAAACCTGAACTACCAAGCAAAATGGCTTGAAACCAAAATCATAAAAGGGAAAAGCTACATGGGAAACTGTATTACATAAGCAGGGGATAACTGGTATCCTGAAAGAGCCCAAAATATATGATTACAATTATTATTTAGCAGAAGAGGCTTATAAAATAAGGGATTTGACAGTGCACCTACAATTCAAAAGGGAAAATGAGATACAAATGAACAAGTGTCCAGAACAGGAAACTGTCAAAACAGTATATTGTTCTCATGAAGTATTCTCTTGGACATAACATCAGAATAAAAAAAAAATATTAAAAAATAGGAATGGAGTTCTAATGCTCCTATTTTAATACAGACAATTTAAGATTTGTGACCATGTAAAGTAATCAATGCTGCAAGGAAGAATGGCTACTGCTGTAAGCACTTTTGCAAAGCACAAGAACACATGAAGAATGGAGAAGCTGTTAAGAAGATCTGAAAACCATCAAAATTACATACAAAGTAGGTATTTGACATTTCTGTGAACAACATTTTAGCTCTGCTCCCCAGCATCTTTTCTTGCTTAATAATTGTAGCTAGTTTCTATTAGTTCTGTATGTTATTGATGAGCACGTGTTAAATGAAGTAATATTTTAGCAGATTAAAGATGACAACGCATATTTGGATTCCATCTCTTCTAAAGAAACTCCAGTTTTCCTAATAGAATGGATTCTGTAACACCATCTGGTGTTACAGAAAATGGCATCTGATATAAAATACAAAATCAAATAAAAAACCCAAACAAACTTATTTTTCTTTCTACCCTTCCCCACAGAAGTTAAAAAGAATCAAAGTAACATTTAAAGATTAGTCTACAAGTTTTGGACATGTATAGCAGAAATACATAAATAGCATACTTCCCACAGCTGCTTGCTTTACAACAGAGGACTGCTGATATGAAGGACTCCTGGATTAAATTCCATCCAATTTTAGACAGATAACTTATACATAATTTGAGTGGTCAGACCCTGGTACTCCTGTGCCACCCCAGTTTAATGGGCTTCCTCCAGAAAACCCTGATTTTGTCTCATTTTTAAAAGCTGACAGCCATAACTTTCTTACCAAGTTCTTGGGTACTGATGCTCTGTATTAATTTTGATTTGCTTACCATGGAAACACATAGATAAAGATGAAAGAGCCCACAAATAGAACAAGAGAAAGAGGTTAAAAGGCTTAGGATTTTTTTTTTTAGATAAGTTAACATTTCTTTCCAACCTTGCAAAAACAAAGCAATGTCTAAAGAATCCAATGAAGACGAGCTTTTCATTTTCTCCAGTTCTTCAGCAAACTTAAGACAAGCACAAGTCTGCAGCCTAAGGCAGATTCCACTGCAACTAAGACAACTTGACACTTCCAGTAAATGTCGTCAGACAACATCCATCCAGCTTAGAAAGAATTTTTTTTTAAATGAAGCTTACAGATTCAGTTGTGCTTTTTATTTTCCTGGGAACAGCAGTGATTACTACAGTTTAGAATAACATAAATCATGGAAAGTTTTTCAGGTAACAGTTGTATCTGAACAGGTCAGAATTCTCTCTTCTCTCAGAGACATTTTCCTCCAGCCTTACATGCTCACAAAGTCCAAGTATCAAGTATGCAAGTACAATTAGATTCCCCTCATAGTCAAAGCCATTGGTCATCTAGTCATTGAGATTACAGATGGCAGCACTGGAGACCCCATTAACAGGAGATGTGAACACATTAATCAACAAGTCATTTTGTAATAAAGTTCTTGACCACTAAGACAAGATGAAGGTAACTAACACATTCCTTAGCTACCCTAAAGTATGACAGGCTGTACTGAATATTTTATTTTCAAACAAGCATCTGTGTACATTCTATTTCACTGCTTGTTGTATTTAGGAATAGTACCTCACAAATTTCCAGAAAGCTATTATTTTCCTCCTAACACACCTAAGAATTTATTTAGCAAAAATAAAGGACAAACCTGTTACACTTTATCTAACACACCAGAAAACATTGTCACGGATTTTTCTATTTACTATGTCTGAATTTGTCAGCTTATCCTGGATGATACACTCTTTGGGACAGGGACCATTGTAATGAGCGTAATTCAATAAAGACCTGAGTGCATGTTGGTATACAGAGCTTAGATGGCAGCTGCTACATACTCTTGATATTTTGGCAATACATTATGGAAGAAAAAAATCACCAGGCCCATTGAACTTACTCACCTAAAACAACACTTGATATCAGGCAGGAAAGCACAAAATTTAAATTTATTCTTAGCACATTAAAAGAAATTTATGAAAGGTCCAGATCATTCCTGGCAGGCATTTCTCACTCAGCCTGCAAGAACAGGAACAGAATCTGGAACCAAATAAAGCATATCCACACTTATAAAAATAATCTTCCTTTAACAGCCTTGCTGAGCTGTGAGATTGCTAATGAATGTTGTATACAAACAACATTCATGTATTTTAAAACTATGTGAATTGAAATTGTACTATCATTCATTGATATTGTTAAATCTAAAGCTTGTCTCAACAGTTACACTGACCTGGTTTTTTAAGGACTTTAACCAGCCAATATGAAAGCATTTTAAAGTAAATTATATTCTAAGAAAATCCTAGTGCCAAATTCCCCCTTTTAATACAGTAAGAAAACAGTCAACATCCAAAAAGATGTTTTGAATGCACAAATCATGTGTCTGCACTAACAAAACAAAAAGACTACAAACGAAACTGCAAAATGCTTAACAAATAACACCAAAATCAGAGTAACAAAGGAAGTCTGAACGAGCCTTAAGAAAAATAAGCTTGTAAACCTACAAATGTATTCTAAAGGTGTATCCTCACTGACCAAAAGGAAGCTACTATTCCCTAGCTATGCAGTGCCACACTTTGTGGTTTGAGTCAGTCTTTTCTGTAGTTTTAACAAACTACAGAATATTTGGGAGAGAGGAAATAAACTGAAACAAACAAGTGAAAAACAAATGCAAAGATTTCTATTACAATAATCCATCAAACGAGAAGAAACAAAAGATTAATAAGATTATACAAAATGTTTTGATGGTAGGGTTTTAATATTTGCCATATGGCAGCATGAATAATGTGACTTATATAGCCAATATATAATTGTATGATCTATGTTTGATAATCTCAGTAATAATTAGCAGCCTAACAAGCAGTCTTAAGCATAGAAACAGGTGATTCACAAGGCCTAGAGTCAGAACATATGGATACTAATCGTGTATTAAAAAACGGTAGAGCTAAGCCTTTGTTTACTACATTCCCCACAGCAACCACTACTATAGTAATACTTTTCACAAGTTTCTGCAAAAAACTGCATGTAATTAATACATGGGTCATGCATGAACATAACACAGAGCGAAGTAGCACACTAAAAGGCCTCTCAGTTCAAAATGAGGATTATTTAAGTTCCATTATTTGCTGCTATTCCAGAAGAGAAGTTTAGAAAATTGTAACCAGCTGCAAAGAAAAAGAATAAAAAGTACACATGCATTCCCCCTCCCCACCAAATATGTAATAGACCAAAATAAGAACACATTTACACTTTATAAATGATAATTAGTCATGAGAACACATACAATAATCACTGAACCTCTCACTCTACTCAGCAACTGAAAAGGGATCCACCAGATACAGCTTCCTTGTTTTCGCAACAACACAATCTTAAACAAAGGGTTACAGCAGGGAGATAATGAGATAATTTAGTGTTATAATTATGTCTCATTGCTTCCTGTTTGGACTTTTAAAACCATTAATACCATCAGAAGAGTAACAGCCTTAAACTGATGGAGGGCAGGTTTAGGTTAGACATTAGGGAGGAGTTCTTTACTAGGAGGGTGGTGAGGCACTGGAACAGGTTGCCCAGAAAAGTGGTGAATGGTCCATCCCTGGAAGTGTTCAAGGCCAGCTTGGATGGGGCTTTGAGCCCTGGTCTAGTGGAAGATGTCCCTGCCCCTGGCAGGGGGCTGGAACTAGATGATCTCTGAGGTCCCTTCTAATGCAAATAATTCCATGATTCTGTGATAAATTATGGATTTAGGGTGGAACTTCACCATAAGGAAGTTCTGAAAAGGGTGATTGGAGACAGCTAAGTCGAACTGCTCAAAATATATTAAAGTACCAAGAATCCAAGTCAAACACGATGCAAGCTAAAAATGCTTTTTAGACAGTAGAATCCAAGTCAGAGTGAAAGAAAGGTCTTTTAGCTTCAGTCAACCTATAAGACAAAAATGTCATGAAGGAACAACTCTACAGGTTTTCTTTTTTTGGTGCAGCTCTGACATCTATGTTGCACAGCTTTACTGAACAAAAATTAATGCTATTAATTAGCATAAAAATGTTTTAAATGGCTATTTGCCATTTCTATTACACAAAATAGTACATAATAAAATACCTAAAGTACGAAATTGAGAAATCTTACTAAGTTGATGTGATATACATTAAGCCATTCCAGAAATGTTTGTGTTCTTGTATTTAACAGCACTGGAAATGAATCCTGACTACATAACTGCAGAAACAGAACCAGAAAAATAAATCTCTGCTTACAGAGACAGAGGAGGCCATTACATATTCAATAAATATAAGGAGAAATTAAACTGGTAGAATGAACAAATGGGTGTAGATGGAGAAGGTAAAACTTAAGAAACTTAATTAGGCTGTTTCATTTGTACTTTGTGTTTTATTATACACTTTTGCTCTTATTCCAGCAACAGAAGGATCTTCTCTACTCATATTCCAAGCACAGGGTCTACTATTAAAAGAGTGAGAACTACAAATAATTTTCCCTTTTTATAAATAGCAATGAATTTTGAGTACTCTTATCTGCAAGGATACTGTTCAAGTAATCCAAATAAGCGAGGAGAAGTCGTTAACTGTTTTATTAGCTGAAGAAAAGCAATCAGCATTTTATTATACATCCTGAAAAGCAAGGTCAAAAGACCAAGAGCATATTACAAGTAACTGTTTTAGTGGTGCTAACAGACAATCTCTAATTTTTCAGCCAAATTTTTTGACTATTTAAGAATTTAAGCCTCAAGTACCAGCTGTATCATAGAAGTCCATCTGACAGAATTCTGTAGACTTTGTTCAAAAGCCAACATTGGGAATGCATTCATCACATATGAGGTTTACATACAGGAGGTACAGTAGTGTTTTTCAGTGCTCTACTTCTTTAATTTGGTCATTCAAATATCAAAAAGTTGTGTTGGGAGAGAAGAAAAATCATTCTCTAATCATGCAGTAATTCCGAGACAGAATTCATTTGCCTGTGATTTTAATAATACTGTGAGGAATGGATAGAAGACTTTTTTAGTTCTTAATAATCGTAATAATAGAAGTGACTATTTGAGTTAAAGAATTCTAGCACTGTCACTCTGCAATTTTAGCTCACCCTTGTTTTCTTAAGCCTTGTGTTGACTGGGAAGCGTTGTGTGACCAGTACTCAACATTAGCTGACCATTTAGCTGAGGCAGTTTCATAAAAGACTAAGTTAAAAAGTGATATTGACTATTCCACATAAAAAGCTGATTAAAAGAACCAAACCAAAACCAACAACAAAAAAAACCCCACAAACCCAAGCCAAAAAGCAGCTGACAGTTGTGTCTTTAGGAAGCACAAAAAAGAAGAGATTGCCTAAGAATTATGTAAGGGGAAGAAGAGGGAGCTAAAAATGCCAGAACTCAAGTAACAAAAGTGAAGTAATAATTGTTTCAAAAGTCAGTGACATGAAAAGACTGGGGGGTAAATATGGCTTGCATAAATTCTTCCCTACCAAGTAAATAACATCATGGGGAAAAAAAAAAGAAAAAGGAACAAAAAGATAAGGAAAAAACCCCAATAAAATAAAACAAGGGATGCAGAAGGAATAGGAAGGCGAGAAGAAGCAGCATCTCCTTTTCCCAAACAAGCAGCAGACACATGAGAAAAAACTGGGTGCCCTTCATCAATGAGATTCATAATCACAATGCATAACACTGTTTAACATGCAATTCTTATGCTATGGTTTTCTATAATACACTGATTTTTTTCTCAGAATTAAAAGGGCAGCATAAAATCCTATAGTTAAATTTAAACTAGAAAAAAATGTTACCCTGGTTCTAAATAAAAATAAATAAAATAAAAAATAGAAATTTCTCATTTTTAACTGATTAAGTAATTTCCAGCAAATGCAAGTTATTGTATTACAATCAATATCATATTAACAGTTTTAAATAACACAGGTGGAAAACTGCTAAGCATCAAGGAGTGGAAAGAAAGGTTCTAAGAAGCATTTCCACAGTGAGTACGCAGAGACAGCTGAAAACACACAGCAATCAGATTTCTTTTAATCTTTCCTATAACTACTCTCTGCAGTCTGATCTCAGGAGGTCCTTTAACACAAACTGGAGAGAGAATACAAAACTACTGACAGCTCTACACTATCTTCTACTAACAAATCCAAGGCAACTTGCATACCTGCACTACAATTACTGTTATAAGCACTTCAGTTGCCAGAATCACCCTCCATCCTTTTCTTGCCCTGATAATTTATTCCTACCGTGCACTTTCTCCACTGCTTCTGCAGCTTTGCAGCGATCAACACTGGGAAAGCTCATGTGAATCCAGAAGAAAGGGTAACTTCGATCCAGAACAATTATACAACCCTAATCAGTAAATTACTGATTTTGTCACAAGGCCATCCTGTAACTGCTCAAAGTGGTTCTGCAGATATGATACTTCAACACAAGTTGCAGAGCAGTGACTGAACACGTGTATGAGTGTTTGCTTCACTATCAGCAGCTGCTGCAGCCAAACTCATTCACGTAAGTCTGTACGGATTAGAAAAAGAAGGGGTCAGTCACGTTACAGGCCCGTTAGAGCCTGCCTGCTTATCTACATTATATATGTATTTTGAGATTAAGACACAACTAACAATACAAACCCTCAGAATTTAAGTCACAAAGTTTGGCACAACTGACCTTTTTCTGCAGTATTGACACAACTTAGGTCTTAAATTTTCCTCTTTTTTTGGCTTCATGGAATTACGAAGACAAACCATGTGAAAAGGTTACGAAAGAGTTTTCCTCCTAAGAAATGTACATTTTCTTTCTCAGAATTCTTACTGTGAGAGGTTTTGGAGCTCTTTGTATTTAGTAAAGCCCAATTTATAGGCTAACAAAACAAACTGAATTTCCTTATGTAATTACTGAATACACAAAGGAAAAGCACTCTTGATTCCAGAAGATGCAAGGGGGTTAACTCTGGTAGCACAAAAAAATAGGTATCTTGAACACTGCAAAAAGTTTATCTCACAATGTGGTGAGAGAAACTACAATTTTCAAGAAATACAACCAAAAACACACCACAAGATGCGAATCAATTATAAGCACATATAACACACATGTAGCTTTCAATTTTCCTATCATTAATCCATGTAAAAGCTAGTATTTTCAGTACAGAGACAAAAGAAACGTGCACTATCTTGCTGCTTAAAACATTGATACAGTATATCTGGCCAAACTTTCATACACATAAACCGATAATTTTACAAAAAATTAACACTAAAGATTGTAGTCCCACTATATGAATTTAGAAGCCTGAATACAAACTGCAGTAAGACTCAGGAAGGGTTAAGCATACTCAGTCTAGATCTCTTCACTGAAAAAGAATTATAGCAGCTCCTTTTTGGAAGTTTAATATATACCAAACAAATGTGATTTGCCTGAAGTGATTCATCACTTCATCTTCATTGATGCACAGTCACCAATATTCAAGGAAATATCACCTAGAAAAAAGCTTTAAAATAAAAAAGTAGCCTTTAAAAACAACCTAGAAAAATTCACTTGGCAACTGAACCTTTTCTGCCACAAACCATTTATTCATATTAAAGAATAACAAAAACTGCAGAAGTGACTGTACTGTTAATTGACTATTTGTAAGGGAAACTCTTTAAATTTAAATTGAGACTCGTCAATTTACTGGCACAACACATTTTCCAAATTGCAGTACTACTGGCATCATGAACCACTGTTGCTTGTTACCACTTTTTTTCCCCAGTTTGTGTGCTTTCATTATTATGCCAAGCACATAAGGGAGAGGAAATACAAATCTCCCCTCTACAAAAGAGGAAGAAGAAAAAACCCACAAAATGTGAAAACTCTACAAGTTTTGCAGCTATTCATCTTTAATAAGGATCACTATTTACAGAAAGTTATTCAGTATTTGTTGAGAATGCAAGGAAATACAAAATCCATGAATTTCAAGCTTTAAACACTGGATTCCAGTATACTGGCATTCAGAAGAAAACCAGCTTCCAGATTACACTCATGTAAGCATTTTGACACAGACAGACGATGCATCTCCAGGAGACAAATTAAAGGGCAATGCTCCATTGAACAGTTATAAGATAGGAGTATAATATACTATACATAGCACATAAATGGTACATAGATCTCTCATTTTGTGAGTACCTTATTAATTGCAAGGTATTATTCACAGGAGATGTCTAAACAGCCACACATGTAGAGTTCTATCAGTAATTCAGCATCTGTAGGTCTGCGGTAAAAATTACTCACTTTTGTGTGAAAATGGGAAGGCAACTAAACCTATGCACCTAAATCCAGCCTGAATTCTCACCCCTTTCTTCTCCAGTCTTGAGGCACAGCTCTCCTACTTCCTTTGTTCAGTATGCAACTGTGAAGTGAACTGGTTGTGCAACCAAAACAGAAAATCCATCATCCCAAAAAGATTGTTCTGACAGATCAGTGCCCCAAATCACCCACAGTCATGTGCCCCTTATATCTAAGGCTAGGGCTGTGTAGGTGAATGCAAACTACTGCTTTCAGTGGCAGCCAGTAACTGTGCTCCATCATTAGAAATGCAGGTTTACGCAGTTTTTTTAAAAGACTCATCTAAACTATTCATTTTGAGGGAGGCATTTATGTATAAAATCATCTTTAATCCACATGAAAGCCACAGAAGTTGCTCTCAAGTCTATACAAATTTTTAAATTCTAAATAGGTTGCTCTTTTGTTTGTCTTATTTACTGTTTTTACTCAGTAAAGCAGTAAAGGTTTAAATCAGGCTGAAACTGATGACCAATATCATAGCCATTTATGTAACATAAAAATCCATTCGTTTCTCCTGTACACTCTGGGAACAAACAGACAACACTACCCCTTTGCTTTAAGAGACCCAGAAACCAGGAAAAAATTTCTGTTGCATTTGGCATATTTTTCAATCACTGTAGAACTATTTATACACCGGGTGTAAACCTTAGGAAAGTCTCAATCAGTCAGGATACTGCTACAGTAGTGTTTTCCAGATACAGCCTGTAGTGCACACATTCAATTGCACATAAATTTTGAAAAAAATAGAAGTTAAAAATAAAAAAAACAAAACAAGCCATAATTAACTTTACACAACTAGAGGCTGAGAGCACCACGACCTTGTTTCAGATATGAAATAAATACTTTTATAATTTTAAATTGAAAATAGCCCTCTAAGTCTATTTATGCATTTACTCTTCATACTCATGTTCCAGCTTCCTCAGCAGTATATACATGGTTAAAACCCATTGCCTATTAGAATAAACTTCTGGTGGGAAGTGCTAAGAATTCACCCCACTGCCTACAAATCTATCCAGAAATCTGTTCTCACTCCTACTTCCTCCTGTCTGTTCCTTTCTGAAACAGCAGTAGGGGGGTTGGGAGTTTGCCTTTCCTCTACTGGATCACGGTTGTGTACATGAACTATACCAGACCATATGGCAATCTCTCTCAATTCCTAAGAGGCAAAACAAGCTCCCTACCAAGCCAACCCGAAGAGAAGCAGGTAAGGGCTAAAGCCCAACAGATACCAGCATCCACGTGCCTATGTTCATAGAGACCAGTTACTACATCTTGCCTATATATTAATGTAACGAGTAGGAAATATAGATAATGTTGCTTCAAGGATAAGAGCAGCCCTGTCCATACTCCCACAAGCATTTACAGCATGCTCCAGCTTCTCTCACAAAACTACCCAGTTGTCTACACACAACTTCAAGTAGTCCAGAGAAAAATCAAGGACTCGAATGCATTGTTCAGCACACAACATGGGTTTGACATAAAGCAAATTACTGTACTGCAGAAAAAACAGTGCCTGTTTGATGAGCAATGCATGCAGAGGATAAGCCCACCAGTGGGAGAGTGAGACTAAAGAGAAAGGTTGAAAGCTGAAAAGAAACCTCCATAGCTGCCTGGAAGCTGCCAGGCAAAGCCAGGCCAAGAAGAAATATAGTGGAGATGGATTTTCCTTTCTTGCAGGGAAAGCATTAAAGTTTTACTGAAAACCAAACTGCAAAAATCCAATAGGAAAACCACCCCAAGACACAGCACCTCAGAAGATAGTATACTACTCACTCTCAGTGAAGAGCAGATAAGTTTCTCAAAAAGGCCCAACCTTTAGATGCACGATATTGTGTTTAACTCAGGTAAAACTAGGATTGTCTGATCAAATACAATGAAATAGGATCTTGCTTAACTTCCTTTGCTGGGAAGTTAAAACTGATTTTTACAGATACTTTATTTTCAATCTACCAAAATAATAATTGCCTTTTACAGCAGCTTTTAGCCCAGAAAAAAAGTTGTTATATAAAATAGTACAAAATTCTGTCAACATTTTTATACCAAGTTTTAGGGAACATGAAAAATAGCTCCCTCAGCTGGAGCTGCGTGATTTTTACTTTTAGTTTAATTCAACTAGTAATTATATTTGTATAACAGTAATCTAATTTTCTTATTTTACCTCTTCTACTCACTGCTATGTTAAGTTCTTTACTACCACATAGATAGCTTACTGAGAATAACAACAAGCAGCTCTACTAGAGGGAGTAGGGAGACAAACCAAAGCAGCAGAAGGCATTGTCTATTACCAGCCCTAAAGAAATAAAAAACCCAGAGACAAACAACTGTCAACTAGCTGGAGATGCATCTAGGCTCTGCCTATATTGAAACATAACTACAATAAAAAGCAAAACTAGACCACAGTTTGCAATTGCCTCATTTCTTCATCAATATCCTACACAATGTGGAGACAGACATGGGTTATACAAGATAACATAGCATAATATTCTGCCTTTAATTTATAGGTATTAATGCACCTGCAACCAAAGATCCATGACATTTGATACCATTCGATCCTATGTAAAGGTTAAATATTCATCCCTCTCAATTTAAGAAATTGAACGTTTCACTCTGTCCACACTACATAAAAAAAATACATAAACAATTAAAGAAACAATGAATGAGGTGGCCAAGGGTTTTTAACAAAATCTCTAAGCACTCAACTAAGGCATGACCACATCTGTATCTCCCTTAGAGAGCAAAAATCATCCTCTACTGAAACATGACTCTACACATGACAAAAGACTGCCACTTCCAGAATAGCAAAGAAAAACAATTTTCTTTTCATTGGTAAACAGCTATGAAAGATGGCATCTTTCTATTTTCTTGGTTCTGCTTTATGCCGTAATTATGATGATTAAGCATCTAAAAATTTAAGGGTTCAAATGTTGGAGTGAAAAACTTGAAGGATTATAACCCTCGCTCACTTAAACCTTACAATGAATACTGGTAAGAAGATGTCAAAGATGCCAGTATAGCCTATAACCAACCAACAAACAAAAAACCACCAACAAAACCCCAATAAACCCACCTTTGGCAGAAACTTCAAAATCTGTGTTTAACAGCAGTGAGTTAAAATACTACATAATCTAATAGTTAAAATATTAAATCATACAAGTTCTATAGGACAACAGATTTCAGAAAGCTCACGGAACATCTTTAGGAACAAGATTCTCCAATTCACACAACAATAATTTGAGGTTCAGTTAGTATCAAGAATCATTATTTCTTAAAGGGCTTTTCCCAGACAGATTATATGTCAAATAGATTTAACCCCAGAGATGTAACATGATCTTATAATAGTTATGAGTAAATTACAAGTTTTAAAGTAGACAGACATCAAAGTAAGGAGAACGAGCAATCATGGACTCAGGAAATGTACATTGCCCTATAGTCAGCTAATGGCAACTTTAATAGGATGTGATGGATTTTTCTCCACCAGGAGAAAATACTGCCTGCATTTCTGCTTCAACAACCCACGCCAGCTGACTAATGGAGTTATATTTTTGTCTCGTATGAGGATGGTTACTTGCCCATCCTCTAGCAGTTGCAGAATGAAACATTAACAGCAGCTGTGGGGTGAACAGAAAAGCTGCTCTATTTGGTAGCCAAGACCCAAAGTACAGGCCTTTCCTCTTGAACAGTGGAGCTCATTTTCTGTCCCAGTGACAAAAAGACACAGTACAAAACAAAGCCACTTTTAGGGCTTGAAAGAGCTAGCCGAAGATACTTTTAAGGAGTAATAAATCTTCATGGGGAATAAAAGTAAAGGATTCACAGAAATTAAAAATAGGGTTCTTGGACAGATAAGAGCCCTTGGGAACTGTTGCTGAAAAGGAATTCTGGTGGATCCAAACAGGTTTCTTAAAACAACTCTTATCAAGTACCATTAAATATAAAACTCTTTAGCTCGGCATAGTAACAATCCGAATCGTAACAGACCAATCCCAAAGAAGCACTTCTGCCACACTACTGAATAATCAGCATATGCCTGCAACTAGAAACATCTTTTTATGCAAGCACTTGGGCTTCAGTCCTGCAAAAATTTAAATATATCACTCTAAGTAGACCTACAGATCTCTGTGGAAGTCTGTAGAGTTTATCACACACATAAAAGCTAACATATATTTATAAGTCTTGCAGGATAATTGCTTTTGGCAGAATATAAATAACACTGCTCTAATGTGTTTCAGCATCATGGTCTCCTGCTTTAGGAGCCAGACATTCTGGTGAAGCCTGTCATTCTTCATATAAAGAATGGCAGCTGCATAGCCCAGAGAGACATTTAAACTTCTCTTTGCATTTTCTTTAAAGTTTCAGAGAATAGTGTTTGGGCATTCTTTAAAAGTAGCAAGAAAGCTAAAAAGTGAAGCTGATAAAAATTGCCTAAAAATGTTTTCTTACTACTGCCATGGATACCAGCGGTAGGACTAGAAGCAATTCTTAGACAAACTCTCTATAGCTTCCAACACTTCCAAACAGTACATCAATTAGGCTGTGGTATTACCAGGTATTTTTCCAGAACCCAATGCACTGGGTGACAGGGCAATAACTCAATAAGAGAAGCCGTCTTAGTAACGGACTCTAATGTTCAGTGTACTATATACTTCAGTGAAAAAACTTGAAAATCTGCTACAAGAAGATCTTTCAAACAGCAAGACAGGCATCTGAAATAATTTTAGAAACTTAATGCCAGCAGTTTGCCTAATTGATTTTTAAATGCATACCTAAAACTAGACATTAGATTTCTCTCCTTGTCAGTCTTCTTTATCTTTTCGGCATTGTCTTACTGTCTCTATTGCCTTTCATTTTAACTTGCAGCAAGGATAGACTTGAGCAAAGAAAAGAAACTTTGGTAACTGTCAATGCCATTGAGAATTAAAAGAATGGTATATATCACTTCCTGCAGTCACTACGGCTTCTGCAAGCCCCAGCTGGAACAGCAGAACTGTCTCGGCAGAAGGTCCAGCTCAAATAAGGGGAAAGGAATTAATATGGAATTAATATATTTTGTAGACATAGGTAGCTCTTACAGAAGCTTTACTTTTGCCCTTCCACATGCCTCCCCCATATTTTTATTTGATACCTTCATCCCTCTAACACCACCTTGAAAAACCAAGAGTTTCACTGAAGATACATCACCAAGATTTTACAGCTGAGAAAGTGTTTCATGCAACAAAACCAGCGCTGGTGTAATTTAATTTTAGTCCAACACCACTAACAGCAATGAGGGGAAAAAAACCTTATTTTAAAATACTCAGCAGCTCTCTCAAAGCCCTATGATTTCACATTTACAGTCTGTATTGCCTTGGCCCAAATAAATAGCTAGAATTTCCTTCAATTCAATTTATTTCCATTAAACACATTTTGTTTTTGTACAAAAGTGACAGACCTGCAGTTAAGTGGAACACACAGACAAATTTTGAAGTATTTACCTAACTTTTAATCAGTAAATCCTTTGTTTGAATCTCAATTGTATCTAGTGTAAAATAGCATCTTAAAAAAAACACACACAAAAAAACAAACAACGAAATAAACAACAAACACACCCACTTTCCAAGTGTTAATGAATGAGCCTTGACTGAATGAAGACTGAAGAAAGGTGACACAGGCAATCCCCTCCCTACTTCATGAGGTCCTTGCTCAAGGCCAAAGCCCAAGAGCACCAGCACCTTTCAATCCCTTTCACCATCTGCTAAAACACTACTTTGGCATCAGAAAGCATGCAGCTGACACTAACATGACCATAAATTCAATGCATTTCCTAAAAAAATTGAATTGGTAAGTTCTTCCCTAGAACATCATGCTTACCATTTTCCTTCATCCCCTTATTCATGCAGTTCTTGTGAGACAAGCCATTTAAAGAAATACCCATGCAGTACACAGATACTGAAGTACTTCATTTAGATACTAAGACTAATTTCAAGTTCTAACATAGAAACATGAGCAGCAAATTATACCAAAAAATTAAAACTGAATAAGTTGGAATAGCAAATTCAATTCACTTTAACTTCTGAATGCCTGAAAACACAACACTTGAATTAAGAACAGATAAATCATCCAAAACTAAATTATTGCTAAAGTCAAATGAGGCCCTACAAAACAACTACATGGCAAAGTTTCCTGTCAAAGAATCCAAAATCAAATAATGTATTTCAGCTCAAACCTTCTAATGAGGAAAACAGATGCACGTGGAATTTAACCAACTTCCACAGTAAGTAGAAAAGTCAGAGAAAGGATGACAACAAGAATTTTTGCCAGATCCTTTATGGCAACTCTTATGTTTTTCTGTAAAGCATTAATAATACCAAGGTAACAGCAGCATTAACATCTTAAGATAATACAGTACTAATATTATTCATTTGTGATGCTCTTGGAACACTCTGTGCAGATATTAATTGCATCTTTGAAGATCTTCAATACGTATTAAGTTTCTCAAACATTTTCAAAGGAAGATTTCCAGTCTCCCAGAAAGGAGAAACTGTAGCTGACCCCTCTGAACCATCACTTGCCTTGTCACAAAAACTTCCCCAAACCATTTCAAACCACAGATCTGCTTTACCATTAAAAAGCAAACAAGCAAGCCTTTAAGTTCAGTGGATTTTAAATAAATCTACTCCCACTCTCCCTCATTAACTGATTTCAACTGTAAATTTGCTTTAGTTGCTTTAAGAGGTAACTATTAACTACATAGAGACAAAGTTATTTTTTGTCAAAATGACAACACTAGTGCCATTATACTTAGTGAAACTGCTCATGTTCTTACACAGCTGTAGCTTATTTTGAAATACTTCACAGGTTAACAGAAATGGTCTGGAAAAAAAAACCAAACAACAAACCCAAACAAAACCCTCAAACCCATTCTGAAAAGAATTTCAGATTATGTAGTCTATCAAAACCCATTAAAACAAACCCACCCATAGCACACATTAGTTACATCATTACAAATCTTCATACTGCCTGGGGGAGGGGGCATTTAAAAAGAAATTCATATTTACCTCTTAAAAACACCCATAGAATTATGAAGATTTGCTTGTGAGTACCCTTTTCTGCATAGTTTTACAAAGCAGCAGCAACTTTCAGACCCTTCAGAGCCACAGATAAATAATTTTGCACAATCCTAAATGATATGATTAATACTGATTTCAACTGAACTCCTCTGGATCTTGGAACCTAACTGGTAGCAGCCTCAACCACGAGACTGGGCAACTACTGCTACAAGGCTAGTACTGAAATGAATAAAGCACACACTTCAGCATTTTCCTTTGTGCAGAAAATGGTATATAATGGAGCTTGAGAAACTGAAGATTAATGAAGAGAAGTTTTATCATTAGGAAAAAACAAACCTTACAAAATCATAGACGGAACTAATACATAATCCTTCTCGCCTCTGCTGTCAGATACTAGAGCAATTTCTGATCATGCTCTCATGGGAGTCAAAGGCATACAAACACTACCTGGTTATTTAAAGTGTGAGAAGTACTGATCCGGGCTTCTTGTGATCTACTGGAATATTGCGGGAAGAAAGGGTTAGACCAAAAGATTTTCCTACTTTTTGACCAGCACTGTTATTGACAAAGGACATATTCCAGAGACAAACAGAAGTAAATTCTGACAAAATTATTTGCAGAGCTATAGTAAGAATTCATTGCAGAGGAAAGCAAAAACAGTCCTTTGGAGAACACCATTTTCCAGTGTAAATAAAGATAACAGAAGTTATATCCTACTGTAAACACGATACAACCAAAATTTTTTTTTTTGTTAATGATAAAAGCTTGAACAGCATCTTTCAATTCAACTGTTAAGGCTGAATTTGTCAGGAATCAAATATACATTTTATTATGTAGACAAAATAAGGAGTAACAACATTGAAAAAAATCCCCTCTCACCAAATACACCTTAGATCACAGATATTAATGCTCTGGGAAAGGGAAGTTATGTTTTCTCCACTGTAAAATACATAGCTATAAGTTAGCAAAGAAACAAAAAATGCAGAAAGCAGATAATCTCTACCATAGGATATTACAATTTCTGCACTATTTGATTGTAATTGCCTTTAAAACTGTGAAGCAATCTCAGAAAACCTGACCAAAATCACTCTTGCCCTTGAGAAGTGACACTTGTTCCTTCCTCCTTGGCCATGTGAAATTTAATTAGGATATCTCTTGCAACTTCTCCACTGAAATGATCTTCTTCTAAAGCACAAGGCAAAAGTTTGGATCACTGTGCCCTATTTGGGATGATAAATCCATCAAAGCTCATTGTTTGCATGCTCTTGATGAAAGGAGTATGAGGATCTTCAAACTAACCTGAAGCTTTTACTTCATCCATTGAGCTTCAGTTGTGGGGATCAAGCTCAAACAGCACAGATTGGCCAAAACACAGAAAAGCCAATCCTGTATCTGCCAGTAGCTGCTCAGGCCTAAAAAGCAGCTGAAATAACAGACTCAGTAAATTTATTTCCAGCTATTCTTCAAGTTTAATCCGTACATTTTGATTTCGTTTGGAAAAGGAGATATACCTATAACTGCAGTTCCACTGCAGGAAGATTTATTTGCAAATATCAAAAAAGTTGAATTTTCTGTAGCAAAGAAGTGACTCAACATTGATTTTTGACATTTCTGTAATGTCTTCTTCTTTCACTGCTGAAAGGACGATGAACTTGTAGCCTGTGGGAAGCATTCTGTCTTTCTACAGCAAAGGAAACACATGTTTTTATTTGGGTTATGTTTTTATTGTTCCAGAGCAGTAAAAAACAGGCTTCTTGCTACCACTGCTCAAGGGTAAAACCCTGGTATTAAGACCTGTAAGGGTGCTCAGTGCACCAGTGAAAACATCTCAAAGAGACACTAACCAATGTATTATTTTCCAGAGAAGCTTTTCAGGATAAGCTGTACGAGAACACTAATACAGAGAAATACTCAGAAAAAAATGCTTCCTAAAAATGCTTAAACTAAACCAAAACCTACAGGAATGAGTCTCTAAAAGTCAACACACCTCAAAACATGGAAAAGATATGCCATTTCAGAAGTAACAATCAAACAAATGAAAAACAAAAAAAAAAACCAGAAAGAAACAAACCCAACAAATAACTAAGTAATCAATGCAAAACCCCTACAGTTTTAAAAAGGTACAGCAGAGAAGGAAAGAGAGGAGAGAATCTGAAAAAGCTCCTCTAATTAGCTAACTAAGCTTATCAGTTTTCCCCTAGTTAACCACAACTTACTCCAGGATAAGGAGAATAAAAGGTCCCCACAAGAATTACTCTATACGGAACTACAGCACTCTAAATTCATGTCTTGTTCTGGAATAGCTTCCTTGAATAGACTTGTTCTTCATACACAATTCAACTAATAGATGAAGAAGAGCTTATGTTTTCTACCTTGCTTCAGGGGAATGAATGTGGACATATTCTCCTTTTGCAGGATTTGCAGGTGGCCATAACTGAGAAATGAAAGCTAGTGAATTCATGCACCATCAGCCTAGAGAGTTCAAAGAAAAACAAAATCGGGTTTGTATCAGTGACAAACATAAAACTTGCTTGCCCAAGGATCTCCTTTACATTATGCAGAACACCCTAAGTATATGATGGAAGATACTTAAAAAGCATGTGATAAGGCAACGCTACTTCAACTTTTGAAACTATTACCAAAAAGTCGTCTTCACCCCTCAGACAACCTGAGGGGGAAGATGGAAGCATGTAATCCCATAACAAGATTCCCTCAGCTTGCCTGCAGCCAAGAGGCTGGGGTGGAGGTTTGGTCACCAACTCAGTTTTCAGTGCCCCAGGCAGATGCTTAACTGATTTCTGCAAATCCTCCATTACCTAATGCAGGGTTGTTAACATGCACGATTATTCTCCATCACCATAGTAACAGAGCACGTACATTTTAAGGTGCATATGGGGGCTCTTCTAGAGGATGTGTCAAGTTGAATACAGCTAGGACAATATAAGATATTTTAAGCGAGCCCCGTTCAGCACAAATACAGAAAGCATGAAAGCACTGTGCTAGAGATCATCACAAGACTGCTCAAGCAGTGGTTACACATCCATTAAAAAGTTTTCTGGAGGCTGAAAGAAGTAGGAGATGAAGCAAGATTCTGTCAACACTTATGGGCCTTAATGCATTAAAACAGCTGTGTAATAATGGCCTGATTTTACACACATTAACTTCTTTGGGAACCACAGAGCATAACATAGTAAAAAACTTTGTGAACACCACAGTTTACCTATAAGTTGCCCTGCCTGCCCTTCCCCCCATCAAAAAGAAAAAAAAGGTAGGAAAAAAGATCCAGAAAGAAAACATACTGACTGATTAAGAAATGATAAGCAACTGGCATTTTCATTTCAATGAGAGCTGCAAGTACTTTGCACTTACATGCTTGAAGTATGAATGACACTACTCCTAGAGGACATGAGTGACACCACAGAAACCCTTATGTTAGGTGCCTCCACAGCAAATAAGCCCATACATGTCAACAGCCAACCCCTAACAAACCTGTCAGAACACTGCTTTACCTTTCAGTATTAGTATTTACAGAATTTTAACGCTTATTAAGATGCAATCTTTAATTACACAGCATGACCAGAAGGTGCACAGGCACCACATCTGTGCATGATCGGAAGGTGCAGTCCTCCTCTCTCACACAGGAGGAGAAGCAAATGAGGCAAGCAAGGATCTGAAAGAAAGAAAATAGGTATTTCCTAGTATTGAAGGTTTGAGAGCAGAACCCAGGTTATCTGATTATATTCCTGGATCTGCCTTAGTATCAAAATCATCAAAATTCATACACCGTGGCCACACGGATTGTATCTGCACAAACAATCTTAGCTCTCAAGCCTGAAAATTCTCAAGCATTTAATTTTACAGCTTTGCATTCCCTTGGCATGCTCATTGTATACCATTGGTACCAGCAATCAATTTCTTCTCCATTTTTTTCTTTAAAATCTTGCAAAATTAGAAACAGCAACCCCAATTTTTTTTTGTATCCAGTAGCACAGACATCAGTAGCATCTGAACCACAAGTGGAACTTGTAACAAGATAGGTAATTGCCCTCAGAAGAGAACACGAACATACCTATCCTAAGTCTATCCTACTAGGAAACTTCCAAATTATTCTAAAGTGAGCAAAGACCCGTGATTATCAACAACTAGTGCTTAAAAACATACAACTTTGGTACCTCAGGTCAGCTACTTCTATAGATTAAAAACCCCCTCAAATTTCCCCATTTTAAATGTATGGGCCTCAACTCGAGCTTCTTTACACCTTTTAAAAATTGTGCTCCTGTTCAAGGTTCAACATACACTGGCCTCAGTCACAGGCTTCATATTAAGGTGTGCTGGACTGGGATCCAGAGTAGAGTAAGCACATCATACAGAGAAAGAAATACCCAGGGCTCAGAATACTTTATCCTATCTGAGAGGCTGAAAAGTTTCTAAATCAGAGCAGGTTCTGTACTCCCACCTTTCACTACCCTTACTTAATTCCTTCAAGAGGTTAAAGAGAGAGGAATAATTTCTGCCCTTGAGGTTTGTACCACTTCACCAAAACAGTTCTGCACAATTTCTGAAAGAAAAAGAAATGCCAGGCAGGAATCCTCACTGACAGCTGTATCTTACCAGTGTGGGGTTATGCAGTCTGACTCAGAAACAATTTTTAATAAACCTGATACTAGTATTCAGTAATGACTTGCTTCATTAATGAAATTCTTGATGCTACTTGTTGGTATGCTTGTTTGGCCACAGCATTTGACTTAAAACTAAAATAAATCAGTTTCGTTTTTGCTTTGACAAACTTCAGTTTAGTATCGCAACTAGTCAGCAGGACCCAGAGAAAAAAGGGTAGTTGTCAACAGTTGTCAGATCATCTTGGGGAAGACCTATTTATTTGGTACTGCTTTCCTGGAGTTTCTTTTAAAAAAAAGAAAAAAAAAAAAGACAACTCTTCCATAGACTTTAATGACACCTGCTCTCACAAACCATTCAAACCAACATCATCTCACAAAACCATTCAAGCCAAACACTGGGTCACAGAATTTCTTCTTCTATCTGAATAGAAGAGTGTTAAACTCACTGTAACAGAATTAGATTTCCTCACCTAATTAAAATATCACAAATAGCAGTAGTGAAGACACAACAATTAATACATCTGGAGGGGGCGGGGAGAAGAAGAAACAGACCCTTTACCATCTCATTTTTAAGATGGTTCAGATGTTTCAATTATACACGTTCGGGGAATTCTTGCATAGCGCACACATGAAAAATATTTTGTTCTAAATGGAAGCTTGGTATGAGGCAGCAATGCAGAATGGAACACAGTAACTGATGAAGCTTCTGTGGCCTATTTTCCCTACTTGAATTGAATTATTTACTGTCATATGACAGTGAGTTCTTAGAGAAAAAAAAATGCTTGTGAGTGATCTCCTTGTATAGATGCATTTATCGTCACTATATTGGGACATTATTATTATCACCATCTATTTTCCCCACCTTATTTGGGGCACTGGGAGTTAGTGCCTGCAATGGCATACAAGTCAGTTGTTATTTAATCAGAATCACATTTATAAACAAATCTTAATACTCAGAGCATTTAAATGCACATTTTTTTTTGTCCCTCAGCATACCTAAAGATTTGTAGGTCGCTTATTTTTTTAAATTCTTGTCATATGTAAGGGAAAATTAAAGTAAAGCAATGAATATAAATAAGTTAACATATATTTTTTAACAAACTGATATCACAGATATCAGTATGATATTACATAAAAGATAAGTCTGAAAAGATTTGAAAACACATGCACTTAAAATGTCTACTTATTTCGTACAAGTAAGTGTTGTTCAATGCCACCATAGTCTTATAGATTGATTCCTATTACAATTTTCAAGTAGGAGAAGTATCAGGCTTACCCTAGTAAAATATACCATAAAATATGTTACCATATACAACATATTATCACCTCATGAATGAGAAAAACCACAGGGAGTAGTGACAATCAACAGATTTTACTAGAGCATAGTCTAAGCATCAGCAAAAAAAAAAAAAATCTCTTACAGAATACAAAAAAATTAAGTGCAACAGAAGTATATATTGGTATTGTCTTAAGACTAGAAAAATATGTCAGTACAGAAGAGCATCCAGTCCTCTTCCTTCCCTCAAAAACCAACCATTGCTGAAGATTATATCTGCTGACTACCAAGACTGGTTAAGGGACACACCTAACAAAGTATTAGAAAGTATAAAAAATGTTGCAAATGTCTTTCCATCTTATTGAATTTTAATTTGGAATATTTGTACCACATTAATTGCCAGTAATTAAATAACTACTTAACAACAGAAAGTGCTTTCAGAAGGAGGCATGAATATTTTTCAAGGGAGAGAAGAAGGAACAAATTTTATATTTTTGGTGACCATTTAATTTTTGTTCACAATCAATTCCAGCCATTCAATAACTGTGCAAACTGTGTTAGCTAAAATTTACTTGCTTACATGTTGTTGCACACTAAAACAGAAAGGGAAAAGACAAAGATTTTTCCTTTCTAAGGCAGCCATAAAGCAACTGGGATCCCGAACAAAATGGCAACTTCCAGATATCTTTCAAATTCCTTTAAGGAAACTGCAAAATGTTCCAACTGAGAAAGAAGAGGAAGAAGGCAGACATTTAAACATTTGAACAACAGCATTTAAGACAACATACACAGTATGTCCTATCATAGTTACTTGTTTTGAATCAGGGGAATGAAAACCAGAAAAAGACAAAATTATTTCTTCTGCCTCCTTTTTAAGCTTGTATCAATATTCTGAAAAGTATTTTTTATTTCTGGTGTTTGTTGTAATCCCATCAAGTCATCACCAATACATACAATTTCTCCAGATATACACAAGAATGGGTAAATAACAAACAAAACTGCCAGTGTTTAGCCTAAAAACTACCATATTGCCCTCAGCTTTAATCCTGTGACTTCAATCTTGTCAGGATATATTCCTTTCAAGAAAGGTCTCTACTTTTAAAAGGCACACTGACATCCTCACTGTCACTTTAACACTTCAAGAGCATTGAATTTTAAATGAACAAACAAGGGAAACACTCATCATTCTTTAATTCAAATATTATTGCTGGCTCCAGTTACGCTGCAACATCCCAAAAGCATTTTTCTGCAGTATCACAGTAATCAAAGATTGTTGCTAGAGTGAACCTTTTAAAAAAAAAAAAAACAACAAAAACACACCAAACTGACTCTCAGATTATGTAACATGCAAATTCAGTTTCACCTTCAAAATGTGTCACGTAACATAAAGCCAAACAGACAGCAAGAAGCAATTCATAAGACTGGAAATGCTTCCCAAGGACTCTATAAGGAAACATTCTCTCAAAAGGAAATACATCAGAATTGCAATACATCAGATTTAATACAATCAATTGGGTTAAAAGATGCTTTCCTTAAAAAAAGCTACTTCTTTTTACAAATTCCTTTCATTAAGGGATGAAAAATTTATAAGTCTATATATGCCCCAAACAGCAGAAAGAATACTAGCCTGCTGAAAAGTGTTAAAATCCTCCCAGAACCAATAAACCTAAAGTAATTAGCATTACTTTATGCGATACAATTTCATGTTCTTCTTTCAGTATCTTAGCTTGTAATACAAATTCAACCCAATTCTGAATCACAAATGAAGTACAAACAGTATTTTCGTATATACTGAAGGAAAACATAAACAAGTACCTTATTTAAAAATATAGTTTAGCTTTACTTTTCAAATCAACACTTGAAGATGTTTATAGCTTCATAATCTAGAGGCTGTTAAGTACACAGCATTACTATATACTCTATCTAATTTATAATCTCTTTATTAAATTATCTAGGAAAATGAGTGTAAGATTACCCATATTTATGTGGTAAAACAATTAGCATATGACAGTCTGAATCTGTAAAAATACAGTATGTAAAAGCACCTCTGAATACAATTCAAGAGCACAAGAAAGTGGCCACCTGCAATACAAGGTAAACAAGCCAGTAAAGCAGTGTTCCCACTTTTCAATAGCAACAACTCAGACTCCATCTTAAGCCTGTCATCATTCATCCCTACTGAATGGGGACTACACAACATAATTATTCTGTTGTACCTAACACTGAATTCAGTAGCATTTCTATTCAGCAATAAAATCTGCCACCAAAACAGGAATTTGGTACAGTGCTCACTGACCTCCCTGCTTTGACATTATGTTAAGTTGCATGAATAGCAAATCAACCCATGAGTCCACAAACCTACAAATTCCTTAATTGAAAAACTGATAGCATTTGTGAACACACTGCGTTGATGCTGTCCACACTGACTGCAAAACACCACTGAGGGGGAAAAAGACTAAAATTATCTGGAAATATAGAAACACTTCCACGTAACTAATGTGTCACATAACACCATCTGAAAAATACAATAACATCATTGTAAGAACAATGTAAAAATCACCAATGAAGACTCATCTGTAGCAATGAGAATTTTATAAGGCTGCCTTCCATATGTTCATGATCGAGAAGAAACCTGTAGTCCTTAATGCAGCTTTTTAATTAATCTTTCCCACCACCATTGAGAATTTAACATCATTAACTGAGGTCAAACTCTAGACACCACAAATATTTATATCTTACTCCATAAAATGAAGTTTTATGAACAAATAACACTCAATTACCAGAATATTTGCTATAGCCACAATGACACAAAATGCATTGCAAAGTACCCGTATTCACTCTTATATGACAAAAGATCTGTTAATGAGCTCAAGGCCATTGATATCATCAACGATACTGATAAAAATTAAACACAGTGAATTTTGAATATATGATCAATTTCCATTTGTGGATCTGTCCTGTTTTCACAAATGGTTTATCTGGTGTTTCAGTCGAATTTCCAAACCATTTAAAGTGACATGCTTGTACTGTGTGCAAAAGGAACAAGAGAGAAATAACAACTCTGGCCTCACCAAAAATGCTGTCAAAAAAAGCAGAGCAACTGAGAAACACTTTTTATTTTTCTTCTGAAATTCTAATAACTGAAGTAAAAAAGAATAAAAATCTATTCTTTGAGAAAAATCACTGCTTACAGTGCTTTGTAAGACTATACACATTTAGTTGTATAACTGAATAAACTCAAACCAAATACTGTATGTGAGCTTTCCTTTCTCATATTAAGTAAAGGTTAGTAATATTTCAGGTAGTCTCTTAGGCTGCAGGCCTCCTCCACTCCATGAATGTATAATTAAGGATCACCTCAGTGTAATTTGTTAGGCTAATGAAATAGGTACTCGTGAGCAACGAACATCACCATTTTAATACTGGCAACCACAAAACAGTTACATCAAACAAATATATTGTCTGCTTTAGGGATTCTTCATCAGTAAATTTCATTCAGTTTTATTATCTTTTTAATTTCAATATATTTAAAATCAAAGTCAAGACACTGACCTCTAAACAATTTATGCCATAATAAAAACATTTCCTGTATTCTGATATTTCAGAGGTCTCTTTAACCATGGCATAGATTAAGGAGAAATAATGATTGCTAATCTGCTGTAAAATTCTCAAAGTAGACAAAAATGAACCGCAGTGCTGATTTCTATCAATTTAGTTGTCTTCACTGTCACTTGTATTTTACGATGGGCAACATTTTCAGATGCCTCACTAGGTATGACCGACTCCCTTCTGCACCAGGTTGATATTTTGCATATCTAAGATGGTATTGTTCAATAAAATGTAAATTACTCCACATGGATTAATATACTGTTTTAAAGCACGTTAATAATAATGAATTTGAATTTCAACATTCTATTTTTGGGTCAATATTTCTGGAGGGGAAAATATTTCAACATTTTCTGAATATAACTCTTCCTAGCTTAGATGATACAGCGAGAAGGCACTTGTGAATTAAGGGTCCTTTATAGGAAAAGGACAAACTTAAACTATAAAAATAAGCCTTCTCGTCCCCCCCACAGCCCCTTCTACAACGACTTCCCACGCTCGCAGCCATAGGCCCTCTTTCTGTTGCCTTCTCCGATAAACCTGCCGGCCTGGCTGCCTCTCCCTTCCCATGCAGGTCTGATCTGCGAGGCTGCTGAATGCAGACACTGTACTGCACTGTGAATGGACAGCCAGGTATTTTATGAATGGAGCGGATCACGTGCTCCCAGCACCTCCCCGAGCTGATATTTCCCACATAACTGTGTCAACAAGCAGCGAACAGCACATATTAATACAGCAGGTCCTGGAGACCTTCCGCCGCCGGCCGCGGGCCGCAGGCCGGCCCTCGGCGCGGGAGCATCCGCTCCGGGCGCTCCGCAGGGCAGGTTCCGCCGCAGGTCAGCGGTGGTGACAGCAATTCTTTTTCTGTAATTTTTTTTTTTTTTTATGAATGGAGATTGTGGTATGCAAATGAGAGCGATTCACAAAAAAGGAAACATGGCGGCGGCGGCCCCGGCTCCGGCCCCGCGGGCGGCGCGGCGGCTGCCCCGGCCCGGCTCCCCTCGGCCCGCTCAGCGCCGCGGGCCGCAGCGCCCCGAGCCCCGTCCCGCTGGGCCCCGCTCCCCGCGGGGCTCGGCCCGCGCTACTCCCCGGGGACCCGAACGCCTCTTCGGGGGAGCGCACGGGAAGGTGTGCAGGCTTTGCCTGGAGGGAGGCAGTGAAATGGGAAATCCTTTTTTCCTGCCGGCGGAGCCCCGTCCGCACCCTGTCTGGCAGCCAGGCTGCTCCCCTGCCCCTCATCGCTACCCCCAGACACAACAGGCGCAGCGCTCCCTCTCCACCGCCATGGCCGCGGCAGTCACCGCATCATTCATAAAATCAGCCCGAGCAAACCCCGACATCGCAAATCGTAACGCTACGGCTCGGAGACCGCAGCAATCAACTCTAAACTTCCCGATCACAGGAAAAGTTTCAAAATACTTCATATTCCTTTTTCAATGCCATAAAGAACTCGGATGTTTTCTGACAAATATTTATCGCCTCCGACCCAAAATGTATTTCAAAGACAGATTACATTCAAGGGGATACAGCCGCACACACACAATCTCCTCTGGATTGCCTTCAAACCCTTCACAGTAAAAATATTAAGAGATCCTGGAACTGTCCCTTTCCTCTCTGAGGAGAAATTAAAAAAAAAAAAAAAAAGTCACAAGTGCTCATTAAAAGAAAAAAAAAAGAGCTTTAGGGTAGGTTTAAGCTGTATTTACACTGGCTGACTCATCCAATTAAAATTCAGGAGCAGTTTCCTGCAGGATGAAGCTCCCACACACTAGTTTCCATGTGAAATATCTACAAGTAATAGGATATTATCAGAGGTGGTACGTGCTGATACCTCTCTGGGCATACTAAACCCATCCTCCCCCTCCAAGACACCATCGTTATCTGCACCGTTTTCTATCGGGCTTTAACTAAACCAAGCTTTTCTGGCCGCCGGCTCGCAGCCCTTCCAAACTAAGCTCCTTCACAAAGAGGGAGCTTCTGGGCTTCCATGAACGCGAGCAGCAATGCGCAGTCCGCGTAGGGGTAGGACAGGACACGTACGTGCGCGGGCAAAGGCCCCGCGGGGCGCAGAGCCGAAGGGACGCGCCGAGCCCCATCCCCATCCCGATCCCGGGGCGGAGGGGAGATGAGGGCACGGCCACTTACTCGTTGTTAGAAGTCGCCGTCTCTTCGCTCATTTTCTCCTCACCACGATCCGACAGGCACACGGAGCAGCACCGACGCAGCCAGGGCGCAGCCAGAACTCACCAGAAACTTCACCATTGTTACCCCCCCGGTCCGCCGCCCCCGGCCAGGGCACGGGCCGTGCGGTGAAGTGAGGGAGAGGAAGGGAAAAGGGGGAGGAGAGAGGTCTTTATCCTGGAAACACGAAATCCTGTTGTCCGGCGGTGCAGCGTATTTCCCTTATCTTAAAAGGTGATGATGGTGGTGGTGAAGGTAGTGGTGCAAACAGCAGCAACAACCACGGATCTTCTGTTCTCGAGCTGCTCCCGGTTAAAGGGGGACAGAGTTGTAGAGACAAGGAATGGTTCCCTGCCGCAAAAAGCTGCACCGCACCGTCCTCCCGCTGCAGCTCATCTCCCGCTGCAGCCGCCTTCGCTGCTGCCCTCCTCCTCCTTCTCCTCCTCCTGCTGCTCGGCCGCCTCCCTCCCTGCCCGCCCGCCTCCCGCGCACAGCCGGGGCAGGCGGCGGCACAAATTCCTCCAGACACCGGAGCTGCCACAGGCCGGGACAGGCGGGGAAGGAAGGGGGGGGGGAGGAACGGGAAAAGGGGGGTAGAGACGCTCGACGGGGCTCTCCCACCCCCTCCAAAGCGACGCCGACCACTGCGGAGGGAAGACGCGCCGGCCCCAAGGAGAAGGCTGGTGACGGGGGGAGGGAGGCGTTTTAAACCAGCCTGGGGGTGGGAAGGGGGGGGACGGCGGAGAACGAGGATGCGTCACGGCTGTTTGTGTGAGGAGAGGCGCGGGGAGGGAGGGGGAGCGGAGCTGCCAGGGCGAGAGAGGAGCCCCCGGCCGCAGGACGAGGGGGAGAAGAGGGAGAAAGCCCGCAGGGAAGTTCAGCGGCGGCGCTTCCTCCCCAGCAGTAACTCCATTAGCGGCCGCTGCCGCCGCCTCGGCTCCTCGCGGCCGCCCCCGCCTCCTCCTCACAGGAAAACTGGGCGGAAGCGTTGACTTCAGGCTCCTTCCGCCGCCACAGCTTGATCCAAAGTAACCACGGGCGAAAGGGAGGCGGGAGAACGCAGAGAAGAGCAAGGGGAGCAAAGTAATCCCCTTGACCTGCGCCCGCCGGCGGACGGGCCCCCGCCGCCGCCCTCCCCCCGGCGCTGCCCGGCGCCCGAGTTTCCTGAAAGTAGTTCCCTCCCCCCGGCTCTGCCTCACGCGCGGCCCGCGGAGCCGCCGCCGCTACACACGCACGCACGGCGCCGCGGAGGGATACGCGGCTGCCCCGCCGCCACTCCTTCCTGGTCGGGGGGCGCGGGGCCGCCGCTCCCGGGTCTCGCCGGCCCCGGTCTGGGGCGAGGGCGTAGCGACAGCGCGGCGGGTGGGCTGGGCACGGTGCGGGGCCGCGCGGAGCCCCCGGGCCGCCGCTGTGGGCCGGGGAGGGCATCCCGGGAAGTGGTGTGAGGGAGTGGGCCGCCGGCGGCGAGGGGCCCGGTCCGTCCGCCTGCAGCGGCGGGGGGCTCGGGGCGGGCGCGGCTGAGCGCTGCGTTCTCCGCCCGTGGGCTGAGCTCCCACTCTTTTACTACTTTTTTAAGTCGAAGTGAACGCAGCGGCTGAGTGCAGGTGTCTCTCGGGAGCGCGGGAGTCTGGTGAAGCAGGATCCCCTGCCTGGGAGCTGCCAGCGGCCTCTCCCCCCGGAGCGCCCGCCCTCGGCTCCCGCGTCCCGCCGGAAGGCTGCGCGGCGGGACTGGCGAACGGGAGCAGTGGTCACGGTGACCTGGGTCTGCGCTACTTTAAGTGATGCCATGTGAGGCTGTTGCCAATGTACCCCGCCGAAGATGTGGAAAAGCGGGGCCCTTTTTGTAATTATTTCCTTAACTCTGTAAATCTGCGGTTCTAAGTGGGTGACGGCGCGGGAGGGTGCGTGTAAACTGAGTTGTCCTTTTTCTAAACGCACACCGAAAGGGAAGCATTTGTAGTTGATCCAGGTAATGCAGTGAAATCAAGAAGCAGCAGCAACCAAATCCAAATCCCTTTTCAGGAACTTACATGGTAAATGTGCTGCTTGATGTGATGAAATAGTGGAGCAGTGCTGCAAACCCCCAGGACTCAAAAATCATGAGTCAGACCATCAAGTAAATTAGGCTATAATGAAAGATTATACTGTGGTTTTGTTTGTCAGTTGGATTTTGATTTCTTCCTGCTTAGTCTTTGTATGTATGCTTTCCAGCTGATATATTTCATTGTCCAAAATTCATGGAGAACCAAAACCAGTAGTGCTACTGTAAGAGACATCACTTTCCCAATGCACATTTGTTATTCCCAGCTTCTTGTCTTCTTCCTCGCTTTTTCACAGCTGCTCTCAGAGCTTTCTCTGTCAACTGTAATCTCATTTCGTTTCTTCATGTAACTGGGATTTTTTTCCCAGTTGTGGTGGTGTGGTAGGAATGGCAATGAGTGTTCTCTCTTCCTGTTTGAAAAAGATGGGGCAAGATCCCCTGGTAATAATACTGTCTGATTCCCACACTACTGTTAGCTGATTGTTTTTCCCAAGGAAGGGAGAGCCAGGAACATGGGAAATCAAGGGAACCTGGAGTGCCTCACATCACTGAAGGCCAGACTATAAACTTGCAGCATCTGTTTGAATGCACAGAAGCAGGGCAGTATTGCATTTCTGAAGGGTATTTGTTAAGGAAATTGTTCGTTTTCACTAAGCATATACAGCTTCAGTCGGGTTTTTGTTTTGCAGGGTGTTAGAGCATTTTAAACATCAGTCTATTTTTATCTTACAAAGCAGGCAAGAAAAGGCACGTTGCATTTCTAGATGGTTTATGTTCATTGCAATATTCCTATGGATTGAAATTCCATGTTTCTGTAGAAGAGTTCTACCATAAACATAATGGAACAATTACAGTAAACTGCTATCGTGCTTTCTCTGATAAAGATCCTGTAAATTTACTTCTGATTTTCTTGTGTCTTCAAAGTTGAAATATTTAACATTCTGTAAGTTGATGTTTTGTAAGTTGGTAAGTTGATTAATGTGATCCCGTACAAGAATGCTCAAGAATCAGTTCGGTCTGTCAGATGGTGGTATAGCTCTATTCACTGCACCTGAAGAATGAGACACGATGATGACAAAAAGATCATTAATCTAGGTGTACCTTTTTTTATTTTAATTCTTTAAATATATTCAATGTGAAAATTATTTTCATAGTGGCAGTTCAATAAAATGAGCTGTTTTGTAATATACCACAAATAATTTCAAATCATTTCGATCTCCTTAAGGTTTTCATGAGTGTCTTTATTAAGAACAAAATGTGTATTCGGTGGTCAACTAAAAATGTGGACTCATCTTGTGACTTTTATTGGTCTGTGTGAAGGAGGTAAGGGGAGAAGGACCCACAGCTTCTTTGCCTATGGTAACTCTGACTTCTGCAAGCAGTCTCATGGTGCAGTATATGAATCAGAGGTCTTGCAAGCAGTTTCTCTCACTTCATCTCAATATCATGAAGACGACAGAAAATCTGCACTGGTCTGTGTCTCGATTTTGAAATTCTGTTTGTTTGTTTGTTTACCTCTGCCCAGGTTAGAAAGGCTGAAGAACACAGTCCTGGAGCACTGGTGTTCTTTTGCTGACCAGCAGTTGGTTTTGGGGCTTTCCAGGTTTGATTTTTTTGAGCAGAATTAAATGATCAGTGTTTTCAATGCAAGTGTTCATTTCAGAAGTACATGTGAGCCCTACCTGTGCAAACAAGGCAGAAGTGGGTTAGGCATATGTGTCAGAAACCTCATATTCAGAAACCTCAGACAAATGACTACTTTATGTCCCAAGCAGCACATGTTTTGGGGCCTTGTCTTTCTTTGTACATTCTGTGCCTCTTTTCTTTCTCTTGTTACAAACTGTACAATTTAAATGTCCTGAGTTGAAATCTGGCCTTCCTCTCTATGACCTGGAAAAGTTACCTCTAAAAAGAAAAACTTCTGGTAGTTTTCACTGGAGCTGCTGAAACGTACTCACTTTTTGGTGTAGGTACAGGGGTGACTCCTTAACTAGAGACAAGATATGCCCAGTATGGAATAAGTCAAAAATGGTTAAAAATAATGATTTTTTACATTGCATTTGCTGTTTTCCCGTGTCCAATGCCTCTTTAGCTGCACTTTACCAAAACTAATTTATATGTCAATGCCATTGCTCTGCTGTAACTTTTTGACAACTGTGGACTTTGAAATGAGAAATGGGGATGCAGCAGTTACTGCTGAAGCAAAATGAAGGCAATGTATGTTATTAGGAAGCCATATAACATACAAGAAGTGTATCTAAGTGAAACAGTATGTATTCTGAATTTCTGTATTTTAGTAATTTTCACATATATGCATTCCAAAACTCATTGGCTTTTGTCCTTTTGTGACTAGCATTGGAGTTGAAAATGCTCAGTTAACCAGGAGTAATTATGATGAGGCAGCAGTCAGCTCTGTGTTACAAAATATATTTACTTGACGAAGTAGGACTAAAACATTTCTCATATGCTATAACTGAATGTTGAACCAGTGTACATTTGTCCCAATCTGCTTATTCACCATTCCTTGAAATGGTTTCATGTGTGTCTATGAATGTCTCTGATGAAAGAAGTGGTCGGGGATGGACATGGAGTGTAGCAGGACTGAGTCTGTGGCAGAAGAATTATATATAGTTGTATTATGGAGGTTGGGTTGCATAATTCTGATCAGCATGGCATTCACATCTTAAAATCCATAATAGGATCAGTGGAAGTTAAGTAATGGCAATCCAGATTAGTCAGTCATTGCAGAATTTAAGTGACCAATTCATAGCTCTAACTCCCAAATATGAAAGTTTTGAACTCTGCGTCCACAAAACGCAGTGATACTTATATTTGTATGCAGATGCTGATGATAAGTTTACAAAAAATGGAGGTCGGATGGATGTTTTGCCATTTTGAGGAAAATTATTAGAGATCATTTGGAAATTTCTTCTGTAGTAGCTTTCATTCACAATCCTGGTGTGAGTTAAACACTGGGTGGTCATTACACACATCTTAATAAGATTTTAGCTAGACCGAGCTGATTAAATCTATATTAGTATATCAGCAAAGTCAGATTTTGTTAAGTTACAAGCAGGAATCCTATTATTGCATACAGGATAAAAAAGTTGCTTGTTCTACTTGATGCTACTACCTCAAAAAATGTATTCCAACAAGATACAAAACAATGTTAGCATCTAATCTGTATCAACTCCAATGTATTCGAGATGGATCTAACTCATTGGAATGGCAAAGTTTCATAAATTATTCCAGTTACTGATTTGTAGTAACCTGGAACTGTCTATACTGGATGGGAAAATGCTAGCAATTGCTGCTATGTGTTGGAAAAATGGAGACCCGTGTGGGAGGATGGGGAACACATCTTGTGTGTTTTCAGATGTACAAGCTGTTGTGTCTTTGATGTGGCAGATGTGGCTGATGTGCACAGCAATTGCAGTGGTGATCTGCAGTATCAGTTGTTCAGGGAGTTTGTTCTGTCCTTTTTGAGCATGCTTACAGGATGTTTTGGGATAAGCATATGTTGGATTTTGGTGATACCTTATATGCCAGCTAGGGCAGCATTGCCACTGAAAGAAGCAGCCTCAGCTTCCTCCTACTCTGTTCCCTTCCCTGTCTTGCACCTTAGGTGGCCTAAATATTTGTGTGTTGGGCAATGAACTGCACTGGGAAATTAACCCAGATTAAAACTAGTGGGGGAAAAAAACCCTGATTAAGTATTTCCAGTTAACCATACCACCCATGCTTGCCCAAGAATGGATAACATGGAAGAGGGAGTAAGAAGATGGTGACAGTGCAAAACTGCTTTTTTTGGAGGCAGTGGTGATTTTTACCAACTGTGTGTCTTGGTAGAATACCACGAAATTTGTGTAAATACAAGGAAGAAAACAGGCAATCTAACTACACTGAAAATGAACAATCTCATTTGTTCACAAATGGTCAAGAAGTAAATATTCTGTGGAGAACATGCAAAAATCTTATTTAGAATCTCGTTTTTAATATAAGCTTTCATATGTTTCTTTTTTTTTTATAGTTTTTGACTTGTTATTATCGGTAGTCACCTAGAAAATCAGTCCTCAGGATCCTCCAAAGGGAAAGTCCCAATTATATTCAGAAATACCTGCTGGCCAACAGCTGGGTACAGATCCATTGCTGTCTTTTCAGCCTATATAAAATAGGAACCAGAGACACATTTCTGTACCACATGCAGAAATGTGCTGTCTAGGGGAAGCTGTGGTCTAATGCACTGAACACATCAGCAGTTCTGGTTCTCCTCCCAGCCCTGCCGCCCCTGTGTTGTGTAGTCTTTGGCAATTAACTTTAAAAACGGGCAAGGTATGGCACAATGGAACAAGAGCTTGCAATGCAGTTGAAGAGATTTCAGCTGAGACACTGTGGTCAGTTTTATGCAGACTTTTAATTCATTTTAGGGCACAGCTGGGAGAGTAGTTTCAATTTACCACTGCAGGGAGTTAAAGCAAACCTGTTTCTTTTGCAGTAAAATGAGCAAGGAGCATTTACAAAACTGTTTAATATGTTCAGCCATGAGGAAGTAGGTTCCTACATCACTTGACTTTCATGGGAGGACAATTCTTATTCCATCCTGATTTCTCTCACTTCTAGAAATGAGAGTGGAAATATTCACTATATTTTTAAAGGTCCCTCAGATATTCAGAGAGATACGTAACTTTGTCAAGCTTTTCCATTCCAGTAGAAGCACAAAGGAGTCAGGAATGGATATGCAAGGTCTGAATGGAGTGTTAGCTAAAGCATAAGTGAATGTTGTACATAGTCCTTGCTTTAGAGAACAGACTGCACAGTAACAGGATTGCGAAGAGGGACCTTGCCTTACACCACTTTAGGTGCCCAGTTACTCCAATATCCTTTCCCACCATGCTTATTTTTGCCATTTCATAAAATTCATTTAGTATGAAAGAATGCTAAACCCAGAGACTTTCTCCACTGCGCTTGCTAATTTTCCTACAAACGGGCTTATGCTGTAAACCGGTGTGATGACTACCCTGTGTGTGCCATTATTTCCAGGAGCCATACAGAGTTGTGCTGAATTAACTCATGGCATGATTGTCATCATCATGGCTAGGCTTCGCAAACGAAGATTTGGGGAGGGCTCTACCCACGTTTGTTACAAGTGCGTTGGTGGCTAAAAAGGCCAATATGAGATAGACATGTCCAGTTGCAAAAGGCACAGCAGAAAGACTCCTTAGGTGGTATATTCTGCAGGGCACGGTTCTTTCTGCGTTGTCTTTTCTTCTCAAGAGTGATCCTGTGTGCGTTCTCAAAAGCATCAGCAGCGTTATAGATGGTGTGTCTCCAGGCCTCCCAATTGGAGGCCAGAGTAGACCAATGATGAAGATCAATATGGCCAAGGCTGAGATGTTGTTTCAGGGAGTCCTTGTATCTTCTCTTCGGGGCTCCTCTCTTGCAGCAGCCAGTGGCAAGTTCACCATAAAGCAGAATCTTAGGGAGGCGGTGGTCCTTCATCCTTGAGACGTGCCCTGCCCATCGCAGCTGTGTTCTCAGCAATATGGCCTCAATACTTGTGACTGCTGCTTGTTCTAGAACAGAGGTATTAGACACGTAATCTGACCAGTGGATGCTTAGGATTGTATGGAGGCAGCACTGATGGAAGCGTTCTAGGAGATGCAGGTGGTGGCGATAGATGACCCATGATTCGGATCCATATAAAAGAGTAGACAGCACAATGGCTCTGTAAACACTGATCTTTGTACTTTTCTTCATGTGTTTATTTCGCCAAACTCTTTTATGAAGCTTTCCAAAAGCTCTATATGCCTTTGCTAACCCGTTGTCTATCTCTCCATCAATCTTACCATCCAAGGAGATGAGGCTACCAAGGTAATTAAACTGCTGGACTGATTTGAGCTCTGATTCGCCAATGGTGATATGGGGATGATGGAAGATTTCGTGAGGTGCCGGTTGATAGAAAACTTCTGTCTTCTTCAAGCTGACTTCCAGCCCAAAGAGCTCAGCAGCCTCAGCAAAGCAGGATGTTAAACGCTGCAGAGCTACTTCTGTGTGGGCAACAAGGGCGGCGTCATCAGCATAGAGCAGCTCCCGGACAAGATGATTTAAGCTCTTAGTGTGGGCCTTCAGTCGCCTTAGGTTGAAAAGGCTTCCATCAGTACGGTATCGAATGTAGATACCGCTCTGATTATTGAGGTCTGCTGTGGCCCTTTGGAGCATCATGCTGAAAAAGACTGTGAATAGGGTTGGTGCAAGAATGCAGCCTTGTTTCACACCATTAGTTATTAGAAAGGGCTCAGAAAATGTGTTGCTATATCTGACTTGGCCATGCTGATCCTCATGGAGTGAGATGATCATTTTAAGGAACTTGGGGGGACAACCTAAACGTTCCAAAATCTGCCATTGACCTTTTCTGCTCACAGTTTTGAAAGCCTTGGTGAGGTCAAGCAGAAAAGTTTTAACTTGTGGAAGGAGAGCAAAAATTTAAAACACCAATACAAACTAATTTAAACGTCAAGCATCCAGTATAGATGGGGTTTTTGGTACTTATACTGCATGTTTGCATTCCTACTTCTTTACTATGGCGCACATTCATCTTTTTATTTCAAACCTTTTCTTTGTTTAAAGTAATGGAGATTATGAATCTTATTTTAGAATTGTAGTCTACTTTGGATCTGGACTATTTTTAATTCCAATCGCCTAAGAGATTTTTTTTCCCAAGGTCTTGAAGCAAAAAGTACTCTTGCTTACTTCCCCAATTCTAGCTCGTCATGTGTGGCCCTAAAAATTTACTGCTTCCAGTTATGAGCACTCGGTCTGGGATGTATCTCTGGTTTAGTGCCTAGCTTAGACCAGACACTCAACTTTTAGATGGCTAAATGAACCCTACTTATGAGCGCTTTCTATACTGTAAAAAATGATCAGTCTGGCAAATTGGCATAATACTCTAGGGTCTCTCAGATCCTGAATTGCTCTGATGTCTCTCAGCTGAGAAATAAAACAAGGTCCTGATTAGCAGTGTTTATTAAAAGCCCTGTGGCACTTTTTGCCCGAGCTGACTATAGATGGGTAATCACATCCACAGTTACATAATGAAGATAAACATTTCACGGCATTATAAACTCTCCTGCTGTGAAGCACAAGCCACCCACCAACTGCCTGATTTTAGGAAGAACCCTCTCTATTACATAAGTGTTCAGTATGGGGGTTTCTTGCACCTGCCTCTGAAGCATCTGGTACTTGTCACCTTCAAAAACAGGATTCAAGACTCGATGGACAACTAATCTGAGCCAATCTGGCAATTTTTATGCAACCAAAGGCTCTTCGTGATGAGGGGACATGTCATAGTTCTCGCTAATGTATCTGCTGAGTTCCCAGGGCTATTTAAAGTGTGTATTGTATATTCTTCCTTAAAAATTCATTTTTAGGCTGCTTGATACAAGGTAATATTGTAGGAATCACTGTACAAATGTGCGAGTGGGACTATATTCATATGTGTGATTGTGGGTGACTTTTAAGTACATTTCTGTTCATGAAGCAGCAATGAATTGCTAGCAGAGAAAGTAGGAGTACTATTACATAAGTTGGAGCTATCCAGGATATCTTTAACTCATTCTCATATGTTTTGTGCATTTTTCTTCTCCTTGCAGAAAATGTGGAACAGGTGTGACTATTTAACATCGCCTGTATCTCACCTTATATTCAACTCATCCCCATAGTGTTTAGTTAGCGTGGATTCCTGATTCCTCTCACAAGCAGATCACACAAATGTTACCAAAATGCTTGTGAAAGAATTTACACAAGAGATTTGTATCAAGGGACTTTATCAGTTATAGGAAGAAAAATTTTAGATACCTTCTACTGAAGTAACATCTTTGGTTTCAAAGCAATCTTCAAATCTCAGATAGGAAACCTGTTATTTTTCATGAGGATGTTTTAAGCTCTGGGATGGTAAATGGTCATGTTAAATTCAAAGAATTTTCTTTGTAGCCCATATTTAAATCTCACTGATGTTTCTAGGAATTAAGGTCATGCATAACACTAATGGCATTCTTGACCACTTTGTGGCTTTAGGGTAGTGTAACTTGCTGCCTGTATTAAAACACATCTAAGCATTTCCTAAACAAAAGTTTTGTAGTGCACAGCAACAGAGTGAAACATTTTGTTGTTAACAATATCATATCTAATTGAAACGTAATGCTCTTTAAATAAAAAAAAAATTGGCAACATTAGATTCTGTATACATATTCCTCAGAAATGATATTTAATATTTTAAACATCAGATTAATCTGAAACTCTTCAACCAATAGAGTGCTTGAAAAGCTCTCCAAATATTTTCATCCATTGCTGTGGGTTCCAAATGTATCGGCTCTTTGTCTTTTTCCTAGTTGCACTGATTGCAACTGTCACTGAGTCACACAGCTTGCTTTGGGCCTGCAGCCAAGTTGATTACAACAACAACTTGTGAACCATAAAAAGGTAGTCTCAGATCTCAGAGAGAGCTGATTTATAAAGAAAAAGAAGGCACTAAATCCTTCTGCAAAAGACTGGACTCAATAAATATTTTTGCATCATTCTCAATATTTTCTTAAGAAAGAAATTAGTTATCAAGGTGAAATTGATTCTTTTGAGACATCACAGTCAGTTACAAATGAAACTGATGTTGAAGCTGTCTGTAGTCTGTCAGATGTTAAGGTAGTACATGTTAGTGCGCAGTTCACAGACACACAAATTTAGGGACAAATGTGCCAAAATAATTTATTATTCCTTTCAGCATATTTCGGTGTCATCTATTTCTGACTGCTCACCAGCTCTCTAGGAATATTTGAAGTCTCCAGGATTGTAACAATAAAACTAACAACTTTCTTTATATAGTAACATTTACACAGATTGTCTTTATACAATGGATGTTAAACATAACAAGTAGGAAGGAATGAAACTATTGGCTTTTGGGGAGCCCTGTAAAGCACTATTATTAAAATAATATCACAGCCTTTTTGGACCACTAACTAAAAAGTTTTCTGCCTACCTTCCACAGCACAATCTGACAAACATAAATAATTTGGGGAAAAATACTTAAATTCCCAGTGTTTTAACCCATGTATTTTATTTGCATTAATTCAATGGGTTTGGGTATATTGATTACTTTTAAAAGATTCAGTCCATCTGATGAAACACCACGTCATTTTAAAAATGAAGTTTTGCATAGATAAGTTAAAATAATTCTATAAAGTGATAAGGAGCAAAACGTTAATTTAGCTTATGTGGCTCTGCTGACATGAGCGCCTATGCTAGATAAGTTTTCTGTTGTACTGACCTGTTAGTGTTAGAACAACCTGTTGTGTTAGAACAACCCATGCTCACAGTGGGAAGCTTATCTCTGTTTTCATTCCCTAATTAAGAAAAACCATCCTAATATCCAGCCTAAATTTATTCATAATCGGATTATACCCATGCATTCTTATGACAACACTGTCTGCCAGCTTAAATGGTTGTTTTCCCCCTTCATATATTTATAGTCCATTATGATGTCAGTCCCCATACTCTAGATGAGCCAGACCACAATCTTCCATTTTCTTCTCATATGCCAGGCTCTCCATTTCCAAGACCAGTTGAATAGCCCATCTCTGCAACTACTTTAGCTTGAATTCATCCTTCCTGAACATGAAACACAGTAATTGTGCAGAATAGTTCATATGAGGTAGTTACTAGGGTCTGCACTAATGATATTAAGCCTTTCCTGTCCCTGATATAGCTTATGATTGTATTTCTCTTTTTATTTGGTTATAGCAGATTGGTAGCTTGAATAGTTTTGTATCCGGTTAATGTATATATGTCATTCTCCTCCTGAGTTGCTCTAGCTGAGAAGCTCAGATTTTGCAGTAACTTTTGTTCTTAGTTTCTAAATGCTTGATTTTAGCCTTTGAATTTCACTTTGTTCCTGTTACTCCAGTCCTCAAAGTTGCCCAGTTTTTCTGGTGTGATATCCTCCTCTGTTGCAATCACTTTGCTTTGTCAGTCCATCTCATAACCACAGATGTTTTCTGTGATGTCTACATCCATCCAGATGCAAACAGGACTAATCTCAAGAGCAGTGCTGTAGGAGCTCCGCTTGCTGCCTCTTTCCAGCTTGATGCTTTCCTTTCAACAATTGATGAGAAACATCTGCACTTTGTAAGGTAACGGGGACACCACTGCTCCTGCATATATTTTTAAATGAGATTCGAAGATGCATTTTTTAAACAGAAGAATCAGAGACAGGATAATTAATTTTTTTTTGTTCAAAGATGTTAGAATCACCAGTCAAGGCCTTAGAGCTATTTTTGTCCATCAAAGTTCCCCCTGCTACCTCAAACTGCTAAAATTTGCAGGCAATTCACTAGTTTATATGAAAGCATTTTAAAACTTCAGAAAAATTAAGGGAAAATAAACAGTGTTAATATTCAGATTAAGTATAAAGAAGTGTGATCTAATTTTGATACTTCATTTGATTTAGAATTCTGATTAGAAGGCATCAGAAAACCTACAACGTCTCCCCTTTCCTCTGAGTCTGATTAAAAAACTGTGAAACTAAAACTAAAAGCCTTTGTGAGAAAGAAGGTTGTCAGGTTCACTCAGATCCAGAAATTCAAATGTGTCTTGGAACAGTAAGGGAAAACCCAAACTTAGTTTCAGTTTAATCTGCAAATCACAAAGCTGCATTGGAATTAGCAACAATTTATATAATTCTTTACAGTTTCAGTATACCAGGCTGAATAAAGAGTAACACCTCTTATCTGCTTTCTCTTGTTTCCTAGACTGTAAACTATTTTGAGGTAGGGCTAGTTTTAAGATTATTCTGTTTCCATAGTACTTAGAAAAATGGGCTCTTAGTTGGCACTATTGTAGGAAACACCATTTCTGAAGAAGTATGGACAAAACTGTCCTTTTGTCAATGACCCATGGATAATAGTAATGCTTTACATATTTTGTCCTAGCCTCCACATTCTATAAAGATAAAAAAAATCTCCCACTGTAAATAACAAAGTACACGTATTTGCTGTACAAAGAGCAGTGTTCAGTTAAGGTAATGACTAAATCCAATTCACAAATGTAAAAAAGATTTGGTAAGGTTTTGGAAACTATTTTTAATTCTTTCCATCATACACACCAGCTGCAACATATATGATATGACATTCCTACATCTCTGTTCTGTATAAAAGAAGGGAATTTTAAACCCTATTCTTGATTTTCTGAGATTGATTAAAATGCTTCAGCACAGCTGAATTGTGCAGGTGTAAATTGTCTGTGTGTGGGAGGAAGAGGCAGAATTGCTTCTCCTCAGCCTTATCTGACTTACACTACAGCAAAGAGCCTTTTCTCCTTTACAAAATATGTGGTAGTTAAGAAGCATCCTGCTCCTCTTGTGATCTGGGGTACTGACAGAGTGTTTCCAGTTATTCATTCTAGATGGAAATGCAGACAAGTACAATGCAGAACACATGGTTGGAAATGTACTCTGGGTTCTTGGTGGAATTCTTCCATTGCTCAATCAATCTTCTAAATGCCTGTGAAATACCCTTGTTTTTAAACTATGTTTCATACACACATTGATGTACACACATGCAGGTACAGCCATGCACACAAGTGTGTGCACATATATATATGCACAAATACATATCTCATGAATGAATCTCTGAATCACAGAATGGGTAAAGTTAAAAGGGATGTGGTGGGAATTAAACTCCAAAGAAGTTACTCCCCTTCCCCCCAACCCCCGTCTGGTGAGAGAGGGACAAAGGCAGAGACTATGGGTTGAGAGAACAATTTACTGGAAGCAAACAGCAGTGGAATAAGAAATGCACTGTAACAGCAATAATATTAATAACAAAGGTGTACAAAACAGAAGTCACTTTACACATGAAAGGTGTTCACCACCTTAACTCAGTTTTGTGTGGCTGCCGAGACAAAGGCAAGATGCTGAGCACTCTCGCTCCCTCTCCCTGCCTGAGACAATGAAAACCGATGATGGATGACCCTCCCAAAAAGGTGTTCCACCACCCACTTTTCTACTGCTGGGCTCAGTCTTTGGCTGAGCCTGGCACAGCTGGGCTTGGGTTCCCCACCACTCTGTTCCTGAGCTGTGCTACTCAGCTGGGCTGGAGTCACCACCGCTCCGTTCCCAGACTGCACCACTTGGCTCGCCAGCGCTTTTTGGACCCACATCCTGGCTGCATTCACTGCTTTTCTCAGAGCCACATCCTGCCTGCATTTGCCGTCAGGAGCTGTGTTCCCCAAGAAATGGGAAGGGACAGCTGGTGGTAGTGGAGGGACAGAGTCCACAGTGCTACAGCAGCTGGCAACTTCACCGAGGAAGAGAGGGAACGAAATGGTGCACTTCTGGTGTGTACTCACCTTTTTCTTCCCTCCAAACCCATGCCCCCCCAGCGATGACGTGTGTGGTATAAAAGACCAACTTAGCCATGCCCACACAGCTCTTAGCTCCACCCCGTCGCTGCAACTAGGACAAGGGACCACAGTAGGTCGTCTGGTCCAACCTCCCTGCTCAAGCAGGGTCATCCTAGAGCACATTGCACAGGATTGCATCCAGACGGTTCTTGAATATCTCTAGTGAGGGAGACTCCTCAACCTCTCTGGGCAATCTGTTCCAGTGCTCAGTCACCTGCACAGTAAAGAAGTTCTTCCTCATATTCAGGTGAAACTTCCTGTGCATCAGTTTCTGCCCAATACCTCTTATTCTATTGCTTGGCACCCCTGAGGAGAGCCTGGCTCCATCCTCTTGACACCCTCCTTTCAGACAAGGTCCCTGTGCAGTTGTGTCTTCTTGAGGCTGAACAGGCCCAGATCCCTCAGCCTATCCTCGTAAGAGAGATGCTTCAGTTGTTCCTGAAAAATTAAATATTTAGAAATTAATAAACCTTTTCAGCTATTTTCCTTCCATGATATTATACCTCCTTGGCAGGCTCTAATGCTGCTGGTGTCAGAATGTCTACATCTCTCAAAGATCTGGGCTTCACTGCACTGACCATTGAATGTGCACATAGAGAATAATCCAATAAGGAGTGGAAGTTCAATAATGTTTACAGACAGAAATGGGAGACACCTACAACAATTATCTGTTCATTGTCTGGAGATGGATAGGGAGACTAGGCTGTGAGTGAGGCATCTAGATCATCAGAGGACTGAGGATATGTGTTGTGTATCTTTTTCTCCTGTGATTAGCCCAAGGTGGTACTGAGTCTCTGAGGTAAGGGCATAAATTGATTCCATATCTCTTGATTTCACTCTAACATGTTAACTGCACATTATTCTCCTACTGTTACTAGAAAATATGTACCTGAAAATGCTGTGTATCTGGAATTGCTAGGAACCATTTTTGGCTTGGCTGGCTATGAATCAATTTAGAACAGTAAGAGTGGGCATAAAAAGTGGGCACTAAAAGTGGATTGGTAATGCATTTTGGGAAATTAGGAAACTAAACCCCAAGAGAACATCCAAGAGCAAAACTTTCTTGGAAGTCAATGGAGAGAACAGCTGACTGATGTATATTTTAAAGAGAACTCAAATCCACCTATGTGCAAGATCAATTGTTAATGTAAAAGCAAATAACCTTTTTTTTCCAGTCATTTGACTAGAACGAAACTTGCTATGCACAGGACACATACTCCTGGATTGCTGCAAAGGGCCATCTGGTGGAAAATACATTTTGAGGATGTTCTTTGGACTCTTGTCTTTTTCAATTCCCATCAGTGAAGCCTTGAGATACCATCTCTTTGGTGATATGCCCTTCCGAATGAACATAGTAATTACCTCTGTTGAAATAGCAAATACGATCTGAGCAACACTCTTATAACCACAGATCAGGTTTCAAAACAGAGAAAGAAAGTCAATTTATCTTCAGGAATGAGGCGAAGTCAGGCAAAACAGTAATTCATCACATTTGTCTATTTTATGTCCCCTGATCTCCTGAAACTCTCGGAAAAATTTTCCTGTGGTGTGTTTCACAGTGTAAATGATCTGATAGGACAAATGATATCTGTTAAAGTTTTTAGAAGTCCAGGAATGGGCAAACTGGGACAAAGACAGAAAGAACCAGTGAGGGCATTTTTCTTGATCTGGTGCTAAATTCCTTAGTAGTTACAAGCTTTCAAAGGTCAGCTGCTGTATTTTGAGATGGAGAACTTGGATATGATATGTAGCAATACATTTTTTATTTTTATTAGTTTAGCATTTATGTAGATAACATTGACTGTAACAGTTAACTTGCACTTTCAGGCAATAATTATTTATGTTTTACTATTCCTGTATGTATTTTCAAGTGCTATGTCATATGAATCCTAGTGTCAGGAATTTTCTATCCTCCACTGTATTAGTGATTAATGAATGCTGCAAATATTCAAACTGCCAAATATGCATATGTTTACATATACACTTTCAGTTTTGCTTTTAGAAATGCTACTGTGTTTTGCATGGTTTATAGAAGGTTTGGGATCAAATTTCTGCCTAGTGTGAAAATGTAAAATTATATTACCGGAGAAACATTAGCTTATGGCAGCCATAAATATATTAAAAAATATAAAGAAAACATGTTCTTCTAGATTACAGGATATATGCTCTTTGATATCTTTTGCCAACCAGGATGTTTCCAGAGGAAAGACACTGTTAGTTTTGCAATAATTTGCTAACAAAACACTATCTTGATCTCATGATTTAGGTACAAGTTAGGGTAGCCCTGAAGCTGTCTGACCTTGGGACCAGCAACTTCAAGATTTTGGAAATGCAAAAGGAGCAGCCTCTTGCCGCTACTAATCCTCCAAACATTTCAGCTGCATCCAGCTAGGTTCAGATAGATCAGGGTGTCTGTCCTTTAATCTTTCCACATCTCGTTTTCCTTTCTCCAATAATGTCAATGTTTTATTTTATTTTCCATTAGTAGTAGAGTTGTAATCAATGGCTTTCAGTATTGGTAAATGGCTGACATTTGCTTTGCAAGTACCTCAAACTGTCAAACCATTACTATCTCCTGTGTTGGCCATGACTATATTTCACTGCTCATATATATGCTAGCTACTATATGGTGACTGCTTCTATTAAATGAAACACATGGAAGAAGCTTTGCCAGCATCTTCATGAATCTTCTGAGACTGTTTCTCTTGTGCCTTGCTGAAGCTCCCAGATATTTCATTTTCAATCTACCACTTACATTTCCATGGACTTTAGTCATTAGCTCACAGATAAGGTGACGAAATATGCAGCCCCAGATTTTTGTGCATGCTCTTGCTTTCCAAATCTCACAAAGATTCTTCAAACAATGTAGAACACAGCAAATTTCTTATCCAAGTCAAGCTATTGGAAATGAAAAAAGTTAGATTAAAAAAAAAAAGCTGTTTTAAAATTATATACATTTATGCTTCAAATATTCTCATGGGATTCAGAAACATAGAATAGATGCTGCTCTCAAATTACTCACAGGACTGCTATAGAAGTCATCCTGCTATTCTTAGAAACAGTTCTGAGAACATTTCTTTTGCTGCACCATTGTGGATAAATCCTACTTCATCTCAAAACCCACAGAGACTGAGAAGCCCTTTCTGTGCCGCCTTCAGATTGATCAGGATACCCCATTCCATCATTTTGGATGAATCACTGAATCTTTCCAAGCAAGTTTGTTACTAACACATATGTGCCACTCAGGTAACAGAACTGGTGCTCTCTCTTCTTATTGCTGAGAGAATAACCACCAGCTGGACAAAGCAGTAGCGAATATCAGGCAATACACAAAAGGCTGGAGAGTCAATATTAATCAGCCAATATGATGAAGAACTGAGCTGGAGTATTTTTCTCTAGTTTCAAATAATTCTCTTTAATATTACATTGGAGTCTCTTTACATAAATCATGGTTCTCAGGCTGTAGCTCACAACATGTGATCAGCATTTAACATAAAATCCCTTTTCTGATAAGTTTGACTGCAAAAAATTTTTTAGGGAGAGATTCCTATACAGGATAAGACTTCTTCTACTCCTGTTTGTATCAATTTGACAGGTTTCTTTTTAGATTTCAAAACTGTCCCTGACTTGGCTTCACACTTTTCTGCTTTTGTATTTGGTCTTCCCATCCATTTCCCAGTTTTAGATATTTCTCTGGCTTCTTTTTCTGCCCTTTTCTTCTGTGAATCATTCTCTTGTGTATACTACATATCCTTTCTCCCAAACACGTGTCTAGTAGCTCTTACATGGATACTATAATTCATGAAAATTGCAGTAATGCTCCTGAAAAGGCTACAGAGTATTAACATTTTCATAACGGTATCACTGAAGATCTGATTTTTCCATTTTAGATACACTTTCTCTACAATATATTAGTTATTTATTATATTTAGTATGATATATGAATCTTTCATGTTTTGTAATTAAAAATAGATTAATAAACAAATTCTTAACAATCAGAAAGAGGAGTTATGTCTTTACAGAGAACAGAAATGTCTGCAAAGACTGGCAGGTCCATCAAACTATCTGCATGAGAAAGCCTTTCCTAGTAAAACCATGCGATCATACCAGGCAGAATATTCCTACGAGACATCTGCTTAGGCTTTATTTTGCCACTTCCACATTATGCTATTTTGGCATGACCCTTATTAGGCTTTTGAGGTCTGAGACAAACTTACAATAAAATGCTGGGGTTTTTATGTAGTTATAAAACACTCACAGCATGAAGTCCATCACTACCTCATACACCACAAGTTGGGAAATGGTGTGGGATCACATTTGCCTGTTGCTATTTTATTAATGTAATTTCAATTTTTTTTCAGCTTTTTTTTTTCATTTACAATCCTTGTATTTTTAATAGAGGAGGGTGAGCTACCAGAAACTAACATAAAAAAACTATTCAAGATATATGAAGACAAGGCCAAAAAGAGAGAAGTCTGAGGAGAACAGTTTGAAAAGACAGTAGGGAAACCAACTGATAAAATATAACTTGTGCCCATCCTTATTCCTCTCATTTGAAATGCAGTACTAGATGCTATCTGAGATTAGAAAACACACAAAACCAAATCTACATCTGCAACTAATTTGATCAAAGGCATGGGAGGGCTGACTAGAACAGATGAAATGCCAAAAACATACTTTGCCACAAGAAGAAGTGGAGCTGGGAGTGGAGTAGGTAAAAAATTTAGTCTGTATGGTTTCATTACTGATGTGCAATGTCTTTGTCATCTGCTAAGCACAGGGAGATGCAACTTGAAGTATGTTGTCCTGGTTGAGCTTTCTAGTGGTTGTTTCCCATATTCTCTTTAAAGAAAGATAAGTCACCAAGAACTACTGCATAACAACATTTTCTCATTATTCAAGTAAAGGCTGTGCCACCAGCCCCCTCCAAATATAGCTTAAGATAGAGTCTATGGAGAGAAAGACAAGAGAGCATGGGCTGTTTCTTACTGTGCAGTAAGATGATCTGCTTGCCTGAGGCACTTAGAGGGAGTCTTTAAGCAATATAATTTTTCTTTTGATCCTGGCAAAGATTCAGTAGTAAAACCACACTGTCCATGCAAGATCCCTTGGATCAGGATAAGCTTCCTGCTGACAGGACACATGTATGAGGCCATATGGACCTTGCCTAGGGGAAGTGATAGGAACTACCATGTTCAGAGAACTGGGCCAGGCAAGCTCTAGGAAATGGACCTTGCAGTTATGGAGAGACTGATGAGATATTTTCCCACTGACCATAACTGTCTTCTGTATCCCAGATTCTCTTGGATTATCAAATAAGTATATTGGAAGACAGGGTCAGATCCATTGATGCAGTTCTGGGATCAGGAAGGAAAAGCAAGCAGGAGGTACAGAACAGCCTAGAATTCACATTTTTTATCTTTCAAATAGTGCTTAAATAGTTGATACCATTGCCATTATTTCTTATGAGCTACAACTTCATGTTGGGAATTGTGCAGCACAGCAACATTGCTGGCAGTCTTTTTGTTGGGATTCGATTTGGCACAGAAGTGTGGGATGGAGTATGAAGGGGCCATGGGATCTGGCTGGCACAAGTGTACAGTGAACAGTGTAGAATTCGTCCTCTGGGTTGTCTCATTCTTCTAGTGTTTTATCACATCTGTGTGGGACGTGTTTTTCCCCACTATGAGAAATAAATTTAACTCACAGTGCTCTTATTACTCAAATGGTCTGAGGCATACATGTTTAATATCAGTGCTGTCATTTTTGGAAAGCTTTGCAGATTATGTTTCCTGTTGTGTTCAGAATTCTGATCTGTTCAATAAAACACTTTCTACCCCTGTCCACTCCCCCGGACAATCACAATTGCCAATTTACAAATCAGAATACTCCATATCTTTTGAGCTTCTTCCTCTTAGAAAGGGCAAAATCTAGTGTCAGACAGTTTTAGTGCCAAGCTTCTGCTTGATCCACACATTTTGATCGAACTTTCAGAACTGAGTAAAGCATTAAACACGTTTCTTCCACTATTCATTTTTAGTGAATTATTCAGTAAGTCTAAAGCAATAATTGGCTACCATATGTTATTAAAAATAGCCTTCCCCTCTGCTGAGCCACTTGTATGAATATTAAAAGAGCCATCTAATTCAGACTTAGACAGATAAGATTGTTGTAGGGTTGTTTTTTTCAGGTGGGTCAATAGCTAACCTCTCCACTTATGGGTAAGAACATTTTAATCCACAAAAGGATTTAACATCTAACTGATGTTTACATGAATTTTACCAGCAGGTTTAACAAGATTAAGATTAGTTCTCAAACCATGGAAAATCTAAGCAAATGCACTTTTTACCTCTCAGATTTTTATCACTTCTCTGTTATCGATTACAGATAATTTCATGTCCCTGAAAGGGCAAGTATCTGTCATTTAGCCCTCTCAGAAAGGTGCTTGTATATAAGCTGCAATTTGCACCTCCTTAGTTCAGTAAAAACTGTATGAATACCTCTCATTAGTGTAGGGAACTATGCTGTGCTCTAGAGCAGTCTAATCATTTGCCAATTTTTAATTTCTGAATCAAAGTTGATTATTAGACATTCAAGAACAAATCTATATACATGCAAAAGTCTAATTTTTAAAGAAACTCAAATAAGTTAGAAATAATTCTGCTTATTAGGAGGGAAAATAAGCAAACCCCAAAAACCTGAAGTAAAAAATGTTCTTCCAAGCTAAAATTATTCTAAGTTTGCAGGGAAATTTAAATTTTGCCTATAATTTCATGCAAAGTGGTTAAAGTATTACCATTATAGTTCCAAATGTTTACCTTTGCTCTGCATGAGTGTAATGACAGTCAGGCCTCAACTGATCAGAATAATTAAATCATATGGTGATGATACAGCAAATAAACATTACAAAGAAAGTAATATAATTTCTTTCATTAACTCTACCTGGCATATTCTCTGGCTGAGTATAAGAATGTCCAAAAAATGCATAACGTAACACCTTTTCATGCAAATATTACACGTTTAATGAACTGAAACCTGATCATTTATTTAACAATTATCTTTCTGTATAAAAGACTTTAACTATATTTGAGTACATTAAAATATACAGTAAATATTCCCTAAGTTATAAATCCACATTTCATGCAGCAAGCGCGGAATAACTCTGTGTGCCATTTTATTATCCTGGAACTTCTGCTTCCTGGCAAAGGTCAGTCAGATTGGTTGTACCAATAAGACTGAAATGTAGGGAATATAGAGAGCCATTTGTGGATTTGATATTTGTGTGTATTTACTAGTTTTCATCTTAATGTAGGTGTGTGTTTCTGTACACACACATGCATATACACAATAGGAGATGGAGAAGAATGTTATAAAGTAACTTGCAAATAAGTAACTTTATAGAACACCTTAAGAGAAGAATGTTACCTAAAGTACCACACAAAACCTGTATCTATGGCTTTGCTGTAATGGATGAGGCTGTGGTGACTGTATGTTTTTTACAATGAGGATAGGAATGTTCAAATAAGCACCCCTAAGGTAGATTTGGAAAAGCTCATTAAAGGAGTTTGTGTGCTGTAGAGAGTTTATCCTCACCGTTAACCTGAATTAGCCTATTTTTAGTGCTAAGAAAAAGAGACTAAATGTAATTGTATCAAGTTTGGAATAGCAGCTCTTCCCATTTAGGCAAAGGCAATAAAGCCCTGAAGGTAGCACAATTACTAAGAGGTTCAGGAAGAGCTTTGTTTGGGTTGAAGGATGGAAAATAAGTTAACTGATTTTATTAATGAATAAAAACAATTTGGGGCGAGTAATATATAAAAAAAACCCCAAATCCATTTCATAGAGTTTCACAGTACAAACTATCATATTTTGTAACCGAACACAAATACATCGTAAGCTATTGCTTGACCAGTTATGTTTTTCTGAAATAGAGCCTTACAATTACACTGCCCCAGAAGAAAAAAGATACAGAAAGAAAAGTTTTTCTTGCTCTGATGCCTCTCAGAGTCTCCACCTTAGTCATTCTTCTTTCCTAAAGAACAGCATCTGACTGCTAATGTATTAGCACTTCTCTTAATGTTATTTTAAAGTGTTCAAGAAATACATCCTACAGAGCCTGCTGCTAGTAAGAGGCTTATTTCTAAACAGTATTTTTCTCCAGCAAAAGTCAAAAAACTGAGCTAGGTTTGGTAGCTCTGTAACCACAGTAACCCATGCATGTCTATGCAGCAAGTCCCTGCACGTTAGCTTTTGTCCAGTAACCCAACTTTTGTGAGGTCTGAGATCACAGACATTTGGGTACTCTTGGTGCTCAGAAACTGGTATTTTTCACATGAAGGAAATGATACCTACATACATACACACATACATACATATATACACACATACATACATACATACATATATACATACTACTACTACTCCTACCACTGAAATAGGCAAATGTAAAACATGCATCTATTTCCAACACTGAAAATGGTTCCTGAGATGCATGGAGTTACAACTCTGAAAAGACTTGAAGCTTGAATCCAGCCAGTCTGGTCTCAGTATCTCCCTTGGTATTTTCCTTCTTGTCTTCCAGATACAAGGTATATTTTCTTCTATGCTATGTATATTTTCTTCTCGGTCCTGGGTGTTTTGATGATGACAAGAGCAGTGAACGTAGTATCTCATAGTGCTCTTTCTGTACCCCTTAACCCACATTATTATCAGCAAAAGGCATAGTGGAGACAGAAGTTACTTTCAGAAATGAAACTTTTATGATGATCCTTTGATACTGCAAAACATGATTTAATTCTTATTTTGTAAGTCAATTAAAAAGAGGAAACTAAGCTCTGACTTGCATACTGACTACCAGAAGGACTTACAACTCAGAAATTATGCTACTAACATAGAATTAATGAAGTGGACACATGTAATTTTTTTCAAAACAAGCTTTTTCTAAAGCAAAATTAGCCCTAGTAACTGATTTGAAATATGTTCTCTTTTTTTTTTCTTTTCATAAACATAAGATTGTTTCTAAACCCTAATTAACGGAATTTTTGGTCCAAAGCAACAGGATAAACAATGAAATAATGAAGTAAATAAATAAATAACAGTATTAACCCCCTTGTTTGTGTTTGAATTTCTATGCTTTATCCCACAGAGCATGTAATATAACCAAAATAATATTTGCCCTGGCTTTTCTTCTTCAAGTTGTGTTTGCCATTGTTCTTTGTGGTAAGTAATGATTTGCACTGGAACTAACTGAGTGCAGTGAGTGGAAAGTAATGTCTCCATATTAAGGAGTGTTTTATACCCAGTTTAGGCTACATTTGTGCAAATTGCTATGCAAGAAGAATGAGTGAAGCCCTTCAGCTGTAAAAATGGATGATTCAGCAAACTATATGAGTCACCCTTACTTTGCTGAGCATATTTTTGATCTTAATGATTGTCTACACCATCCTGAGGAAGCATCCTAAAGGACAGCTGTAAGTAAAATAATTCTGACCCACTGCAACCCTACTTTGTTGGAAAAAGCTACATATTACCTGCAGTCAGCCTGTCTGGATCTAGCTGACAGGTTTAAACTGTTTAAATCAAGATTTGTCTGACTACAACAGAAACCATATTTTCAGGTTTGCTGTCCACATACTTAAACCTACCATCGGCAAATAGATTTTCAGGACAGAATGATTTTATTTAGCAAATCACTAATTTATCACTGGGACAATGGTAATTCCTACCAACCAATTTCAGCAGTTAGGCTGGTGACTTAGTCTTTGCATGGAAATCCCAGGTGAAAGACTTGTTCTGCATCTTATACATGAAAGCATGAAAGGACAGGAAGGCCAAAAGAAAACATTCAGAAAGTGTTTTAAATGCTTTTTAATGGTCAAATTTAACTCTCCAGTTACAGAAAAGCATTCTACAGTTGTCATATTTGTAAAATATTTTCTGGAATGACTTCTATGTAAATTGAATTATGAAATCAGTTGTTGTCTCCCTATGAGCAAAACTCATGAGTTGAAATTGCAGGGTTTTTTTTCTCAAAAGAAGTTTTCTATGCAGGTCATAAAAAGTTCAGTCCTAAATGAGAAACTTTTCAAAGATTGTGTCCAATTACAAACCAGTAATTTAGGTCAGCATGACTGCGTGGCCAATTTGTACAGCAAGATGATGCAAAGACTGGGTAACTGAGTTCACTGCAAAAAATGGTGTTCTTTTTTGAAGTAAACTAATTTTACAAGATTGGTTACTTCTATATTTGTTAAATTATTTATCCTAGTAAAGATCACTGCCCAGTCTAAGATTCTTTAATTTCATATCTGCCCTATTTACATAATTGTCAATGACCTGCGTCTGCAAAGCAGTAAAAGATTCATTGCTGTCCTGTGTTGCAAAGTATCTGCAAGAACTGCATGCTGTCCTTTAAATTTGAGGTACTTTTTGGTTAAAAAATGCTTTACTTGGCAAATTCCAGTCTTAATCCTATCAATGTGCATACCAAATGTGGAAACCTTCTAAATCCTCCAACATTCCATTTATATGCCAGATCACAGACTAAAGGTGAACAACGGTATCCATTTTGCTGGAACTCATCAGGTAGACTACTCCTCTGTGCTATCCACTAGTATGTCTGTCACTCATGAATGGGTAATTACTGGGAGAGCAACAACTGCAGTCCAGCCAGTTTTGATAGCCACAAAAATGTTTTGGTTTTTTACTTGTGATGAACAGCACAGAAGTCTTTTGCTTATATATCTTTAGCGTACCTTAGTATCATAGTGATCACTATAATAAAACTCAGGGACTACAGAAACATTTCTCCAGTTTATCTCCTAATACTTTGCAAAGAAGTACAGTTTAACACTATTTTATAGCTGGAGAAATTGAGAGTGAGAAAGAGTGAGAAAGTTAAAGTGCCAAGACAGAGGCCATGAAAACAGCTAAGCAGAGACAGAAAACAATTGAAGCTGTCTATGTTGCAGTACTTTAGCCACATTCATGAAGGATTTATATAATTTTGGATAGAAGAGATTCAAACATTGGGCTCTGCTCTGAGTTTTGGAATTTTGAGTTGTGATCTCAGCTGGGATCAGTCTCTGATTTATGGTTATTTAATACTAGGCTATTCTTGGAAGAATGAAAGTATACATATTGTGCCTTATATATTGGCTAATACTGAAGCATGCTTGAAGGTACAAAGAAAAGAGGGTAGCTGAAGAGGGATGTGAACACAGCTAAAAAAAAGTCTTTGTGTTTACTAAATCTGGGGGCTAGAATACAACCCAGTCCCACTAGAAGGTGACAGGTCACATTCTCCTTTAAATGAACTGATTCTGGAAAAGAACAAAGAGTGGACCAAGAAAAAACTTTTCATTCAGTGGAGTTAAAGGACCACTTGGTTAAACTCCACATTTCAGACAGAGAGCTGTTCGTGCCAAGCCTTTGGAAAAGGGAAAGCCAAACATTGGTAGCCACTGAAACTACCCTCTGAAAGAGAAAGGAATTATCATTCTATAAAACCTATCAGCAGTTAAAACTGTTTTTTCTCACTGTGGTAGTGCAGAGCTGCTAAGCTGGCCTGTGGGTCAGTATCTTCATATTACAGATGAGAAATGCAGAGACTACTCAAACTATAGCATCAAGTAAAGAAACTTGATTTGTGGCCTTCATAAATATAGTCTTCTATTTAAACAAGAAGGCAGCTTTTGGATTGATTAACCATGCCAAGAAGGGATTTGAAAATACCAGAGTAGAAACCTCTAGCATTGCTCTAGTTCAAAAAGATAATTGTTAAGTAAACAGAACTTTAAAGCAAAAGCTTTGCTCTGCATAGCAAATAAGCACTTAATCAGGCATGTAAATGGAAGAGAGGCATCTCAAGTATTTTCTGAAGGTAATTTAGGGGCACTTAGGACTGCTGTTATACGCTGGAGTTGGTACCCCAACTAGATTTATAAAAGTGGTCAAAAGACATTTTGAGAAACTAGATAAAGGTTCTCCAAAACCACACAGAAGACTGAAGATTGTCCTGGAAAAACAAAAATTGCTAGGAAGCAGTTCAGATCTATTTTTTGTTCTTATTATTTTCTAGTCCCACACTTGAGGAACATGGAAAAAGTCACAGAAAAAGCTGTGTAATACACAACTGAATTATGCATGCATATATTTGAAGTTCTATATTGAGAAAGAAGAGATGGCAATGAGGAACATGAGAAAGTACTGGGAAGAGGATGCAAATGTTCCGAGGGAAATAACTGTTGCTCATTTCTCTTCCTTAGCTGGTCGGTCTGCTTTCGGGTGAATTACTGACAAGATACATCACAAGTTATGTCTCTGTCACTACAAGGGTTCTGATTAAAGTAGACTTCAGGCATGTAATTGGCTCAGGCCTGTTGCTAGTGCTGGGTTGTTTAGGAAAGGTGGGGTCCTAACTGAGTAGGAAGTGTAGCAGCACAGGGACCAGCAGTGCCTCTGGCAGGGTAGCTCTGAACACTGTATACTCTCGTACCTCCCCACTTCCACCCATGTGCTGTCCATGGCTCTGCTCTTTTAGCCAGCTGATACAGGATCACTTCCACAACTGGGACTCCATAGGTTTCTGGGTACTATTACTGGAGAAGGAAGCAATGTGGATATTCTCCATGGAAAGGACTAAATGCAGTCATTGTCTGGTAATTCTCTAGTCAAAGCACAGCATAAATTCACTTGTGAAGCTGAGATGTGACTTCTGGAAGTGCTTCATCATGTTCTGTCCCTTCCCATGCATTTCCTGTTTCACAGACGTCACACTAGTTTTCGGGAATACTTAACAGGATACAGTTAAGATATTTTTTCCTATGTATACATTGAACATATTTAGAATAAACACATAAATAATTATGTGTATGAGCTTTTTTTTTTTTTTAGTATTGTGGAAGAATGTGATCTGGACAAAATTTGTCAAACACATTTTTTTGCAAATTTTGACTTATGCATCCATAAAAAGAAATTATTCTCAAAACTAACAGAATTTTCTTGTTAACTGTTCCCATTTCCAAATGGAAGTAAATTGCTTTTAGAGACTGTCACCCAAATAAATAAAGCTAAATTCATTGGATAAATTCAATAACATATTACGCATCTCTTCAAACAAAATGTATTTTGTGAAGAAATAGAGTATTTAACATTAAAAAGACAATAGACACAAATATTTAAAGCCATGCTGAGACTTCAGCACATACAATAAAGGCATGTACCACCACTGTAGTATAATTCTGTAGTTCTTAAAATTACAGTCTATTATATTGTGCCAATCATTTTCTAAATCTACCATCAAAACCACATACCTCAGTAAGAGAGCTTTTTTTTTAAAGGCAGAAAACCTGCTATTTTTCTGACTTAAAGCCATATGGTCTCTCTCAGACTTTCCTCTACAGCACAAATTCGCTTGTAATATTGAGATTAATTCTCTGTTCAGTAAATGCTTATGAATCACACCTTTACCCATCTGTCATCTTGTGTCAAAGAAGTGGCACTCCTGTATCTACAAACATTTCATTCACCTTGGGTTTTTGAGTGATGGTCTCAGACTACATTTTCCACAGATGTTATTTTTTTGATTCTTCAGTTTCACGTCTGTCTCGTGTTCAGCTTTTTACAGTGAATGCACTGAAATGTGATTGTGATTGGTGACCTGATTCAAGGTAGATTTTCTGAGAACAGACCCAATTATCTTATTTTTAATAGATAATAGAACAGAAACTGTCCTCCCCAGAAGTTCTTTGCATTGCCATTAGGTGCTTATACTTGTACGTAAATATTACTTTTGATTTTGTAATTAACTTTATTCTGACAAAAACTGATTTTCTGTCTATATGATAATAACGTCCCCAGGTTGCTTGTAAAATGGTTTATAAAAGACAGTTCTCTGTTGAATTTTTAAATTATTTTTATTATTTTTAAAGTGTATTTTGACAATGGTGAATATGTTGCAATTTCCGATCTCACACTGAGAGAAATAAGTAAGGTTGCTATTTAGGGAGGAGGAGACATTCCTTTTCTCTCTGAGTGTATGTATGTATACAGGGCTTTCCATAGTCCTTGGTGATGTCAGTCCTTTACTGGAGCTCATAAAGCCAGCTGTATAACGAGTAATATGACATTGGGAGGAGATTAAAGAACATAAATCAACAGTGTTTTATGTTCCTTCTGAGTTGTACTTTTAATAGATACAGGTTGAAGCTAATTTGGCACCACACTTAAAATATCCCAAGACCTGCTCTTGTTCCTGTTTTAGGAGGTCTTACCACTGCTATAATAGAAGTACAAATTACTGGCTTTACTTCCCATTCTTTTTTTTTTTTTCTATGTAAAAGACTGCTGACATTTCAAATGACAAATCTAGTTTCTTCTAGTTCTCAAAAGAGGAAGTCTGACTTCAGTGAACATGTGAATCAGAAACTACTGCCAAATGGAAATGATGTCTTCTGGGGCAAAAGCTTCAAAGAATGGATCCTATATTGGCAGCACTGAGCTTACTACATAGCTTAAACGAAAAGCCAGATAATGACCTTCAAATCTGAATATGCAGAAGGTGCTTTCACTAGCAGGTCTCCCAACTCCCACAAGAAAAAAGGGTTTGGCAGCAAAACTAAGGAAGTTCTGCTGTCACTCCCATGTCCATTAGACAAGGAAAAACTCAGAGACATAAAAAAGGGCAATGTAGGTGGGTGGCAAGGTGGGGTGAATATCATTTTTATCTGTCCTTTCAAGTTCTGAGAGTAATCACTGGAAAAATTCAGTAACAAGCCACAAGGATCATTTGGTAACTCACTCTGCTTTGTTAAAGTCAGGGAATCAGGAGTTCAGTGTGTTTGTGAATTTTTAGAGATAAGGTCACCCACTAGGTTCACAGACAAAGCCTCTCAGTATCTGAAGAGGGAAAAATTCTTTTGTTCTGCTGAAACAGACTATATTTTTTCTTATTTGCCTCTACAGTGTTCTCTTTCACAAACTTTACTATGACTGGGATGCAAATGAAAAGAGAGGGTGCAGAAACATAAATTATAACCCATGACAGAGCACTTTAAAATAGAGCGAAATCTAAATGTAAGTGTAAATAATAATAATAATAATAAAAAACCCACAGTAGAAGTCACATCTACTCAGCACAGTCATATTGTTTTTATTGTGGGAGTGGCAAAAGACTCCAGCAGAAGCACGTATGACAACTGTTTACTGCTGCTCCAAGACAGAATGTAACAGGTATCTCTGCCACCAAGAACTTCTAAGTACAGCCTAATTTTATTCAGCACTTTTACAGAAGAATATGTTCTGAAAGAAAGTCACGTCTCTTTGAAAGGGGGAAGACACCATGGAATATTACATACTGTCACAAAAGGAATTGTGTCAGAAATGCTTTCACTGATTCCACTGCAAAGAGAACAAATTTGTATTTATATCTTTTTCACATAGATCTCTTTAGATATCATGTTATTTGCAGTCCTCAGAAAAATACAGCCTTTTTTAACCCCTTATTGAGAATACTGTCAATAATTATAGAACATTACAGAGTGGCCTTACAGCAGAAGTGTCCAGTGTGTTCTGAAAAACACTATATACTGTTTAGGACACTATATCACTATATGAATAATCTTTATTGTCACAAAAGAAAGCATCCAATTAGAAACAGACATCTGAAATTTCAAGTGATGGCATGGTAGACCACAGAGATTGGTAAAGTGAGAAAAGGCATAATGACACAATTGTGCTGGGCTGGTGTATTATTTAGTACCAGGGCAACTGTGAATCAGAAAAATATTACTTGCCAAATAAGTCTTTTGCCCTAGCGGTCTGGATGCAGTTACAAAGTAACTGTGAATGACAGTCTTGGCATATAAATGGTAAGTAAATATTCATTCCAGAATTTAGGCAGCTGTCTGGTGCAACCTGATATAATTTTTAAGTAGTTTTCCATATAAAATGTCTCACAGAAGGCTTTACAGCTAATCATCCTTTCTATATGCACACACAAGAGGATACCAGTTGCAATATAATCCGTATTTGGCATAGAGAGACATGGTATAGGTAGAAGCAAATGAATTAGGATCTACTGTAAAAGCAGACACTCATAAACAACTGCTAATTAAGAGTTTATCAGCATGTCACTATGCATAACAAACCCTAATATTTCAGTAAGGCATAGTGGCGTGTGCAAGCTCAGCTGTCATATCTTATCAGATTGGAGGCTTATGCGAGGTAAGGCCATGACACTGCACACAGCACTGTGCTGTATGTGGGAGTAGCAGGGTACAGTATGACAGGATGGTTCTGCTGTAAATCCTCACCACTGCTTATATTTTTCAGAATTAAAGCCTTACAAAAATGCCTACTCTATACAACCTTTTACCTTTAGTAAGGTCTTTGTTCAAAAAACAGAAAGCAAGAACAAAGTGTAAGGTATTAAAATGAAAAAACATACATTATCAGAAGAGATATGTTTGGTATGTTTCACAACACCAAAGATGCAGCTGAACAAAGGAACAGTGTCTTTAACTTCTACTAGATGTTCAGCATTGTGCATATGCTGTGATTATATGAAGCATGTAAGCGCATCACTCTTTCAATGGGAGAAGCATGACAGAACCAAAGTACTTATTGTGCCAATATCTGTTAGTCCTACAGAACTCACATTTTTCCCAGCACAAAGATGCAAAGATTGAACAGCAATGATATGATACAGATACTTTCTATTTAACACTTCAACTTGTGATCCCTTCATAGTTATCACTAATTGTGCAGCTTAGGGCTCATTCCGAGTCTCACAGCTTTGCAATATTGCTGAGAGGTTGGGTGGGACAGAGTCAAAGTATCCTGAATGATCAGGCTTCAGTTTGGTAGCTCTCTAACTGTCTGATACCTGTATCATTACAGAAAGTCTTGTTCCCAAGTTTCCTTATCTGTTTTCTCAGGATCAGAAGAAGATTCATTACTCATGCTTGAAATCTTTCAGGTGGCTTCTGCCTGGCTTCTTGATTGCCAGGGGCATTAAGCAGAAAGTGCTGCTGAAATCCAGAAACTCTGAGGGAATAGGAAAAGCCTTTGATCTGTAAAACCTTCTTAAAGGAAGGAAAGAGACTTTCCCTTTTGTCAATGCAGAAAGTAGACATGATGAAGCAATTTGCTTTTTAAAAAGGGTAAATGTGATTCTGAGGTAAATCAGAGTCCTACTGACTCTAATTTTAATCCTTCCAACATTTATTAACATGGACTAATTGTTTGCAGTCTCTATCAATTGCAAGAGCTAGTGGCCATGAAATTAGGCTATTAGAGGTTAAATTCAAAGCAGAATGGGTTAGTAGGTCTATAGAACTTGTTACCAAAGGACACTATGGATTCAGGAAGTTTACAGGATTTCAGGGAAATGTTGGCTAACCAGGAGAGAGACCTGTTGGTGGATTACTGAACAAATGGTATCAGGATTAGGAAGCCTTCAAATCTGAAAAAATCAAGAGGCAGGGAAAGTCCTGGAGTTTATGTGTTTGATCCACTTTTACTGGGCTTTATGCATGTAGTTATGGACATTGTTGGAGATAGAATATGGGGCTAGACAAGCTGTAGGCTCTTATGTAAAGAATTCCAAACTGCTGGTTGTCTAGCTCTTTCAAATACCAGAGAATGTTTATAATATGCTCCTCCCGTTCTTCCACTCTTCTGTGAGTCCCTGCAGTTGACCAGTGCTGGAGAGACAGGATGTGGGGCTATATGGTCCTTCAGATCTATTATAGCTGTTCTTAGGCTCAAGAACAACAAATTTAGTCTACTACTCTTCCAGTCACCTTTTTTATCGAGACTTTTCAGAGGCATTTTCTGCCATATCCTACTACTTTTCATCTGTCAAATAGTCTCTGTGGGTCATTCCAGGAAAAGGAAATAAAAACAGAGTACTTAGGAGAATGACTGTGATTGTGGCTTGGTTCCACAACTGCAAAGCTTTGAACCCTGCCACTATTCACAGTGCCGCAGAATATAAGACCATTAGAATGGGTCTCAAAATTTTTGAGAACAGTTGTTTATATAAACAACTCTTTTATCTTCAAACGATGTCTTTTGGTCTAAATACTGCACCTATGATCAAAAATTTCTCCTTCTTATGTGGCTTAAAATAAACAAACAAATTACAATAGCAAAATTGCAGTAGGCTCTTTTTCTTAATTTCCTGAAAATACAGAAGTGGCTTCTTGGTGGGACTTTCCGATGTATGTACTCAAATCAGTTTTCTCTGAAACCACAAAAATGTCTCAAAGTTTATGCCTGTTTTTAATTGTACATTTTAGAACATTTCTGATTCTCTGTTAGTCAGAACTTGATGAAGTATAGGAATGTGTGCTTCATTTTTTTTTTTAATGCTAAAGCAAAGGATGATTTTCAAAAATGTACATCAGGCATCTGTTACAGTCCAGTTAGTGGCTGCAACGAGGTTCTTTAAATGGATACTACAAAGATGAGATTAAGGCACTAAATCCAAATGTTAATGTCACAAACAGAAAATGAACTTTATTTTTGTCAATAAGTAAATGGTTAAAACGAGGGAAGGGGGGAGGAGAAGGGGGAAAAATAAGGAAAGGGAAAAGCGACAAAATTGAATTACAAAAGGATTGCCACCACCAGTGAGGGAAGAAACTGGGTGCATACGACCTCAAGCAGTCAGCAGAAGAACCGTCGAACGGAGGCAGGTGGTGAGCAGGGTGGATGGGTAGGTGGGACGGCAGCAGGCAGGTGAGATGGACGAAAGCAGGCACGGGGCTCAGCAGCCAACACTGGACCCTGAGTTGAACCCGACCAAGCTGGAGGCAAGCAGGAGAGGTGGAACAGAGGCAGGTGAGATGGAGCCAGGCACAATGGAGCGAGGAGTGGGGCCAAGGCCAGAGCAGACTGGAAACACTGGAACTTGGCGGACTGGATCTTGAACACTGCGTGACCTGGGCCCAAACAAAACTGAACTCCGGCTGTCTTGGACCTCCAAAACAAATGACCACCAACAAAAAACTCTCTCTGATGACGCTGGGCATGGTCTTAAATACCCCACAGTCAACGTTCATTAGCTGGCTTGCCTCTGGGCAGACTCCTCCACACTGCCGATTGGTTAGACCGTCGGTATCTGGGCAGGCTGGCTCTGCCAAGGTGGGAAAATGTAGCTTTTCTCTGCTGTGCACTCTCCAGGGGGGCTGGCAAGTGGTCTAAAAATGTCCTCTTAGGACAATGAAGATGGCCCTGCCAGGAGTTAGAGTCCACCATTTTGTTCACCAAACCAGTCAATGTAAAAACAACAAAAAGAGTAAGAGATGAAACCGTCTCTTACAGGCATCCAAGCACTTTTTCAAAAGTGACTTTCCCATTCAGAAGCCTAAGTTACAATGAAAATCAAATTCATGTATTCATGAGAGGCTTAATTGAAGAAATAAATGTAATTAACTAGGACTGTTTCCACGTTTTAGGAAATGTAAAGTGTCATCTAAGGTCACGAACTAAACTTGTAGGAAAGGTTTTTTTCCTGCCCATGTTAGTAACACATGCAAAATATATGGGAAAAGGTCTACAGAAATTACCAGAATGGGAATTCAAAATACAATTATGATAATGTCAGAACAGAGCGACTTGGTTTTTTACCATCTTCTACATTACGAAATTTATTAACATCCAGGCTTAAAAACTGATCCAATGAGGTCTATATATTTTGTATGTTGTCCACAAACATGCTGCAAGTAAGTTGTGGTCATGTTTTTCTAGTTTCATGTCAGACACTGGAAATCTAAAATCTGAGTGTAAAACTTTGCCTTCAACATGTAAAGGCCTGTTCTATATGCTTAAACCAGCAACTATTCTGCAATGTAGCTGCTTCTATTAGTTATATGCATTTATTATTTCACTGAAGATATGTAAAGATTTTGCAAGAGAGCACAATCATAGAACAGTTTGGGTTGGAAGGGACCTTAAAGGTCATCCAGTTCCATTCCCCCTGCCATGGTCAGGGACACTTTCCACTAGACCACGTTGCTCAAAGCACCATCCAACCTGGCTGTGAACACTTCCAGGGATAGGGCATGTAGTTCTGCTGAAGAGGCTGCTAAATTAAGTGGCAGGGATTTATTATACTAAATGTATAAGCTCACTAGCTTGCTCCTGTAGTTTGAGTACATGCTTTCTAGAATTTCTTTTAATACTGACCAGCTGAAAGGAGTTTCTGGATTCCTTTAATGAAAACATATTAGACTATGAAAAAAAACTTGAGTTGAATGGGAAAAAGGGAGGGTGTAGGTAAAACTTGAGAACCATATGACTATACTGTGGAAGCACATAACAAGTGGCACTTCTAGAGAAAATTAGTGTGTCTTAATCTAAGTGCATCTGCATTTGATTTGATACATAAATGATGCAATGATTGTGTTTCTAGTTTTCAAGAGGATCACACAGGAGACAATTTCTCAGCAAAGGCATAAAGAAAGGAAGGAACTATGAGCCAGGAAGGAGAGCCATTAATGGCTGTTTTCTTCTCAAAATAGCACAAGGGAAATGGCAGCTGAGAGAAGGAATTAAGTCTAAGAAGCTTTCGGGAATTTGCATGGAAATTGATCAGTTGTGAATGAATGTATTGTTCAGTTTTTGGTACAATTTAGTGGAGGAAGGGGTAAAAGCACAGTAGTTTATGATTCTAATAATATAGGAGAGCTTACATTAATTTTTCTGTGTGCATTTTTGGGCACTACAGTATAAGAAGGATATAAACCTATTAGAGAGTGTCCAAAGGAGGGCAACAAAGTTGCTGAAGGGTCTAGGGGGGAAGCCATGTGAGGAGCAGCTGAGGTCACTTGACTTGTTCAGCCTGGAGAAGAGGAGACTGAGGGGAGACCTCATTGCAGTTACAGCTTCCTTGGGAGGGGAAGAGGAGGGGCAGGCACTGATGCCTTCACTTTCGTGACCAGTGACAGGACCTGAGGGAATGGCCTGAAATTGTGTCAGGGGAGGTTTAGGTTGGATATTAGAAAGAGATTCTTCACCCAGAGGGTGGCTGGACACTGGAACAGGCTCCCCAGGGAAATGGTCACAGCACCAAGCCTGAAAGAGTTCAAGACACGTTTGGATGATCCTCTCAGGCACATGGTGTTACTCCTGGGGAGGGTCCTGTGCAGGGCTGAGGTTTGAACTCAGTAATCTGTGTGGGTCCCTTCCAACTTAGGATATTTTATGATTTTATGATCTTAGCTCTTGCTAGTTACTTCTAATTGCTGATAAAATTCCAAGCAAAACCTGAACAGAAGGTCAGGTCTCAGGCCAGAAATGATTTTTGTAGGTTATGGTTTCAGTCATGTTTTTAAGCATTTCAGAACATATGACTCCAGTTTTTGGCTATTTTACAAGTATCTTGAAAGTATTTGGTGCAGAAATGGTCTGGTTTATCTGTTACATGAAAGACAAAAGGAACTTTATTTTGGAATTCAGTACATCTTACAGCCTCATTCACAGAAAAAGCATATGAAGTAATTAAGAAACAGATAATATGCATTCAGAAAAATACAGTGCAAGCTGGTGTTTCTAAAATGAAAAAGGAAAGATTTTCCTAAATTTGCAAAAGAATCATTATTCAAGTTATAAATTTTTCATAGGTGTCTTGATAGAAAATTGTTCACAGGGTGTTGATATTAGATTTTACATTATATTAGGCCTCTACATGCTCACTTAGACAGGGAAACAAGTAGACTGCAAATGGATACATATTTGAATAGCAAAGGTGGAGGTGATTCTTAAATACAAGAATAAAATTCAATACATTAATATACTTTGAAAATATTGAAAGTGGAACCATATTGGAAAGTCTTTATTCAGTGAGGGATAGAAGAGAAACTTCTGGAGCCAAACTAAGGCATCTTCTATTAGATTATTTGCTCAGATGACTCTGTGAATTTGTAGCCATCCAGACCTGTAGATTTGTGCAAATCAAAGAAAAGGGGCCCTCAATCTGTGAAGACAGAACTTTCTGTGTGCTTGCATCCATCTTTATCACCATGCTGGTGAGTCTTCTTGGTAGCAGCTGCAGAGGTGGTTTCCAGGCATATTATACTTCTGCTCTGCGTTATCTTCCTATTAGTTTTTTTTATAGAGAAATCCAGAGAGGATTGTGATTCAGAGAACAGCTGTTTCCTGGATTTGCCTCTTCCTGTTCTCACTCAAAGGCTGCTGTACGTAAGCAGAAGGGCATTGTCAGGGTCGCAGGCAGGGAATGGTGGAAACCATGCCCAGAAATCAGAACTGTTTTCTTTAAAAATAAGTTTATAGACACTTAAAGATACCTGCATCTTTTTTGCATTCATTTCAAAGAGGAATTTGGCTTGAGTGCAGCATAAAGGTTTTTGGACGTTGAGCAATACACCCATTGCAAAGAAAGGAAGCAAGAGGAAATAGTGTCATTCATCTAATGGCTTCTGCATTTTAAAATGTCTATGAAAATTCTCAACACAGTTAGTAAGGAAATATACACTAATTGTTCAGAACTAGAAGTCATCTGAAGATCTTAATGAAAGTCAGGGTTATAGTTTATATCTCGCTAAAATATGAATTCCTTGTGCTTCACCAACACCTGGAATCCAGTATGTATTTGACTACCCATGGTAGGCAGAATCGTTTAGTTCAGCTTTCTATATACAGCCTGTAGGTTAGGAGCAGCAGACAGTACTCTGCAATTTTGGTGATTGTTGTCTGTTTACCATAATTACAGAGATATTTTAAACTTCCACATTTTGTTGTAGGCATAATATTAGGTAGGGAATAACAGCAGAACATTTTGAGTAATCTGTTATTGTGGACACATCCTGAAGACTAGCTGATGCTATATTTAGTCCCTATGTGGTTAACTGTGACCAGAATGAGGATGTTATTTTATGTTTTGTGTTTGAAGTTGCAAATGTTGATTTTTGCTATCTGAAATTGCTCAGTTAAAGAAATAATAATAGTTTTAATTCCAAACTGTTCATGTGCACATGCACATACACATACTTTTTGCTTTCTAGCGACAAGTTTATGTTGCTGTAGCTCAATTTAATTCATTAAAATTTCTCCTGAAGCAAACTTGCTAAACAATATCAAAATATAAATTCACATCTGACTTCAATATAAACTTTATAAGTGATATATCCTTAATATATTTTTTCCATGTTTGTATACAGATCCAGATCTTGTCTCCTGATCTTGTTCCCACTGAATAGCATCAAAGAGAAAACACTGTAAAGTGTCAGAAGTTTCAGTAAAACATACACAAAAATTATTCAGCAGGTACATTTAAAATGACAAATCTTTAAAAAAGAGCTGTACAATTTAAAAAAAAAATCCTTTTTGAATTGGTAGTATTCCTAGCTGCAAGGAACTGATTTAGCATTTTGGGTTAAGCCGTGGCTACCATAATCTCTTTTCAGTTTTGTGACTACAGTAAGTACCAGCAGTAGCAAACTCAGCCTCTGTTCAGAGAAGTTCAGGAATTCCTTTTCAGCAGGGTCAGGAGCCCAGAGATACAGAGGAATAGGAGAGGAAGCCGAGTCATGCTGTTTCCTCTGCACAGGACAATACAGTTAGTGAATTACAGGCATTGCTTGCAAAAAGCAATAGGTGATCTGTGAAACAATTTAAGTTGATTTTGGCTAAGGGTAAAGTTCTGTTTTTAACAAGATACCATTTATTGTACTGAAGCCACAATGGTACCCTGAAATTTTGTGGTTAAGGTTTACTGAAATATGTGATTAATAAGTGTTTATATAATTTTATGATATGTGTGGAGCCAAAAACTTTATAATGTCTTATGTATCAACAGTAATATTTTTGATAATCAGCACTGTTACTCTGAGGAATGTACATTAACGTACATGTACCTTTCTTAGGACACAAAGGATCACCCACAAAAACTCTGAATTTCAGAAACAGAATTCAACATCACAAAACTTTGAGAAATATTAATTTTGCAGCCATCAGCTAGTGTTTCCAGATATTGATTTTCCCATTTGTCCTGACTTTTCTACAAGAAATTCCCCTTTCTGCTTCTCTACTAATAGAATGGTTCCTAATCTATATCAGGCAAAACCAGCAGGTAAATTCAAGTGTCAGCTAAAGGAGTCTGCCTGCTTTTAACACAGTGAGTTGGGGAGTGCTCCAAGGAACCTCTCTGCTGACAAGAGGGGAGGACCAGTGTCTCAGTTTAATGAGACTGAAAGTGTTTTGCTAAGAAGGTCGAGTTATGAGGTAGACTAAACTCCTCTCTCTCAGCAATTGTAAATCCGAAATTAAGAGGCTCCAATTGAGGAAGTATGGAAAAAAAGAAAAAAATAACAGCCCTTTTCATTTTTCATGGCTAGGCTTCGCGAACGAAGATTTGGGAAGGCACTATCCACATTTGCTACAGGCACGTTGGTGGCTTATGAGGCCAATACGTGACAGACATATCCGATTGCAAAAGGCACAGCAGAAAGACTCCTTAGATGGTGTAATCTGCAAGACACGGTTCTTTCTGCGTTGCCTTTTTTCCTCGAGAGTGATCCTGCGTGTGTTCTCCAAGGAGACAGCTGCGTTATAGATGGTGTGTCTCCAGGCCTCCCGATTTGAGGCCAGAGTAGACCAGTTATGGTGATCAATATGGCCAAGGCTGAGAACAACCCTTTATGAAAGGATATATGTGTATTGGCAAAACCAGCAAAAGAACACAAAACCAACTAAACAATAATCCTGTACCCAAAAAGTCCCCTTCAAGAAAAGGAAGCAGTTTGACACTTCTCTGTCCTAGCGCGATTCTAATCCCAGTTGGCAGGGGGCACTGTTGGATCTCTGGAGGAGCAGAGCCTGCAGTGCTCGGTGTTGGTCGGCAGGGGGTGATGTTGGGCTCTGGCAGTCGCCATGTGGGACCCCAGATCACAGAAGAAGCCAAACAATGGAGATTCCCCCCCCAGCCGAGGAGCGGAAGGGGAAAAGGAGAAAGAAGGGCCATTTCCTTCCTGCTAAACTCACGCTGTCTGTGGCTGGCTGTGGTCAGGACTCCCCCTTTTTCGTTGATGAGCACAAACTCTCCGATGAATTCTGAGCAGATTCGGGCTGGAGACAGGGCTGCGCGCAGACAAGCCAAGGCCAGAGAGCAGCCAGATGACAACGTCGAAAGCAAAACGGCCTCAGAGCTTTTCCAACACACACACACACCCCCCTTGCCTCCATTAAGGCAAAAGAAATAGTGCTGCTTTCCAAGGAGAGGAGGGGAGAAAAAACTCCTCACCCCCTCCCCCAGCCTTAGAGAGGGCTATCAGCCTGGAATGTAGTTCTGCCAGCCAGCTCCTTTGTGTAGGTAATCACCCAAGGCGGAAAACTGTCCTCCCCATTCAACATCCCTCCCCCACATGCAGCAGGAGAAAGAAAATTCCCATTTGGTTTTTTAGAACAAGTAAACCCATGACAACCATCCACCTTAAAAACAAAAGACCTGATGTATCTGGAGATTTAAAATCTAAATAACAGCACAAAATTTGTAAATTGCTCCTGCCCTTTTCAAAAGAGTATGTCTGCTCTTTGAGTCACACAGGTATGCCTGAAAATTTTATCCTTTGTTAGTAGTAAATGATCCATGTTTCCAGGACATCCAAGCATGTAAATTATGAGGAGATCCTAAGCATTTCAAACACCCTGTGTTTTCCAGCCTAGAGCACGGAATTCAAACAACCATTCTAGAGATAGTCTGAAATAGTACCCCTTGCACACAGTATTGCAAATCATCAATACCAATTGTTTTAGTCTCCATATCCCTGCTCCTTTTTAGCCACTCCCTTACTGGAAGTAACTTTAGCTCTGAACAAATCAGAATTGTTTTGTCAGCTTTCTTTCATAAATAGTCTTGAAAAACACAATTTAGATGGCTGGTCCACTGCATATGCTTCAGATCGAAACCATTTTTTCCTCAGCCATATCCCTCTAGCTTCTTTCAGCTACTCATGAACATTGTGATCTTTGGAGATCTGTGTCTGTTCCTAATCAAAACAGGGAGCTGTTTAACAAGGACTATGGGCCATGCTGGCAAGGAGTTGACTTAGGGGATACCTGGAACTACTCTTCCTCAATCATGTGCTAAAAGATGGAGAGAGAAGGCCTGAGGAGTGAGGACCGAGGATGATGAAACAACTAGAATTGTCAGCTTTTGAGTGTCAAAATGTCAAATGTCAGCACATTACATACAGATGAGAAATCCTAACTTCTGAGATTTTCATAAACCTTCCACATGCCGGACAAAAGACTGCTCTGTATTTTCAGACAAACATGCAGTAATCATCCTAAACTGCTTTGTAACAGGTAGCTACAATTATCCTCATAGTGTGCCTGGATAAGCACAGAAAGATTTAGTGGTTATTTGAAGATATGAAGCATGTCAGCATCAGAAAATGTGGTTGTTTGGCTTCTGTCTATCACTTGACCCCTTACAATTCATACCTTCTGAAGGCAAGAACTGTATTACAGTAGGTAAGACAAGAACACAGTTTTGGCCAAAAAACATTATCTAGCAAAGAGTCAGTATTAATCATGATTAATACTGCAGTCACCCAGATCCAGGTGTACCATACTTCAAACTACGATAATCAACTCTTCTTCCTATATTATGTGTTGACCTTGTAATGATTCCCTGTGCTGTTTAGTGGCTTATATACACCTTAGCAGAATCTCCTGGAATCACAAAAGGTTGAGGTGGGAAGTGACCTCTGGAGATCATCCAGTCAAATTCTCTTCTCAAGCAGGGTCAATTACAGCAAGAACTACAGTTGCTTAGGGTTTTGTCAAGGTGAGTTTTGAGGATCTTCAATTCCTGTCTTTTGCCCTTTCACTGAGCACCACTTGAGAAGATACTGTCTCTTCTTCACTGCCCTTCACCACCAAGCACTTACACACACTGATAAAATGTCCCCTCGGCCTTCTCTTCTCCAGGCTGAAAAATCCCAGTTCTTTCAGCCCTTCCTTGTATGGCAGGTGCTTCAGTCTCTTAATTGTTCTCATGGCCCTTTGCTGGACTGTCTCTACTAAACTTGTGTTTCTTTTACTGGAGAGCCCAGAACTGAATCTCACATTCCAAGTAAGGCCTCAGGGATGTTTAGTAGAGGGAGAAGATCACCTCCCTTGGCCTTTTGGCAATGTTCTTCCTAATACAGCCCAGGGTGTTGGTTGTTGGCCTGGTCTGCTGCAAGGACACATTGCTGACTTATCTTCTTCTCCACCAGTATATCCAGGTGTTTTTCTACTAAACTGCTTTCCAGCCAGTTGTATTGGTGTATAGGATTACTTGTCCCCAGGTGCAGAATTCTGCACTTCCTTTGTTGAGCTTGGTGAGACTCGATTGGCCTGTTGAGATGTCTCCTAATGTCAGCACAATCATCTGATGAATCATCTGCAAAGTTTCAAAGGGTTCATTAATGAAGATGTTAAACTGTATGGGGCATTAACACTTATTTGTATGATCACAGTAGGAAAAAGCTTAGTCTGGAATGGATTATAACAATCTACTTCTTTTCTTGGTGAAAACCATGATTTTATAATTGCTTCCTAAGAAAGATGAGATGATATAACTTTTTCTAAACTATCCCCCTGTCCCTTTTTTCCCATTTCTTCCAAGTAGGAAAACTCAATACAGTCCCATTCCTATCTGAATGACCTTCCTCATTTTTCCTCATAGTTGTTCATTTTCATGGTCCATCTCATTTACTGCACTTGGCCAGCAAGCCAATGTCTACCAGCTGCCAGCTGTTCAAAAAAAATAAAGAGAAGAAGCTTCCATGGTAAAGAGTTTCTCTGTCTTTCATAAAAACAGTTTGCATTCTACACAAAAAATTCTTTCATGGTGTAAGGGAATTGACGTCAGTACTGTTACACCCAGGATGATTTTGGCCCAGCGTATCTATTATGCAATACTTTCAGATGCACAGTTCTGTGATGAGCAAATGACTGCCAGATGTGAGAATAGTATTTCCCGCTTTTTCTTGAGGTCCATGAACAAATTCTCATGTGTGGACTGTAAATTTCTTCAGTGTATGTATGTGTAATACTTAACAATAATTCTACAGAAAATATTTGAAATGGCAACATAAAAAAGAATAACAAAAGAAACCCTACATTTATTGCTATTAAAAAATAAAACTCTTATAACTACCTTTCATACATGTAATACAGGCTCCTCCTTCCTTCCTGCCAGGCAGAAGGAGACAAGTTCTGTTGAAATACTGACCACCTCAAGCTTTGGAAGAGAAGCCCCTGGAAGGGAAAAAAGATAAAATTGGTAACTTGGCCTTCTCCTAAAGTTGTGATATAAAGACACCTGTAGTTAAAGATGCTGTATAAGGACACCTGTAGTTAAAGATGATCAATGTTACAGGATGTATGGAAGAATCCAGTGGCATGGAGCCGTTGGTTGGCTTTCCAAGTATATTTGCAATATTTTTTAATTAACCACAATAAAAAACTATGAAGTTTTCAAAGCTATATTTCTGCATTTAAGCATGTAAGTAAGGGCCTAAAAGCTCTGTATATTTATTGTTCCCATGGATTTAATCTTGATTTCATGAGAGTAGGTAGCTTTGCAAGTATGCTGTACCAGATACTGTTTTCCTTCCATTGTATCGATTTCCACTCTTTATGACAAACATCTTGGATTGCTGGTTCTTCTTGAAAAAGTATTGCTGCCTAAAGAACTCACTTTACAATTACTTCTTTTGCCTACTATCTAGGATCCTAATGTTACTGATAACATTTTACTGACGAAAATAAATAGTTCAGGTACGGAAAAAAGTTCCTTCTGCATTATGTTTCCCTGCATTTTGTTGAAATCTCACCTTCTATAACTTGGAAAAGTTATGGAAAACATGTCTTGCTTTATCCTTTATTTTAGTTTGTCCCTTGTGCTTGTATTGGGTTTGTGTGGCTTGGTTTGGTTTGTCTGTGAGAAGCTACCAGAAGCTTCCCCCATGTCTGACAGAGCCAATGCCAGCCAGCTCCAGGATGGACCTGCCACTGGCCAAGGCAGAGCCCATCAGCGGTGGTGGCAGCAGTTCTGGGATAACATAGTTATGAAAGTGAAAACGTTGCTGCACAACACCAGCAGCAGTCATGAGAGAGGAGTGAGAATACGTGAGAAGAACAACTCTGCAGACACCAAGGTCAGTGGAGAAGGAGGGGGAGGCGGTGCTCCAGGTGCTGGAGCAGAGATTCCCTTGCAGCCTGTGGTGAAGACCATGGTGAGGCAGCTGTGCCCCTGTAGCCCATGAAGGTGATAGTGGAGAACATATCCACCTTCAGCCTCTGGAAAAACCCCAAATTATAGCAGGTGGATGCCTGAAAGAGGCTGTGGGAAGATCCTGTGAGAAGCCCATGCTGGAGAAGTTCTGCAGCATGGTTTGTGAAGAACTGCAGCTTGTGGGAAGGAATCACATAGGAGAAGATTATGGAGAATTGTCTCTCATGAGAGGGACCCTACACTGGAACAGGGGGAAGAGTGTGGGTCCCCCCTGTAGAGGAAGGAGTGGCAGAGACAATGTGTGATGAACCTACTGCAACTTTCATTTCCCATCCCCCTGTGCTGCTGGTGGGGAGAAGGGAGAGAATTTGGGAGTGAAGTTAAGCCCATGAAGAATGTGGAGGGAATGTGTTTTAAGATTTGGTTCTATTTCTCATTACTCTACTCTGATTTGCTTGGTAATAAATTAAACTAATTTCCTTGAGTTGAGTCTGTTTTGCTTATGACAGTAACTATTGAGTGATCTCTCTCTGTTCGTATCTCAACCCATGATCCTTTTGTTGTATTTTCTCCCTGCTGTCCAGCTGAGGAGGGGAGCGATAGAGCAGCTTTCGCAGGCACCTGACATCCAGCCAGAGTCACCCCACCACAGTGCTAACCCCTGCTCTGAGTGCCAGATACATTGGACTCTCAGTATTTATGGCCAGGACTGAAATATCACTTACAGAGTTGAATCCCATGCATGGAAAAGTCAACACATTATTACATGACTTAGGGTCTATTTGCAGTGCATTTGGCACTTGAAACTGAGACAGTCTCCCGCACAGACTAGTAGTACTCAAAATGATAACAACTTAAGCTGACTATCAGTACTGCCTGGTGTTAGCAGTGAAGCCTCCCTCCGTGCACTAGCCCATTCCTACTGCCCCTGCTGTTTGCTACATGTGTTATAAAGCTGGACTAACAAAAAAAGAGGATTTTTACAAGAAGAACTATTCATGAATATTGTATTCAGCAGATGGTAAATACAACAGCAGTGTGAATCAGTAAGAAATGTCTGATTTTAAGCCTTTTTCAAACTTAGCAATAGTGAATTTTGATTAAAATACCTGGACCACCAGGCATCCTCAGTATGTACTTCCCATGTGTTCTTTGCAGATATTGAATGCTTCTTGAAATTCAAGGGAATTAGCAAAAGCAATGTTTTGCTACTGAATAGCGATGGGACAAGCCATAGTATGACTTTCATTTTCTCATCCTAATGTGTTTTTTCCCATATACCTATTATCAACAATCAGTGTCTCCGACCATATTTCCCTCTCAATACTGTTTTCCAACTCAACATTTTACTGCTATAGCCTATTCTTAATTCAAATGACAATGTAGCCTTACCATCCCAGGCAAATTGGGATATACTTCAGGTACTATGTCTGTTGTTCCAGCGATTAGCTCCTTGTTCATGATTCATTAAAAAGAAAAGAAAAGAAAAAAAAGGTTTATGTTCATGGTTTTGATAAAACGCCACCGTAAATTTGCCTGGAGCTTTAATTGACATTGAAGTAGCCTTATATTTCTAAACACGGAAACTGCTGGGGATATCTGGTCTGAGGTAAACTGGTGGTTACAGTATTATTTAGGAGACTGTTGCTTTCAAATAAACAATATAGCATTTCCTAACCTTTAAGATACAGGCTGAAAATGTGCCAAGCTTTATTTCTATGTGGTCCTATCCTAAAGTATTTTTTTTTTGTTTGTAATTAGGCTTAGAGAGGTGGACCTGGCTTGAGTTGTATACAAAAAGCAGATACAATGTATCTAAGAACTTCAGGATTGTGATGAAGTTGCATCAAGAGATTCTTTGTAACAAGAAAGGGCGTGCCAGGGGGTGTGGGCAGAGATTCCACTTTTTTGATTTAACAGTAAGGTAAAGGAATGCCTGAAAATAAGCCTATGTAGTTCTTGATCTTTCAGAGTAGTAGGCCTCCTTCTTTGGGATTATCTCAGATTTCCATCTCCAGTCTCCAGTAAAGCTATGAAAAATTGTAGAAGCTCATAGAAAATAATTAAAATAATTGAAACTTTGAAGGACCACTTCAGATGGATGGCTCAGACACAAAAACATTTAAACCTGAAGTAGGAATTCACAATTGCTGCTGTGTGTATATTTTCAGACACGATGTATCTTAAATAAAACACTGGTTGTGAATAAGGATTCACTATTAATTTCTCTGCCCTTTGGCTGAAGAGAGAAACGCATTCTTTTTCTGACAGACAGGAGGCAAGATTCTGGATGAAGCAATACTCATATCCCAGTCATGCCCAAACATATAATTATATGGGTATGGTGGGGAGAAAAACTTAGAGAGGGCAACCAAATCTCTCCGACAATAAGAGAACTAGCTTGAGAGATTCAAAGCAGCAAAGTCAACAGGAAGGAATGGTGCATAGAACAAAATTGCAGCAGCAGAAACATTCCCCGGGTGAGAATCACTTTTAAGTGGCTCAGCCCCATTTTGTTTTTCACCCTACAAGCACAGAGCACTGGAAAGCATGGAAAACCAGAAAGGCTCAGACAAAAGAAGGGCAAGATACCTAAAGTGGAAACAATCTTGAGATCTGTTTCTAGTCAGTGCTGCACATCTGTATGCATAACAAAAGCACTACCCAGTTCATTACAGTATTAACAGCCTAGAGTGATCCAAACTGAGAGCAGCAGAGGAGTGGTGGACGAAGGCAGACCACTAGAGCTGGGGGAGCTGGGGAGTTGTGTAACACCTGCTTGCAATACTGTTGGCGCTAGCTACCACTCTGAGACTGCCACTTTCCAAGTTTTCTAAAATAGTATAATATAAAAATCTCAAGACAAAAGGATTGGTTTTTCTGCAGAATTTCCTCTCTCTTATTCACAGCCATTATATACCAACCAATTTCTGAGATGATGTATTCAGTATCCTATGGAACTGTAATGAATTCAATGAAGTTATTTAGGGTGTAAATCAGAGTCAGTTTTTCTGTTTCCTTTAGATTTCATATGCTTATTACCCTGAAAACTAGCTAGTCCCTCCTCCTTTTATTTCTGCAACTCATTTCCCACAGCTGTAGTATTTATTCAAAATCCTTGGCTCTTGTTTTGCCTCTCTGTTGCCTGAATGATTTGATCCTCTGGAGTATACTACTTTAAAACTGTTGTACGCACCAGATGAGAGATATTTCTGCACCTCTTTTCCAAGACCAGATTAAAAATGAAATTATTTCTGTTTAGATAGCTAAAGACTGATCTCCAACATTTTTTTTTTCTTGAGCATGTATCTCTCTTTTTCAATATATACTACACTGAAACACATAATTTGCCATAATTTTTAGGACTGCAAGTAAGGAGTTGAATGGGAGCCAGGATATTATTTATTAAGAAATTCTGGGCAGTCAATGAGGTAAAAGCAAGTAATTTTTTTGTATATAAAGCCACTTGGTGTTATTTCTGTTTGCCATGCTAATATTGTTCTAGATCCGTATCAACTGCAGACAGGAAACTAGTCAAGAGTGGTGTGTCCTTGACAAAAAGTACATTTAGAAACAATAAAAAATGATTACTTTGAAGATTCAGTAAGGGCAGTAGTTGTTAATTTCTGAGGTCCTTGTGGAGATAACTGTTTTTAGAATGGCTAACACAGAAACAAAATGAATTGACAACAGTTTCTTGTTGTCTCTGTTTAAATTCTGGAAGGAAAATGTCCAAGATTCATGGAGTAGACATGCCTTCATTTCAAATAGAATCACAGAATGAGAGAATGGTTTGGATTGGAGGGGACCTTAAAGATCATCTAGTTCCAAACCCCCTGCCATGGGCAGGGATACCACTCCCTAGATGTGGTTACTTAGAGCCCCATCCAACCTGCCTCAAAATACTTCCAGGGGTGGGGAATCCACAGCCTCTCTGGTCAACCTGTTACAATGCTTCACCATCCTCTGAGTAAAAAATTTCTTCCTAACGTCATCTAAACCTGCTCTCTTTCAGTTTGAAACCATTGCTCCTTGTCCTGTCACCATCTGCCTGTATCAAAAGTCCCTCTCCCTTTTTATAAACCCCCTTACTGTACTGGAAGGCTGCAATGCAGTCTCCCTTGAGCGTCTTGTTCTCCAGGTTGAACAATCCCAGCTCTCTCAGCATGTCTTTATAGGAAAGGTGCCGCAACCTCTGGTCATCTTTGTGGCCCTCATCTGGACTCTCTCTGACAGGTCCACATCTTTTTTTGTGCTGAGGGCCCCAGGGCTGGATGCAGTACTCCAGGTAGGGTCTCACAAGGGCAGAGTAGAGGGGCAGAATCCCCTCCCTTGACCTGCTGGCCACTTGTCTTTTGGTGCAGCCCAGGACACGATTGGCCTTCTGGGCTGTGAGCACACACTGTTGGCTTATGACCAGCTTTTCATCAAATAGTGATCTAATAAAATACAAATTCTTAGCTTTAAATGTAAGGATTGAAATGTCAGTCCTGTCATCTCTTTAAGCACCCTTCATCAAAACATTTCTCTAGGATAACTTCTGATCTGTTTCCTCCGAACTTATTGTTTTTATGTATTACAGAATCACAGAATCATTTAGGTTGGAAAAGACCTCCAAGATCATTGAGTCCAGTCTTTGACCAATCACCATCTTATTAACTAGACTAAGTGCCATGTCCAGTTGTTTCTTGAACACCTCTAGGGATGGTGACTCCACCACCTTCCTGGGCAGTCCATTCCAATGCTTGACAACCCGTTCCACGAAGAAATTCTTTCTGATGTCCAACCTGAACCTTCACTGGCACAGCTTAAGACTGTATCGTCTTGTCCTGTTGCTAGTTTCCTGGGAGAAGAGGCTGACCCCCACTGGGCTACAACCTCCTTTCAGGGAGTTGTAGAGAGTGATAAGGTCACTCCTGAGCCTTTTCTTCTCCAGGCTAAACAAATTCATCTCCCTCGGCCTCTCCTCATAGGATTTACTCTCTAGGCCCTTCACCATCTACGCTGCCCTTCTCTGGACATCCTCCAGCACCTCCATGTCTTTCTTGAACTGAGGGCCCCAGAACTGGACACAGTAGTGCTTCAAGTCTGTCAAGGTTCTGGATGAAAGTACAAACTGTTGTTTTCTGTTAAACAGTTTGGTTTGATATCTGTTTGCCTGGTATCTTAAAATATGTTTTAGCTAGATAGTGACCTATAGTGCTAGGTTTAGAACTAGGACCGGAATGTAGTTTGCCAAGGTAAGAGCTGGAGATCACATGTATCAACTTAATTAGGTAATTAAAAATGTTTTAACCAATATTTATAAGAACCTGAGATATTTTACGGAGTTTTTGTCCATGAATTTTTTAATTTGTCCGTATATGTATATATTGATATTGAAATATTTTACACACACACACACACACACACACATATCTGTGTACATATGTATGTATACAAACATGCATATACATATAACAGACATGATCATTGTTACTACTATAACCATCACACAGCATTGCAGAGATCTGGCTTAGTCCAGAACAGAAAAGTCTGTAGCAGTTGTTTTCTCTGCTACACTTTCTCTTCTAAGATGCTAAAATTTTCTATCAGTGTGACCCCTTCTGCGGTGCCTGGTAAAATCTGACAGACCTTCTTATGCTTTACAAGTTGAACAATTTTACAAGCTAGCAAACCTCCTGTCTAGTCATATTTTTCCTCACTAGTAGTTGTGAGGCAATTCTATGTATTTCCCTGTCCAGTTTGAATTTTTTATTAGTTAATGTATTTAGGGTCAAATGATCTCTTCAGTCCTCTGTGGGACAAATGCAAAGTGGTGACAATCAGCAACAATTCCTCAAAGCTGTTAAAAAACCCACCCCTAGTTTACAGCAATAGGGTGATCCAGTCATGTCTCTGGACACTCCACAATCAATTGTTTCTAGTTATTAGCCAACACACAGTTTTTAAACTGTAGCAGGAGTTTAAGATGCCTTAGGGCATACTTTGACCTCATGTGCTTTCGCACATGGAACATGAGGCAGTACAAACAATAAAGATATCCCCTTTAACATGCTAGAGGGCTTTTTAAAATTTAGAGCAACGTTTCAAACTAAATGTTTCTCCTTAGCACTGTCAATACAAAGACCATGTTTAAGACAATGGTTAGCACACTAATCATGTAGAGAGTGGAGGAAATGTCATAGCTAAACTGACTAAGCGGAGGCATTCTGGAGAATGTTTGCTCTAGGAGTTAGTCACCCTTTCACAGTCACAGAGCTGGCTTCCACTAACAGAGAGGTAGTTGGCTGTGGGGTTGACTATTTTTAGTATGAATACATAAAGATGACTAAGACTGCATCATGCCTTGGAGTGAACACATAGCATTTGTCAGAAATACATGTTCAACAGAATTTAAGAAATATCATGAGTAACTGTATCTGTGTTTAACAAATTTATTGCAGAGAGGAAGTGATTGAGCACACAAGGCAACTTCTCCATACGAAGAAATAATGACTTTTGTGAACACAGAGGAAGAAATGAGTCTCTTAAAATGATCATCAGGAAAAGAAAGCAATGGAATAAGTCAGAAAGATCATCATATTACAAATTTTCCCACTATCTCTCATGATGCTCATGAAAAAAAGTCCAGTGGAAGTGGGTGTATATATGATCTCAACAGATCTGTGAATTGTGCACTTTGTGTTAAGTACTTGAAAGATGTAAAACATTTAAAGGTGCAACATGAAGTGCTGAAGGAGATATGAAATAAATCTTTTTGTGCCATTATAGTTTTTATCACATAAAAGAAATACTATTGTGACAACAATCAGTGGATGCATAAAACTGAAAAAAGGAACAGAAAACAAGTATAAATGGTGAGGAAGCCCCTAAATTACTCTTTCTCCATATATACACACAATACACCTTTTCAACAGTCAAAAGGGGATTTGAAGTTCAGCTTCTAGTGCACAAAGAAGTATAGCAAGTACTCAGTCCACTTACATTAATATTAGAATATAGCTTGGTAAAACACTCAGCCAACTTGTATGAAAACTTGAAGATAAAAAAGGAGGAATAAAAAGAGTGAGCTAGTTCAGAACAAAAGGACACAGTCTGTCTTGCAAGTGGAAGTATTCTTTCCTGTTTCACATGCAAATCATCTGCAGATTTCTGTGTTCATTTATTTCTAACTTTTATTATTTGACGAGGTATGATATTTTATCACCATCAAGTAATATCTACATAAAAGAGCTTGTCCTCCACACCCTCGCATACCACACTGTGAACAGTACATGAGAACCTCTAGTGTACTTTTGACCTGAGGATCTTTGCATCTTCTGGTTTGGCAGAATTGCTTGAAACTGACTTGCTTGAGCTACTGTTGAAATAACAAAATATAGGCATCAAACAATAAAGATGCACAGATACACAAGCTCCATATGTAGCTTGCATACAATGAGGGTTCTGGTTAGGACCTGAAGCTGGCTGAAAAATCTTGGTGAAAGGACTGGACAGAAATTCTGTTTCAGGTTTCGTTCCATGAAAGTCAGTGACTTTTTTTAGCCTAATAAAAGTAAATACTAGAGAGAAACAGTCCGTAAAATCTGTAGTGCAATCATGACAATTTTGATGCTTTCTATTTTCTGTGGTCCTGAAAGGGTCCTAAATATTAATCCTTTTTTTCTTTCTTTTTTTTTGGACAAGACCTCTAAGATCATCAAGTCCAACTTAACCTGGCACTGCCATATTCACCATTAAACCATATCTCCAAGTACCGCATCCCCATGCCTTTTGAATACTTTCAGGAATCATAATTCCACCACTTCCCTGAGCAGTCTGTTCCAATGCCTGACCACCCTTTTAGTGAAGAAATTTTCCCTAATATCTAATCTAAACCTCCCCTGGAACAACCTGAAGCCATTTCCTCTTGTCCTGTCACTTATGACCTGGGAGAATAGACTGACCCCCACCATGTTACAACCTCTAGAATCATAAATTAAGGTTGGAAAAGACCTCTAAGATCATCAAGTCCACCTGCTAACCCAGCACCACCATGTTTAACTACTAAAACATATCCCCAGGTGCCACACTGGGGGCTTGAGTGCGACATAGGAAACACTGTATAGCATATTGTAGGGTTGCACCCACCAAGTGTGTTACAGACTATGTGTAGAAGAGCACACAGTCATAGAAATTTCACTGTAGGTTTTCCAGCTGTCTGACATAGGTCCAGTGAAAAGATAAGGGGAAGAGATACATTTTACAATTGTTTCACCTTTGCAGCTGGCTATGTTTCAGCTACTTTACTTAAAGTGGGACTTAGAACAGACATGCTATCTTCCCACACAGGAGAAAGATGACCAAACAAAACACAAACTTAAAATATAGCTCAGGCAGTGAATCACTCAATTTTGACATTGTCTGCCATGGTATGGGAAGAAACTTCAGCATATTCTTTTCCTGTAATGTTCAGCTGTGGAGCTAATTTCAAATGAAGCCACACACGTATCCGACACACCCAAACCCATGCTTCATTATGAGGGACATCCCATGTTTTAGACCCAAATTTACATCAGTCATGTAAGGACACAGTGTCCTCATTTCAGTTATAGTAAATTACTACATGAGAAACACTGAATCATAAAGCTCAGGTTAAAAGCCTTCCTATTTAATTTTAACCTCCTTGCACTCTTTGCTTGTATGTTTGTTTTAGGATTTTGACTACGTCATCATGCTTTATTACAAAACCTCCCTAAGCGTTACAGAATATTTGGAATAACTCTTTGCTTTATAGAAATGAATCAGTAAATAAATGATCTCGTAAGCAACCTTCTGTAAAAACCTTTTCTCAGAAAACACATTTTTTTATCCGTAGTAGTCAATATGAAGTAATAGCATTTGAACTTATCCAGTTATCAAAGTTCTACGAAAATGAGGAAAGCACTTTTAAAAGATTCATTCTAGGTCACAGTACTCTACTTTTGAAGAAAAATAAATCCATTGACTATTTGCTGTCTAGTTTTTTGTATTTGTTTTTTGTCTGTTTGCATTTTTTTTTTATTTTTTTGTTTCTCTTTTCCGAAGAAATATTTTTGAAAGCCACTTTTCTAAATGGCATTTGTTCTGGAACATTTTCTTTACTTGCTGTAGTAATGTTTATATGCTCTTTTTGGAAGGGCTCAGATACTTCATAACCAAAACTTACATATCTGTCAGTGCAGTGCAACCATCTCTGAGGTGAAATACAGAAGCTATTCTGATAGCGAAAGTATTCACTAATGGATTAAATAATAACTCCTCTTTTATTGCATCTGACTTAATAACAAAGTAGTTATGTAGATTATTGTATACTGAGAAACATCTGCTAGCACTATTTTTTGGTAAATCCAGATCTGTAAAAGTAGCTGGCCTAATCTTGCTATAAATGTTATTTTTCAAATTTGTCAGCTTTTCACAAATTCTGAATGTCCAACTTATAAAGAGATCACTGTAAACTCGAACAGCTGTGATTTCCTAAGAAATAGATGAACCAGAGAATGCAGAGGAAAAGAGGCTATTTTCCTAAGCTGTGTGCATTCTTAATACACATATATAATTTTTGGTTCTGCTGCTTGCTTTCTTTTGTTTTAAACAAGTCTATGTTCCTGTTTCTGACATCGAACCTATGTCAACTACAGGGTGGAGGACCAAGCTGACAAATTCAGATACCATCATCTCTCAGGATGCTTAGTGACTCAGAGAAATACAGTAAAATTGGTACTACACTGCCTGCTAACTTGTCTTTAACCTCATTAGAAAAAAATGGAGCGTTTAAAACAGGGCCAAAGCGATGAACTGGAATAGCAGAAAGGAGCTTGATTATTGTGTTCTTATTGTCTTTAACAGTAAAGATATTGAATGAATTGTATTGAAATGTAATTTACTGATGTATTGAATTCCTTTTCTGTCATCCTTTGTCTCAGTGAATAATACAGAGCTGTGCAGAATTCAAGTATATTGTGAAATCAAAGAAAAAGCATCAGCTGAAATACAATCACATTTCTGCCTTAAACACATATGGTTGACAATATTAAATGTAATGCATCACTGAGTCATAGGGAATGGCAAAATACATATATTTGTCTCTATATTTTATATTTGTTTACATTAGCTTTTGACAGCATTTTTGCTGCTACTCCTATAAAGTCTGTCCCCCCTGTTGCTTTGTGGATCTTTCAGACAGCACAAAGGATCTTAAGGGAAGGACAGAGTTCTGAGTCATACTCCAGTACTTGAAATATCTTAATTTTCTTTTTGAGCTGAGATTTCAAAAACTGTGATATTTTATGTAACAAATACTAACTGTATATGCACATACATTACTAGAATTATACATTGTGCCTGGCTTTTGCTCATTCTCATGCTACTAAATTTTCATATTCAAAGCCTAATATAAGCATTTATTTATTCATTTTGAATGCTCACCTGTGAGATCAGTCAGTATTGACATTTTTTTCTCCCACCATAGAAAAACAAGGGTCAAGAAGCATCTTATTCAAACTTACAACTGATTTAATTAAATTCCCAGACTTAGGAAAATTCTCTGGATTTTAGGCCTACAAGTGGATGACAATATTGAACTTCTTACAGATCCTTTGCTCCATTACTTTTTTTCCTCATTTAAATGACCCAGAGATTTTAGGCCTCCTTCCATTTCCCTCTCCCAAGAATGACCTGAACAGGATGCAGCCTACTACAGAGATCAGACTTACTTTAAATACCAGTTTCCATCAGGAATCCTTTTAACTACAGAGAAACAATCAAGTTAAACTGACCTAGCCATCACCTGGAAAAAAGTAGAATTTGAAGTTCAGTTCTCAAAGTGATTACCTGGTTCCAACAGGCTGAATTTTGCCTGGGGCAGGCTTTTCCAGCAAACAATTAGCCCCAAGCAAAAGAAAATCACCAACATAAAACCCCTCAAACCTAACATATATGTATGATCAGATGACAGAAGCTGCAACTAGAGTGGAAGGAAAAGAGTTCTCAGGACTTTTCTGTCTCAACTAGACTAATTTACTGATTTTATGTCACCCTGCATACAGTAGCAGTGCTGAGTGCCACAGATTGGTAGTGATGCCTCTCATAAGCCTTTCAATTTGATCCTTTTTCCTGTGTAGAACTTCACTGACTTCATGGATGTAAGGATCTGTTTATATGAATATAACCAGGAAAGAAAAAAATTCCCTTCAAATTATTAACATGAGATGGAAAAACAGGAAGAAACTTCGGAGTGTCTTAAGTTTATGCAAAACTGAGGAGAAAGGAGCAAGGATCTCTAACCGATGCCTGAAGGTATTGCAACGATTCAAATAATATTGATAAAAAAATGTCATCGACTTTTTTTTTCCAATTTTTATTTTTTTAATTTTTTTTGACTGTGGAAGAATGAAGGTCTCAAAGCTCTTTGGTATGGCTGCCTCCAAGCATATGACTAATTGTGAGATTTTGATTTTTTATTATTGTACTTCTCGGCTTGTAAGTTTTGAAAACATGCAAGGCAAATAACATCAGGATCTTGCACAGACCAAGGCAGAATTTCTTACAAGGATATACACAGAAGCTGTCAAAAACTCAATGAAACCATAATGCCTGTGACTAACATAGGATTTACTTGTGAACCTGATTGGTATTCTCTTAATGCATGGATTTGTTACAGGTTTTCCTTTTTAATTTTACTTTATTATAAAATTCATAGTACTCCATAAACAGTCACATTGATTTCTTACTCGGATCAAAGTAGACGAATGCAGGTAGTCCCCTAAAATTAACGATGGTACAACTGCTTTAAAAGATCAAAATCCTTTGGGCACTCCTTTTGCTGGACTCCATGAGGGTACAGGAAGAATTAGGATAATGTTACATCATATCTCACAGGCCACTACAGTAGGAAATATCAGGTGACTGACTAGATATACTCCAATTTATGGGAAATATTGCAATGCAGTCTTAAACATTAAACGTTGGAATATTGTCATCTTTTCATACTCCTGCATATACGGCAGAGGCAGAACTAGAGAGTATTACTGAGAAAGAGTAAGATGCTTAGGCAGAAGTGTATTCTAGAATGTTAAATATGAATAAAAATTTTGGGTGACATTTTGAACGCAAGAACTCAGATAACACAGACAAAACTAACTGCAGGACCATTCCATGATGCTAAGGAAGACACACTGATCCTGCAGCCAGAAGAGTATGACTTCTAACATTGTCACCATAGCTGCATAAAGTTGGAAAAGTAATTTGTAAGTTTTTCCATTTACAATATTCTCTAATTTCACAAGTACAAGGAGACAAAAAATTTTTAAGTTTTTATGAAATACTTTGATGGTCCAATTACCATGTCTGATGGGAAATAGAGGCTATACAGCTCTTAATGCAACAAAATACTTAAACAATTACCCATGTTTAAATATGTGATGTTATGCTGACAAAAGCCTAATATACAAGGCTGCTACATGCTTCAGTTGCCTAAATAATATCAAATTTTTCCAGGAATTATATAAACAGGTAATTATTTTAAACTGGTTTTATTACATTGCCACAACAGTCACAAAATCACTTATTTATGACTCTGTTTACTTATAAATTCGGCTAATCCAGCTAATTCAGTGCTGTAAAATATCTTGGTTGAGTTTTACACTATGAGAGTAGAGTAACTTTTTTTTCTGTCTGGTAGTTCTGTGGTAATTCAATATCACCACATCTAACCCAGCATGGTTTGTCAGGGGATGATTACAGAATTGCCACAAAGAGGAAGGAGAGGTAGATTAAAAAACCCTCAGGCTGAGAAAGACATTAGTTCTCCCTCTCCCATGTCCTAAATAATGTCCCTGACCGTTATCCAAAACAAGCAGCAATCAACTTCTGTTTTATGTGTAAGAACAAGTATGGGATCATCTGTTTTAGAGAAGGGTCATGTTTCTGGATTGTTAACGGGCAGAGACTGAATTTTAACATCCAGTCTTACTGCATATGCTAAAGAGGGACAAGGTTTCTGGAAGTTTAAGAAGAACCAGAGCTGATATCATGGGCAAACATTGAGAACATGGCAGTCTGAACACAGAGATTTGTAGTTCATCTTAACTCTTCTGCACGTGGCAAGAAATAAAACCTATATTTACAAATCCCTGCATAGGAAAACCATCAAGTTACACCTGGTCTAAAGCTGCTTAAGGAGACCTGCAGATCATTAGCCAGGTGAATCTAAATCCATGGTTAGCATGTTATTACATGACAGTGTAATGTAGTTAGTCTAAAAAAGCCAGAGAAGAAAAGAAAACAAGTATAGTATGAGATATATATATATATCTCCCCTAATTATCCAAATTACATAAATGATGCCATAGTGGACTGTAGCTAGTCAGTCTGGGCTCAAAGTTTTGAATATCTGGCTCCTCAGAAAGGAAAATTCAAAGGATTTTGTGTGTCTGTGTGTGGGGATTAAGTTGACTTCAGTAAGAAATATTTTGGTCTGACATAATTATGTCAGAAATGAATACAGGACATTATTACATTGATCTTATTTTTAATGTGGGTGAGTATCCTTTTATATAGTTACTGCTTTATCACAGAATGGATGAAGAAAACTTACGGTTTTACATTTATTTACAAGGTTCCATGAAAAAAAAAGATATGGCTGTTCTAGGTCATGTAAACTACTCAAAAGCATCCCACCAAACATGAAAAAATTGAGGCTGCTCTTCTTGATGTTACTTGTCAGTCACAATATTAGCCTTGGGAATTCAGCTTGTCAGAAATCCAGTTCTTTGGTGCCACAACAGAAAGAAAGGATGGCATTTTATTGCTGTTGAATGGTAATAATATACACAATGGAATCTCAAGTCCCACTTCTTGGATAAGTTCTGCCTCAGGAGAACCTGAAAATTACTTGACAAGAACAAATAATGGTAAACATGAAGTGCTTTTCAGTAAAGCTGGCAATGCTTTGAAATAAATCCTTCTTGATACACAAAAGTAGGGGAACACGGGAAAGAATTTAAATCCTATACCCAGCAGTTCAGTCAGAGCAGTTTTCAATACTAGTACCTTAGTGCTAGTACTCTTTATGTAAATAATCTTCAGAAAGTTCATGACAGTTATTGTTTTCTGAGAATGACTGCAGAACTAAGGAAAGGGAAGGTTGGGGAAGGGAAGGCTTGGGAAGGGAAGGTTTGGGAAAGTTTGGGAAGGTTTGGAAAGGTTTGGGAAGGGAAGGGAAAGGAAAAGGGAAAGGGAAGGGAAGGAAAAGCTATATGTATTATGTATATGTATATGTATATGTATTATGTCCCAAATATTTAAAGCTAGGTATGTTACATAAGATGCAAACAGAGAAGAATTAAGGTTTCTGGCATCTCACATACATTTGTATACACAGGTCCATGATTTCCATGTGGAAAAGTCTGAGCTTTACACTTCAGGTTGTAACATTGCTAGAACAATCTTAAACTTTTGGAAGGCATTGAACTAAATTTTATATATATATATATATATATATATAAACATAAATCAAACAGTAAGAGATTTTTCTGTGACTATCACAATTAAGGAAGCTTGATTTTCTGTGTATTTATACACTGATAGATACTCTTAGCCCTCAGCCTCCTGTGTACATCTTAAATCATGTCATTGCTCACAACGCTTTCTGTAGCCTGCAGAGCTGTGCCATTAGTATATTTCCTCTGCTTTTGTCCTTGTTATCTTCAGTTATTTATCCTTAAAAGATGACCCTTGGTTCAAATAAGAATTTGGTCAGTCAGAGAAGGTCTCTACCCCTCATTGTTAACAAAGTAAGACTAGATGTTCATAATAGTTCATCTGAATCTTATAAATTTCTGAATTGATAAATTTGGTCAATAATAGATGTAATCTTCCAATGAGATCAGTTGTAACTGTCGAAACTAAAAGTGGTTAGTAAGAAACTGGAAAGATTTGTGAGAAGGAAATTAAATTTCAGTAAAAAAAAATTATCTTACACACACTATAGAATAATATGGAAATGTTGCTGTTGGAACTGTAAGGAACTACTGAATCCTAAAATTGTCTGAAGAAACATTTGCAAATGTAAAATCTCCAGAAAAAAAAATTCTGAAGGAAGGAAGTTAGGAAAAACAAGCCCAGAGGAGAAATATGAATAAACACTAATACAGAAAGCATTATTTTCAAATACTCATAAAAAACTCCTAAACTAAGAAATAAAACACATTTCATTTTAAAAAATGATAGCTTAAAAAATGGTAGTCAACAAAAACACTATTGAAAAAAATAAATTAAACATAGTTATAGAAAAGAATCAAAGCCAGTAAATAAACACTTTTCCAGAAAAGGCCTCAAAAGAAATCAGTCACTTTTTTTATGCCATAAGTGTTCAATAGCTACTTAAAATAAAATAAATTATATATATAGAAATTTTAATGGCTTAATTGGTAACCAAGCCACTGCCTTCTAATTTGGTGGTGTGACAGAAAACTATAAAGCAATCAGTGAATATTAGGCAGATTACAAATGACTTCTCTGCTGAGAGATAGCAATTAAAAGATACCTTTATACTGATGCAAATATTCAGAGGATAAAATCATGGATGCACTGAAGTTGGTGGCAAGTTGCTGCCAATTTCAATGGAGCAAGGATTGGTCATTTGTTTTAAGGTCTTGGTGGTGCCAGAGGCATCATTATTAACTTAAATTTAATCTTTTGCGTAACACAGCCATGGAATATAAACAGAGAGAAAACATCAAAAACACAAATAAAGACATCAAAACACACGTTTCCTTCTGACAGTTTACAACGTTATTTTTAATGAACTAATAAATGAAGAGAAAAATAATAAATCCAGGCATTTCTAATTATGGAAGTGTGCATAATTTCAAGTTTGTATTCTTTATAAGAATTTTAAAAATGTTTAAAATAAATAAAAATTCCACAAATCCAAACTATATATTTGTGAAAAAATACTTCCATAGGAAGTATTAGAGAAAGAAGAAATATTGTGTGTTAAAAATGTACAAAGTCCTTGTAGATTATACTGATAATGAGGGTGACATGGAAATGAGGAAGTGAAAAAGTGGTTAAAGCAAAGAACAGTCTGTAAAACTGCCCGGCTTCCACTGTCAGTTTTATCACTTGCTTTTTTTTCTTGTAGTCTTTTGCACATGCTCTCCATTGTTAGAACCATGAAAGAGTCCATTATGACCTGATGTTTTGCTTTTGGTATGTGGAAATAAACATTACATTCTCTACCTGATGCTACAAGCTACAAGAAAAGCTACAAGAAAATCTTACATCTTAAAGGGTTTTTTTCCCCCTGAATATCCCTGCCCCATGGTCTGGGCAAATCCATGGTCAAAACCAAAGAATGACCTTTGTAAAACTGAGTCACACAGAGAAATGAAGGGCTGCTAGTGAAGTTTTGTATTTGTGACCATCAATAACTGCCTTTGATGAATCCCCAAATCATTCATGTACTCTGTATGACAGTTGAGAGTAGGATTTGTGTTAAATATTCTATTCATTAATATGTAATACTACTCTAAATGAAAAATGATCCCCCTCCCACTAGAAATATATAGATTTATAGAAAATTTATTTCAGGTGTGTAATGAAAGAAGTGAGAAGGAAAGTGGATACAAAAAAGAGTCTTTTGATCAAACCATGATATTTTACAATACCCGATAGAATAATATATGACATTTGATGCACTGGGATGTTCTTTGTAGTAATGAATCACTGAAAAAAAGTTCCCATTATTTCTCTCTAGTAGATACTGGAAAGCATTAAAAAAAAAACCCAAGTAAAATCTTTTATTATAGTTTGTCGAAATCTCTCTGCATTATTTCTCCAACATAACATCTTCTTTTTGTTTAGTTAATGATTTTTGAATGAAACTAATGAAGATTATCTTCGTAACTTGGAATGAACCACAGTGCTTCTTGGTAAAGCCAGCAGTATTTTGTTTGTGAGTATCACAGTTTATTGACAAAAGACATTTGAAGCTAAATTCAGAACTTCTGAACTGTTATGTACAATTCATTCATCGTACATACAAGGATTTTCCTAGACATCAAGTAAATTAAGGAGGGGTTTTCACTAGGGAAATGAACATAATATAAAAAACTAACATCCAAAAAGCTCATTCTAGCCACTCATTTCTTTTTTTCTATTGCAACAAGTAGTTGCTGTGTCAGATAGTATCATTAAAGAACAAGAGATATTCCTTTATATAAGCAAAGAACACCAGTAAATTTCTGAGTTATAAAAATGGTTTTGAAGAGAAACCATATCACTTTGTTCAACTAAAGCAAGGACCTGTACATTTCATATTCAGTCAGAAACTAACTAAAACAAACTATCACCATAAAATTAGAGCATCATTCTGTCCAGATCAAATGTCTGAACATTTCCTAAATGCACAAATAATCCCACTTACTTTTCTGAACATCTTTTTTACCATCCAGTTTAATTTCTTTTTTGGGAAGCTCAAGGACCTTGATCCCCCTATGATGAATTTCTGGTCTTCTTTGTTCTAAAATACTTGGTGGCTGCCAATCAATGATGAAGTAGAGATACAAACACACAAACAACTAAAAAAAAAAATCAAAGGGATCTCACACAGTTTGTTTAAGGCAAATGTTATTGGCTCAGTCAAAAAAATTATTGTGAATGTTCTTACAAAAACAAATGATAAGATGCTTAAACAGACCCCTATAGCTGTGTTTCTGTTCTGAATAAAAACCAAAATTAACTCAACAACAGTTCGTGTAGATACTTCTTGTGATTGATGAACATTCTGTGTTTTGTTTTTCATTTGAACACATCATCCAAGATGGTTAAAGAATAGCCTTGTGGATTCTATTTCTCTGATCAGAAGACAGACTAGACCCTAAAAGAAGCCAGGTTTTTACTAATTTACTCCTTCTCTATATCAAAGTCATGTTAGCAAGCAACTCTAATCACAAGTAAGTAAAAGTATTTTCACTTTAAAAGGTTCTTCTGTTATGAATGTAGATAATTCTATTACAAAGTAGCCATTTATAATGTATATGAGCAAAAAAATTATAGCAGGATGTGGGTTATTGAGAGATAACCACATGCCCAATGGTTTTCCTTTTTATATCCATAAATATTTATTTGAGATGATCCTCTCTCATTGAAGCTGGTGACAAAACTCACCCCATTCAGTGGGAGCAGACTCAGGCCTTAGTGCAAGAAACACATAAAATTCTATCTTCTTCTTGTTCTGGAAACCTCATGGAAACCTATGGGATTTTTAAACAATGTCAAGACCAAAGTAGACAGATTGAAGTGATTTAGTTTGTACTAATAGCATGGGAAGTTCTTTCTAATCATGCTTGATCTGCATAAAAATCAGACCATCATCTGTTTGAGACTAATAATATTGGGATGCATCCTTTCATCTCAGAGTGAAACAAAAGCTGAAATTCCTATTTATTATGTTGAACAGAGTATTTTGAAAAATTCCAGTGCAGAAATAAGGAACTACTTTATTTCAGTATTTTCACAATTGAAAGATTTTCATATGGCAAAACTAAAGTCTTTGGCTTAATACATACATCATGTGTCTTTAATGAAGCACCATCCATCTCATTGGAAAAGAGAGTTTGACCAAGAAACACTAGCCTGCAAGAAGGAACATGGGCATGAGACATATATAGCAAAGCAGCTGCAGAGGGATGTGAATTTCAGTATGTGCTGACTTAAAATGAAACATTTCAGATTAGTTCAGCAAAGCAGAATATTTGGTTTCATATTCAGCCAACTGGAAAGAATCTATTTATTTTCTTGGTATTCCCAATGGGAAAGGGGAGGGAATCTATACAAAAAACACTGTGGGTAAAAAAAAAAAGATACTGCAACGCTGTGTTTTCTATAAGGAAAAAAGGAAAGCCTGAAACATTTTGGTATAAAATCTTCAGCTAGCTCTAAGGTATATGAAACCCTCTGGCAGTTCTGCAGGCTAGACTTATTGGTAATAAGACACAAAGGAAGTTGCTGCTCGACTGCTGCTTAAAAGTTTTCACCAGGCTAACAAAGATGTAAGTTTGGTTTTATTTCACAGCTTCTTATTTCTGTGTGAGCAGATGACATATGCTAGGAACTTCCTTTTAATATTGATGAAATAAAAAAGAAAAGCTGAAATTAATTAACACTTTTTTTTAGAGATGTTAAATGGTCAGTGACTGATTTGGAGACCTTTCTATGGTAAGAGATCCTAGCATAATTTTTTTCAGGTAATTAGACAATGTAGCAAAAGCTTACATTTCTATGGCTACTGCTCTCCTTCATTTATTTAAACAATGGCTAACAAAAGAATTTGTCTCCCAAAGAGATTAAATGTACTGGCAACAACTAGTATTAAATATATTTATAGACAATCTGAAAAGTCAGAAGAGACTAAAACAGAATAGATGGACTTTTCTTTAGGTTATGCTCTATATCTTGGTGAAACAGGGAAGACTAATCACTTGCCATTTGCAGCTGTTTAGGCCATTTAAGGATTCCTACAGTAGCATCATATTGGCTACATGATTTGGTTTCTTAAATTCTATCTAGATCTTGGCTCTTTTTTTCCTTAATTGAGCTCTCTCTCCTTCCTAGACCTCTTCGTTACAAACTCCTAAAACAAACTGAGTTCATCATTAAAAAGTATGAAGGAAGAAGAAAAAAATCAGAACAATCAGTCAGCTTTTCAGCCAACAAAATTCATGGGCACTTGTATAGCTGGAAAACATTGCCTCTATTAAATTCCATTAGAATTCACTGACATCCTGCAAGCATAAGGTTGCCATATCATAAGGGTTTTTTTTAGCAGAAAGTGTTCTATATAAATTTTACTTGGACACTTGTATGAGAGATCGCTGCTTAAGAGCTGTGTAGGTGTGTGACTTTCAAGTGCAGCCTGCAAAAACTGGATTTTGGGAATGGAAGTCCAAGTACATATGTGTGTACGTGTTTATGTCAAAATACTGAAAACAAGAGTATCACATTGAAATAATGAAAAATAAATCACACATCCGTGGGTTGTTTTCTTCAACCCCTTTCTTTAAAATTTATCTTCATTATTCTGGAAGCTGTTTTTTAAGGGTTTAAAAGCTGATTACTCAAATAAGTTTAAGCAAATGACCAACCCATTTTAATTGCAGATGAGGACCATTTATTCACTTATAATGAATACAAGAAATATAATAAAAATAAATCAAAAGGCAGAAGTTTTAGGCAATATCACTGTTAAAGATTATTCTGAATCTTGGACTGGAATCCTGATGCAATTGTTTCAAAAATCCTTATTCGTACAACTATAAGACTTCCTAATATATGAGAATGTTGTTGTAGGTAAGGTACAACAGCATTCTGCCCCTTGTTTGCTGTATTATAAATGATTCTGTTAGTAACAGTATTCTTAATAAGTCTATCCGTGCCCCTTAGTCTAAGGATAAGTATACTACAACTTACAGCTAGGTTAAAAACTACCAAAAAATACTTTGTCAACAGTTCAGTAATCTTTCTATGTAATTATGTGCCTGCTAGTTTTTACACTCGATTCAAATTCCTTTGTTCTTTGGAAAATTCTGCTGGACAAATTATATTTGGTCAGTAAGGAAACTAGGGACGTTATTGTGCGGAAATAGCTAGAGCAGCCTACCTAGAATAAAATTAACACGAAATTCAAACCAACAGGGAGCAAATCTAATCTCTTAAAAATGTTTTGTAAGCTATTGCAAAGTTATTTCTCATGTCTCAGCACTTCTCTGTTTCAGCCAGAACTGAAATCGGAAATGCCAAAATACTGTGAGAAAGGCTGTTCTTGCACTACAGCTGACCTGAATGAAACAAGGAAGCACTGCAAAATCACAAGACAGGCTGTTTTTAGAAGACTGACATCTAAGTTCCCAACTGGAGAAGTTTGGATGAGATCAGGTATCTGGAAACTGCTGAACTTCTGGATGTGTATTTAAACTGAACCACCAAATCTTTGTGACTCGTTGTTGCTGAAGTCTACATTTTGAGGAGATGACTATAAATAAAATAGTTTTACTTTGGGAAAGAAAGGAGGAAACACAACATATACTACACAAATCAGACGTTTGCCTGCATTATCCCTCAAATTAGAACCATAATGTATATCCAATTGTACTGATCATAGTGATTTAAATAAAGAGGATGTTCCTGAAGTCAATGGAGCTAAACTGGTTTAAATGGGAGATTTCCGCCATATCTGTTCATGACACGTAGATAAACCGCAGACATACTGGGTCTTCATCCATGATATAAAATTCCATTGCTTCAATGATATTTGTTAGGAATAAAGTTGATCCACTAATCCTAGCTTGACTCATCATTCTCTTTAATTGCTGGCTTCTGATGTTATACTGGCACAGTTCATAACAGCAACTCTGTGTTGAAATGGTGTTTATAGTCATGGTGGCTTAGCCTCTCTCAGCCATATCTGTTGTTTATCTACAAATAAAGCCTGCCTTGCAAATCTAGTATGGGTACTATGTAATTTAGGACTTGAAAATGAAAGTCATGACCTGGTTTTGCTCATTAAAGAAACAGATGTGTTGAAGGTTGGCATGAATTCTTACTAAGAAGTGTTAAGCTTTTTATGAAACTTTAACAACTTTTGTATATTTTTCATCATCTAGAAGTCTGAAAATGAACCAACTTGATGACTAAGGTGTTCCTTTCTCTTTAGACACTTAGTTTATAAATTCGTGGTTTAATTGCTTAAATCAGCAACTGTCTCTATTAATTTTCTTAAGTGAAATTGTAAACTAATTTCTTTTATACGTATAACTTATGAATATGGGAAAATATATCACTTATTTAGTTAGTTTACAAAGTTACAGGGGGTGGAAACTTTCAAGGGACTGGACTGAAATGAGATAAAAGTCAGGAAATGACTGTTGCAATGGGATTTCAGAGGTGGCGGGTTAGAAATGATGTCCTCCTATAGCTTCTGTAACTTTGGAATATACCATCCCAGCATACAGTTGGGGTAGTGGAAACAGCCACCTGAGCTCTAACGAGCAAGGGTTTCATTGCATATGATCCCAAAGAACACATATCTGTATGTAAAGAGCTGGGAAACAAAAGCAGGTCACAGCTGTCTTTCAGTGCTCATGCCAGTGCTGAAAAGGAAGTCTTCATCCCACTGGACTAATTCAGGATGCCAAACGGGTGTCCTTGGGGAGTTTTGTTCAGGCAGTGAATCCTGTGTTGGTCAGATAGCGTGCTCCAGCCAACCTCGCTGGGGCCAGAGAGCAGTGCGGAAGGGAAGCTGCTCTCCATGCTGAATGGTGTCTTTGTTCACTCTGCTGCAGCAGTTACATTCTGCAGGCCCTGCAGATACAACAGTGGCTGTATGAGAGCAGAATGGAAATGAGATGTTGGCTCCCCCGAAAAGTTCTGCTTCTTTCCATTAAAACTGCAAAGGAGTTCTGGCAACTGAAAAATAACCCTTCCTATCAAGCAATATTTTCCTGCCTCTAAAAGCCAAAGGAGCCTAAAGCATAAAGTGAAGCTAAAATACTGCATAGATGGACATACATGAACAATTTATAGGTTAGTTATCTTCCAAAACAGTACCAAGGCTTGCTGGTACTTAAAGACAAAAATCATACAGTGGCTGTAAACCACCTGGAAATCTGTAAATTCAGCCTAAGCCCTAAATAACAGTAGAATTGCAATGCACTCAGGACTGATCTGTTTGTTAAACTAGTTCTTCAGTATGTACCAGTTGCAAAGATAAATAGTCTAGCCTTTGATCTGTGCACCTTTTTCAATCTTTTTCTGGGCCAAAATCTCTGTCTGCTAATAAAGAAGGTGATTTTAAAATGACCATAGATTGAGCTCTTCCATGTAGGGGTAAATGGCCAGCAAGCTATGGGTCATATTGTCTTCTAACTAGAGAAAGAGAGCCTCCTTCTCTGGCTTCTGTCTAGTGGGAAAAAACCTATTAATAGATAATCCTCTCCCCTGTTTTCATAATTAATTTTATAAAAGCAACATTGAGAGATCTTTTCCTTAATTGTCTGCTTCCATAGAGGCCTTGTTTATATTCAAAGTGACATAAAATACCACCATTTCTTTAAAAGTGAGACTTTGGGATAGTTTTCAGAGAGAAATCAGAGCTGTATAGCAAATGTGAAGCAGGAACTGTATCATATATTACAACTGAACTATGTTACTACTTGTGGCCTAATTTGCTTTTCAATCCTATTTTATGTAATGAAGGGGCAACTTGTTTGCAGTAGCAGAGCTATTTGCTGTTGTGATCATTGTTTTTTGCTCACCATATAGCTGTGATTTGCATGATTCTAATGTGTGCACTCTAGTTCTAAGGTTCCCAGTAGTTTTTTTGACTGATAGTGGTTCCTACAGCCTATATGATTTCTTTTCTAATTCTTTCAGTTAAGGGAACTCATGAAAAAAAGTCTTAAATTCATGTGGAAAATCTTACTATTTAATTTTGGAAATGCTTCTGTTACCAACCCTTTTTCAAATAAGAAGTCCCATCGGTGTAAATAAATACGGATGTAGGTTAGATAGAACCCTTGCTTTGTAACAGTTCACTTGTAGGCCCCAGCTGTGTGTTTTCTCAGGGAAATTAAGGCAAAGTAAGGAATTCTTATATTCCCCTGCATGGCCTAAGAATTTCACGGGAGGAAGCACAACTACAGCAGCAGTTCTACTTTGCAACCTTTAAGTAGCATGTAGACCAGAGCAATGGCATTCATCACCTTCAAGGAGGTGCTCAGCTGCCCAAAATATCAGGTCATAAATATTTAACTGTTTATGAGCACAAAATAACCAAAAACATACTATTGTGTACCTACAGGAAACACCTTTAAAATGAATGCTCTTAGTTAGGGGTGGAGGAAATGCTTGAGAGGAAATTTTTCTGCTTACTAGACATCAGCATTGTCAGCAAATGTGAATGAAGAACTTGAACCTGGGATGGCAGAATTTCCAGTGAGGTTTTAGTGAAGTTTTAAAGCTATAATCAAAAAGAGATCTTTTCAAACATAACTGGTATGTTAGATGCTGATCCTTGAAAATCTGGAACACAGCAATCACAAATGGATGTTGAACCAAATTCACTGAGGTAGCAATCAACAGACTACAACTTAATCACATTTGTTCATATCCATCCCTAGTAAGGATTAACGTCCTAAGGCACATCAATATGGTGGCTGTATGTGGATAGGAGTTGAACTGAAATGAAAAAATAAACAAATGGTAAATATCTATTTTTAAAAATACAGCTAGTCATTCTTTCAACTTAAAAATAAGTTCAAACACTTGTAACTCTTAAGACACATAAAGATAAAATACAACCTGAAAGAATAAAGCAAGGCATTCTTCATAAGCTGGTGCAATCAGTAACACATTCAAGATAACATCTGCTACAGTACCTAATGCAGATAAGTTTTGAAAAGTTAAAGGCTTTATTTGATTATTAGCTTTTCTATACTTGTTATTTACATAGAAGCTGGAAAAGTAGAGGAAAGCTGAGCCTTTATTTGCTTAGCAACCTATCAGGCAATTGCACAGAATTATTTTTAAGTAGGTCCAATGGCAGCTCTTTTGACTTGTGAGTTTTTGTTTACCTTGCTGTTACAGCAATAATAGCAAGGTGGGGTCTTAGTCGCTCAGCAAGTAGGACCCTAAAATTCCGAATGCTTCATTGTTTACCAAGTCATCAGACACGAGTGCTGGGTTGACCCATGTTTACCCAAATCCTCATCCACTGACAACTAGGTGTGGCTTTACTGGACTGTTACTCATACAGTTCTGAGAGAGAAGCTCAGCTTCTTAGCTGCAGTGCTTTAAGGAAATAATGGATGCATGCAGGGATGAGTTAATAGATTTATGGCAATACATATTCATTGGGAATGTTTCCTTATGGGAACTATATCTGGATGCAATGACCAAGGGCCAGAAATTAATAGGCTATGACAAAGAAAACGAATCTATTTGTGTTAACTTTGCAGGCAGCAGTTAAATAAAGGGAACATCTGTTTATCAAAGGCTATGTGCTGCTTCTAATTAAACCATCATCTTGCTTGATTCTAAATTAGTAACTAGGGATTCAGATCACACCCTTAAACAGACAAACTTCAGGACTTCTCTCTCTAGTCTGCTATATTGTCAGAGATAAACCCCCAAAATTTCCTGTTTCATATTTTGAATAGGTCTTGTCCCATAATTATAGTTGCAATTATAATTGAGAGAGACATTATATAATGCAGTTCTTGCTGCAATGTATGCTTAAAGTTGCAGTTTAATAACTTAAGGGAAAATTTAACTGAGTAGGAGTTTAGCTGCTGTGACCTTTAACCAAGGAAAGTTCTCGTATTGTTTACAATGACAAGAATTTTCAAATACTTTGAGGAAAGATGAACAGTTTAAAGTACCGTAAGTATTAGTTATTATAGTAAGGCCTGAGTCTTGGAAGTAAGTTATAATAGCTCTGAATGTCCTTCAGCTAAAATAGTTTAATTGCACAGCTGATCTATTCCAAAGGAATTATGACACTTTCAAGAAAAAAAGGAAAATTTATTTTTAATAGTCTTCATCTAAAGCAGTAAATCACACCATAATTTTTTTAAAAAAATTCCTAATATGCTTATTCATAGAGAAGGGAAAAAAAAAGGAATCTGCTTTATTCTCTAGCATTTTTTGTCAGGTAGGTGTGTTGTTTGAAGAGATTTTAGAAGGACTGTTTTCACAAAGCTGGTATAAAGTGGCTGCAGTAATTCTCTTTTTCCCTGCCCCCACCATGAGAAATATCCTGCATAGCCAAATATAAAATAACACAGAAGGCCACAATACAGAATATAGCTTAAGGGCATTACGGATCCAAGAATAATTTTCAAGATATTGGTAAAGTCATTAATTTTAACAGTGTGATGTCCTGATCTACAGCTATTTCAGCCTGGAGACTTCCCGCTTAAAATCTGACTCAAACAACTGCAAGCTTCTTCCCTCTAGTGCCTCCTACTTTTAGGAGAATCTGTCTCAAAATGTGTCACGTTGAAGCAACAGCCACATAAAACCCTCTGACTGCCTTTTATGATGCCATTGCTGTTTGTAATTACAGCATCCAACTAATACACACAACACATCCTCCTGTAGGGTCAACCCTTGGGATCCCAAGCAACTGCTACATCTTTTTTTTGTTTTATATGTGTTCATAGCCATGGTGAACAAGATAGAATTTTCCATCCATGCTGGAATTCCTGGATTTATTTTCTGTTAAACACACATCTGAATTCATGTAGTTTCTACATCTAGGGGTTTTGTTGTTTGATTGTTTCAAGAAACTGTAATCTTTAAATAACAGCTCACACAGTGTTCAGATCCTTTTTAAACTGTCTGGAGGGGATAGAAATATACTGCACAACTACCAGGTATGAATAATCTTAACTACTGACTCCAGAAACCTTTTCTCAAAAGCAGGTCTGGTGGTCAGAGTCCATGCTTCATCAAACCTTATAGGCTTATTTCAGTTCAGATTTTTTACTAGACTCTGTTGTTCTCTTCACATTTGTCAAATACTCCAGAATGGCCCCAGAATAATAAAATCTCTCCCATCCTTGTATTAAATTAACAAATCACACCTTTTTTTTTTTTTTTATTTTAAAAGAAGAATCTTTTTTGAACATATTTTACAATTCAGTAATGGGCAAGAATTCTTCTCCTATAAATATACCCTCCTCCTATAAATGAAAGAAGAATAGTAATAATAAATAAAGAGAAACTTTATTTAATACTTCCATGGTGAAGTATTAAGGCCAAAGTCATCATCTTCTCTGTGAGTATGTTGACAATTGATTATTATTAATGCCTGCATGCATAGAGTGCTGGCCTCCACTTCTGATGAAAGAAAGATACTATAGCCTGAATTTCAAATTAATCATGGACAATTTAGTTTTGTACAATCCAGTACATTAGCATTACCTTATTGCCTCTTTAAGTGCTTCAAGACAACATTTTTGTTATAACTAACTCACCATGGCTATTGAACATCTTTGCGTACTAATACTCCCTGGTTGCTCATTTGGTGACTGGTTAGGCACAACTTACTGCTTCACATTTCATCATTCCAATAAATCTGATTCCTTGTTATGTTAGGTTTTTTAACTGGTCTACTTTTGCATTCAGAACACCTTTTTTATGGCCTGCTGTTCAGAAATTACTAAGAACCAAGGAACTGAAGGACGTTTGCTTCATTAACCGACTCAGTTTTTACTAATGTATAGTGCATAATTTGAGTCTCTGCACAATATAACAATCCATTCTCAATGGCTTATGTCAGAGTTTTATAAAGGTGCTGTTCCTCATGGGATAAGAATAAATATATTTATTGAATTTCAGGTAAAGGAGAATTCACAAGGATTCAAACATTAAATTAAAATACAAATTTATGTTATTTACTTATTTCTAGAAATACATAATGGTGGCTCAGAATTGATAAATACTTATCTATTTATTTTTGTCATAAAAGAAAATGTTACCTCTGTTCCATTGATGAGCAAACATCTTTTGGAAAGTAAGATGTGGATGGATTAAAAATGAGAAAATACACTAAAACACTGAATTTATAAATCTCATATGGTCCAGGAACCAAGCAGGTGATTAGTAGTACTGAAAGTGATAAAGTTCAAGGTGTACAGAATTAATAGCATAGTTTAGGGGAGGCTTCTTACATGTGAAGCCTATCTACAGATTTTCCAACATGTAAAATGGTAACTCAATTCCATGATATAAATTTGCTAGTATTCGTTCTCCTAATGGTGGTCTCATTACAGAAGACATGTAAATTCCCTGGCTCAATTCCTAAAAGTGAGTTCAACATCCTCTTTCCATTTTCTCCATTCTTTAGCTTCCTTAAAAAAGAAATACAGGTGTATATGCTAGAAACCACAGCACATTCCAGACCTTGATCAGAATAGCTGCAGGACCAGGATTGTTGAGTAAGCTTTGGAGCATACTTCAGGCTAGACACAGACAAAGTAATGCTTCAACTGGTTCAACAGTGAGATTAAATGTTTCTTCTGTGAGAAAGGGAAGAAGGACTCATGGAGAGACAGTTAAGCAGAGTACAATGTGGAAATACACAAGTACAGAAAGCTGCACCAAAGTAACTTGTGTCTGGATCCTTATTATGGTTTTATATACTAAGATGAAGAGAACAAAAATAACTTGAGAGAAGAGTGTTCTGTCTCAATAGACAGTACTGTATATGATGAACTGTTTGCATGATTAATACCCCTCTCCCCTCCCCCTCCTCCTTGTTTTTGTTAATCTGTAAGTGATAGTATTGATTTAACCCATAGAAAGACAAACTGCATGTAAAGTACCTCATAAAACTCAATAGAAAAAAATTTCTAAACAAAAACCCTTTGCTGCAAGCCAAAATCTGAATTTGGAAGAGCATTTAGTGTTGATGGTGCAAGGGAAACACACACTGAAACACATACTGAAACGTATACTAAAAAACGTGTTGATGAATAAGCTTTCCATAAATATGTTCTCACAGCATTAAAGACAGAGTTGAAAAAAGCTAAATCAAAAGCAACAGATGGCCAAACAATCTCACATGAGGAAAGGAAACAGCATATTCAAAGCAGACCACAATTCACTTGAAAACACGATAATTGCCGTTCAAAGCTCAGACTTAGACATTAGAGAATTAAGGATATCCATTACCAATCTTCTACCTGAATCTAGAAATACATGGATTACTAAAATAGTAACCAAGGCAAGCATAAGTAGAGAAAGAGTAGAACAGCTCCATTGAAATTCTCCCCATACTATTTGTATTCTTGATGGAATTGGTCTGGATCAGAGAGAGAAGAGTGTTCATGACACATTTGGAGAATATGAAACATTTGTTTAGCATTTAGTATTGTGTAAAGGTACATAAAGCCATGGAACTTGGTCTGTGTTTGATATTTACTGGAAAAAGAGATGCAAGACCTCACATCAGATTTGTTTCAGGTATGTAGCATTGAATCAAAAAACCTAGCAGTGGTGAGAAGCCTCAACAAATAATTATTTAAAGAATGAAAAAGTTTATAAACAGAGGGTACATGACAGTTCTGTATACAGGAAGCAAGTCTCTATGTAACATGCTTCAAACTAACTAAAACTAATTCTAACTCATGCCTGAGCTTTTCCTATCTACTGCTGCCCATATTCCCACGTTTGAAATTAAATGTTAATTACACTTACTGCTAAAGACGGAGACATCCTTGTGTGCTGCATTGGGTTTGACAATTAAAGGTCTTACTCAGTCTATGAGAAAGAGTTGGACAAGACTCACACACAGAAACCAGTATGATGTCTTGGGAGTCAGAGAGTGCTGACTGCACTGCATGACTGTTTTGGTGTGGTGTTTTTTGACAGGGTTTGTTTTTTTCTGTTGCTTTGTTTTGTTTTGTTTTATTCAGGTTTCGAACTATAATTTTTTTAGATCTTTTGTAGACCAAAAAAATGTTTATGCAAAGGGACCAGAGTCTATATTTAAGAGTCTGGACAACAGGCACTATTACCAAATCTCTTTTACAAATGGCAGGCTTTGCCATGATTTCAGTATGTCTGACAAGTCTGACAACTGATTAAATGTATACTATTATCAGCAGATGTGAAACTGATTCCACATAATTATCACTAAGCAAAGACAGTCTATTTTATGATGGACTTAATGCAAAAACTCAAGCAGGAATTTGGTGACAACCTCTGCAGTGATATACACAAGTTACAGCTGGATAACTCAAGCAAAAATGAATTTCAGTATTGTAGTAGGTGACATTTTCAGTACTCAACAGAAACCTGAAGCTTAGAAATGCTACTGTGTCCATTCCTTTCAAAGCAATAATTTCTATGCATTAGTAATAGACTGAGATATACAGAAAAGTATGACCTTAAAACTGTATCAGTGATGAAAATGCAGATGCTCATACACTCAGCAAAACAATTGCTGTAATCTGTCCTCTAGTGTATTGAATATTTTCTTATAATGGCATAATACTGTACTATGTATTTACAGCTTTTGCTACAGTTAAACAATGAAATATTTAGTTCTTTATTTCTTATGATGCAAAAACATTTTTGGCATAATACTTGTTGTTGTTAATGTCAATATTACAATTGAGCAACCACTCAGCCAAAGTTATTACAACTAAGAAATCCGCAGCAGACATCTTGAAAATGCAGCACCAAATTTTTTACCTCAGGTTGATGCACCAACTACTTTTTATAACTTTAATTTATTGACTAACACAATGATATATATCAGGTGCAGATTTTCAGTAATGCTAGTAGTTTCAACTTTTACAATCTTTTTAGGATGTGTTTTAAATGAATTTGAAAAGAAATAAAAGTTTAAAATATACTTGGCTGTATTGATGTCTGTTTCTCAAAAGCAAAAGTGAAGATAAGGTGGGTCTCAGCTTAGTTATCCATCATGCTTAACGTTGTCCCTCAAATAATTCTATTTCATTTCCACAAAGCAGTATACATTTCTCATGTCAAACTTGATACACTTAAATGTTAACCATGTGTTATCTTAAACTTGAAGCTGGTGAATCTCTTCTTCGTGTTTATATCTACTACAAATGAATCTGAGAAAGATTAATCATGATATTTTTAAAAAGTATACTCAAAAATGCAGTAATTTCAACTACTTTCATCTGTAAAGAGGTAGGTATGTAGTCAACCAGCTCTCTCTGCTTAGAGTAGGGGCAGGGAAAGGGAGAGATGGTGGTTCATTCCATCTGTGCTAGACACTAATCTTTGGATGGGATGAATCACCCTTTGGGAATCTCTACCTCTCCTAATTTACAACAGAAGTGCAGATGACTTGCTTAGACTCAATGCCTAAATTTAGATTGCTAAAATTAGATGGGTTGCATTTTACTTTCATTCATTTATTTAATGAATCCAATTAAAATAATGATCTATTAGTTACACTGAAAAAAAGTGTTGCAATTTTGTTGAAAGCTGTGATAATACTGTCCTGCCTAGAACAGTCTGGAGTTTAAGTAATGTGTGGGTGAAATGAAGTATCATCACCATTTTACACAGAGAGAATTCAGGATGCAGAAAGACTGCGTGAATCACTCTAACATGCACTTAAACTTTGTGTCAGAGTAAAAAGACAGTGATTGCCTGTTAAGGCAACAAATTAAATTGCGATTTTGATATCAAATGAACTAAGGCCTTTTGGGTCCAATGGGTGATTTATGACGAATTCTAAAAGTACTGCATTGCCACACTCCCACTCCAGACTGATTATAATACCTGTCCCATTCCTCCATTTATTCATATGTGTGTACATACGAGTTTGCATGTGTTTTTATGTAAGTGTACGTACACTTACATAAAGTGTATATAAATGCATGAGCTTTATGCCAAGTATACATGCCAATTTCAAGCTCAGTTAGTAACTACTGTAAGCATAGCAGAGTTTGATTCCTTTCAAGAGAGGAGAGAAGACTACCAGACTGTTTCCTGCTATACTATACAGGACATATTTCAGAACATTTGTGGAATATTCAAGTTGTTATACATAATAAAGGTAATTAACAGGTGTGTAAAGACATTTTGTTCTTACTCATCTGCATCTTTAGTTTGGTATGTTGCACACGATATTAACAAGGCTGCTGCATGACATATTGATGAAAAATTATGAAACCAAAGTGGTGATGATCAGAGATTTTTATAGGGGCTGCATTATCGAGTGAATATAATAGTTCTCTCTTGGTTAGTGTAATGGTAGAAATATGTTATGAACTGTATTTATCTGCAAAAATCCATATTACTTTTCCACTTCTGATATCCAGAGCCTTTTCTACCAGTATGTCAACAATTTGCTTAAATCAAGAATAGTAAGAAAATGACAGTGGCATGATGTACGTTTCCAGTCTGAATCTTTTGCTTTGTATTGTCTATGAATATCCAAATATTCAGGACTGTATAAGGTAGAAGAGTTGCAATTTGTCAGGAGCTTGTGTAACCACTGGATCATTTGCAGAGCGGCATTAAAGCACATTTACAATGGAGCCACAGGCAATGTTTTGGAAAATCTATACATCCTGCTAAAAGCACTATCCTGAAGACCTCTGATAGCAATCAACTTGGTCGAATAAGGCTTACTTTCTCAAAACTAGTTTAGAACACATTTATTACAGTGATAGATAGCTATAATCATAACAGACTTGTATTTGTGCTATACTAGTGGTCCTTATCATTAGTTGGTGTTTACTCTTTACTCTGCTACATAGCCCTATATAGCTAATGAGACTCTTTCCCATTTCTTTGATCTTTCTTTGGCTTATTTTTTTTTTTCAGTAGACTGTGGTTTTCTAAAAGAGGTACCACAAATTTCTTTGTATTTTTCTAGCCCCAATGACCTTTGTGCTCAAATAAAATAATATAAACATCTATACTCTCAAAGACCAGTGACAAGTCAAACATGTAGGATCTTCTTTCTATCACTTTTAGGCTTGAGTTAGGTAAGTATGTAGCTTAATTTTAGAAAAAACATTTCTGATATCTTATTGTATAAAATTGTTTAGTTGATTAAAATATTATTTTTCATGTGTTTGTTCCCAATATTGTCACAATGTGCTATCAATTTTATGTTTCAGAATAGATATCTGTTTCTTCTCTTTGCTTGGAGGGTCCAGTTTATGCAGTCACACATACGAAAACTGTAAAGCCATCTTTGTACCAATAAGACCTTGATACCTTGATAGACTCCGAGATACTTTTTTTGTCAATTTGTCCTTGCTTTCACCTAACACTGAACATACAGTAAGCAACATCTTTCAGATACCAGTAAAAATGTTCTTCTCAAATGTTACCAACAGAACTATTTCAGATCATCCACCAAAAGCAATTTTTACATGTGTAAAACATGGATGGCTTCAGTGAGAATGAACAATCCTGGATAAACTCTTCATTTTAGATTAAAGTAGTCTGCAAAGGAACCACTTATTGGTGATGCTATTAGGGTTATTAAATTCCACAGTAAAGATGTGCAGATATTTAAAAAATTTGAAGAAATTAATCCACCAGTGATCAAGTAAGTGAAGAGATGATGAATTTCTAACAGAATACAGTTATGCAAGATGAACTGAACAGAAGAAGAAACCACCTTTTTCACAGTGTGTCTTCTCTTTATACTGGAGTAGTCTTGGTTCAATTTTGTCAGATTTGAACGTTCTGAAATCTACCTAAGTTTCCTTAGGAACCTGAACTACTGAAACCCCTTACACCCTTACCATGGGCAGGCAGGATATGTGTTCCCCTCCAAATTAACATTGCACTACTATTTGCAGTGCAAATATTGCAATACCAAGTTGACTGTTCTATCCAGGGATTTATGCAACTATTACAACCAACTTTAAGCTTTGTTGTTAGATTTTGGTTCATTCTCCTCTATCGATGATGGCTGCAAAGCTATTTCTCTCAAAGTTTTGACTTACAGGAAGGCCAACTACAGCATTTTTCCTCCAAAAGATCCATTCGAATGAATTAAAAAAACCCCACAAGTTCCCTTAGTGCTGAGACTTCTGAAATCAGAAATGTATACTAATTTTATAATGCATCTTTGTTATGCTCTACATATAGTTCTTACTTGCTCACAGATGAGCCTTTTTGGGTCACATCTGTTTGCTTTGTTTGCCTATGCATAGTATCCTGTGGGATATATGTTTTCAAATTGGAAAGGGTACAGAGAGAAATCCATGAAAAATTAGCTGAGGGGTAAGTGGCATGACTGACAATAGTAGATTTAATCTATCAATCTATTTAATTTATCAAAAAGAAATTAGAAGAGATAGCTGTTATGTGTAAAAAATACATTGATAGACAATATTAACTTATAAAGTTATTTAATCTGATGAAGAAATCTAAATAATTACTAGATTAAAAACATGGATTATTAAGATAGAAATATACTTATAGATCTCTGTTTAACCCCCCCCCCAAATATTATCCCTATTAGGGTGAAACCATATACATAAAAATTAAGCATTGTGCGTCTTGATTATAAGAGCTCAGACTCAAGACTTAATGGTATCTTCAAAACTATATACCACTAAAAAAAATAGGACCTGTTATATTATATGAGTCAAAGCAAATCCATGTCTTCCACCAGTAATGGTGCACTACTCACCTTCCCCATCACTCTATGCAATTTTAAGTTCTATAACATGAGCCTTAAAAGCAATGAGTTGCTGTCAGGTGTGGTCAAATCAGGTCAGACCAGATCAGCTCAGACTTGATCTTCTAAAACTGTAAAGCACTGACTTATTTTCTGTTTTGGCACCTACTTCAGATATAGAGGTGTTTGGAAGATGATCACATTCCACCATAAATCTACAATAGCCTTTCTATTCTCTATCCCCTGCTTACAAACAAGCTTTCAATTTGGCTTAGAAAAGATGAATTTTTCATTCAAGATCTTTAATGCCTGTCAACACTCCTGAATAAGGAGCCATTTCCCGTACTTAATGTCAAGGACACACACAGAAGTGATCTACATCCTAATTAATCCCTCCCCTCCACCTCTAAGAGCTGTACTGGTTATAGACTGAATGAAAGGTAAGTGTGCCAGTCATACTTTAACTATTGTGTTATTACATATATACTTTGAATAGAATACTTGTAATACTGAAAAATGAGACTGGTTCACTGTTATATCTGCAGGAAACAACATGGAAGTATTACAAGACTAGTGTAGGAAAAAGGCTGGTCTACTATCATTGTGTTGAGAATATGGTACACATATTTATTATTATATATTTAAAATAAATGGATATAATGGCAAAAACAAATGCAGTTAAACTAATACACTTTAACATATTTATCACTAGACCACAAGATTTATTTTGATTACTTAATCTGATATTTGTCAATTATAGTTTTTATATAATCTCTTTCCAACTTGTTAGGATATTTGTAAATTATAGTGAGAGCATCTAAGGTATCCAAGAAACTTGAATTAATTTGCTAGAATAACCAAAAATGTAGATGATTTTTCAGATGGCATTTATGCTAAGGAGTCTCTGTTTTATTTTTTTCTAAGTGTGTTCCTCAGATGAGAGAATTCCTGTCGTGTGAGAGTTCCCTGATAAATAGACTGGATATGCATCACATGCCATATGATCTCCTGGTAAAAAAAAAAAAGACTAGCAGATAGAAGCTTCTCTGGTTGAAATACCAGCCCAGTAATGACTTGTGTACACTAGGACATCATGTTCATTTTCTTGTGTTTTTAGTCAATGATAGTGAAAACCGGCTGAATGGGACAACTGAAAGAATTTCTGATAAATATATTCTGGCTTCTAGAAATTAGCTGAGAATTAGTTAACGGTGGCAAACCGTAAAGTTTTGGTAAGCACTTGAGACAATCTTGGAAATATTTCTTATACTTAATAAAGAGTAAGCTTTGTCTTTCATTGACAGGAAAGAAAAACTTAACTTCACTCACCCTTTCAAGAATCTCATAAACTTGAAAGCCAAGTGGTAGGAAGGTGAAAAGTTTTTCCGAGATTTCTATATGGGGGGAAGATGCAAAATTGTTGTTTGTTTGCTTGTTTGCCAGGTTTTTGATTTTTTTTTTTTGTTATAACACACCTAGATTACTGAAAATTTTGTTAGAAAGATCCCACATAATCTTTACATTCATTCAGATTTATAAATTTCCCTCTCAAATTTTACCTAAAGCATCTTCTATTCAGGAAAACTGAGACACCAACACCTGCCATTCTAATAAGGACATTAAATGATTAATATATGTATCCTTTATTTTCATGCCATCTGCCCTAAAATTACTAAATCCGCTTTCAACTTTCTTATTTAGCAAAGACCTAGAATACTGGTTCTGTTCCTGAAACATCCAAAACCAGCTATTATTTTCTGCCAAGTTGTCTATCCATGATTCATTAAAGTCTGCTATTTCTAAAATTGTGGATCTTGGTAATTTCTGGGCATGAATTCATTTGTTATACATTTTCAAATTTTACAATTTGAAAATATTTTAAAAGAATGCAGGAAATATGAAGGAAATATGACCAGCTGCAGTTCTGAAGCATCGCAAAAGGAAGCTACAGTCTTCTTTTCCACTAACTTCTGCACTCAGTTCTAGGGAAGACTGAATACAGAAAATGGAGGAGCAATTCAAAAGCAGTTGATGATAACCCATGCCTCTCTGTCATGATGCTTGACAGTTCCACAGTATCTGTAAGAAATGCCTTTGCCAAAGGTTGTCCTGTTGGTGCAAGATGCAACTAACAAAAGTATAGTTTTCCTAGTATAAATATGCTAACAACATAAATGACAGCAAACGCAGTATGTATTTTGAGCAACTCCGACACAGAAACTTGTCAAGAGAATGATATGAACATTTTGTATCTTTGCACTTTTCTGGAATAAATAAATAAATTTGAACTTCCCCATCATCACAGGTAAATATGAATATAAAAATTTACTCGATTTTCCATATTTAGAATCCTTAAAATAGAAGTCTTTAACATGTCATAATGTAAGACGGTATTCTTAAAATGCACCTGGAAAGTAGTGCTGAGATTATTATTACTTAGGAATGCAACATCATTAACCAGGATTTATGTAAACTATAAAAATATATGCAGATATGCATACATTCAGTCTCTGGTTTTCTTACTTTGTAGATAAGTTGCGGCCTTAAATAGTGTTCATCACTTGAAATTCTACTCTGGATGCATTTTTATGCATAGTTGGTGGTCTATTATTCACATGTAGCTCATTGAGACTACATGTGATATTTTATATTCAATATGATTGATTCTACAGATTATAGGATAGCCAAAGAAAGAGGGAATGTAATTTTGCATTTTGTTATTGTCCTCATTTTTTTATGAAAAGAGTTGTAAAGGCAACAGAGACAGAATTAAAACAATAAATGGAAACATGAGAACTGGAACTAGGCTTGTAGAATTGTCAATTAAAGTAGTCAGTCTTTCCAAAGGAAAAACTAGCAAAGATGAAAGAACTGTGAAATGAGAGGAAGTCTAGGTAGTAAGGCAGAGATCGTAGGGCTTCAGACTGGAGCTACTGAGGCTCCTTTTCTAATCTTAAAGGCTTCCAACTCCTGATAAAATGTTGGTTTACAGTAAATCTTAGAATAGGCAAAAGACAGTAAGACACAAGAAAGGAAGGTCTCACCTTAGTCTCTATGTTCACAGTTTACAACATTTATACAAAAACAACTCAGTCAAAATCTGAGAACCAAGACTAAAAGAAACAAGTGCCTCCATCAGCCTCCCAGCAGGACCTGTAACACATGCACTACTATGTTATCACAAATTCTGTCTCTCTCAAAGAGATAGTTTCATACCTTTGCTAAGACATGTCCTCAATATATTTAATAAGTGACTGTATTTACAGCATGAATAAAATGCATCAATTTCCATTTACTGTCTGAACAATAAATATTTACATACTTAACTGTGAAGTGCTGAGAGTTGTCTTCCCAAATTTAGTGACCAGCATTCTAGTACAGCTGTATTGGTACCTGATTTAAATCAGTGTACTACATATTCAAGCAACTCAGGCATGCACTTAGCAATAAATTACATTCCAATTCTTACAACAGATTCAGAAACAACGGAACCTCAGCTGCCACATGTTTAGTGATAAAGGAAGAGAAGGTCCTAAGTTTATGTTAAACACATATACTTATCTCCTTCTGTTGTCAAACACGAAGACTACCTAACCTTTCCAGAGGCAGATGGGCAAAATGCCCAAAGCAGAAGTGAAAAAAACCATGGAGTTAAAAAGAAGTGTTTGAAAGACATTTATTTATAAGCCAGGATTAGTCTCAGGAAAATCTACCCTCTCTAAACATGTGCCCGAATTTTCTTTATATACCATACTTAGAATTGTATAAGGGACCCGCTACATTAATAGCATCCAAACTAACTTCAAAAATAATTGTTCTTTTTTAAAGTTGTAGAGATTTAGGCACTCAAATGTACTGATGCCTTTGGATTTTTACAATCAAAATGGTTTCTAAAAGTTAAGATATTTATTCTTTAAAAGTGAGAACATCTACTGCTTAATTATTCTATATGCACTGTACTAGACCTTGTCACAATTAAAAGTAGCCCTGATGCTGTCAGGGATTTATACTGCAGTCATTGATATTATATGAGAGTAGAGAGTACAGAAAGATGAAAATCCAAGTCATAAGTCCAATCTTGAGAATGCTGTCATCCATGGGCCTTTGATGTCAAAGGAAAACCTGTACACTATATGCCATAAGACAAACTCATGCAGTATAGATCTCATTTGTTACACAAAATTTACATAATTTTAACTAGCAAATTAGAGAAATTACTCAGGGTGAAATTTTGCTCTGCAACGACGCTAACTTCTGTAAAGTTTCAAAAATGCATGCGCAAAAAAGAGTACTTGAAATTTGATGTTTCAAGAATAGACTAAATTCCAGTTCACTTGGGTTAAAATTTATTAAGGTTCTGCAGACCTACACCTTATTCTGCTGCAAGAAACAGTTCTTACTCTATTGGAAATAATGGTTGACAAGACAAAGGGAGTGGTCAAAGATTATAAAAGAGCACTGTGAATCAATTTATCTGTTGCCAGATCAGCAGAGCTTCCTCCCCAGAGATAGGCACTATCTAGTTTTGCCTTGATCTATTGCAAATTGTTGCCTGGTAACTTGAGTTGTTTCCATTTCAGGTCAGTTTTTATTAGATGAAAACCTTTTAATTACAAGCTTGACTGCTGCAATATTTTTGTTGTGCAAAAAAATGACCCCAAATGCTTACACAAAACCATGCGTTAATTCCAGGCTCTGCTTTCCCACTGTTACCTCTACACCTATTTACTGGTAGGATTTCCCCTATCTAAATAGTTCAATCTATTTGTTAGGCTAAAGTTAAACATTCATTCTTCCTTCTGAGAAGCGTCCTAGTTAGAACAGCTGGGACCAGTTCATCACTGTATGGGTGTAACCCAAAACTGTGTATTCTCTAGCCTTCCATGCCATTTCCCAGAAACTGTTATCAATAGACTGTTTACACCACACATCTGCCAGAGCAGCCTGACTCCTCAGGCTATAAACTGGGTGTTAAGAGGCCTGCGAGATAGGAGGATGCTCCTGTCCTCACACCCTTTGTGGAACTCCCTGCCCTGAAGGAGGCACTGGGCATTCCTGCCTGAATTGGAGGATATATAATCTTGGAGTCTTGGGACTATTTTAACCACGCGTGGGATCCAGAGGAAGAGTGCAGACCACCACTCTCAACCAGACTGCAAACCACTACTCTCAACCAGACTGAGACCACCACTCTCAACTGGACTGCAACCACCACTTTTCAACCAGACTACAACCACCACCCTCGACTGGACTGCAATCACCACTCTTGACCAGACTGCAACAGCACTCTCACCAGCAGGTTTTTCCCTCTCCTTTTACTTTGGACTCAGGCGGCCCAACGAACACCACTCTGTTCATGCCCCAGGGTGCTGGGTTATACATTTGGGTTTTGTGGGTTAAAACCAACTGTTTGTCTGTATAATTGTATTTATTGTATTATTTTATTAAATTGTTATTCTGACTTATAATCTCTCCTTTGAGTTGAGTTCATTTCCCCTGTCGGTTTACCTTTAAACCAGCACAGAAGTTATTCTGACCGTCTTCCTCTTCATGGAATGCTTTCTGTTCTGTGCCAGTCAGGCTTCCACCCTTTGCATTGAATGTATTCCTTCTTTTGGAGCCTGTCTGGAGAAGTCTATCCTGGTAATAGCATGTAACCAGGACTTTCTAGGTTAAAGTCCTGTTTTTAGCACTGCACACTATTTACAGCCCTAAATATAAATGTAATTTGTTTTCATTGAAAGTGTTCCTTATCTTTCCAGTAATACTAAAATATCAGAAAACTCAGGTACCTCTAAGAGGCACAAATTAAGAGCAATTATTAGGGGAGATTTCCTGACTCCCTAGTGAGGTCAAGTTAATCCCACATCGGCGTTCTCCGCTAGCATGAGGCAGCTCCTCTTCCGCTCCATGTTGCACCAGAAGAATAAATGTCACACTACCATATGTGAGGCTGCATATTTCCAAGGGCTTTCTGAACTGGCCCAGCTTGCAGCATGAAGGAAATACTTTTTTTTATATATTAGGACATAAGGGCTGATTTGATGAATCCCCAACTGTGTAACTGGTTGTTGACATGCAGCTATCTAATCTGTCAGTCTACCATATGAGAGTACTGATTTCGGTGATTAACGCTCAGAGCCCAACAATAATTAGTATAAAATAGCATTCTCTTACCAGCACTGTCATATTTACTTTGCAATCAGTCTGCTTTTCTCATAGAGCATTAGAAGAGCCAAACATGGAGCAATTTGCTGCGGAAGTTACATTGCAGGCCCACATGTGGAAAGTCTTTTTTCTTTTCCCTTTGATTACTATCCAACTTCAGTCATAGCAAACATGACTCAGTATGTAAAATACCCGTTTCTAATAGGAATACTTATAACATACAACAGATTATACAACCAAATTTACCTCAAAAGGTTTTGAAGTTGCCTAGCTACCGGATTGGAAAGGTTGAGGAACTCCCTGCTGAAGTGGCAGGAAATGAAGCAGATGAGCACTTGAGGACTGAAGCTTCAAGCTCCACCTAGTGGCAAAACATCACTGCTGCCTTTATTGATAATCCCAGGGAAAGCACAGGTTACCATGAGACGGTTCTAAAACCCTGGAGTATTGGCAGGAAACAAGAATCAGAGCCAAAAGAAGCAGACTGTTGGTTTTTTTAAAAGTACAAATATAACTGAAAAACCAACACAAGAGACACTAACTGGCAATGGAATGCTCAACAAAAGTAACACCACACCACACCATGCTGAAAAGTAAGTCTCTAAATAGGAGAACAATGTGGCCATAATGACAATAATTCATTAAATTACTCCACTCCTTGGGAAGGAGACTTTTGCATTAATAAAGACAAGATTGAGAACTTTAGTAATTATTAATATTTTTCTCAGTAACAAGAATATTTTGTGCTTTACATCACCAGCTGCCAGCTGCCTGAGATTTTGTTCACCAGCTACAACATGTCCAGCAAAAAAATCTAGTGAAATGCTTGTTGTACGCATAGTCATATTATTTTACGAACATGCTTACGAATGTTTTCTGTCATAGCAAACAAAATACGATTTTGAAGGTTTTTTGAACTGACTAATAGTACATAAGACTGTGTAGGGGAAGCATGATTTGTCAGAGAAGTTACCGCTAGCTTTAGAAAAGAAGCAGTATTTTTGGTGTATTCCAAATACGTATTTTACTTGTAGAGGATCACATTCCAGGCTGTCTTGATGATCAGAAAATAAAAATTACACTAGACTAAATTGATAAAATAAATATATTGTGTATTCTGTCAGTTTCAATGTTCCAATGCTTCCTTAATAAATTGTTATATAAAAATAAAAAATATACATATTTTTCCCCTAAGAATATGATTTAGTAATCATCTAATGTTTTGATCTTTATTTTATCTTCCGATGAGTATCTGAATATATGTGGTTTTCAAAAGCAGGCAAGAATTTTCTTGAAGAAGAAAGCCTTATTATCAAGAGGAGTCTGAGGATATGGATTGAATTGCTGACTTGTTAGATCACAATGTCACCTTAGGTCCAATAAAAAGAATAGCAATACTTTGATATCTCAAAAAAGTTAATAAGAGTTATTGAATTCATAAAGTGCTTTGACATGGTGACATGTCTCTGGAATATGTTACTATTTTTTTCTGGAAATTTCACTTTTGGTTTTGATTGGAATCAGAAAATCTAGTATAAAAGGAAACAATTAAGTTAATAAGACTTCTCCAAAGAAGGACCTGTTCAGATTTATATGGGGAAAGGCATTAATCTTGGTTTATTCAGACTGTCCTCACCAGAGTTCTGCAGTAGTAGATGACAATAAATTGATATGTGGAGCTTAAGACACACCTGTACTGTGAAAAACAATATTAAACTCTGTTTGGTAGGCATACAATTCAAAAGATGCTGACAAAATTTCCTGTATCTATAATATCTTGAAGCTATTTACCGTGTTGAATGTTGTCACATTCCCATGTTTCGATTACGGAAAAGACTGCACAAGTAATGTATTTACATGACAGAAGAGAGAAATGCTTACTGGAATGGTATTTAATGTTAAACTCTGCCAAAGTTTCTTTTAATTTGTGCTACTTTAATTCTATTTAGGGTGGTATCTGCTAGTGGAATCTGGTACTGAGCTACTGTACTTATGCTGTTCATTATGGAATGAACTGCGTTAAGGATTGCAATGTAAAGTATGGGTAATTGAGCTGATCTGTTACCATTCTGGAAAAATGTTCAATACAGGTTTCAGCAACAGACTTCTACCGATATGCCAGCCTAAACTGTTTACTACACTGATTTTGTATATAACAGAGGCTATATTATGTAAGAAGTCTTTTAGCAATTTGGCTACTTTTAAAGTTGGCTGTATCTATGTGAATGCAGCTAATAATATAATTCTTCTTTGTGCAGATATAACTTATAACAATGAAACATGACTTTTCACATTCATATTACCAGGCAAAGCAAACCAAATTATGATGATGGTAAAAAGCATATTATTGTTGTACAACTATAATTACAGCGCAAATTTTTCTTAAATAAAAGTCTTGCCAAGAATTCATAAATGAATCAGCACTGCCGGAACTTACCAAAAAGTTATACAAATACTACTCAGATCTAGCTTTAGGGTAAATAGTCACAGTATGTAGTTAGGCAAAAATAGGTTAAATTAAGTAGAATGGCTATTCATTCAGACCACAACAGGAAGAGAAAGGGGCTAAGACAGGAGGATCTGCCAAATGTCCTCAGTGCGTCACACGGCCGGGCTGCAGAGGGGTGTGCTGAATCCCAATGGCTTCTCCCCAGACCCACACTGATATCCATGCAGTTTCCTTACTGAGCTGGCTTTCCTCTCATGAAGGCCCACTGCTGTCTTAGAGACCCCAGCAGCTCACATTGCACTGTGTCCTTTATGTTCAGGAGGATTTTTTTTTTTTTAAGCTTTTGAAAAACCCAAACATAGAGCTCAGCCTCTACGGCTTGATGCTGGGAATTGCAGAGCCCTGACTTTTAAGTACATTTGTCCTTTTATGGCTTTGCTTGCTGTGTTCCTGGGGCAACAATTGTATAATCTTGGCCTTGCATGCAGCCGATCTCAAAGTGAAGCTGGTTCCTGAGTGTTTTATTGGATCAGGGTCAGGAATGGCATCTCACAATGTTGGTGGGCTCTCACATCGTTGATGCACTGGTGCTATGAGGGAATCTCAAAAACTGGGGTTAGCCCAAGGGCAAGCAGGGGATGTCTAAAGGAATAACATGGTTTTGTGGTGGTTTTTGGTTTTTTTTACTGAGAATACCAGAAAAAGGTCAAAGGACCTACTACAATTCACTACTGCAATTCATTTCCAGGTCCCACCAGACCTGTGGGCCTAAGGCCTGACCTGTCTGGCCGAGGCTAAGTGGGCAGGAGAGACCCCTTCACTGTGTGGCCTCTCCACCCCCTGGCCCTGCACTCGGTCCTGGTCCCCTGGGCAGCCACGCTGGATGGCCACAAGGATGAAGCAAGGCCTTCCCTGGGAGGTGTGTCCCTCACCAGTTGTCTGGAATGTGGAACTTTACTGGCCATGGCCTGCCTTCAGGTGGAATGGTGGCATTGCTGTATGAAGGGACCTTGAAGTGTCCTGGTGCCAAACAGGCACTTCGGGCCAAAATCTTGCCCAAAGTCTTTCATCAAGGGCACTTTCTGACACTGGAAATGGCAGTGTGCTGATTTTTAGGAAAACTGCAACTACTTCGATTGCTATAAAATTTCTGTATGGGAGACTCAACTGAAAAGGCAACAGTCCTTCCATACAAAGATTAATACAAATCTGGAAAGAGGTTAAATTTCGAGCAGTTATTAAGTGCAATGTTTTTTGTCAAAATACTAATTTCGAGCATTGTCAAGACATAAAATAGCAAAACTTTTATTAACTATGAAATATTCATAATATATGGCAGTTCTATATTCATTTGAGGGAAAGAGAGACTTCTAAAAGCTCTTAATTATAGACATAGTGTTTCAATTAGCAACACTGAAGATTAATTTTATAATCTAATCACTAATAATGTATTTCAGAGATATAACACTGCTCACTCACAGATCTCAAATTGATAAAGACAATTATTTTCTTTTCACAGAGATAGTTTAATACAAGATAGTCTTTGTGACTTGTCTAGGAAAACACAGAAACTCTTTCCTGTTGCCAGGGGCAAGTGCACTAAGAAAAGATGAAGAATTCCTTAGGGTAGTAGACACATTTATTTTGTACAAACTGGCTGAGTCTGGTTAAGGTTTGCCATCTTAGATAGGGCACCAGGTTGATGCATCTAGCCCCCAGCTAGGCTGGGCTAGTTCATGTCTCATATTTCTAGTTTCTTGTGCTGATGGGGTCTGGCTGTACCTAGCAAAATACACCCAGATACGACTTCCATTCCTGACAGTGAAATACCGACTGTTCACTTTTGACTATTCCCGTGTAAACTGAATGAGCAGAATTACCAAACATGATTGAGTATGGGACTCACCCATTTTGACTCAAGGGCTCACTGCAGTCAATGTCACTTTGTACAGACAGCAAGCTTTGTGGTTCCTTTTAACTTCATGTTTAAATGAACTCAGTATAAAAGGAAAACACTGATAGAGGCATTGAGTGTCACATGGTTTCATGAGGTTTTGATAAAACTCTCTAAACAGGATCAGGCACACTCAAAACTTATACGAGGATTTTCTTTAGGGTTTTGCTAATGGTGGCTGAGTTTTGTGTTCATGACTAATTCAAGGACAACCTAGTTTTACAGATGCTTAGAGTCTGTGAAGAAATTTTCTGAACCTATGCTTCCAATCACTGTTAATTTATTATGAGACAAGTGACGTCAGTGGTGATGTTGAAGTGCTGATAAAGTATCAATACAGAGAAGAGTTTACTGTTTTGCAGAACGTACCGTTGGTCAAGTGCATTTTCAGTCCCATTTTGCAACTTAGCACATACTTCCTTTCTCTTCTGTCCTGATGCTGCCTGTACAGAAATAGGCTGACACCAATCAGTTCTCTCTACCTGCTGAGCTGGACAGCTCTTCATGCAGGGTGGAGATACTGCTTTAATTAATGAGCCAGCTTTCTCATGAGACAAGCAGCTGGCTCATTGCTGATCTTCTCTAAACTCAGATCAGTTTGTACCTACATGTGAAAGGTAGTTTTAGTCTTGGTTTCTATTTCTTTTGTCTCTTTCTGTCTCTCTCTCCCAGTGCTGGAGTATGGCTTACACTTGGGATGTTAATTGCATCCATTATAGAGCAGTTATGCTTAGGAGTGGTGTGGTACAGTTTTAGTAAGGGAGGGTGGAGGACAACTCAGGACACTGCAGAGGGATTCAAATAAAGGCCTAAAGGGATTATTTTCCCCTGCTGTTGTGTGAGGGAGCTGTTGGTAGTAGCTGTTGGTCAATTATATTTGTTTTAGAGTTTCAGTTATAGCTTCCCTTCCTCCTTTCCCCTCACAACCTACTCCAAACTGCCCAAAGTGAATTATCACATGTAGAAAGCTTTTTTTTTTCCCAAAGTCAGCCAAAATCTCACTAGGGACCTGCACCACTAGGTGTATTCCCTCCAACCCTCCATCTCCTTAATTAATCATCCTGTGCTGCTGACACTGTGCTCAGTGACTGGCAGCAGCGACTGGTCTGCCAGAGAGCCACTGTAGAAGCCCATATCTGCCATTAAGCTATTTCTTAAAATAAAAAGAGATTTTGTTGTTCCTTATTATGTTGTTTCCTCAACATAACATATGATTTGTTGCTCTTGCCCTAAGCTTACATTTCAAAATAGTAAATAGACAAAACAACTCTTTTACTGCTACTTGCTCTTGCCCTGGGAAAAAAAAGATGTGTTACTGCCTGATACTGCCTGACAGAGAACACCAAGCATTGTTCACAAAGGCTTTAAAGCTGCTTAAATAAGAAGCAAGAACAGTTTTTATTTTTTTTCCTTAATCTATCTGATTTCTACTAAAATTCTGAAAAACATGATGATCTTGTTGGAATATTTCAAGATTTGGTACTTGAATAGTTTTAAAGAGTTTTAAACTGTTTTTACCATTTTCCATTTATAGTATCAATGCATCACTTTTCTTAGAAGTTTTGAGAGATTTGTTAGCCAGCCACATTTTGTAGATTGTTTTTCACTGAGCAAATCTCATTGCATTTTGGGAAAGAATTACAATTAAACTAATTATTATGGCACTCCAAAGCAGACAAATAAATAAATAGATTTTTGTCATTTAGCTTCTATGGTAATTTGGTTTTAAAATTTTCTGTGTAGCCATGCAGGCTCAAAACTCCTTGTTTTCAAAAGGAAACTGAGATTCTCACTGAAGAGATATAAATCCAGAAAGTATAGGTTTAGTGTAAATGCCATATATTATGTAACTTGACAGTAAAACAATGAGTCAGTGATATCATTCACATATATTTTAAAAATATCACCTAAATCATAGAAAGTGAGCTTCTGAAGTCACTTAGTAGTACTTCACAACGAAAATTCCCTGTCATTGTTGTATGATATCGAAAATCTATTTCTTGCAACTTGTGCTACTTTGACTTACTACAAGAGAAATGGCATTTGATATATCTGCATATGGATTATAAGTAACTGTATCTCCTTGTTGCCTAAAACTGACTCTTACAGAAATCTCTAAGACTCAATTTGTGCATTTAACAGGCATTCTTTTTTATGACACATGGTATGATCACAGCACACCAGGTGCCCTGGGAATCAGTTCTCCAAAATACACCCAGAGGTATTTTCACTACAGCTTATATATGGCATAAGGCCTCTGAGAGACTTCCTTGGGTGTCTCTGGTGGTCGTCTGTGTCTGGAGCCCCCAAAGTTCTTAGTGACTTATGAACTTCTTTAAGATAATACTCCTGGTTATACTCAACCCGCATTGCCTGCTTGCTGCTTCTGCTCCCTTCTTCATTGTTTCTTCACCTTGCTTGCTTGATTGCTTTTAAAGTGAGGCATAGTAATTTTCTATGGTACATTCTGATGCAAAAAACTATTAGTTCTTGTTACATCGCTAAACCCCAGTATCATCTTCATGGTTGGGGGGCAATAAGCAAGGAGAGCCGCAATGGCTAATCCTGATGATATGAATAGAGAAGACAGACTTCTAAAATGCTGTAAACCATAACTGGTGTCAAGTAGCTACTTTGAAAGTATGTGGAGCGTGTTCAGATTTGCCTCATCATACAACTGCTATTTTTCTTCAGTGCTTTTGCCAATTTCAGTTAATCCATAATTTTTTTTTTTAATGAAGAAGGAAAATAATGGACATGAAATGATGGAGAACTTAGATCATTTTCTGGGGAAAATTCAAGTGTTTATGGTACTCCTGCTTAGATAGAAGAAAGCAGACTTGAGATAAGAATTCAAAAAAGGTAAATGGATCATATAAATATGAGGTAGAGGATCTCTGCAAACCAGAAATGGTTAGAAGGCAATTACTATGAGTTTCACAGCATGCCACAATGTCTGGGAAGCTTATGTAGATGACAGGGCAAATTATCTCATGTGTGGGTAGGAGAGTCTGAGGAGAATCAAGAAAAACTGACCAAGTTTACTGTCCTTCAAGTTGGACTTACTGTGTTATGTTTACCCAAAGGCATTAAGAGCTACACTCCTTTTCATTATTTAAATAAGTAGCTCTTATTAGCAGCCCTATGAGTAGCTCTTCATATGTTACAGAAAGTATGTTCTGAAATCAAACTTGAATTTGATCTTAAGAAAGCCTCACCTCCTTGACAGATGGCCCATCATGGACTTTTCAAAAACACAACAAAGAGTCTCAGAAAATATTTAGGAGTAAGTGTGGATAAAATAGGACCCACAGAGAAGAGCAGATACCAGATGGAAAGCTTTATCTCAAATAGAGATTTTTGTTTAAAGACATTGTGCTTAGAAGATGTGTCTTTTTCAGAATGCCAGAGGTCTGTTGTTCATAAAAATGGTATTGCTAGTCCTGCTATTCATGCCAGATATCTTCTGAATGAAAGACAATCAGGATCCAAAGTTAAAACGAAGCACATTAAATCACACTATTTCTTTTTTTCTTTGTATTTGTTTCTGGATCTAGAGATCACCTTTTTGCCAAACCTTTCCTGGCATTGAAAGTTATTTCAGAAAGGTTGAGCAAATACAGGGTGCCCTTCTGCAAAGTGGAAATATGATTAAAAAATATTAAATTGTTCTCAATTAAGAACTCCACACAGCTTTAAAAATCCTCATGAGCCTGTAGTTGCCACTAAGATGCAATGGCCTGGTTGTAAGCTGGTATACAAAATACAAATTAAAAAAAAATCGAGGCAAAGGTTAACCAAAGCCTCTATAAGTGGGCACGAAGTCAAAGACTCAAGTTTAACTCCAGACTTGTCACTCAGAGCCTCAAAAAGGTTGCATCCTAAAAATAAAGCATAGGTAAACAAAGCTTAAAAACTGTAGTGGAGCAGTGGTTGGTGACACCATGTCAATCCTTTCAGAATACAGAGTTCATATTACCACTGAGTATTTTAATCCTAAATGTTTTGAATATAAGGTCAGTGGAGTTTAGAAAAACCTTATGAACAGGCATCTTTCTTACTCCTTACTAATCTGAGCACATTACTACTTTTTTAGAGGTCAAAACCTGTCTGGGGAGGATTTTAGAGTAAAGTGGATGCTACATGGCACTGGAAGTAGAGGAATACTGTATCTAGTCTCCCTTTCTCATTCATTTCTTACCTGGCATTCACACATCCTATATATGTGGCAGCTCTAAAGGAGTGCTGATTGACAGAGGAAGGGAAATAGAGCATGACCAACCTTTGTTTCCTTCCTCTCTCAATGCTAGAATAGTAAAATCACGTGAGTAACACCGAAGATCTCTAAATGTGATAGAGAACCAAAGCAAATTATAGCAGGGTGCACAGTAGATTCAGTATAAGGAAAATGCATAGGGTAGTGTCCCAAGAGAATGTCACGGCTAACTCCATTATAACAACAGCAGTATTGACACCTCATATGATGTGATATTCACTTTCACAATCATAGAAGAGGGTGTTTTATGGGTATTGGCCCAAGGATGACTATTGCTGAAGTATAGGGACCCATCAATAGCCAAAGACTATACCACAACGAGCTGAGTCAGACTTCAAGTTTTTATATGTCATGGTGCCATTCAGGAGTAGATAGAAACTTACAAATTCTACTTGCCAAGTGTTCTAGCTTCCTTAAATTAAAATTTTTGTAATCAAAAATATAAAGCTATCAAGTATATTTTGAAAGACTTTTTGTCCAGTACTGATTTAAGTTTTGAAGCTGTCAAACTCAACATTTTATTTAAGTAAAATAAATTTGCTTTGGAGATGTAAAATTATTATTTTTTAAGATTATAAATTATTATATTTTAAGAGTGTTTGATTAAAAAGCTTGCCTTACTCTCTTACTCATCATGTTAATTCTCCTGTCAATAGTTGTTTTATTCTTGAAAACACAGATTTCTATTGCTGGTATCCATTTTCCATTTGCTATTACTTGTCTCTTACAGAATATAGCATAAATATGGAAGCTCAACTAACCCCAAAATGCATATTCATCTGCATGCTACAAAAAAAATGATAAATGTAGAACCCTGTAAAGTCAGAAATTCTGTCATAATCCCTTAAAAGTATAAATACAAGACATTCATAATTATCAGCTTAGGAGTCCAAACAGAAAAGAAATGAAGAACATTACATTTGAAACTCTTATTTAAAGGTAAAATAATTATTTTTTGAAAATGTATTTTCATCTACTTTGATTAACTTACATCATTAGTGGCCATGGACCATATGCATACAGAAGCTCTACAGTAACTTTTTCCATACCAAATATATGTACTTCCTCAAAAAATGGAGAAATGACTAATGGACAGAGTCAGTCAAAGTTTAAAATGCAGAAATATTTTCAGGCTCAGAACTAGTTTACAGCCATACAGTTAATAAATGAGAAGCTTGCAATTTCTTTACACTGTCTGCATTAGCAGCTGCAGAGGCGGTCAGATGGAATGGTAGATTTTTTAGAATCAGGAACAATCTAGCAGATAATACTACTCAAAATGTTGTAATCCAGTCACATTGTTTTAATTGGGCAACATGGCATTGTGATAACAGATGGCAACTCCATGTGAACAGATTCAGCCAGACTGATAGCATTCTGCCCCAGCTCCTTTGAATGAACAGCTATGTGCTTCCAGTTCATATTGCAATAGCTTCATTCAGATTTCACACTTGGATAGACACTGTGCCATTATGAAAGCAAATAGCATTTAAGGCTCTTATGTGTTAGTGTATGGAGATTTCATGGTAGTTTCCATTACTGACGTGTCAAGTTAGTTGGAACTGTAATAGCTGAGCTGCATTAGAGTTAAGACATTACTGCTGGTATCTGTCCACCCCAGCCAAAGGTTACAGTTCCTGGATCAAAGTTAGCAGAAATGACATGCCCGCATCTTAACTCCATCTAGATGGTGCCAGCTGACATCTGTCTTCCACTGTGGTTTATCCTAGGACACCAGGCATTTTCAAAGGAAGTGCTACACATGTTCCCCTCTACTGACTCTGTGGTGACTCCTGGCAGAGCAATGGGATGGACAGCTGGAGGCAGAAACATCTTTAATTTCAGAAGAGGGATTTGCCAGAACTTGTTTCTCAAAATTCTTAGTCTTAATAGCTTCCTTCTACAGAGATAAGGGCATTTTCTAGGTCAGTGGATAGCTAATGTGGTGTTGCTGCTTCGGAGAGGGAAACACATTAATGGGGCACTTTGTCGAAACATGCAGAAACATCATCTACCATGTTCACCACAATACTCTTCATGTTTGTGTACTTCACAAAACGGCAAAGTACAGGCGGGGTGGAATACAAGTTAGTTGTCTTACCTGAGGACATTATACTCTTTGGGATATGAGACCCTCAGCCATTTGCTTCCTCCTAACAGTTTCTCCTAATGTTTCCGGGGTGGGGGAGGAGAAAGAAAGCAAATGTGAACAGACTCTGGCTGGCTCCTGTGCTCTATGTGCTTTCTCACTCCCTTGCTAACCCTCTCATGAACAATTGTAATCCAGCTGAAGTTTTTCCTGGCTCTTGCCTGATTTAACAGATGTTTAATAATGGTTCTGGATCACTATTTACATATTGAACAGTTTTCTGTTAATATGAAAAATGTCTAGAAAAAAAGACTGTAGGGGGTGGTTGGAAAAAAACACCAAACCAAAACAAACAAGCAAAACCCCCAAACCATAAAAAAGATTGTAATTCTCAGGATGTATATATCTGGTCAGCAACAATTTAGCTGCTTCCAGAGTGACTTTCTTAATGTCTCAGTACTTTAAATGCTTTTGTAGTATATTTCGCAGGCACTACTATGCAGAAGATCACAATGTACAAAACCACATTAATTCCAAACAGCAGGCTTTATCTGTCTCATCTGGCCCTTATTTGGCCCTCCACATTATAGTAGCTAAGCTCTTCACAATCTTTTGGGTATTTCTTCTCAATGCTTTAATGAAATATAGAAGTGCTCTACTCCGCACTGTTCTTTAAGAAGTCTCAAGCATGGCTATGAACATGACACTCACCCTTTTCTCATAGCTGCATAACTCATTTGTAAAGTTATGAAGCTTCAGGCAGGTGCTGACATGCTGATCATAGCAAGCCACAGAATTAAAGCAGTTAGGTGACACACTGTGTACTTTGAAGGTGACCATACAGATATTCTAGGGGCCACACTTTCAGACCTGCTGCCCAAAGCCTCTCATCTACAGGTGACTATAATGAAGACTGAAGTTCCTTACTTGTCAATGGAGAGTAACAGACAATTTTAGAGCATGAATCATCTGCTTAAAGAACAGTTGAATCACACTATCCAGTGCCCATTTCTCTTCACTGGCCATGAAAAGTCTAGACAATTATTTGAATAGAGAATTCTACACTTGGTTAGACAATCCCATGCCCTAATCTGATCATGAAAACTGCTGTCACAAGACCACAGAGGTTCTCAGTCACTGAAAAACTACAGCCAGCAGGTATACCTAGGTATCTTTGAAGATATCTATGTCAAAGTGATTTGTTTGAGGTCTCACACAGAACAGACACAGTGTCTGCTTCTCACAAGCCTCAGGTCAAAATATTGTCTATTGATCTGTCTTCCTTACCAGTCTGGTGGAAATGAATAAACACTATAATTGCCACAAATTCAAATGTTGCCTATAGAAGGTCCTTTTGTTAAATGAAAAGTATCTTAATGAGTAATTGCAGGAAGGAAGAGAAATTGTGCATGCCTGTGCCTGATGGAGCAGTCTAACAAGAGTATAAAGCTGTCATTGTTTTCACTATCCTATGAAAATAGTATCTTTAAAACTTCCTTAAGATTACTCTCCTGATGAGAGGAGGTCATATGTAGGCTACTGGACACACAAGTGTAGGTTTTACTCTGCTTCTTATTTTGTGTGTATTATACTGTGTTTGAAATGGGGATTTCATGGCTATGTGACTTCTCAGATGTCTTCCCCACTGAACATAGAGTCTTTCCACTTGAGGCTCATAAACCACATTTCCTCCCTTTTTACTTACAAAGGGGCAAGTAAAGGCACACGCCTAAGAAAGAAGCAAAAAAACCTTCTATGAAATGAGGAAAAAACCCATTGTTTTAACTGCTACTTAGACACTCAGCTTTCACTTAAAGAAGAAATTAATCCTCCAAAAATTATGGTTTTAATGAAGATCATCAAAATGTGAAAGGAATATTACAGATGCAGAAATGCCTGTATTGCTTAAAGCCTGGAACTACAGCTCTAAAAGATTAACTGTCCCATTATCTCCCATACTGAAGATAAAATTTTGTAAAGGACAGCATACTGTTATTTCATCACCTATCAAAATAACAGGGAAAAAAATCAAAAGGAATAATTTACTATTGTGATGGTTTGTCTGAAATATTCCTGGACATCAAGTGGGAAAGAGGGAGAGATGACGAAAAAGAGTACAAAGAGAGACTCTCAGAGCTGGATCTTAGGATGTTCCTAGTTAGGAGAGATTCATGCATTGCTGATTAAAATGTTATCAAACAGTCAAAAGAAAAATAGTTTAGTTCCTATTTCATAGTTCATAATACTTGTTCAGCTCATTTTCCATTGCGTTGTATAAAACAGATTTTCTACCAGTTTACCTCAAAAGAAAAGAACTTCCTCTGGACTTTGGTACAACCTTTGGCACAACCAAAGAGTGCCAGGAAGGGGTAGCTGGTGTATGAATTCATAGGCAGCACTGTTACAGAAGTGTAGTAGTCAAAACCAAAACATTGGAGAGTCGGAAGATAACATTTTTACCCTTTATAAAAGTTGGGTTGTCACCCCTTATAATAGCTTACATATTGCAACTACCAGCTTGTAGAGAACAATTGAATGTTTGACTTATGCTAAACACCAGAAGTAGCCAAACACCTGAAGGGGTCTCGGATCCTACAGGTGGGAGCCTGGCATTTAGGACACCAGGTCTTGTGAACATCCTTTTTACCTCTGAACTGTTCCTAGAAGATGCCATCTTTTTGAAGTGGGAAAAAGGAGATGCATTTTACTATGTATCACATCCAGTTGTAGTTCCTATCACTTATGCTTGTAGGAAAGGATACTGACTTTTCCTCTTTTCATTGACCATGTAGTTATATAATAAAATACAGATAATTTTTAAACATTTGTTGTTATTTCTATTCAGTTGGTAAAGTTTACTTTAGACCAAAAAAAAAAAAAAAGCCTCCCTGTCATTCTTTGCTGGTTAGTAGAAAAAGAAATATTAATGAATTTTACCCCAGATTTATCCCAGTGAAAGTAGAATCAAACCATCATGTATTAGGCACCTAATAATCAAAGAGATTACATAAAACTGATTTTAAACTTATTTTATGTTGTTTTAATTTTACTCCAGAAATATTTGTACAGGTTGAAGGGAGCAGGATCAGTCACCTACTTAAAATGTGAGAAAATAACAGTGCTTGAATTGTAATTTATACTACTTAAAATTAACCAACTATGTATTTTTCTAAAATATTCAAGAAAGAGCAAGTTTGTCTTCTCTATTGTTAAAAAATAACATTCAACTAATTTTCCATCCTCCTCTTTTAAAAGAAAACATTAAAGGTCTATGGAAAAAATGAACAGGCATTTGGCAAAATCTGGCTTCTAACAAACTGGCAGCAGTTATTGCATTACTGTAACCCATTCATGGATGCTGGCTGCTTCTTCCCTGAAAGAATGCCAGTGAAGTACCCACCCTGGCATCTTCCTTTCCAGATACATCAATCCACGCTCTCAGGTCTTGCTGACATACATCAAAATTCATTCTAAAGTAGGCCCTTTTTACCATCCAAACTAACTCTAAAACAAGGCAAGTAAGGACTACACCAGTCCATCTAGGTTGTATCTGTGCCTTCAGGTATCAGACAGGTATATTCTGATCTTCAGCTATGTTTGTAGGATACATAAAAAAAGTGTAAGGTAGTAAAACACAGTAAAAACTACATATCTCAAATGCCTATCATCTGAAGACGTCAGTATTTCTTTACAATCAGAAGGGACAGTCTCTGTTTCTTAACTAGTTAATTTTACTTGAATGCATTCATGTTATTCCAATGATATGTTCATGTAAATCACAGCAAAGTTAAAGTTTTAGTAAAGACAGGCAACAGTGTGAATTTCCATAAGTCTAATTCCAATCCTTTTTAGTACTTGAATGTATCAGTAAATATGGACAGCTGTTGATACATATAGACTCATTCCACCCACGCTCTGAGCAAGCCAGATGTTGAGCAGCTCCCATTTGGGAATTCAAGCTAATAGGCACAATGCCTAAGTTAACAAACTTTGCTTCTCCTTCTGGCATATGTGCATTCCTAACCACCACATCCTGATGTATTCCTTCCTGCCCCCTTCAGGTGTCCAACTAGGACAAGCAGGAGATGTGTGGCATAAGAACTTAGCGGAGGTTTGCATCGTTACCAAAGTTCTTTCTGCGGAACAGAAAGATCCATCTGTAGTCATCGTCGTTGTTATTATATTATTGCTATTGTTAAATTTCCTTGTTGTTTGTTTATTAGTTATTAGCAGTGATATTTGCTCAGTCTACTCAGTAAGAATGACGGCTGGTGGCTTCGTCTTGAAACGAGGCTACGTACACTAGAATCCTTAGACTGCAATGACATCTTGTGGACAAAAAGCATATCGGTTCTTACACATCGGTTCTTACTGCCAGGATACATTATGGCAATATAAACATGTATTTTAAGACATATATAAACTGAGTTCAAACTACCTAGCTTGATACTGAGAAGATTGAGTAGTATGCACTTCTTCTGAAGGAAAACTTCTGAATATTTATGTAGTTTATTTGGAGGCCTCACCTTGAATATTGTGAGCAGTTTTGGGTACCACAATATAAGAAACATACTAAGCTGTTAGAGAGCATTCAGAGGAGGGCTACAGAGATGGTGAAGGGCTTTGAGGGGAAGTCGTATGAGGAGCAGCTGAGGTCACTTGGTCTGTTCAGCCCGGAGGAGACCTGTGGGAGACCTCATTGCAGCCTGCAACTTCCTTGTGAGGCGAAGAAGAGGGGCAGACACTGATCTCTTACCTGTGGTGACCAGTAACAGGACCCGAGGCAATGGCTGAAGTTGTGTCATGGGAGGTTTAGGTTGGATATTAGAAGAAGGTTCTTCACCCAGAGGCTGTTTTGGTGCTGGAAAAGGCTTCCCAGGGAAGTGGTGACAGCACCAAGCCTGACAGAGTTCAAGATCCATTTGGATGATACTCTGAGGCACATGGTATGACTCCTGGGGAGGGTCCTGTGCAAGGCCAGGAGTTGGACTCGATCACTGTGGGTCCCTTCCAGCTTGGCATACTTTCTGATTCTGTGATACTTTTGCATTCTGCAATGATTTCTGTGCTGCCATAGCTACACTGCTACTGGTACCTGAAATACTGTGGCCAAACCAAGTTGGGTGGCAGTATACAGGTGCTCAGTGTGCAGCAGCCTAAGAAGATACACAGTTGTGACATCTTCATGATTGAATAGCCAGCTAAGGCAAAGACCTTAGCTGTGGAAGGTTAGACCAGTATTGTTCTTTGTAAAAAAGTAATTTTACTTACAGATATTAGTTTGGTTCCCCATCATTATTATTTCCTTCCTCTGCTGCATCCATTCCTTCCTTCTCTGTGGAGATTATCTTCAGGAAATAAAAAGGAACAGTGAAAACCAAATCCAGTTGCTCCACACTGGCTGCATTGCAAGTCTACACTTTTAAGAATAATTTTTAAAAGGATCTTTCACACCAGAATGACTTCTCTGATCTCACAGTGAGCAAGCCAGCCTTTTATTTTTCCAAATGAGTTGTTGACAAGCTATGGCCCTGAGAGACACTTTTACACAGTGCTGACTCTTTAATTTTTTTTCTTATCACATCTCTAGATTAAAAATAGCTAAAACTGAGTTTAATATTTCTTAACAAAATCTGTCCATGGGATTAATTGCTGGAGTTGTGATAAAAAATTAGTGGGAAAAGCAGGTTGCAGACTCACCAGAGAACCACAGTAGAAACAGTTTTATCATAAGATGCACTGAATTGTTTGTATGAAAGGCAATAGAAAACTAGTTAATATTAGGACTAGATTTATCATAAACTTATTATATTTATTATTAACATTATTAAGGCTAATTAATCTAGGTGTAATACTAAACTGATAAGTTACTTTCAGGACCTGAAATTATATCTTTTCACAGTGCTATAGCATGCCACATTGCTAAAGCAGAGTGTCATTAAAGGGTTCTCTGTTATGTGGAATGAACATATTTTTAAGATATTATAATAACTATTTGAGTAGTTCCCACATAAAGATCAGCCTACTATAATTCTGAGTTTACTCTTGGAACATGGCACTGCCTCAATCACAGGCACATGTTTTTGATATTTTTTTGTTTGTTAAGGTTTTAAGTGTTTCTCATGGCAGTTTGGATTTGAAGTTTTTGGCTTGTAAAATATCTGTAACACCGATTTTGGAAATTCATAGGGAGAGGCAAATAAGTTGTTTAAAGCATTTTTATAATTTAAACAAATTAATTGAAAATACATTTCATTGTCTTTTGCATCTTTCACTGTTCAAGTTTTCTTTTTGTTTGTTTGTTTTTTGTTTGTTTGTTTAGTTGATTTTTGTTAATCTTTTTGCTGGAAAAGCTAAGAGCTAGCAATATCAACATTTTCCATGGTGTACAGAAGTTGTACTGGGATAATAGCAAAGGTAGGACAAGTCTCTCGGACTGGTCACTTTAAAGTTGGTCACTTTAAAAACACTGTCTGATGTTCCCATCTTGTGGTGTTGGGTCCATGCTCTCCATGCCTGTGACTTCACCCAAAGCTGTTGGTGTTTGGTAAGCAGTTTAGCTTTCTAAAGAAATAAGGCTGATGTGACAACACACTGCATTCCTCTGCAAGGTTTGCTTCTTCTCCCAGTGGCTTTGTAAAGGCCTAATCATCAATAGAGCAGTAGAGGAGAGGAACCTAAAACAGTGCTTCCACTGAGAGAAAAGCAGACAGAATCCAGCCCATTGTAGACTTCTACAGTGTCAACAGCTAAACAACATACACACTTACAGCGAGCTTTGAATCAACATTAATAGATGAGGCCATTAGAGTCCCCCAGAAGGATCTAGAGGAATTGGGCAAGGGATGAACAACTGCCATGGGAAGCACAAGGAGCTGAGAAGGGGTGGATTGTATACAGGTGGTACAGACTGTAAGGAAACGAGGCTTCCTTAGCTTTCCTGATGACTGAATAACTGACTGGTTTTGCTTCCAGTCCATATGAATAATGTAAAGTTTTGTAACGTGTGCTATTGCTGAGGTCAGAGCTCATAATGGCTCTCCCTGCTATTAAAAGCTCACGAATTGTGGCTATTTGATCTTTTGCGGTTGGATAGAAGATGTAAGAAAGCAAAACATAGTGATTTGGGATTGGACTAATCTTTGCTTATACTTCTATTACAGTGAAAGACATTATGTCAGAGCAAGCCTTTTAGGGTCATTTGTTTTTTACTTGCTCTAGAAGGCCTCACTAGTGTACCTTAGCAATGGTGTTTTTTGCAAAGGAAAGGCAATGTTAACATCATGATGTTAGCCTTACTAGCACCATATGGGATTTTGTGAGGAAGACAGCTGGGAAGTGGATTGAGATAACTAAACTCTCCTCCAAACAACCATAAGTGAGTAAAGACTATTGGCAGTCAAACTCACACGGACAACTGTCTTTATGGATACAGTAAAACAGATATAATGATAAGGAATAATTCATCCTTAATTTTGGATAACATGCAGACTACTTTTCCTCACTTTCAAATTTCTGGCTTTTTGTCTCACAACCAATCATGCTCATTATTAAATAAGGAGTGGCATTTTAAGTAAAACTTCCCAGAACTATTAAGTGATAGGCAATTTTAGGCACTGTTAATGACTGCAAGGCTGTATATGTCCAGTCTGTACCAAATATAAACAGATTCTCAGCTGTTCCAAGCTGCAACTTGAGCACACATACCCTGATGTTTAAGGAGAAACTTACTGATACGCAGTGTCTATGAGTTAAAAATCCTATATATTTTAGAAAGTCTGTGCCATGAATAGTTGAATGTAGTTCCTCTGTCCACTACCTTGACGAGTCTGAAAAAAAGGGAATCCCCAAATGATAAGTCAGCTCTTCAGCAAATAAATAAGAATACAAGCCTACATCAGAGATTAAAGAACAATCCAGGAAACAGGTCTATCAGTCCCTGAGAAAGTTATGGAACAAATCCTTCTGGGGCCTATCACAAGTCAGATGAAGTATGTGATTTGGAGAAAACCAGTATGGATTCACCAAGGGCAAATATTGTTTGCCAAACCTGATTGCATTCTAGAACAAAGTAACTAGCATGGTTGATGAGTGGTCATTGTGGTCAAGTGGTGGACACTGTGTATTTGGATTTTTCCAAGGCTTTTGATATAGTCTTACACAGCCTCCTTTTAGAGAAACTGATATGTTATGGTCTGGACAAGTGGTTGGTGTGGTGGCTGGGGAACTGGTTGGCAACCAGTACCCAGAAGGTGGTGATACACAGCTCCTTTTCAAAGTGGCAACCTGTCATGAGTAGGGTCCCCCGGGATCAATATTGGGGCCAATGCTGTTTCATAAGTGACCTGGATGATGAAATCAAGTGTACTGTGATATGAACTTTGAAAATGATACCAAATTGTAGCCAGGAGGGCCAACTGTATCCTGAGGGGCATCAGGCAAAGCACTGCCAGCTGCTCAAGGGAGGGGATTGTCCCACTCTGCTCAGCAGAGTGTGGCCTCCCTTGAGTATTGTGTGCAGTTTTGGATACTCCAATATAAGAAAGATATTAAGCTCTTAGAGAGTGTCCAAAGGAGAGCAATGAAGATGGTGAAGGGCTTTGAGGGGAAGCCATATGAGGAGCAGCTGAGGTCACTTGGTCTGTGCAGCCTGGAAAAGAGGAGACTGAGTGGAGACCTCATTGCAGTCTAAAATTTCCTTATGAGGAGAAGAGGAGGGGCAGACACAGATCTCTTACCTGTGGTGACCAGTGACAGGACCCGAGGGAATGACTGAAGTGGTGTCAGGGGAGGTTTAGGTTGTATATTAGAAGGTTCTTCACCCAGAGGGCGTTTGGGTGCTGGAAAAGGCTTCCCAGCAAAACACCAAGCCTGTGAGTTCAAGACACATGTGCTCTGAGGCACATGGTGTGACTTCTGGGGAGGGTTCTGTGCTGGGCCAGGAGTCGGACTTGATCATTTGTCCCTTCCAACTTGATGTATTCAGTGATTCTGTGATTCTGTGAGTGGGGAAGTAGACATTCTGGGTGGGAGAGCCACCCTGCAAGAAGACGTGGATAGGCTGAAAGAGTGGGCTAGCAAGAACCTTAAGAATTTTAACACTGAAAAGTGCAAGTTTTTTGCACCTGGAAAAACCAAAATCCAGGAGTTTTATAGAGTCTGGGATCTACTGGACTGGGGAGCAGCGCTGTGGAAAGGTACCTGGGGGTCCTAGTAGGCAACAAGCTCAGTTGGAGTGAATAGGGTGCTGCCACAGCAAAGAAAGGCAACCGGATGCTGGGTAGCAACAATAACAGCATCACTAGCACAGATAAAGAAGTCACTATCCCATTCTACTCAGTGCTTTTCAGGCCACACCTGGAATGTTGCATACAGTTTTTGTCCCCACTATGCAAGAAAGGTGTGGACAGGGTCCAGAGAAGGGCCACAAAGATGATCCAAGGACTGGGAAGCCTGCCATATGAGGAATGCAGAGAGAACTGGATTTGTTCAGTCTTGAGAAAAGAAGGTTTAGGATAGACCTCGTCACTGTGTTCCTTTCACTGAAAGGGTGAATACAAAGAAGATGGAGTCTCCCTTTCACAAGGAGAACAAAAAGCCATTGGAATAATCTCTCAAGGGAAGTGGTGGATTCCCCAACATTTTAAGATTAGGCTGGACAAGGCATTGGGCCATCTTGTCTGGATAGTGCTTTTACCAAGAAGGGTTGGACCAGATGATCCTTTAGGTCACTTCCAATATAATATTCTATGATTCTGTAATTGTGTTTTGCATTTCTGGATGGTAAGGTTGGGTGAGTCCATAGCCTCCCTAAATTTCTGGTCTGGCCTCAAGTCTCTGGAAGGAAAATTGGTCTGCTGCTAGGGAAAAATGCAAAGGAGTTCAGAATCAAAATTTTCCTGGCATTAACACAAACTCCATACTTAATCCATAGCTAACAAATCTTTGTGCCTCAACTTCCTTGCCTGTGAAAATAAAGTTAATATCTCCTTACCAATTCTCAAACCAATTTACATCTAAAGTGCTTTGAGCTCCTAAGACAGGAATTGTTACAGAAATATGAAATACTCTTGTTATTTTTCCAGGGAATTAAAAGTATCCAGTCACTCAGCCAATTTGCAAGTCACTTCAGATGCTTTTCACTGTGGGTATCTCTGCTTTCCAGGCTTCAGAAGGGTATGCCCAACACCTGATAGCTAGGTTTGGTTTCCCTTCTCTAAAATTAATAATAGCCATGTTTTGAAACAGAGATAAGGGGAAAGGGGACAGTGAAGGATAATGGCAGCAGTTTGGACTGTCTCTTTTGGCATTGCCTCAACCCTCTTATCTCACCTAATGGCAGAGTAAATGCCAATGTTTATTTGGCCATTCTCGTTCACCAGCTGCTCCTGTACCATGGTGTTTTTCTTCCCAGATGGCAGCACGATGTTCCACGATAAAACTGAAACAAAAAACAGAGCAAAATTTGTCTAAGAGAGGTTCAGCAAGCATGAGAAAAACAGCTGATATCTTTCAGAGCTAGCCAAGTTACCTGACCTTGATGCCAGAGCAATTAAGGTTTGATTTGAACAGAGGGTAAAAAAAGAAAAGCCACCACCAGATTTATCAGGTATGTTTCTGGAAGAGGGAAAAGAAAAAAATTACAACTCCTCTTCACTTTTTGGCTCTGTGAAAAAATCAGTTGCTGAAATCTGAAAAAGGTCCCGGAAGTCCCATATATTAGCAGGTCTTGCAAAGTATTACATGTTGGTTTATAAATGCCCTTGTAGATACACATACTATGATCTCATTCAAAGGAACACTGTGATGATATAAACAGTTGTATTTTCCTGGGTTTAATATTTCATTAGTCAATATTTAGAAGTATTGAATAGAGATTTAATATTTCAATATTTATAGGCTTTTCTTAAAAAATAAAAAAAATCTCCAAATTTCTAGTTAAATTACTGAAGAAGAGATGTAATGAAATCCTTTGTTTTATTAATTTAATCTCTCTGAAAGCAAGATATTTTTCCATAAAGACAGTACACACATATATATGATACTTTTGTCCTGCCTTAAGATCTAATAATTTCAAAATCTAATTGCTTTAGAATTGTACCTTTTTAATGATCCTTTAAAAATATCCAAAAATATTACTTCCCTTAAATGATGAACACTTCAAAAAAATCTCCCTTTTATATCTTGCAATGGCAATTACAAGAATTTTTTTTATTGTGGATTTCTGATTTTTTGTGTCCTGGTTTTTAATCTTAAAGTCAAGTTAATTATGTCAAATTCTAAGTATCTAAGAGAGGATCGAGCTTTAAGACTAGGATTTTTGATTACAGTTTCTGCAGATAAGAGATGTCTTCTTCAGCCCAGCTGCTAAGCCAATTCACTCATGTTGTTTCCCACAGTAGCTGGCATTTGGGATACACTGTTCCCATCCCAGTAGTTAGAATCATAGACTCAGAATATCCTGAGCTGGATGGGACCCACAAGGATCATTGAAATCCAACTACTGGCCTTGCACAGGAAAGTCCCAACAATCACACCATGTGCCCAAAAGTGTTGTCCAAATGTTTCTTGAACTTTGGCACTGAGGTCCCCACTTGTTCCAGTTGCTGGCACTGCAGGTGAGGAGCACCTACACCTGGTCTGACTCCAGTTGCTGGCATCAAATCTGCTTTTAGGTCTATTTCACCAGTATCTGCCACTTAGCCCTTACAGTGCACACACACTCACAGGGAACAGAGTGAGATTAAACAGAGAGATAGTCTAAAAAGTGTTTCATAATAGGAAAGGACAGACTGCAGGGATGAGGTGCAGGGCTTAGTTGGACAAGTGTGCTAAGCAGCAGCGATTTACATGTGGTAGTCCCTTTTTATACCCCTTTGGTCTATTCCACCCTCTGTTTTTCCCCAGTCCCCTTTCTCTAAACATTCCTGCATGAATTTTACATAATCTCACAGGACACTCTCAAATATCCCAAATTCTCAGGAACATCTTGTGTCCTCTTCCTTCTCAGTTACAACATCCAAGTTCTCTTTTTCTAATGCTATGTCTGGTAAAATCTTTATAGCCCATCAATTAATGACTGCAGAATTTCGATCTTTAGACTACCTTGTTATCCCTTGTCTGCTAGATCTTTGTCTTTATGAATTCTTGTTGTATCTTTTTATTGAAAAGTATTGAATTATCTTAATGAAGCAGATGTTCTCCCCTTCCAAATACCCTACAACAGTGACTCTCTGTATGCTGTGCCATAAACTCTAGTTATTCTGGTAACTTAAAGACCACCACCCAATTTTTAAACATTTTGGTCCAAACCCCTCAAATTCATACTGTTAAACTCTTCTGCTTCACCTAGAAATCAATACTGAGGAATGCTGAAGAGGAACTGCAGGACCAGCAAGACTCCAGAAGACCGAGCCTGTGTGCTACCAATCACTTTATGGGTGCTTGTCAGACAGCAGTTGAATGGTTCAGTGTTTGTTTCTGCTCATGACAGGTTGCAGTTTAGTGCCTACAGACAGCACAGCTAATTTCACAGTGTTCATGTTTGGTTCACATGTATTGCCTGAGCTAGGCATCTCTAAATGAAAAAGAGATGACATTTTCTTGTTTGAGTTAAAGAGCCAGAATTTTTGTTGTGGAAGTGGTAGAAGTTACACAACTTCATGTGTAGCCTAGCCTTTATGAGAATGACAGAGAAACTTGTACCATGTTCTCTTCTAGATTGATCCCTTGGCCAGAAAAAGATATGGCTGCTCCCACCTGATTATTACTGCCCTTCCCTGGTTACGTGTCCTCACCAGATCCAATTGAGCACCCTTGTGCTGCAGCACCTCCTGTTTCCCTGAGAGTGCATTAGCTGATGGAACTATCCCGGCACATGAGTGAATCCTCATACGAGTAATTTAGTTGATAGATCTGAGGGACAGGAAATATGCAATAAGCGATAATAATGAAGAGACTGTAGAAATATCAGTCTTCTACTGACACTGGGAAAAGATTGATTTTGTCAGTGTAGATTACAGGAAGAGTTCATTTACCACAATGGCAAAGGGGATGAGCTTACCTCAGTTGTGCAAAAACTTTCAGCATTATATGGTACAGAGGTAGGTACTGAATGTATCAAAGCACTAGTAAAATTTTCATAAGGTACTAGAGTAACAGTTCCTGGTTACTGGCCAATTTATTGAATATTCCCTAGGCTGGAAGGAATTACGTGGAAAATCTTTAGTCTCTTGCTTTTGGTTTTCTCCAGTCACTTTATTTGTAGCAAATGCCAGTCAGAACACAAAAATTACCACATAAACCTCTTTATAATTCCAAATCTGAGCTTTTATGAAGAGAAGTAGCTTGTAAAATCACCATCCCTGCAGTGTGGCTTCTCTAGCAGTAAAAAAAATTAAAAAAAAAAAAAAATACATTCACTTAACACAACACCTACAACGCTAACTTTTACTTACATTATTTCTTGTAAGAATTTTGCAGGACCTGACTGGAACAGGGGTAACCTCAATCAGATATGTTTGAGCACTGCCACCCAGTAATGTACCACTTCAATCACTAACACCTAAGTAAAATGATATACATAGTAAACAATGAATATTTACAGAAAATTGTGATTTAAGTATGGAGATACTAACAAAGTTAAAATAAAATCTGTGAAATTGTTTGATTATCACCTAAATCTGTGTGCAACATTATATAATAAATATCAATGCACCGGTAAGAAAAAAGACTAAATTAATCTGGTAGATGATTTATTTTTTGTCCCATTCTGTTGAACAGCTCTTTATGTTTTAGTGATATCTAATATATTAGATGCCTGACAAAAAAAAAATCTCCCTTACACTGGCTGTACTATTTCAGTGTAATGGTGATATAAGCCAACATTAACATTTTGACAACTTGTTGACTAGACCCTGGACTGAATATTTTTAGCTTTTTTATTGTAAGCTTTTAATCTTATGTATCTTCATCAATGGAATAAAATAAAACAATGAAATGCCTGCAGAGTAATTGAAGAACATTTCCAGACCACTTTATGTACAGCAGCCTTTCCTGGCTTACTATCCTCAGGAAGGAATGTTTTACCACGTGACAGATGTACATCAACTCCCTCTCTGAAAGCAAATTCTTCTTTGGAGGGCTGACAGGGGTCACTTGTCTTGTGCTATAATTCTATCTGTGCCATATGCATAAATGAAGTGGTATTTCATCATAAGCTAAGTGAGGGAGTTATATGTACTTTCCTGGAGGAAAATAAAATATCCTAAGGCAATGAAAGAGTTAAGAAGGTCATAGGATTTGCCAAGTATCATGATGTAATTCTTCGAGTTTACTCTTCTCAGAATGACTTAAGACTCTGCACAATGTCCTTTTACTTGAGTTTGAACAGATTCAGAAGACTGTCTCCATAAACAAGATTAAGCAGTAGCTGACTTAATGAAAACTTGATGCTTAATCAGGAACTCATTTTAAGTTACTGTGGATTACCTAGGTTCTTAATTCCTTCCAATACAAATGAAAATAACTACTGTTATGGTTTAGATCATACTTATGCTTAAAAAACCCACTATGTAAAAACAATTTCTTACTGAACTGGTCTACTCACTGGAGTACCAAAAATGAGTTTTTTCCCTCTTCAAGCCTCTTTCAGAAGTTCTCAGCAAAGGAAAAGAATCATAGCAGCTATTGTGTCTCATACGTCATTGGAATTGTCAAGCAGGAACTGAAATTAACTAGTATGTTAAAAAATCACCTAGTTAAATAACCTTTAAAGCTGCATATAAAGAATCTAGACTGACAAAAGATTTCTTTCACATCAACATTAATAAACACTGTTTTTTTTCTATAGACATCAAATTAATAATTTTTTTTATAAGTTCAACTATGTAACAAAGGAGATTCCCTTCCAAACAAGATTTTCTTTTCCCTTTTTCCAAAAGACCCTTCCTGACTAATATTACATTAACACCATTTGTCATAAGATGTGCTGAGGAACAGAGTTTATATATAGAAATAATTGTTATATTTTTATGTTCTTTTGTGTTCATGATGCCCATTGTAAACTCCAGTCTCATATTTTGAAAGTAAAATTAGTGATTATATAAGCATAAAGCTATTATAAAGACAGTTAAAGATCTAGAAATATCTTTGATAATTTATCTTAACACCACATGGATGTTTTCTTTGTCCAATTTTTACATCATCTCCATTTTGAATCTATGTGAAAGGGCTTTCTTACTTTTTTTTTTCCCTAAATTTCACAAGAAACACTTAAATGGCCAGAGCTGCAAATAATCTTTGACCCCTTTAGGAATCTCAAAAGTCCTGAAATGTTCCCTTAGGCCAGCTCCTGAATGTGTAACTCTCAACTCCTGGAATTTTCATCATGCATGGTATATGCTCACAGAAACTTAATTCTGTTGTCAGAGATCAGGATTTCCAAGTTGTGGTAGTAATTACCTTTCTGAGCCCATACAGCAAAATGAATGAGACATAACATCTGTTTTCTGGTTTCTTAAGTAAACATGTCGAGTGAATTCAATCATTGATTAACTGTTCAAACCAATGAGACATCACATTTTTCAAAGTCAGAAATTATTACAATTGCCATTGAGTCTACGATCTAATTAGAATTGAGTGGAAAACAATTTTCTAAGCCTGTTAAAATGTTTGAGATTTCAAGAATTTTCCTCAAATCAAGGAACACTGTAACAGCCTTCCCAGTGACTGGAACCCTGGATCTACTGTATGAATATTCAAAATCCTTCTACCCTTAATTCAAATCAAAGAATGTGGGTTTCCCACATCTTATTAAAAGCCAACCCCTAGGGGGTTAGCCATGACTCCGATGCTTTGGATCTGAACTGCTATCATAGTGATGGGGATGGGTCATGACTGATGTGTGGTCTGGGAAGCAAGATTCATTTTGATGTTTGGAGGCGGAGCAATACTAGTTATTGGACAATGGTATTCAAATCACCATACTATTTACTATGGGGGTATGCAAAGGGACTAAAATAGATTAAATTTTTGCTGAAAAGAAGGGTTTGTTACAAAGCCATAATTTCTGAGCTATAACTACCATACATCTGTATTTGCTAGGGATTTTTCTTTCCTAGCTCCAACAAAGTTTTCCGGAGATAGATTTCTGATTCCTACACTCCATGACTGGCTTTACGAAACTTCTACAACAAATCTCATTCTGCTTCCACAAGATGATGCTACATCTCTTTGCAGATGAATTTTGATCAGAGTAAATTAGAGAGGTAGATTTAGGAGAATGGAAAAGGTTTACAAGTTGGATTGGAAGTTCAGAAATCCATAGACAGGAAAGAGTAGGAGTTTAATGTGGAAAGATCAGAGACTCAGAAAGATGTAGGATGTATAAAATAATACTGTGAAGTATGTTGAATAGGCTGGTAAAGGGGTAGGGGCAGTATTGCATCAGAAGGAACAATGGCTTCAGTTGAGCATGTAAGATCTAAACTGGGGATATTGAGATGATATTGGTAAGTACTGGGGATCTCTGAAGCTCTGATCCAGGATGCTTAGAGTCACCAAGGAGTACTGTTGCATTAGAATACCATCAACCCTGATGTGAGACAGTGGAATGTATATGTGAATGATGCCTTCTCGCTTCCATAATTTTCCTTTTCAGCTGGTTCTCTTTTTTGACTTCATAAAATACAAAGTACCATTGTCTCTTACTGTCTCATCCATTATGAAATCAAAAGAACAAGTCTGTAGTGTTGAGTCCTTCTGACTCTTCTTAAGTGTCTGTCCTTCCTTCTTGTCTTCAGATTCCTTATAATCACTGCTTTGGGCAACTGCAGTACCCTTTCTTAAGATGCCTAAAACCTGTAGTTCCCCCTTTGATGAACCTTGTGGGCAAGCCAGGTATTTAGGTACGTCATTCTCTTGCCTGACTACAAATCTTTAAACAAGGTAAAGTATCTTCCCATGCTAGTATTAAACAACATATATATATTCACCCTCTAAAACACACTCGTCTCTTGGTAAATTTGTTGCTCTCTTTAGAGTTTACTCCAGATGAGAATTCTGGTCTTTGTTAGTAATTCACTGAGATACATCACAGAACCCCATGCTTCAGTGCAGACAACCAAGTCACAGAAACTGCAGAGAACACCAACTAATTCCTGCCTTTAACGCCAAACTTACCTTCAGTCAGTTTTTCCAGTTTTATAAATTCCTCACAATTCTTATGGGTCTATGGATGATCTTGTCCAGTGAGACATTAGTGCCAAAATCCTTCTGGACTTCACTAAAATAGAATTTTCATTTCATGGTTTATTAAAAGGTTGAATCCTCTAAACTGTGGCTTAAATAAGATTCTTGGCTTTCATTCACTCTGATCCAAATTTGTTAGGCCTTAGTTGCCAGAATAGATTAAGAATACGAACTCTTGAAAATTTGATCCCAGAACATAGATAACCCTCCAAATGTACTGTAAATTTAATTCCCAAAACAGTACCAATATTTGTGGGTGGCTGGTCAAGACTTCTGAATGGTTGGAGCTGCCAACACTGCTAGATTAATTGCAAAGGGCAAGAAGTAATGGTGATGCAGCCAAACACTCAGTACTAATCAATATTTAGAACATCAACCAGTGTATATGAAACTAATACTGCTTTCAAAAGAGTTTTGCTAGTCTTTGCAAATCAGCAGATTTGACCCCTAAATCCTCTCATTCTTGCAGACACTTAGGAAAATTTGCAATATACTTGTATCTGCGTGATCAAATGATTCAGGTTTCTGACGCTGAACTGGAGACAATCAAGAATTTTCTGTTTTTGGAAATATAGAAGGAAGCATGTTTAGTCCACCTCACCTTAAGTTGCCAATTCTAGATAATTCCTCACTTCAGGGTAACAATTTATACACAAATACAGATTCCTCTCAACAACTTCATGCTTCTCCTCACAGAGAGAAGTCCTTTGAAAAAAGCTAATGAGAAATGGGATTATAATCCTGACTGTTTGAAGGAAAAAAACCTCACAATGAAAGCATGTTAGACTAAAACTTGGGAGCATTCTATTTTTTTTTTTTTTTTTTGACTTCACAGTTCATGGCTGAAACATGCTCCACTTGGTCTGCAAGCTAACACTCCTGTTGTTACCATCTCTAAGGGCTGAACTGTTTGCTGAGAACACAGACCCATCAGTAATCAACATGGTCTAAAAAATCTGGCTAACCTCCTAACTCCAACATTTCTAGAGCATTCTTAGGTCCTGAATAAAAAGATTTTTAAAATGCTAGTGTACTCATAAATAAATCTCTAGGTAGGCACCGACAAATTTTACTTATCAGAAGTACCCTTTTTGTTCTTTATTAGTTTCTGCTTTGCTTGAGGAACTTTTAAGTCCCTGTCACATCCCTGACAGCATCACTATTTCTCTTTCCAGCTATTTTCTATAATATGGAACAGTCATATTTAGTATCTTCTGGTTTATCTAACACTAGATAACATTACATAATAGTCCTCTCATTCTCTGCCTAATAAGTATTCAAAGCCAAGAAATATTCTGAAAATTACCAATATATTAGCTACTTAGAAATAGTATGCTCTATAATATTATAAATAATTAAAAAAAAAAAAAAGAAAAAATGCATTGCAACTAAATCTAAATACCAGAAATGGTATTACAATTGCTTACTATAACGCAATATAATATAATATATACAAGACTTCTTGCTTACCTAGCAATGATATTATAAATTACTCTTCTGTCTCTTACCTGCTTACAAAACTCTGCCTTTTTTTGCTCTATGATACCTGGCTCTTCATTACATTATGAATAATACATTGCGTTCCACATTATAGGAAATGTATTTACAAATGGAGTCTAACTGCATCATCAGACGTGCAGTTCGTAACTTTGCATTTTAGAATGAGCTAAATGATTGAGAGAACTTGAAAGCAACTTCCATTATTTATGTTGCAGTCAGTCTGAATTTGACTATCCCCTAAATCTGTCGATTTGAGCCGAGTACCAGGCTTTACTGTATTATTGACTTTTAAACAGTACTGTCCATTGATTTAATTGGAGAATCCTGATTAAAAAATGATGTGACAATGTGGCCTATTGCCCTCAGTCTGCACATAAAGCTAGTACCGATGTACATCTGAATATGGTCATTCATATTCAACTGCTGTTCAGCTGGTTCTAGTTACAATTGCAGCTCACGCTTTTAAAGATAGTACTAACAGCAATAAGCAGATACAACGATCATTTATTTCTTTTATGAGAAAGAGCTGGAAAGAGACGTTGTGTGCCGTATTCACTTCTTATTAAAATATTCATACCTGTTTGAAAAAGATTTTTGATTCAAATATCCCTTGCACGAAGAGAAATTGATCATCTGCTAAGGAAAAGCCAAATCGCTTATCTCTTGGTCAACGCCGATGTGATCAAAGAAACATAGCTCAACTTGCGTAGAAGGATATAAGAACATCTGTGAAGAATGTCTAAGGCCCAGCACAAAACTTGCAAAGCACTCCCTTGTAGTTTCTTGCTGTATTTGTTGAGCATGTACTTGCAGTACACCTTTTCTTTCCTGCAGTGACAAAGCTCCTTTAACTAAAAGGTAATATTTAAAGAAAACACCACTGTCCTACTAATGCCCTCTAAAACAACAATTTCTACTGATTTTCTTTATGTACTTGACAAAAAATGTTACTTAAAACTGACATTAACTACTTCTTAAAATATGTCTGAGATTTGCTCTTACAGCACGAATTTGGAGTTAACTACTAGCAATAACTCAGAATGTATCTCAAATTATCATAATAGCAAATGTTACAGAGGAAGAAGAATTGAGAAGACAGATTCTTTTGTCTTTAAGAATTCGTTTAACAGGTTAAGGACCCAAACTAAAACCAAAGGGAACTAGTAGAACTCAAATTTTCACAGGTTAAAGTATCACTGGTCTAGACAGCCAGAAACCTGAATAGAATACTACATATCGCCAGATGGCCCAACACAGAGTAATCAGCTAAACTTGTACAGTCTCCATATTTGTACCTTATATTCTTAACAGAAATGACTGGGAATCTGGAGAGATCCCACGGGTCTGGAACCTGGTCAATGTCAGCCTGATTTTCAAGAAGAGCAAGAAGGAGGACTATGGAAACTACAGGCCTATCAGTCTCAATTCAGTGTCTGGTAAAGTTATGGAGAAGATTGTTCTGGAAAGTATTGAAAAACACCTGAAAGACAACACAGTCGTTGGTCACAGCCAGCATGGCTTCAGGAGAGGAAAGTCCTGCTTATCCAATCTGATTTCCTTTTGACAAAGTAACCCACGTAGCTGATCAAGGGAAGCCAGTTGATGTAATCTTTCTGGATTTCAGTAAATCTTTTGATATCGTCTCTCACAGGATCCTTCTGGACAAAATGTCCAACAGACAGCTGGATAAACATATCATGTGGTGGGTGAGCAATTGGCTCATGGGTTGAGCACAGAGGATAATAGTGAATGGGGTTGACATCAGACTGGTGACCTGTCACTAGTGGGGTTCCACAGGGCTCCATCTTAGTTCCTGTGCTCTTCAAAGTCTTCAACATGACTTGCTTGCAGGACTAGGAGGGATACTAAGCAAGTTTGCAGATGATTCAAAATGAGGAGGAGCTGTTGACTCCCCAAAGGCAGGGAGGCCCTGCAGAGGGACATCAACAAATCAGAGGACTGGGCAATCCCCAACCATATGAAGTTCAACAAGGGAAAGTGCCGGATTCTGCACTTTGGATGGGACAGCCCTGGATTTTTGTACAGATTGGGGAATGAGATGCTGGAAAGCAGTGCCACAGAAAGGTATCTGGGGGTCCTGGTCGACGGCAAGTTGAATATGAGTCAGCAGTGCCCTGGCAGCCAGGAGGGCCAACCCTGTCCTGGGGGGCATCAGGCAAAGCATCACCAGCTGGTTGAGGGAGGGGATTGTCCCACTCTGCTCAGCACTGGTGTGGCCTCACCTTGAATATTGTGTGCAGTTTTGGGCACTACAATATAAGAAAGACATTAAGCTATTAAAGAGTGTCCAAAAGAGGGCAAGAAAGATGGTGAGGGGCTTTGAGGGGAAGCCGTATGAGGAGCAGCTGAGGTCACTTGGTCTGTTCAGCCTGAAGAAGAGGAGACTGAGGGGAGATCTCATTGCAGTTACAATTTCCTTGTGAGGCGAAGAAGAGGGGCAGACACAGATCTCTTACCTGTGGTGACCAGTGACAGGACCCGAGGGAATGGCTGAAGTTGTGTCAGGGGAGGTTTATGCTGGGTATTAGAAGGTTCTTCACCCAGAGGATGGTTGGGCACTGGAACATGCTCCTGAGAGAAACGGTCACAGCACCAAACCTAACAGAATTCAAGAAGCATTTGGATGATACTCCCAGGCACATGATGTGACTTCTGGGAAGGGTCCTGTGCAGGGCTAAGGGTTGGACTTGATGATCGTTGTGGGTCCATTCCAACTCAGCATATCTGTGATTCTGACCTTTTACTGTGTTGTAAATGTTGGAACTAGAACTTACCTCATTCATTCACTCACTCACTCACTCTCAAGTGTTACATAATTCTCCATGCCACTGAAGGCCATAGAGACCGTACGACATAACTACAGTGTTCAATTCAGCAGAAAATATTCTGTGATATATTCTTCTTTCCCTGCACATATATGTTCCAGGTATACTATCTTTAAGCATAAATACATCTTGAAGCATCGCAATCAAAACCTAACGCTTTGAGAATTTAATGGCAAAAGAGGAACCGATTGTACATGCAATATTAATAATGAAGAACACCATATAGTTCACAAGAAATACAATGGGGTTTTTTTGTGGGCAAATTCCATTTGTATAACATTCAACATAGGATTCCTGTAAGCTGGAGATTTGTGCTTCCCTGAAAGGTTGTTTTAAGAAAAGCCTGCCTGCAATTCCTGAGGAATAACAAGAGAGGGCACCTAAAGCTTTCAGTATAAGGCCCAGGGAATCTGCTGGAACTTGGATTACTTTCAAACGGTATTTTAGAAATCTTCTCCCACTTTTCAGCATACTAAGCAGAAATATAAGGTCTGTCGCTATACAATAAAATAGAACATGTAAAATTTATATATCTACTTTTAAAGGAAAACATTTCACTATATTCACATATCCACAAAAAAATAAAGTGTAGAACAAGAAGTAAGAGCAAATATGCAATTTATGAAAATTGCAGGAAGATTCACTAGAAGTAATTGGTGTCAGGAGACAGTAAAAATGACTGAGCACCATAGCTGTGCAGACTACTTCCTAGCAGAGAAGAGTGGACTGTCTGGAGGCAGTAGAACACTATGTAATTGCAGTTAGCGCTGCTTTGGAGTCGGGCTTAAACACGAGAGGCTGTATGATGCGCTTACAAGTTTTAGCCAGCAACAGAAAGTAAATTCTAGAGGTCTATATCTTGCCCTCCCACAGAGATAGAAAAGGGATCATTTCAGAGAAGGAATCAGGCACAGGTGCTTGAAAGCAAATCTTTCTTGAATCAGATTTCAAATGTTGATATGATTCAGTAATTGCCCTGTGAAAGTTGTGCCTTTAATGCGTTTCAGCAATTATTTTGTTAACTGTCTATGCTACATATTTTCTTATTACATAAAAATGAGAACACTTGAATAATAAACTGGTGCAAACCATAACAAATTTTTTGAAGTGCAGCAGTTGTATTTGCAACAATGTTAAAATAACAAATATTACCAATGTACAAGAGTGTATTATACTTTTTGTAATTATATATACATTAACTACAGTAATTTGCATTTAGCAGAAATCCTCAATTGTAAGGAACTTTTCACTAACTCTAGTCTATCAGGAGACTGTAAGTGTATTCCTTCGGAGATATGTTTACTCCAGATGCAAAAATAAAAACCATTTATCTTCCAGGAAAAAATTAAATTAAAAAAGCCCAAAGATTTTATTTTCCACTTTCCTTTAATTCGTATAAATGTGTATATATATTAGAAAACGTGCAAAGTAAATATGCAACTGTCACTTTAGGGTAGCTGTTTAAATGTCTCACTTTTCTTCTTTAATTTCCTTCCTATGCCTGCTTTATGAATAACAGAAAATAGATCTCCAACTGTAAAAATGTGAAATTTAACCCCCTATTAAATGATTGCATATTTTTTTCTGTTCTTTAGAATGTGGTTGGTGGTAATGGACTGCATGACAGGGAACGCGAGAAAGAAAATAGTTTTGGACCCCTTAAATATTTTTTTTACCAAACCAGAGACATTTACCTTAAAATATCAAGCAAGAACCACAAAAAGGACATAAAGAAGAGCTGTCTGGAAGATATGTGATTAGAAAAGGGGAATAAGAGTCCAATTGCTTTTGACATTTCTAATTTCACATTTCTTGGGCATTTTTACTGGGTTTTCTCTGTAGCTTTAAGGTTTGTCTTCTGGACACTGCTGTATGGTTTCTGTTTTATTTTTTAAAAAGTCATTCAAGAATGTATAAAAATATTTCCTAAAGTTGCAGTGACAATTTTACTTACTTACTTTTATAGCTCAGGTGGATTATACAGTTACATTCAGTAAAAGAAGCCTTGAGTAGAAATAGACAAATTTAAAGTAAAATATTTTCTTATTATTTCTTCCAGATATATTCAGAATAAAATATCTTGTTATTACTGCTTATGCAACTACTGCTCTACAAGAATTTTTGCTTTTCCTTTCAGTGCCAGTGCCTTTTGCAGGTAGGCAACTCTGGCATGCTCTGGGAATTCAAATGCCGAAAGTTGAGCTACCATGTGGTCTCCAGCCTTGACCACCTTTTCAGCTACAGGAATAAAGAGAACTTTTTCATTTGGGTTACCTGAAATCTAGATTATGCACACAGACCTAAATGGAGCAGAACAGAGGGAGGAGCGTAGGAGGGTTGCAGGGAATGTATGCCTTTCAACAGTGCCAGGAAGTGCATATATAGTGGTGCAACATGCTCAAACATATGGGCCTACATTTGGATGCATCTCTTTTGGGCACCCAAGCTGAGAGACCTAGAGAGCTGAAACTTCAGCAGACCTTGGGAACTAGCGTCTGAGAATCGGGCCTTTTTATGCTCTCGCAACTCTTGCTTGTAAAAGAAGACACTAATAATCACCAAGCAGATTTGAAAATACATGTTGAATATTTTCCATTCTCCACTTAGAAACATAAACAAGAGGAAAATAGAGATTAGAGTTCTAGGTTTTCTTCGAATCTGACCCAAAACCTGAAAAGAAATACTTGCTGACTGGAATAGCTAAATCTCAAAGGTTTAATCTGACTTTGGTTTGATACGCAGCAGAGTACGGTCCTTACATGGCAAGGGATGGATCTAGAGGAATCTTTTATGCTTTTCTTTGCTAGTTTTGATTAGCTCTAACAAAATACTCAAGATGAAAACTTTTCCCCTTGCAAGCCATTGCATATGTTGATTAAACCAGTGCATAAACAACAATACAATTAACTGGAATACAGTTCTAGTAAAAGATATGTAAAATCCTGAGTAGCTGTCTGAATGCCTTACTAATACAGTCACATAGAATGGCTCAAATAATATAAAACTGTTCTAGATTTTTCCTCAGTGATGTGTGCTCAATATAAATTAGTTTGCTATGAAAAATAAAATGACAGCTTTGGCTAGATTCAGGGTTTCTTTTCCACAGATTCAGTTCTTTGATCAAAAACTACAGTAGATTGAAGTTTTGCTATTGTCAACATATTGTACATACACAGTGTGTTTATTTTTGTGCACTTTTAATGTATTTAACCTTAATGTCTGTTTCTTTAAAGCAAAGAAACTGTGGCTCAGCATCTTGAATTGTCAAAGCAATCTATTGCAGATTTCTTTTTACAGATGAAAAGAAGTGCCCAGATGATGAATACTATTCACAAAGGGATTGCTGTGGCAGTCATATCATGTCTCAAAGTACACATGGCTGTGTAAATAGAAACTACTGAAACTTGTACTGACATGTAAAACTTTTTCCGTGGCATATGAACCATTGAGTCACCTAAGCAGATTAAGCTGGAGCTCTAACTAAAACTGCAAGTGTTTTCATTTGGGTGAGGGATTTCTTTATTTTTTTTTCAATATCATGTCATTGAATGGGCCAAAAGTGAGATATTCCGCTCCCCCCTGAGACCCTCAAGTTTAACATTAGAAGAAGTTTTGTGACAGTCTAGTAAACCTTTAATGAGAATTCTTTTTGTGACAGACAGATGTAAATGTATCCCTCTAATCCTATCCTTTCAGGATTTGTCTGCAGATGAATGTTAATAATTAGTAGTTGCGTTCTCCCTCCTCTTTCCTTCATAAAATTGTATTCTTCATAAATTCATCGTCGTTTTTTTTCTGTTTTCTCAAAGTACCAGCAGCTCTGACAGCCTCCCTTTGTTCTTATGTTTATAAATAATTTATAATGTAGAAATATCTCTTCTTAGTCTTAAAAAATAAACTAATGGTTGAACATAACATACTGCCAGAAGCAGATCTACCACTAGCTTTAGAAAAAAAAAGAAGAAGGAAAAAAACCTTCAAGATTAACAAAGAGAGAAGCAAGGAATATCATATGGAAATCTATTTGTCTGAGTGAATGCCGATTTTTGTTTGCAGATGCTAAATGCATCTGAGCTACCCTCATTTTATGCTCTGTTTCTTTTTCTTTTCTAGACTGCACACCTCAATTCACTCCATAAAAATGTAGCTTCTTTTAAATGTTCTGAACAAACAGAGGGCTACAACATGGACTAAGTTATCAGCATAAATGTGTTTATACTGCTGTAGGTGATTCCCCCGAGGGGTATACCAGGCCTTATACTGACACCTTGTTGACAATTGCTGTACATGTTGTAGACGCACTGCTAAAGAAAGTCATGCATCTAGCCAAGACATTCAGTCTATTGTCAACTGCACATGGACCAGCTGTTGGTCTTGGGATTCTTTCACAAGCATTCTGAACACTCTACTGCAGCAGTTTATATTTTGTCATGAACAGTCGCACATGCAACCTCAAACTACAAAGAACAAACACTCAAATTAGAATTGAAATACACGAATTTCAACACCTACTGAACACTGAGGAGTGATCCTCTTTCCAAATGTTGGCTCTATTATTGTTGTTTTATGCAGCCACAGTAGAAGCAGTGACCACATAAATGACTAGATTTATTGTTAATTAAGGAAAATACAACTGAACTTGGTATTATGTTGTCTAGCTAAATTGTAGCAAGGAATCTTTATTTTGCTGTAGGTTAGCATGTGTCAAAGGAGACAGCTTAAAAGTCATTATGTGACAAACTGGAAATATATTCAGGTCTTTTTTAAAATAGTGCTAGCAGGCAATTTAGATAGGGATCTCAACATTACCTCACAACAGTTGCCAGGATTTTTAACCAAAGATGAGGTGCCATATCATGTCCTGTCTCAGAATGCTCCCTATAGTGGTGACATCAGTGAGTGGATGACTTACTATCAAAGTGCTACATGGCAGCATCCCTGTTATCAGACTCCATAATTACACTCAGGCAAGTAATTTGGGTGCTACTTTGTTTTACAAGAAGTGAGTGTAGCCCTATTTTAACATACTCTATTTTAAATTCCTCACCAGGCCCTAATCGGAGTGTCCTCTGTAGGCAACACTCAATATTCACCTACTCTTCAAGCATATTATCACAGGTAACTGTAATTGAATCAATAGCACTATGCAATTTAGCAATAGGAAGTGAGTGGAAAAAGAATCTTACCCAAGGTCCACATACAGTAGAAGATGGGGAATTTAGGCAGATACGCAAACTCAATGTAGAAATAGTTATAAGCTGCAGGGCTTAGCTTTGTATCTAAAGGAGGGTTGGAGCCAAGATTTGATTTTGCAAGAACCAGGCCAGCTGCCCTTTGTAAATTATTCATTCTTGCTTTTGGCTGGTTTCTGACTTTGGAGGGTGGAATGAGTTTTGGCCAGAAAGAACACTCATGCAAAACCTTTTGAAATAACAGGTTAGGGAGCTTTCTGAATAAAAATTTATTTTTATCTGCTAGCATTTAACTGTTGCTAGCATTTGCTAGCATTTAACTGTCTAACCTGGCTGTTTGTGAATAAAAGAAGATGTCATTTCTAACAGCTCAGAGATGAATCTGCTTCCACAAAAACAGCTCAGAAAGAGCGAGTTTAAATCTCTGTCAGGTGTTCAAAATCGATCTGAACCCCCTTTTTAGGAATTTGATCTTCTAATCCACTACCTTTTCTCACCTCATGCCTTTAACACCACACAACAGGATTCTGATCTCCCGTTAAAATACATTTCGTGATAGTCTGTAAATCTGCTGAAATTGCTGCTGCTTTCAGATCTTACAGGGTGTGGTGCGAGGATTCAATGTTTTTCAGTAACTCTACATTCAGAACAGAATCCTGCTTGAAAATCCCTGGGTGCTCACATCGTAAAGAAAGCAGGAAGATAGACCTAAAATTTCAGAATTTCATCCAAAGGTAGCACGCTTGTGAGGAGACATTTGAAAGCTCAGTACAATCTCTTAAAGGAAACCTTTCAGGTTCCCAAGGGCTGCTAAGGATCAAGAGAGAAAGAAGTGTCATGGGAAGGGAGGATGAGGTTGAAGGGAATGAAACATATGATTGGAAATAAGAGGAAAACAGAGAAGCAGGGAGGAGTATGAGACTGGTATAAAAGCATCTCAGACAAGCGTCTGACAATTGTACCTTCATCTTTTCAATACTGTATGCTAGCATGCAAATTAACCCTTAAATGCTTTTGCATTTAGCTTCAACATATAGCATCTTCATGGTGAAATGTCTGCCAAATGATGTTGACACATTACTTTTCAAACTTTCACTAAACATCTTTCATGATTATATAAAATATTGTACTTGCAACACTACTTTCTCTTGGTTAAATTATTCCCCTGATCTGCTCTGTTACACAGGTAAAAACATTTCCAAATGCATTCATAACCTCTGCTCTATTCCACTCCAAACTTTACCTTGAATAAACACACTGAAACCCTAATGCCTGTAAAAGAGATCAGGACCCAAACATGTACCCAAATCTCTTTTTTTTGTTTGTTTGTTTCCATCCCCCCCCCCCCCCCCCCGATTATAAAATGAACTAATTAAAACTTTAGCTGTAACATACCTAGGTTTTGTTGGTTTCAATACCTCGATGAAAAATTTTTCAACTGAGACCCTTTGCTGCCTATAGCGACATATCTTCATAGGACAGAAACTGTCTGACTCCTCAGCATTATTAAGAAAATACAGTATACAAAAGCTTTAAACTTTAAACCATACAGCATGATTATTATTAAATATAGATGCAGGAGATTTCAGGTGGAGACAAAGACACTTGGATAGAACTGACTTGAGGCACTTCATTAGAAAATAAGGGTGATGTGATCACAGTACTTACAGCATATGCAGCAGCTGTACAATTCTACATGGTAGCTTCCATCATACCCTTCACATTAAAAAAAAAAAGAGAAGTTTCTGAGTAAATGATGGTTGAATACACAATAAATTGTTGTGTATGACAAGACATTATTTTATTTAATATATAAATCAGGAGCACTTATGAATTAATATCAATTAAAATAATGTATTTGCTTTCTTTGGACAGTTATGTCAGCCTCATTAAAAACCAAGTGCTAAATCTTCATTAGATTTTTCAATATTAAAATACTTCCATGAAATATAAATTAACATTTAACTTGTTGCTGGTCATATCAAGGAAAAGGAGGGGACAAAACCATCTTGATTGAAATTCTGACCCAGTTAAATCAATGAGACTTTCATTTCTGAACTCAGTGGGGCCAAATAATTCCCTCCCTACTGACAAGAAGCAATACCTTTAAATCTGGCAGAGAAGCAGGCCTCAGGAAATATTCTGTTTCAGTCTATATTCCTGACTCATATGATGATGGTTAAAATTTTCAAAATATCCTTGGCAACATAGGAGGAACCTGTGCCTGCACAAGAGTAAAAAAGTTTAGATTCCTGGGTAGCTTCAGTGTTTTAGGAAACCTTATGGTGTGCCTCGAATTTTAACAATTCTACCTCATGAAAAGACTCAGTGATGTTCTCTAGAACGATGTGAAATCTATTTTTCAGTAGATGAAATCTGCAAAGCAAGTGAGTAGTTCATATGTGAACACTGGAATTTATATCAGAGAGCAGACTGTCACTGGTACACATCTGGAGAGATGTACCCTGTCTGTTGAACACCACAGAGCATCAAGCAGTGAGAGAGGCTGTCTCACAGCTCTGTCGTGAATCTTCCCAGGTCTCAGCTCACTACACAGATTGTGCAAGATTTCCCAGCAAATGTGAAATTTAGGAAGATGGATAGGAAGGGAGAGAAGCTGAACAGCTGCAATCAAGTTGAAGGAAACCACCATAATGCACATATTTGGTCATAGCTGTGTTCAGTGACCACTGTTACTTTTGCAATAGCTACAATCTTGAATCAAAGCAAACCTATTTGAAACAGGTGGAAAACTAGCCAAGAACCCTGAAAAATGGCCTAGCTGCCTTTTCGGTGTATTGTGTTGGCTGAAGGAGCTTGCGGGATTTTTACCTTTCCAAAAGAAAGGAGACCTTACAACTGTGCTTTATCTGACTGTAGCTTGTGTGAAACCGGGAGCGCTGCTGCTCTCCTCCCTGGGCCCCTTCATCACTAAGCCACAAGGTGGTGGTATGGTGTCACTTTTTTTTCAACAGCAAAAAGAGGTTTTGTTTAATGAGCTTGAACTCACAAGCCTGCTCATCTAGTGAACTGTGACTTTTCAAATACCAACCTATTAATGTCAAAGGCAATACTGAAGGGAACAGTTCTGTTTGATTTAAAAAATACAGACAATGTGAAGTCCACTATGCTCTAATATCTATCACCTATGGGGCTCCATTCATGCCTAATGCTTTATTCAAGCTAAGACCTAGTTTTTATATATCAGATTAATACATATCTACAGCTTTGCACCTTTCTATTTTGATTTTTTTATTATCAGGGCTCACTGGGGCCATTTTCATTCCCTTACTAAAGCATCTGCAAGCAGGTGGATTAGAGATAACTCTCATTCTGCTTTGTTTTCTCCTGACACTGTCATTAATCATTCCTTAAGCCACACTTCAACTTATAGTAATCAGGACTGGCTGTTCCCAAGCTGCACAAGAATTGCCTTTCACAATGTAATGTGAAATTGGAAGCGAATGGCTGAAGCCAGACGCTTCTTCTGCATTCCCCATCTATCTCATCATTTAGGTATTTATCCATCTCAGGCTTGTACAGGGAGCATCTCTCTCCTTCCCATGAGGACACAGATTGCAACAGAGGATCAGATTTGTTACCCAGGCTTTGGGCTTTGATTGTCCTCTTATAAGTTCGGGATTAAAGTGAAATTTCCCACAGGGCTATGAAGGATTTGCTAGCATTTAACTGTTTAACCTGGCTGTTTGTGAATGAGAATCCTGTGGTCAACTATTCCATAGAGAATATTATGGTAAGCCAGCTCTGAATGGCAGACATTTCAGTAAATTCCTGTAAAGACTGCTACAGTTGATTCCAATTAAGTTCGTACCTGATAACAATTGTTTTCTTGTACATGATGAACAGTAATCTTATGATAAAAAACAATTGTCTAGTCTCTTGTGAAATACTCTTGTCAGCTTTAGAATAAATGCAGACTTTCAAAAAGTTGCAGTCGTTTATGCTTCTAGAATCACTGTGCACTAATTTGTCTTGAACTAGGTCATATCCCTCACTACATAGAAGAGCTGTATTCCTTTCTATCTTACCCAATTTTAGTAATAAGTATATGCTAATAATATCTGTAGTAGCATGGCAGCAGAATGGACAAACATTTTAAACAAACTGCACTTGATGTATTAATAAAGACAAATTGATGGTTCTGGAAAGCATGCTGTTAAATATGTAGCCAAAACAGATGTATTTTTCCTGGCATTTGATGTGATTCTTACACAAAGGGAAGTACCTATAATGTGCTATTCTCCACGAAACTGAAAGCAAGGGGGGAATTTTCAGTCCACATTATCTATCTTTTAGTCTTAGCTTTAGAGCCATTTAAGGAAAAAGATTTTAAAACAAGTCAAAATCATTTTGTTATCTAGTTTAAAAAGACTGTATGCTCAACCACTGTATATGTATTCTATTTAATGTGGATGTGTTTTTAAAATGCCTAGGAGGATAGTGCTCATTTCATGTGCTTCACCAAGAGAGACATAACACCCAAGCAACTGAAGTACATAATTTAACAAAACATTTTAGCTTGCAGTGAAATCAGTTCCCTTGGAGGGAATGGACTGAATCATTAAACTCAATTTTAACCCCACTCCCTGAGAAATTTTTATATCTTATTCAAAAGTTTGCTTTTCATTTTCCTTTTTGTTGGCTAAAGATGTGCTGAATTTCCAAAATAAGCTTTCATGGGATTTAGTTTGGTGATAAAAATGAAAAATATTTTTATTTATCCTTTTAAAAATAGAGAATCACACAGACCTCAAGGGAAAGGCTCACAGATATTGTCAATTACAAATCTATAAATTCTAATGCAGACTCTAATTAGCAAATATAAAAGACAAATTTATTCTTTTTCTTGTTCACTCTTCAACTATTCTGCATTATGAACCTGTAGTTATGACATTGATCTTGTGCTAACCAGTGTCTCAGTGAAAAGGAATAGTGTTTGGTTGTACAATGGTACCTGTGAAAGCCTCACTGCCTGAGCGCAAATTACTAAATATCTTTACCATCGTTTACTATTTCTCTCATAGCATTAAATGATTACTGAAAAGGCATAAGCAATCCTTTCTATTTATTTGAAATATTCTCTAGATTCACATGAGTAATTTTCAGCTGTGTATAATGCTCCCAAAGTAACCTCTTCATTTCCATTGTTTTAGTGTGAAATCATTTCCTCGGGAGATAATTAGAGTTGCTCCATTTATTACATTAAATGATTAGCGTGCACTTGAAATGATTCAGTATATTTTCCTTTACTGCTGATGACTCTTAAATATGGGCCTACTTTTTTAATGGATAAATTAAGATTCTCTTGATACTTTGTGGCTGCCTCAGCAGCAAACAAGACAGGCTTTCTTTTCCAAATACACACACAGGTGTGTGTTAAACAACGCACATTATCTGAAGGGCTTCTATTTGCCTGAGTATGCCACCTGGCTCAGCTTAAAGATCAGTAAGTTTGAAGGTAAAATGAGGGTTTAAATGTACCAAAATTGCTACTGCTTCTGTTACATGTGTAGTTAGTTACTATTCTTAAGTGTCATGGGATTAGAGTCCCAGCATCTCGGTTAAAGCATCTACTTTCTCTGAACAACCAGCATCTTCCTCCAAATGTATATAAATTATTTCTTACAGGGGCAGACTTGCACTTTAATCATATGAGTTAATCTAAATGGAGAAAAGAGTTTTTCTGTATGCTAACTAGTGAGCTATCATCTGCTCACTTATGAAAATAAATTACCCTAGAATCGGTGAAAATATATCCCAATTAATACTCCTTATTAAAACTGATTAGGTTTAATGTCAAGCTACAACAACAGCTTCAAGACTTTCTTTTAAGAATGGAAGAATCTGTAGTACTAAGCAGATTGGCTGTAGACCTGAGTTGCGACCAGGTATTTGTATAGCCAACACTGTGACAAGGACTCCTACAGCAAATGCCAAGACTGACCTGGATGTAGTGGATATGAACAGTGACAGAGGTCAGCAGAATTAAAAGGGCTCCATTTTCCCAAGACCGTGCCATGTCATTCCCGAAAGAAAGCCAAGGAGATATTTAACTGGATTTGAAAGCTTGGTCCATTGGAGTTAAATAACCTACAGCACTCGAACTCCATTAGTGGATGTGAAACTGATGTCATTATTAAAGGATACATTCCCTTGTGATGTGATACATCCACCTATCCCTCATTTCTCAAATTTCACCATGGTCCCAAGAATTTGTACACATGGAGTCAATTTAAATTCAAGTGTTTTTTAGTATTTAATATGTTATAAATACAAAGGATTAGAGATTTGAATGGCAAGGAATTTTTTAGTCTCTTGGTGAACATTTTATTTGAGTATTTACTTTTTGAAGAGAAAATCTACAGGTTATATGAGCCCAGAGAATGAATCTCATGTTTTATCTGGAAATCCACTTTGTTATTTCAGAGAGTAAATTCACACATAGTTGAAAGAATATGCAAACCATGACTGTAAGAACATGAAAGAGAAGAAATAATCCAAAATTAAAAAAACCCCAGTATTGTAAACACTTTTGTGGGTGTGTAATCCAGTATTAGAAAGCATGTTCTTAGATCAGAAAATAATATTCTAAATGGAGTACTTGCTACTACAATTTTTTTTTTTTATTTCTTTTATTCACTAATAAATCACACAAAAATAATCTTTTTACTGGCCTATTTTCCATCCAGAAATCACTGCAGATATTTCTGGCATACAGAACACTCTAAGTAAAAGAATTATTTCTCCATCAATTCAGAAATATTGGTCATGGGAAGCAGACGTATTTTGGATACTAGATCTCACTAAATGCAGTAAACTGTGTCCTCATATGTAATGTAGCTGTAGTTTCATTCAGTACTACTTCATGAAAACAGCAATGGCATGCATGGTTTTTTAACATCACTCCATATGCCTGGAAAAAAATGCTTTTCCTCTTTCTGTTTCTTGACTGATCCCCACTTGAGTCGTATTCTCACTTGTATCTAAGCAGCAACCTTGACCACAACGTGGTTCTAAGGGACAGACTTCCTAAATTTAAATTTAAAAGTCTAAGAAAACACTTAATTTGGTTGTTCCCTGGACAAAGACAAGAGGAGTGTGGATGCCAGCTAGAACTAAGCCCAAGTAGTGAACAGCCCCATGTTCCTAAATGAAAATTGAGCAAACCTAGCCCTATTCAGCCAAACTTACAGCATATGAGTGTGTTCCACGAGTAAACAGCTCCAGATGTAAACAGGAAGTTTGATGAACCGGGACTCAGAGATTGCCTATGCGCTTAATAAAGTCATAAATGTGGCATTTCTTTCTATCTCATTGATACTGCACCATGACCATCATAACTGGAGGTGAAAGCCTACTCACCTCATTAACAGCAAGTAATCCTATTTACTAGCCCCAGGACTAGTATACGATGTAGGCACATTTATACTTTAAAACTTCAGCAATATAAAAGCACACCATTAAGTAATAGCACTACTATAGGTGTATTATACAAAAAGTGCCATAATGTTGTTTGTATCTGACAGGCATTTTTAGTGTAAGAATGCTGAAATTCTACACTGATGTCATTAAAGCATAAATGACACACTACCAAAAGATGGAGATACTAATGTACGATGGTTAGAACTACATTCCTTTGTAGGTTTTAGAGTATTTTTAATAGCTTCAAAGCATGTTTTTAATAGATGAAGTTATAACAATACCAACAGTAGTGGCATGAAAGGTTACAATGGATGAACACCATCTCTCTCAAACATTTATTCCATTTAAGTAAAAATACTTGATAGAGAGCATTTCTATTATTCACAAGAAATCATGGAATATAATGGTTTCTAGCACTCCTTTTGTAATAGCTTATTTAAATACTTGGGGCTGCAATTCTGATTCCCACTTTGTTCAGACTTCACAGAAATACTTCTTACAAATGATCACATTTTTATTCTTTATTGTGTTCCAAATAGCCTCTGATTTTTCAGAACCCAAGACTAAAAATTAGGTATACAGAAGTGAAAAGTACAGTCTTGAAAAAACCCTATACACTTTTCATAACTGAGGAACAGCAACTACAAAATCGAACAAAAAACCTATGCTATGAATAATTTTGTTTACAGAAATGCTTTAAGGAATAATTCCTGAAGCCTAAGTGGAGCTTGATGGGCCTTTTCTAAACCCCTAAAATCTGAAATGACCTGAAGGTATGAGGAACACTTTGGATTTCTTTTCTTTGGAACATTTTCTTCAGTGCTCCAGCTTAGATTACACTCATTTACACAAAATTAAGAAATCCAGTGTGATAAGAAGTTATTAAAATTCTATTTATCATCTTAAGTTTATTTATTTTCAAAAAATGAATATAAATGAGGAAGTAAGAATAGAACTGACAAGGTTGGATATCAGTGGTTTGTAGATGCTGTTTCTAACCTTCCTCAAATTATTTAAGAGATTTAAATGTATTTATTATGATCTCAGGGTAATGTCTCGGTTGATATAAAAGAGTACAAAATCATTAGGGCCCTTAACTTACATCAGTTGAGGATAAAGATTATTTTTGGATTTTTTTCAGAATAAATCATAAAATCATAGAACACAGGCTCAGAAGGGGATCTCAAGGATCATCTGGTCCAACTTTTCTTGGCAAAAGCATGGTCTAGACAATAAAACGGTGATAGTTATTTTAATTTCAGAAAAACTGGACTTTTATCCAAAGAGCAAATTAAAATGAAGATGTATAAACAAAGAAGCAAAAGAATATTTGCATTAAATCTCTGTAAATTTACATTCAAACAGTAAGACTGGAAGATGTGATATAGCTTAAGTTTGTTGTGCTATCTGCAGTCAACCACATTTTGCCAAGATAAAATGGAATACTCAGGTAGAATTACTTACTTATTTCAAGAAGAATAACAAGTAGTAAATTTTAATTTTTTAATGTTAAATATTTTAAGTTAGAATAAATTAAGACAAAATCCTAAAATAGTTGGTATAAACAGCACTATGCTGGATGTCAGACTATTAATAGATTCAGTACTGAAATGAACCACTTAGTTATATAAATTCATAGGGGTTTTTTTGCTATTTTTTTACAAAGCTTGTTATTTACCTGATTATAAAGATCTTTGGATCATGACAATGTGCAAATGAGGGCATAAACCATTTTCAAAGTAGGTATTAGCTAAATAAGAAAGAGAAGCAGCTCTATTATGGGCATACAAACTCTCTAATCTCAAAAAATTCCACATCATCTAACTTTCAACTCATTCTAAAATGGTTTAATATTATAAACTTCATATGGCAGAAGTATTATCAGACTGCAGCATGGGACTCACAGCAGTCAACAGCACTCTTTTTAATATTGTTCCCATTTGCATTTTAAATAACCAAATGGTTTTCAGGCATTTAATAGAAAAACATTTTTTTTAAATGAATACCAAGAGACATTTGTAAATAGCAGCACAAATTGCTCCTGGGCTATAAACCTGAGTGCCAAGTTTCTCTTCAGCATGAATACAGACAAGTGTTAAAAGTCTGAAAAATGGATTCCTTAATGGATATACTGGCAGACCTGTAAGTGTAATAGAGCTAGAATGTTCCACTTTAATAAAGATATCATATTTCATCTCCTAGATTACACGTAGCTTTTCTATTCTAAATAAAAAGATTAGAACTAGAAATTTTTTCCCTGCATATCACATTTAAAAATGTACAAGGGAATGTCATCCAACAATATGTAAGCATTGAAATTATTTCCTTGAAAACAATAAAAATAATCCCTAAAGATACGGTAAATATACAGTTCCTTTATTGAACAAACAAAAATAGATTATGCATTGCTTTTTCAGAATCAAATACATTTTTTTTGACTGAAGCATGGAGACATATCTGGGGGCTTGAATCTTACCGCAGTCTCTGTGACTCTATATTTTCAGTGCATCAGTAACCTTGTATTTAACGAGATTATTTACAATCAGAGCCTTATAAGATCACACCCATTGCTGCTGGTGTGAGGGAGGGAAGGAGTCTTCTGAAATTGAATACAAATGTGATAGTTATTGTTACATTTATTGGGCTATAACCATATATCAAATGTGCTAAATTCACAGAGATAAAATAATACAATCACATCAAGACTGAAAATTTAATACTAGACAGGGACCTACAAGTTCCTTTCCATCATAGCTTGCTTTGTAGCTCATCTAAACAAACACTCTGCCACAGAATTTACTGGACAATTCTTGTCTGCTGGTTATTAAATGAAAGGGCTATTTCCTTCTGAAAGTTCTGCTAACTGCATGTAAACCTACTTGTAAACCTAATTTGTAAAACAAAATATCCGTTTGCTTGCTTTTGCCAGAAAAAAAAAATTTAAACACTCTCCACAGATATATGAGTTTCACGGTAGGAGGGCAGCAGGTCTAAGCATTGCTATTAATATGAAAATGCAGATTGGTCTTTGGAAGAATTTTGACGGTGGGACAAATTAGTTTATATTTCACCTGACTGTATTATCCCCAGTTGCTATGCTAAAAATGCAGCTAAAATGTAATGCATATTGTCAGTATCAGATTGAGAACCTGACACTGGCGTGGCTGAAGTGTTTAGGCTTTTCTTTTCACAAGTTCTACTTTCGGCTTTAGAGAAAGGGTTCAAGAAGTCACTGAATCTATAGATCCATTTTAGTAGAAAAGCAGACAACATGTTTGGGAGGTGGAACACGGGTTTGCTAGCTTACACCATATTTCCTTTCGGTTAACCAAATAAAAGCAAGTTTCAACTAGAGAAACAGTCTTCAGCTTGTGCCTTGCTTTCTTAGACTGAAAATAATGATCCACTTCAGTGTATATGTTTTCTAATATACTTTAACTACTTCTTCCGTACATACCCATATAACATGATTATGTTTCTGTCAAGACCTAAGTGGTGTGGATCGACAGCTATAGTAACCTGCTAGAACAAAACTAAGCTAAATTCACCCTGATGTCACTCATTGATGCCAGAAGGTGAAACAGGCCCTTGTTACTGACAAGTATACTGGGCATATTCCACACTCCATTAAAAATAACAAAGATAGAGGGGGATAGGAAAAAAAGGCTTAGCTTCTTTTTGAATGCCTTGTGTACCTTCCCTAGGGAAGATCTTAAAAACATAAAGTTGGATTCAAGAGAAGCATTTATTAATATATTGCAGTGACTTTCAAATGCTTGGGGGAAGGTTTGGATCTTCCCTCTTTTGAAATGATGTGGCAGTGGAATTACACTAGCTTTACACTCATGTAACAGGCAGCAGAATGCAACACTTGGTTTATAGCACGTAAGTTTATCCTGAATAGGAAAGTAAGGCTGTTGTTCTTTCCAACAGCACAACTCAATTTATAGCAACTTTTAAAATTATTATTTTATTTTTTATTTTTATTTTTATTTTTTTAAAATGTGGCAGTAGCTGAGTTTTGATCTTTATGAGTAAATTAACTACTTATATGGGACAAAAAGAAAGACAAGGAGTAACAGCACAGAACCAGATAATTCCTCTTAGACAAGAGAGATTATGGTTACTTTTTCCCACAGGTATGATTGCAGAATCTGCAAAATGATTTTGATATAGATTTTAGGAATTTTTCTTCCAATTATCTTTCTTTATACAGAATACTTTTATAGTACTTAAAAGTGGTATCCTTTATTACAAGTCTTATTACAGTAAAATCAATGGAAGCCTGAGTGATGGGTGTATTGTTGTGACACTTAAACTATTTGTAAATATTGCTCGAAGCTTTCTTACCATATTCTAGCAGGGCAACATTACAGCAAAGTATAATTTACTGCACATGATATATGCTGTATGCTTCAAAGATAATCACACTGGAAAACAGACTCATGAAAAAGAATCTGCAAGTGTGTCTCATTTTCCAGCAAAACCTTTTTTGTCAGTCTTTGGGTTTGGTGGATTACTCTGTGATCACGAAACCCACAGATGTGGGCAGGAGGCTATTTTTGCTTTGCTTTAAATGCCCAGCAGTAAACTGCCAGTACCTTGGTTGATGAGATTTCTCTTGGTTCTACACCTTACCCTTCCTTATGTTTTATACTGAAGCAAGCTCCTTTGATTGCAAGATTGGAGCCATGACACCAGCATGCTTTCATTACATTCTCATCCCAGATATGAAAAGAATGCATTGGTTTACAGTAATATTACACTCAGCAAGGGCTTTGTTTAGACTCACTTAAAATTCTTCTAAGAGATCTTGTAAGAGGAGCTTTAAAATTGTAAGGAAAAACTCAATGAACAGCCTTTCAGTCTGTATCAACCAGCTTGTAAAAATAATGTAAACACCCCCCTACACTTTCTGAAAAATAAAATGTTCTAGCTGTCAGCCAAAACGCTAAGGGCTAACAACAGCAACAACAAAAATATTTATACTGCCCCTGCTCTCTTTTATAATCACTTCCAATTTATAGTTTATGGAAGATGTTTTATACATTTTACATTGTGATCATACAGTGATCTGTACTTAATAACAAACAAGGAGTTTGACTACTATTTGGTTGTTTAGTAAAGCCTTTATTTTTTCATGTATAATGAAGCTTTTATATTTTTATTATAGCAATAAAGTATGATTTTGTGATGTTTACTGCAAAAGAAGGTTGGCCACACCACAGGTAAATGTAACACGTTTCCATTGACATCATGCTTGTGAGAAATATATGTCATGACTTTAGTTCTCAAACCCCATACATTTTGAGGAAGTTCCAAGAGTTGATCAAATCTGGATTGCCTTACTTATACCAAGGAATGAATCGAAACATCTAAGTAACTATCTACATATAACACCCCCAACCCTATTTAAAGTCCATCCATGTGTATTTTTTCTCATTTCTGAATTTCAGTTTAGATATTTGTCAACAAATACCATAATTTTGGGGAGGAGGTCAATTTTTGGGCTTTTTATTTCACATAAAATATCTGACTGGAATTATGGAGATTTTCACCAAAAGGTGGTCTGGAAGACTTAAGTCACTCTTAATAGACTCGGTATTCTTGTTTTCTACTTCTGAAAATTTATGCCTTACTTTCTTTTTTTTAACCAAACACTTGCGCTAACAGGGAACAGAGTATTTTAGAAATAATACTGTGACTCTGCAGAAATGTTCAGATTAGCATGATTCTTGGGGGGTGGGGGGAGGGGAAGGAAACAAAGGCATCTGAAATGAGTGTAAAGATGCAAGCAGGTGAGAATTTAGCTTAGCCCATTATGATGCTAAATTAAGGCCATGCCTTGCCTTCCCTGAAGACAATTAAGCTGTAATCTTTCATCATCATATCATTTTACAATCATAGAACAGTTTGCATTTCTTCCTACTTTAAAAAATAGATCCTGGATTGTTGTAATTATATACATACACTGCCCAAGGTATTACAATCCCTTTTCCAAATAAAACCTTTCACTTTGACAGTGCTCTGTGTTCTGACAGGCACCTTGCTACATACAGCAAATACAAAGTAAAACCTGTGTGCAGAATCTTGCATGTGCCTTGTACAGCATGTGTGTTAAACTAAGTGACAGTATGGAAGAGGATAACTGAAGCAGCTACTTCACACGGGACCCCTATGAATATTCATTTTGCAGCAGTCAGTCCTGTTAGGCTGCTACACTACATTTCAAAGTAGTGATCAATAAATGTACTATAAATAAATAAACTACACATTTTTATTCTCATTGAATATTCTAGTTGATTCAAGCAAATTAGTTACAGTGTGTGAAAACTCCCACCAGGAAAAGACGTTTAGCTGTTTTTTTATTACAGTTTTACTAAATCTAGAAACATTTCTCACACTGATGATTTACCAGAACTTCAATTTACCTCTGAATTTTATACATGCAAATTAAAAGGGACAGCAGGGTTCTACTTTTAGAATTTTAGCACCATTAAATACCAACTAAAATTACTACACTTGCAGAAAAGGAGAATAAAAACATAGCAAACTCCTACTCTTAAATTCTGCTATACAGTCAGAAAAGTAAATAAATACTCTAAAACATGGAAGTGTTTTCAATTAAAAATAATATTTACATTAGGAATGTAATCACATTTTCTCTCCAGTGAAATAAGGAAACTTGAATAGAGATCAGATATAGTATAAATATCCTTTAAAAACTCACCTCAGATAACACAGATTTCTACAAAATAAGTTAATAGATTTTCCTGACCTTAATATTTGTGATTCTGAATGTGAAAGCTGTAAACTGATGAATGAGAAACTGAAGGTTTCATTTTATGAATTTGAGTTTTACTTATGAGTTTTATATCTGAATGCATGAAAAGAATGTTATTAATATGGGATGCATATTTTTATAAAGTACAAACTGTGTGCTGTCTTAATTTTCAGCTTAAATTTACAGACATGCTACATGGCAACAGTATTAAAGCAAAAAAGAAGGGATACATTTTCCTAGTCAATAAAAAGCCATGGAAGTTGCATGGGGTAGAGTCTCTAGGAAATCCACTCTTTCTTTGAAAAAATGTCATTGGTGAGATAGAAGATTGGCACCACAATGAGCAAAATATAGTGAGGGCTGATACGGACTGTCAGCTAGAATTTGGGTTAAGACACTGACTTTTGTCTGCACGATGCCTATCTTCCAAAGAAGATGGAAGATTGAAAACTGAAAGTTTCCTCTCTCTGGTTAATGTGGTCTATACAAGTGAATAATGTATAAGAAGATGTTCCCTTGATAATGTCACAATTATTCATTGTACAGCCATAAACTCAAATATTCACATTAACAGCTAGGTATTATTTTTCTTCTATGAAATTAAGTGAGTGGCATCAGTGGTCATAAATGAGAGTATTCATCAAAGGCATAGGCCATGGCAGAGGATTAAGTGAATGCTGATGAAGTGTCCAGATTCCCATAACTTGGAATGGGCTGCATTCAGCATTCCTTTATTATCCATCTGCCACATAACAAAAAGTCTCATATATTTAATGCAGGTTTGCCCTCGGCCACGTAATAGGATTAGGAATAATTTCTACAAATTTACAAAAACAAATCACATGGGAAGGCTTAGAATTTGCTAATAATTTCTCCATAGCTGGGAGATCAAAGGGATGTAAGAGTCCAGAGCCAGGCGGTAGTTTGACCCTGGCCAAGCTTTTTTAATGAAAGGGTTAATCTTCTCAGAGGTGACCATAGAGGAGCAAATAGTGTGACCAAAGGCAGATTCAGGCCTCCAAAAATAGGAAGAAAATTGTCTGGAAAGTATGACAGCAAGAAAACATGTACAGAACAACAGTACATTTTCTGTCTGGAAAAATAAAATAAAACAGCAAACCACAATGAATTGTTTTTAAGCAAAGTGTGACTGGCAGGAGAGGGGGGTGGTGTTGTAGGGGGAAGAATGCCATGCGGAGGAGAAGCAGCTTGCAGGGTGGACCAGAAATATTCCTGTTTCTTTCTGAATAATAAAGAAAAGGCTGAATCCCTTCAATCTAAAAACACTCTCTATTGTCTTCAGGTGAAAACTGTCTTCTGCAAACATGTGTCAAAGCTTAGGCTGGTTGGTTGTTTTTGCTATATGCTTGTCCTGTTGGTCTTTTTTTCAGAGGAAATGCAGTGTAAACACACACACTGCCTCATAGGTGAGTTTTTGGGAGGACCTGAACAAGTTGTCCAGTGAAGCTTTTTCAAAAATGTCCCTGGTTTGCTGCAACTCATATTTAAAAACTTTGGCTTCCTTGAAGGCAATTTATCTCTCAAATCAAGTCAAGTAGCCATGTAAGAAAAGAAAGGGGAATTAAAACAAAAAGAAAAAAGGAAAGGAAATGAAAGTATAGGGGTGTGTGGCTGCCTATGTCTGTTTGTGGGTTGTTTTTTTGTTTGTTTTTGTTTGTTTGTTTGGGTTTTTTGTTTGTTTTGTTTTTGTGTATTTTTGTTTGTTTTTGTTGCTTTTATTTGGTTTGTTTGGTTTGGTTCGCCTCCCTCCCCCCTTAACAATCGCTAAGCCTGTCTAAAAATTTTCACCTTCCTGAATTTCCTTTCCCACTCAATAAACTGCAAAGGAAGAATGTTAACATCAACTATAGGTGACAGGTGATCATTTTCACTTTTGGTCCCTGACCTGTTTTAGCAAGTTTGAATGTAATGCTCCTTCTCTGTGGTTTTCTTTACCTACTGGGCTACCCATCAAATAGCAGATCAAATAGTCTGATTGCAAGTAAATGACTGAATTTGTTAGAGCTGCACAGAAGCCCAAGCAGACATATGAGCCTAAGTGAAGGTGTTATTTCTTGTGTTTCTCTTCCTGAAAGAGAATTTTAGACCAAAAGTTTACTTCAGTCTCAAGAGTAACTTCATATGAACCTATGTGTCCCACCACATTCTTGCATTAAATAAGAAAGGAGGAGTAGTGATGACAGGGAAATAATGAGAAGATAATTCCCGGGAAAGAATGAAACATTTCAAGACAGAATATCTGTGTTTGAACATGGGGACTGCTGTGTACTCAGTGTACAAAAAACCCCTGAAAACTGAGTAACTTTGAAAAGGGTCAGATTGATATCCCTGGTGAGAAAACTTGCTTTCACATGTCACTGATAGAGACTCCTATCAAGGTGGCTAGAAATAGAGGAAGGACTTTCAGGTATTATTAGACAGTTCATCTCTTTCCAGTTCTGTGTCACAAGATTTTCAAGAAAGATTCCAATGAGTATCTAAAATTGATGTGACTTTCATGAAAAAGGTAACATTTGTTTGGCAGCGTAAACTGGACAGAGGTCACCAGATTTATTTCACACAGCTTACCAGGAAGCCAACAGTTTATAATAACTTGTAACTGGTATTGCTACCAGTATGGACTGAACTTAAACATGCCGTAGATATAAGAGACTGTAAATTCCTTTCTCCAGTTATTCTCACATTCTCTCTTTATTTAATATAGATCCTGGTTCATTCCAACTCCCACATTTTAGGTCATTCCGATTAGGAGGTTGAAATCCAGACTGATTTTTTTTGTTCAGGCACAGCAGTGCAACTCAGCCTTCTCATACAAAGTTGGGTTTTGATATTTTCCTAGTGTGTAGAGGTATAAGTATCTTGTAAATAACTTTCAAGCAGGGCTTGAGGTTAATGTTTTGTGTTCCACAGTCTCAAGCTGTGATGGTCATAACAAAAAAAATAGCAACCACTTTCATCCATCAAGGTCAGAAACAGGAAATGCTCAACAATTCCTGTTTCTTTAGTGACAACACAGATCTATAGACTCCTGTATACATCAGAGAAGCAAAAGTTTTAACTAATGATATCTACCTTTAGGGGATCCTTAGACCATGTTTAGACTAAAATCTCTAGCAGTTAAACAAATTTTAGGCATCTAGCATAGCAGGCCGTTGGCTGGCTGTTGTTATTGCACTGTTACTGCAAAGACATGGGGTCTTACTCTGAAACTCCCTTGGAAGTTATAAGTTGGATACTCTTAACTAACTCTCTTCTGTTGGCTAAGGTTGTCAGCTACCTAAATGAGGTAGCCAGGACAACTACCAAAACTCGAGCTGTGTGAGAAGACTCAGATTTTAGACCACCAGTCAGAATTACATCACTAGTAATACCCCAAACTGTGCCCTACTTCACCTTACCAAGTAGAGATGATGTGACAGTGCACTTTACTAATGAACAGCACAGATGCAAGAATAGCCCTATTCTACTCCACAGACATGTTGCCTATGAATATGCTGGTAATTTGAGCCATAAATTAGTTTTACCATAGTTTTATAAAAACAACACAGTGACTGGAAATTGAACAATATATTCTTTTGTTGCATTTTCACATTACAGGAAATACAGTCATAAGACAAACTTGGATCTGATACAATTTTCAGACCTCTATTACTTTTATGACTATTTTAACATAGAAAAGCATTTTTAATACCATGCAATATTAACCTGATAAGCTGTTTGAAGCAGAAATGCAGACATATAATGTAGCTCAAACCACACTGCTGGGATTCAGCATCTGATTAGAGTTCTTGGTTACAGCCTTTTCCCAGCTGCATCTGGAAACCAGTTTTGCCTTTCACCGTCTTAAGTAGCTGCTCATTTAATGGTCACTAAGGTTGACCTTTACGTGTCACGGTGCCATTCAGTGGGATAAAGAACGAGATGCCTTTTTAGGAAATCATACTATGTGTTTACAAGCAGCTTCTTGACCTTAACCAAATGAGTTGGGGAGCAGCAGATAGCAATCTATTGTGCTTCTAACCGTTCTTCATGCCAGACCTTTGAGCACCATACTGCCCTAAAATGTAAGGTCATATTTCTGCCTTACACATAAGGAATGATAGAGATTTTAATGGATGTTCAGAAATACATGGTGACCCTGTTACAAATCAGGACTGTATCCTTCCCTCATGCAATGGGACAGAAAAGATTTGTCAGCTTCCTTTCTATGAGTTCATGTACCAACTGGTAATACTTGCCTCTTGCTCATTTCCATTCACAAATGATCTCACCTGCATTTCTTATTGTCTACTTCAAGGAAGGGAAGTGCCCTAACACTGCATAGAAACGAATGGTTGGTCAGTTGAGAATTCTGTACTTTCATTGCATGTTGGAAATGAACATGAGGAATAATGTAATCGTCCTCAATATAACTTGGTTGCATTGCTAAGTGAATTGGAGATACGAATACCAAGAAGTACCCTTCAGCATCAGTATCCAAAAGCACAGTAGACCAGTCCTTTTGTACCTTGGTATTTTTTCTTCATGTATTTTCCTGTGAAGATTACTGAGATATCTATTAAATAACTTCAGAATAAACATCACCATCTGCCACATCACCACCAAGACCCTACAACATTTTTACTTAACTCACGGACATCACAGATACGTAGGAAAAAAATAAGGGTAAAGAAAATCAATTTGAACAAAAATGTCTGGAAACATCTCTCAAGAAAAGTCATGTGAGAATCAGCCAAACTTATAAGTGATAGATAGACAGTTTTAAGACATGTAATTTACGCAGTGAGGATGAAAACAAGTAAGAATATTTAATCATAATTTCATTACCATTTTATCATGATTACATTCCCAGAACCTTGATACTACATGCAATAGCAACAAGTTTACCACACATAAAATCCAGATGTTATAGAGAACTGTTAATGGGAGGAACAAGCATTTAATCTTCAGGTTGCTAATTTAAAACCAGACTTGAGGTCCTCAGAAGTTGTTAAGATCTGGCAGATGTCTCAGTCTATGGGCTACAGGACAAAAAATTCATGTAATGAGCTTAGAGAAAAATTGAGTAGTCCTGCTCTTCTTAAGGTATTCGCTGATCAGAGAGCTACAGTTTCTTCATAGGTCAATCATAAGTCAAAAACACAGTTCTAAAATCAAAAATAAAGAACAACTAATTTCAAAGAAAAGCTTTGTCTGAGACTTACTGTTCAATTATGGACGCTTAACTCTAAATCTTAGTGAGACTCCTAATCCCATCTAATACTATCAATTGGTTTAAGAAATAATACTACATCTTTCTAGAAATTCTGTTTTATCATCTAAAATAGTTTGTACTTCTTTAAGGTACAAGTAGAAATGGAGATACAAAACTAGTACAAGGTTAACAGGACAAAAACCCAGGAATAGCGCCTAGTAATCAATGACATTACCTTCAGGTCATTTTTGGCAAAGGAGCAGGATTCCCCTCTGCCCAATATTAGATATCAGTGGTTTTCCATACAGCCACTAACTTTGCAATCATGCCAAACAGCAATGAAATTCATGTGTCAGTGTATGCTCACAATTCTCGTTCATTAGCTTTACCCAGTAAAGTCCTGAAAGCATTTCTTCCTGTTAGTAATAGTACATGTCCAGTTTTGAATTTTCAGTTTAATCCTATTAGTCCAATTTAATTTACTCAAAATCAGCCCCTTTTTAACAGTTTTCAGACTGAATAATACTGACCAAAACTACAAAACAGAAGCTTTTCTCTGTTGGAGAAGTTTAACAGCGGAGTGATCATTGACTAATACTACTGTGAACTTTACTATTCCTATTTTACTATGACATTTTGCATAAAGTGGAAACCATCCACATCACACAAATATGGTGCAATATAACACTTCATTAATTGCACAAACTACAGTCCCATAGTGTTTCACTGCACAAGGCTGCGCTTTCTGGTCATCTGCTTGGGAAGCCTGAGAGCTTCCAAAAGCATGTTCGATAGTAAAATACAAGCAATGCATAAAATGCATAAAATACTGCCTATCCAGCAACTCTAGGTTGTCTTCCGTAAAATTGGATACCTTAAAGTAGCTCATGGGCATGCCTTAAGTGAAAATTGCTAGCTACCACATGAGTCCAGTCTCCATCTTCCTGGTTAATGGAGCAACTGTAATAGATGCACGTGCAGTGTTCTAACCGTTAATGAGTCAGCCAGACCTATTATAAACTTATCCTGTATTGTGTTGGGGTGGTTTTGCCTGGTGCTTCCTGTTGCTGGTGTGTGGGGAAGAGCAATGGAGGCTGGATTTCCATGGTACCAAGAGATGAAGGATTCACTAGTTTTATCCCTGTGTGGTACAAGAACAACCATGGCACTTTCGGTGATAAGCTGTCCCTGGAAGTAATACAGTCTTCCACGTAGTATCACACCTGAGATAATAAACTCTTGCAAACTAAGTCACATCTGCAATTCTAACACTATCTGCAAGATAGATAATCCCAGTACTGTTAATTAAGAGTTAATAATACTGAAAGCCTTTAGGAGGCTTCACACATTCACATTGGATTTTAAAACCACCAAAATGCCTTAGGAACATAAGCCTCACTGATCATTCAGCTCCCTGTTTTTGTAGCAGTTTTTGACTGGTGTGTGCGGGCGCTTCAGATCAACCCCCTACTGTTATGTCAGAAAAGAAAGCACTGACATCAGTGTGACATGAGAAGAGAATATTACAGCAGAGATGAGTGTACTGCTTCTCCTCTGATATCAAACTTACACTAGCTTCGTACTGACTACATTGAAGTTCCTCCAGTTTCACACCAATATTAGTAATACAATGATATGAAACCACAAAACCAATGCAATTTGGGGGGGGGGGGAGATGTAGGTGGGTGGAAATAACATGAAGGAAAAATATTTCACTTTGAAGGCAACACTAGACCCTGCATTTTTATCTCATGAGTGGCTTAAGTACGGCTAGTTGTCCATTTCTTTGATAGCTAGTTACTTAGGTCCTCTCATAGCTGACAACTGCGCTGCAGTTTTTGCACAGACTCTGAAATCCTAGTGATATTTCAGCCATTCTAGTAAATTCACATTTTTGATAATAAATAATGTACCCCTATAAAGTCACCTGAACATCCTGAGAGAATTATAGCCTTTATTATGTACAATTGGGGGTATATTAATCCTTACATAGAAAGATTTTTTTAGTGACCTGTCGGAAAGTTAGATAAATTATCAGAAATAGCCAAGTAAAATTACACTAAATGTCCTTCAGTAGAACCATTGAAATGCCCTCTGCAAAATATGGGATTGTTTAGTTAGAGGAAGAGAATCCAGGGACAGACATGATCATTTTTTGTGGTATAGCTCTGAGGCTGATTACTTGAGTCAAGTGACCAATCTGGGAACTGTGAACCTCTGGTCAGTCATTTTTTTGCTATTACTGGTGGCTGTTTTAACCTACTCACCTATTAATCTACCATGAATTTTCACTTGATTTATGGTACTTTCTTTATAAGTAACATTTGGTAGAATGGTGCCTTTGCTCATTCAAAACAAGTCCTTTGCCTAAATCCATCAGAATACATGGATAATGGCTTCCGAGCAACAGAAATAAAAGAGGAGGAGGGAAGGAAGCTCATTTAACACAAATATTGCAATATAATTGAAGTTATATTAAAAAAATTAAATTACTTTTGTGAACTTGTTTAAAAGGGTCAGAAATGTGTTTGAGCTGTACAAGATTAACCTTTACACGTTTGGGAAAATGCAGACTTCAACAGCATTCCTTTGCAGTGGTTACACTTGCTAAAAGTTTAAAACAGTAATTTTTTCCCAAGAAAGGTCATCTTGAGCTAAAATGTCAAATAAATTATTTAGATTACTGAATTAGAAAAGTGAGGATCTGACAGGCTGAATTTTTTATGCACATTAGCCACAGTCAGGGTCTCTATATGCTCTTTCTATTAAGTGCACCTCCTCTTCCCTTATTAAGAATTTCTCCATTTTTTCCAATATATTCTTCTTAAGATGTATATTTGCATTTAAATAGCTGGTCCAATTTGCTTCTTCCTTGTACAAAACAGGAAGCACTTTATTTGACTATTGTTAAGCATTTTTCCAGTATAAAACAGATATAAGAAAGAGAATCTTGCCACTAGTTTGTAGGGTAAATTAAGTGTCCAAAAATTAATCTTCAGAGCCTCCATGTAACTATTAAATCCTAGTTTCTAGCAGAAGAAATATTTTAAGGACAAGGAATATTTGGAAGGATGGAAAATTAAAGGATTGAAATGGAAAGGGAATAACTTTTAAATAGGTACTATTCTCACAGTTATATCCTAGAGTTTTTGGAGGGCAAAATATAGCTGTAAGGTAATTAATAGAAAGCTGAAGATAGTCATCTTCATATGTAGCTGCTCACACACAGGTTTATCCTACAGGTTCACATCTGTATTTCCCATTCTTCCTAACATGCATGAATATTACTTATAGTTTTTGAGGCAGCACAAAAGCTCTGACCAAACATAGTGCCATACAATTCAATCAAATGAAAACAATACTAAAACTTTCCACTTAATTTTCCAAAACCAATATTTGCTCAACACTGTAGAGGTCACTCTATAAAACAATTCTACATTGTTGATAAGCTCCTCCTAATCTGACTTCTGCTGTGATTTTTTTTCCCTACAGACTATGTGCACAGTGGATCAAATCAAGTGCTTAGGCTAAGTAACCAGTCCAAATGCTGGAGGAGCAGGGCATGAAAAAAGGGGAGATACTTTCAACTTGCCAGGAAAAATAGCCTTCCTCCATACTTTCAAAGTCCAGCACATAAGGTGCCTAATCTTGCTCCTCGTTCTGTTAACATCCAAATACTCCTCAGCAGTAAAGTCTCACAGCTTGTTTCCTTGTAAGCCTTGTAGTGCATGCAGGTAAGGTATGTAACTGTAGTGTAAATGTAGAGGCAGTGCAGCTGTGTGGGAACCCACGAGGCAATGGGCCTTGACAGTGATCTACTCAGGAGTCTCATCTCATTCCTTTCCTAGGTCCCAGGCACGCCTTGCCTCACTGCGTATGGAAGAACACCAGCAAAGCACAGCTGTGCATCCTGGAAAGAACTGAGAGAACAATGCTCATGCCAGGGTAAATCAGAAGTACAGGTAATGCAAGTATGAGTAATTTTGTCATGTACAATTGCACGTAGTAAGATGCCTTTAAGTAACACGACAGCAGGAAGAGCTGCCATCATGCACTTATGACTTACATACTTTTATATTTTTGAACAACTGAGAGTTTTGTGTTTATTTTGCTTAAAAAACACCTGGCATGTGCAGGACTAGCTTCCTATCACCCTAACCTGAGAATGACCTGTTTAAACTTTCTGTCTTGAAATGGCATCAAAAGTGCTTAGTCATTTGCGCATCACTGAGAAGAGGGATTTAGTGATAAGACAACCATAGACCTTACTCCTTGGTGATTCCTTCTTTGACAGGGTAAATCCCACAGAAAAACAGTGCTAATAGAGCATGACGTTTTGAAGAATAGAGCCCTAAGTGTTGGAATTTCTGTTGTCAAGACAGGTATTATGCTGCGATTAAAAAAAAAAAAGAAGAAATATTAAAAGAATTGTGGAAAGCTCTATGGAATTAAATTTTTTACTGCTGCATTACTGTAAAGGCCACTAGTATCTCTCCAACTCAGGAGTCTTTCCTGCTATGATTTCTTCTTTCCTGGACTTGATCATAATTTACCTTTGTCAGGTCAACAAAGCAGAATTTTTAATTTGTTATATAGTCTAAAATACTCAAAGTTCCTTAAAAGGTCTAAATTTAGGCAGAAACCATTTCTTTTTGAAAATGTTTGCACACTCTACTTACCTCTGATTGCAGTATTTGCAATATGAGGTAAAACACACTAAGGAAAAGTGGAAATAATATATTGGATCTTAACTTCAATTTGTGAATTAACAAACAAAAGAGTTTTTAAAGAGTTCTTAAGAAGGTAGGGCAAGTTGGAAAGTTGAATCTTGAAAATATGAGATAAACCAGTAAATAACCTTCTCAAGGATTTTCACAAGTAGCTTGTATAGGTCTTGGCATCCTAGCTTTTGATCATCTTCGTTCTGTGAAATACTCATGATTTGTAGAGTTTAATTTTTCAGCTGCTTCCTAAAGTGAAATTATTTCAGACCATGACTATTAGCAAAATCAAAATACTGGTTTTTAATTGCCTTTTTTTCCCCCCCTTCATTCATAACGATTATGGATATGCTCTGATCTACAGTATTTGAGAACATTTCTTCTCTTCCACCTCTCAGTGATTTATGTGCTTTTTGATGCTAACATTGTTGGACTAAATTGATTCTGCAAACAGAAGTCATACTGATATAAGCCCTCTTATAGAAGCATATTTTGCCCTATATTACAGTGCAGCACAATGTTGGTAAAGCATTTCAGGAGTTGTTTCCAGAAGAAGCTTTATGTCCAAAGGGTGTCTCAAATGTCGCCTGTGTAAGAAGGCTGCTTCTAAAGAGACTGCATAGACCAAATTGCACTCTGATTAATTGACTTACTAAGGTGATAATTTTTGCTCTAAGGAAAAATCTGCCTCAGATAACTGACTTGATAGATTGCTATTTTATTTTGTTTCAACAATTTAGATTAAACCAGTACCAAAGTTCTGTGCATCAGTCCTCTAAATTCCTTTTCAAGTTAACACTGAAAAGAAAATCCATCCATCCATATATATGTAAATATGCAAAGCCAGCTGCCAAACAGTGACATTATCCACGGGTTCCTGTGGGTTTGCCATAGAAATGAATGGGAAACTCTTCTAATATTGCCAGGCTTGTATGATATTTTTGCAATAGGTAAGAGAAAGCAGCATCGTTCCAGAAAAAAAGGAAAAGCATTTACCAGTTGAAACACAGGCAGATGCCACTGATAGCAGATGGTTTTAAAACTCGCATTTTAAGACAGCAGCTGCCTTACTGTGTTGTATTTAAAAGGGTTACCCTTGGTTAGAATATTGGATTAAATGCTTTTGTAAGAAGGCAGCTTTAACAACAAAAAAAGCAAAAAATACTGGACAGATATAAAATCAGATATTGCTTCTACTACATCCCTTCCAGGGCTTTATAAGGTAAAATATCAAAATGATTGAAAGACAATTTGTGTCAAAGTTTGTAGAAAGAGGAGAGACATACTTGCTCTGAATATTTTTAGGTGGTAAATCCATACGACTCCACAATGCTGTCTTAATTCAAGGACATTCTAGGTCTGTTAGAAGAAAAAAGATGGGCATACTAAAAAGGAAGTCCTCACTGAAGCCTTGTCCAGTCATATAAAAAAGAGGAAGAATACAATGTCTTTCCTGGGATGAAATAATCCCATCCAACAGTATGTGTTGCAGACTGACTAGCAGTGCAGCAGCTCTGCAGTCTGGGGGGTCTGGTGGACAACAACCTGGACCTGAAAAAGGAACGATATCCTTGAGGAGATACCACTAACCACTGGCAGGTTTTCATTGGCAAGAATGCAGCCCAAAGGGAAATGACAATTCCCTTCTGCCTGTCATCTGGGAGGCTGAACCCTGAGCGCAGTGTCCTGTTCTGTTCCCTCGAGAGTGAGAATCTGGAGAAATTCAAGTGGAGTGGTACCAAGACAGATATGAGACTGGAGTACACATACATATGAGATCTGTCTACACATACATATGATTTGTATAGATGTATAAAAAGGCTGAAGGAACTTTGTTCAGCTTGAAGGCAAGAGGCTGACAGGGTTTTCTTTGCAGTCTTTTCTACCTAATGGGTTGCTACTGGAGAAAAGGTAGCAAAATTCTTCTCAGAGGAAAGAGGTATGCATGGATAGATAAATTGTAGCAACTGGAAGCAGCAGTAAGAAGAATTCAGACTGGATATTAGGGGAAAATAAAATAAACCCTCAGTGCAAGAAATTAAGCACTAAACCAGGTCGTATAGAGAGGCTAAGCAACTCCTGTCCTTGGGGATGTGCAAAACCTGATCACAAAAGGCCCTGAACAATCTCGTCTAACTTTGAAGTTACCCCTTCTATGAGTAAGAGGGCAGACTGGGTGACTTTCACAAATCCCTTCTAGACAGGTTTAAGACTCAAGATTGACTCTATTTCTCAAGACTGAGAAATATTATGTCTGCTGACCTCATGATTAAGAGTCTAGTGACTAGAGTGGCTGGGAGAATTGTATGATCCTCTGAAACCAAAACTGCTTTCCTTAATCGCAGCATGGAATTGACTTTCCAGATCAGGACCATCTTTAAATACTCAGATACTCAGTATACCAGGTGATCATTTTAACCTTTCTCTGGACCTTCTGTTTTTCACTTGCCTTCTGTCTTTGTCTGATTTTTTCCCGGTTCCTTTTCTTTTGAAGTAGTCTAAAAAAATTTTCACTGGATCACAAGACAGAATTCCTACATACTTGAATTTGACATATGTTTATCATGAAGTAAGGTTAATAAACATAATAAATCTTGGACTCAGACAGACAGCTTTGGTTATTCCAAACAAATATTTCACATAGTTTCAGCAAGACCCTGTAGCAAAATATGCAGAGAAAATACTAGGATTAGAGTTTCTGAATCATCAGAAGTAGAAATCATTGTTTAAGCATAAGTGCAATAAATTTTAAAAGTGTTTCAGTGTTGTCCTAAATAACAATAAAACTTCAATGAAAAAAACAGTACTGAGTTGGCACTCCTATTGCAGTTCAGAACATTTTCTTCATTTAACACTTGTACTCTACCGTATTTTTTAAACGAAATTTTTTGAAATCTTCACTCAGAAACCTATTTCTTTTAAGCTTAGTTGTGTATGTCAGAATGCTTTATTTTGTATTCTGTGTGGTCAGATTATCAAAATACCTGTAGATCAGCAAGATAAGTTGATGCCTATTCAGCTTTTTATGTCAACATTTTTGTACCTAGAAATGCATGTCATTTAGCCAAAGAAAAAGAATTTTTATGGAGATTTGCTTGTTGTCCTCATAGGCTACTAAAAAAATTAAAATACATAAAGCATCTGGCTTTGGTTTATAAGGATTTGGCATGTTGTTCAGTCAACAACTTGCTTTCTGATCTGTATTTTTCAGCAGAGAATGGACCTTATTTGAAGAATATCTCAACCATATTTTAGTAAAATGCTCATGTGCATTGATGCAGGCATATTTAACATATGATAGAGACGAATGTTCCTGAACTCTGAAAAAATCCCTGTAGTCCTTTTGAAATTTGCTCTGGAGATCAGAATTTTGTATCCATTTTTGTCTCTGTTTTTTGGTTACAATTATAATCATAATTAAATCACTACCTAGATAGATGTGCTGTAAGTGAACATATACCTTAAATATTTCTGTTAAATGGTTAGTACATTTCTGAACACAGACGTGAATCCCTAATGTCCAGTTAGCTGTATAAACCTCTTACACATCTTGGCTGGCATATGATTTGAACAATGGACTTTGAATTGTATATAATTCTTTTTTTTTCCCCCCAAGGCTAATTAAAATCAATTCCATGCCATTTCTCTGCTGTTAGAAAAGATGCCACAGGTAGATGTTTCAATCATTAGCAATATGGTGCTGCTGGATTAAAAACAAATTTCCAAATAACATAGCAATGACAGTTAGTCTATGATAATCCATGCAACTGTTAATGAATGAAACCTGTTCTGACTCTATACGTGAATATTTGTTGATGCCATCTGAAAATAGAGATGTCAAAACCAAGTAATTTTATATTTTAAAGAGATGTTCATTGATTTTAGCTATGCAAAATTAATAATTTTCTGAACATCACAGATGATTCTGATCTTAAAAATATGGGATTTCATAATTACTATAAATATGAAGTATTTCAAAATTTAGTTCTAGAGGTAAAATACTCTCATTCACTCTGGTTACATCTAGAGACCTAGAGGCTCAGCTAGAAGCCAAAATCTAATCTTCATCAAAGGTAAACAAGTTTTGTCACTGATATAGCTGAAGTGAGGATTTTACTTCAGAAGTTCGAGAAACAGTGATGTAAATGAAAAGAAAGCAAGAAATAAGATTTTAGTAAGTATTTTGGAGAGAAGCAGCATGACAAGTAGAAAACGGTATTTGCAATAGAACAAGAGTCAGTGCAGCGCAGATATCACAGCCTAAACTCCCTTTCCCTTTCTGTCTTTTTTTCACAGTAGGGTTGCTGTTGGCCTAGCCTTTGAGAAGGGGCTATCATTACCTTTCATGTGAAATTATTGTAGTTAGAAGCACACAGCTGAAACAGAATCTTATTATTTCTGAGTTAAACAACTGTAAATGTAATTGATATATGCGTAGAAGTAAAAGTTCTTGTTCTGATTGATTTGGCACAAGAACTTGCACCTGAGTCCCTTACTTCTCAGATTACTGAATTATTGGTTATTATGGTTGTTGCATCTTATCCCCATCTACGGCACAAAAGAAACCTTCCCAATCAAATAATAATTAAACCTAATGGATTCCCATCAGCTCTACCTCAGAGATGAACATAGGAATATTGCTTTGAGCTGTGGAGGAGGCAAAAATCCAGCTGGAAATCAGTGTTTTTCATCAAAAAGTGTTTTGCATTAAAAAGAAAAAATATTATTAGGTGATTAATAAGAAATTCTTTAGATAAAAACAAACAAAAAAATCTACTGTTCTTCTGCCCAATCATTTTTTGCTGGTTACTAGGTTTTGTAGTATCCATATCCATGAATAGCACGAAAAATCCACAGCTTTTCATTAAAAAGAAAAATTTTAGAAAAGTTTATCAAATTATTTAGGTAGATGTAATATGTCAGTGATGATATATATGAGAAAAATCCATGGATTTTACTATCTTCAGTTCTTAAATGGTTATTAACACTGTCTGGCCTGATAGACATAGTGCTTATAGACTAGGATCCATTTCATGGTGTAGTTTTCTAAATGAATTATGGAAGACTGTGTCAAATGTGTTGTTGAAATGAAGTCAGATGACAACCTCCACTCTGCCCTCATCCACTGAGTGAGTTGTTTCACCACTGATCAACAATTTGCTGCTGGTAAGCCCACGTTGGCTCTTCCCAACTGTCCTGTTGTGTTTCATGCTCATGGCAACAGCTTCCATGAGGGCCTGTTTCATAATGTGTCCAGGGACTGACTTGAAGCTGACTCCTCTGCTATTTCCCAGGTCTTCTTTTAGGGAGATGGGTACATATATCGTGCTTTTCCAGTCTTCAGAACTCGACTTGTCCTCTCTGGATCCCTTTCCTCACCCACGACGTGGGGTGGCCCAGTTCTAGTTCCATTTCCATCTGAAGAACCATTCCGACGTCTTGAAGGATGGGGAAAGGGAACTCCAGGGGTTTTCTCAGGGTTTTCTTCTGTCCCTGAGGCTGGAGGGGAGAGGTGCCCTCCCCTCCCCCCATGCACGTGGTCCCATGGCAGGCACAGAGACAGCACACTGGCATGGAGAAGAGGCAAGAGAGCGTTTATTGCTGGGGATGTTACATTTATAGGGTTTAGGAGGATTCACAGGGTAACCAATTAGAAGTCTCAAGGGGCTTACAGGAACACCCAATCACAGGAAGGGGTTAACAAAGGCCAACGGGAAACACCTCAGGACACCTTCCCAGGACATTTCTGAGATAACATTACCATGGGGGGTGTTGGGAAGAAGAAGCATGTGTTTGCAAAGACCACCAAAAGCCATTTTAAGACACATTTAAACAACAGATTTCCCATATAATGCAGATTTGCTGCCACAGTCCTCCATTACCTTTCAAAGATGAAACAGAGAGACTTTGCTGTTCTGTTGCTCAGCTCTCTGAGCACCCTCAGACCCATCCCACCAGGTCCTATAGACTTGCATATGTCCAAAAGGTACAGATGGCTTAACTCTCTTCTTCGCTCACTGGTCCATTGTTTGCTTTGTTGTTGCTTCTTGGCACTGAGACTTGGGAGCTAGCTTTACCCTTGAATACCAAAGCACAGAAAGCATTTAGTATCTCAGCTTTTTCTGTATCATATTTAACTGACTTGTTGGCTTATACTAACTTATTCAGCCACGGATCCACACCTTGTACTTCTGCTTGCTGCTCACACACTAATGCCTTCTTTGTTATTCCTGGCATCTTCTGCCAGTTCTAGTTCCAGCTGGATTTTTGCCTCCTCCACAGCTTGAAGCAATATTTCTGTGTTCATCTCTGAGTCTCTGTCCCAGAGGCACTGCTTGATACCTGATGCTGGTATCCAGAATTGATACCTGTCTTTGATATCTCACATTTTCAAAAATGTTAATAATGAGTAAAACTCACAGTAATGGGATCAATGAGCAAAATTCAAAAGAGCAGCAAGTTATTTCTGTGCCAACTGATCAGATAGGTTCTTTCCTGAGCATTTGCAAAACTATTTATGAGTTATTTTGACACTGTCAGTGAAGTTAAAAGGAAATACCTTGTATCATTATAGAGGTGTATTTCAAAGTTCTACCTTTAAAGTTTTACCATGAGTTCATGGTCAATCAAGATGCTACTACAAAAGATTGCATATGCACATAATGAATGCTACAAGGATTGTGCATGCTTGCTTATAGAAAATGAATATATCTATGTATAGTACAGGCTATAGGCATAAAAAAAATGAGAGAATTTTTATATAAGCATCTTTGAAGAGACAGCATGAAAAGAAGCAGATAGAGGCATTTGATGTGGGCTGGTGAGCAACACAATAAAGAGTGCCCCGTGAAATGTGCACGTGCACATGGAAAGCACACATTTGTTAGGGACAAAAGTGCGTATGCCTGGAAACATTTATAGAGAAGAGTATTTTTATAGTGTGCATCTGTGTGCGGGAATTTGGCCATGGAGTTATAAGTCTGTTTATGCATAGATAACAGGAGAATATGTGGATTTGTATATATAGGCTAGGGCAGTGGATATAAGTGAGGTGGTATCAATGTTCACTGCAAATACATATTTACAATCTGCAAACCTATAATTTTAATTGGAAGGATTTATCCCTAGGAAGCTTTATTGATGGAAAAGTGAGCAAACAAAGTGGAAAAAAATAGAAATGAAATAAAAATAATGAACTACAATTAAGACATAATAAGCAATTCCTTATGTTGTCTTGATAAATATTTTACACTTTCAGTGTATCACTTGGAAAAGTGACATTATTTTCTCTGTTGGTATCAGCTAGGTTTAGTCAGTATTTATGTGCCCAGCAGGACAAAAAACCCCAGTGGTTATGTTATTTTTCCTGTTTACTTTAATATTTTTAAACAGTAGCCCCACTTTACCAAGCAATTTGTTTCCACAAATCTCTCAATTCCTAGGAAACTTTTCAGGGCTGGAAGAGAGGACATACTTTTCTTTTTGTGTGTTTGCTTGTAAAAATCTTACTCTGTCACAGACCTGTACTATTAAATATCTTACAGCACTGATTATTACTTCTGCTTTGACTGGCACTTCCCACCCTACCAATCATTATTAAAGCAGACTTTACTGCTAATTTCCTGGAAGATTCAAATGCTTCTATTTCAAGGTCATCTCAAAGGATAGTTTAAGAGCTTTTTCTGTAAAATATGTATATTTACAAGAGCACGCATAAATGGTCACCAGGGAAGATAAGCTATCAGAGAGTAAAGAGATGTCTTTCCTTATACAGTTCACACACCAGTGAAGCAGATAAAATTGGTTTTGTACCCAGCCTATGAATACACTGTTAGGAACTCTGTCCTGAAAATTATCTACTGAGATAAAATTCAATGCATCTCTTTTCATAAATATCTAACTGTGGCATCAAAATTCTACTACTCTTGCCTGAATAACCATCTACCTGTCGTTCCAGCAGGTAGCAGGAGTGACTTCACTCGTGCTCAAGAGACATGGGAACAGAATGCATCTGTAGGTAATTAGAGAATTAGTTTTAGTGCTCAAATATGTGAGTCCCAGTCTACAATTATTAAAGTCAGACGCATGACTGACTACGAAATGTTAAGATTAAATCTGTGTTTATTTTTAATAACAAAGGCATCCAGTATTCATTAACTTGGTTTTTTTTTTCAAGTCCCTCTATGCAGCTTTGTATTCCTGGCCTTGTCTTCCCTCTCTCTAGTACATAAAAAATATTGTCACACTACGTCCTTTTAGAAACAAGCAGGACTGTAACATTACCAAGGCTCACTCTTGCTTTCTTAGTTCATTCTGTTGTCATGATCCACCTTCACAAGCTTAACTTCAGTGTCATATGAAAATTTTATTTGGGCATAAGGGTGCATATGGGCTTTAGCGTTCCTAAAATATATAGTCAGCTCAGTAACACACAAAATCAGATGTGGGCATGATGAGGACTAGTCACAGCTGGAAAGTGCTCAGAACCTTGTTAACTGGTACACAGCTAGCAGCAATTTTAATGTATTGTTGGAAAAATGAAATCACATTGCAGTGGCTGTCATGTGGCAGTTCCTACAATTTTCCCTTAGAGCTACCATTCACTTCTCTTCACACAATACACAAACTCCTAAAGCAAAAGACCAATATGTGAGGAATTGGAAAATATACTAGGCTCAAGGCAGTTGCTGCTAGAATCAATAGCTAAAAGTCCTGCTTACTTCAACGGGAATGAATTCAGGCTCTTTATTTCACAAGAAATACTTAGATGTGATCTATGTGATGAAGTCAGCTAAAAATCTCTGCTTACATTTAACCTATTATCCTATAAACAGCAAAAGTGCAACACGTTCCTTTAGAAGAAACCTTAACTATTTAACTTTTGCTCTATTTTTTACAGCGTGTCACAAGAAAAAAAGAATTTAAAATATATTTTTAATTCTATTTTGTTTATAACTAGTGAACATCTAATGGCAAAACACAAGTGAAAATGCCCTAGTCTAGAGCAAAGAAGATGATGTGCTGCAATGATTGAAAAAAAAAAAAAAGAAAAAAGTGCCACTTGTTTTCTTTTGCTGTTATAATTAGAAATTTGCTGGAAAAAATCTATGGAAAACTCACTCAAGCTTTTGTGTTAATAGTGGTCAAGACCAGTTTAGCTGATTCTTTGCTCAAACCACCTAGGAAATTATTTTACTGTAAGAATAGAGCTTGAAGAACACAAACCTACATGGATGCTTGGGAAGGGCCAATTCAGTCTTCTATGCACTGGGGGAATGTGATCTTACGTTTATGGTGTTCTGGATTTGAGATGGGTGGTAAAACAGAAACACCTTTTTGATGTGTAAAACAGAAGCATGGAGGTTACCTGGTGAGGAATCCTTCAATTTCCTTTGCTACTATATTGATTAAAACTTTTGCCTTAATGCAGCAGAGCTCAAAATATGGCATTTTATTAATCTGACTCTAAAAAAAAGTATTTGGAAAGTGTAGTCCATAATCTTGATGAAAGTGCATGGTAGTCACAGAGCTTTTTTCAAAGGGTGATTTGTCTATTATTAACACATGGAAAACACATATTATGACCACTCTGCTCACTATGAAACATCTCAGTGTCAATTCAAAATATCATTCCTTCATTTGACTGATTTTGAAACACGATTCCTTTACATGCTGATTTCAGCTTCTAAATTATTTCCATGCATTACTATTCCGTTTAATATTATGCATTAAAGGCCACTCTCTTTTCAAAAGACAAATTCCAAAGTATGACAGAATCAGGCTCTTACCTAACACATGCATAGAAATATTTGTGTCCCTATGAAAACAAAAGATAAATCAATCCTTGAAAGAGTAGATATTTTCTTCTTTGATCAGTGTTTCAATGATATTTTGAAATGCTTATTGGGAAAGATATTAACATTCTAACTTTTTAAATCTGAATAATTATATTAATTTTAATACATTTAAAAAACATTTTCTTCCTTGTAAGAATATGTTTAGACATTTCCATTTGGCGCTTTGTTGAACAGAGGCACTGTAAAATAATTTATGGCTGATTCCTCTTGTGTGTTGCTGATTCTCTGCAGCATAGGAAGGAATGCAAAAGTGATGCAAGCAATTAAGCTACAGAATGGGAACACTGAAAAAGAAGAAATCTTAACTATCTTATCTCATTTAGATATCCACTAACTCCTTTATCTGGATTCACTTGCTCAAACCTAAGGCCTGTGATTTTGTTTAATATCAGCCAGAAATAAAGAGCTTTTCAGCTAAATACAGCTATATTCCACTATTAACTGCAGCTCTCGAAGCAGTCATTGTGGAAAGGGAAGTCTAAACCCTTCAATGTCAAGGCATTTAGAGGCACTCTAGCATCAATCAAGGTCTACGTCCAATAAGTGCCTGCTTAGATTTACATGAAATATTCATACAGCATTAAGTTTTGTTTTTCTCTCTCCTAATCATCACTTTTAGGAAGAAACTACAATCATCACAGTTAAGGGAGGGCGTTATGGGATGTGCAGTACCTTTCAATGTCAGACTTCCTGCAGATAACTAGCTCTGAAATGAGGCAGCACACTGTATAGACTACCAAAGGTCTTCCTCACACAACCTAGCCCTGTTATCGTGCACTATTAATTTTCAAGTACACAACTTAAAGCAAATGAATGTAATTAATTAGCCGTATCAGACATGTCAAAAAGTGATTTCAAATCTTGAAGAATATTTAACACCACCTTTACATGAACAAAGTTTCCCCCTCACACATGTGTTCTCCAAAATACAGGCTTCAGGTCTTCCACTACACTTTTAATTGTAGAAGCACACAGAATCCTTCTAGACTGAGAGTGATTTATTCTTTCTGTATTTTTCTGATGCTTTTCATATATCTATGCAGAACTTCCAAAATGTAGAGCACTATGGCCTGAGAACTGTTATTACCTATGGTTGGCTACAGACCATCACTACTCTTTTCCCCCCCTTGAAGATAGAATCAAATCTGTGTGCTAATTTATCTGTCATCGTTGACCATTCAGAATACATTAAATTCATTGGGGTTTTTTTAAGCCAAATAATAATGTTTGTTGGGAGTTAGAAGTTTAGGCCACATAGAAACATTGTGCACTACCTTCTGAATGAAGTATAAACAGCATTTCTCATCATGCTATATTTAGCCTTAAAGCAAACTCAGTCCACCACTGGCAGTAGCAGCACCTAGAAGCTTCTTTGTTATCAGACAATTAATATCAGAAGTTTAGGTCTTATTAAAAACTACTAACAAATAATGGCTTTAATTATTGTGATTTTGCTGCAGAAATAAGAACAGACCAATACTCATAAAAGCAGAAAATTATAAAAGGTTAACTAGTTCAGCTCGGGCTGGAATTAATCATACAAAATGATATTCAACTATTTAACTTACAGTGTGTAAAATTATATTTAAAAAACCCTAGGGTTTTTGGTAGTGCATAGTATTATATGTATTAAAAATCTAAGATTTCCAAGAAGAATATGAAAAACAAAGTTTGCACAGTTAGTGCACCACCTACTAAAGTGTTCAGGTTTTTCCATAGCCTCTTCTTCTCTCCCTTTGAACATTCATACAACAAAGTAACAGCATTTTCATTATACTCTCATGTTGAGACTGCTGGCTTCATCAGTTTTGATTTTTCTCAAAGGAATCTGGATTCTCTAATAAATTACCAACCCAAAATTGAAGCTGATTGCCCAAAAATTGAATATAAATGGCAAAGTACTGAAACCTAGGAAGACATCCAAAAATGTCAATGTATTTGTTATTTTTAAAAAGCTCAACATATTTGTTTACTTTTAAAACAGTTAAAATCAAAGCTATCTTCTTTTATTATATTCCCTAAGTAATAATAAAAATAGAAAACCATGATCACATTGTGCACATGGGAAAAGAAAAAGGCAATTCTGAGTATCTGTTCGTCTAAAGATTAAAGCATAGGTATTCAACAACAATTTGACACAATTTGGGCCAATAATCTTCATTTACCTCAAATAAAGACAGTCATACTTAAAAACAAAAAATACAACCGTACTGTTACTGAACACAAAAGCATTTACTATACAAACTCACAAGACATTCTTGTTCATTTCCCAGAGAACCCATATTATAAGAACAAACTAGATCTTAACATACAGGTGTTCTTTCATTTTTCCCTGATTTGGTATGAAATAGACTTCAGTTTCTGTTCATTAAAAAAAGAGGAAAGACAGAACCTACTGACATGAAGCTGTGTAGGCAAGACACATTCACAGCTAATTTATAACAGTGAGTAAAGATTGCACAGTATCTGACTCAGAACAGAAACCGGAAAATCTTCCCTGACGAGGCCTTGCTGAGTTTGAAGAAGTAATTCATGGCAGCAGTATAAGTGGCCCTACTTTACAATACACTTTCCTACCTTACAGTGTTTCTGGCCAAGGATGCTGTGGGGTGCAAAAATCCTGGGAGTTGCTGACAGCCCTTGATTACTACCAAATTTATTGAAATCAAAGGTACTTCTCACATTTCTATCTTCAAGCTGCTAATTTATGAAGCATTGTTTTTCTGCTATTTTCTTACCAGCATTGCAATGTGTTAGTTATGATATTAATCTAAACTGTATTCTTGTATTTACACTAATGCAATAAAATCTTGTCATTAAATGCCGCATTTTGTGCTTTCTAATTCTGCCTTTTGTCATTGTTATTTCCAAATGTTCAAGGTCTTGATAGATCAAGATAATAAAAAACATGTCTATGTTGAATGGCATAAATAGAACCATAGAACTTAGACAAATGAAAATTATCCAGAGGGTACTTGGGATTCAGACATCTTTTAAGTAGAATTTAGCATTAAATTGCAGCTTTTAGTAAACTTAAAAAAACCCAACCAAACAAACCCCTGAATTTAATATAAGCTACTTACAAACCCAGTCATATTCATCTCTAGTACTACCCAGTCTGAATAAATCAAATCCTCTGGAGAGAAATGCAGCATTTCTCTAATTCTGACTCATAAAGTGGCATAATCCATTAGTCACCTCTTTACATGTAAGCTTGGGTAGATTTCAAAGTTGACTTTTAGTTTTTGGTCTGACATTATCTATTGAATTTTTATTTGAACTTTTCAAATGACTGATAGATTTCTGCTGCTTTTTGGTTTTTTTTTTTTGGATTCTCTGAGGCGATTTCAGAATGGTATGCAATCAGTTGTGGTTTGGTTCATATTTCAAGCTACACTGAAACCTGCTAAAATTTGAAGAGTTTGAATCAGTTGTAGCCCATCATACCTGTGGGATATCTTTAATCCCACAAGCTGTGGGAACTTAAGTACACTGTTAACTTTTGATCTTTCTGCAATGATTCTGAACATAACTGGCAAACGCAATGCTATCAAGACATAAAAGAATTGACTCTCTCTTGTTCTGCTTCCTGAAGTGTTCTCAGAGCACTGAATAACATTAGGCTCTGCTTTATGTGTAGGTGTGATGCAATCATTTCCACTGTAGACTTTCATCAGATTCACAATGAAGAAAGGCTACCAAATACAGAACACAGGATATTCTCCCTGTTCTAGATTTACTCTTAAGACTAGTAAATACTGTTATGCATGAGCACAGTACACACAGCTGAAGCACACGTGTTATATCAAAGGCTTTTACTTTCCATCCATGCATCCCATATATTTCTTTTAATAAACTTGCATTTTTGTAATGTCATTCCTTGTGCGAAAAATATCCAAGATCTAGCTTTCTGCTTTGTATTATTTGCAGATGCCTTGAATGTCCTTTAGATAGCTAACTATCTGACTTCATCAATGACTGCAGGTATCAATGACACGAGCACAAGGCTGCAAGTCCAGCTTGATAGATATGTGCAGCCTATGTATTATCAAAAATGGATTACAGAAACTTAAATGTGTTTGTAATGTCACTTCAGATTCATTTTTTACTTTTCTTTCCCCCTTGAAGTATAATCCAGTATGATCCACATTACTGTATTTTAAAATGATGGATAGGTTACCATCCAAATTATTTGTAAGACATAAATGACCATTGTATCTCTCTTTGAAGTCAGAGGATGTATTTTGTATGACTCAATCATTAAATCATCTTACAAATGTCTAACAAAGCACCTGCATTTAACCATACTTCCTATATTTACATTTTTGGCCTCTTTTTTAAGATCAGGCATAAATCCATCAGGCCACTTTAGAACTTCAAAACTTCCTTCTTTTACATATCTACCGTTCATTATCCAGAAGTTATTCTGTCCTCTGTGCTAAATTACTTTATGCTGCAGCTTACATGAACATGTCTTGCTTTCATCTGGCATTTCAAATAGGGCAAAGACTGCTGTACAATTTCCAAACACAACTGTGCTAACAGAGATGAATTACTACAGTTTATATAATTTATATTAGGAATTCATAGACCTAGCAAAAGGGATTAGTACATTTTATTTCAGGGTAGGAGATGATCCTGTCATTAATGGTCGATACTTTCATCATCTTTTAAACCTGAGGAATTTCCTGGGTGACAAGACTGTAAGGACATATCAGGGATTCACAGCTGTGAGCTTTATCTGGCCGTGTACTGCTTTACTTTCAGTATGTGGACTACATTCCATCAAAACTGGATTAGACTGTCAATCATGTCCTGCAATGTATATTGTATTATGATTTTTTGAAAATGTCACTGAGATCAGAGTAATTTCTTGGCTAATTGCATCTCGTCTCTTCTTAATACTGTGCATTTAATGGTTTCATTACCTTACATGACAGTCACAGAGTCTAGTCCAGCATTAAAGGCAGTTTTACTTTGCTTTATAAAAAAAGTTAAAAAAAAAAAAAAAGAAAATCTAAGGAATCCTCAATCCTTTTAATAATATGGAAAAAATATTTAAGACACTTCTATATTTGATTAAATGAAATAAAAATGTGTTTGTGGTGTGCACATTGTTCCCTGTGGTCTGAGATATACATACTAGCAGAGATTGTTTCTCTAATCCCAAAAGCACACCTTATGCTTAGCACAGTATTTTCTTCTCTTCTCCTGTTATGGAAATAGATTAAAGAAAATATTAACCTTTAAGAAACTGTCATTCATTACTCACACAGCTTCTATTTTATGTATGGTTTTCTCAAGGGAAAGTCTCCCAAACGCAAAAATATTTGTGTTTCAATATTACCCATTTAGGCATGAGAGATTCATTTAGATGAATGTTATAGTATGTTTCCTGATGTTTCATTAAATGATAGTTTGCCTACAGCAAAAGGTTATGATGATATGTGTCAGAAGTAGTGCAATTGTTGGAGTGTTACAAAAGCAGTGAAGTCAACCAACTTGTTTTAAGGATCATCTCAGAACCAAACAATTAGAGCTATTAGGGCACTCATGCATACCATCAGAATGCTATGACTATAAACAACAGTGATAGGCCTAATTTAGATGTCATTGTTTAAGTTGTTAAAATGAGTGCTTAAAGAAGAAAACACTGCCTAAGCTGTGCCCGAGGAGGTTTAGGTTGAATATTAGGAAAAAAAATTTTACGGAGAGCGTAATCAGACACTGGAATGGGCTGCCCAGGGAGGTGGTGGATTCACTGTCCCTGGAGGATTTTAAGCTGAGACTGGATGTGGCACTTAGTGCCATGGTCTGGTAACCACGGCGGTGTTGGATCAAGGGTTGGACTTGATGATCTCGAAGATCTTTTCCAACCCAGTCGATTCTGTGATTCTATGATTCTATGATTAATCAAACTGCCTGCACTGAAGTGCAAAGTACCGGGGAAGGTGGTGGTTTAGGATGGAACTGACAAAACTGATGTCTTCAATAATTGTACTACACTACCTCTGCCACACCGAAATACAAGCTGTTACTCATCACTGTAGTGTATTACATAATTATATGCCTAAAGATAAACATGCACACCCTCTCCTGGATTTTTTTGTTCCTTTAAGCAAGGAAGGGGTTGTCTTCATTGTTGACATCCAACTTGCCTGTAAAACCCCTCCTACTCCACCAGGCAAGGCAAAACACCAACACTTCTACCATTCTGCAGTCCTTCCTTTTATACTATATCAACTAATTGCAAGCTACAGGGGAGAGAATACACAGAGAAGATAGGAATATACTGCCAAGGATTCCTGGTAGGGGTGCTTGTAATGAAGGACACTCTTGAGTTTGGATCTGACAGCAGCTGGAAAATCTAGTTCAAATTTGCTGTGGCAGGTAGAAAGTGTGTGAATGTTAAAATATCCAACTTGCTAGCCATCTGCGTGGTTTGCATCCAGTTTGAGTGGATTGCTCCTATCACCTGCATAAATGTAAGCTGTCAACTTTTTAAAGGTGCTTCCCATGATTATTTGGTTGAGAACGCCTTTTATTTCAATATTACAACACATTTTATTGATATTCTTGCAAAATAGGAATAATGTTTAAGCATTGCATAAAACTACAGTGCCTTTCATCTGAGAAAACTGATCTTATCAGCAGATGCACATGTGCATTCATGAGTTGCTTAACTCCTAGTTAGTTTCAAAATTAGCAAAAAGTCATTAGTGTCTGACAAAGAGACTACTTACACTGGTCTGAAACAGCACTGACAATTCTGGTGAGGTGGGGAGGGGAGGGAGAAGGAAAAAGCATGACAAAACCAGGACTTCTTTAAGCTAACAATGAAACAGTCCTGGCACCTTGTTTTTAATTCCATTTTCTATTACATTAGTATTTGTTCTCCATATATTTCTAAGAACAAATTGAGTTAGTGATGTTATTAAGATAGGCAAGTCCTTGCTTAAAAACATATGTACATTAAGATATTATGTCTAAGAACACTAGCTGAGCCTAGCAGCATGAATGAATTTAACAAGCAATGGATGTGTAAAGGAAGCTGGTCTTTCCCCTGCAAAAGAGAAGGTGGGGAGAGAAGAAGAAAAGGAGGGATTTTTACATTCCCAACAGTCTCTAAAAACAGCTTATTTATTCACAAAAACATATGGATAAAGAAACAATTAGTTTCTACCAATTAAAGGGAATCCCTGTCCACGCTTTTTGTCATGTATATCTGAAAAACAGTATGCTTTGCTAAAAATCCGTTAGTAGGAAAGCAAGAAGGAAAAATCCTCCTAAGAATTTTTTGATACTCCCTTTTCTTTGAAAGCACAGCACGTGTGAGAAAACTGTTCCTTAGGTTAGCCCCTTTGCAAGGCAGATATAGAATAATGTTTTGCAAATCTGGTTCACAGGAGAGGCTGTGTGATGTCCTCTTGGGTCACTTCCTCTGATGACATAGCTGCATATACAAGAAAAAAATAAAATTTCTGTTTTAAAAACTATGATTTATTTGTAATAGAATATATTAATTTTCTGTTTGCCATGTTTTAACTTGTAGTGACAGCAAGTGTGGCCTTTGTTGACATGAGTGTGAGAGGGCCATGATTTCCAAAGAGACAGGACATTGCCATCCTGGTTGACCTGGAATATTTTTGGGGGTCCCTGTTGTCCCTTTGAATATGATTAAGTCTACTTTGCACTACATGGCCTAAATTAAAGTCAAATAGCACTATGATCACACCATCAGAAGAAAATATATTTGCTGTGAAGTAAAATAGCCCTTTGACAAGATTTTATGTCCATGAAAACAGCTCTAGAGTTAGAAATCACATTTTATCCATTAAAAAAATAAAAAAATGAACAGCACATTTTAGAATTAAATACCTTCTTCTGTCTGTTGTGGTAAATTCATCCAAACAAGCAAGTATATTGCAAGAACTGAAGTAAATAAAAACATCACAGAGGATGAATTAATGTTCACTATAAGATGAACAAGTTTCATTACAAGTTTTTAGAGACCAGCTGAGATAGAATCATACAGATATGTTCATTTCAAGGCTTGGAAATATTGTCAAAAAATCCCTTGATGAAAATTTACTCAAGCTGTCATTCTGGGACAAATGGGGAAATTCAAGTAAGAATAGACAGAAGAGAGGACACTAAACTATTCTTTCACCTCAGTTAGTTGAATCATCAAGGAATTTGGGGGCTGATTGCTGATGACATGTTGAGGATTACAACAATGCCTTCACTTATAATATTTCAAGCTGCTTAACAAATTTTCCTGAAGAATGAAGATCTCTCCCAACATATTTAGAATCTATGATTAGTTTAATAATGATGTGGGATAGGAACACTCCCACTCCTCCCAAAAAAGCAATAAATTACATGACTAACAGCATGCCTGTTCAACGGACTATCCTCTACCTATGACAAGCTAAACCCCTTAATGACTTTCCTTCTGCTACACTAATGATGTAGGCAAAAATAATATATGCCTGAAAAAAAAATAATATTCTGTACATCACTTAACTAGTGAAGTAAAATTGCTATGATCTGTAATGTGAAAGACATTTCAGTGAATATCATTAGTAAGCCTCAAAACTGAAGACCTGGACTTTGGGTCCATGAGTTTCATAAATTTCACATAAACTTTAACCTACATTAATCTTAGGTCTCTTCACACTCCTGTTGCTGCAAGTACTTGAATAACTCCTGTTTTGTTGAAATAAAGAAATTGAGGTGGAAGTTCAATAAAATGATTGAAAGATAGAAAATGCAGTCTGCTTTGAAATTAAACATAGAAAACCTTCTAGGCTTGCTTTTGCTCTAATATCTCAAATTCTAGAAAGTTATGTATTTGACATCATCATTGGTCAGAGCCTTGGATTAATAATTTCTTTTTTCCTTATCTCTACTATGATCAACGAGTTGTTCTGATGACATTGAAGATGGGCTTGTGACAAGTGACTTCTTCAAATCCTTCCCTTTTTCAGAGTGGGGGGGAAAAGAATACTATACTAACTGCATGCTATCAAAATATTTTCCCTCTAATTTACAGGTCTAAAACTACCACCAATATATCAATTATGTAAGGACTGCCTGCTGCTTGAAAGGCAGAATTCATTTATCCTTTTTCATACAGAAGTGGAATTAACAGTGGAAATATCTCTCTTCTTTTAGAGCAGTAAAAGTCCTAAGTCGAACATGGAATGATGATGTAAAGTTGACTTTCAAATACCTCCAAAACCGAAGGCACATTGATATTTATTGGTCCAGTCCAAAATACAAATTAAAGCAATCTAAAAATTGTTCTGCATTATATTGGCTACAACAATCAAGATGTGCTCTTCTGTTGCTTGGTTTTCCTGGTAGTCGGTCATGTTGGCTATGCTGCTTATAGTGGCGTTTAGGCAAAGGGGTGAAACAAAAGCTAAGAGTTAACTCTGATTAAATATACTTCAGCCCAAATGTGATGTTGGGGTGATGCTAACCCAGCTTTTGAGGAGTTTTATGGTGTCTGAACACTGCAAACTTGCTTCTAAGTGCTACAGCATGTTGACTGTATGGAGTGATTTCCAAAATCCCTTTTACACTCTTGACCAATGAAAGGACCAGTAAGTATACAGAATCACAGAATATTCTGAGTTGGAAGGGACCCACAAAGATCATCAAGTCCAACTCTTTAGTGAATGGCCCATACAGGTAACAAACCAGCAACCTTGGCATTATTAGCAACATGCTCTAACCAACTGAGCTAATATCAGCATAAGAGTAATCACTGTCCAAAGGAGACATACTGGAGAAAGGCCAGCTGGCTTGCCTCTCCTCCCTGCACAGGAATACACCATTAGAAAAGGAGAAAATTAAGATTTCTTCTCATTTCAGGTTAAGGAAAAAATATATCACATTATTTGACTAGGTTATTTGCAATGTACCTTCAATGTACCACCATAGAGCATATATGTGATTTTGAAACAAATATTTGTAGGATGTTGATAGATTTATCAATAATCTAGATAAAATTAGCTTAATTAATAAGAATTTATCAAAATATTGCTGTCGAGCAAACCCCACAGTTTTACTTGCCTTTTAAGTATACAGTCCATGCTTTAATTATTTTTTTTAAAATTGAAATACAAAGATTAATGTCTTCTCCCACCAGGTACCTCTAAAAGTTTCCTTCCCTTTGTCTGAAGCTGATAAAATGAATACACACCTAGCAACCTTCAGGGCACTACTGGAAACACATTCTTTTTTTCTTCTCTTGATAGTTTAACTGACTTTTCAAATACATTCACACTATATACTACACGGGTTTTATGTTGTGTGTCTCCATATATACACAGGAAGTTGTGTCATAGAATCATAGAAAGGTTTGGGTTGGAAGTGACCTTAAAGATCATCTAGTTCCCACCTCCCTTCTATAGGCAGGAATGTCATTCACTAGGTCAGATTCATCAGGGCCTCATCCAACCTGACTCTGAACAATACCAGGGATGGGGCATCTGTAACTTCTCTGGGCAACTTGTTCCAGTGTCCCACTCCCCTCAGAGTAAAAAATTTCTTTCTAACATCAAATCTAAACCTGACCTCTTTCAGCTTAAAACCATTGTCCCTTGTCCTGTCGCTGTCTGCTTGTATCAAAAGTCCCTGTCCCTCCTTTTTATAATCCTTGTTATGGTACTGAAAGGTTGCAATATGGTCTCCCTGAAGCCTTCTGTTCTCCAGTCTGCACAATCCCAGTTCTCTCAGCCTATCTTTGTAGGAGAGGTTCTCCAACTCTCTGATCATCTTTGTGGCCTTCCTCTGGACCCGCTCCAACAGGTCCATGTCCCTCTTATCTTGAAGACCCCAGAACTGGAAGTAGTACTCCAGGTGTGAGTCTCTCAAAGGCACATTAGAGTGGGAGAATCACCTCCCTCAAACTTTTGGTGCAGCCCAGGATACATTTGGCCTTCAGGGCTGAGAGCACACATATCCACGAGAACCCCCAAGTCCTTCTCTGCATGGCTGCTCTCAATGACTTCTCTCTGTCTGTTCTTATGTCTAGGATTGCCCCAACCCAGGTGCACTTAGACTTTTTGAACTTCATGAGGTTCTCATGGGCCCACTTCTCAAGTTTGTCCATGTCCTTCTGGATGGTATTCTTTTGTTCTGTTGTTTGAACTGCACCACTTAGCTTCTTGCCATCTGAAAACTTGCTGAGAGTGCACTCAATCTCACTGTCTATGTCATTGATGAAGTTATTAAAGAGTGCCAATCCCAAGACGGAGCCCGAGGGACACCACTCATCACTGGTCTCCACCTGGACAGAGTCATTGACCACAACTCTCTGGCTTGCATCCATCCGGCCAATTCCTTACGCACTGAATAGTCTATATATCAAATCTGTGTCTCTCCAATTTGGAGATAAAAATATGATCTGGGATCATATCAAAGGCTTTACGGAAGTTCAGATAGATGACATCTGTCTTGTCACTCCATCACAGAAGGCCACTAGACTGGTCAGGCACAATTAGCCCCTAGTAAAGTCACGATGGTTGCCTTGGATCACCTCCTTGTCTTTTATGTGCCTTAGCATATTTTCTAGGAGGACTTGCTCCATGATCTTCAGGCACAGAGGTGAGGCTCACTGGTCTGTAGTTCCACAGATCTCCCTTTCTCTCTCTTAAAAACGGGAGAAATGTTTCCCTTTCTCCAGTCACTAGGGACTTGCCTGACCACCATGACTTTTCAAATATGAGGGAGAGTGGCTTGACAACAACGTCGGCCAGTTCCCTCAGGATCCTGGCATGTGTGTCAGCATGCCCCATAGACTTGTGGCTATCCACCAAGTGATCCCAAACCCGCTCTTTGCTTACAGCTGAAGGGTCTTCACTTCCCCTCAAAACCTTCCCAGAGGGTCGGGAACTTGAAAGAAGTGGGAAGCCTGACTGGCACTGATGATTAAGGCAAAGAACTCATTGAGTACCTCAACCTTCTCCATATCAGTCCCCAGCAGTTCATCCTTCTTGTTAATCAGAGCGGGTACACTCTCCTTGGCCTTTCCACTCTCCTTGGCCTTTCTTTTCTGACCTATTTACTCTCCCCAGGTCACCTGTCCCTGCTTCCACAGGCAGTGCATTTCTTTCTTACTCCTCAGTCAAAGGAGCATATCCTTGCTCAGTCATGCTGGTTTTCAGCTTGCCTTGCTTCATTTCCTACACACCAGGATGGAGAGCTCTTGTGCTCCATGAAAAGTGGCCTTAAAGAGCTGCCAGCTCTTTAAGCTCTTTAACTCAGGACAGTTTCCTAGAAGATGTCATTGGCCAACACCTTAAACAGCTGGAAGTTTGCTCTTGCAAAGTTCAGTATCTTGACTTTGTTCTTCATTGGGCCCATGCTCCTTGAGATCATAAACTCAAACAGGGTGATCACTACAGCCCAGGCTGCCTCCAATCTTAACTGCTTTAATGAGCTCATCTGCACTGGTGAGCACCAGGTCCAGGTATGCCTCATCTATGGTTGGCTTGTCTTATACCTGGACCAGGAAATTGTCCTCTACACACTCCAGGAGTCAGTTGGATTGCTTTCAGCCAGCTGTATTGCTTTCCCAAGAGACATCTGGGTGGTTGAAATCCTCCATCAGGATGAGAGCTTGCAAGCGTGATGCTTCCTATATCTAAAGCAAGAAGACCAGGCATCCTCAACAGGCTCCAGCTGGTCAGGTGGCCTATAGCAGACCCCCATAACCAGGTGTCCTTTGTTGGCCCTGTCCTTGATTTTTACCCACAAGGTCTCAGCCTGTTTATGGCTGTTACTCAGAAGAGGCAGCTCTTCACAATCTATCCCTTCCTTAACATAGTGCGCAACACCCCTGACCTGCTTCCCAGCCTCCCTCTTCTGAAAACCTTGTAGCCCTCACTTGCATTGTCCCAGTCACGTAACTTGTCCCATCATGTTTTCTGTGATAGCCATTAGGCCACAGTTTTCTAATCACACCATGGTTTTCGACTCCTCCTGCTTGTTAGCTGTGCTGCATTCACTGGTGTAGAGGCATTTGAGCTGGGCTGTTGACCATTTCATCTTTTGGGAGGAGCCCTCTCTAATTCTTTTGGGATGATTTACAGGTATTTCCCTGTTGTTCCCTAAAGTGTTGTTGTTTCCTGGTTCCTTACTGACAACCAACGGAGCATCCTTTTCCCCCACTAAATCTAGTTTAAGGCCTTACTAAAAGTCCTGCCAGCTTGCTCCCCGGAACGCTCATACCCCACTTGGTCAGGTGTGCCTGTAGATGTCTACCTATTCCAGTCTAACTCTATGTGCTTCAGTGTGTTTCTCAGCCACCTTTAACTGTTTCCTCCATCTTATCTTGGTTTCTCTGCAAATCCATTCAATAATTTGCACTGCAAATATCCCTGTCCTGCCATACTGCCATTTTTCAGTTGGGCTTATCCATAATTTCCTTTAAAAAATTCTGTATGCCAGTGGGCTATAATGGTATCTGTACTACACTGCACCATATCATAAACCACTACAAACACGAACAATAATTTAACTCCATTGCTTGTCAAGGGCTCCGAACAGTTTCTTTATTCTCATGCTAGGATGACACTGAATACAGGATATCCTGCGCTGGTTTTGATGTTATTGAGAAACAAAGCATGAACCACAATGAAGACATCTGTTTAATGCAGTTTTAATGATTCCCACAGAAAAACCTTGAATCAACAAAAATCTGCTTACAATTCACTCAGAATATTTACAAATATGGATGTCCAAGTTCTATGTTGCAGATGAGAAATGAATGTGTTTCATACAAATTAAAATTTAGATGGATTTGCATCCTAAATAAGAATCACTATTTCAAATAAGGCCTTCAAACTATAACACTCTGTGCTCCAACATAACATAAAAACATCTGCATAGCAAAAATAAGCAAAAAAAATTACTCCTTAAAACCAAAAATGGAAAGTACCTGTCAAAAATCCTGCATAGCCTCTGTTCCAAAACCCTATAGGCAGTTTATTCAGGTTTGATGCTTCAACACTATGAGTGAAATTAGCAAGAAAACAGTTACAAGTAGCTAACTATAGTCAGAATTTTGTATGGTTGAATATTTTTATTTCATGATGATTTCAGTTTAATCAGTTTCAATTTTTATAGTTGTGCAATCCTTTAGGGAAAAAAAAATAGAGTTTGATGTGGTTTCTTTTGGAGTCACAATGACTTTAATTAGTACAGATTCATGCCGCTCACCCTGCTTTAATTTACAGGCCAGTCTGGATACTTGCAAACATGTTTATTAGGAGGAAATACTTTATAATATTTTAAAACAACTTCACAGTATTTCACATGCATAATAATTCATGCTAAAATGTGCTAAACATGGGGGGTTATAAACATGATTGTTAATACACAGCACTTACGCAAATATGCATAAATAATGTTATGCCCTCATAAATCCTTACAACGTGAATTTAGTAATTTTGCTTGCAGAACTGCTTATTGGCTGGCCCTAAAGCATTTCCTAAATCTCAGGTAGACTCAAGAGGCAAAACACAGAGATGAAATGTGGTAGAATTCATCCTCCCCTATTCACATGACACAAACACACACTCATCTGATTTTGGGATTTAGATACAGTGAATTAAGAATGTGGATCATATTTATGCAATTCTGATTTGGATGCTGATACTGTTTGTACTCTGAAATGTTTAAAATGGGATTCTGCTTTGTGCTTGCCTGTAGAAAATCTCTTCATTTGCCATTCTAGTAGTAATATTTAGCTTTTATTTATTCAGACCAAGATGTGTCTTTTCTTGCTTCTAAGCAGCTGGATTTTGTTTTCCCAGTGAAAAGCTAGCCTTTGTAGATGAGAGCAGAGAGTTAGAAAAATAGAAGAGATTCTCCTTGCAGCAGTGATTCCGTGGCACTGCCCAGTGGCAGTACCATGGTGTCACAATAATTTATCATATGCAGAATGGGGCAGTATGAATCTGACTTGTTTAAGTGCTTCAGTGGCCTTATTTCACAGCAAGAATGTGGGACAGGGTGCAACAACTGCAAAGGGCCCTGCAAACCCCTGCTTACACAATTCACCAAACACATTTTCTGAAGTTCCTGCATGGACATGACAAAAGCAACAGAAAAAAAATCTCTGACTACAACTCCTCTCCAATGGGAACTGGGCAAATTCCTTCCTCTTCTTGAAGCATATTGTCTCTCTCAAACCTCTATTTGTACACTTCCTTATCTAAAATGAGAAATGGAGCACTGATTCAAGGCTCAAACATTTATCTAAATAGCATGAAACAAAATTTACATTTTAATTAATATTAATTGTCCTCTTGCAAACGATATTAAAATATAATATTATATTATTATTCTATGTCCAGTTGGAGGGTTATTAAATTATTTATTTCATTTGTTTTTGGTTTTTTTTTGTTGTTGTTGTTTTTGTGAACCTGCTGCTTTGTTGTAGAATATTAATAATGTAATTCTTATGTTGATCTTCCCAGAAAACACAACAATACACATTTATTATCTGCAAAAGTACATTGTAACATTGGGAATTACTATATTGCCTCTACATCAAGTGCAGTACAGTAGTTCCTATAGGCCTAGGACCAGTTGTGCCTAGGTACAGTATAAATATTGAATATGTGACTTGAAGAGTTTATGGTTTGACACCACAGACTAAGCAATCAGCTGCAGCTCCCTAATAGGCATGACCAATGCAAGACCCAGAGGAGCAGTGATAGCCACAAGATTTATGGCAGCACAGGGAAAACTGTCTTTCCATACAGTTGAAAAGTACACCTCTGTAAATGCACCCATCATCCGACAGTCTGAGGGAGCGATGACACCATTTTACATGTCCTTGTTATTCTTCAAGTAGTCTGAAGAACAAATGCACTGCCATGAAGTATAAATGCCTTTGGATACTGCTCCCATTCCCCATCCCAGGGCTGGAGGGCAGGGAAGGCTTCTTCCCCCCAACACTGTCTTTATGGAAGAACCATAATAGATCTACAGTCTAGATTTTATTACTAACCCCAGGCAGCATTGAGTGGCAAGAAATTATACAATTGCAAAATAAATTTTATACCTGTAGAAAAGAAGATAATTTCATTTCCCAGGAAAGTGTGAGGTACCAGTGCTTGGCTGTCCATAGCAGGTAAGCACTGCTATAGCATTTCCAGGACAGATGGAAAAACTGCACTGGGCAATTTTATTTTTATTTTCACTTGTAATTAAATGAAATAAAACAAAATTTGTTTTTGCATTGCTAAGATTCAGAAAAGGTGTGTGGGGAAATACATGAACGATTTCTCATCCATGCCAATCAAATTCTCCCTTTAAAGGATCAAAAAGAAAAAGGGGAAGAAAAAGAGTTGTTTGAAAAAGCCTTATAGGACCATAAAGAACAACTTTTTTCACCATGTGTAGAGGAGACAATGTTGCTGGATGACACCTACCTTTATAACTGGCCTGATAACCACTCTGGGTAGGTGCTACGGCTGCATTATGCCTCTCTCTGACTGTGCACACAGATGAGGAGAAAAAGGAAAGCGCACATCAGGGAATAAATGCCTGTAGGATTAAGTTTTATACAACTTTACATAGGTGAAGTCATCTTGCTGGTATCAACAGCACAAACTAGATGAGTAAAGCTCAGCATGTTTACTAGCGTTTGAGAATTACAGCCTTCATTTGCGATTCAAAGCCCAAGCCTGCTGCCACTGAATCGATAAAAGAGTTTTTCCATTAGCTACAGTGGTCTAGGACTTGGCCTCTACTCCTGATTTCTGAAGACATTTTACTGACATTAAAATGCATTTTGTTTTGCAGCACAGACACCATGAAGAGAAGAAGGGACAACATTTGTTCCCTAGCTTTTGGATGTGTTTACAGTTTCACTGTAGGCAAGAGTTGTCTAAATGGGTTATCATGCCTAAATGAATTAGATTTCTAGGAAAATTCTACATGTAAGATTTATATATTGTCTGACAGAAACATATAGTAAAAAACAGCATTTAATTGTCATACCTCTAGAGTCAATTAAAAGTCATTAAAGAGCAGGATAAAAATCACTGCTTTGGTCTCTGAAGGTATCATAAAAATGTACTTTCATCATGTGCATGACATCTACAAATTCTGATTGACATTTCCTCCTTCCCTGAAAAGAGAGTCTGGCTCAGTTTGCAGCAAATATGACAATAGGCTGTGCAAATGTACATCTGAAACACAGCCCTTTCGGGGTTAAGCATTCAAGCTTATATGAGAGATCATCAGTTTCGGGTCAAAGTGCTGTTCTTAAATGATCAGTGCAGAACAGAAAAAAAAAAAGGCATTGAAGTGACCTTGCTGAGGGTCTAAAACTGTACTAAAGCCTTTTCTGCATGATTAAGTGAGCAGAATCTTAGATTAGCTAAAAGCAGTGCAGAAACATAATGAGTTCACTTATTTTGGAGCATTTAATAACAGTTATAGACAGTTATGTGATCAGGCGGAGTTATGACTTATTCATTCTTTCATTGCTATTAAAATTACTGCATTTGAGGTTTTTAAAGTCATTGAAATAAAAAAGTCTGATTTATGTTAGGAGAATTTAGCTTGCCCTTTGGTCTCTCCGTTTTTAAATGATATAATTAGACTTTTTAAAGACCATTCTAAAAGCATTATTAGCATTTTCTATAGCTGAAAGTAAATGCATGTTTTGTGGGTATTTTAATTTTAAAAAGAATAATAATAATAATACTTAATTCAGTCTGCAATAGATTGTTACGAAAAGAAGTATTGCATAAAATTTTCTTAAAGGTTACTCTGTGCATTTGTATGCACGTAGACTGAGATACACACACATAAACACCTGCATAAGTGTGAGCACACGTACATTTACTGTATATATGAACAGGAGTTCCAGATACACAGAAAAATAAGCCTAGTCCCTTCACACTTGTGGGAGATGAAGGCAAGCAGAAGAGTAAGTTCCATAGGACATCTTAACTCATGACATTTAACACATTACCTCACAAATTACAAAGCCACCCATAAGTCTCAAGGGAGAAAAAGTGCTTTGATCAAAACAAAGGGACTTGCATGTGTTTTAAATTAACAGTAAGCAATAATCATTAAAAAAACCTGGGATGAGTATGTTAGTGTCATGAATGTATGCACATTTTAACACACACAATTCCCAAGTCTTAGCATACAAATTACTTTCAAATTATATTTGTATATTAATTATTAATCACTACAAGTATGGCCAGAAGAACACACATTTTATATATCTGATTTTAAGCTTATGCAAAACATCACAATACACAGACACACAGTTGAATACTTTCACACAAGACTCTGTGTAGCTTGCTGCTAAGGCCAAACAGGTGAACCAAAACACTTTCCTTTCACATTTAAATAACACATTTTTCCTACATTGTTTCGGCTTAGAAAATAAACTTTCCCAGAAGATTAAGAAATTCTTCTTTTAGTTGGGGCCCAAGGGAACATATCATTGCTTACAAAAATCATGCTTGCAACAGCTTCCTTAACTGAAAGCTCTTTTTATGTGTGTGCCTTGTATGTTTATTCAGTAGACAGTTTGGGTTGCTCATTTTGCTGCTCAGAATGCAGTGTGCTTTTCTATTAAAACACATTATTAAAACTAAATAGAAAGAAGCTTATTTAATAGTCATTTCATGCACATAACGGATGGGAATACATAAATTATCAGACTAATATCTGATTAAAACTTGATTAACATGTTAATAAATTATGCTAGAAATGTTGGGTTTTTTTTAATTTCCCCACTTTTACTTAAACTTCCTAATTGACACTTCAATTATATTGTTCTCTGAATTTTTGCCTTCCCTATGATTAACAGCTGAGATAAATTATTTCTTTGCCTGAACTTGATATGAAAAATGATCAATTATGATTATTAAAGCTCTCTAGTAATCTGTTAATTATTCTTTAAAAATCACCTCATTTTTGTTTGTTAAATGGAGACCATTATAGTTATTGCTGACAAAAGGCTGCAAGGTGTTTTGAAAGTCAGATTCCATAACCAGTGCGTGGCATGGACACAGCACAGAGGGCTGCAAGCTGGAACATCCTCATGCTTTGCTCAGGGTGACACTAACTTTGGTCCATCAGCTTCACTGCTTAGGGAGATTATAGAGTAGTCTGGATCAGCCTCATGTGCTGCTATTGCCTGTATGGAAAAATACATCCATGAATCTTGTAATACAGACTCCTGCCCACTAGAGACTGATCTCAGCCCAATAAACCATGTAACTCAGGACCCTCACAGTTTAGACTTGAACTATGGTCAGAAAGGTGAGAGGCCAAGGCTTCATCCACTAAGCCATTTACCCTTTTCCTTTGTAAGGAAGATTGATTTTTAAAAAGCTATTAACCTTCAGCAATTTATCTCATCAGATCATCTTCATTTTGCTCCCACTATAATAAGGCTGTATTATATAGTTTAATTCTTCACTTAATTCAGCTAGACTATCTAAAAAGAAATAGATGGAGAAAAAAAAAACAAAAAAGAGAGAGAATAAAATTATGAAAAACTTTGCAATGAAAATATTACCATGAAAGCAAAAGAAATTTCAGGTGCTATCACATGCCTTGGAGACACAACAATGAAAGACGTGTGTATACAGGGATCCTGGTTGGACAAAAACTTTCAATAGTTCTCAGTATTTCATAATGAAAGGATGATACATCATGCCTACGATAAGCCTTACCTAAGATATTCATAAGACAAAAGGAGAGTATTCTCATTTCTTGAGCTGACTCACAGTAACATCAATACAACCCACATTCTTCCATTTGAATATTGTCAAACAGAAATGCTCTCTCAGCAGAAAAGAGCAGCTCCAAGGAAATTTGGTATTGAAATTTAATGTTCTGCTGGTATTCAGAGAAGTACCTCAGTGAAGTAAACAAAACAGTGGACTCTTTTAGCAAGAGTATATATAACACTAATTTTCTTTGCAATGAAGCATGTAGGTGTTGTTTGCTAGGAATTAAATTATTTCTGGTTTAATAATTAATTTGGAGAAGGAAAAACCCCACGTTTTGTGAACAATGTGTTTGCATTAATGACTTTAATGCATCTGGCTGAACTTTTTGGCAGATACCAATTTAAATTTTCCTGGTATATGTAATGATAAAAGCAGTTCTAAGCATTCTAGGCCAAACTGGATAGTGAGTTCACTAATATTAAAGGTTCAAAATTGTTCAGAAACTCACATCCCACTGACTTTCAATGAGACTTTGATTTTTAAGACCCTTAGGTTTGTCTGTAGAACCAGGCTTTTCTTTTTGTGTGAATTTGTAAAATGCAGAACACAGGCAACCTCAAAATAAAAAAAAACCAAAAAACCTCCTTTCTGTTATCTTCAATGTGCTTTGGATCAGAAAAAAATTTTAACTTGTTTTTCAAGCAGCTCTGAATTACTTCAATAACTGTTTTGCTAGAGTGAGGACTGCAAGATAAGCCCATAAATGAGCTAAACTCAGCAGGTCATACCTCCTGGTTGCTTTTTCTTCTTCTTTACAAACACACATAAGTCTATGCGTCTGATAGCATCTGCTCCTTTTCTTCTGATGCTTGGATATTTAGGTGGTAAACGGAAGTGAGCACTTACATCTCCTCAGTATTTGACCAAAGCATGTACAACAGAAGTCTCTTTTAATTTTGCCCATGCTTACTTAACACTCCTGAGCTGAAAGCTCTTTTGAGATCATGTGAGTAAGCTGGCATTTTGGCAGCTGAATAAAGTTTTAAAACGGTGATACTAAAAGTAACTACAAAAACCCTACTAAGATACTCAGAGGATCAACTCAAAGTACTGCAGTTCCCTAGCAAGTGATTCTTTGTCAACAGAAGACAGGGTACAGGTAAGCAAACTCTAAAAGCAAAATATCAGGCAAAAGTCTGCTGCAAAATAGTTTGACTTTTCTTTACGAATGAAACCAATGATAAAGTAACTCTTCAGGAACTGGTTATAAATCCTCTTCATACATATTAAACAGTATACAGTGAATAGGATTAGTAATATCTTTTGTCTAATTTGTCAATCCAGTTCTTAGTTCCCCACAGTGCTTCAGTCAAATACAAAGACAGTCTCAGTTACTTTTCCATAGATTAAGTAGCTCTTGAATTGATATTTGCTGTATGGGTTGGGACTTTGACTGGTAAACACTGTGACTGATGCTGAAGGCCAAAAAAAGGCAGCAATGAGGAATTAAAGCGATAGACTTCTGGTTGACTTGAAGGGCAAATCCTCTCTCCTCATTTTTCTGTAAAATCAGAGTCATTCTCTTAACAGAAAAGAAACCTAAAAGTATTAGTATAACAATCAGTGATTGTTTTAATTATTTCTTTCTTTTCATTGGCCTAATTTATTTTGATGTGTAAAACTGAATTTTGTGGCATTTCGCAACAAGAAAATGCAAAGGCCTATGGTCAGCCTAGCTGTGCCAACTCATGCTGCTTCTGAGCCCTCTTCAAAAGTCAGCTCCAAGGGCATGAACTGTTGAATTTACTGACAGTATGTTTTATCAGAGCATTTTCTCCCATGCAGCTGGAGAAGATTGCCACAAGATTGCCTAGTGCTGCTCTCTAGGCTACTTAGTTCACAACAGAGCAAGAATTTCAAGTATATTCTTTAGAACCAGCAGATAACTTGTTTTCAGATGTGGTGACACAGACATAAAGAGAGGTATATTAACTAGAATATAGTCCATCACCAGACTGAGTGGACTGACAGAACATTTCAGAACTCACGGATATTCCTGCCTGGATCTCTGCAACTGCAAGACTCTGCTTTGTCATTACTCTATCAATGAGCCATTGTGTAAACAGATAGGTCTATTTGTCTTGTACTGATGATAAAAGAGGTGCATAAATAACTAAGAGAATAATGTGAAACTTAATTGAAGAAAGAAAAAATATATTTTAAAAATTTATTGGATTGTAACATAATACTAAAGTCACTGTTCCAGAATATTGGTACAGTTATTTTTTCGCAATCCCATTTAGTTCCTTCTTTTGTCTTAGAATAAGAATGTATCTTCAAAAAGAAGGAAAGATGACAAATATAAACACTGTTTTGATTCTTCATAATTTTTAACTACCTAGCCATTCAAGCTAACTAGCTATGTTCACTGATCTGCCCTCCAGTAGTCCTTACTTCAGTTAACTGATTTGATCTGGTAACTGCTAAAGGTAATTGTCACCAGATTTAATCCATTACACTATTTTTGACATAGCCTAATATTCACATTCAAGATAGTCAAGAACTCACATTCATTGTTAACAAGTGAATACTGGACTATTTGTGGAAGCTTGTAAACAGCTATGAATGCATACTTGTTTGAAAGGTCATAAAATTTGGAAAGCTGTAACAGAAACAAAAAGAGGAAAGAAGGTGAAAAAAGGATATTCAGTTTTTCTGAATTTTTTTTTAATTTTACATATTTAGCTCCATTCAACTACCAGTAAAAGCAGCTAAAAGACTCATTAAGAAATTCAATTAAACTGACGATCAAAGATCTAGCTCTTTATAAGCCTATTATGTTTAGTATGTTTATTCCAAAGAGTCATATTTCAAATTGTTGCTATAACAGCACCACGCTTGTGTTTAAGAATACCTTTAGCTGTTACCATAGGTGTAATATAGAGACATAGGGACAGGTGCAAATATATCTATCTGAAGATGAAGAACAAAGCTGCTTTTGGACCCACTATTGCAATTTGGCATTACGGATACACCAGTACTTATGTTCTGCCTTAGAACACTGCACATGCAACTCAGTTCCCAGTTTAGCAATGGTTTTCCCATGCAGTCTTGTACTTATACCAAAACTCTTCAAACAGATGAAACTTGTTCTGCCTCATGGCAGCTCACTGCAGAGAGATGGAGTCTGTCAGGTTTGAGTACATACTAACAACACCTCCAAGCATGCATGTAACATGTACTATCCACCCAAAGCTGCACAGGTCTGATCCTGAATTTACAAATGCAACTTAGTCAACTCTAGTGAGCTCAGTGTCCTGGTCACAATGCTAGGCTAGCATGGCCAGGCTCTATCTAGAATTGAACTTCATCCTGGCAGCGCTGTTCAAAGCGGGATTACTTGCCACGGTGGTGGGTAACTATGTGCCACGCTCCACTTCCTTATCACCTGACGGCATCAGTCTGCACGTGAGGACAGCACTGCTGCCACTCCTAAATACACAGGGAAGAAATCTACACATGGGCAGTCTGGTAGTGCAAGCAATCCTGAACACTGAACAAAAGAAGTAAGCCAAAGAGTCATTTGGTATTTGAACAAACTCCTCACAGTAGAAAATCAGGAAAAGGTAGCATTAAAACTACTTAACCTGCAGCAATATTGTCAGGGATGTCACCCACAGGTACTGATTAGGCTGTGACAAACAAGGTTGTCTTTTCATGCACATTCTGCTACCAACAATGTCTATTCGCTTTAATTGTGGAGAGGCAGACACCCTTCCTCATGACAGGACTGTAATACTTCTTTTAATTTAACATGCCTGAAGACAAATCTTTAGGCTGACACTAACCTTTGCTAACTTTAGAGCAACTACAACTTCACTGACCATAAATAAGTAGGAAAACTATATTTTGCAGTTGTATTTATTACAAGGCAAAACAAAACAAGTACAAAGCTTAAAAACTAAAAACCCCACAATAGATAGCAACACCATTCTCAATCCTAACTTTGAGAGCAAAGCATGTAGACAGAGAACCTTCAGGATACTTCCACAGGAGAAATAAGCTTTGTACCTGCTTTCCTGCTCTCTAATCTCTCCCATTTTTATGGAGTGCAAAACAGTCTGAAAGTCTTCATTTTGTTTTTCTGGCATATTTTTTCTCCTTGCCTCTCACCAGCAAAAAGATAATTCAATCTACCTTCTTGATTTTATGTGAGCACTTTAACTGGGCCAAAGAGATTCCATCGAAGCATGATAAGACAGCAAATGATCAACAAATACTTACATATCTACACAGTGTTTGCAACAATGTACTGCTGTCTGAATTTAAACTTCTTTTCCAAACTCCTGGATGGCCCACATAACAAAGTATCCAGGCAGACCTCTCTTTCAATCCTTTTTAGTAAGGTAAATCCTCTAAACAATGAATTCCTTCTGGAAGCATCAGGGATTCACAGAAGCTTCTCTCCCCAGGCTTCAACCTTGCCAACGTAACCTATGCTTTTCACCAATTTTCTGTGTTTGAAATAAATCTTTAGCTGCCCTAGTCTGGTGAAGGGAGAGGGGAAAGAAAATGCCTAGGAACGAGTAACTCTTAACTTCTTACCTAACTGATTTTGCAATCAGTTCAAACCAGTTGGGAGACTTCTGAAGAAATGAGCACTAATTCCCTTCACAGACCAGCAACAAGGCCTACTTACTCTATTGTATCATCAAGGTTCTGTACAAAAAACCCTCAGATATAGGTGAAGCAGAGCAGTCGATTTGTACACTACAGAAATACTCAGGAATAAGAACTCAAAGAACTGCAAAATGTACTCTTACTTTCTAAGTGCCCTCTGTAATTTGCCATGTTACTCTCCTTAGGGAGTAGCAGAATTCCTTTGTCCCTCCTCGGTCTTTCAGAGTAGTTCCTCTTACGATCTAGTCTTCTTCAATACAGCACTCGCTATATCATTCTTCTTCTTACTTGTGAAATACACTGAGCACAAAAATGTAACTTACTCAGTGGACTTCTAGGTATGGAAATACAGAACAAGTGATGTTGGTTTTTCACTCTAATTCCCTAAAAAATCTGATTCCATTCAGAATGATTCCAAAATATCTATCTTCATGGTACTGCACTGCAAGTGATCAAGAATCATGAGATTGCTTTAAACAACCTAGTACATTAGATGACACAGTGTATCACTACACAATGACACAGATACTACTGATCTGTATTTGTTACTGAATTGTTATTTAGGGAAAAACTGTTTATCCCTAAAGATGGTCTGGTGTTTGTTACTATATTCCAAACTGATAAAAACTTGGCAGGGCCACCCTAATCCCTTACAGTACAATACATACTGTGCTAGATTTATACTGTGATTTTTGGTCCATTTATTTATGGTCCTACATTTTTTCTTTGAAAGGTCAGTAATGAGAGTGGTCACATTGCGGGTTAAAAGCTGCAGAGGTTTCTGTCCCACCTCAAATGTGTAAATGCTATTGATGCATTAATTTGTCTCTGCATATATGATGAGAGAGTCATTATCATTTCCTTTTGTGGAAGAATGAATCAGTTTAACAGCCCACAGATTAATACAGTACAGTATACATGCAAAAACCCCACCCCTACGCTCCTGCTTTTTTCACATATTAATTCACACTCTGTATATGAACAAATGAAGTGATGAAGTCTAAACCAGGTTATTACACAGCAGCTTTAAGAGAGAAATAGAATGTATTTTTTCTTCACAGTGAACAATTTGAATCCTTTTCCCTGAAACATTATAGCACTTTGATATCTATTTGGATAGTGGTAACCTTAATATATTTTGTATGAGTTCATAACTTGAAGGGTAATTACCATTCACCAGAAAAGAGAACAGTGTTTTTCAGAGAGTTCTATAGCTCTGTATATAGCAATAATCTGAAGAGTCACTACGAGAAAATGGTATTGCAAATGCAAATAGCGTTGACTTTCTCCAATCCCATGATAATTCTTAACATGCTTTCAAAAAAACCCACAATATTTTATGAGGGAAACATGATTTATATTAGTGAAAAGTAGATGTAAAATTTGAAGATAATTTGAGGATGCTTTTTATTATTTTTCATCACCCATAAATGAATTCAGATATATTCATTATGCTTGGAAGAGTCACACTCTCCATCACAAAGTTAACTTGAATTTTAAAAAGTAACAACAGAAATTAATTTCTTTGTAGAGAAGTAGTATAAAGTGTTAAGATCAAAGACAAAAAAAGCCTGAAACAAATTTAAAATGTAATATTACGATAACACTAATTTGCCTAATTTTTGAGTTGTTTTCTTCATCAACTTTCTAATGACCAAACAACTTCCTAAACTGAACCTCCCTGAGGATGCTTCGTGGTGTTGCACCACTTGCCACTACTAAGAAGTGTCAGGTACTGTCATGTTTGTAACTCCAAGCAGTCCTAGAACGCTCTTAGATTGTCCTTCTTCACCAACAGGCTCAGCTTCCTCTACCACTCCTAAGAGAATGCATTCTCTTGGCCTTGACTGTCTTGGGCTCACCACAGTTTCTCAGTTGAGAAAGTCGATAGAGGTCATCCAGATTCACTAAACAGTGACACAGTGTAGCCCAATTTATTGCTGGCATTGATCCTGCTTTGACTGAGAGCTTTAACCAAAAAACTTTTCCACAAGCCTTCAGTGACTTTATGACTAACAACATATTCAATAATTTGCCATTTCTAGCCAAAATGATTTCTTTGCTTTTTAAACAAATCAAGCCAATTATGAAGGTTATAGTAAGAAAACCAGATCTCCACAGTGTGTATAGATGCTATAAACATTTGTGTACAGAGCAGCAAGGGTCTCTGCCTTTAGTGCAGGCATAAAAATGTATTGTAGAGCAATTGCAAGATGATTTAGTTGATATCTGAGCATTAGCAAACCTCTGAAACTTTTGTATCTTTTTAACAGCAATTAATGCAATGCTAATTGTGAATTCATGAAATGCTAATTGTGCCTTGTATTTCTGCAAAACACTGCTTTGAATTTAATATGAAGTTTTCAGAGAATTGAACTAAATAAAGCTATTTTTACTGATTTTAAGAGCATAAAATATGCACATTTCTCTCATATTAGTGCAAGCAACTGTACCTTGTATTACGCAAACCCAGGTAATTACATTTCATGGGTCTTCAGTCTTGGGAGACAAAAGGGAGAGAGATCCTCCCCTTAATTGTTCTCACTGTTGAATCTTTGATCATGAAAGTGCTATTCAGAGTGCATAAAAAAGAAACAAAACTTACTAATATTTTCAGTAATTTGATGATGATGATTAAATGGCAATATGTACTAAATTCTTCTGAAAGTTGCTTATACTTGACTAACAAACCATACTGTCATAGAAGAAACACTCATATATCTAGAGTCCAGGCTATGCCAGTATATCTAATGTAAATATTGTATTAGATATTACACTATTATAAATAACTATTTATAGATGTGCACTACTAAAGTGGAAATCTCTTTTAGGTTAAAATCCTAAAGAACTGCATTTGAGGATAAAATCCCATAAAGGATTTTTATTTGTATATAAAATGTTTACAGATTTGCAATAAAACATTAATGTAAGTAAAACTTCATGTATGGTTTAGGAATATTTATTCTGTAAGCTTTTATGTAAATAAATAAATAGGTGGTTATAAGCCAAAGATCCAGGTACAACAGCGAAGGGAGCAACAGAAATGTTTACACAGTTGAGTCAGTAAAAAACATTTGAAAAATTGCACAGGTGTAAAAGAACAAATTTGTCTATTATGCAGACTGTTCCCTTATAGAGCAGCAATGATTTCTCTTTTTAAAAATATACACACCCTAGTTTTTCATGTGTAGCATTTACAATGAAGGATCTTTATATAATCCCACACAGAGCAGATTCTGATCTGAGAAGTCAAGATAAAGTCACCTTAGAGCTAAATATTCACAAGGTAGAGTGTGAGGGAAATTTTGCCTCATAAGCAAAAATTTGTGATTTCATTGTTATCCTGTCCTACTCATCACATTTGCTTCTTTGCATCTTAGATAGATCACAAAGTAACATGCTAGAAGCTGGTTGTTTTTTTTTTTTTTTTTGCTTTTGTCATCTGCAGGTCCAGCAGCTTGCAAAAAAAAGGAGTTTCTGATTCCTATTGTAGACCTGCAAGTGCTATTTTAGTACCAAAAAATTTGTCATTTTGTCATTTCTAACTATTTTGTCAACATCCCACAGAATAATAACAGTGGACTGAAGGAATGAAACAGAGGACAGAAAATATCTGATTAGGGAGTTCCTAACAGGTGAAAAAAGTCAGAAATTGTGAAAAATGGAAGATGGAGGAGGGCCATGAGGATGGTGAAGGGTCTGGAGGGGAAGGCTTATGAAGAGGGATTGAGATCACTTGATTTGTTCAGCCTGGAGAGGAGGAGACTGAGGGGAGACCTAATTATGGTCTTCAACATTCTCACAAGGGAAAGCAGTGGGGTAAGTACTGATCTCTTCACTCTTGTGATCAGTGACAGGACTCAAGAAAATGGCATGAAGCTGTGTCAGGGGAGGTTTAGACTAGATATTGGGAAAAGGTTCTTCACCCAGAGGGTGGCTGAGCACTAGAAGAGGCTCCCCAAGGAAGTGGTCACACACCGAGCCTGACAGAGTCTAAGAAGCATTTGGACAATGCTCTCAGGCACATGGTGTGACTCTTGGGAAGTCCTGCACGGGTCCAGGAGTTGGACTTGATGATCCTGATAGGTCCCTTCCAACTCAGCATATTCTATGTGAGAAAGTTACAAAGTGGAGATGCAGAAATGCCAAGTCAGAAGGAAGGTATACAAAATTATTTAAAGACAAGAGTGGGGAGTAGCACAATGGCTGGCTTAGATTAAAACATAACTACAGAGAAACATGTTTCTTCTCAGTGCCTGACAGGAAGGAAAGATAGACTGCATGACCAGAGTGAGGAGCAAATGCTGATGAGCAGACATGATGTGATCCTTTTTTAACCATAAAAGTCTATGGAAAAGCACAAAGGCATGGAAAAAGTAACTAACAACTTGTTGCTTTTCTTTTCAAGTTCTGGTGAGATCACTTACTTTGAGATAGATGTGAACTACCATCAAAACCACACTTCTTCACTAATAGGTTTTCTACTTTTTTATTAACTCTTTAAAACTATGATGCCACTAGACACTTAATGAATATTAACACGAAACAGTGATGAATAACACACTGAAGTCTTCCTTTTCTGGACCAGAAAAAAGATGAAAGATGAACTTTACTAAAAAAAAAAAAAAAATCTACAATGAAATAAAGCCTAGATAATCTTTAGTGGCTTTAATTTCAAAGTAGGTACAAGTGTTGCCCTTTAATAGAACAAGATCTTTGAAATCACTAAGACTCCTTTTAAAGAAACATGTTATGATCTTATTTTCATAAGGTGATCAGGTCCTAATGAAGTCAAAGGAACCAGAAATTATTTTAATTTTTTATCAATATCTTTAGAGGTATTAGGGACCCATAGTACAGCACCACAACTTTATGCAGAAAAAGAAACGAGTGAAGGGATTACACATTGTAAGTTCTTACTGAATATTAAAACTTAGATTTGTTTAGTTTGGAATAAAAGGATCAAGTAAAGGTTGTTGAATGCTTATTCAGTCCACAGATAGAAACATGGTATGTGTCTGTGTGAACAGGGACAATTTCAAAGAAATACCCTTTCACAATACTAAATTGTTTGAGAAAATACCCTAGTAAAATAAGAATAAAAAAGTCATAATGCATTATTGGTTCTGATGTATTTGCTGATTTGCAGAGATACTGTATTTCTAATTTCTTACATTTCTTTTCTAGTGCCCAAAGATGCAGACAAATATCTTGCTTCAAACGCTGCATTCAAAGCAGTGTGTGCAAAAGTCAAGGATTATCCAATAAAGAGCATCCTTTGATCACCTTTACCAAGGGTAATAAAGGCCATGAAAGGCTGTTCTTTACACAGACTGCATCTGAATTTTTCTAGACTATTAAGACACATATCAATATAAGCTGTCATTCAACCTTGAGGTGCAGATAAAATAGAAAAATGACAAGAGGTACTTAGTAGCTACCTATTTTACTAAACCAGTCTGTTTAAAACAGAGCATGAGTTTCAGGGCAATAAAGGGTCATGTGGCAAAGTGGTATCTCCCGAACTCCATCAGTGGAAGGTAGTGTCAGACTAGTCACAGTGAACACAAGTTTTAATTTCTCATAGCATCATGTCCTTAACAGACTTAGGATCTTTTCTAGAGGAAAAAAAAGGAATTTCATCTTTCAAGTCTAGCATGTATATCACTTGTAAACTTGCAAAAATACACTGAAAAAACACATTTGGCCAGGTAAAACTCTCATGCCTATGCAAGTGATACTACTGTATCAGAATACAAAAGCCTGGTGAGGTTATAATAGGAATGTGCAGAAGTGTCACATGATTAAACAAAGCTTTTGACTGCACAGCTGGGAAGCTTTCACCTTTGCCCACTTCTGGTCAGGGCTGTATCTTTTTATTCATAACTTATGATTATTTTGCCCCCAAATTTCAAGTACTGCATAAAGACCAGACTGGTCCCATATAGATCAGAGCCCAGCTTCTTGCTCTATACAGACTAAAACTGGCTTCAAACTTGGAAGATCTCAAGATGAGATTTACTTCTCAACAAGCTATCAGTGGAGACCAGGACAATTTTACAAGGAATCTTGGAACAACATTCAGTAAATTTCAGCCTCCTCATGCCTGAAGCTACATTGTTTACTACTCTGACCATAGTCTTAAGATCAAACTAAGCAAACGAGGAATTGCACATTGATACAGAATCACAGAATCCTAGAATACTCTGAGTTGGAAGGGACCTACAAGGATCATTGAGTCCAACCCAAACAATCCTCCTTTTTTAACATATCAGCAGGTAACAATTGCTCAGAAGAGGTTTTTCTCCTCCACTCTCATCTGCAAGGACTCAAGCAGCTCACTTGAGCACCTTCCCTGTCAGAAGTAGAGAGAGCAGCACCCATATGCACCTTTGAGGTAGTATTGTGAAGAGTAATTATGATTTTTAAAATATCTTTCAAATGTGATCATATAAAGTAAACAATCTAGTGAATGAGATATGGGAATGAGGACTAACAAGGGATGAAAATATTGAGTCACCTGCAGAGCAATAAACCTTAGCTTAAAGAAAAAACAGAACTAGTTAAAAATGGATAAAAGAAATAATTAGCAGATTAAATAGATTTAATTCAGCAGACGTATTTAATGGATGCATAAACAAACTAAGGAACATATACATGTCCACAAACTGATGTTTGTGATTCCCAGAGGCAAAGACTCTGAGCTCCTATCTGCTTCTTACTGAGTATAAATTTTGGCTCTAAACGCTCAAGCAACATTTTTTCAGCAGGAGGACTTATTGTCACCAAACATTCTGAACTAGTCATTTCATATTAGTCTTGACTCTCTCCTTCCTGCAAGTTTTTAGCTAATAAAGACAGCAAAGGCTCTCATCATCCATCCATCCATCTTTCCAAGCAGTATATTTTCTCCAACAGCAGAAAAACCCTATTGCTGATCCCAAGACAAGCACAGTAGAGGTGTGGGCAGAGCTAGCAGGTGTGAGCTATTTTCCACTTACAATATCCAGAACAAGCACAAAGAAGGTATTTGCTCACCAAAGCAGACTCTTTCTATTATTCTTTCTATAAACTTCTCTATATGCACAGAATATCTGAACTTCCCCACTCATTCTTTTAAATGAACAGTCACATAATCTAATCTTTATAAAATACTTTCCCAGGTTGTTTAGTGACTATGTTGCATTTTAGCAGCATCTTTAGTGCTTTCTGCTCTAAGCTTAAGAACTTCAAAGAAACAAGGATGCAAGCAGGACTGATGGGTTTATAACTAAGTCATGATCCCCCAAAGCCCTGCTCAGTTAGTGGAAAAGTCCACAGTATCACAGGTGTTGTGGGGAGGATCCTAAAATCAGGACCTGGATGCCAGATTCACATCTACATATTTAGGCAGTTTTGAATCATAATGTTTTTATTCATGCAAGCCCAGCTCAGATCCAGAAATTACTGTTTCTTTCTGACCGAGCTACCCAGAGGATTTTATTCTATAAATTTTCTTAGAGTTTGACTTACCCTTACTTTCTTTTACACATCTAATTCTCTTAATACATGTGCGATAAAGAAGGCAACAATGCCTCGTTTTTAAGATCTTGGTGGCTGGAGGCTAGGAAGTAAAAGACCTAGATTTCATTCCCTCTTGTCATGGAGAATGGGATAAATACTTTTCCTGGGAAGAGACCTGAATTCTGATCCCTCTTGTGTTTTTGACATGAAATACTAATTAGATTAAATACATATACTGATTTGAAATTAGTAAAAGTATGGGAATTTCAAATGCTTAGTACCTCTTCAAATAAAACGGCATAATGTTTTCATAAATCCTCTCTAGTTTTTCATTTATGGTTTCAAAACGGCATTTCTATTCAGACATACAAACTACCTACCTATTTCCAGTAACCTTAAGCTGAATTGGATAAATTCCTATGAAAAATCAGGTATAGGATCTCTCTGTTTAGACATTTTCTCAACTCAGTATCCAAACTTACAGGCTAGGTTTGGAAATATCATCCTTCACTTTTCCTCAAGTCTTCTGTGCTCTGAGAAATTAAGTAAAATGTTTTGAACTCATAAGAAAGACTGTCAGATATCCTGAACTAAGAAATGAAAACAAAACTAATAAACAGAAAAGCCAAAAGCTATCAGTGTCTTACAAGCTAATAAAAAGGAAAACGCAACAAGCAGCACAAAGCCTAAAAATAGTGACCACAGGGCTCCAGCTCCTAGGCATTGTGGAATTTAAAGGGCCAGGCTCCTGAATGTGAGCAGGTGAAAATGATTACAGGGGAAGGATGGACACAGCCTTCAAATACAATAAAAACATTGCCGATCTGGAGGAAGGCTATGTTTCTGTATGCAGTATGCAGCCAGAATATCTCAGCACTGTAAAAATTGAATTTCAGAAACTTGTTAAAATGTTAAAATAGTTTGTTATTAAAGTTTCGAGAACTTTGATGTACTATTTTTCCTTAACAGATTATCTCAGTTTATGTATATGGTCTCAAGCTTCCATACCAAATGCAGTACTTGGAAAACTAATTTAATTTTCCTCTCTAAATCCGGCTTAATATCCTTCGTTCACATTGTAATATTTATTGCTAAACTATACACTGAAATATTGTAGAAATCTTGTTATTGTTATTAGGTAGGGCTCCCTAAGAAGGAAATGTTCAAAAAATAGATCATAGATTATTGACTCATGTTTAAATTATATTTCCACTTACTAATAATTAATGTAACAGAGTGAGCAGTTGAGTAAAAGGTTATATCTATAAAATTATTAAAAAGGATTAAATTATGCCTAGCAGCTACTAGTGAAAATGCACCCAGCCATGGCTATCTATACTGCAGTTGCACTGTCTCAGGTGGAAATTGCATATTAATGTGGCCCATTTGGTTTATGCTATAGACTTCTCTGAAGGAGGAACAGTGAGGGGACTAAGATAAAATACTAATGGAACATAATAAAATGTGGATGTTGATACTGAGAAACTAATGACAATTTTGCACTTCTGCTATTCTAAGTGCACTATTGTTAATAACTACTAGTTTTAATTTGTTCCATTTAGTATTTTAATATTTTTGAATAATTTTTCCCTAAAAGAGAAAAGGTAGAACGAAATTCCACTTAGTAAACTTATTCTTATCCAAAAAAACCCCTATTTTAAAATCAATTTTCTTTCATCTGCTTTTGCCCTTCTATAACTTTACCTAACATTAATACCCTTTTTATTGCATATTGTATATCTTATCAGAACATCTGAAGATGTAAAGCACAGAGACAACAGTTCCAGTATTCCAAACTATATATTAAGAGGTTAGAGTTTATTTTTGTTAGTTTGATATTTAATCAAATTTTGGTATCTTTTCTATTTAATGACTTTTGCTACTGACTGACCCTGAAATATTTGAAGTCCAGAATCTGAATGTACTTATTCCAGAGCTTGCTTCAGGGCTGCAGCATACATAGTAATACCTAAAAAGAGTCTATCCTGTGCATCCACTTAACAATGAATTTTTGATTGATTTTTATACAGAAACACACAGAAAAGTACAAACTAAAAATACAATATTTAATTCAAGAATTGCCTATAATTCTTTCAATTATCACACTTCCTCATTTCTCATCATCCTGAAGCTTTATCCATACAGTAATTAAAAATGATTTTCCCCACTCTGTTGACAAGTCTTCGATTTTGGTATGACAACTCTTGTTTTATAATGAGGTGAAAGGATATTACTGGTAAAGAAAAATAGACTTCTCTACTTGCTAATGACTGTCAAGTATTATACTTCTCTGAACATACTGTCTTTTTGGGAAGAAAATACTCATATGGGGTTCCAAATGTGTACTAGCATGCCTATTTTTATAACACAAACAACCACGAATTTAAGGTGACTTTCTCCAAAATTAAAAAGAGAAAAACTCCCTATTTCTACCACTATTTCTTCCAATAATTTTAGAGGCTTACAAGGAGCTGTGAACAAAAACCACAAACATGGAATTATCTTTTTGGCGTCTTTACGGCCCAGTTGTGAAAGGGAGGATAAGATCTGATGAAAGTTGTGTCACATGTTTTGAAGGCTAAACCTCTAGACTGGAGGTTAAGCGTCCATCTGTGTCATTTATGAAGTAAATATGTAAAATCTGGATTGCTTATTTTAAACAGTATTTTCTTGGCTCTAAATGGTGTTAATATTCTGTTGCTTTCTTCTCTGTTTGGTATGTAAAATGTGCACAATTGTCATCTCACACTAGCAACCCTAGATGACCTGGCTTCATTTCTGCAATATATTTAGACCAGTTGCTCACAAATGCTTTTGTGGCATCTCCAAGTGGCTTAAAAAAAATTTAGGTGGTTCCTAAAGTAAAAGGACAAGGGCCAGTTTATAGAATTGCTATGCTACCTGACCTTCTTAGTGATAACTTCCACTATGGAAAGACTTTCCATCCTCTGGCCTTTGGAAATGCCTCTCTTTAGTTAGATGCTGATGCATTTCCTGAAGCTCTTTAAACACAGCCAGCTGTGTGTGTGCTGCTGAGGGTCGGTATTATTTAAGCATTGTTTCAGAGACTTCCTGTCCCTGAATTCTGTAAGAGGGGAAAAGTCCTGTTTGGTTGTTTGGTTTGTTTTACTTTTTTTTTTTTTTTTTGAGCGTGTGGGTGGTTTTTTTTTGTTTGTTTGTTTTTTGTTAGTTTTCTCTTTTTTTTTTTTAGGGGGGGTGTACATTTCTCCCCAAGTTAAAACAAGTCCTTGGGGAAAAAGCTTCTGTAAATGACTGATAAGGAGTAGAAAAGGAAGTACAGACTCAAAGCATCTAGTTTTTCAGCCAGTTAGATCCCTCCAAGTTTAGGGCATCAAAGAATCCAAAGTCTACATATAAGAACTACAGGAAATTAAATGAATCCTTTGCATATTTTCATAAAGGAAAGGTTGTTCTCATAAGGAACATTAGAGATCATCTGATTCTGTGAGCCTTAATTTACCAGCTGATATGTTGCCACAGAGTATGCAGTGACAATGACAACAATAAAAGAAAAATCCAAGAGCTTTGAGACCTTGTTTCTCTATTTGCTTTCAATAATAATTCAGGCTTCGTGTCAAAATAATGATAAGTATTCCCACAAAGATGAACTATTAGTGATGGGACTTTGTTTCTTAGTTTCTTATCACATCAAAAAGGGTACATCTTTAATTGTTTTATTAAATATTCATTTCGGTGGCTGTGAAAATATTAGAAACAAAAATATATTACACAAATGGGTTTATAACTTACTCTGTCTTAAGGCAAATCCAGCCATAAACCACATTCCCTCTTGATTAATATCTCAGCAGTGTTTACTACTATTCAACTGCTAGTACAATGTTTATTCTGTTCATTATACTGTTTCCTGTATCACTGTGGTGTTTATTGTTCTTCTGTGTATTTTTGACCTCTAACGTTTTATCTACAACTCTATGATAAAATTTACTCTTTTTTTTTTTTTTAATATGGATTCCATCCTGCTTGTATATTGCTGGCAACATGAAGTCAGAACAGTTAAGTAGCCTTAGAAACAGCCTTTGCTCATGGGGTGGTTTATACAGGACCAGGCCTGCTGGAGACAGATGGGGTTCACCTGTGTAAAAGGGAGAAAAGGACTCTAGCCTGTGACTTGTCAGGGTTGATTGAGAGGGCTTTAAACTAGGTTTGAAGGGGATAAGACCAGGCTCATCAGAGATGAGCCGAGGGGTGGCATGCCAGGTTTGGGGGTGAAATTCATAGCTCAGCTAAAGTAGACCTACTACTCCCTGACTCTGAAGTGTACTAGCCACACTGGAACACACTAGTGGTCTTGTGAGGATAAGCCAGGGACTCTTGAGGTAATAAAAGCCAGCAGGGAAATACCAGAAAATTATCTCAAAGGAATTAATGGGCATTCCTCTGAGAAGGCAACACAGCAGACAGCCCAGCTGAGGTACCTTTACATCAGTGCACAGAGCATGGGCAACAAATGGGAGGAGCTGGAAACTGCTGTGCTGTTACATAAGAGCTGACAGAACATTAAGGAAGCCTGCCATCGAGTGCAAGTGGTAGCAATCTTCAGGAGCAAGAAATTGGGTAAGGGAGGCAAGACTGGCATGGCTGAGTAGGGAACAGTTGGTCAAACTAAAGATAAAGAAGCAAATGCACAGACAGTTGAAGCTGGGACTGGTGACCCAGGAAGACTATAGAGAGGGATGAGGAAGGCCAAGGCAAAACTGGAACTGAACTTGGCAAGGGACAAAAAGAAAAACAGGAAGGGATTCTTACAGGTATGTTAGCCAGAAAATGAGGGTTAAAAAAGGTGTATCTCCCTGATAAACAATGCTGGAAAACAGGTAACAAAGGATGAGGAGAAGGCTCAGGTACTGAAAAACTTTTTTGCCTCAGTCTTCATTGGCAACCTCACTTCCCACACCTCTTGAGTGGATGGACACCAGAATGGTGTAACAGAGATGGGAAGAGCCTCAGCACTAACAGTACCAAGCTACTGATTAACTAGTTTTCCTCCAAATTGCTAGATAATGTAGAAACAGTCTGCTCCAGACCTGAGAGAAATTCACAGGAATCCATGCAAAGTCCACTGAAGTCCTTCCTCAACTTAAGTGGTACCATGTTGAACCCGAGATATTTCACGTGAAACAAAAACATATTTTGCTGATCAGCTTTATTCACAAATGAGTCAAATCAATATACCTGCATTTTGGAATACATCCCTATCTCTTTAAGTTCAGCAGTGGCTTTTTTTTAATGTCTTTTGATTTTAAGTATCACTCTTTAAATATATTTTAAGTAGCAGTATTTTATACTATTTTCACCTACTTATCTATTGCCTGTAAATACATGTTTAGGTGATAACTGGTAAAGATTCAAACATACGTTTATCCAGATTGGATTTCAACTTCTCTCTCAGTTGCTAACACCTTTTTACTAGTGACCTCTTCCAGCAGATGTCATTATGTTGTAAGCAGCAAACAGAAAGCAGGCAAAGCCTGTACTGCAAAACAGGAGCACCAGGAAATGTTTAGTGCTCTTACTAATTGAATGTGTGCGTATGGAGGGAGTTGCATAGTAAACAAAAACATTAGGTAATCTTTTATTTTTCACACTCTTGCTCAAAATATATTCAAAACATATTTTCAAACCTTGCAAGAAAAAAATGAAGAATCTTAAACCACAAAACTACCTCTACATTTAAAATGTGTGTTTGAACTCAGGTATCTAATTATTTCCTTATGTTATACGTATGGATTGTCTTCAATATTACTAAAATTTGACATTGTTGAGATGGAGTGTAACTTATGCTTTCTAAAAAAACAAATGCTATTAAATTTTTAAGACAAAAAGACAATATAGACTAAATTTCAGTACTATGTGGATTACTCAGATTTAGGGAAAAAGCAAACTTGACAAAATCTGTATTTCCAAAATATGCTATGATACTCCTCAAGTGCAAGTAATGGGGGAGATATGGTGAGGTACTATAGCACCTGAAACCAATGGTCTGAGTTCTCATATATTCAGTGTGTGAGGTGGTTCTAATCCACAGACATGTCCTGATTCAGGAGAGGAAATAGTTTATCCTGGAATGTATGTAGACTTTCCTGCCCCTCAGTTAGTAGATCTCAGAGATTACTATATGATTTCACCTCAGAGGTGACTGTATGCTTTCTATAACACTCAACCACCCGCTGAGCATCCACAATTGCAAACAAATCTCAGAATATTAAAGTTTCCCAAATCAGGACTACTGCACTTCTATTTCAACTGCAGTGGTATGACTGTGGTGTGAGCAGATGATCTTTCACAGTGGAGGCAGGAACATCTAGGAGAGGAGCAACATTAACATTAACATGAATGGCAAACATGACAGTCATCCTAAGTTAAGCCATTGCTGATTGCGAATATGCAGCCATACACTGCCTAACCATTACTAGCAGTTATTATATTGTAGTAGTGCTCTTGGCTGCCAGTCAGAGATTAGGATTCCCATGGCAAAGCGCGAGAAAAGAGCCTGGAGGAAGCTGTGGTGCAAGTGAGTAGCTGCTGTGCCAAATTCTGATTTCACACAATGCCACAGGCTTCCCCCACAGCACCTCTAAGCTCTCCAAACCTCAGAATAAAGAGGGTTATTACAGTCACTTAAAGAAAAATAATTTCTCTATGACATAGGCACATGCAAGACTCTTCACAAACAATAACAACCTATGGAAGCAGCAACACCATTTTCTGCAATATTTTTGAACTTATATTGTAAAGATCAGGAGATTCATTTTATCCTCAGAAGGTAAGTTCTGTGATTTTAAAAGTACACGTTATTCTTTCAGAGGAAGAACATCCCTTCTTCGGGGAAAATGGAATATACCATTAATTATGCACCCATGTGTAATGATGGCCTTTTTGTTCCATTATGCTCTATTTTGGAGATATTGGCTTCTAATGTCAGCTGGATACACATATATGTCAGCACCTTTTTTTTATATTCTTATTGTAAAATATCAAAAAGCCTTTAAAGAGATATATCTACACACTTAATTGCAGTGATGTTCAGTCTGTCCTAGAAGTGCCCCTGGGAATCACCAGAACATCAAACACTACTGCATAGCGGAGACTGAGCTGAGCTAGAGATAAGTAACACAACAGAACGAAGAATGTGGACTCTGCTCTTGACTTTCACTATCTCTGACATGATACCTGAATTTCAGAACTTGTCATTTCCCACATGAAGACAAACACGGTAGCTTAAACCACACTTCACGATTCAGCAATGGTTGAAAGTAATCTGCTTGGCTTCTGCTGAAACAACCTTAGCAGTGCTCCTGTAAGCAGACAGCATGGCTCAGATTGACTCTGATAACAGCTGAGAAAGAGAATTCCTGAAAATTCCTCCCTGCCATAAATGAACTAGATGTAGATAAGGAGATTAAAGATGGACATATGGGGTCTACAAAAATGAGGTGCAGAGACAGAACCAGCACGGCCAACACATCTAGAGAGAATGCAGTAATGACATGCTGATCAACACGCTCTTCAGACTGAAGAACGGAGATCAGCTGATAAAGACACAGACACACAGTCACCCATCACCCTTTGCAAGACTTTTCCTTAAGGTTTTGTTAAGGTTCAGGAGGATGATACATTGTATCATTATCCCATGCCATTCTTACTAACCTGTTATCAGACACACTATATGAGGAGAAAATTAAAAAGCTTTTCATAAGCAGATGACTCCCCTGGTGTTAAGGCAAAAACATCAAAGTGTTAGATCTCTTTCTCTATGAGAAATATAAGGACTCAACTGAAATTGACTTATATCCAAACACATAGCAGTTTTCAGAGCAGAAAATACTGTCATATAAAGATTACTATAATTCACCAGATGTTTGGAAACCTTTTCTTATGAAAAGGAAATTGTTTATCTACAATTAAGATCTTTAGACACATGAGTAGAGCCCTCTCAAACTACGCCTACATTATTAGAAAGGTATTCTTGAAAATGAGTGTGATACCATCCGAATCAGTGATAGAAAACATTAGCTTTCTGGTGAGTTTTCTTCATTGTTTCTACATAATATAAGAAACTTCTACAATTTTTTTCTGCAGCCTTTAAATTACTACTCTTGAATCCTTTCTCCCACTTTGGGTTTAACCTAAGGTATGCATTTTAAAGTAATTACACTTATCCATATTAAATTTCACTAAAATGCAGTTTGCTTTCAAGGTATGGCTTTAGACTTGCTTTGCCATTGGCACAAGAAAATGACTAATAGAATATGCATTAATACTTAAACTTAGGTGACTGAATTTATGGTACATGTACGGAAACTGTACTGGAGTGCCTTCAGCTTTGAGCCCATCGGGTTCTCACTGCTGGAGTGTGTATTTCACTTACATACCTTGAACATTCTTCTCCCAGTAAGAGAAGTCATGCACCACACTTCATAGCAAGCAAATAAGGGAGTAGTCAGAATAACATAATTGTAATTTCACAGTGTGGATTTTAAGTCTCGTTTGAAATGGAGGCAGTGCACTCTTAAAACTCCCTGACTTCTAACACAGCGTCTCTCAAAAAATCCATCACCCTTTTAATTTCTAGCTGGCATGCGTTAGTAAATAAGTCAGAATGCTTGTGCCTTTTCTGCACTGAGATGCATACAAAATACATAGTCTGACTGCCAATATTGTAAAGTGATTTTCATTGTGTGTTTTACGGAACTGTTAGATATGTTGGATGAAATCATGGTATCCTTTGAAGTTAAGGAGAGCATTACTGTTGACTTAATGAGACCAAGATTTCTTTTATGTTCAAAGTTAAGCAATGTTATTCACTTTCTTTTTTATTAAAACACACAGCAGAAAGTTAAAAAGTAAATCAGTACTTTCAGTGTTGTATCCACAACATCTAAAGGCCTAAAAATGTCAGTAACTCAAAAATCCCCATAAATGGTTTTGAATGCCAGACACAAAGTTAGATAGAATTTGTATGAAGTCAGAAATATATGAAAGAAAGTGCTTCTTACTGGCAGCAAGTCTGAGTTGCATTAACAAACTCTTATAAAAAAGTTCTATAGAAATTATTTAAAATTAAAATCTATCTTTCTCTAAACTGCTTGCCTACATGAAATAAAAAAAAAAAAGAAACAGGATTTGTGATTAAATATTATGCCAAAGGATTAAAAAAATAGATAGACAAAAAAGTCTAGTTCTTTAACGAAGACTATCAGCTTTTAGATTCATTTCTAAGGAAGTCAATTCAACATCTGTAGACTCCTATTGTTTATTCTGTATGACATTTCCATAGGGCATATGAGAACACATACATGAGCTATAAGAAATATTCCATACTGAGTTATAGCTGTTGTGAAATAGAATTTATAAATACCTCACATATAAAGGTATCATTTATTAAGAAATTACTTCAGATTTCAGGATGTTTTAGAGGGTCTTTGTGCTATGATCATGTTTGGACGCATTCTGAGATCATTCAACATCTCGTTTCTAGAATGGAAGTTATAAAGCATTTCTTTCAGTAGAAGTTCATCTATTTTTGAGAGATAGGAGTGTGTGGACACCATCAGTTCAGACCAAGATCCTAAACATTGATTAAGTGGTTTTTGATGGAAAACTAGGATTAAGTAGGTTAATGTCCTTTACATGTCTTATTGTGGTTTAGTATCTGGAAGACAAGGTCATGGCTAATGTTGAATAATTACACAAGGCTGAAAGATGGTAGAACAAATATTTGACCTTTCAATACAATGCTTTTCCTCATTATTAATTGGGTATTATAAAAGCATGTAGAAATCTAGCAATCTCATACTTGGTAAGAAAAATCTACAATAGCTAATCAGAGAACCCGGAATGCTTAAAATGTCTACTAACATCTAGCAAGCACATCACCACAGCTGAATAGACAACTTTCAGGATGCCTTGGCCAATTGTTTCTCCAGAGGCAACTGAGCAGTTGGCTGCTTATAACCAGTTGATAACCAGCCATTACTGAGCTGGAGTATTTGTGCTTGAATGCTTTTGGAGCTCTTTCTGTCCGTTATTCCACGTTCAGAGGATCAACCAATATTCCCAGTTCGGATTAATTTTAGATAAAACATAATATACAAGGAAACATAATATTCAAGAAAGAGGAGAAATGTAAGTCTAAATGCCTCAAGTTTCCATCTTGCATTGCCTCAGAAGACAGAAAAATATTCAAGTTCATATGTCACCCAAAAACCAAAATGACAGAAAGACTGAGATTACATTATATTATCAATACACAAAAAATTAAATTAAAATGTTAATTAAAAATACACCAAATACAAATACTCAGATTTTTCTTTCATTTTGTGTCACATCACTTTCCCCCATTTTTACTCTTTTTTGTCTATCTGCACTATTACACAACAGTAATGCAGGAATGCTCACCTATATATGTGTAATATAGAATTAAGATGAACCTCACTCATGAAAACAATGGAATCCTATATGCAGCTCAGAGCTAGAGTTTATGACTTCAGAGTTGTACTTATGGAGGAGCAAAAAAAAAGGGGCAATGCTTCTTTTCCGTCTGGACTTTACAAACTAATACATATGTTTCTTTCCTATTCTTCTTTTCCTTCTCCTTCTCTAAAACCAAGTATTTCCAGTTTAATTTTTTGAGTCATTTCACAAGTTCTGTCTCTATATTTAAAATAGGAATTGAACATTTTGACAATTTGTTTTCTTAAACAAGTATCTGTGAGAACCCTGGAGCCATGTACACTATTATAGGTAACCAGAATAATAACATAATGCCTTCCACACAGCATTCAAGTTGCTTTACTTATTTTAATAAGAAAGAACAAAAGATTTTTAGAATCTGTATGTGCCTGACATTATCAAGGTCCCTTGCATGGAGATATAGAAAATGAGAATAGCTACAATCAATTTATCATGAAAGAATCTCACTCTGCAGTATACAGAGTATAGAGAATTTGTTTGGTATGCAGCAGTATAATGAAGCAGTGAGAGACAGAGATTATGCTTTCAGTTTTATTCATATTATGCATAAGAATTCCAAATTTGCTCTTCGGAGGATAAGCATCCTAAATCACCTGTAAAGCATTTGCCTTATCTTTCAGCATTAAAGCAGTAGTAGAAGTACTGCTGAGTTCTAAGAAAAAATTAACTTGCTTAGGTAATCAGTTTAACGTGCTGCAAGTCTTCCAGTGAAATGTTAACTTTTTATACACAGAAGTGCTTGTGAGCACTTAGGCCTAGAAAAGCAAACCCACATCCCCCTCCTTACACCAAATTTTTTTTTTTATTTTTTTGAACTGAGTAGAAAATATGTATAAGAAAATGCAACTAAATATACTTCTGACAGCTCAAATGATACATAAATATAAGGGCTGACAAGGGTTGGTTTGTCATTGTAGTTCACTTCGATCAACTCTACATGGTTCTGTAGGACAATGAAATTCAATGCACTTATAATTTCCAAAAAAGTGAGCTCAGATTCTTTTAAAAGCATTTCTATGTGAAAACGGATCATTTACATGCCAAAAGCACTTTTAATGTGACATATTTAGCACATGTATTATTGAGAACGAAAGCTGCTTGAACTTAGTGAATTTTAAAGTCTATAAAATGGCACCCTGCTGAGCAGAAAGGTAGCTGTTCAGTGAATTTCCCCGTTATGTGATTATTTTGAATAATAGACTTGTACATAACTTTTTTACGAAATTAAAGGTATGACATTTGGTTTAGTTCAGTTCTGTAAATTGCACTTTAGAACATAAAGAATGGGCTGATGTATGAATTTGTTGTTCCTCTAAGCAATTTTGCTGATTTTTTAAAGAACTGTTTTATGTTTCATCTATTGAGTAACACATCAAACAGTTATCTTAGTAGATTTAATGAGCATTCGTGTATAGCTTAACACGTATGAGGAACAGTCAGGGACCTCAAAAATAAAAATATTGTGTTTTGCCTTGGTTGTCTAGGACTCACCCAGAGTCTGACGCAAGATGGTGACTATTTTGATGAAAAGTCTTAACACTTAGGAAGCATAATTAAGAGAAGCATCTGGAAATATAGAGGCATAACAAATTCATCGTATTTGCTAATATAGTCTTTGACTTGATTAAATACACCATATACTTCGCTGTCATGGAATTGCTTGGTGCTAACTGATCCCAGACAAAGAAGAACCAGCAGAAAGATAATTCTTATCCTGCGTTTTTTTTTTTAATCAGGAACAACATAAAGCACATAAATTACACAATAAAAAGTGTCTATGCATGATACATATATAAATAATCAATAATTTTTTCTGATTAGCCTATGGACAAAGGTTACAATTTTTGCACACAAACCACCTTCCGTTGAAAAACACCCTCCCTAGCAATGGTGCTCTGTCTGCTCACATTCCTGGCCACTGGTAAGAATTCACCTGACACTAACATGCTACGAGCTACATTACTTGTATTGCTAAAGTCCAAAAAGGATCACAATGACTACCTATAGAATGGCACAGCATACAGCCACTATTAAAGCTTAAGAGTGAGCAGACCATTTGCAGTTATGTGTAGGCTTAACTACTTTGTGGAATTCAGGTCTTTGAAACAGAATCCAGAGCATAAAATGAGCATTTGGGAAAGATATTCATAACACTTTCTGATTCTAAGTTGTTTGTTCATACTACATATATAGCAATCCATAAATAAGGTGCTTGCAAAGAGTACAGATAATCCTTTCTTTCAGGGATCACTGTGCTTTTAACCTAAACACCAATACAAAACAAAGAGACACCGTAAATTGACTCTGCGTGGAGAGATTAAGGCAGAGAGCAGGTCTCCTGCGATTTGTAAAAACCCCTGCCCTCAATGTCAAAAAACCTTCCCTACCAATTCAAGGTGCAAATATTTCTAGTACTTTTAAACAACTCATGAGCTAGGAAAGAGAACACTAAAACTACTGAAAAAGAACATTCATATAGTCATGTCCCCCCATCCCTTTTTTTATTAAACAGGATGCTTTCAGGAAAGATGTTCAGAGGTATAACATCAAAATGACAATATTTGATACTACAGAAGACATTATCCTTAACTTGATCACTTCCTGTTCTTCTACGTTTCATTCCCTTATTGATGAGAGTGAGGAATTATATTTACTTTTGACTTCAAATCTGGTGTGAAACCAGATTGTTATGACAAACACAACAGAAAAGTAGAAATGAAGGTTCAGGAGGCTATATGAACCCAATGGTTTACCTCAACAGGAATGAAACTCTGCTAGGTATGAAAACTGCCCGAAAACTTCAGGGAATTCAGGGCTCCTGATGATAGATGGCACTCTTTTGGTTTAATGTGCCTCTGAAAAGGGCAAAGGACTTACACTGTGGATGGGATAGGTCACTTCCTGAATATATATCCAAAGGACTGTAGTGGTTTGCCAAATGTATGCATATTTTCCCTTAGTTTATCGCCTAGAATGATGCATTGCAAATTAAACAAAAAAATACTTGAATCTTTTTTCTTTGACTTATTTTCTAATGTGTCATTGAAAAAAAGAGAAGATTTTCAAAATGCAGTAAATGCGTCAGTGAAACAAGAGTAAGAGCTTAAAACTATTCCTTGTTCACTTCTGAAACATAATGTTTTGAAGGTTTTCTCAGTTCATCCCCTATTTTCCGCATCGTGTAGTAATCCAACAGTTACTAATCAGACAAATATGTTGAGGGGGGTTGGGGAAAGGTTGCTTTTAGCAGACAAGCGGCAAGGTTTTAATTTGTAGCTGATAATTTGCTACTGGAAGCTTACCCTGATTAGTCTTCTTATAGCACTAACAGTTTTTGAGGTAGTGTGAATTACCTACTGTGTATGTTTTTACCACCCATTCAGGGATGAAAATGAGTTACAACCTAGGCCTCAATTAAAGCTTGAAATAAGAAAACCTAAAACTTCTTTTATGTCCTCACTTCTGAAGAATAGAATTAGGTGCTTCTGATATTATTGAAATTGTAATTCACACTCCCGGAAATCCAGCAATGGATCTTTCAACCCTTTACAATGAAGCACATTTCAGCTGTTACCCAATTATGTTGCCTTTGCTCCAAGTCAAATCATCATCCAACAGCTGAGAATTGAAACAGACTCCATTTGTGAAAATGAATGGTGTATTTATCTGTAATGCAGAATGTTTTTAAGTGTTACTCTAGCTGTCATGTAGAAATTAGGATGTTATTGCTTGTTCTATTAATTTTCATTTCTGGGAAACTGATTTGTAGGTTGGTCTCATCAGAAAGATATGGTAGGCTTTTCTATCCATATTATATGCAAACCATGCCATAGGCATTACAATGAACAGTATATTGCCTAGAATCTAAGTATCTGGCTTAAAATAAAGAACTCATCACGGGAATCATTATTTTTTCAAAGGGGAATCCATATTACCCTTTCTGTACATTGGTGCTTAATAGACCACTAATCTCAGATCACTTTCCCACAGGATGATGGGAGCTATAAGGAACTAAGAAATCCAAATAACAGAGAATAATATTCCCCTTACCTAGGTTTCCCCGTTTTCTCCTAACAATGTACAAATATTAAGCTATTGTTTGGGGCATATTTTAATAAATTATGAGATACAAAGCATCCTTCACTATTACCCAGGAATCTAACATAACAATTTATTGTTTGACACAATAGTGTGAAATCTTATTTTAGGTTTCATTATTGATATTTTTAAGGAGGGGAAAAGTGAGAAAAATTATAAAGTTAAATATCATTACAATTATTTTATTTTGTCATTGTTAACAGGTTCCCATAGATGATGCAAGACACTGTAACAAGAAACAATTACACAACTGGTAAGTGTTAAGGATAGCAGCTAGAAGACAGGACATTTTTCATTAAAATGAAAAAAAAGTTACAATCAAGGGGTCCAGGAATCATGGGAAACATTCTGGCATACCAAAAGTATTTTTTACCTATTTTTTAGGTGGCTACCATATGAAAAAAAGGGAAGTCACTGCTTCTTAGCTAATGTCAATCACTAGGGAGATTAAAACTAGGAAGAAGCCTATTTGTACTAAGTTCTCCGACCACATCTGTGAATATAGTTTTTAAAGTCAGAGAAGACAAGCAACATACAGGCAAAACAACCTAAAGCCCTGATGAGTGGCCATTGTCAACTTACATGCTTTATGTTAAAGTGGTATTTTTCCCCTACAATAATTTTGAAGAATCCTACACAGACTACACAGAAACCTACAGAGTTTAATCTCTGTGAATGTAAAGAAGTCTTTTCCAAGCATAAAAACTGTCCAATACAGATTTTTCTTTCTTCCCTACATCCATTATAATTTCTGCGTATTATTCTCTGGTTTTGTGCTAAAAGGACTTATTTAAACTTCCTTTGCCTTTTACCCCTCATTACACTTTCATAGAAGGTTTTGTCATGCAGTCATTGTCAAGTTCTTTTTTTTATTGTAAAAGTGACATTTAGAATAATGAACTTAATTTAATTCCATTTTTGTCATACAAAGATCCAGATTCCCAGCTGCTATAAACTTGTGTATCCCCTCTGAGGTCAGTGCATCTGAATTGTGCAATTTTATTTTAAGAAAAGTGCAAAAACTTCTTCCAAAATATTAAAATTCTGTGGGGATTTTGTCCTAGATTCAGTAGACATCTAATTTAGGGGCAGACATGTCCTGTATTTCCTCTAGCAGACTAGTCATCACTCTTTGGAAACTCTCTCTCTCTCTCTTTCTCCCAGCTGAATGAATGCTCCTGGCATAAAGAGAAACTCCATGGGTTGTCCAAGACCAGGAAAGAATTTAGACCTTTTCTGTTTGTTTTCACAAAGTTCAGGTCATAGCACTGTAGCCATCAAGCTTCTCCAAGGGTATGGTGTTAAAAAATCCTAACTATGTAGGATAGTAAGGGTGCTGCCTTTGTCTACTCTTTGCTACAGAAATACTATGATACATATCATTGCCACTAATCATGTGATATGCGCTACCTTATGAAATTGTCTGGGCCAGAAAGCATTAAAGGGGTGTAAAAATGAGACTCGAGTTGAACTATTCACTGTGAAACACAGACCTTTGTATTAGCCTTAAAGGAGAAGTTGGTTTATGCTGCTCACTTTCTCATCTGTAGCAATTTTTAAGTTTAAATTAATATGTGGTCACAGATTATTTGCAATATATTAATTTTGACCTTTTGCAGTGTATTCTTCAGTGTGACTGGTCATTCAAGTCACATTTTTTCTTCTGCCATCTCCTTTTGATGACTAAAATGTTTTGGACATGATGCCTTAAGGTCCTTTTGATTTTTGATTTTTCTAATTTTAATAAGTTTTATAAGTAGTTATATAGCAGAAGTAGACTTTAGAAGCAGCTGCATTTATTCCCTTACCCTTACCCTTAGCACAGTTACTACACACATTCCCCAACCCTCTCACCCCAATTCCCATACCAATCCTCCTAAATTCCGTTAGAATGTTTAGTCTCTTGCCAAGGTAGGCCTCTTCTGTTTGAGAACATCTAATCCATAGCCTAAACCACAGAGTACACTCAAGAACTGGGTAGCCATATGCCCTCTGTGCTCTGAGGAAGACGGAGTGATGAAGTAGGTGGTCTCAAAAAGACCCTAACCCCAATTCCCCAGGGACGGATTGGGGGTGGACCAGGGCAAAAGCCAGAGGGTGGAAAAAACTGGGATTGGTTGGAGAGTATTATAAAACTGTCACACCTAAGACAGAAGGGGCACATGCGTTTTGTAACTTCTGTGCCTTGGAGGCACGATGAAGTCCTTTTCTTATCCCCATCCTTAATTACCTCTAATTAAACTGCTGTGGAGTTTTTTTCCTTAGCTCCGTTAGGCATCAGACATAAGACTAGCAAGTTAAGAACTGTGAACAACAGGTATGCAGGTTCACACCTGCATTTTTCTTGTACAAAAGCAGTTATTCAAAACATTCCAATTCTTGTCTCCTGTTATACTATATTCACCACAGTAGTTCCTCAATGTGCATTAGGTAGTCTCTCCTACTAAGACATATGTACTAAGGAATATGAATAATATCTATTCTGTGTTTGTTTTGTACTGCTTACAAACCAGGAAAATCAAGTATTTTTTCAAGCAATGAAGTGTTTTGTATTTTTTACTATTTGTCTAAAATTGCAAATGTGAGGCCCTAGTACAAGTGAATTTAATGATTTCATAGTTGTTTTAGACTTTAATCACATCTTCAGATTCATTCAATATTCAGACTGTTCTCATAAAAAAATTAATGATGTTGTATATGCATTACTACAGCAACAAAATCTAGAAAGTTCAATAATAATTTTCTTTTATACAAGTAGACCTTTCCTTTTTCTATTAGGGTATAGGTAGATTTGTTTCTATTGGAAATAGAAAGTGCTGGAGAATATACTACATCTGAAAGGAAATAATCTATTTCTTGTGTTAAAAAAGATATTCCCTTGGTTGATTAAAAAGTATAGATCTGCTTTAGAAGAAACCACTACTAGACTAAAGAAAATTATAGAATATTTATTTTAGAAAGTCTTATTACTAGAAAATCCGGATGCCTCAGCTCATGATTCCCATTTGCAAAACAATCCAGAATGCACCTTTACTATGCACCTTACTTCATGCACTCAAGAGATTAAGTGTCAGTCTAAGTCTATAATTTTTTCCAAGTACTGCACATTGGGTCCTGCCACACAGAAACTTGGTAAGCACAATAATAACCAATTGTCTTGTGCAACACAAAATCCAGCTTGTACAGTGCTTTGAAACATCATGACATTTCAAGGTAATTTACCAGATATATACAATAATTGAATAATACAGTCTGCAGCTCAAAGCTAATGACGGTAAGCAAAGGGAAAACAAGTGAGTTTTCTCTTCTATCAAGGTAGGGAATCTTTCTGTTCTTTAATCTTTTCCTCTCCTGGGGCTGTCAATTGTGCAAAATGGCTTGAAATTATGGATTTTTGTTTCTCATGGACTACAATTTGCTCAGGGACTATTCAAGTAAACAGAGTCATTCAATTTATGATCTTGTTGCCTCTTTCCCATTTACAATTCATTTTCTGTAATTGTTATAATATTGATCAAGGAGTGTTTTGTAAATATTCTATGGAGTGGTGGTGTGGTCTGTGTGTGGAAAAAGTCAAATTATATCAGTCCACATCTATTTTGCACACAAAAAGATCCGCGTGACATTTTTACTTTGATCAAATCATACTTTTGCATATTTTGCAAAAAACCAAAAAAGACTACAACCTGACAAACACCACCAGCTGAACAAAACCAGAGTTGTGGCTCTATTGAAGCCACATCTCAGTGCTGCAAGTATTGTACTTTGAACTCTATAGTGTACACAGTTCCCAAAGAGCAAAAAAGAAATTTCTGTTGAAACAGAAGCTAAACCAAAGGAGACTCATTTAAAGCTCCTGTTCTGTTCTACTATATTAACACAGAAAAAAAAGAGCAAAAAAGAGTGAAAATCAGTACCCAGCAAATGTGGTGTTTACATTTAATACTCTGTAGGTTATCTATGATGGATATGATTTCCTGTGTGCATTTTCCTTGATATTCCCCATCAAAACTCTCTATGGAATCTATTTCAGCTAAAAACACTGTTAAGTTTTTCATGTGTCTTACCAAGCAGCTCCAAATAGAGGAACATTTAAATTACAGCATGGCTTCCTTCCTAACATATCTATACATGTTAGCATTTGGCAGAGGTCCCCAAAGCAGCATGGTGGGGTGAACACTCTGTCATCTACTGTTACATTTTCAGGTCTGCCTGCAGGTTTGGGGGCTTCACATATGTTTCATTACTGCCCTAGGCGACATGACAAGCAAGCAGAGTTTTATTAACCAGAGCTTTATTAGACATGCTCAGGAAACTATACTCTGTGCTGCTGCAGCCTGTCCTGCGGCAGCAGACTCACCACTTTTGAGTTCCCTGCTCTGTCCCATCTCCTATTGAAATCAGAGGCTTTTACTCACTCCAATGTAGTAAGTCACTCTGCAGTAGTGTTTTAGAAGTTGTGTAGCTATGGTTTTCCACAAACAAGAAGTAGGCTTTTTAACTTTCTAATATGCCAAGGCGTGAGACCCCATGTCGTATGAGTAGAAGTTAACGTGAACCACAGCTACGTGGGGAGGGGCATAGATGCACCTCATTCATTAAAGCAATTGTAGAAGGACTACTACATCCAAATATATGGAGGATGATGGCTCCTAATGCTGCTTCAGCCCAGGGCATGACTAAGAAACACAGTCCCTTGGTACACCACTGGCCATTTGCTCTGCCCTGTCCAGCATCACATCCTGCACCAGACATATGAAGCAGGCAAGGAGAGTCTGGAGTGCTGTTTACAGTCTGTGCAACATGAGATGACAAAGTGTGAAGGAGAGAGATTAAGACCTGACAGTAGTAACCATCTAGTAGAGAGTATGACATACTGGTCTGTCAATGTTTGGCACTGTTATTGCACTTTATGCATTCCTACATATACAATAATAGGGTGCAGACTGAACAGAGAAAGATGAGGATTTTGTTCATCGATTGTCTCCATTACCTACAAAGTACCTAAAACACAGTCTTTGGGTAGCACTTAGCATTTGCCTCCCACTTTACAACAGAAGTGCACAGAATGAGAATTCATGGTTACACAAAATAAGCAGAAAAAATTATTTCATAGTCCTTTAACACATGCAATGACTATGTATTGACAGAGTCTGTCAGTGTGGAAGGTTGCACATCCAGCCTCAAGCTGAACAAGCTCAGAGTAATGGCACTTACTCTGCTCTGCCCTGTCACTGACCTTAGCTTCAGTCAGGGCACACCACACTTTAAACAAGCAGCAACAGGGGTGAAGCAAAAGCAGTTCAGCTCCTTCAGATCTGAGCTAAACTCTTTTGAGGAAAGATTGCCAATTTAGGTGAATTATATGTCATGGCTTTGTGACGTAGATTACCATTTGTGAGGGTCTGGATTGAAAACACTGAACTCATTGTATATGCACATATAAAAGCATAAAAACATAGAATGGCTTGGGTTGGAAGGGGCCTTAAAGATCATCTGGTTCCAACCCCGTTGCCATAGGTAGGGACACCTTCCACTCGATCAGGTTGCTCAGAGCCCTATCCAACCTGGTCTCGAACATTTCCACATTCTGTGATAAAGTTAACTATAAATTAAGATGTCTATACTGTCAGAGAAACTGTTTCAATAGGACCAAACAGAGTAGTTGCTGCATTTTAGATTACTGGACTCTGGGTCTGAGTTTTTAGTTATTTCTTATACTGAAACACTATATTCCATTTCTGACTCTCACAGTGTTTTGTAGATACAGTCAGCAGCTAAGAAACAGCACTCTAAAATGAAACAGAGTTTTCTTTTACTTTTAGCCAGCTGGGTCTCTTTAGCCAAGATTTTTCAATAGTTCTTAAACCCTTTTTTTCCCTCAAATATGGGGCAGTTCTTCTTTTCAAGCAGTTTCTTGCCTGATTTGTTTTATGGGCAACATACTTTTCTGTATTTGGTGTAATCTGCAGTTTCTACCTATGTAGGCAGTTTTCTGCCTATATAGTGCTTAGGCTTATACTGCACTTGCAACCTCAACCACAGAAGTTGCAAACTATATTAGTTGAATGTGGCTATATTTGCTATAGATAAGATTCTCTCCTTGTCTATGGATTCACTCATATCTTTTCAAAAAAATCTGTTAAGTCTGTCAAGTGTAGGCCAAGTGTGGGAAGCTGTCTCTGCTTCCCAGACTGATTTGAAAAGATTTTTCTGAAGAATCCTACATTCCCATATCAACCCTTGTTTTACCCTCTAAGAACTGACCCCCAGAGAGGTGATAAAACAATAATTTTTGAAGTGTCTTTATTTTTGTATCTGGAACAGTGGTAAAAATCCCTATGAACTATTCATCATCTGAAGCAATGAATCTCACTTTTCCATGGATTTCTCTAGGGTTGACTGTACTATGAACAAAAGTGCCCAGTCCAGCTGGGATCAGTAAATGAGCATCTCTCCCAGATGTGTTTTCTGGAGTCTTTTAAAATGTGAATGATCAGAGCACCCTTCTGATTTCCTTGGGACCTCAAATACATTTTTATTATTTATTTATCCTATCCAATAGATATTGTCTATGAAATTCAGTGGAAATCAGAACCTGTTCTCAAAAGTGATTAGCAGAGGACGCAGAAAGTCAGAAAAAATGGAGACAAATACATCTGTTTTCGAAAGAAAACCAGGCTTGAGAAGTTTACATAATTGTTACAAATGTGAAGAACTAATATTAGACCACTGATACATATAAACTAAATAAGCTTTGTCCAGCAAACAGTAAAGTTTAGAGCAGGGTAAAATATGTGCTTAAGTGGACTAACAACTGACCAGCTGACGGGTCCCACAGGTGGTTTTCAGCAAAGAATTACCACCAAATGAGGGTGTTTCTAGAGTGTGAAACTGGCATTGGGCTTGACCCTATTTCAAATTTGCATTCAACACGTGGCAGTAAATAAACTATAAAGGCTGATAAAATTGGCAGCTGACCCAGAGATCAGGAAAGCCATGGTCAGCAGTCAAAATGACGGAATATTCTGGGTCCATTCATGCAAAATGTCAACATAACTAAATGGAAACCTATACACTGAAGAACAAGAAATGAATATTCATAACAAGAAACTCACTGCATGCTAGAATAGAGTGGCTGAATGGGACTAGAAATCGCAACAGAAAAGTACCTTAACATGAGCTTCCTGGCTATGTGGAACGGCTCCCAAGGTGAGTGGCTGGTCAGCTCCTTAGCGCTCTTAGGGACACAACTTCAACAGGCCTTATTGCCACATGTGATGGTGGAACTTGTGTTGTACCTGGAATGGTTCAGCATCTCATCTCAACTCAGCCACCTACACTGAAGCTGATAAAGGAAATGACACCATAACTGAATTTCACCACATAATTTTACCTGAGAGAATGAACAAAGGGATTTAGTGGCAGAATAAATTCGTACAATAGCCATTCATTGTTTAAGAAATAGTGCAGTACAAATCCCTGCATAGGTCAAATTGAATGTCTTTTCTTATCTCTCATTTTTCCATACGAAAGGTCCAGGATATGAACAGCAATGGTATCACAGGTCATGAGTTACACACTGTTCAGGGATCCATCTTCTTGCAATGCCTGTCTGTAACCAAACCTATGGTTTTCATAAACGTTGCATTGAGATGTAGTATTTTTTTAGACTACAATGAAGAAACCTCTGATCAGGTAAACCTGAAGGAAATAGGTCACATTAATGGCAAGCATATTTTTTGTCACTCCACAGAACAAGAAATTCTGGGGAAAAGAAAAAGAAGAATTAGTGATTTTTTAAAATGTATTTTCTTACACAAATAATACAGAAACTATAACATGACATTGTACCAATGTGCAAACTAAGCTTATTTTTAGAAACTGGGGTCAGCTCCTAGACCCAGGCAGCACACTGCCCTACAAGACCTTCCATCTATGCCTGGCCACTTCTAGATGGGAGCATCTGGCATCAGGCTGCATGACTAAAGGCATTTTAGGGACCCACATGAACAGAAGATCAACTGTGGTATATGTATACTCCTCAAAAAGAGTCTTTCTATCTTTGAAGTGGCCTGCAGGGGTTATGAGCACTGTAATGACTGTGGTGCAGAGTAGACATCTCAGGAATGGAATATTTAGGCCGGACAAAAAAATTAAAAAAAGTACAATGACTGGGAAACCAAAAAGGTGAGTTTATGTGTTACCCAGGGAACCAGGCATGTGGCACAGAGATGTCTGGCAACTACTTCTTATTAGAATTAACATCTAAAATAAGTCTTTCCAGCAGGTCCACAGACCAAGACTTGTCACATGATTGGATGGTGCTGTAAAACATACAGTGTTTCATGTCCCTTACTGAAAAGTGCTTCAGCAGATGCACAGTCAGATACGCTCAAATAAAAATCTACAGAGGTAAGACAGTTGATAAATGTGTGATTTTTAAATTTCTTATTCTACATGCAAGCATAAACAACAATCTATTTCATGCATTCTTTGAAGTTCACAGAGATATCCTCAAAAGTAGGTAGTATTTGTTCTGCCATCCACCTGTGTCAAAGCCATGCACAACCGCTTCCTTGAAGTAACTTTTTTTAACAGCTGTATTTTAATTTTGAAAGAGTTTAATATTAAAAAAAAATATGCTGGTTATGTTGTGATATTTTTTTTTAGCTTTAGAGATTTATATTGGTCATTCATCATATACAGTATTCCAAAAAGGAGCTCAGGCTGTGTTTTGTAATAGAGCTAAGAAGGAAAAGAGGGAATACTATAAACCAGAAACTTATAACATGTTTCTTTGTGAAGGAAATTTGGTTGATCTATTAAGACAGGCTTATAAATATGATAAAATTAAATTTAGCATAAATACATATAATTTATCAAAAATATTGCAACGTAATTGTAAAAACATAAAAAACCCAATGGAAATACAACGACGCAACTTGCTTGCTTTCTTTATGGTTTGATATTAATAACTTAAAGCACAAAAATATGAAATTTATACAATAATTGACACATTTCCTTATTTGTTCTTTCAAAGACAATTTCTTAGATATTTTCATTTGAGAAAACACCTCAGTTTTACAACTCCCTGAACCATAAGGCCAAAGACACATGAGTATTGTAATTTCAGCATAGCAGGCCAGGCATATACTTTTAAACACTTACAGTGTAATGGGTTCTTTGTGTCTGAGGCAACGCCAGGTTAATTGGAAACAGTACCTAAAAGCTTGGAGATACTGAACACAGCAATACATTTGTGTTAGAGATTTGGAAAAGTGTATCTGTATATAAATTTTTCTACTACTTTTCTCCTGACAGTAACAGCAACTGTGCCTGTTGCAAATAAACAATGAAAGAATAAAAAATCTGCGTTTGACTGTTTTCCTCAAGACAAAAAATTATATCATAAGGGTATTCTATGGTCTGCAAAAGAAGGATAGTTCAAAGGCTAAATGCAGCTGAAAGGGAGGCTACAGGTCCGTGCGAAATTGCTCTGTGACATTTCTGTGTGTAATTACCATCCGTCTGTTTTAGACAGACAGCCATCTCACTGGTTTTTCGTTCAGCCACTCCATTTGCATGCACACTTATGGTAATTGCAATTGTAAATATAGTGCGGAAATTGACCTCAGGCCTTGATTATTGTTTTTTTTAAATGTGGTCCACATTTATAAGAGCACAATTAGATTTACCACTCTAAAATTCTGCTGTTCAGAAATATCAGTATACACCTGAATTATTATCTGGTTTCCAAATATTCAGAAGTGAAGGAAAGGAGAAGGGGAGAACAACTGTAAGTAAGAATAAAGACATGTCTGAAGGAGCAGGCAGAGCTTAGAATAAGAAATATAGTGACAATATTTTGATTTACAGATTAAACATTCCAGGCAGAAGCTGTGTAGGAAAGCTGTATACAGCACTGTTCCAAATAACAGGATAGCTCTTCAGCTGATGCAATTTAGCAAAGCTTCACTGGAAACAATGAAGCTATGCTGATTTACACTGGCTTGAGATCTTGCTCAATATGTTTATAGCTTAATGGCTCAATATTAATCTAAAAATCAGAAAAATAACAACTTGTCATTTATTTAACCCCAGCATGATGGAAGGTTAAACTAAATACAGAAAGCCCATAACAAATAGCAGGGACATTCTAAGGTCACCAAATGAAGGCTGTCGTTTTTGTATTCAGGCCAGTGATAAAAGAGTTTTTAAATGTTTGGACATTCAATCTATGTAGTGCCATAACCTGAACATACCTCTTTGCCAAACACAGGCTCACTAAATCCTCTTGGAATGTTGTTTACCTCAGAATAAATCAAATTTGACAGAGTAGGTTAACTTTACAGATTCATTTTTCAATCACAAGTGATTGATATTTTTTACAGAAAGCAAGCTACAAAATTCTTGCTGCATTACTGACTATTGGAAGTCATATTGTTCTTGGGTGTCATATGGAAATCCAAGCAATTTTTCAAGGACTTTGTTTCACAGTTATCCACTGTGAGAGCACAGCAGTGAGTGTACCTCAAACAAGGATCATGCAGCAGAGATAGTTTATCAATTATTTTAAGTTGGTGTCTCTCTCCCAGAGGCTGAACATGCTATATTGTGTATTTTACAGCACTGGTCCAGTGCTAAAATCCTAAATCCATTATCTAGGCTTATGTCACACAACAATAAAGAATAGACTACTGAAAGAAACTGAATGAAAGCTGAGATATAGGAAGGTTTATTGTTAGCTGATTAAAAACAAAGTATAACAGAAAATAGAAATAATTTCTATCATTTGATTAAAAAAAATAATTTGTGGAAAGGCCTGAAGTAATAAAAATACCCCTTCATGTTAAAATTTATATATATTTCTTATTCCCTTAATTAAAAAATAAATATACACGTAGAATCTGATGCCAGCAACAATATTCATACATTGCATTACTTGTTTTTCCAACTGAATATGCTATTTTGGTTAGTATCTGTTTAATTATTATACGTAGTACTGCTTGAGGCTATCTGATATGGGTGTCTATGGAAAAATGACTGTAATTCACTTTTATTATTATAATGACCTTGGTCTATGACAGGACTGAATTAAATATCAGTGAAAATTTACACAATTCACTGTGCTCGGGTTTATGCCACTTAACATTCAGTGTTTAACTGGAGCACCTAAGTTAGGTGGATGGATTTAGATGCACATTTATCCTGAGGCTCTCTATACTGTCAATGAAGACTGATAGACACTGCCAAAAGGCAATTCAGATCTCAGATGAATGGAATTACACTTTGGGGTGCCTGCTGCCTCTGTTTTCCATATAGGTAGCCTACGATAAGTGTGTTTCTACACTCAGTGCTTCAACTGAGTGCTTAATAGTTATCTGGGGTGTATATTATGCATCCACTATAGGGAAACATAGTCTCAAATTGTTAAGATTTAATATTATGTTAGAAAACTAATATTTCCTCAGCACAAAGTCAACAATCAGTTGGAAAAAAAAATAAATATAAGTGCTTGAAAATCAACTGTTTCTCAAGCAACATCAGCTCATTTCTACAGTCATATATCTGGGCATTCATCAACTTAATTTTTTTTCTTTTTCAATGTAGTCTAAAGGTCTTTTCATAATAATCCCAGATACCTTCATTACAGATGGTCAAATAACTTATTTGATAACTTTACTTTTCCCGTTCATATTTTACAAACAGACTACTAAGCATTTTATTTGGGGGATCTACTTTGCCGGGGGTGGGGGATAGGCAGGACTGATAAATATTGAGTGCTCAGAAGGTATGGATTTGTTCCTTTAGACTCTAGGTATAAATCCTGCTAATATCAGCTAAAATATCTCCCTAACTTTTGGTAACCCTCCTTCCCTCAGCAAGATCTCAGTTCTTGGTTATAAATAGCGTCAGGTTAAGAAACTGGACCAAGACATTCACTGCTCCCTGCGCATGTTGTATCCACTGCACTAAAAGTGCATTTAAAAAAGTGCCATCTCCTCCATTCTTGCTATTTTTAAAGGAAAACCAATCCCTGTCTACTTTTTTGAAAGTGAAGCCCTGGGCACCCAGCTACAGGAGGGGGTACAGCTATGTGGCTCTCAAATGAAGAAAGAGCCACTCCTAGCCTTGAAAAGACAGACTGAGGAGTGGGACTTCAACCTAGCCCCAGGAACTGCTGGATTGAGCTTGTTCAAAGATTTTGTCCATTCTAGCTACACATTTTTTAAAGACTTTCATCTGAAATCTCTTGCAGCACCTCCTAGGTACCTCAGGCACAATCTTCTTGGTCAAGTATTTGGACCAAGAACCTGAATTTGGTATCACAGCTCCTAAATTGGTTTTTTTTGTACTGAGCATGAATGAGACTATCAGGATCAAGATTAGAAAATCAATGGGACATTGACTGCTGGTGGTTGAGAGAGGCATTACAGAAACACCACTACATTCACCTTTCTTTTGGCATCCTCTCTGGACATGTCTTCTGCCTCTGGCTAATGACAGAGAAAAGGTTGTGGACCCAGTGTCTGAGCCTGTCCTAGCAAGCAGACCAAGCGAGTAAAAATGGATTTCTGGAGCAGAACAGTCTATGTCAAGGACTGATTATATACGCTAAACATGTATCAGGTGAGTTTACATCAGCTATCTCTAGCCTGCTTCCTTGGGCATTGACCTTACAGAAGTCTAGCTGGCACACTCAGAAACCACACCAAGACGTGAACAAAAGCACACTAAGCAGAGACTCCTGCTTATTCATATGGTCCTTACCTGTTTTCTGAGAGGCAAAATATAGGTAATTTTGCCTTTTTATTATCAGTATTGGAACTGGGAGGTTTAAAAGACCTGACGATATCCAGGATATTATATATTATTTTTTTAATACTTGTAGAAAAGAACAGAAACTAAGAGCATCTTCTTGTGAGAGGTTTTTTAAAAACCATTATGGTTATTGCTTTATGCAGTAAATTTATGAACCTGTAGTTCAACAGTCCTCTCTCCATATCAAACATCATACACATTTCTATATCCTGACCATAAAGACAGATTATTTGGTACTCTCTTGCTTTTCCAGAAAGATTACCTGTAGGAACAGGCTCAAAGAAGGAGTTAGGTGGGTCCTAGACATGAAGTATAAAATGAAAATGGAGTAAGATATTTTAATAAAGTATATACATTTAGCAATAAAAGAAAACCAAATAACTAATAACACTCTTTTCCAATTTGGAATCCAAAATGGTAAATCTGTATTATCATACAATCTGTGCTACAAAACCAAATTAATTCCAGCACACAGTTGATTTTAATGGCTAAGCAAAGGAACTGAAAAATGAGCATTTTCTAATGAGAGTACCTTAACCAAAGCATAATGGACATTGCTGCTGAACAGATATCGGGCCTCAGTCAGGAGTTTTGTTCTATTTAATCATGACATGTCCTACAATAGCAGACTTACCATGAAGAGAGAAGAATGAAACTATAAAACAATCAGATATTGATTCAGAATTTGGATTTCAGAATCTGCCATGAAATATTTTAGGGCACACATTTCACATCTGACACTTAGGAGGTCACTTCTCGCTAACCAAAGTTATTTTCATCTTGAACATCCAGTTAGGATTCCAGTACTTCTGTTTTAGACACGTTAATCTGATGTTCAACCAAGTCTGAAAAGTCTTCCTGTTTTCATTTTTATGGAAATAAGCAAGCAGAGCACAACTCTCAAAATTACATACCAGTTCTAGACCCCCTGATTCTTAAGGGGTTCTATAGCTGTAGAATTGGATAGATTTTGTTCTTTCTCCACATTAGTACACTACAAGAAGAAATGAACAATTTCTAACGACTTTCATGGAAAGAAAGGCAAAAAAAAAGAAATAAAAATCAATAAGGAAAATATCACCAAGTTCCAAGTACCAGTAAGACAGTATCCATTTCACCCATGTACCTTGTAAGAGTTACTGGTTCAAGCCTTCGATTAACCTTAGGCTCCTACTTTCTAGGTAAGTTCTTTAACTATCCTCATGTATAGCTGAGCAGGACAAAGCTTTGCCAATTAGTTGAATTTTGTAAAAAATTTAAGATTCATTATACTGTTGCACCTACATAGAATGTAGGTGACTAGTCAGGCTAATTAAGAAGATCTTTAATTTAGGTGTTCCATCTATCAGAGATATCCCATAACAAGCAGGCAAGTGTTTACGATGTTGTTAGTTGCCCTAAACTTGCATATCTTTTTTTTTTAAAGTCTATTGTAAGGTTCTAATCTTATAATAGCCTCATTTTTCCCATATAATTTTTTAGTAAAAGTTGCCATAATCCACTAACTCCCTTAATTTAATAACCAGAGCTCTACTTGCAAGCACCTGCAAGAATTATTATACTTTATGGAAATTTCCCTCCTCCTGAACTGCCTTCAGTAGAGAGGTTGTGTTGAAAATGATTACATGTAACAATCGGAGTTACTAATGAACAGAAGAGCGAGATGTTACAACCCACCATGAATAAACAGTAAACAGGAACGTTTAGTGCAAAGTTCAGAGTTAATTAGACTCACAGTCATTAAGCGTAGCTTGCTCTGACTTTTATATGGCATAAGCCACACAGCCACATCCACTAATTCAGATAACACCTGGTAAGGAATCCCCCCCTGTATTTTAGCTCAAGATTCTTGATGTGGTTATTTAACCATCCACTCATCTATTCATCCACCTTTGTGCCAATTTAATGGTAAATTTCTTTCTCACTCTCTCCCTCTCCCTCACCCTAAACAGCTGCAGTATGTAACACACACTATAATTTTCTTAAAAATTTTTCCTACAAATTGTCATAATGAAAATGCTGTTATATATTTTATCTTCTATTTACAATAATACTACAAAGTAATGATTATCTCTTGCTCTACTGGAAGGACTTTAAATATTTGGATATATTCAAAACTTAATCTAGGGTCACAATATCCTCATTCCTGTGAGGAAATCAGATATTGCTGAGCAAATGATAAGTAGGACAGATGGATCTGGTGATTTCAAAGATTTTCAGCCCTACTGCAGCCTTGGCAACAGTCTCATTACTCTCAATGTCAACGTAGCCAGGATTTCACCCCGATGTTAATCTGAAATTTCCTTCAACAGTTGAATCACTTTGATTATGAAACAAACAGGAATTCATAATAAAGTGACTTCTCTTGTAAGATATTTCATACTTACTGTTCCTAGATAGAAAGCAAGCAACAATGAGATGAAAGATAATGAAAAATGATAACAGCTGATGACAGGGCCAGAGCAATGGGTACAAACTGAAGTACAAGAGGTTCATCCTAAACATCAGGAAACACTTTTTTACTATGAGAGTGCCTGATCACTGGCACAGGTTGCCAAAAGAAGTTGTGGGTGTATCTCCAATCTTGGAGATATTCAAAAGCCATCTGGACATGGTCCTGGGCAACCAGCTCCCGGTGGCCCTGCTTGAGCTGCAGGGCTGGATTAAATGACCTCCGGAGGCCTCTTCCCACCTCAAGCGCTCTGTGATTCTGTAACACTTTCCCAATGGATTTAGACTACTTGGCCCAAGTCAATGATATTACTTTCTTACCAAATACTGCCGATCAGATCTTTACCTTGGTCTTGCAAAGAGAATGAGCCTGCAATACCTCTACAGAAGCAGATTAATTAAGCGGGGTAACCTCAGTCCCTTGTAGTACCTCCTAAGACACCAGCCAGCAATGGCTATTGCCCTACAATCCAATTCATAAAAGAATATTTCCAAAAGATATCATAATTCCATGTATTTGCACAAATTTCCTGCAGGACAGATTGCCAGTGACCTTAGCCAGAGGCTGTAATTTTTCATTACATAAAGGCCCCTTTGCAGTGCTCAAGAAAGTGAGGATCAGGTTCACTCTGTCTAGATGACAGTTCAAGATAAGCAATATTAACTTTAAATAGCAAATTAATCTTTTTATAGACCATGTTTAATCCTTGGGCAGAACCTTACAGTTATTAGCACCACCTGGTGCAATACGCATAAAATTCACTGCCACTGTTGAGACAGACCAAAGCTTATGCTAGATTTCAATTCCACTTAGGGTTTCAAATAAGGATATAAATGGGATTTGGGGATGTGGAGTGAAAGGAGTGGCTAAACTATTCATTTGCCAGGGTGGTGCACTTGCTGTGAACCATTGTGTGTGGTTTCTAGACCAAAAAATGCAAAGTAATAGAATATGCCTTTGATTAATTATATAAGTAGATTCTGACAGGACATATAATATTAAATATAACCTTAATATAGATGATAAAGTATATTAAAAAACAATAAAAGGAACAATGTCTTATCTGGTCATCTGTCTTATGTGCCTTTGCTGAACCACATGAAATTGAGTTAAAAATACTTCAACATTTTTTGTCAGACAGTACAGTGACGAAAATTGAAAAGAAAAAATCAGAGAACAAGGCTTTTTTTCAATGAGTTTTTCAGATTTGAGATACCCACAAACATGCAAAACTGAAAAAAACCCCAAACCAAAAAAGATTCCTTTTCTTATTGATTTGGTCAGTTGGTAAAAAGAGTATGACAGTAAGGGGAATGTACAGTACCTGTGTTTTGATCTTTCTTAAGGTTGTAATAGAGAGGTTTTACATTTCATCTGGGCTGACAGCAGTTTGAAATGCTATAGATAGGCTTCCTGAGCACAACCATTATTTACTGTTTGACTGTAATGTCAGTCTTTTTCTGCTTTTTCAATATTGTTTGCACTTTGCCTCTGTGAAAAGGGTCTTGATTGAACTATACAAGGGGAGATATTTCTATCTTTCTATGGGATCAATGAAGATGTGTTTACAGGTCCAGGACACAGTGTACACACCACAATAATGGATTTTAGTCTGTTTGTTGACTGAAAGCTCCTTTTCTTTGTAACTTGTCAATCTTGCATCTATTACTTGATTGCGACATAAAAGGCTATTTGGACAAGCTCTAAAACAACAACTGTATCAATCTAACCGAAGTGGTTAGCTGCACTAAGTATTTAGCCTTTAGCAAGATAAATCACTTAAAACTTGAAATCATGCAGGACTTTATTTGCCTCTCCATCTGTCAATTGTACTGCATGTATGGCTTTCTTTAAAATGTTTTCATTGTAGTGCTACTAATCAACATGTGATTGAGAACAAATAATGAAAATTAAAACCCCCCACACTTAACTTTTATAATTCTGAACATAAGCAGAAACACAGGAATGAATCCAGCATGTATCTTTTCTGTCGCTGATCTGTATCCTGCAATGACCAATGTATATTTAGTCAAGAGTGACTGTCCTTGGCTTCTAGACCTCAAATTTTTAATGTTTTCTGTTAGAGGAACACACTCCTTCCTTACCTCTCTAGGTAGTGACAAATGTACACCCTGAAGCATCTCATTTCATTACATTTATTGAGTCTTGAAAAATGCACGATTTATAATCCAAATAAAAGTATTCGTCCCCTGAAAAGAAATACAGTTCAACTGTTTGATTCAATGACCTTCAAAAACAAGCAAACTCCACAGGGTGACAGCATGCAGCATAAACTCCTTCAGAGAGCTTATATTGTTGCACAGAAAAAAAAAGAAAATAAACCCCAATGAACAAAAGACTGGTTTGTGAATGTTAAAATGAGTCCAAGAGGAGTGACACCTCAGAGGATGTGAGCCAACAGGGCGAGTTTGCCCTAGACTACCACAGAGGTAACTTTGCTGAGCCAAAAAAGTTGCGAGGGCAAATACTGTAATCATGGTAGCAGGATTAGCAAACAGGGACTCAGAGTTCAACAATAGCTGTAATCAGCAGTGAGTTTTCTTGGTTTCCTCTCTCTGCTTTGTGCTAACTCGAACCAGCAATGGGAGCATCTGATGCTCCTAACTCAACAGCTCTTCAGCTCCAAAGGTCCACATGTACGCAGTCTGTTGGCCACACATGACAGGATAGCAGAGAAGTAAAACTATCATTTTCATTTGACAATTGACTTTTAAGACATGCATTAACTTTGATACCAGCACACTCCTAGCAGACCACTGCAACTCTACAGAATTGGATATGCTTTGCTAGAATGCCAAACACTGTACGAGGTGATACTGAAAGAAGTGCCAATAAGAAAAGTGATGCAGCTCTGAAAAACACTCAAAAAAATTATGTCCTCTTAAGAAGGTTTGGCCATTTGAAAAGTAGTCATAAACTGCAGAACACTCATGCATTTTTTCTTAATGTAGTGGTAATTTCTAAAATTATCATTGCTAGAAGCAGCTATTTCTCATTTGGAATAGCAGAACCATAGTTGGCTTGACCTGCACTCTGTAATTCCCTAGAAGCAAGTATAGACACAAGAAAGGACAAAAAGGACGGCACTCACCTGTTTCAAAAATAATTTCCTATCTGGCATTGGCTGGACTGCTATCAAAGGAAAACATTGCAGTCTCAGTGCTATACTGGAAAGCTTCAATGGCAGTAACATTTTTAGTGACATGAGTTTTCAAATTAAAGGGTAGAAATGTTCTTTCTAAATTGCATAAGACTGTGCCTGCTCTACTCTCCTTTGTTCATACTCACTCACAAAAGCTTCAAGTAATTAACTTCTATCTAAATGAGTCAGGGTTCTAAAAGCTCATCCTTTTAAAGAGACTATGGCAATGAGTTCAGAAAGAACTGAGGGAGATCAGCATATAAAAAATTTAAAAATATTATTTTTGTACATGTTTCATATGCTCAACTTTTCTTCTTTGGTCTTTGCATTTCTGAGACTAAGTAAAACAAGCTCCATAACAATTTTAGAAAACATATCTGTGGTTAGTCAATAATAGTTGTCCTCTTGGCTTTGCAAGTGGAGCAGAAAACTGTTAATGTACTTTGGTCACTTAAAAATACTGTTCTGTAGTTACATGAAGTTCCAAGTTATTTCTCTGTGGTTTAAAGCAGTCATAGAAACAGTGGTGAGATTCATCAGGTTCCCAAACACACAGGCTGAAGGAGTTACTCTTAATTTGGTTTGTAATCATGTGGCCAAATCCCACACAACTCTGAACAAAGATGCATTAGCTGCAGTCTGCTGAATTCTAAGAACCTTCAAGAATTATTATAGAACTTTTAGTTTAAAAGGTAATGAAAAATTATTTGTAGAACTGTATTCCCAATTCCTGTAAGTACCTTTGTTTCAGTCTCAATGCCATATAATTTATCACATTAGACACTGTAATATGGAGCATATGATGCAGTCTGAAGAAAAAGCATGAATAAACTAAGTACATTTCTGTATTTTTGTCTCATTTTCATCATCTAAAAGGAAAGTTTCTAAAGATAGAAGAGGAGAGCAGCAGGAGCACTAGTAAGGGATGGAAGCTGCAGAGAATCAGCATTCCATTTACAATGCCAGCCAACAAACAGCTTTCTGTAAAGCACAATATCCAAAGAAACAGTTAAGCAACCTTTTTTTATTTGAGAAAGTGAGGAGTGATGAAGATAATCACTAAATATCTATAATGAAATATACATTACAATGTCTTGCAATTTCTGGTACTAAGATAGCCAAAAATCCCTAAATAGGACAAGCTGCTACTATTTACTTTATATAAGCATCTAAAAGATCCAAATTGTGGAAAGCCAGCGGCAAGCAAATACAAGCTAAAGCAATACAAGCCAGTGGCAGTTCCTCAGTATCAGCAGCTTAGGTTCCATGTAGCAGGTTTATGGTGCCACTTAAATGGTGATGGTGGACTCAGCCTTTTTGATAAGCAAAAGTTTGTATAAGTAAGAAAATACAGCAGAATAGCACATGTAAAGAAGTCTAAATTTGACAGAATTGACTTTTCATAGATCTGCCCTAAGACCCATCAGTTGTAGAATGCTAAACTTTTGTAAATTAGAGGCAGGGTGAGCACAGGTATGACAAAGACTTAGATTTGAGTCAGATTTAAAGGATACAACACTTTCTGCTGTTTTCTTCTAGAACTGTAACAAATTTGACATCCAGAACAATTTTAAAAGTACTTCCTTCCCCTGATTTAGTTTGTAAACACTATGGACATAGGACATTTTCCCTACTTAAAGCTATGGTGTTCACTCCAAGCAAATCAATGGAAGCTGCCCTGTTTTTTTTTTTGTCTTAAAATGACTTCCCACTTGACAGCCTCATGTGTCACCTTCATGTCGCTACCTCTGTCAATCCCAGCCAGTTTTATTTTTGTCATCCACAAGTAGAAGTAGAAGAAAAAAATGTCCACATATGTTCTTTTCAAAGCTTGATACAGAGACTATTTTTGTAGTTAGTGCACAAATGCTTGAGCCTTAGCTGGATAACTTCTGCTAGTCCACCCTATCACATCAGACTGACAAACCCTGATTATGCTTACTGCATGTTGTAATATGTAGAAGTGAGAAAATAGACAGCATTTTTCTGTATAAATACATGTGTATCAGTGTCAAGCATTGCTAAGATTGCTTACATATACCTCTGGCTTAGAGAATGATTTTATAGTCTAAGTGACAGTAAAGTTTAAATACATATAGAGAGCACCAGTAACACAATATTTTAACAACAGTAGCAGAAATAAGAATGTTTATGAGTCTAAGTATTTTTAATCGGAAAACAATGTTTGCACAAGAAATTCTGGTGCAGAGTTTTTCCAATTTTTCCAATGAAAATGAAGAACTTTCCTTAAAATTTTTCAAAATGTTTACAACATAACTTTCAAGTGTGTATGTGTAGCAGCCCCCTAAGTTTCTACAATATGGCAAACAATATTTTTTGTCACCTACCTTATGCTATTTTAAGAAAGTCTGATTTGAGAATCAAGTCTGATCCTCCCTCAAGTTGCGTAACAGGCAGAAGAAAAGCTAGATCTGATCAGTAGATTCAGAGTAATCTTCAGTATAAACTGCATAGCAGTCACTTTGTGAACTTAGTTTTGTTACTTTTTAACAGTTGCAAAGGTAGACAAGTGCTTCTCAACAGTGTTGGTTAAAAAAGGAAAACACCATTACTGAATTTCTGCCACATTTGACAGGAAATGCTCAAAATTTACAATACAGTCATATAAAAATTTCTTTTTTAATACACAGTTTATTAAATGTGCATGACTGTAATTTGGTGGTAAGCTCACCCATATAATTCTTGGCTCAGAAGTCTCTCTGTGCAAATGACATTAAACAATTAGTAGATAAAATACATAATGCAGAGAAGAATGGAACAAGGACAAGTTTTGGACCTTTCTCCCCCTCATAAGTTCCAGATAATACCATCATGCTCATCACTCCTCTCAGCTCAGTGATTCATGATTTTTCTTCAGCCCACTGGAAAACCCTCAATGGGAGTGACAACATAGACATCTTGAAACACCCATGTAGTCAGAACAATCTCAGGACAGCTGAAAAAGATTTTGAAATCCTTGATACAATTTGCTTTCAACCTAACTTGTAACCCTCAACTAGTATTAACATGCTTCACAGGCAACACACCCAACCAACCTCTCATCTTGGGGAAAAACAAAAAGCCAGTTCCATTTTTGTAATCCAATGCATACAATACTTCTACCTCTAGGAGAGGATCTACAGCCATTGGTTCACAAAAAGTACCTTTTCTCAGGCCTGATTAAGTCCTGGAAAGATGTGATATTTAAAATATTTTCTGTTTTTAGGGTTCTATTCCTTTACTTCAGATCCTGATTTGTGAAATCTAAGTTTCTGTATTAATTATATTACTTACCTCTGTATTAATTATAATTAATTAAGTCTGGTAGTCTTTGCAGGTAACAGTATTCTGCTTTATAAATGAGACCCAGGTGCCCAAGGTTCAGCTGTTGCACTGGCTAGCCATGGCTAACCACTTTTCTGGTTTCTCACTTTACCTAGGAGTAGATATATAGCAAAAACCTTTCTCTTCTCCATCTAGAATATGAAAGTTGCTGATGTAATGCTCTACAGTTACCATACAACACAGAGATGACTGGCTTTTGTAAGCGTTCATAAAGTTGGTAACTTTGACCAAAATGATAATCTTGGAAATACTGATCAAGGATTTTTCAAACATCATAGTTTTATGTTGCAATGCTGGACTATCATTTATGTTTATAGGTATTATAGGTATTTGTAAAAATCAGATCATACACTTATGTTAATTAAATGTCTGCATAAATACACATATGTATTTAAATATTATCTTAATGAGAAGCCATGATGAAATACTACCGCTTATTAAATCAACCAGGTAAATTCTCCCTACAGACATAGAAGGAATTACTGCAAATATCTCCCAGATTTCCTTTTCCTGAAAAGTTATCTTGTTAATTCAGGAAGGTATTAACTACCCAATAAATTCAGCATATCCCTAGCTGTAAGCTGTCAGGATGTGACATAACATCCTATAACATGATGCTACATGGTACATAATGCCTTAAATTAAAAAGAAAAAGAAAGCAAGACATTTCTTTCAGAGACATAGTGGGTAGCTAATCTGAATATTTGGGGTAATTGGCTCTAGGAAGAGAAAGAGATCATTATTTCAAATTCCCTAGTGAGTGTTAATTAGTTATATTGCTTCATTGTTTGACAAAGAGAACATTGCTCGTACTGCTAAATCTATAATGACACATAGGCTTTTGCAGCACAGTTGTTTTAAACTACCTTGACTGACTGACTGACAGGTGGGGACTTCTATTCATAGTTGAGCGTGCTCACAGAGTTAAAGTTATGTTGTCTCAGAGGCATGAGAGTTTTCTCATCTGGATCATGAGAAGCTTTATTTTTAAACAGCAGGGAACAAATTGCACTCTGACCATTAAAATGAGAGTCCTCTATTTGTAAGTATAAAGGGTACAATGCTTTCCTTTAAGAACACAGCTTCAATGCCAACTCTTAGCCAGCCAGCAGTCAACAGCTATAGGTAAATTACACAGTACTTTGCTGTCATGTTAAGCAACCAAATCCAACACTGAGATGCAAGAGTGGCAGTATCACACCTGTCAAACTTTTGTTGTCTGCTTTTGTCAGCCATATCTTTAGCACTAAAAACGTAGGTGAGTAATAGTATCACAAAGATAGCTATATTGTTCTCTATATCTTTGACGTGACTACACTGTCCAAAAAGAGAGAAGAGAAATACTGGCTCTACTGCCTATATGAACCTCAAATTAAGGTTCTTATTCCAAATAACATTAATTTGTTGAAGTCAAGCAGTTCAATAGAAAGGACCTAGAGAAAACAACTAGAAAATTATTTGATGGTCTGACATTCCCAGACATATGAAATGTTTTGAAATTTTTCTTCTACATCCTCAAACCTGAAGTCTTTCCCCTCCTAACAGGATTACTGATTTTAACAGGACATGGGAATTGTGTGCGTGACTGACTATTGGATTTTTCCCCCTCTTTTTTAATAAATGAGAAATAGATGACATAGCTCAGGCACTCATAGAGCTATTAAGTACCCCACTTTATCACTTCAGTGTATCTTGCTTGTTAGCAGGGTGGGTCTTCATTAGTTTCTGTGTGCATTTGTGTGAGGACTCAACAGATAAACACGAAAAATTAAAGCTGGACAGATGAAAAAGTTCTTGCTGCTAGTTTTGTGCTCTGAGCTAAAACCTGTAGTGCCCTGAGAGCCAGTTAATGAATTGATCAGACTTCCCTACCTTGGAAATGTTTTTGGAGGGCAGAGTAATGGCTAAGAATGGGAACGACTTCACTCAGGAAGTCATCATTGCATGTCTGCCAGAACAACTAGATGCCTATCTCTTTCCACGGACTGTATGAACAATCCTGATAACACTTTGTGCAGGAGATTAACCACCAGAGTATCCAAATTCCAATGCGGAATGGTAGTTTTGTCAAAAACAACCCCGTCGCAGATGGCATTACTTTTTATGTTACAATGCTCCCCTCAAAGTCCAGATCTAAGTGCACTTACTAGGTACCTTCATCTGAAAAAAACAGAGACTTCCACTTCCAGCTTTTATGATATGAATGTAAAAAAACCACCCACAAATGTAAATACAAAAGGCTACACTTACTGTGCTGATGTAACTTCACTTCGTTGAACAGCAGTTCAGTGACTGGAGTACTAGACAACCCTCAGAAGGTCCATCTTTTTATGTAGAACTTCTGACCTCTCTTTTCTCTTCTACCTCACAAGTATAATGGAGATTTGTCTTCCTAAAATATCATGAGGCCTATGGTACTTTGGAATTGCTAACAATGAACCTGACTACCATTACTCAGCATGAAAATGTATGTGTCTCACAACAACAACAGTCTGTCAATGCTTACAACAGGAGCACCTTTCATCAGAGGTGATTACACCATATATGACATTGAAGGGTATAAAAACTCCACCCATAGCGTGAAGACATACAGCAATGAAAAAAAGTTACTAATGATTCATAATGACATTTTAAACAGGTATTAGGAATGGTAATTGATATGATATGGTAATAATCCTCTGCATCCAACCTTGCCTACTTAAACTTCAAAATTTTTTATAAGAGCTTTAAATAGCAAGACTCCAGATGTCCTGTGACTGACTTTGTTAGGTTTCATGACAAGAGATATGATCTCACAGCGTTTAAGCCCCTATGTATTACTCCCCTCTTGAGGTACATGAAAAGTCCTGTTATCAACAGAGGCATGTATATACAAATTGAGTAAAGATCTCTAAAATGGTCTTTTTAAACCCTTCTAATGATACCTTGTTTTGCAGCATGTGGCATTTAAAATTTTCAAGACACTGCACAAACTAATGAATCCTGACAACATCCCTGTGAGGTGTCTATAATCATCACCATTTACAGGTGGTACAGCTGACAGAGAAGGCCAACTCTGTACATGAGCTACAGTAGGGATACATTTAGCTAGATTAGTTAAGTGTCATAAATAATTTTAAAGAAGTCCTTTCTGCATGTTTGCAGGAAAGGTAGAACTGTAACCTGTTGTTTTTTTCTCGCCAGTCCTCAGATGCAGTACACCAATTTGGTACCTAATAACTTTAAGCAGTTCTGGGCCAATCCGTCAACCGCCATCAGCAGTTTCAATTTTTCAGAATCCAGCACAGTTATACTGAATTTAGGCCAAAGGCTTTGTGAACAGTTTTGCACAAACACTTTTTATACCCAATTAAAAAGAAATTAAATGTCTTTTTTGGCATCACCTGAACTCTTCAGCAACACACGTTTACCTTTTACTGAATTACACACATACACTATGCTTTTTGGATGGTTGCAGACATACTAATATTGAACTGTAAAAAACCACATGTTGGTAATGAGCCCATTTTGTGCCTTGGCTCATGGAAAAGAATGTGGAAATACCTTGTTCTGTGGTATTTTTCCTCTGACAGTACTGATACAGTGCCGCAGGCACTCTGAAAATAATAGCGTAAGGTTAACTGACAATTGCATGTGTATTTACACCCATAGCCTGATATTATCATATTGTTAAAGAAAAAAAATCTGGGGCTAGAATATACAACTAAATAAATTTCTAGATGTGGAAAGCAACTGAACCTAGAAGAGACATTATGCTCGAACTGTTCACACAACTCACAGAGCTCACACATTTGGTATACATACCATATCAGAAACCTCTGAGAATCCTAGAGGAGATGCAGACACAAGGAAAGCTTTAAAATGCTGTAGAGCACTAGCTCAGCAGTACTTGCACACCTGCTGCTCCCATGGAAGTTAAAAGAAGTTTTAAGCTTTACATAAATGCTCTATCAGGCCACACAGAGCAAGCCAATTAAACAATGAAGGATTCATAGGCAAATGGACTGGTTTTGACAGATGTGATTATCTGAAGTTTTCTTAAAACAGTAAGATACTTTTTTCAGGAACTAGGGGAGAGTCTGCAGGCTCTAAGCTGCAAGGTCTCAAGGAATTGTACCAGCAGGACAAGTAAGAATTGCTGTCATTATATAACACAGACATATTTTTTTTATGTAGTACAGCCCACAAAACACACTAATGAGACCTCCTTACTGAAACTATCCTGCTGGCCTCTTGAAGGCTCGCATCCTTACATTCTGTACTCAGCGAAGAGAGAACTGTTGCATTCAATGCAGAGAGTCTGAATAAACAGACTCTCTATGCCTCTCACTGTCCCATGTCTTGCAGATCAACTCCTCTCCCCCATATCACCTGTGCTACTTTTATACTCTCTTTCTACTCATAAAAATTTCCATTAAGTTGTACAATTTATCCTAAAAGCACCGCTACATAAACACTTTAATACCCACAAAGTTGAACCAGTGTGCTTAGAAAACATTTTTTTTCTCTTCACTGTGCTTAGAAAACACATTTTTTTTTTTTTTTGTTTTGTGTAAGGCTTTTGTTAGCAGCATTCTGGGTGTTTATGAAGTAATAATTATGTCTCTGAAAGCCCAGTATCCACTGCTTTTTCTAAGTACACTATTTCCCTTAACTTTGCTGTCCTGCCACATAAAATGGCATGCAAATTAACTGCTGAGAAATTTTCCTTTTCCTTTAGCTTAGAAGGACATAAACAAGTTTCACTTATACATTTGAATTCTGTAAGAAGCTTTATTTATTGTTTTCTCTACTGTACAACCAAAATTGAGTCTCCTAGAGCATATGTTCTATAGCTAGAGATGACTACCTGGAAGTTTAGGTGGTATGGTTTTAGTGTTGATCACTGGAGAATTTAAGGGGCAATTTCTGCGAAAGTACACTATACCTAACCTTTTTACCAGTTTTCTCACTGCCTGACTTTAAATATATTTTTTGCTCAATCAATAATTTCATAGCTGACAAAAACAATTTTCTAAAAGCTGTGGTAGCACGCAGAATTTGTTATACAGCAGTAATTCAACTTGTCATGTTGTCCAATAGAAATATTACCAGGAGGCAATCCACCAGTTTCAGTCACTGTCACCAGAGTTTAAACAACAACATGGTATTTGAGAAACGAGGGTTTGCTATAAAATCTACATCAACTAGTGGTGGCAACTTTCCATATCGTGTCACCTTAGGTGGTGGACTGAGTCAATACGTTTTAAATTGTTTCTTACTCAGAGTAAATGAAATTGTGAAATGCAGAGGACTGAAAACACTTTTAGACCACTGAGCTGGTGTGTTGAACATGATACAGTATTGCTACAAGAAAATCTATCAGAACAACAGACTTAACAACTATTAGAGGCCTTAACAAATTATTAGAGCAGAGCCCTTAGGTACGTATGGTCCCACTGAGACAACTTTGCAAGCAGAGGGGAAATAATTTGAAACACAAAAAATTCAGATCTCCCTGCCTCCCTCTCTCCTAACCAGGGGAGACATCCCCACTGTCCCAAGCATATGGGAACAAAGGACAGGAGAAGAAGTTACCAAGTAGGGCTACAGCAGCCCTACCTGCCATACCTTGGAAGCCATTCCATGTTGCTGAAGGAAGTAGGCAGGGGCTGGCACAGCTTGTCTGCCACCACTGAGGAGCCAGTGCCAAATCCCACTACAAGAAATTGTCTGCTCTGTGCCATGTGTCAAACCAGCTCACTCTCAGGTGAGGTGCTGAATTCCAAGTTGTGCACTTTCAAATCTTCTCTGGAAGTTCATGTCCAAAAGCTAATCCAACTAAGAAGATAGATTTCTAACACAAAGTGGTGTGTGATACTAACACTGTAAACAATGACCAACATAACAGAAACTGGAGTTTAAGAAAAGTGGCTTGGAAAGCAGGTTTGTTGTTTCTGTCCCTACAACAGCATCAATTGGTGTTCCTCTGCTTTGCATGACAACAGCCTCTCAGTCCCAAAAGCACAACTTCTTAATGGTCACATGTTTTGGTGTTGTGCTATCTAGCACTGATGAAAGAAGCTGTGTAATGCTGATATGATCCTCAAAATAGCACCTTGGTAGCTAAAAGCTAGGGCACAGCTTTTACTAATTCCTGCTGTATTTAGTATTGTGCTGCCTTTTTGTTTCCCCAATAAGCTTCTATTAAGTTAAATGTCATATGCATAATTCCAGCACGCCAAAGACCCAAGAGCACTGAAAAAAACTATCCCAACAGCAAGGTCACTTAATTCATAAATCATTGCAACTTATGTCAAATTTTCACAGGAACACTAAATTCAAGGCTTGAACAGGGAGATGTAAGACTTTCAAACTGAGATAATTCACCCTCACTGTTTGTCTGGAAATAGTTTATTGTGGTCAAATATGTAGTACAGAATCTCCAAACAAAAATTAAGTTTCAGAGAGTTTTCAAGAAACTCGCTTATGTATTAAATCTATCGAAAATTAGTTCCTTTAGTGTTTGCTCAATGAATTGTGGTTTTTCTGAAGTTGTTCTCTTTGAGAGGTGGCTCTTGCCACACTTGTCTTAAATTCTAATTGTATTGACATAGATTAGAAAACAACTAAAATATAGAGTAGCACTGAATAATACAATACCAGTTGTGCTAGTGTCTCATGTTAGCCTAAATATATGAGATAAGAAGTAGCACACTGTTGTTTTCCAAAATGTGTGCATTGCCTTACAAATTATTAATATCATTCCACTAGCCTTTTGTAAACAGGGTTACAACAAAAAACATCAGGCAATTTCAAAATTAAATCTTCTTGCCTTCCCACCATAATGATTGCTTTATCCTTTGAAGTATATTCAAGTATTGTTTTTAAGAAATAAAAAACAAATTTTTGGGGTTTTTTTCTACTTTTTTTTTCCCCCAAGAGAAGGATTATTACTTTTTAAAATTTTCAGAATTTTAGAATTTTATAAAACCACACTAATTTGTGAATAGTGGTAGCCAGCTTAAATCTGCACTTCTAAGCAATTCAAATACGCTACTGAAAAATTTAACCTAGTTCTATATGTATCTTCTTGGTTTCGCAGTTGTGGCAGGGATTCAGGCAGGGTCTGCAGGGGCAGGTGGGGTTCTGGCTCTGGTTCTGGCTCCCCTGACTGCCACTTCTGACTCCTGTTCAGAGGAGCAGCATGCCTGCTCTCCTGACTCACTGCCGACTACGGAATAGACAACTAGGAGAGAGAGAAACACTGCTGTCAAACTCAAAATAGTAGTACAGTCCGTCAGGATGGCTGAACCTCCTGCATTGGTTGGAGACTTGGAGGGGACTTGAGAGGAGGGAGCTCATGCACCGGGTGCCTCTTGCAGACAGGAGAGCCCATGCCTTACCACATGACCGGCTGCCCTAGGCAGCCCTTTACGGACAGCCCTGAAGTTCACCTTCAGCTTTCAGCAGCAATTCACACTTGTGCTTTTTCATTTCTTAGATAGGAAATCACCATCATTTGATATTTTCCAAGAAGTAAACAGGGTTTATGCATTATGATTATGTGTAACACCCATCAGATTTTACCTGTTTATTAAGGAGGTCTATCAGCACTAACCTGAGGCAGTTCCCCACTGTCTAGGTCTCCCAGATTACAACTGCATTTAATTAATTCTCTCAATATATGAGTTTATTTTTCTGGTACTACCCATATAATTTTTTCTAATTTGCCTTTTTGTACTTCTGAGTTGGATGCAATTGTTTCTTGCTATACATTAGGAGTCACACTTGTTTTTCTCTCTATCTCCTCCTTGACCATGTGAATAAATAATCTACAACACAAAAAAAATTTTAATCCTTATCATAACATTTATTGGAGGTGAATGTGTCATGCAGGATTTGATTATTAAAGTTCTTAAGACTCATCTTACATTCATAATGTCTATTTATTTTAGAGAAAGGAGTACAGAGAGCTATGTGCAACCAAAGGTACAATATCCTTAAGCATTTTTCATAGGGGGAGCCTTTTGTATAGATATATACCCCTTAGCACCAGCTATAGTTCCAAAGCACTCTATCCTAGCTTCTTGTTCATCAATCTTTCTCTTAGGCTACAGTTTCTCTTTAGGAAATTCCTCAAGAACTTGAAAACTCCGCTTCTTTTTCAAATTGGCATAGTTGGATCACTTATATTTGCTTTACATTCTAGACTACCTCTATAAACACATAAAAACAAGTAGTAATCTCAGTATTGGCCAAGTTCAACACACCAGCAAAGGCAGGTGAAAATTTTTGCTTTTTAACATATGAATGCAATTCTTAAACAGAAAATATATTCAAGAAAATAAAGGTGCTCTAATATTTAAGATATTAAAACATTAGAAATAATTCCGCATTAACTTTAAATTTGAATAATTTCTTTGTACTTTTTTTACCCCCCACAATCTCTAGTCATACACCCAAAATCACCATTCACTCTAGATTACATATTTGGTCTACTGATTGCTTTTTGACGTCACAATCCAAAACACATAATTTTTAGGATATGTTTAGAACAATAAAACAGTGTGGATTCAAAGGCAGCCATAAGCTACTGAAGAGCTTCAAATGTAATGAGACATAATTTATAAGGAAAGGTAATTTCTTCTACATTTCTAAATGTAGCCATAGAAAGCAAATGAACCCTCAGCTACCCAAGCCATCTTTCAGTTTCTTCTCTGCCTTAAAGATTCTTGTTTTCCAACTATGTTTACTAAATATTTTGCTTTTCACTATAATCATTATTCTCTTCCATGTAACATCATGGCTACACCAATACTACTGATTCTAGCTAAGCTAATTGAAGTTGTTATGGTGGATATGTAATACTTGGAAACTGAATTCCAGACTTTTCAGATACTGCATGCACATCATTACTATTTCAGTCTTTGGAATGTTGTTGTTTGTTACACATGAAGAATATGATACTTAATAAATTAGGATTGGAGAAGAATTCTTAATTGGAAAAGGTATATTAGACTCCATTCTTCCAGTAGTATTGGGGAACACATTCAGAACATCATTCAGAACATTGTTTTTTCTGAGAGTACACACTTTTCATTCCTTCAGCATTGTGGCTTACTGTCTCCCACTTTGCTGGGTTACAGCACTTGGGAAAACTGTTATATACTAAAAAAGCAGCATATATTTACTTGTCCCCCTAGGCGCCAGCAATTTCCATGGCAGCTCTGACAGCGCAGCATCATACCTGCTGGGATGAGGTGGAATGTTGTCATACAGCTGAAAGAGAGCTGGCAACTAGTAAAAACTGGGCAGACCAAATAAATATGTTTTAAAATTAAACTGAGACTACTTTGCCAACTGGTACGTTTTGCAAACAAACTTTAATTTATGATATTCTCTCAAATATCTATGGACCAATTTTATTAGTTATTTGCCAGCTAGCATAGACTCGAGAGATCTATGAACAACTTTTCTCTTATTAAATTTGCTTTGTTGTAAAAAAAGAGATAACTGCCAGCTGCAGCATGTGGCTCTCATCTCTCAAATAAACCATGAACGATGCTATAATCAGGGATTTTGATCTGGGCCACTATAAGCAATTTTTTTCATTCTCCAGTTAAGTTTCTGAATCTAGTCCTCAGAAAAGTACAGCAATATATGAATTGAATTAATTTCTCATTGTTGTTTTCTGAGATTAGAAAATCATTCATTTTTCCAACACTGGGACTGTAAATTATAACAGCTTGACATAATTCAGCAGACCTAGGGTATCCATCTCATTGTGTGAAAGCTACTAGTATTAAGCCACTCTGCAGAGGAGGATAGAGAGACTGGACTGAAGGGAAAAGAAAAAAATAAAAATCAATAATTTGGTTTTCTCACCAAAATTAGAATTAAATTTTGAGTAAAAAATTAATTCTCTTCAACTTGAAAGGTAGCAGCTAAAAGGAGAAAACCCTGCAAGCCACTGGCAGGGATGGAGCTGGCAGCCACCTGCCTGCTCCTACCCACAGCGCTTCTTCCACCACCATGCTGACATATACATGAACAAAGGGGGTGACTCTAACAAAAGCAATGGGCCCAGGTGCTCCCACAGCTAAGGAGGGTGCCGGTTGTGGACAAAAGTGATAGGACTCTGCTTCCTTCCCTCTCAGTGTGTCCCAGAACATGGTTTTAATATCCAAGCCCATTCTGTGCATATAGGCTAAATTTGGTGCAAAACTGCTTTTTAGTAAGTAAATCATCAGTTAAGCTGCTTTCAGCTTTCCTGGGAATAGTGTAGCTTACACTTTGCCTGCTTGGCAGATAACACGGCTGTTATTACTATTCCAAAAATACTCCAAAATACTGTTTCCTTAGTCTCACGTGCCAGGATTAACTACTGAGTGCCAGAAATTACTGTTTCTTGTGACTGAAGAGATATTCCAACTGATCAGTAACATATTAGATAAAATCACAGAATCACAGAATATGCTGAGATGGAAGAGATCCATAAGGATCATGAAGTCCAACCCTTAGACTTGCCCAGAACCACACCCAGGAGTCACATCGTGTGCCCGAGAGTATCATTCAAACCCTTCCTGAATTCTGTCAGGCTTGATGCTGTGACCACTTCCCTGGGGAACCAACCAACCTCTGAGTGAAGAACCTTTGTCTATTGTCCAACCTAAACCTCCCGTGACACAACTTCAAGCCATTCCCTCAGGTCCTGTCAGTGGTCACCACAGAGAAGAGATCAGTGTCTGCCCCTCCTCTTTGCCTCCTGAGGAAGTTGTAGGCTGCAATGAGGTCTCCCCTCAGTCTCCTCTTCTTGACCGGCTGGCGATGCTTTGCCTGATGCCCCCTGGGACATGGTTGGCCCTCCTGGGGCCAGAGCACTGCTGAATCATCCTTAACCAGGACCCCTAGGTCCCTTTCCATGGCACTGCTTTGCAAAATCTCATTCCCCACTCTGTACGTACATCTGGAGTTGCCCCAAACCAGGAGCAGAATCCAGCACTTCCCCTTGTTGAACTTCATACGGTTAGTGATTGCCCAGTCCTCTAATTTGTCAAGGTCTCTCTGAAGGGCCTCTCTGCCTCTGAGGGAGCGAACAGCTCCTCCCAGTTTTGTGTCATCTGCAAACTTGCTTAGTATCCCTTCCTGTCCTGTGTTCTAGTAATTTATGAAGATGCTGAAGAGCACAGGAACTAAGATGGAGCCCTGTGGAACCCCACTAGTGACAGATACATCACCAGTCTGATGTCATCTATTTCACTATTACCCTCTGTGGTCAACCCATGAGCCAACTGCTCATCCATCACATGACATGTTTATCTAGCTGTGTTCTGGACTTTTTATCCAGAAGGATCTTGTGAGAGAATACCAAAAGCTTCATGAAATCCAAAATGATCCTATCAGCTAGCTTCCCTTGATCAACTAGGTGGAAATCAGGTTGGATAAGCAGGACTTTCCTCTTGTGAAGCCATGCTGGTTGAGACCTATTGTGGAAAGGGTATATTTATACAGCAGTCTGATGCCCTCTTTGTTCATCAGTCTTTGGGTGCCTTACAGGGTCAGATTTCTGTAGGCTAGATACATTACCTGTTTCCCTTTTCGACACAGTTTACATACTCTTTCTTTAATTAGCTGAGTTATGCATGTGTTATTTTCCCCGTGAGGCAGGTGTCCTGGCTAGGTGCCTATAATCTAAAAGAACATTCAAAATGCTTCTGTATAAACTGACATCTGGGCAGGTTTGCACTGACCATATACTTGAGAAGGTATTTTTAAATAAGGACTGATAAAGTTTTCCTTTTCATCTTTCTCTACCATGCAATGGAATAGAACCTCTTAAGTAACTGAATACCTTTTAGTACGTTCATCAAGGAGCAGGTGACATGACTTTATAGGAAATGTAGAAAATATCTAGTTTAATACCATAGCCTTGTAGAATTACCTCAGCATCATTTCAGCTAGTTCTTTGCTTTAAAAATTGCTGCCTTAAATCATCTGCTAAAGATGCTGTGGTTCAAAAGGACCAATGCTACCCAAAAATCAAACACAAAATTATTGTCTTATGGAGTCACACAGTTTTATGGGAAGGCATTTAAATGAAAAAGATAGATATCACTACCAGTCTTAACTGCATTGTATGGAGACTCACAAAAGAAGCTCAAAAAGTATAACTTAGGTTTTATGTTTATCCTGCTTTTCTTAATTTATAAAAAGGACACTTGCACGCTTACACACAAGCATTCAGATTTATGTTCTTAAAAACACTTGTACAAGACCTGTAAATTTACAGTGTATATTGGCATAAATGAGGTCCTCAACTTGTCTGTCAGCTACATACTCATACTTTTACCCACAGGTTTAAGGGAGTAGTTATTCATTAACTCCGTGTCATTTTGAATAGTCTCTTCTTCTTCACACTATAGTATAGCAAAATTAAGCACTGAAGACTAGACCCCATCTTCAGTTCTCATTTTGAATCCATTCTGTTCCATCTCTACTCACTCTGTTTCCTCTTAAACCATCCTGCTACTGCCCTAGGCTTGGAATCATTTCATGACTATGAACAAGGAGTTTTAAAACAAGTGATCCTTGTGACAATTCCCATTTGTTTTATTAAAGGTCAGATGGATGTCTTGATTAATTAAAATTAACTCTTACTCAGAAAAGACATTGCTACTTATCACAGTCATTCCTGTTGACAGAGGAAGGACGGTATATTAATATAATTAATATTAAGACAAATCTGTATTAATGAAGAATCTTTAAAGTCTGATTGCGAGGTAAAGCAAACAACATATTTGTCTTACATATACTGGAAACTCTAGAAAAGTATAGGAAATCCCTTGAAACAAAACCAACTAGACCCAAAACTAGTTGAAAGATGCCCAGTGACTTTGAAGGGCAGTTTATCAGCCCCCAGTATAAACAGTAGATTAATGCATATATAGTCTGGTGGAAGGAAGGCAATAGCAAAAGAAAGCTTTCATAGTTCTGGATAATACTGCAGTGTGCCACTGTAGCCAGTTAAGCTCCATGATTGGTAAAGCAGTTTAATAGGCTGAAATTGCAACATGATTTGTATACTGTGGAATTCAAAAAATGAAATTAACATAAAAAAATTTTTTGTATATATTTGCTAAATTGAGATCGTTTCTTTAAACTTTGAAAAAATGATTTTTTTTAATTTGTCCTTTCCTCCCCCTCATGCATAGTAATAGTAGTTAGGTAGTCACAGAGATTTTTTTGTGATACAGTATGGTCAAGAATGTGAGATATCATTTCAGCAAAGTGTTCCTTCTGTGTACTCCTCTCAGTGACATAATATTTGTCAACTAAGAAACTTACCTGGTCTTATATGTGAACTTCCAGCAATAGTTGGAACAATTGCTTCATCTAACTAGATCTATTTCTGATCCATTTTATTCCCTCGCTGCTTTATTTTAATTTTTCTCATCTGGATTGCAGCCAATACCCTTGACCACAGCTGATGTTTTGGGGTAGAAGGATTTCAAGTTTTGAAATTAGTACTTTTCTCAGCTTCAACAGTTTTTGTATTGGCCTTTGCCACTTGGGTTAGTTGGTCCCAGCTCATGAAGCAGTATCATTGCCTAGAGTGTAAAAAGGGAGAGAATATCTATTTTTTTTGTAATCTGTGTGATACATGAAGTCATATTCTTAATAACTCCTTTCACATTGATTCATGAGTAAAGAACATAAGCTAAGCAGACAGTGTAGTACTTGGAAGACTGCTTATATAATTTTCCTTATCTACAGCAACCAGGACAAATATTTGCCATTGCGCATAAAAGGCAGCAGGTAAGCTTCTGACTTAGGAGTTTTTTTCATTAAGTGGTAATGTACTGTCTGTATGATATTCCTTGTTTCAATTTTTTAAAAAATTTTGTTCTCATATTCCTTCTAACAGCAATATTGTGGGTTTTAGATCAGAATGTGGATAAAAGTTATAAGCTTCAACAACTTGCTCTGCGGGAAGAGGTGCAGCACTAAACTTATACCCTAGGGAAAGAGGAATAAAGTTGTGGTAAAATACTTCTGTGTTCTCTGGGTTTTTTGTTGGCTTTAGGGGCCTGAATGGTTTAGCTAAAAGAGCTTGTTACCAGCTGCCTGGAGCAGTAACACTGTGCAGAATCCTCCAGTAAATCTTCACACCTTCCCAGCTTGTTACACACCTTGTTTACTGGATCTTGGCTGTGGCATGCCCCTACCCCAGAAGCTCCTGAGAAGATAGTTTGTAGGTATTTCCTTTAACATCTTCAACAAAAATAAGAAGGCTTTATACTCCCTTTATACCTTTTTCCCCCTCTGTATGTAATCAGTCAAATCCATAATATGTGAAAGGATTTTATAAGAGTAGGATTTTATAAGAGCAGAAGCTTAACTCATATACTAGAAGAACACTCCACTAAGGGAAGATTCCAACATTATCACTTAAAATGTAACCCAATATTTAAAATATTTAGCAACAGAGAACAATAAAAATCCATAAAATAAAAAAATGCATCTGATTCACTGAACTCACTGACATGTGGGGGAAAAAAAAAGAGCTACAAAATGGAACTTCAAAAGTCTTTTACAATCTTTATAAGACATTTCTTTTAAAGCTATAACTTTTTTGATTTCAGATGATGCTTCAGTTTAATTACATCAACAGAAAGATACTCAAGTGGAGCTGCAGGAAGATAGAAATTTGCATTGTCTGTAATTTTTTAAGGTCTGTGTTCTTGATATGTCAGTCGATTGGACATGATGTCTGGTTATTTGAAGTTCATCGTATATCATTTAGTACTGACTGTGATACCATATCCTCAACTGGGTAATGCGTTATAGGTGAATTCAGTCACATGGCTAGGAAAATGGACAGGCACCTATTCCTTCATAGTGCCCTATGCATATAATTACTAACATAATAAATAATTAAAATAAAAAAAATTGCACCCCATATATTTTTCTGCAATTATGGAACTTTCTTAATTCATCTAGAAAACAGATAATTTTTTTCAATTGTCTCAAGTGAATTACTGCCAAACAAAGATAAAATGTGAAGCTTTCTTGTATTAGCAGACACATCTTTGATCTAACTTTTCAAAAGCTACCACTGTAATGCTACTCAGACAATACCGTGGATCATTTACAGGCAAATACAGGACAAACAGTAGCCAAACGAGGATATGGATCTGCCATTCTTTTAAATTCCATTTCTGGTACATCTTGGTAGGTGACACCATGTTAGAGCAAAATGTCTACAAGTTAGGAGTGTACATCAAGGGAATAATGCAACATGATTGTACGTGTCTTGCACTCTTTCCTAAATTAACAATCATTGTAGGGGACCTGTCATTTGAACTGATGAAAGTTGTTACCTCAAGAACCAAACAGGATATTGCATTATTCTAAATTAGCAAGTTGGGATGGGGGGAGAGGGGACAAGTTATTCCTCACTCCCTCAGCACGCTAGAGTTCATATTGTACCTACTTTCTGTAATGTAAAAATTATGAATGCAAAGCTGGGGACACATCACCCATAAAATGTGTCTCTAAGGGCACCTGACAGTAATGAATGCAGACAGAAGGAAGTAACTTGGTTAAACAGGCAATAAAGGAAACCAACAGCTCTGAGAAGGCTTCAGCTTGTTAGAAAATGGGATAAGAGGAAACCTTTGCTTACTGGTAGCCATACTGTCTTCCTCTTGGACAGGCACCAGGATGAAAGACAGTCACAATGCTGAAAGATCTTTTATTATAATTTCTGACTCATTCAGATCCTACTGCCTACCCAACTGACTGACACTTTTTTATTGCTACTCCAGTCTCCTTGCCACCTCAAACTATCTACATGCATTGAATCATTTTCAGCAGCTTCCATACTTAGCTGTTTCCTTTTTGTCCCATGTCATTTGCCTTATGATACAGTCTCCATCATCAGGGAAGGTATACCCTCTCAGCTTTTTTTAATCTAATTTGCCTCAAAGTGGCAAATAAGAAGAACAACAAAAAAATAGTTGCAGTTTTATGCCATGTTCATATTGAGCCATCACATCATATGGAGTTCCTGCCTCCCTGCAAAAACCATTCTGAAGATCTCCATCTTGGTTAATATAGAGTCAGTAGCTCAGTATATACAGGTACCTGGGATAATGTCTGAGGTTATGCTAAATATTGAATTCCTATGTGAAATAGTCACTTTTCTAAGTGAAACTGCACTTTCCAGATCTATTTTACTAGCCTTGCATGAGGGTCAAAATTCTCATGCACTGTCTTATTCAGCAGCCCTACTTTGCTAACCACAAGGGAAAGAATAAGCATTTGAGAGGCCACAGTGTTAGAACATACAAGTTTGGAGGTTAGAAAGGCAGAGCCCTTTGAGCAACTTCCCTGAATTGATATAGAGGCAGAAGAACCAAGAACAGTCTGAAATGAGGAAAAACTATGAAGTCTCTGGCTTATTATCTGTAACTTTCTCATCTGCTGCCAAGTGGTGAGTAACAATGAAGTGACTGGGTCAGAAACATGATCTTGCCATGCTGATTTGAAAGCATAAGTTTCTCTGAGGTCTCTAGCCTAGTGCATCTAAAAGTGGTAGACTTTGTCACGTGCCCTTGAAGCCACCAGCTCATCAGGATATTGAATAACGCAGTGATGTCAAAGCACAGACCTCTCTGAAGAACTGACTCAGGCCTTCTGTCTTGCTGGACTGGTGTCAAAACTTCTGTAGGATCAAGCTGGATGGAAGCCAAGGAATAGGCTCTTGTAGAATTACTGGCACATCCCCTTGAATTTTCTGGGTCTATGTCAAGATAATGACAAGGCCATTCTGTTTCTCTTAGCTTCTGAGGAGGAGAGTACGTAGCAGGGTATCCTTCTTTTTTATGCAAAACTGAAACACTGCAAGAGAAAGATTCTTACTCTTTTTCTCCTCTCCAGAGGATTTCAGACATGGTAGAAATGGAACAGGTACTGGATTTTCAATATTGATCTAGGTAACTCCTTATATACAGGACTGATCTAGTACTTCTGTTAGCATGGGAGTAGAAGATCCTCACATCCCCAGTATTTAAGACCTTCTCTAATTCCTCCTTCTACCTGATGAGTTTCTCATTTTCACTGCTTGAAATGAAATGGTAAGAAATAACTGAAGTTGTGCTTGTGAATAAGGAAACAATGCCCCACCCAAGGTAATAAAGTAAGATGGAGACAACTACTCTTCACGGAATTATAAATGAGAAATCTATGCCTAACATGTGCCCTATGAAATTTTTTAAATGTAAATTCCTTTCCATGTCTTATGAAATCTGTAGGTTGTAATTAGGAAAACATAATGTCCTTATCATATCAGATCATCATTACATGGAAAGAGAAGACTATTATATGCTTTTTATGTAACAAGAATATTCTGAGTTCTTCTGAGCTTTTAGGAAAACTTATTTTTGGCAATGAAAGACTCAGATTATAGAGAATGGCAAATATTTATATTACAAAAAATCATTTGAAGTGATGCAACAATGACAGTATCCTGACTGCAATGATTCCAGCATTAAATTATATTGAGGAACAAAAGAAAAATAGTCCCTTTGACAAGAGTACTTAAAGAAGCTGATAACAACACAAAGTTGTGCTTGAGTCAAAAGACTGGCTATTGTTGGAACTACGTCTTATATTTCAGTAGTTACCTGAGATTCTGTGTGCTATTGTTTGAAGTGACAATACTGTGTGACAGAAACCATACCGAAAGTTAGTAAATTTATGCACTTATCCATACTAAAAGTTTTTTTAAGCATTAAAGCACCTATGATGAAGGACTTATAGGATTCATAGTTTTAAAGATCCAGTCCTACGTCACCTCTGAAATTAGAATTTAGGTTCCTAATTGTTTTGGATGTTTTTGAATTTTCTTTCCTTTGATACTCCCAGTAGATTATGCAAATTAATGGCAAAAGACAATATATTTTAAAGTAATCTTTGGTATCGGTGCCCCATTTCAGTTGAAAGGAATTAAAATCATAATCTAGATTAATTTATTGTGGTTTAGTTTTTAGCTATATAGGATTCTTGATTTATGTTGTTTGAAATCAAATTTAAAAGGATAACAGCTTAACTATATTTAGAAAAATATAGTGCTGTGTTAACAAAGCTAGCCTCTAGAACTGATACTTCATCAGCCTGACATATCATCATTAATTTGAATGTGAAACTTTCAGGAAATAAATAACCTTTTTTTTTTTTAATGTGTTCATGTTTTATCCATCAATCGTTTTAAACAACCATTGCTGAGCAGGGCATTTAATAGCTCTTCCTGTGTTTACTGGAGACATCTCCAATAAGTTTATCTTTTTTGAGGATAAAATAGGAAAGAATCAATCTCATTTTTGATCCTGTAGCTCTGTAGACAACCTTATTATATTTAAAATGCTACTTTTACGAGTTGCAAACCATATTTCCTAATAATTGCTATAGCTAGAAGCGTAATTTAGTGTATTTTTACAGGCTTAGTACTTTTTGTTCTATTGTAAACCATATTTCCTGATAATTACTATAGATAGACAAATAATTTAGTATATTTTTATAGGGTAGTACATTTTTATAGTATGGTAAACCATATTTCCTTATAATTACCAGAGAGTGAAAAATAATTTATATTTTTATAGGTTAGTACATTTTTATTACTGTACATTTTCTGCAGATTAAGTACTTTGTATTTTTTCTTTTTAAACCAGTCACGTTTCCTCTGTAACCACTTTTTATTATTTATATAATTTACAGATGATAACTTCTTAAACTTGTTTTTCCTATTTTGCATTTCTAAGTTTCTATATAAATGTATGTGCTGTTAATTCTGAAGGAAGAACAAAGCATCTGTGAGACACTGTAGAAGTTAATGACATTGTTAAAATGATGACAGATTGCTTTAATAGTAGATATGCACTTAATTGGAGGAAGTATAACAAAATGTGCTATTTCATACTACTAAAAAGAGTCAGTCAGGAGCCATCACCCATTTACTGCCTTGTCTTCATCCAAATCACAATGCATGTACAGTATATGATAACTGATAGACATTGCTAGGCATGTATTCATGTACTGTACATTCACTCCGACAACCCATTAAATAGTGTTTGTTAACCTTTAATTCAGATGTCTGCAAAAAGATAATACAATGTAAAACACAACTCAATGGTGGGTCATAAAGCTGTTTCTGTTGCAGTTTTTAGTAGCCTGTTATTCAGTGAAGAATGCAGCTACACCCTGAAGCAAGTCTTATATAAAAGTACACTGTCAATATATTATGATACAAACTCAGCCTATAAAATCAATGACAAGTATTATGTCTGCTGCTATCACCTACTAAAATATAGATACTGTTTTTAATGGGTGTAATGTTGCTGGACTCAACATCATTGTGCTGTTAAGCTTAACCCCTTAGGCATAAAGCACAGTTACAGGGTTCCTGGACAAGGAATTCTCATTGTAGGGTGCTGTGTCAATCAAGTCAGTGTGACTGACTACAGAATATGTAAGTGTAAATTAGTTTACAAAGGATGTCAAAGTAAAATAAAATTCCAATGCACACCATGGTGTGATTCTCCATAGAATCTCACTTAATCTGTAGAAAAAGGGGACTTTCTATCCCATTATCCAGGTATTTGTATTTTGACTAACATTTTGGGTGATTGCATGGAAACTTTACCTGTAAAATTTGAAAATGGCATTGAGTCAAGAAATGTTCGAGTATTCTGGAGAATATGGTTAGAATTCAAAGAGATCTTGGTAAATTGCAAGAAGGATCTGAAAGCATTAGGATATAATTCAATACAAATAACTGCAAAGTACTAAGGGGAAATCTTCCCCCTACCCCCACCTGGTTGCCTAAATAAAAATGGGCAGAAAACTGGAAGCAATAATGAAAATGAATCCAAGCTAAAAAAAGCAAATAGTGCTAATGGGAAAGACAAAACCAAACCAACCAAACAAAAAGCCCCCCAAAAAGCCAAACAACCCCCCCAAATGTCATCCTGTCACGTGCCAGTAGGACTGTTGCATTTAAGACCAGGAGTAATTATTACTCTCTATTAAACACCAGGGACTTCACAACTGGAATTCTGTGTCCAATTTTGAGTAGCACAGGGTTAACGCTATGAAATAAAGTTTAAAACGGGGTAGAAATGCTAGAGAAGAGCATGCAAAATTAGGGGATGCCTTGTGAAATATAAGATCAATATAAGGACAGATTGCATGATGAAAAAACAAGCTGATCTGTAACAGCAGAGTTTTAGGGTAAATATGTAAGGAAAACTGTTTTGGCATAAAGGATAATTTAATTAGGATATGTCAGCTAGAGACTGTGGTAAATAATGCAGACAAACATTTGCACACATATGCTTGCTCCCAGTAGAGGAGAGGCCTAGATATTGCTAAAGGTCTATGTCAACCCAACATTTCTATGATTCTGTGGAAATATCCCTAAACTGTTTCCATCTCAGAACTGTTAAACAAAAATACTTGTAGGGCAAAAAGAATCAGAGCTCTGTAAAACTAATTTGGCCCATTTATCTTCTATTAAATTACTGTTTCTTGTATGTAAAGTAGTGAAAGACCTGCTAGTAATACAAAAGGATTTAATTCAGGATAGGGGAATACCTGTAGAATGTAGTGTTATTGCATTTTGTACCTTTTTTGTTTTGTCACTTCCTGTATATGCAGTATTTGTGTCAGCGGAAGAAAGTGAGTAATTTCTTACAATGATGTAACTACTGGCAGTGCATTCACAGATGTCACAGCTGCTGATTGCTCTGCTGTTTCAATTTCATTTTCATATTTAGTTGAAGGCATGGTTGTTTGCTATATGATCTGTTTTGAATGGTGCAAAAAGTCCATATCATTATCATATGATATGAGAATAGTTCTGCAGTAATTGGTGGATGAAGTAATTCATTATGAATATGATGTAATGGAATAGGCACCATAATTTAATCATCAGAAGAGGGGGTCTGTGGAGCTCACACAAAGTTATCAAAGTCATTGCCATGATAAATAGCATGTGATAAGCTGTTTAGAAAACACTAATGCAATCCACAGAAAAATGTGCAGAAGGGAGGCATGCAAATTCCTTCTATTTAAAGCAATCAAATTCCAAGAACCAAAGAGGTAGTCTAATAAGGAGGAAGGGAAACAGCAATGTCCATGGATCCATCACTATTTTTAAAATGATACTGCTTCAAAGGCACATTTATTGGGATTAAAACGTATTTGCTTGACTATTGTTCATAAAGCATTTCATACACTATTCACTGAGGACCTGATTCTAAGAAATGTTTTTAAGGTGATTTAGACTGCAGTCTGAACTTTTTTGCTTTTTTCTTTTCTTTTGGTATTTCCTTGCATGAAAAATTCTCTCAAGTTTTTTTTTTTGTTTGTTTGTTTTTTTGGGTTTTTTTTGGTTTTTTTAATAAGTTGTAAACGAGTTTTAGTTTAGCCAAGGAATTGCACCTCAGTTTCAGCTGCAACATCTCCTTGAAGAGATTTTATGATCCTACATGCTCTGTTTTTTGTGAGATAGAGGAAATATCCTTAGTGCAAATCAAAATTCTATATATGCAATGTATAATATGAAAGATAACTGAAAAATTACTACAGGAAAGTGAATGGTACTTCTTGCTTTTTAATAGACATATCATAGTTCACTGATACTGTCACTAGTTAACAAACACCAGCACTGCTACTATTATTCCTCCAGGTCTTTGTGTGCCATCAAGCAAGAGGTGAACAATTGGGACTGAATGAAGACAAACTATCTTGATATTAGAGGTTTCAGTGAGAAAATCACCAGAGGTTTCCAGAAATAATTATTACCAAAGTGATCAGTGATACTAAAGAAAAGTGTTTGCTTTTGATCTGCTGCCATGTTTTGTTGCATAGAATATAGTCATCCCAAGGAGAGGAGTCCCTTCCAAGAAGAAAATATGTACCCAATGTTCTTTTAAGTTTTCATTTACTGTACTTGCTGGTCAGTGTAAGTTCAGCTCTCAGACAAACGGTGTGGGGAGCATAGTATCCACTCCAGAATACGAAAATTTAAATTGCTTCATTCACTTTTCCTGTAATACCCTGAGGTGGTCCACAAATAGCAGTAGTTGAAGTTTTCAGTTCTAGAATACTTTTTAACCTGCTGCCACAACCCAAAGCAAAATAAAACCTGTCTATCTGTGACAGAATGTGAGAGGAAATTATGGCAATTCAAATATCTTAATTACCCTAAAATGTCCAGCAATGAGCAGTCAACAGCTGCAGGATCTCATAAACTCTTTGTTGGGAAACAGAGAGAAATATAATTATACAGAAGCACATGCTTCTCACTGTGCATTATTTCAGCCAGTGTGTTATGAGTACTGTTTGCTCTATTGTATGTATTTTCAGGACCTTGTTAAAAACACAGCATGAAGTTTGTACTCTGTGAAGAAGAAAAAAATATCCACATAAGATCCTTTTCCCCTGAATCTGATCGTATAAATGAAATAGATAATTTCAAAAATACTGACCTGGTGACATCATCTCCTGGACCTCCATTCATGTTTGGAGTTTCTGTAAAGGGAATGACTGAATGCCAGGAATTACAAGGCACTATTCCTGGTGTACTAGGCTTGTCAGCCAGGTCTGTAAAAGGGAGAGAGAAAGAGACATCAGTATTCCAGAGAATGAATGGAGCTCCACCTGGCAAGGTGCAGACAGATAGTGTCAGAGGATAAGGTTGCTCAATGTTTTCCTATAGAACAGCCAGGCATCATTTGCTCCAAATAATCAAATGCATTCTTCATTGGGAAACTGCAAGGCTATAGCTTACAAGTCCAAAAATTGAAAATGGAAGAGAGAATGTTTGGGTGTCAAATACAAAATCTTTTTCTTATTGTATCACTGAAGTGTTGAGATCCAGGAGACAACTCAGCTTCTTCCTGTAAGAAAAATCGCTGCATTTACAATTCAGATAAATAAGTAAACTCTGAATAAACACGTATATTTGGGGGACTCAGCTAAAGCACACAAGAACTACAACATCTTTTGAAGCAAGCCCATCACTGATAATTACGAATGTGAGATTAGCTACCGTCATTTATTCTTGTAAATAGTGTCATCTCTTCCAATTAAGGTCAAGTACTTGTATCTCCTCAATTGCTTTATTAGCATTGTTGTCAAGTTCCACAGAAGTATTAATTAAATAGTCATCATGATTATGGCTAGTTTCCCAAATGATTGAAGTAAATAATGTATATATAGGTTATCTGAAAAGTTTTTACTTATTGAAATACTGTATTTCAAAAACCTTCCAAATGCCTAATTACAAAATATTTTAAATACATCCTTTAAACAAGTTATGTATTACAAAACAAAAGCTAAAACTGAACTAACCAAAATTTTGTTGCCTCTAGCAGTTATATTTCTCCTAATGACATCTAAAGTAAAATTAAAAACTGAATGCAGAAAATTTCATAACCAAGGCATTGAGAAAACCTTTAAACATTTAATACAAAATATGATTACTAATTAATTGTATTAATGAATACTGGATCATACAAAGATGAAAAATAACAATTTGTGAAATCCAAGATACTGGGACTTAATATGCTATAACAATATAATGGTATCAATAAGCAGAATACTGACATATCTTTTACTGTATCAATAGTAAAATATATTTTTGTAAAATAATATTTGAAGAGGAAATAGCCGTAAAGCTCTTTTCCAACATTTATTTGTGGATTAAATGTACCTTTTTTCATCCTACTTTCTCACTACCATTTAAATGATTTGCAGATTTTTTTAAATTTACATTAAAAATTAGTATTATAAAAAGTTCTCAAAATGACCTAGTTCTTTAAATTGAGACTATAATCTTTAATAATTGGCATTATTGCTAACAAATATTTTAATGGAATTTTATGTTTTCCTCTTAGTAGAGACATGTCATTCCCATTGCCCTTAATTAGCGTTATATGTGCTCTTTGAGAGAAGAATAGGCCCTTTAGCTATAAGTTCTGACTTTTGAAACAAAAAAGTCATAACCTTTTTGTGTTTCTGGTTGAAGTAACTGCAACCTAATTTCATGAAACAATTGTGGCAGATGATAATCAAAACATGGAATGAGAGACACTGAAATTAGGAATGTATTGTTGATTTTTAAAATTGTCATGCAAGATAGGACTGAAATAAACATTTTTTTTCTGTCTCTATGTTCCCTCTATCCTATTAAGCAATTTTTTGGAGTATATTTAAGTCTTTTTTTGGAGTATATTAGTGTATCCTGCTGAAGGACCCTTGTTTTGCTGGTGTACACGCATTTTTTATGTTTAAAGTTATTATTGCTCTCTGTTTAATGTAAGCGAAGGCCAACTGTATACACCTCTTTATGTTTAGTGCATCTATTTATATAGCACAATAATTTGAGTGTTGTGCCCTTGAAAATTTTATGAGAACATTCCAATTCCCATCTTCCAATTCTCATTAGAGGCTTGACCTATGAAATTTAAAAAGACCTCCCAGTTATTTCTTCTTGTACTGTAAATTTCTGAATTTAAGTGCCTTTTGTTTTGTAGGACTAATTCCCTTGGAAGAGTAGGGATGTGTGTGTGTATGCACATGTACTCAAAATTACTTCATAGGAATTTCTGGCAGCATTGCAGAATAAAGGCAGTGAAAAAGATATTCCAAAATTACAAATAAGAATATTTTATTTTATGGATCTCAACTACCTAGTGAGTATAATCAAACCAAAAGAAGGACTGAAAACCTGTGAAGTTGGATTGAGAAGTTTCCAATTAAGAAAAATCTTCAGTTTTGACTGACCTATGAGACTGTAATTTTGGCAAGTTTTGCACACAACTTTATGCTTTTCTGAGCCCTTGCCCAGTAAATAGCCTTGCCCATTTATTATCCTTGCATGCTTTTCTGTCACGTGGCTATGTATACGTGGATATAGGTACCAAATAATATTCTAAGGTACTTAGTACCCACTGCATATATTCACAGAAGCTGACTTTGTTTCATAAGAATTCTTTTCAGTCATAATTTCCAATTTGGCATGGTAAAATAGGGTTGTCCAGGTCACACCAAAGGCACTGGGGAGGAAGTTGCATTCTCATCATGAAAGATAAGGGGAAGATATGCTCAAAAAGAACTTCAGCTGTAGAAGAGGGAAATTAAGATCACAATATAAGAGAAATTATTATACTACCTTGAAAGCAATGAAGTGACATGTGCACGTTACATTAGATATTACAAGAATCTTTCTGGTGAATAGGTTAAATAGCAAGACAACTGAGTAAAACAGGTAGTATAATTCAGTGCATTCTGCAAGATGGGTGCTTAATTTTCTCTGTACCAAGCACACATAGGCATTTTTCAGAACAACAATACAGACAAGTATTGGAAGGGACCATTTCTTGAATTTCTCTCACAGAGGTCTTATGACTTAAATGTTAACTGCAAAATTTTAAAGATTGGGTATATAGAAAGCAATGTATGTTGAGGCAATTTGATCACCCTTAATCTCAGAACTCTCTGAAAAAAAAGTCCTAAAATTAAATTCTGAAGCTGCTACTGAAAGAAGTTTAGCCAAGACAGTAATGGAGTGCATTATCTGGAAGTATAGGAATTCATGTTGTGACCCTAAAATGAGTAATGTCAAAGAAAAAAAACTCATCAAAGCTAGGAAATCAGAAAAGCATCTGCACTACTTCCCCACACACCTAATTTCCTACTCAAAAGGCTAAAATATGCAAGTACATTAAACATTGCCCAGTGCAACTGATCATATTTCTGAGAAGTGTTTATATGTGATTACAGAAACGAAGATTCAGCATGGTCCTCCTGCTCTTTGTGCTAGATACAGCCAGCCAAAAAGGTCATAGTGTAGGTAATGCCTTCCATGTGTTTCAGTGATTCTTTACTGTTATGTGCCTTCTGGAACCATGGCAAGGGATAGGAAGTAGATATTATGGCAGTTTCCAGAGCTTCCCTAACGCATCCCAGGGAGATGACTCTCCTAAGAAGTTTAAGAGAGACAAAATATTATTCCTATGTGATTCCTACTTAATTAATTCTGGAAGCCAGAATCCAGTGGTATTTCATAGTATAGCTAGGATAACATTTGGGATCATATATTGTATTCAACAAATAAAGAAAAAAGATTTATGTCAACAAGTCTTGTTAAAATTATGCCAAATTTCACTAACAGTTTCAGTCAGCAACAAAATGGAAAAAAAATTCATTTAAAGCTTCTTAAAAGAAATATTTCATATTTTCATTGAAGTTAGTATTTATAAGATTAAAATAAAGCACACAACCTGGAAATGAAGTAATCATTTTATGCTATCAGAAGCAGGTTTTTTTCCTCATTGTTCTGTGGGTAAGAACCAAAACCAAACAAATAATCCTTCCTAATCAGTCTAAAATGATCAGTCCCTTCCCCAACTTCCAGTTTTTCAGTTGTGTCAGTGAACCAAAACATCCAATTATTGGTTCAGATCTAATTTCAAGTATCTACCGGCTGGTACCAGTGATAAGAACAGGAAAATAAGAAAAGTAGTGATGTTGATCAGGATCAGGATCAACACTACAAAAAAATCTACCAATTTATACATGGTCCTAGCTGAATACCATTGTGATGGCTTAACTCTGGCTAGATGCCAGGTGCCTACCAAAGCTTCTCTATCTCCCCCCTGCTCAACTGGACAGGAGAGAGAAAATATAACAAAAGGCTCATAAATTGAGATAAGGGCAGGGAGAGATCACCGATTAACATCACAGGCAAAACAGACTTGACTTGGAGAAATAAACTGAATTTATTACCACTCAAAACCAAAATAGGATAATGAGAAGTGAAACAAATCTTAAAAACACCTTTTCCCCACCCCTATCTCTTTCCTGGGCTTAACTTTATTCCTGATTATCCAGCTTCTTTCACACAGCCAATGCAAAAGATAGGGAATGTGTATTACAGTGAGTTCATCACATGCTGCTTCTACCACTGCTACTCCATCAAGGAGAGATGTCCTTTCCCTTGCTCCAGCACCAGGACTCTCCCACAGGAGACAGTTCTCCATAAAATTCTCCAACATGAGTCCTTCTCATGGACTAGAGTTCTCCAAGAACTGCTCCACTGTTGGTCCCTCAAGGGATCACTAGTCCTACCAGCAGGAAACCTGCTCTGGCGTGGGCTTCTCTCTCCATGGATCTGCAGGTCCCTGCCAGGAGCCTGCTCAAGCACAGCCTTCCCACAGGGTCATAGTCTTCTCTCAGGCATCCACCTGCTCTGGTATGGAGCTCCTCCACAGGCTACTCTGCTTCCCCATTGACCCCCATGGGCTGCAGAGGCACAGCTGACTCACCATGGGCTGCAGGGGAACCTCAGCTCCAGCACCTGGAGCACCTCCTGTCCCTCCTTCTTCACTGACCTTGGGTCTGCAGAGTTGTTGCTTTTACATATTCTCACTTCTCTCTTCTCTGGCTGCAAATACTTCTGTGTAATAACTTCTTTTTCCTTCTTAAATATGTCATCACAGAGACATTACTACCATCTCTGATTGTCTTGGCCTTGGCCAGCATCGGGTCCATCTTGCAGCCACCTTGGCTCTGTCTGACATGAGGAACCTTCTGGCAGCTTCTCAGAGAAGCCAGCCCTTACACCCCCATCATCAGAACCTTGCAGCACAAAGCTGATACAACCTACAACCACCTAAATCACGTTGAGCAGATTTTTATTTTTTTATGTAGACCTTATAGAAACAAATCCTGCTGGTATGTATTCAGTTTGGTTTCAGACAATTCTGAGAATTTGCAGCAATATTTCTTTAGTTGTAAGGATCTTTCTACCTCTGTGTTTAGTTTGTGAATTTCAATTCTCTTTTATTTAGACTCTCAAGCTTTTAGAAAATGAGTAAGATCAGTGAACGTATGTTTAAACAAAAATATTGAAGATGCCCTCTTTGGTATTTCTGATTTCCTGCATACTGCTGTTTGCCAATTAGATCTGGATTGTTTTACTGTGATGTAGTAGATTATGGCAGTGTAATATAATCTGTGGGCATTTGGTTTCTCATTAACTTGCTGCTGAATGACTGCATCTTCCTACTAAACTCCACTATCACAGCTTTAAATGTAGTGTAGAAAAGCTTTTTCTTCTTATTGGAAGCTGCATGTTTTTAGACAGCAGTACAATGTAATTCCAAAATGCAGTGGAAGATACATGGAGTAACTAGTAACTTACCCAACCGTACATGAGCTCTCTGAGTTTGGTCCTGTCCTATCTCCACCAGGGATGCATGACCACCATATGACATATCAAAAAATATATTAATGAAATAATACTACATGCGACATGTTCAGATTAATATATAACAGTTTATCAGTTCTAATTAAGACTCATGAAGATTTATTTCTAAACAATTTCAACACATCATTTTATGAATGCTACAGAAGAGTAGTCAGACTGCATTAGAGTATCTAGCCCATCAGATAAATGACCAGAAGAAGATAAGGGAAGTATATGTATGGAGTTTTTCTTCTGGGAACATATCTTCCGAGCATCTGGCTGTTAGTAGAGCAGGGAGTCAGAGGTGGACATTTCATCATTAGCATGATATTTAGTAGCCACCGATGGACTTTGCATACACTTGTCTTCTTCTATCCTGTTTTGACTTCCACATTATTTGCTGTAAATGAGTTAAGAAGAGGGATTGAAGCTAACTTGATTTATTTTGTTCAGATCTAATTTTGTTTTGTTTTGTCTTGTTCCATTCCATTCAATAGAACTGATCCTCATCACATACATGATGGTCTGAAGTGCAGGCTTTTGCATTCTTTTTTTTACTTTTTAGTTTTTTTGGGTTTTTTTACAGAGGTCTTACAAGGTGGGCTAGCACTGAAAGGAGTCTTTAAAACAGCAGCTGTTAATTATCTAAGAAGATGTAACATGCTACACATGTAGGGAGAAGTAGAAAGTCGTAATAAAGGAAGTGAAGTTAAAGAAATCATTGCTGTCAAGATAAATAGTAATAGGAAAAAAATGCCAGGGACACCTATGCTGAAGAAAATTATTATTATTACCTTAGTACTATTCATTTGTAATTAACTTAATAACAAAACATAAAAGGGAAAAAAAATAAGCATATTTGAATCAGGATGGACACCCTGGTCTCCTGTGATGTCTATGAAATAGTCAGGTCCCTCTATAAACTCACACTTCTTTTGGAGTTAGTAAACTTTTTTTAACACATTTACCTCCCAATTAATGGAATAAAGGTAAATGCCTGTGTCTTCTTTGTTGCCTATCAATGTTAAGTGTAAATATAAAATATCTGAAATAAGGCAGAAGTGTGGTCTGTGATTACACTCTCCGATGTATTTAATTAAATAATTTTAAAAACCTGTCTAACTCATGTTTAAGGCAGCCCTTTGTTATAGGTAGCATTAAACATCTAATGTAGTTCTGGAAAATCTCTCTGCGTGTTCTATACTCAGAGCTAAAAACAGAACTCAGATCCAGAAAATCTGCCTCAGTTTCAGATCCCACACCTCATGCAAATTTTTCAGAGGAAGGTTTGCCTGAATAAGGAGTGAAGACATGAGAATCCAAACCACTTCCTTTGCTGTAAATGAATGTGATGTTTAGAAATTGAACATAAAAGGGTGATTATATGCAATTGTGCTAAATGCAAACGGAAAAATCTACTTAAAAGAACCTAATATAATCCTTTTTTAAATTATCAAAATCTCTTCTCTAGGAAAATATTTCTGTAGCCCGAGTGCATTATGTTAGAACAGTTTGCCTGTAATAAATCTTTATTATTTCTTCTACAGAAGGTAATCAAAATATGTTTTTAAGCAAAAAGACTTTCATTATAGGAGTGTTGCATACAGCCTTAAAGAAGGTCTCACAGCTGATTGAGTATCCATTTTTTTAGAGTATAACAAAGAAGGTCATAAGCAAGGAACCTGTATATTGTGATTGTAGTGTGCTCTTTGAGTTAATAGAACTTCAGTCTACCTTGGATGGCTGTAGGTTATAGCCAAATTTAATCTCCTTAAAATATCACTATCAAATAAATATAGTAAAATATAAAAACAGCATTCATATATCTCTCTCAAAGATACAATTAATCAATGGCTTGATGCAAAATAACCCCATAGCTGAATATTAAGAATCCACTAGAAAGACTAAATGAAATAGCAGCAGTAGGTTTACTTTTACAACTGAAAAAAATGTCACACGTATTAATGTCAACAACTGGAATTTTACCTCATTAGGCAATTTCTGATCCAAGGCTCTGATGACTATTCTAAGCAGAAAAAATATGCTAATTATCTACTCTGAATGTAGAAGGAAAAAAGGTGTAAAATCTTCCTTTAGCCGTGTGACCATGTACTAATTGCATGTCATGTGTCAAAATAATGCAACCCACTTTGCCTAAAGCAATTAGACATACAGAACTCTATTAATGAAGCACTGTCTGTCACTAAAAGTGTTTTCAGAGCTATAGCTGAAGATTAAAATATTAACTTCTCAAATATTTATGATAGTTACTGACAGCATTTCAAAATGTTACTTTTAACAAAAGTATTTTATTCAGCTCCAGTTTTTAATTTGGATTTTATATTCAAAAACATTATTAACATATGGGAGTCATGAAATTTCTATGATCTCTGCTGAGACTTCTATAGTGAAGGTGCGTTAGCTCCTTGAAGTTTACAGCACCTTTTTCTATTGTAATATAAACTCTTTCAGAACAAAAAAAATGTTAAAAACTTGTATTTTCTTCAAAAGTCATTAAAAAAAAAAGAAAAGAAAGAGGAGGTTCTTACTGCACTTTACTTATTTCCTCTGTGTGAGAATGGCCCTTCTTGTCAATATATCATTTGGTGCTCTACTTCCTTTTAGGGTCATTGGTCATCTATGTTCATGATCACAGAGATTAACCTTTTGAATACCCTTATGCAGTGGAAAGGCAGGGATGTATGTTGCCAAGCTCTTTATCTAATCTGTCAGACATTCTGAAGAGCACACAACTACATTAAAAAATGTAATGCCTGCTCTGTACAACCACTACTCACCCAGCTGCTTGGGAGAGGGTTTTGCAGAATTCCTCCACGAGCAATACAAATCTACAGCTTCCTGAGAGCAGAAGAGAACTGCTATTATTCTTAATCCCTAATTTACAAGAAAAAAACCAAACTAAAACAAAGTTATTCAGTTGTCCCAGTAAACTGTACTGGAGTATTTGTATGCAAAGAAGTTGAATGGACAGGCCCTTAATGTACATTCTATATGGAGACTGAAATGACTACTGTGATATTTGAGGATTTACAGCTTTACCAGGACTATGCAGGAATGATACCACTGTAATACTATGGAATTATTGCCCTTTTTTTTCTGCCAAAAATCAGAAAATAAAAAAGCCATGTTGTTAACACTGCATCATTTTCTAACACTATGGTGGTAAAACCTGACTGCTATTATGTATTAGTCATGCCACTGCTTTTATGTTTGGTAAGGGTATTGCCTTGGTTTTGGAGCTATTACAGTCTATGGGAATCAATTACATGTACTTGAACTAAGAAGGATTTACTTGGTAACTATAATGGCTCTAAAAGAGCCATTATGATCTGTCATGTCAAAAATGCACATGTGCCTACAGTAGATACAAACAATGCTGTGCAAAAAGTTTCCTACATAAAGCAAGCCATTTTGGTTAGCTTCCCTGACAAAATAAAATGAATATTTGCTGTTCAACTACTTCCATAACTTTTCATAATAAATGAAAAGGAGTTTCTGCCATTCCTCTGTCTTGTGCTTTGCTGAAGGAAAGCTTGAGTGTTGCATGAGAGGGAATCAGGGGAGACATTACTGAAGAGCAAAGCTCAATGAATCACACTGTTTTGCAGATAGATGAAACTAGTTTAAAGGGGGAAAAGATGTGAAATAAAAAGAAGGGAAGAGTTATTCTACTAAAGGGAGGAAATGTGATTTTGCTATCGTTATATACATCCATGAAGGAGATAATGATAACTCTTTGGTAAGACTGAGCAAACAGGTTACACCACAAGAACTTTATTTATGTTATGGATGCATGTACAGAACATCAGAACATCATGGAGCCAGGGTGAAGCGAAAATGGGACCAATGAGAATAAGGTTTCCTGCCTATGCTATAGGATAGATGCAGTCTGCAGTCTTGGTTTCCTCATCATCATATCGGTAGACCTTACTGCAGAGCACTGCAGCTCCCTCTGTACTTGTTTATCTAGGTGTCCACTGAAACCAGACCAAAGCACATTGCATTTCTATTTCTGACCTGTCAGGAGTCAAGATGCTACCAGGGAACTTGATGCAGATTAGCTCAGTTGGTTAGAGCACGGTGCTGATAGTGCCAGGGTCGTGGATTTGATCCCTGTATGGGCCATTCACTTAAGAGTTGGACTCGATGATCCTTTTGGGACCCTTCCAGCTCTGAATACGCTGTGACTAAAGGTACATGGCCCACACCAAGCATATTGGCCCAGTGGGGCCTATGTGGGGATCATGCAGCCCAGAGTAACTCAGGTCGGCGCCCAGCTTGTGCCTAAGACAGTTACAGCAGGGGGTCAGGTGCAAGTGCAACAATCACCTATACAGCCGAAAGAAAAGCTCATGTAACAACTGGATCAAGGAGAGCAAGGTCTCTGTGACACAGTGTTTACTAAAGGATTTCTAACCACATTATTAATTTCTACCTGTAAAATGTCCTGAGCAGGCAAAGATCATCAGATCTTCTAAATTAAAACATATTCTTGCAGTAAAGTGTGGGCATTGTTAGTGTATTTTCTTTTAATAAAACAAAAATGTGATAATAATTGGTCTATAATTCATGATGCCCACTGATGTATTACTACTGTTGTCTGATACAGAACTTCATTCATGTGGTTTTATTATTTTTTTAACATATTTACATTTACTTAAATAATTGCACCAAAGTTGATTGAAGGACTTTCCCAAAATTAATATTTGTAAGGTACAGGGTGAAGAATGATCTACAGTGGTGTAGCCATGTGGTTTACAAGTTGCTTATTTGTTTATTGGTCTAATTTTCAGTTACTGAGAAATGCTACTTAGAATGCAGGAAAAACCTTTCAATCCCAAATGAACATGTCCAAAAAAAGAAACAGAGATTTTACTTTTAGCTCATCTTCAGATTCACAAGGGACAATAAGGGAGATTCATTAGGCTATTTGTTACTGTCATCTGCCATGATTCAAAATGAAATACTAAAAGTTTCATGGATGCAGAAAAAGAGCAGTATTTGTCTTTGTGTTGGCTATGCAAAGACTGTGTGGCTTTCAGCCTCCATACAAGAGGTCTGATGGATGAAAGGGGGAAGGGTGGTGCCATCTGAATGATGATGGGCTAATATCATCATCCTCTTGTCAGCTGTAATAGGCTTTTCCTCACAGAAATAATTCATAAAACTGCTACATTATATTCTATCCCTGACAGGCCCTATCTATCGTGCAACCCAGCAGGCTCACAACTAATAAGAAAATATGTGGTTCAGGAGCCCTGAAAAATTAAACAGGTAGTTTATGAACAATTTGTTTCATGGGGATGTTTATTATGTTTATTAAATATTGAGCCTTTAATGTTTTCCCAGTACAGATGATATCATAAAAATGCTGACTTAAGCCTCAGTTGTATTCTTAGAAAGTGGCATTTTATAGCTCTTGTAGTACCCAGTAAATAACTAAATTGCTGTGGCTTATATGTATACACAGAATAGAATTTATAGGAAGTGAGTATATTTTTATCGTGCATATGCAGTGTATTTAATATATTCATAATAGACACATGCAAAATACCAAATTATTGATCATGCTCTTTGGTTTAAATGCAGTTTTGAGAAGACCAATATTTTAGAGCCTTGAGTAGGGAAGGTTGGGCATTTGTTTTATTGATTGCACTAAAGAAGAAACACTGAAATTGGTGTTTGAAGTGTTAAGCCAAAAACTGTAAGGCTCAAAAATGTAGCCAGAAATACTGATTTGTAATTATAATTTTTATAGATATCCTTTAGAAGTATTGTTATTAAAAGAAGACTAGGATAAAATGGCTAAAGTTATTGACTAACACCAGTATGTTACTATGACTTTCTGCAAAACAGTTGAGGGGTGCTAGAGCTTGTTATTCTCACACAGGTCAGATTTCTGATTGCCAGACACAGTGCAGGATTGGATTCTGGAAAAAACCTGGACTGCACAGAGGTAGCATAATACACAACCAAACCCTTTCCATGTCCATACCTTTTTATTCCAACTCCTTCCTCAGAGTTTATTCAATAATTGATGATTCTGCAGCAGGATATGAAAACTGGCAAGTAGAAAACTTCCATTCTTAATGATTTTGTAATAATAAATAATGCTTATGATATTAAAAAGATGCATTCCACAGACATATTACAAAGAGCATGTGCCTGACACGACTAAAAAAAAAATGTACAGATCTTTCATTAAGCCTTTCAGGAATCATGAGCTGTTCTCGTATCCTTGTAAGAGGGCAGACTCTGTAATAAAGAGTAAGATCCCTGAAACTGTCTAGAAGCAACATGACTTCTACAACAGGAAATAATGCCTCTCTAACCTACTGGAGTCCTGTCAGTAATACATGGATTAAGAGAATACAGGAGTCGTAATATATTTGGATTTTCCAAAAGCCTTTGGCAGGGTTAGTGAAGAAACCCAATCACCAGAGGTGTTGAGAAAGTGTCTTTTATGGATTGCAAACTGGTTAAAGAATAGAAAGCAAAGAGTAGAGGTCTTTGGTTGTTTTACAGAATAGATAGTTCATTTCCAGTACTGAGGTCCCTGAGGGATAGACACTGACGCTAGTTTTATTAAACATTTTCATCAATGGCTTGGAGAAGAGAGTGTGCAGTGAAATCTCCAAGTCTGAGAGTAATATGAACCCATTCTGCATGTTCAAATGTCATTGCAAGCTGGCTGAAGAAACTTCAGATCTGAGAAGAAAAGTAGCAAAACTGAGCAGAGAAGTAATGTCAGATGAACTCCAACGTAGATAAATCTAAGGCAATACATTAAGGAAGAATAATCTGAGCTATGCTTCATGAAGCTGAACTCAGCTGAACTCCAGCAGCCAGGAAAAGCATCTTGGAGTTATCCCTGGCAAGCCTCTGAGGTCACAAGCTCTGGCAAAATCAACAAAATGTCGGATATCATCAGAAAAGGTTTTTCAGGCAAGATAGAAGACATACTTCTGCTGCTGTACAAAAACAAGTGTATGCCCACTTTTTTTGGTGCTGTGTGCAGTTCTGGTCTCTGTGTCTCAAGAGAGATACTGTGAAAATGAAGGAGGAACAGAGTAGGCAATTAAAATAATCAAGGTGGATCAACTGCATATATGGAGTTTAAGAATTCTGTGATTGGAGAGATGTCTGAGGAGAATTGTGACTTATTACCAAGTGGTTAATCTGGTTGTGGAACTGTTCAACAAATTCCACAATATGAGAGCAAGGACTACTGACTGAACTCTCTAAGGAGTCATCTAAAAAGCAAATAAAAGAAAGTACTATGTGCAGAGAGTACATCACTTCAGAAACTTACTTACAGAAGGCTGTGGAAGACAGATGGTATGAACAGGTTCAGAAAGGAATTAGAAAAGCAAAAAGTCCATGAATGGCTCCTACAAAGACTAGCAGTTCTGGATATTGGGGGAGTATGAAGGGAATTGACTGCAGAAAGTTGTGGGCTTGTGTGTTCTCCCTTATAGTGTCTCCTGCACTACTGACATAGACAGAATACTGAGGCACTTTGACCATGGGTCTGAACCAGTAGGGCTCTTATAATGTTCATATCTTAATTTTATTCCACATGTCTAATTTGCTTCTCATTTACTCAAGTTTTACCTTTTGTGTAGTTGCAAAGACTGTAGTGTTTTTTACTTCATATCAGTGTACATAAAAAGTAGATCAGATGTGCTCTCCATGCTTTCATATACACAGTTTTAAAAGTTGTACTCATATCCATACATACAGAGCTCAAAACTTGAAAATCCAAACAAAGAAAAACACATCAGAATTCAGAGAGTAAAAGCTTTACTCAATGGCTTAAGCCTGAAAAACCAATGTACCTTTTTAAAAACCCTTGCATTTTCTTTCCTTTTTCACTGAAAAGTGATTGTTTATTGTTTCCTTTTACAAAGTCTTGGCACACACACTATTTCTTTTGAACTTCAAGTGTAAACAATAAAAGCTGTTTCCATCTACCACCTGTCCTTCTCCTCAAATATCCTTATTTTTTCCCTAATAGAGATGGAAAAAAATCTCTAGTTACATAAAATCTTTATGATGAACTTTTTCAACAGAAAAAAACAATAAAAATGTCATTTATTCTTAACTATGAGCCACATAGCTACCTTGCTGTCTGTGGATCACATAAACTCATTTCTACAACAACCCAGACCAGACACAATTCAGTAGGCTCTTAGGCTATACGGCCTCTTCTGAAAGAAAATCATTCATCTTATCCATTGAAGGGGCAAGAGGTTAATAAGGCACATTTGGGACACCAGCTCCAGTCTCCATTTCACTATTCACCCCATTTTTTAATGGAACTTCAGCTATTGCTAAAAATTGGTAAAAACCTGTGTTGGTCCTTCTCCGATGGCAAGCCACTTTTCCAAAGCAATAGCTCCCTGCTGATTGAACAAACCTGTGTTTGGCAGGGAGGGCACTATGGAAGGGCACTGTACGTCTTACCTGTTTGGGTGGTGCAAACCATGACATCCACTGTCCAGCCCTGCAGGCATTTTGTGTGCTGAGCCCCCCGGGGTGTCAGTGGTCATTCTTCAGCAGAGACTGACTGCAGGACCTTGCACTGCTCTTCTTCTGTACGTGCAGAAACATATGCCTTATTATATGTCACACACGTTGCGTGATCTGATGTGCTCTGATGTACTCAGTAACTGTTGTTGTGCTGTGTCACTGATTTAAAAGAAATACCACTTTCATTGGCAGGCATTTGGAAGCAATTAATTACCAATGGATGGCATGTACAGCTGTTGCTTATGTATGGAAACAGAAGAGAAATTAGATTTAATTGGTTTAGCATAATGAAGAAAGTGGCATTTATTTTATTATAGCTTTTATAAACTGAGATACTTGAATTTCATTTTCATAATTTTTTGGAAATAGTTGGGCAAAACTCTCTTGACAGATACAAGAATCCCAGAGGAACAAAAATTGAGGATGTTCAATTGCCTCATTAGAAATTATCAGGATCAGAAGAGGAACATACATACTAGATTAATGAATTATTAAATTAAATATTTTGCTATGTATACCTATTGCTGCAGTTTGGGTTAATTTCCAAATATACATCAGACAGTAGCTGTGATCTTTTTCTTGTAGAAATTCAAAGTCAAAATTTCAGCAGGAAGAGCTGGTGTAATTTACTAAATCACTGTGAATAGATATTTTTATTGTTGGTTATACTAGAACTACTGACATGAAGTGATTGTGAAGAGAAAAACAATTATATCTGCATGTCAAATGTAAACTTATGCTGTAAGTACAAACAAAATTCTATTGCAACATATTTACAAAGCATTGATATTAAGCAGCTCATATTTGACTTGATTCTGCTCCCACTTTTCATGAAGTAACTATGAGGTTAAATGCATCTGTTTTCTTAGCAGAGGCTGGCATAATAAAGAGAAAAATTTAGTTCTGTCTGTTCCTAACATTTAGCCCATGAATGTTTTTGAAAATACTCCTTGTTAAGAGGTGCTGTCCATGTATAAAGTAGTGATATGGTATTGCAGCTACTAAGCTTTTCCACATTACTGTCAATTTAATGTTAACTTTCTAATTATTTAATGTAAATAAATGCAATATAATCTGCATTCATGCAATGCTCTTTTTGAAGACATATTTGTAGCCCTGTAAAAATTACTGCAAACTAATTCTGGTGATGTAACACTAAGTTTATTTTTCACATTTACAATTAAAGGAAAGAATCTAGGTGCATACTGTGTAGCTGCATGCTGTGCTGCAGGCAGGAAGACTGATGTTGAAATGCTGGGGGGAAAATAGTTTAAAATTATTCTGAATACAAACATTTCCCAGCTGATTAAAGAGACCATCTGTATTTTGTCTTCATATTATATCACATTTTTAATGACAAATACTTAGAATTAAATTTTTTTTTGAGAACAGCATATTATGTCCCTGCCCTACCTATCTTGTGTCCTGCCCCTGGTAGAGGTGTCGGAAGTAGATGATCTTTAAGGTCCTTTCCAATAAAAATAATCCTGTAATTCTATGATTCTTAAAAATTATGATAATGAGATGTCATGGAACTGTAAGGGTGAATGAAGCCTGTCTAAAAATAATTAAAACAAATTTTAAAAATCTAAAATGCCAATGTGTGTTTCAAAATCAGCGAGCTCAGCTGAGATTATCTTCCAATTTAGTTTTCCACAAAAGAAAATGGAGTATTTTGCTAAATAACTGCCATAAACCTTTTGATTATTGCTGAGAGAGAGAGAGAGAGAGAGGAAGGAAGGAAGGAAGGAAGGAAGGAAGGAAAAAAGGAAGAAAGAAGAAAAGAAAGAGAGAAAGAAAGAAAGAAAAGAAAAGAAATAGAAAAAGCACGCAAGACAGAAAGAAAGCAAGCAAGTAAGCAAGCTGTTTCAGGCTTTGGGTTTTGGGTATTTTTTATTAATGTTTGTTTAAGAATTGCCGTAGACGTTTCTCGGACCCATCCCTCTGAATTCAGGGAAGGGGGGAAAATCAAATCTAGATATGCAGTTTAGTGATTTTATCTCCAAAATAGTCCTGGAACAGCAATCTTGAACCTCTGGAAAAGACCAGAACCAGACTGTTCTTTTCACAGTAGTTAAAATTGTTCATGTAGTTCAGTTCGCTACCCAGTGAGAGAGAGAAATGTCAGCTGCTGCATGCACCAATACAGAAGTAAAAGGGGTGTAAAGTGCAGAGCAAATATTTCAGAGTGGAAAACACTTTGAGGCAGATGTTGTAAATGATTTACTTAATAAAAAAAAAAAAGTAAAATTTTAATAAAATGTTGAGTTCTGCACTCATAGATTCAGTGTATGATCAGTTGATTTTGGCAGCTTTTTGAAATTACTCATATTGAGAGACAAGTATACTCTGCAAACTAAAAATGACCTCTGGATGAGAAACAGTACATCATGCAGAAAGTTTGCTTAAACCAAATTAATGTAGGATTGCTTACTAAAAGCATAAACTGATGACAGACATTTTCATTGCGAGCATTTCTGTATATCTGAGTGTTGTGAAAAAACAGACCATCTAATGCTACTAATTTGCTTTATTTATCTTTTTAAGAAAAATTTCAGATGCACTTAGCAAAAGCAGCATGTACCTGTCTGTCAGCAGATCAGCTTTTAGTGTTTATTCACCTCCTATTCTGCAGAACACATGCCTGGAGCAGCTGGCAGATGCATTCAGGGAAACAACTGGTCCCTGTCAACACCACCCAACCTTCTGAGGCCAAGCAGGCACTTAGAAAGTCACAAATAAAGACCAGTGTTTTGTTTTGCCAATAGCCTGGTGTGTTTCCCCCTTCTCTTTTGTTCAGAATGTGCAACACCATCAAAGGGACCTGATTAGAACAAAGGAACAGGGATCACTGTAACAATTATGATAGAAATGAAAATGCATAATAAAAAACAAACCCCAAAATCAGGAAAATAATGCCAGGTGAAGATGAATACACATCCGCTGGGAACAATTACATAGCAGATGCATCCAAAAATTCATTATCAACGTATAATTTGACATGTTCCTAGTAATGTTATTCATTGCATTTACAAATAATTCATCACAGGTGTTGTGAACTGAAATGGCATAAAATATCCTTATGTTATTCGCCAGGACAAGAGGAAATGTCCACTTTGTAAGTGCACATTGCTTTTAATTTTATTAGAAGGTTTTGTCTTTTGTTGTGTAAATCATTCTGCCATGCTGGACAAATCAGATATAGTGAAATGGCTTTCTTTCTAAAACATATTTATATTCACTAAAGGAGTAGTAAATATTCTATTATTTTACATCCTTTTTCTATTTTTCTCCTTTTCCTCAAAAACAGAGCACCTGATTTTGCAAGCTCGTTTGTATTGATAGTTTCACTGCTTTCAGTTACTCCTAGTCTACTTCTAATGTTGTAGATCTTGTTCCTTTGAGCTCTTTTAATAAATGGATCCTCTGGCAGGGGCAAGTCTTGTTCATCCAAGTATAGCACCATTATTTTAAATAGAAATGCATATGCATGAAATAATGGAGTAGGGATTGATGCAGGAAATTTTTTCTTTAGTCCAGCTCAAGGCAAAGCTCTTATATAAACTTTTTATTTATTGTTTCAGGGTTAATTCTGCAATGAAGTTAACTTCACTTGTGTTAGTACAAAATCCAGTCACCAGCAGAAACTAACAAAAGGCAACATTTCATTCCAGACAAGATTCCATAAATAATGACAAAATACACCTACATTTCTCTAATAGTCTGAAATTCTTTAAAAACAGTTACAACAGTCACTGTCTTTATTACAAAGCTTTACTGCAACTGTATAACAATAACTGATTAACCCTTGATTCTAGAAAGGGACCCAATAGCACTGTGTTTTCAATCCTAGTATGCAGTGTCAAATAGAACCTTCAAGCACATGCATAAAGATAAACACACTTTTTAAAAAGAATTAATTAATGATTAACCCCAGCCTGGGCATTCTGATCATATTGTTTTGTCAGGAATTTCAGATCACTGAGGTAAACACTGCTGAAGTTTTTTTAGTTAATTTTTGAGTTAACAACCAGTTGCTTCATATTGAGCCAATAATTGTTCTTCCTTCTTATGACTTCTCCTCATTACATTTGACTACTACACCAGATGCAGAGTTTTGCTGTACAGCAATGTAATAAAACTGTACAGTTTTGTGTCTGATCTGCTCATAGCCCACCCAGCTGGCTCCACCAGGGCATACACAGCATATGCAATTGGACTTGGTAAAAATTATTCAGTAGGCCAGAGAGAGACATTCTGAAAGCAAATAAGACTGACTCATGGGTTGGAAGATTCCACTGAGGAAACCAGTCAAACTAATTAACTGAGTTCTAGTCTCCCCACTGCCAGGTGAGTGCTGTAAGGCTAAAGAGTGACATTCAGTCTCTGTGTGACAAGTATTGCATGAAAAGGGGAGAAGAATTAGCTGGACTGAAATCCCTACCTCTTTTCAGAAAAATATATATGTTTTGAGGCATAAGGCACTGAAAACTTGTCCGCCCTGGATGACTGCACAAACTACTAAAACTATTGCCTTGGTAGAAGTAAAGTGTCATCACTGACATTTCTTCAGGAGGGAATTGTTTCTCTTGACTTCCCACTCATTCTTTTCAAGAAAGGAGTTTCAACCCTGCTTTGAGTTACATATTTCAACCTAAAACTCTTCAGTGGAAAAAGGTATGCACTTTCTTGTAAAGCATAATGATCAAAACCATCTAATTTTCAGATAAACTACCTCAGTGATGAGGGATATGTATTGGCATAGAAGAGATCAGAAAGCCCACGTGTCTCCTTCAGGTTGTGCAACATTGTTGCATCTTGGCATCAGGTTCTTCAGGTAAGAACTTGAAATAAATGATGAAAGAGCAAATGACAGTTGACAATGGTCTTCAGAATTGCTCCTCTGTTCCCTGGAGCTGCTGCTCACCAGTTAGTGAACTACTAATCCTACCTCCTGTTAGGATTAGTCAGGATATGACACCACCTCCCTATGGTGGTGCCACCAATTTTCTACAGCAGGGGCAGGAAGAAATGACTTGAAATGAGCAATGTTAGCTTTCTACTAACCCAGTGATTCTTATCGATCATGAAGATGTTGCAACAGGCTTTAAAGTTTTTCTACTTCTCTTAGAGAACAGCAGTGCTACTATAAGATTCTTCTCTTTTTCAAAGGAGTAATGGTTTTTATCTTCAAAAATCTTCTTTAGTGTCTTACTTTTAAAAGACAACCATCAGACAGTGGGAACATGTTAATATAAATGATTTTATGCACAAAACACTATAAATTATTACATTGATACTACAAGGAATGACTAAGTAAATAATATTTAAAAAGGAGATGTAGTGATTAACCAAAAATACTGTAAATAATTCAGTGCAGTAAAGTAGGAGAATGAAGCTTGGGTCATGAAAGCCCTGACAGGCTTTCCTCTTCTGTAGGATATTCTTCTCTAACATTGCAAGCTATTCTCCTGCAATGAGACTATGTAAGCTGCCAGTCTTTTACCAGCTCAAATAAGTCAGGATCCATAAACATACAGTCTGACTGCAGGACAACGATCCAGTTTTAAGATACTAAATTATTAAGAACATTTATGTAAGTCACTAAAGACATTTATGTAAGTATCCCTCTCTACTGAAACCTCTCATGAAACAAAGGGAGTGCCCTGTCTCTTATGGAAACTGCACAGTACCATTACATTGTGTATATTTACAGGAAAAAAAACCACCAGCCTATGCTAGATTACAATGTAAGATAGCTACAGACTAATTTAAGGAAAGGAAAATGGAAAAAGGGAAAACAAGAAAAGGTGAGAAGGGCAGAGCAGGGAAGAAAAAAAAAAAAAAGCAAAGCTGGACCAGGTTTCTCTTTGTGAACTTACCTTCACAGTCCCCCTCTGCATTACTTCTTTATATCTTCTTTCTATGTATGTAATGATTTTTTTATAGGAAGATATGCAGAGACCATGCACCAAAGTTTCACAATAGCAAATATATTTGCTATTGACTGTGGAGGAGCAAGAATCAGAATGGGAAGGGTTCCAGGCATGGAAAAAGATATACAGCAATTGAAAGGACTTTATTATATGGACTTTACAGTTCTTACGTACTTTTAAATACGCACATTGTATTAATGTGCGTATTTAATTGCCCAGGCACGTCCAGGCACGACACGAGGTGTCTCCTCCTGCTTTCCAGCTCCTCCCTCTGACTGACTGAGAGAACTGCAGTGTGGGGAGAGCTACCCTTGCACCTTTCAGCTCCCAGTTCCTCCCCCTTCTCCGGAATCCCTATCCCTATTTGTTCCCTGGTTGTCTGTCTCATGCTCCACCCCATTTTCTGGTGCATTCCACGCCAGATCTTATATGAACCCCCGCACACGTCATTAGACAGGCATTGCACCCTCAAGCTTTGCTGAGAGGTGTTTGTGCAGTGCCGTGGTCCCGTACCCTTTCCCCCTCGGACCGTGGCAATTGACTATTTACCATCTAATATTATATTATAAAAATATATGTATATTGTATTTTTTGTTACAAATGTCTTAGTCAATGAAATATATACATGTGTTTTGATGTAGACAACCTATGAAAGCTGTCTGGAACTTATTGTTATGATTTGCTTGTGAGTACCTACAAATATGTACATTTACACAATAACTATTATTCCTTGTGTTATGCTCCATCATAATGTAACTCAGCAAATTATGCACATCGTCATTCTGTATACTTATGTGGAAGCCGGAAAAAACATTAAAATTTTTATCTTGGTTTAGGTATTTTTTCTTTGGTATATTTCAAATAAATTAATGAAGTAGAGGGAGAAATGGGGAATAAACTAACATTATAGTTTCACTAGAGGTATTGCAATTATTACATGACTGTTTTTTTCCCTGTAACTTATCATCTATAACAAAGCTATCATTACATTTGCATGTTTTATACTGTAACTACTGGAGGGCAATATGTCAGTAAGCATCAGTTTGTAAGTGACTAGAGTTAAAATAATTCTCAATAAATCTTCCCTTGAATCTTTTAACAGCAGTGCTAATAGTGTTATATAAAGTGTCATCTTTTTTTCCTGTTAAAAAATTGACTCACAATTTAAAATTTGGTGAACTTACACCAGCACTTGGAACAAATTAATAAATAAATACAACCAAGGGACAATGACATTTATGCTTACATTTCCCTAATAATGTAAATAAAGAAGGTAAAACTAAAGTAACTGTTTAGACAAATGGCTGAAGTGTATGAAGACGATTCATTTGGTTTATGTTTTTATCATTCTTGCATGGAAAGCAGTTAACTTTTCAGGTATAAAAGAAGTTACAATAAAAAGAGAATTAAGGAAATTTAACAAAATTAGGGGACTTCCTATTTACACACCCACTTCCTACCCTCATTTGGCCAAATGATATCTGACTTCAATCCCAAATAAACATCCTGTCAGGACTTCCTCCACAGGTAGAGTGACCTCCTCCTGGATGTGAAGAATGACGTCACCTACATGTTCTGTTCTGTTTGGCCTCTGTCCTTTTTGCAGTTGTGGGCAGTAACATAATCTGTCAGTTCTTATGCCAGAAGACTTTTCTTTTTTTTGTCTTTGTATAACAGTACAAAATTTGTCTGTAAACTGTGTGATGTTTATAAGCACTTCCTCAAATTTATTCTCTGTGGTTTTTGAAAACCTTCAACTCTTATTTAAATCTGCAAAGACAGGGTAGATAAATCACTGCTGGCAATTATTTTTGGATTGCAATGCAGTAAGCATTTTTATTGGGTTGGATATCTACATCAAAACAAATATAGTGTGTTCTTAAATGGAAAAGAAGTCAGCATTCTATTTAATGCTTCATGGTACCAAATAACCAGAAATATATTGGAATCTGTTTTTATGAGGTCAATTTTGGCAAAGTTATTTTAGGTGATATGTCACACAATATGTCTCTTCTGTGAGTTTCCTATTGTTTTGCCAGAGAAGCTCTTACATTATTTCTTCTGAGCTAGATGATTTGAGTAAATCTGTGTCCTGGTAGTTGTGGTCACTAGAGTATTTAGTGACAGTTCAACATAATATGGCCTAAAAATTCCCTTTTTTTCTGTAGAAAAAGACATATCTGGGGCTTCTGAATTTTTTTTTCAATAGTAGATTTATTGTCAGTACAAAAAGGACAGAGACTACCTAAGACAATAAGTATGTGTGAATACTAAGCATCAGACTGAGATCTGTGGCTATGAAAAGCCCTTGTTTTTTTTTTTTTTTCATGTCTTCTTTCTCCACCTGAACTGTTTTAAAAGTTGAAAGTAGTACAAATAACAATCTTCTATACAAACAAAGGAGCTCAGGCTTGAATTTTTAGTCTTCAGCCCCATCTTTATCCATGTGGTATCATGTGTGGTGCACTGCTACCTCCATTCACGGCTTTTCTCTTGTTGGCAGCCTTGTAAATATCTAGTACTCCACAATCTTTAATAAACTGACCATACAGATAACAGTAGTCTGCCTTGTTTTCCCTAGTGTTTCTCATATAAAGATATTTGATGTAAAGACCTTGAGCCAAGAGATCCATAGGGGAATAGGTATGATTCAGTATAAAAGGTGAAGGTGATAGGGAGGATCTGTAAGGGGAATAAGGTGTTGGGTATTAAGGTTAACAGCAGGGAGAACCTCCTTGTAAGGTTTAGCAAAGAACCAAAATGTGGGGATGACATGTCTCAGAGGAGTTAAGGCAAATTAAATACTAACTAAGCACCATGTGCAAGAAAAATGTCTTTATCTCCAATAAGATTTCATTTTGAAAGCTGATGGTGATGATTCTTAAATCTGACTTATTATTTGAAGTATAAGTTTGTATTAAGGAGTTATTCAAAATGGCATATGACATGCTGTAACACTGAAAATGCTGTAACCACATAACTGACTGGATTTTATCTTTATCTTATATGGCCAATACTGGTCTTGAAATGGTACATAAAAATAGTATATTAGCATAGATATTCAAAAGATCTTGTTGTCAAATAAAGTATACAATGACTCCTTTTATTTTATTTTTTTTTCACCCTTATTGCCATAACATCTTCAAGCAAGAAAGTAGAGTCTTCATGTCAATAACAGGACAGGACATTGTTCCTGTTAGCAGTTAACTAGCTTTGTAGTCATTAATTTCTGTTGGAGAATCTATTATCTGGAGAATTATCTAGGACGTCAGCAAATTTCTTCTTGAGTTCAGTAGAGTTTACAGCAAAGGCTATAGGAGTTTATACATCTGCTCTAACCTAACTCATCCCTATGCTGAAAAAATAAAGAATGAGTGGTCTCAGGAAGCAGAATTCCTCCTTATCTACTTCTCTATTTAGAGAACATTACAGCTGTTATACATGATCACAATGGTATAGAGGGCATATAGCAGTGGGAATCATCATCATCATCGTGGCTAGGTTTCGCGAACGAAGATTTGGAAGGACTCTACCCGCATTTGCTACAAGTGCACTGGTGGCTAAAAAGGCCAATATGAGATAGACACATCCGGTTGCAAAAGGCACAGCAGAAAGACTCCTTAGGTGGTATATTCTGCAAGACATGATTCTTTCTGCATTACCTTTTCTCCTCGAGAGTGATCCTGTGTGCTTTCTCAAAAGAAGCAGCAGCATTAAAGATGGTGTGTCTCCAGACCTCCTGATTGGAGGCCAAAGCAGACTAGTTGTGTTGATCAATATGACCAAGGCTGAGATGTTGTTTCAAAGAGTCCTTGTATCTTCTCTTCGGGGCTCCTCTCTTGTGGCAGCCAGTGGCAAGTTCACCATAAAGCAAGATCTTAGGGAGGCGGTGGTCCTTCATCCTTGAGACGTGTCCTACCCAACATAGCTGTGTTTTCAGCAACATGGCCTCAATACTTGTGACTGCTGCTTGTTCTAGAACAGACGTATTGGTCACATAATCTGACCAGTGGATGTTTAGGATTGTATGGAGGCAGCGTTGATGGAAGCGTTCTAGGAGTCGCAGGTGATGGTGGTAGATGACCCATGATTCGGATCCATATAAAAGAGTGGACAGTACAGTGGCTCTGTAAACACTGATCTTTTTACTTTTCTTCAGGTGTTTATTTTGCCAAACTCTTTTATGGAGTTTTCCAAAGGCACTATATGCCTTTGCTAACCTGTTGTCTATCTCGCCATCACTTTTACCATCCGAGGAGATGAGGCTACCCAGGTAATTAAACTGCTGGACTGATCTGAATTTTGAATCACCAGTGGTGATATGGGGATGACAGAAGACTTCCTGAGGTGCAGGTTGATAGAGAACTTCTGTCTTCTTGAAGCTGACTTCCAGCCCAAAGAGCTCAGCAGCGTCTGCAAAGCAGGATGTTAAACGCTGCAGAGCTGCTTCTGTGTGGATGACGAGGGCGGTGTCATCAGCATAGAGCAGCTCCTGGAAAGATGATTTAAGGTCTTAGTGTGGGCCTTCAGTCGCCTTAGATTGAATAGGCTGCCATCAGTATGATATCAAATGTAAATGCCATCTTCTTCATCATTGAGGTCTGTCGTGGCCCTTTGGAGCATCATGTTGAAAAAGATTGTGAATAGGGTTGGTGCAAGAACGCAGCCTTGTTTCACACCATTGGTTATCAGAAAGGGCTCAGAAAGTGCGTTGCCATAACTGACTTGACAGCGCTGATCCTTGTGAAGTAAGGTGATCATTTTAAGGAACTTGGGGGGACATCCTAAATGTTCCAAAATCTGCCATAGACCTTTTCTGCTCACGGTTTTGAAAGCCTTGGTGAGGTCAACAAAGGTTGCATAGAGACCTTTGTTCTGTTCCCTACACTTCTCTTGCAGTTGTCTGAGAACAAATACCATGTCTGTGGTACTCCTGTTGGCTCTGAAAGCAGTGGGAATAATCTCTTCCTAAATGCCATTGCTTGCTGTGGCTATACCCTAACTGAAGAGCAGTTCTTATACCACCCGTGACCTGACAGAATGGTACTGAAGTACTGTGTACATCAAAGTTTTTGCAAGATACTCTCTTTCTCAGAGGTTTATGGATGAATGAACACTGCACACATGTGCTTACCACACGTAGTTTTTCAAGTCTTTCTCTTCCTCATGAATATTTCAACCATTCAGACAGAAGGAAAAAATATCATGTTATTGAAGTAACCAGTAAGATCAAGTGAATAACAATAGGCAGAAACAATCAAAACTGGAGTTATAGCAGGCAATTCATGACAAACCATAAGACTTAAATTGTTTGCATAAAGAAGGGAAACAACTTGTAATGAAAATCACTTTCAAAATACAAAATCCCTATTTATATAAAATCTGTGAACTGGAAAGGTTCTAAATATATTAAAAAAAAAGGGCTGCTGCAAATAGTTTAGATAGTTCATCAAGCTCTGATAACGGTGCAGACAACCTTCAGTATCTAGAGCCTTAATGGTATTCAGAGATCAGGTATGTCTTCCCCATTGATATTTGTCTAGCAAAAAAGAAGATGTATTCCTAAAATACACGTAAAACTAGAATGAAATAATTTGTAAGCAAAGCAGCTCAAAACCCAGAAAACAGTATCTCAATCTTCCTATATTCTTTTTTAGTCATTGCACCATAGCATGAGTAATTTTGAAACTGCAACATTCCATTTATTGTACAATTATGCTCTATTATTTTCCTGTTGCTGCAAAGCTTCCATGAAAATACATTCTGTAGATGCCTAAGCAGTTTACTTGTATGAGTATTTGCATTAAATAAACGAAAATTCACCTCTTTCTAAAGATATCACACTGAGACATAAGTGTTCCCTGCTATTAGGAATGTGCTTGTACAGATCTAAAAATTGTAAATGAATTTGTAGATGATTGGTTCCATTTAAGCAAAATAGACTGAGCATAGGTCTTTATGAAAATGTGTTTACTTAACCAGAAAACACAAATATTTCTATTAAATAGGCTTTCAAGTTTAACTCAAAATTCCTGATTTCTTGTAAATGCAAGATTTTATGGAACTATACTTAAACATAGTGTTCCAATGACAATCTACAATCTCTTTCTCCAACAACATTTTAGGGTGCAGGAGAAGCTTCAGAAGTCCAATGGACAGTTGAGATAAATTCATAGTACAGCATCTAGGGGAGAGAGTTATCCATTTATTTCCCCAATACTGAGCTACCTAAATCATTGATTTATTTATAATGGGGATCTTACAGCTTCCATTGCAATTATGTCTACTACTGCAAATTTAAACAGTCAAGCTGACTGTTTATTACTTCTATTAAATGCGAAGTACATACTATTGCACTTTATTTTTATTTAAAATTGCATTACTTTTCTCAGTGGTTAATGAGGAAAAAACAAAATAAAACAAAACAAAAAGACCAGCAGTGTGTATGTGTATGTGTAATACACAATGTCTAGGGTTTTGCAAATGGAATTAAATACCAATAGGCAAAAAAACCACGAGGAGAAATGAAGCTTCAGTGCAAATGTATTTTTGTGATATTGTCTGTAATTCATGCTAGATAATCATGAACCTAGCAGCTAATGACCTCTACTCTGATACATTAAGTCCAACCAAAGATAATGGTGTCCTGCGTAAATTAACAAACCCAGTGGTAAACTTGCTTCTAGTTCAGCGGGAGACAGTGTGCAAATTAGCAGTGGCTCTTAATAAGATCACTGTCCTGCAATCTGCAGTTCTGTAGTGTTCATAATGCTGTTTCTTTTCAGGTGAAAATTTTTTCTCTAGAGAACACTTGCACAATACATTCTTCTGACAGAGAATCATCCTCACCCTAATCAGATCCCTCCTTGAAAACTTTCCCTATTTCTTATACTTTCATGCTGTGAGTGCTGCTGTGAGTTGTTGGAAATGATTATTCATTTGTAAGCTTCTTTAATAATATTTCCTTTAGATGTTGAGGTACCCAACAGAGCAAACCAGGATTTGATTTTATAATTATAATGATTCAGAAAAAGTAATGGTCATTCTTTTCCTAATTTGTTCATCATAGTTTATGTTCTTCTGAAAATTTCAAATAAACTATTGTCTGTTACATAATTTAGAGGTAAACTATCATGAATGACCTAATTCTGGGAACTACAATGAATATTGCCCTTGTATGGTTAGAGTCAAACTCTATCCATCCAATTCTGAAATCAGCTTGCTCAACAGCTGCCCTGAGATGTTCTGCACCATTTGGGAACCAGTGTCTATACCCAGCTCTTCATAGCACAGAGCATAGTAGTACAAAGCTACACTCAGAAGAAAATTGAAATTTTCTGCTAATGAACAATGATATATTAGATTTTTAGCAACATCATCCATGTATTTTAAAACAATTTGTTGGTGTTGCTCTTTCTTGGCTATAAAAGCACAATTAAATATTTGAAAGCCAGATATTTAGGGTTTTTTAAAATGCCTTCTGAAACTGGTAAATAAAATTATAGTGAGAACATCTGGGTTAATACTGACTAGCTTATTTGATGAATTTTTTTCTATCTCCTGTTGAAAAAGATTATTCATGGGCAATCTTTCCCCTATTCAGCTATTTCTGTAGAAGATCAGACTAGATGTGCCAAATAAAGAAGTTATGTATGTAGTTCAACAATAGGTGAATACCTTTTCTATGAACAAAATTTTTACAATATTAGATAAAATATAGTGAAGGCATTTTAGCTATAATTTATGTGCTGAGAAAAGACAACATTCTCTAATTTGTCTGTGTACAGTGATGCATGATTATGAAACTGCAGGTAAGGGGGATGTTCTAATGCATACCTGATAGAGAGACGAAAATGTGGTATATTCTTCATATACTTCTAATGGGAGTTTTGTAAGAAAAAGTTTAATACACAGCTCTTGTCTGAACAAACCTCTCACTGTAAAATGTTTACCTTTAATGACATGTACTATTATTTCATGATTATTTTAAAATACACTTAAAGAGTTTTACATGTTAACCAGCTACTAAGAATGCCTTAATAGACAACTAATTTTTGTTAGAGGTGTCTCGACAATTTGAATTTTATATGCATGCATTATGTTTTCTTAAAATGGGGAAATTATGCATCTGAAGGAATCTGTCTAGAATAATGGGGTTCTATAGAGGTTACTTTAATCACGTTCACCAGCAGTTATGGCTGTTTTACATCTTATTTGCAACAAAAGGGAACTCTAATTATCTTCAAAAAGAGCATAAAATGGTGTGCTTTGCTGCTGATGTAATGTTGATTCGTGAATGCTGCTGATCGGAACTGACAACTAAATACATGTCACACTTTTAAGAAATCAGTGGTGGTGACAGGATAACCCTCTTTTGTGACCTGGGGACCAGGAGATGGGGTATATATTTGCTTGCTAAGTAGAAATAATTTACAGTTTTTCACTTTGAAATAAAAATCAAAATGCTGTTATAGATGAGTTATCGACTATTTTTAACAATGCACCACTTCTGTTATGACTTACAAGCTACCTTCTGTAAAACAGATCTAGTGCTTGCAATTCCCAATAAAATAGTAAAACTTCTTTTGCATATTAGTCTCATTTTTTATAAATTACTGACTCTTTCTTTTTATATTTGTATATAGATATAAAATGTCTATAATAGGTATATATTTTCAGCACTTGTCATAAGGAACATTAAAGAATCTCAGTGTCTTGCAGAATGGTTTCAAATGCATGCATTTCAAGATCAAACTTATTACTGCAAATTAGAAACATGCAGCCCACTACAAAATGCAAAACTCGTCAAATAGGATTCAACTGTATATCAACACCCATGCCACCTGTGCATAGGAACCAGGTGGCTTATATTCCGTTTCAATACGCAGTTAATCCAAAGAGATCTAAATACATTAGACACAACTGATATTTGCTGTATGGCACTGTTTAAGAGTCATAGTGGAAAGTTACTACTTTACCTCCCATGTCTGAATGCTCTGTGTTTAGCCTAGATACTGAGATACCTGCCCTGTATGAAAGTTTAGCTTACAGAATTGTCTATTTAAACTAAGGGCCGTAATTAAAACACTTATATAGGCTGAATTCAGCCTTCTTTTATCACTGTCAATTTTCATCAGCATAGCTGGATTTTAACACCTTAGTAGGTCTAACTGACTATAAAGGTTTAAAATAGTCTGTGTTTATTACTGTACATCTCTTCTATGGTACTTACTGAGTAATAAATATTTGTACAATGTTTCTTTTTATAAATTTGTCAGCTCTGCATGCCAATGGTATTTGTATGTGTTACTGTGTGTTAGTATACAGTAAATCATTTGTGCATGGTTAAAAAAAGATAAAGGTTATCCTAAATTAAAAAAAAAAAAAAAAAAAGAAGAAAGAAAACATGGTTCACTTTATTCTACCCAGACAGTCTGTGGCTTAATTCAAGTTGAAAATATATTTTATCAGAAGTCTTTCTGATAGTATTTTCTCCTGGTCACATTCTCTACCTACTTGTTAAAATCATCTACACTCACCTAACTAATGCCAAATCAGCAATATGAGTACCATTATTTTGCCAGTGCTTTCACTTATAAGTGTTGACAATAATTTATTTCACATCCGTTTTACATCAGTATCATGTAAATAACAGATTTGATCCAAAAGCTCTTACAAGTACCTTCAACAAGAAACTGATTTTAGAGCAGCAATGGGCGTATGTCTTACTAGAGATTGGTTTTGAGAGAGGAGGAATGGTCCAAAAAGGTTTTCTGAGTTCCTAGAGATTTTAATTAACATTTTCATTAGACGTGGTTTATTTACTCTGATATGTTTTTTTTTTTGCAAGACTTACATACAGTCTTTAAATGGACAAAAATGGTTCTCTCCATGCTGAATACCTGGGGAATGTGCTCTGTATTTTGTGGTCTGGGTTTTTTTCTATTGGCTACACAGGTATATTTTGTTGTAACTGTCAGTACCTTGCTCATATGGAAAGAAAATGCAATTTTATGAGTTACTGAATGGTACCTTTCTGTTTAAAAAGCAAAAACTCAAGTACAAAAAATTACAAAGTTGGTTAGTTATGTATTTTGTAATTTCCATGAAAAATTTTCCTCTATTTTCATCACTGCTAATTAGAAACTCTGCAAATGTGGGACAGAAGAAGTTATTTCTGCATATTTAGGAAAATACAAAAAAAATCATAGTTTGTCTTATGTGTATACCACAAATCCACACTGATATTTTTCATCTCTACTTTCCCCTTAGAAATTTAAAAAAAATTCACCTATAAATAAGACAGTGTAGGATGATTCCCCATCTATTACCATTTGAAGGTAAGCTTTTTTCTTCATGAAGTTCAATATCCTGAATTAAATGTTTTGTACTGCTTTAATTTCTTGCATAGAAAAAAAAAATGCTTATATCTAACAAAAAAAAAGAGGGCTGAGATATGAATGGCTTCAGGTGTAAGTTGCTTTTAGTACCATTTCACTCATGGTCTAAATAGCACTTCCAGACTGGTGAGAGGGTCTGGTCAGCCTTGTCTAGCATGTTCTGTGAGGCTCCTTCCTATTACTGTGCTCCTCAGAAGGCTGCTTTACGTGGAGTGAGAGGTCCTGGACTGCTAATGGCTCAATCCAATCCATTTTTGAGTCAGAACATTTTTACATGGGAAATAATAAATATACATAAACAAAAATACATATGAAAAGAAGTGAGTTTTTTTATTTTTCTCTGAAAGAAGTTTGTATTACTGACAACTCCACGAGTTCCTCTGCGTCTTGATATTCCCCCTCAGAAAACAGGAAAATGGTACATTGGTGTTGTTATCACTTGTTTAAAATAATTAAAAAAGTAATATTAGGGATTTTGATGTGGTTTGTTTGTTTGTTTGTTTTTTCAAATTCCCTCTATCTGGATTGTATCCTTGTATGGCAGAAACATAGAAAATGAGCAATATGATTTTAAGCATTTGGAACTACACGGAAACACAGAATGATCTGCTGAGCTCCTCAGCAAATAATTCCCTTTTTTCAGCTCCTGAGCTTTGCACAAGCATGGTCTCCTCCATCAGGCTGGCCCCACTTGAATTCCCGTGTGCCCAGCACTCAGACAGACAGACGGACCACCAGTTCACATCTCAAACTCTGCCCTCAACTCTCATTTATCTCAAATTTTCTCTCAATCTCTTGTCCCCAACCTTCTGTCAAATCTTACCAGCATTATTTTGCTCCCTGTAGGCTCTTTTTTTTCTGTTTCTTTTATCAGTTCTTGTGGACTAGGCATGAGCATTATTGAATGATCCTTTTTTCCCCCTTTTTTAGCAAGTAGACACAACAAGAAGCAAACTACCTGTCCCACTTCATGTGGAAGGTGAAGAATGAAGAAGACAGTCCTAATCACACTATGCTTTTTCCGGCTCTCTTCTTTCTCCAGAGCAGCATCAGGTTGCTAAAAGAAGAGAAAGCCCTCCCACAGAAGGATGCATGGCTCCTTTCCTCAGGAAGTGAGTGAGCTCAGGAGGCAGGTAATGTGAAAGGCTTTCCTTGTGATAGAGCCAAAATTTTCCAGAGGCCTGGAGGTTCCTATGTCATCTTGCAATCTCAGCCAGAAGTCCATTATTCATCCCTAACTCATGGGAGCTGGCATTACTATGTGTTACTCATTACCGTTGCTACAACTGTGGGTGGGAGTTCCAAGCAGACGCATTGCTCTCCCAGCCTGGTGTTCACAAGCTGGCCCCTTGTGCAAGAAGTATTATTTTTAAATGTCAGCTGTGTATTAAGTAATGACTCAAGTGTCTAACAAATTAAAGCTCAAGGCTTTGAGTGTGGCACTCATCTGTCTAATAAAGTTTGTTGATAATGGATCTCATTTAACTACGAATCATCCTTTAAGCTCAGCAGCCATTCTGATAGTGGCTGCTCAATTACCCTACCTCGTATCTAAATACCGTATCTAAATATGCTTAAACTCAGACCTTTCGGAGGTAGGAGGGCCAAGAGTGAGAAGTTGCAACGAAGTCAAACTTCGGGTGTCAAGAGAGCTCTTGGCACCTGAAGAGCAACACAAAGGAAAACTGTTCATTGACAAGTTGTTTCTTTTCTTACTACTTAAGAATCCAGGGCCCAAAATATATGATTATAGAGCCTGATCAAAGCCTGTTAATTTCCATAGTAGTCTTGGCATTGACTTTGATAGGCTGTGAATCAAGCCCATCCCCAAGTAGAACATATGGGTCTCTTGCACAGCTTATTTCTATTCATATTTCACATCTTTTTTTTTTTTTTATTTATTTCATACATTATTCACAGTTTGTGATGGCAGAAAGACATTTTATATCTGTGACACAAAGAAGACAAAGAAAGAAATACAGCATATGTGTTGTCATTATTATGAAAACTAAGGCATATTGGGCACAATGCATTTCATTTTCATTATATTACAGGATTCTAATAAGCCTCATTGATAGTGAAGTCACTTGTCCTTAGCACAAGTAAAGAAGAAAGAAATGAAAACTTTTCAGGTTGTTTTTGAAAATCTTGTATACTGTCTAGGCATTTTAGGCACAAATTTATTTCACTTCAACATCACAAGTTCCTTTGATGACAAAGTCACGTATCTTTAGTCCCAAACACAAAAGTAAATAAGACATTTAGATAGTTTTCTTTTACTTTGAAGGCAGTTTTATATTGGAAAATGTGAGTGCATATGTCAGGCACATAGAATTTTCTGTTTCAGTCCAGCTTTGGGCTCAGTGAGGGCAGTTATCTAACACCTGATAAAACACAACCGTGTCTACCTGAAGGTCTGCAGAGATATATGAAATCTTTAAGTAAATACAGATTAGGAAAGAAAGGCAGGACTGAACTGTCTGTCATGACCAGGACTTTGTGCCCACCACTATGCAATGTGTGCATTTATAGCCAAGCTCCCATATTCATTAATCTAAGTTATAACTCAGGGTCTCAGAAGACCTGGGGAATGTTGTGCTTTCAGTCTATTTTTATTTATCTGAATTTTAATTGTATGCAATTTGTTACCTAATATCTATCAAGGTTTTTTACCCAAAGCTCTCAAATATTTCTTTCACACACTGCCTGCTTTTCCTCTCCACTTAGATTTGTTTTTTGGTGCAGATTACAAAGGAGTGTCTGATTGCCAGGAGGAAAGAGGGATTATGAAATCCACAGTAGCAATATTTTAAACAAACAAATAAAAACAGCTGGGAAAAAACTGGATCTCCAAGTCTGTAGTGGAATGACACTTGAAAAATATGGACAGAATATTTTCTCATTGAGTTGTGGCAATGGTATTGATAACAGCACTCAGCAACTAGGAAGGAGAACACTAAATGGCAATAGTATTTTGTGGTGACTTTTCTTTTGGAAGGAAGAAAATGAATGAGTATGATTTTTCTTGTGAGTCAGTGATGAATGTTTTCCATGTATACCACTGCTGAGTTTCCTGTAGGTCATAACAGATACAAGTGGGAGGACAACATAGTTGTCTGGGAGAAGATCACATATTTAAAAAAAAGTATCCTTAACACTATTTCATGGTTTTAATGAACAAAGAGAATTCTATTTAAAACTATCTATTTTAAAAGATACCTTCTCAAATTTTTACACTCAATTGAAATTCACCCCCCACCAGAGAAATACGGTCATGTTTGTATACACTTTAGTTTGCAGAAAAATGGTCATTCGTCAGCTCTGTCCTCAAGTTCTATTAATCCACGTGCATGTGCTCCTTAATAGATTAAAAAAAATACTTCTTATGAAAATGGTTAGGCAGAGTGTTTCTATGTACATAGCTTTCCATGGAGTAATACATATGTAGACATAGGCTACGGCATTTTAAATCATTGGCCACTGTTTAGATCATGAATTAGTTGTTTTTTAGTGGTTGAAGTGTTTTTAAAGTTTAGGATTTGCTTTAAAACTTAGGCTAGATCATCACATCACAGTTTAAAAGAACCAGTCAGGAAACTCTCTTCTGAACCTAAGAAATGTTTTTCAAGATTTTCTTTCTTTTTTTTTCTGTTCTAGGATTAGGGCTAATTTTAGTTCCATGCAAAATAAGCAGTGTCCTGGCCTCTTGGGATAGCAAACCAATACTTCTAAAAAGCATACATAGTTTTGATGACCACTTTGCCAGTGCTCAAGTACTGTGCACCACCAAACAGTTTATACTCACTTTATTTCTCAATAACTGGACTTAGGCAGCCCTGCAAGGGAACAGCAGAGCTGGATAAGATGATAGGTCTTGGTAAAGGAAGCATGGTGGTGGAAACATCTTGTAGCATTGTCGGGGACCAGCTTGCTCCTGAACCTCACCTTGTGGCAAGCTTATCCAGGCATTCTCCCTTGCCCAGGTCTCCTTACTTCCACTTCGTTCTGTGTCACTCTTTTCCTCTAGCTGGGGCACACAGGACTTTGCACAGTGGAGGACTATTTGGAGTGGAAGGATGGTAGACACAGACTGATGCATGAAGCATATGGTCTTTCAGTCTCTCCCATCAGCCCTCCAAAATATTCCTGGCTTTCCAAGACCTATTATCCATTCTTTTCTCACTTTACTTTCCCCCCAAACACCTTTGCTGATTCTTGGTCCTCGCTCCTGGGAATGTCTGTTTTGATACAGCAGTTCTGAATTTTCTACTTCCAAGGATGAGAATGATGCAAACTGTTTTATCTTCATCTTCAGAAAAAGTGAATTTCCACAGTCTCTTCTGCTGAGGAAGCATAAGCCTGCTCTAAATAAGAAAAAGTGAAGTTTCCAAAGTTTTTCTGAAAGTGAAAAAATAAAAGCAAAGAATATGACAATGAGATGAAGCACAGTAGTCATAGGAATATGGGAAAATGATACAAGTTTCTGGAGACAATGTCTTTCCAGCTGTGTCCAAAAAATTCATCTACAGTTTTGACATTCCTACAATATTCTGTGAACATATATTACTTAGATAAATGCTATGTTTCCAATAAACCTGGAAAGAAATTTCAATACACCTAAAGTGGAAAGTAACTGTAGAGATGCTACCTAGTTTTCAAATAAATGCTTTACTTTTCTTCATATTTGTCTTCTAAAAAAAATAGCCAGCCTAAGCTGTATGCTCTTTCAACTATATTTCAAATATGACTTTATATTAATGTCACTGTGATTACTTGCTTTCCTGACTCCATGTAAGGAATAGGATTTGTTTAATCGCCTTTCTCTTCAAGCATACTTGTCATTATGAGCTCCAACTTCAAAAAAAAAATTCTTAATCTGGTTAGTTGTCTCATAGTATTTGGCTTCTTCTAGATTAGGTTTGTGTCTTTAATAAAAGGAGGATATTTTGAGAGTAATGCTGAGTATCAATATGAAGAAAACTTTTAATATTGCTGACTTAAGGACTATTATTACACATAAAATGTATTTTGATCTACTCGGCAATGTGAAAATATTATATTTGCAGCAAAGAAATATTTAACCCAACCAAAAACAACAGAGAGAAGAAAATTCAGGAACTCAAAAACCTAGGAACAAGTCATTAAAGAACAACTCTTAAAAGTATATAGGCATTTACCTTATAGTCTGAAACCAGTACCCAAACAAAAAACTTTCACTTTGAAAATCTGTACAGATACAGATGAGACTAATTCTTTGTTCAACAACTTTTGCTAGTTAATAGCACAACGGAAGTGCTAGATATTGTCACATCCAGTACTTGATTCTTAGTTATGTTTTCTTTTAATGACAGTTTTCATGACTTAGACTCCTGGAGCTCATAATTCTGATTTACATGTTTAAACAGGGAAAGGAATCAGTTCTGCAATTTGAAAAGAGAAACTAAAAAAATAAAAAATAATTTTTCAAAACTGTACTGTATTAGGACAAAAACATCTGTTTAAAAGCCATGTAATGAACTGGCTGAAGTTATCTGTAACATAAATATAAGACTGAAATATAAAAGTAACATTCCTTTAAGACAGTGCCTTTATACCTCAGTCATAAACTAGGGCATTGGGATTAACACGAAACACTTAGCGAACATATGAGATTCTTCATATGACAAAGATAAGACAATTGTTCCAGCAAAAGGGGTTTTCTTTGTTATCACCATCTTCTAAGCATATAGGCAGGAGCAGATTTGTAAAAAAAAGTGTAATAATGAATTACCCCAAAGAAGATGGCCAGAGAATGTAAACTTTTTGGGTCAGGCAAGTCTTTCTTGAAGTCATACACTTCAAAGTAACATAGATATTTCTTGATTGTGTCAAAACCAGTTTTGCAAATATTTAGAATCAAAGTAAATGAGGTCAGAATTTTGTGGAAAAGACCAGTCAAGTATCCTATAATTAAAGCCTGCGTAATAATGCATTACACCATGGAATATAATTCACATTCAGTGTGCAGCTGTGCAACTGGTATTTCCCAACACCAGAATAATAGACTCTGCAATCTCTGTAATTGTAGCACTGATGTAAAAATCTAAAAGATATAGAAGATCTAAAAGGCATTCTCCCTAGAAAATGTTGTTGGTTTGTTTTTTCTTTGATAAGTCCAAAGACATTATGTCTCTCCCCTTCATTCAAAAGTGTGGTAAGTCGATTTTGTGCCTTGCATTGTTAGAATTTTGTAATAATTTTGCAAGATTGACATGTGTAGATAAGACTAATATACCTCCACCTTTTAAACACATACTCTTCTTGTTTCTCCTGGCCCGCAACTGCTTACTTTGTTTTGTCTACTGTAAATTCTGCCCTAAGGAGAAAATATGTTCACACTCTGCATTAAATACCTTTGTAGAGCAAAAATGCACATACCCATAAAAGAAGAATAAACTGGCTCTCTCTGTGCTAGAGAATCAGATTGTGGATGATTGGTTTATCAATCAAAAGCAAGTACTTACAAACCTTCATCTGTATCTTGCACAGAGGTGAGTCTCCCTGGTTCACTAACTATAGTCTCTTGGCATCAGTAAGATACTTAAACCCATTTACTTGATGAAAGCAGAAGTTACTACCTACATTCATCTTTAAAAGCTTCAGAAAGTAGTAAATTATCTCAAACATTAGACAAGAAATCAGCAGACTTTCATACATATATGAGTCTTTTAGAAAAGTCTCAACAAGAGTAAATTATTAGAACATGGTTTTAACCAGACCCTGCAACATGACCAGCAAAATGAAAAAGTTCAGATGTGTCCCAAAAGATGTAGCTGGTTAGTGAAATACCCAGCTTAGAAGAAAACTTAAGTATTCTGGTTGCTTTTTGTAGTTTCTGTGGTCTTTCCTCAATATTTCTTCCACTGAAAAATGTATTATTAAATAACATAACATTATCCTATGATTTAATGACCTTAATCCAGTCTGTAAGCTGTATGTAATACGCACTTAAGGACTTCAGTGTTTCTCAGTATACAGTAATGCCAACTGGAGAAGTGAATAAATCAATTATTGCTCATGACTGCAGTTCTATGAGGTTGGAAACAGTGAATCTGAGTCAATTAAACTAAGGTTTTTTTCAAAGGAATAACCAACTGTTTATGCCATTAGACATGAATTGCTGCTTCATTAATTATTAGCTAGCCACTATGTCCAAGAATGGTGACAGAAGATATTGTGTGCACATATCTTCATGCAACTTACATCAGAGCTGGAGTATTATCATCAAAATAATGCTTGCTGTCAGTCACTAGGGCTTTTTTCCAAGTTCTGTTCATGCTTATATACTCATCATGTCTCTTCTTGTTTTTGTAACTCAGTGATGTATAGTGAGTTCTAAATACCATTTGCTTGTTCAAGACTTGGATTGTTGGCTCCTTCAGCGCTCTGAGCAAAAATGACATTTTTCTCATTCATTCTACTCCTTTGCTTTTCAGGGGCAGAGCTATCACTGAAGATGATTTGCAGTTTTGGTAGCACATCAAACCATAAGATAGATCAACACAGCTCTGCAAAAAAAGCTGTCTGGCATGAATTTTAAGCATACAGCTTGAGGAAAACAACCACACTTTGTGTATGTAAAGTCTACAGGTAATCATCTGCATTGCCTTAGAAACTGAGCAGTATTTTGTACTGCAGGTAAAAGGCTATACATTTGCTAAATTCATTGTATTTGGTAAAAGTAGAAGGTGCACATTCTTCAGTTCAAACAGAGGTATATAAAAAAAGAGTTATATGTAGTTGCATTTAAATCTTCTGACATTTTAAGACAAAATTTTAACAGAAAACACCTGGATGTTTTGTGTAATTGTTCTCTATCATCATAAACAGAATGTTCATTTGGAACTGCATTGCGTATCATTTGTCTAAGCATATTGAAGCTTTTTTAACACAGATTTTCTTAAATTGTATGGATACAACAAGCAAATTTGTAATGGAAATGAGACCTGGAATGAGACCTGGGTTTCTATCCCTGCATGTAACAGTTCTACCATATTATTAGAAGCATTGACACTGTAAATTCATTTGGTTACTGCTAAAATATCTTCAGGAGTTCATCAGTTATGACATTCTATTTTATTTAATCTTTGTTATTGGCCTTTGCAAATGTCCTTTTGCACAACTTTTTAAGAGGTCATAAAAATGTTTAGATACCTTTGCTTTCAAGTAGCTCTGGAGGCTTGCTTGCCTTCTTACCCTTAGCCTCAGACAACTCAGTTTGTGGGCAAGGGCCTCTTCAGTTCTCTGTGCCAAAAAATGGGTACATAAATTCATGATCAGCCTGATTTACCAAGCTAATAATAATATCTTCCAACTTGAATCAATAAGAGACATGAGTTACCACATTTTGAGACACTCCAAAAGGCAAATTTAGGTAGTCAATCAACTACTGTCCCAGGTTTTCCAGAAATCTCAAAACTCACTTCATGATAATGGTTGAGGCCGGAGGAGATCTCTGGAAGTCATTGCGTCCAACCCCTTCTTGTTCAAGCACGGTCACCTAGAGCAGGTTTCCCAGGACTTCATCCAGATGTCTTTTGAATATTTGCAAGAACAGAGACTACACAATCCATTATCTGTGGCAGTGCTCAGTCACTTCTACAGTAAAAAATAGCTTTTCTTTAAGAAAAATAGTATTGATTAACAAGTGGTCATGAGAAGTGGAGGCTAGGAGTGATAACTCTCAAGTTCTGTGAGATAACTTCTTCACAGTTTCCACAGTCAGACACTATAGAGTTTAGTTTTCATTTTTATGGCTATAGGTGTGTGTCAAGTCCTAGAGCAATGAAAAAGTCTTAATAAAAATTAATAATAGAATAACATCAAACCCATTGCCTGAGTCACTTGATGAATGACTCCATGGCAACACATGCATGGTTAATCTTTGTTCCTGTACTAAATGTGTGAGGCAACTTCACTGTCAAATCTTAGCTACAGTAACTGCTGCTTCCTAACGTAAGGGGATTTATCCTATGCTTGACACTAAAAAAAATCATTACAGAGAAAGCAAGAAATAGCAATTATAGTAGAAGATACCATCCTCAAAATATTTAACCTCCAAGGTGCTTCATCTCACCCAGAAAAACGAACCTGATGGGGAATGATAAGTCTAGTTGTGGTTGCTAGAGAAGTTTCCAGTGGTTTCTTTTGCCAAGACAATCTTTTTTTATTCCCAGTATCGAAAAGATTTCCTATGTTTATCTAACACATCACATCTAACACACATATATTGTCATTCCTACAGAAACACTCAGTTTGGCTTTCCAATATAGCCAGAGGAAAAGTAAACAAGCAAACAGACATTCCTTTCTTCTCGTCCTGTCTGCAGTGGTAATGGCCAACCCTTTTATGAGTGAAGTTTTGTCTTGTTTTCCAGTCTGAGTCAACAGTTACTACTGATCATACCTAAAAAGGACTGCAGACTAAACTGAATTTTACCTTTGTTCTGTTATCATCTATAATGGTTGACAGCTAAATCTGAGTTTGCCATAAAAGAGCAAACTATTGGCATGTGTCCTGAGATGACTCCACTATCTCCACTGCTTCATAAATTTGTCAGTTAACTTTCAGTTATTTATTTGTGGAGCTTCAATGAAGATCAACAGCAGAATGATCATGTCAGCTTTTTCAGGTATGGAGGTGTCCTCTCATGGTAAGTAGCTTTTATTACATTTGGGGTAATAATATCATTACTATGGTAATGACATAATATGTGTCACTTTTGGGAATGAGAAATTACATATAATTTCTATTTGCTTCAGTCTTGTTTCTATAGTAACAAGACTAGTAATTCTCATTAATGACTAGGTTGTTAGCATTGTTATTTTTGGTAATTCCAGGTTATTAATGTCCTTAGTTTTTCTGCATCTTATTGATGACTAAATCTGAGTGGCTTTTAAATGAAAAAATAGGTCCACTTGACTAAAACTGTCTTTCACAAAAATCAAAGAGCATCTTTTGAATCTAGTTTTAAAATTAGTGTAGAATTCTGTTGAGAGAATAAAATTACTGAGTCATTTAGACTAGAGGCAGAATTCAGACTGGCTGGTAAACACAATTATTGACACAAACCACACAACTATGATGAAAGTGCTGACATTATCATTTAACATTTCAGTTTTCCAAGTTCATCTTTCCGCTAGAAAAGACATTTCTCCCCTAGAGTAATATTGCTATAAGAGCAGCAAAGCAGTTCAGGCAGAGTGATTATCATGGGCTCATTTACCTCTGGGATTCAAGGTTAAAGGTTGTACCTAGATGCCACAAGGTCATTATTATCCTGTGTTGGTAGCTATGTATTCTGTTACATTTCCCTGTCTTTAAGGGCAAAATTCATGTGCTAAAGAATTACAAATATAGTCTTCTAATGATATTTGATATTCAGATTATATTTACAATGTTTCTTTTCTAGAAAGTTGTACAGATGCCATGAAATAATTCCCAAACAATTTAATCTGCCATAATGGAACCATATAGTATGCTTGGCTTCTTTTCTGTATAAATTCTTATGCATGTCCATACTTTTACCTGCTGACTGTTCATTTGAGTAGTCACATGCTAGTGCCTACAGAACGAGGCATAGTTTATCTTACTTGTTTTAACTCACTTTTCTTAAGAAGGCCTTAAAAAGAGAATTGCTTGAAAACGCTTTGATAGTAAAGTTTCTAGTGTCTTTTATGATGTGCTTTCAAAGTATACAGCAACATTTTGCAATCACTTAGTAAATATAAATAAAGCGTTTATACCCTCTTTCAATTTAGAATACTGCCATTGTCTTCCTAGCTAATATTAACAAGTAGAAGTCAGAGATCCACTGTCGGTGATTAATTTATAATAACTTTTGGATTTAAAAACCTTTTTGGATTTAAAAACCTTAATTATAACAGGACTTTGGGAGAAAAACAGAAGACTTGGAAGAAAATGAAAGAACAAGTGAAAGTAAAATAATCTTATCCCTTATTATTGCCAATCATAAGAAATTTACCTGGACCAGATCTGTGACCAAGACATAAAAAATATCAGGCTTTATTTTATGTCTCTGAAAAAGTAATCAGTTTCTCTCTTCAATCAGGTAGGCAAAGACCAATGTGTGTGCCATAAGAACTTTCTTTCAAGGTGTTTCTGTAACTGGACTGTATAGGATATCCTACTTCTGTTCATACTCTTCCATAGTGCATCTGCAATTTATACTTTTGTGCAAACTTTTGGTAATATCTGCCAGTTCTGACACATATATTTACATGCACAAAAGAAAAATCTTCTCTGAATGAAGAAATCCACTTGAAGAATCAAATCAAGTGGATTCTTTATCACAATGAAGAAATCTTTACATGAAGAAATCCACTTAGTTTCTTCCCTATGTTACAAATCAACTCAGAGCTTATTTTTACTGCAGGCTAAGAAACTGAACTTATGGAGCTGAAAAGGATAATTTATTTCAATTAATCATTTCCTATCCTAAATATTATTCACGTTAAACATCTTTTCTTCTTGCATAAAAATATATGTTTTAGTATTTCAAATTATTATTTAAACTAATGCTTTAAACTCCTAAAAATGGATTCTTTGGCCTTCTGTCCCTCTTTTGGGCAATGGGTCAAACTAGTCAACTCTCTCTACTAGTCAACTCACCCTAGAAAAAGGAGTTGTTGGAGACAGAAAAGATTGTGACAGAATGCACAATGCTAGTTGCCAAATGACACTGTGGGTCAACAGCCATTTAGCATAAATTAAATCAGTGCGTAGGCTGCTGAAGTCTATGCCAAGACCAATGAATAACTCTTGCTTGGATGAGGATGCCTGGCTCATTCACAGCTCTTTTCAACCTCCTGTGTTTATGGTTTCCTATCACATCCCAGAATGTAGTATTCAGGTTCTTTACCGTAAAAAGATAATCAGCTTCAAGGAATCATTTAAGAGATGGATCTATGACACTGAAATTAAACATCAGCATTAGTTTTATCAGCTATTTTTTTACATAATAAATCAGTTGAAAATTATTAATAAAAAAATTGTTTGGATATACCTAATGTTTCAGCAGAAAATTCCTTCAGATACATTTTTGCCTGTGGAGCATATGAAATTTCAAATCACAAATCTGGCAAATTTTAAGCACCTGACACAGATGAATATAATGGGAATATTCAAACTAGCAGTTTCCCTTCAATGTAGCCTAAGAAATGAACATAAGTGCAAGTTGGACATTTTCTAACAAGAAAATCTTACCAGATTTTGTCAGAAACTGAGGCTTTTGCCTATCAAAATCACTCTGTCACTCCCCTCTTCAGCTGGACAGGGGGGAGAAAGTATAGTGAAAGGTTCATGAGTTGAGATAAGGACCGGGAGAAATCCTTCATCAATTACCATCACGTGCAAAACGGACTCAAATTGGGGAAATTAACTGAATTTATTACTAGTCAAAATCTTAGCACAATAATGAAAAATAAAATAAACCTTAAGAACACCTTTCCCCCACCCCTCCCTCCTTCCCAGATTCTACCTCCTCCCACTGAGAAGTGCAAAGAAGTTGGGGAATGGGAGTTATGGTCAGTTTATCACAGGCTGTTCCTGCTGCTGCTCCAGGAGAATAGTTCTTCCCCTGCTCTAGTGTGGGGCCCCTCCCATGCGAGGCAGCCATCCATGAACTTCTCCAATGTGAATCAATCCCACAGACAACAGTTCTTCACAAACTGCTCCAGTGTGGGTCACTTTTCCACGACATGCAGTCCTTCAAGAAACTGCCTATTCCAGTGTGGGTCCCCCACAGGATCACAAGTCCTACCAGGAAACCTTCTCCAGCATAAGCTCCTCTCTCCACAGGTCTGCATGTCCCCGCCTGGAGTCTGCTCAAGCACAGGTTTCCCATGCTTCACAGTCTTCTTTTCAGGGATCCACCTGCTCTGATGTGGGCCTCCTCCACAAGCTGCAGGTGGATCTCTGCTGCCCCATTGGCCCCCATGGGCTGCAGGGGCACAGCTTCCTCACTATGGTCTGCACCATGGGCTGCAGGGAAATCTCAGCTCCAGCACCTGGAGTACCTCCTGTCTGTCCTTCTCCACTGACCTTGGTGTCTGTGAAGCTGTTCCTCTCACATATTCTCACAGCGCTCTTCTCTGGATGGAATTACCTTCTGTGTAATAACTTTTTTTTTCCTTCTTGAGTATGTCAGAGGCATTACTACCATTCCTGATTGGCTCAGACTTGTGCAGTGGCAGATCCATCCTGGAGCCACCTGATATTGGCTCTCGGACATAGGGGAAGCTTCCAGCACTTTCTCAGAGAAACCGCCTCTGTAGTCCACTTGCTACCAAAACTCGGCCATGAGAACCCAATGAACCTAAACAAATGACTGGAGCAAATTGAACAGTTTAATTTTAGCTCACATAAACAGGGTTGAAATCTGTTTCTGATGTTTTGGGTTTTGGACATGTTCTGGATGATACATGCAAGCTCTTGTTTGCCCAGATTTACTGACATGCACATGAGAACAGCATGCAATCCCCTTGACTGCCTGTACATTCAGCTGTACCTGCCTCTGTAGTACAGCCAATTTCTCCATCCTTAGAACATTTAATGGTGATGCATAAACAGACAGTCATGTTTCTGTCCTGCCAGATTTTGAAATTCAACCCCTTCTAATGGAACAATATAACCAACAGACTGTGCTATTCTGTGCCAAAGCTGATTAATCTTAAGCTAGTAGTTCCTCTGCAGGGGAAGACCCTCTTCCTCTAAATGTAGTAGTTTGTCCAAAGAGTGAACTAATTTAAAAATTCCTGCAATATTTTATTTAATTGAAAAATTACTTTCCCCACAATCTTTAGGTCTGCTTTTTTTTTTTTTGTCTTTTCTCTATTAAAATATAAAATTGAAAAGCTTCTGAATTCATAAGAGCAATTCAAATTGTGAATTTATTTCTATTCTCTTTCTACAGGTTTTCCTTTAATTACAATCACTATTACATGCAGTGGTAAAACCTCAAAAACTTCAGTAATTGCCCTAACAGCAAAACCCATATGCAAAGATCATGTTATTCTAATAAAGAATGTAAAATTATTAATATACCCTGTATAATTTTCTGGATATTTCAGCTGTGTCCTCTGGAGTTTCTTTTTTGAGCTTTCAATTAATTTTTCAGTTTAAAATAAAAGGTGAAAAACCTTACTGTCAAAATATTTTCCATGGTAATCTGTTCCCCCTTACTTTACCAAACACTGTCTTGATGCTTTAGCCATCTTTCCAGATTCCCTTCAGATATCATAGTATTTTAAATATATCCATATATATATATATATATATTCATTCGCAGTTCAGCTAACAGGAATAGACACATGCTACACAAGCTACATTTTGCCCTTCCAATTTTTTACTGTGGATTTTGGATTACGTTCTGTTCAAATAATTTAAGAAGCAGTATTACAGCTTTACAGTGCCTACTAACTATAACCTTTATAATACTAATACTAAAACATGCTTAATTTTGATTCTAGCCTATTGTGATGGGTTAAATATTTTAGTGAGGACACGCAGGTACATTTTAAGAGTACTTGCCAGTATTGTTAGTTTGGTTGCTACACCTGATTTCTATGCACCCATGTGGGTAAAGAGATATTTAAGACTTTCTCTTTTGAGTTAAAAATGTGCTAGTGGGGGAGATGTTATGTTCCTTCAAGATGAACACAGCACTTGCTAATTTTTGGCACACAACTTTCATCTCCTAGCATTATGTCACTTGTCAGTCCTTGAGATCTTCCATGGCCAGAACCGACATAATATGTCAAACATTTACAAAACTTCATTTTCTGAGTGTTTTTAGAATGAATGATGTAGCATCATTCATGTAGTAACAGCATATATCTTGAAAAATTCTACCCAGATAGGCTTTCCAAAATGTAGCAGCTACTGAAAATCTGTCATGGTATGTAATTTTTTTTAATGGACTTTTGGTAAATTTTCATGTTACTTTTTAAAGTTTCTACTGATTTTAGTCTCATAAAGTGATAGCACTATTATTGCTGAAAAGTGATGTCCTCTCTTCTTTTTTTTCTCAGAGAACTAGTTATTAGATTTCCATTTCTATAAGAAATAAAATGCTTAACATGACTTTGTTTCATATATAGTCACATTATATTATCTACTGACATTGCATCCTAATGCTTGTCTCTAATTTTTTATTTTATTCAGTGTTACAACTGATATGCTTACCATCTATCTTTCTTACTACACTGTGAAGTCCTGTCCATGCTTGGAGATAAGTACTGCAGTAAGAGAAATAGAGGATGAATTTCAGAAAGCTATTTCTGATCTTATACTATCTCTGTGGTTTTGTCAGTAAACTGATTTTAATACATTTCATATTTTTAAATTATGGTTCCTATTTTCTTAGGTATTTTAATCTGTACAATGTGCAGAAATAGTAGACTACACAGTGTGAGATAACTTATTCTTTTAATCCCATTAATTCTTTTTCTCGTGAGTGATCAATATTATAGTAGCTTCATAACAATTTACTTTAAATATCAACTCAAACCCCATGCAATTTCACAGGAAAAGCTGTTCTCAGGAAACACAGGCTGTCTGACAGGTTTTGTAGAAGGCAATCTCTAGTTCCTGAGTATCGAATACTCTCTTCTTTTTCTATAATGCTTTCTTCATAAAACATAAAGCATTTCAAACTATGGATATCCTGAATATTTTATTTAATTTCCAGGTGACTTATGTGAATTGTCCTTCATCACCAACTGGTCTTTGTTGCTAACAAGCCAATTTGGTTCATCTGTTCTGAAATATCACATTACGCACTGTTCAGTAAATAGATTCTTTTTGTGCATTGTTTATTTATTTCTTTTTGTCTTCAGACCATCTTTTAAAAATCACAGAGCAATGGATAAGGGCTGGAGGGGACTTCAAGAAGCTCTAGTTCACCTACTGTCTAAAACAAGATCATAGATACCTTTATTATTGCTGACAATTGTTTGTTGAATCAATGCTTAAAAACTATTAAAGGTGGATATTCTTGAAACCTCCTCAGGCACTCTTGGCCAGACCTTCATTATCTCTACTATTAGAAAGTTTTTCCCAAAGCCTATTCTGAATAACTTTTTTCATTAATTTAATCCCTTTACTTCTTATGCTTTCTATAAAGGATATTGTGGACAGATAGTTTTTCTACTCCTGCAGCAACCTTCTAGGTATGTGAAGCTGCTTTCCTTCCTCTGTGATGAAAGCCCATTTGTTCAATCATAGTCATGTTCCCCAGGCATTACTGTATTCGTTCTCTAGATTTTCTCCAGCAGAGAAAATGCCATTCTTAATATTCTGATGCCATAGTAGTGCTGAGCAGACACATATTTTAAATAGGCCAAGAGCTCTTATCAGTTGGCCTTGAATGCAGGTGAATTGCTGGAAGAGAGGTTGGCAAAGTAAAGAAAAAGTCCTAAAAATGTGGAGACCTAAGGAGGTACTCTTGAGATCTCAGTTCTGCAGCTTGGGGTTGTGCCTTGGGAAGTGGAGCTGGCATGTCCAGCTGGCCTGTGACTAAATCAACTCATCTGCCACTTCCCCACACCACCATGCAATGCATTAGTCTGAGCAAGTGGCTGTAGCATTAGTGTGGTGGTGCTGACTTTGAGCTGCACAGCACAGGGGGAGGCTTTCTCTATTACAGTTTCTCATATAGTGATCCCCTATGTAGCCTGGCTGTATCAGAGGTGTGTCCTAGGGTTTGGCTCACAAAGGGTGCAATCTCAGGGGTAGTCCAAAGGGTACAAGCGTAAATACCAGACTAGCATCTTGAAAAGCTGGGTCTTCCAAATTATGCAAAAAAATGGACGTGGGCGTGCTTGCATGGAGAATACCTGCATAATGTACAGTTTTCAATCTGTTCAGGTGAAAATGTAGAAGTAGCAATATTTACCACTAGGTCAAACAACTGTAAAAAATTCCAGTGTTTAATACTGTGTGAGTTAAAACCTTACGTTAACCCTTCTTACAAATGGATGACATACTGGGCAAATTCACAAAATCACAGAGTATGCTGAGTTTGGAAGGGACCTGCAAGGATCATCGAGTCCAACTCTTAGTACTGCACAGGACCATCCCCAAGAGTCACACCATGTGCCCAAGAGTATCATGCAAACACTTGAACTCTGTCAGGCTTCATGCTCTGACCGCTTCCCTGAGGAGCTTGTTCCAGCATCTAATACTCTTTGGGTGAAGAACCTTTGTCTAATATCAAACCTAAACGTCCCCTGACACAACTTTAGGCCATTTCCTCAGGTCTGTCACCGGTTACCACAAAGAAGAGATAAATGTCTACCCCTCCTCTCCCTCTCCTCAGCCTCCTCTTCTCCAGGCCAAACAGACTGAGTGACTGCAACCACTCCTCATACAACTTCCCCTCAAGGCCCTTCACCATCCTCATTGCCCTCCTTTGGACACTCCCTAATAGCTTAACATCTTTCTTATATTGTGGTGCCCAAAACTGGACACAATATTCAAGGTGAGGCAGCCCCAGTGCGGAGCAGAGTGGGACAACCCCCTCCCTAGACCAGCTGGTGATGCTTTGCCTGATGCCCTGCAGACTACCAGACCTGTAGTTTCTGGGGTCCTCCTTCTTGCCCTTCTTCAAAATCCAGACAACTTTTGCCAGGTTCCAGTCAGCTGGGACCTCTCTGGATTCCCAAGTCTGCTCAAAAATCATTGAGAGAGGTTGTGCAATAACATCATCTGTCTCTTTGAGGATTCTGGGATGAATCCCATCAGGCCTCATGGATTTGTGGGGATCCAGCTGGAGCAGCAGGTGCTGCACAATTTCAGGGTCAGTCATTCTCACAGTCATGATCCTCCAGCTTGAGGCACTGAGATCCCCTTTCCATCATCAGTGTTGAAGATAGAGGCAAAGAAAGTGTTAGACACCTCTGCCTTGTCTCTGTCCCTGTTTGTGAGGTGACCATCCTCATCCTGGAATGGGCTGCTGATATTTCTATACTGCCTGCTGCCATTAATGTATTTGAAAAAACTCTTTGCTATTTCCGCCCCTATTTCTGACCAGCTGCAACTCCAGTTGAGCTTAGGCAGCACAAATTTTCTCCCTGCAGTGGCAAGCAGCATCTCTGTATTCTTCCCATGTCACTTGACCTTGCTTCCACTGGGCTTACACTTTCCTTTTTTGCTTTATTTCCTAGCCTCGCCTGCTCGACTTCCAACATTTGGGAATTCCCTGCTCCCGTGCCCTTAGGAGGTGATGTTTAAAAAGTGACCAGCACTGATGGATCCCAGTACCTGCAAAAACATTTTTCTGGGGGACTTTATAATTCCCTGAGCAGCCTGAAGTCTGCCCTCCTCATGTCCAGAGTTGAGGTTTTGCTGGCACTTTTCGTCCTGTCAACAGAGATTTTAAACTCGATCACTTTGTGGTTGCTGTGGCCAAGACAGCCACCTATTTCCATTTCACTCATGAGATCCACTCTGTTGACTAGCAGCAGATCAAGGAGGGCATTTTTTCCAAGTCAGCATCCACAGCAAATCTAAGGTGCCAGAGTTGCTCATTGTTGTTAGACATTAGGCGCTTTGAGATGTGCTTGCCTGCTTTAGAACATAAAGTTGATTTCATATTCCAGACTGCATGCACAGCTAATATATACTTTTCATGTAAAGAATTCAGTGAATATCTGAATGGATTACTTAAGCCATTTTTTCAGAGGACTGTATCTGTGCTTGTAAGTGCATCTATTTATCACATTTTCTTACCATTAATTTCTTACTAGTGGAACATGCCCTGTTCTTAAGCTGTATTACAGTCATTTATCTGTCCTTGGTCCCTCCTCTCCTAAACTCTTTTAGTGTTGAGAAGACAATAAGTGTGTGCTTTGCATAACAGAAGCTGAAGCATTCATTGAGATACGTTCTATTTTTTTTTTGTTATTCAACATGATAATAGGAGTGGAGTGTGTTAAGCAGCCAATTCTCATACAAGACAACCTGTCATACAGACTGTCCATCTTCTGTGTATGATATTACAACTAATCAATTGTTTAGATTTTTCTAATGCTTTGCTTTTTGTCCACAGATAATCTTGAGCAACTAGCAATGGGACCACCTTGCATGATATGAAAACATTATTAATATCTCAGGCACAGACTTCATTACAAATTGTCATGACTCTTAGAACAAATTATGCATATTTTATGTAGTCCAGGTTACCATGGTAAATATTTTATTCTTTAACAGAGAATAAAATTAAATACAGAAACAGATACATGTAAAATTGTTTTAAGGAAAGCAACATTGTGTTAAGCAACACTGTCTTAAGCTCTGAGTGTGGCAGTGTTTCAAAGTTTAAGTAAATAAACCCTAATACGTCATTCCATTAAACCAAAACAAAAACTTTGAACTTACAAATTCCTCAAATGGAATATAGTTGAAATGGCCAAAAGACAGATACACTAGAGGCATAGTAGAAGGCATATAACATATCATACAAGTACTATCTTGATTCAGCTAACACAGCCAAAAGTTCAGCATTCACTCTTTAAAAAGAAAGTTGCCTGGTTCCATGTTTTCCTTTCAGTGTTCACACTTACCACTCTTAAAACTGACATTTATGGGCAGGCTAGAAACCCAACTTAAGATATGAATGTTCTCCTTTTAACGGACATATTGTTACTGGCAAGAATTAATCTGCCCTAGTATGCCAAAGGTAGTGCCACAAACTTGACACAAGTACAGTCTCAGAGAGCTGGATATTAATCTTGCAGTTAAGCCCGAACAAATTACAGCTCCAGAAAAAAGGTGAAAGCAACACTAAAATTTTTCTTTAAAGAAGAGTTACATTTTTTCGGCCTCCTTGATGTGGACTTGTTTCTCAACCCAAAGTTTGAAAAGATTGACCAGAGTGCTAGAAAGTGGAATCTCTTCTCTCTGTTCTATGCAGAATAAGAAAGAAATATTGCCTACCTCATTTGTTGAAGCAAGAAGCCTAGCTACATGCAAAAAGAAACCATTACATGTATAATGGAAACACAAAATCCTCACAATTTCACTGAAGACAATGGCCTTGGAGATATTACCCGGGTAGAGGATAACCTGCAATCTAAATATGCTGATTACTGTACAAATTTCCTGCCAAAATAATTTCTCTTGATCAGAAGAGTAACAGAGGGCAACTTCCAAATAAAAGTATGTTTTCAGGGCATTGCATCTGAATGTTTCAGGAAATAGCACTAGCTACTAAGGATTTTGCACTAGTATTACCAGTTTCTGGTACAGACAAGATAGTATGCTTCAGCGATAGCATCAATTGCTTTTGCTTCAGTAAAGCATCACTTGCTTTGTGTTAGGACTAAAATCTATTTCACGACTTTGAGTAAAATGCAAAACAAAGGTTCCAGTTGCACCTTCCTGCAGTCCATCACTAAAAAATCTCTGGGATTTTTTCATGTTTATTAAATTGCTTACATGAGAGTCTAATTTGAATACTTTAATTACAAACCATTTAAGGCTTCTTGTATAATTTCATATGACTAATACTCTTTTTATCCTGTTAAGTGTTCTGGAGAGCTGTTTTGTACTGCTGGTAAAAACCATTCTTTGCCCATGAACATAGTTGCACTTTGGCAATGAATATCTCTATACCTACAGAGTTTACAAAAACAGTGCATAGTTTTGTGTTTGTGCCCTTTTGTTTGGAAAATATAAATTTATTTTCCTCATTATTATTCAAGTCTGTGTTAATGAGGTGCTAATGTCTCTAATTTGTAAGAATGTTCCAAAGAGTGTATTTCCATGTATTTGATGGAAACAGGAAAAATCCATTGCTGTATTTATTATTACATTGTATGATCTAAATATATACTTTAATTTATCATCACCAAACAAGACATTTTTGTGCTCAACCAGTTTACTTTAAGTGTATTCTCTAGGTTCAAAAAAAGGAGGGGTTAACAACCAATCCAGAGAATATCGTGAATTGTTGCAGTGTCCCTGAGTCTTTCACAGTAAACTTTAAGTCTAAACAATAAAAACAGATAAATAGAGGAAATGTCAAACTGAATTCTGGGTAATGATCAGATCAGCATGCTTTTATACAATTTCCATCACTTTGAATTTTAAATCACCTTTTAAAGGGCACTAAAGCATTCTTGCAAATTAGTCTGCACTCCAATTAATGCACCCAACATGACAATAAGACCAGTTTCAGCTTGGCTAAGCAGACCAGTCAACCAGGAGGATGTGACTTGAGGACTTGGAGAGCCTGTGCCTCCACCTTTTTTCCCTCTCTCTTCAGAGCAGCTTAGGTCCAATTAGGCCAGTTAATCTGCCTAAAACCATTGGAAAGGAAGGATTTCTCTAATAAAGATGAATCATAGTCTGAGAGGACATACAAATTAAGTCTACTCTTTTTAAAAGACAGAAAATTCCATGATTTCCCTCAGCCACATATCTTAAAGGTACTTCTTTTAGTCAAGACCAAATGATTTTTCTCCACGAAAATTTTAACTTCAAGAGATCTTTCTGTGACATTTGTTAACATGTAAAGGATTTCTCTTTTGTCTATTTATTTTTCATACTGGGCTCATTTTTGACATCCATTAAATTTTATAAGACTAGACTGCAAGCGGTAGTGATGAGAAATGCCAGGTCACATTACAAGAAAATCTTCATAAATAGAAATGACTTTGTTTTTTTCAATCAAGAAGTAAATAATACTTGCATGAATATATAGGTATTTGAGTAGCCTAATCTGAGATTTTGGAAAGGAAAATTGAAGGGGCTGAAAAACAACTTCTAGGTACATGCTTAGATATGAAACACATTTTAACAGGTTGAAAAAAAATTCTTGCAAAATGGCTAAACCATTTCACATAGTCTTTAGTTCACTCATTTTAAAAAAACAAAAAGAAACAGTAAACAATCTCAGTTATTTTTATCATTACCACTGTTGCACAGGAACTGTTTTGTATACTCACAACACACAGAACTTTCTCATTTCTTTCATGCTTCACCTGTATTATTTGGCTTAATTTTCTACATAAAATACTAAGATGTCTTGTTCAACAAAATTTGAGGAGAAATATTCAGTTGACTGCAAAAAAAATACATATTGCTTTTGGAATTGCTTCCATTTCTCCTCAGAAAGCTCATGCTACTCTTGACTGCTGCAGCTGCTTTTTTATATATTGAAGCAGGATTTGGGATTGGAGGGATAAGTGTTAGTGCCTCTAGTTCATTAACATCAACTAATGTGTTGTAAAAAAATAAATTAGTTTGAGTTCCTCTAGCAAAATATTGAACTGCTCAGAAATTATTAACTGTGTTACAAAAGAAAAAATATAGAAAAGACATGAAGTGTTTTTTGAAATTAAAAATATGATACAGAAGTGTAATAATACTGGAGACAACTTTGTTTTCTACAGCTAGAACAGAAATTTTCCTATTTACTTTGCAACAAAAGGTTAACCCCCTTTTTCACAAGCCCCTTTGGTTAAGAAATCTGTAATCACTTTCCCTGGAGTCCTTGAGTCTGACACAAATTTTGTTCAGGAACATGCAAAATATTCTTTTTAAGCATCAACACTTTGAACAAAACATTCTGTTCAAAATAAAACTGAAGATTTTCTACTCTGTCTCTTGTCCATCACAAAAGCCACTAAAACAGTGATATTTAGTCACCATATATACAGTGTAACTTTTGCTGATATTCCATCCCACCTCTTTGTTCTGATATCAAGTTCTGAGCATGTTAGCATGCTCACAAGTAAGCCAACTGTCTGATCAGTTGGTCAACTACAGACCACTGCAGTTCAACCTGATCCATGCTTCTCAGACCCTTGTTGAGAAGCCAGTTTCTCTGGCTTCTGTCCAAAGCTCACTGGATATTCAGCTGCCCCCATCCAGATTATTCTCTCGTTTGGATCTAAACTTAATCTAAATACTTTAACTGAAAGGGGAGATCAATGGCATTGGCAAACTATTTTTTATCAATGAAGCTGCGCTTTGACAACTACTTCCTTCCTTCCTTTGCAGTAGCCCCAGTACAGCAGATAAGAGAGGTTAGCATAGTTATAATGCTTTATAACTGCAGACTTTATATTCTAAAGAAATACTGGGATAGACCAGATACTATAAAATTCCACATACCTCCATGTACCAAAAAGACATGGTTAATTGTGTTTGTTAAGCCCTAGGATTCCCCGTCCTAGTGTGCCAGCTATGCCAGTGTTTTTTCTTGGTTCATGGATTCAGTTGAGTGTGCTCCCACTTTTTTCCATTCCACTTTTCTTGCACACCTTATACAACTAGCAGCTTTGTTTGAAATAATGACTGAGAAGCCACAAAGGGGCATGAAGGCTGTAGATGAGAGAACACTGAGAAAAGACTTAGATCTAGAAAGCAAATTTTGGACATAATATTTGAAACATAGGAGTGAGAAAATATATTGGGTAAAGGAAAATATCAACATAAATGAACAGAAGAAGAAAAGCAAGAATAAGAATGCACTACCAGAAAAGATGAGTAAAAAGCTAGTAAAAAAAAAAGAATATTACATCCTAGATATTAAAAGAGTAAGTAAAAAAAGGAAGTAATAATTGTGTGAACCAATCATTAGTTTTAATTTGATTTTGTAATTTAAATGATATTTAAATAAATGGCATTTATCTAGGCATTCAAATGCACTTGAATTTGCCACACTTGTTGCAACCTGCAAAAGAGAAATCAATAGAATTTTCCAGCAGGGGAGAAAGGATGATAAGTATGGGCAGGAATGTAATATTACAGAATGAAATCTCAATTCAACCAAATACATCTCAGTGCCCATTAGAAATTCAGTAGTTTTTATGCTTTGCAGAAAGTATTTCTAAATTCTTAGTCATGTCTTATATGTCATTAATCCCTAGACTGCCAAAATGTTTTTCAATTTTTTATTTCCTTCTACTTCTATAGGACCCTATGTGAAGTGTCATGCTACTCAGTAGGGTAGGAATTTTACAATATCAGCCTAAGGGTTAATTCCAAATTATCTATTGTTTGTTTGTCTTGCATTGTAAAATAATTCTTGTTTGTTAACCCAACTTCCTTTTTCAGGTATTATTCAAATAAGAAAAAAGAAAATACACATGAAAGGGATGATGCAGCCAGCACTATATTCCTCATTGGTCTTTGTTTCCCTATTCGGAGTCAATGTTAAACAAATCCATGCATTTGTCTATCAAAACCAGTAAGGGAATAATTAAAATAAGCAAAGGCCAAGCTACCAAAACACTTCAAGGATGACTGGGGAATCAGATATATACATGCAGTTCCAGAATCTGAGCAAAGAACCTACTGTACAATATGTGATGTAACAGAAAATTTGCTTTGGAAATGAATGAAAGGACATGAAAGAAACACTTAGCAATTGCTACGCATACACCCAATTACAAATAGGAAGTATAGCATGAAATGCAATTAAACTTTTTGATAGATCAAAGTATTTTCTTCAGTAAAAAAGAAATATTCTTCTGTACATTTAAATAGCATAACTGAATTCTACTAGGGAATAGAATGAGTACTATAAGATAAAATTGAAATAATACAATAAATGTAAGATTTGCATTGTGTGTCAACTATCGCAAGAATGATGCACAAATATGATTATGCAGCTCCACTAATAAAGAAAATTAACTGCATGGCAAAAAAAATAGGTAAATATCTTCAAAAAACTTTCAGTAAAAATTGAGACCTCTAATATTTTGCATATGTGGTCACTAAGTTCTGTGTACATTTACAAATAAAATGACTGGTATCAAATACCAGTTTCCATTCAGAAATAGGTTGCTATGTTTTCCTGAGTACTTCTTCTGCAGTGTTTCATATTGGGGGGTTCTGTGATCTGGGCACAAGCCTCTGAACCGGGACATGACTCTTAGTTTGGGCTGAGCTACTGCTTTGCTAAGCACCAAGGACAAATCATCTGGTTTCTTTGTTTTTCGGTTGGTCAAGATGGAAAATTGGAAAAAGGAAGAAAGAAATCACAGCTCAGAGCTCTGGTTAAAAAATCAAAGGTAACACTTGAGCAGAGTTACTGGACATGTCATTTTTTTTTAAATTTAAAATACAATAATTTAATTAAGGAGTACTTTCTTCTGAAACAGTCAGATGATTTTGATAAAAAAGCCTTTAATACAGAAATTTGTGAAGTGCTGGCATGTTGGGTGCAAAGAAGGCAGGATGACACAAGTTATTTGATTACAGAAGTGCTCTAAGCATTTGTTGTGCTGAATAAAACTGATGGGGAAAAAAATGTGCTAACTCACTTCATTCTGAGAAAACCACATCAGAAAGACTGTACTACAGCCTAAGGAAAGGCGTAAAAGAATCAGCAGTGCAAAAATTAAATCTAGAAGCAAGAAACTGAAAACAAAACACACATTTAAGGTGGAAGAGAGTGTTGATGTGTTTGCATGTAAATAGAAAAGGTTTATGCTGTTACCATTCTCTATGTATCGTAGGTATATTTGTTAAATTGCACAGGGCTGTCAATCTATAAAGTGAAGAAATTCTGTCTCACCCATCACAAAGGATTTGTAATGTTTGAGAAAAAAATCATACTCCAAACACTGTTTTTCATTTTTAGCTCAAACATGCTTACATTTCAGGTGTCCACATGTGTACTGAAAGACTGTTTTGGTTATGAGATTAGGAAATTACAGTAACTGCTATATCATAATGGAGTAAGATAAAATAATAAATAATTTTGGTTTAAAGGGAAAAATACTTTGCAAGTAATTATTCTCAGCTTGTAAATGGTGTCTCTCTATAACCAACCAAGCATATAACAAGAAGATGAAGAAGAGGCTTATTTTCACTTCATTTCACTTCTTTGTAATTGACAGGCTCTCAGTGAGTGTCAACTTTAAAGATGACAAATCCTAAATCTTATAGGACTCAATTCAATAGTTCACCTCTCTAAACTGTTTTCAAATTAATCTACATTTTCAAATGAATCAGGCACTAAATATAAGGTGACATCTATATTACAAAAATATTAATTTGCTTGTCATTTTTCAGCATCCAAAATAGCTTTAAAATATTCAGTTTGTTAATAAAATGCATAGAAATCCATAAATGCACAATATTCCCTATTTCACAAGTTTTCCTTTTTGCTTTCCTGTTCTGTTACAGTAGGCATTAGTTTCCTTATTCAAAAATATACCTATTTTCTATTTGATATAGTGTGGTAGTCATACTTCAACTGCTTCAAATGACATTTAAAAAACCACATGAAAGATGTGATGATGAAAGGACTAAACAAACTGAAAAATAATAAATTAATAAAATTTGGGTTACATTTTCCTATTGTCCCCAAATGTTGGACTGTTTCCTACTATGACCCTTCCCTTATTCAATTTGGTAATGGATCTGCTTCAAACAGTCTTATTCTGAACAAATCAAATCTATTCTCTAGCTGTGGCGTTGGTTTTTTTTCTGACACATTTGGCCTCTGAAACCATCATCATGGCTCAACTTTCTCTCTTAACTAATGGAAAACCAACAAAAGCAAACTTCTTCATAAACTTAGACTTGTTTATAATTCTACTTATGGAAGTAAAATGGAAATAAAGACTTTTCGGCCAAGATGGGGAGCATTTGCAGAGCTTCTTGTAATCAGATGTCCAAATTATGCTTCTGAAAAAGTAGATAAAAAATTATCTCAGATCTCTCTTAGAGAGTTGATATACCATCAGGCTTCACATTGTTTCTAGATTTGTGATCCAGTACATTTATCTTCAAAACAGGAGTTAAACCTGTTGTACCTATTCTTCAGTTGCAAAGGGCTTTTCCTGTTTCTTACTTAAGGACCAGCTTTCTCTGCCTCTGTTTACTATATTAAATTATAACAGATCACCGTTTTGAACTAGAATATAAGCTTTTAAATGTAAAAACAATAAAATGAATGAATTAATTTAAAGGATATGTTGCAAAACCTTTTCATCTTGTTTTTAAAATTTAAAACAGGGCGTGAAACAAATTTGTCAAAATTTTGCAAACTATTTCAAATTGTCTAGCAAAAAGAACCCCAAAACAACTTACCAGTTAAGATTTAGGTTTAGATGGTTTTTGGTTTTGCCCATGGCTATTCCACACCACTAATTTATGTTTTGACTATTTACAATGGAATATTTTTTTTCTATGCCTGCACTGTGCTAATTATCTGAAAACTAAAAGACATATTGTAACTTCATGCAGCATTCTAGAAATGAAGAACATATGATTGAATGGAAAGTTCTTGTAACGTATATTGTTTGATTATTACTTCAGGTTTTCCCTATAGTTATCCACTCTAGCCACAAGTTTTGTCACAAAAATAGCTTCACTAACTCTTTTGTAACTAAGACCTATTATACTTGGTACCTATTTGTGAAATACTCTATCTACTTCTCTTAGCAAATGGAAAGTGATGAAAGGCAAATACTACCATGCAAAACAGAATGTGAACATGTCCAGAGAAATGACTGTACAGGAAGATGCAGTCAAGAATCATTTACACGTTTATTTCTATTCTCCATTAAAAGGAAAAACCAGATATTGAGCACAGGGCTGCTTAATATATAGGAATAAAACTTCAGATTTTCTCTTTTCAGCAAGAAGTTCTTCTGAGTCTTGTTCCCAGCAGATGTCCAGTATGTACTTAAAATCATCTGTTCCCTCCAGCAACCACTTCCTGTCTGTAGCAAAGGGGATATGTACACAAAAGGGCAGATATGTACACATATAGAGGGATATGTCAGGTGTCTGTGCTCATCTCTTACCTTACAGTGATCTTCCATAAACTAATCTTCATAACCTTTTCTCTTTCAAAAATATATGAACAGGTCAGTTCTTTTCCTCTCCCAACCCTGTGCTTTTTCTGCCTCCCTCCTTCACAAACTTTCTAATTCATTCATCCTCTTTTTTTAGTGTGAAAAATCCCTACGAAATTCCCTTTTGTACGTCTCTCGTGTTTTGCTGTGATATGTCAACAATATTGAGTTTAAGATTTTAGAGACATTCTATCAGTCACTTTATCATCAAATTCTTACTAACTCTGTATCTGGTCTTCAGTGTGCCAGTATCAAAAGCCATCTTGATGTCCAAGCAGATTATGTTTGTTGCTTCACCCCTGTCAGTTCTCATTGTCACCTCCTCAAACAAGTTAATAGCATTTGACAAGCATGGCTTCCCTTTTATAAATGTCCTGGTTGTCTTTGACCAGTCTGCACCTGTCCAAGTGTTCTCCTATTTTGTCCCTAATCAATGACCCTAGAATTTCTCCCAGTTCCCTTTAGTGTTTATACACTGAAATGTTCAGTTCACTCAACCTCCAGCTTGAGAATCCTGCTCTGAAAAATTAGGAAATGAGTTGCCCTGAGTATAGCATTTCTAATGTGTATGAGCATAGGTATTTATATCAGCCATTGCCATAACATTCCAAAATATAAAAAGAACTTATTTCATCTGGAAAAGAGAAATATTACATACCAGCTCTCCAGGGAAGGAAGAGAGCACCTCTATAAAGGAGACAGTGAAACAAATCTATACCCAAATCACTGAACTATACTACCACTGTAAATCCTTGTCATTTAGATGGTGGCAGAAAGAACAATTTTGAAGATGTTTTCTAATTTCTGATGCAATAGGTAGTGGTTAACTTCTAGCAAGTAAATAAGCTATCTGATGTCCAAAATGCTACTATTTTAAAATAGTGTCTAATAACGTCGAACTTAATCATGTTTATTAATTTCTCAGGCTTCGTTAGCTCTTGCAGAAATATATTTTATTGTATGTTTACAAGGCTCAGGTTCCTCATCTTTCCTCAGGGTCATCTTGTTAGCAGACCATAAAATTAATCTTTTAGGTAAAACAATCCACTTAATAGTAAGTGTCTGAGCTTCGGTGTGTAAGTGGACAATAAGCCATAGTAAAGAAATTCTGCAACTCTAAATTTCAGTATTAGCAGTGCCAGTGTAATTCCCATACTGTTACAAGTCAAATGAACACACAACTAACTGGTAAAGATTAAAATACCTTATTTCACTGATAAGAAGTAGTTACTGTCCTCTTTTCCAATTGTACTACATTTCTAGTTACACAAGTAAGCTTTTTAGCAAAATGACATCGGAATGGTATATGTGCTAATTTTAAATGATCAAATAACTCCTTCATTGTTACTCTTTTTAATCTCAGCCAAATCACTCTGGAAAAAATAAATTAGAGATGAATTCAAATATTTCTTTGAAGCAGTGTACAGAGAATACAAAAAGGTGTGTTTCTGTTCCATGTTTTTTAGGCAGAACTAAGTCCTAAAATATTTCTCCCTGCTATGACATATCTTAAATAAAAGGTAACATTTGACACTTTTTCATGTCCCGTTAACTCCATATTTCCTCTAGCCCCATGTCTTCTCCTCCATCATCTAGGAACATCTCAAGATGGTTTTTTTAAATAGCCCCCAAGGGGATTTGTGTCCAATATAGTGCAAAAAGACAGTGACGCTTGGTATGATAAAACGCTGTCATAACGAGAAAGTACAACTGCGTCTACTTGAGATAGCCTCCCAAAACCAGCTATCTTCTCTCCCCCTTTTTAGAGAGCACCAGTCCACTTTCTGATCCTGCAGAGAGACTCGTAAGTAAACTTTTAGACCTACAGGACCAGTTTAACAATATGTTATTCTTAAATAACGCTTTCTAAATGTTATTTAGTAAGACTTATTATGACCTATTTAGATTATTGTAGAACTTCCTAGAAGAATGTAAATGACCTCCCAAAGGCTACACGAGATCCCATCTGAGATTAGGTAGTTTAGTTAATCCTCACTGTAATAATTCACTTTGTGTACAGCAGTAGACACAGTTTAGTATACTGTGTGAAGGAAAAAGGATGCTCATCTTTCTAGGCCATTTTAATGTCTTCTGTTTCTGCTGCAAATATTTTTTTTCTAGCAAGCAAAAAAAAAAATCAGTCACATCTGAAGGACTCAAAATTAATTGTCATAGTCAGAAGACACAGAAAACTTTGCACAGAGAGACAGAAGTCTCAGGTCTTCAAGAAACAGCTTGGGTGTTAAAAATTGCCTGTGCAGGCCATAACAAGCAGGTTTTCTTGCAGAAGAAACACCTCCTAGTCTGGTTCCTTATAGCTTCTCTACTGTAACCACCAGTCCAGATATTGACTTCATTGTCAAATTCTGTTGAAGGCAATGACCAGCTGAGAATTGCTCAAAGTGAAGTTATAAATATCATGTGGCAGGTGATATTTTTTTAAAACAAGGCATTCTGTTAGTCTGTCATTCTCTAAAGGAAGGGAGGATATTTTCTTCTTCATAGTGTGAGTCTTTCATTACATAAATTAATAACCAGCCAAAATGAGCGGATGATCTTACTCTAGGATATGGGGGAAAAAAAGAGGAAGATGATAATCAGAAAACTGTAACACATCATCTGTAGTACATTTGTGTGCAAAGGAAAGTCTATGTTCACAGGATAGGATCATATTTGAATTTGTTGTTCCACCTTGTTCTCTTCTACTTTATGACAATGGATTCAGGGATGGCGAATTCACAGCTTGTCGGGACAACCTCTTCCAGGGCTCCACCACCCTTAAAGTGCAGAATTTCTTCCTACTAATCTAAATCTACCCTCTTTCAGCTTACAGCCGTTTCCCCTTGTCCTATCAGTACATAGCCTTGCCAAAAGTCCTTCTCCAGCTCTCTTCTAGGCTCCCTTTAAGTACTGGAAAGCTACTGTAAGGTCTTCTCCAGGCTGAGTAACCCATCTCTCTTGGCTATTTTAGTTATACATGTTTTATAGTACTAAAGATGACATTTCCAAAGGAATTTGTTTAATCTTATATTCAGTTATATTTATTTCTTTATATTGTAAACTTCATTTGTGATTTGAGACTGCAGAGTATATGTAGCAATATGCAACTTTCATTTCAATGAATTTTTTGCTTCCCTTTTTTGACCAATTGCCCTTCCCTTGGTAGTATTGCTATGCCAGCAAAGATTCCCTTTTCAGAATAATCAGTACAGAAATAAAGCAGAGTAGCTTTAGTCTCAATTTCCTTGACAGTTCTCTGCCTTCCCTTTTAACTGCTGAATACTTTAAACCACATGAATAAACATTAAAAAATAAATATTAAATTTTAAGTTATGTTGCTTATGTACAGAAGTCTGTTTAGAGATACATTTTGCCTCCTTTTTGGGTGATATGGAAATCTAATAGCTCATTTTTGCTGTTAAAGACTATGCAATAACTTTCAATGAAAGAACAGTGTTTTAAATTTTTAAGTGCTTGTACCAAAGAGTGAAAGAATTAGACCTGCTCCATAAAACAGTACACAAATCATTTAACTCTGATGAAACAGCAGCAAATGTTTAATCCAGTGTCATCTGTAAAGCATTTTTTGAATTTTTCCAGGAAATATTTCACTGAATTAGTCAAGTAAAAATAAATGTAACATACCACCTCCTAATGTCAATTAGAAGCAGTTTACAAAATTATTTTCTCTTTGAAGATTAGGTTGGCTACATGTAGCAATGTTCAAGAAACAAATACATTGTCGTGTCTCTGAAGCATCAGTCATCTAAACAACTCTGAAAAATGTTAACTGATTCTAACCATTGCTGAAAATTATAATTGCTTTTAAGTCAATAAAGTTGTGGATGCCCTATCCCTGGAAGTGTTCAAGGCTAGGTTGGATGGGGCCTTGAGCAACCTGATCTAGTGGGTGGCATCCCTGCCCATGGTGGGACTTTCGGAACTAGGTGTTCTCTAAGGTCTCTCCCAACCCAAGCCTTTCTATGATTCTATGAAAATTGGGGGGGGGGGAATGAAAGAAAGCATTATTATGAGCAAAGTATATAAAGCTTTTGTGTGATCCTAACAACTAAAAAGGAACTATGTGAAATTCATAAATATGCAAGTTCAAGGCCTACTCCAAAGTAATGTGGCAATGGAATTCGCTGGCCTTTATAAACATTATGGCACAATTACATGAAGCCCAATTATATACACAGAACTTATTACAATTACATCAGTGTAACAACAGAGGAAGAAATGCATATTGCCTAATAACTGAAAGTGGACAGTTTTAATTTTAGAATTTAAATGTAGGTCCTTCATGTGTCAATTGAAATGTATGTAATATGTAACACTAATAGATGAGCCATTATAAAACTCTTTCATACTATTTCGTCACCGAGTGTAGAGTATACCCCAATGTTCACTAACTCAAAACTCGACACTAATATTCATAGTATTATGTAAAACCCCTAGAATTAATTTTTTGTTCATAGAGGAATAAGACTGGTAAATATAACTAAGACTGGTATATATAATTTGTATATAACACCATTGTATATAATCATCACTGTAAATAAATTGAATATTTCCTCTTTATAAGAATTAATAGGGACATACTGTGCATGATGCAGTTAGTGAGCAAGTGTTGAAACATACTATATCCAGGGCTTTCCTACTCTATTAATTCAGTCTGTAAGAAAAGCTTCCAAATATTGTGCAAAGCCAGTTAAAACCACCCAGGCTTTGTGTGGGATCAATAACCAGATAAAATTTTTCAAGATTTGAATCTAAACATTCCTAGATTCCAAGTGAATTTGATGACTTTTACATATGACTTTCATATGGAGAGACATAAAGGTTGGGGTGGGATCTAGGGTCAGCAGAGATTATAAGACTTTTTTCTTAATGTTTGTTTGCACTTCACAAGCAGGTATCATTTAATATTATAGCAGACAATCAAAACAGCTTCACTAGATGAGTAACATTATGACAGTTTCAGGGAGAGTAAATTTTTAGGAGGTTTTTACAAAAGCTGATTTAAAACAAGGGCTTTTTTTCTGCTATTTCTGTAGGTGATTTCTGCAGAACATCTACTGATTTTCTTTCAAAATGTTATTGAACCACTGAGGTTATTTATTATGTTTTCATTTACTATAGTGTCATTTTATTTCAGCATTGTCATGTGAATAATAGGCAATCAGGGCTGAAACTTTTCAAAATTGCAGCCCTCTAGATGTTACAATTAAATCAATTACAAACCCAGAATAAACAGTTTTTAATCACATCAAACATTTCTTCTATATTATACTATTCAATTCTGTTATGATGGAAATCTAAAGCCCATAGAATACTTCAAGAAAAAATACTACAATTTGTACAAAACTCTCACTTAGCCTGATTAATAAACTGAAGCTCAGAAAACGATGTGCATGAAAACAGCTGTTCTTGCCGATAATGACATTTTATTTTCAATTTTAGAACTAACACTGTGTCAATCTAAACAATACTTAAGTACATTATGTAAGTATAACAAGTGACACGACATAAAACAAAATGTATCACATCCAGGAAGAATCAAAAGTAAACAGTGCTGAGAGGAAGGCAATTGTAGCTGTGCAGCAGCTGGTGATGAACCATTGCCATCACGAAGAGGAATGTGAGGAATCATAGAAGAGTGCTGCCTAATTATGCCATGCAGATGCCCTGAAAGGTATAACAAAAATTGAATATAATTCCATGACATGGCTTTACAGCAGCAGTATTTTCACATGGGCAGGGGCAGCTAGCAGGACAGCTTTGCTAAAAATAGGTAAATTTGACAAAACCCTATTAATTCAACCCCATGATATTCTAACACCTTATCCATATAGGTAACAATGTACATGTATCACTGAATTACACAGGTTGCTTTCAAAAACGTAACTCCAGAAATTTAATGTTTAAGATTATATATTGCTTTTTTTTTTTAATTATCTGACTGAATCAAATTCTGAGTTTTAAATATGTACCTGGGGTGGGTGGGAATGGTGGTGTTTTTTGGGGTATCATATTTTTCCTTGGATATCATGTAAAGGAACAGCATACTTTTACTTTACCACTGTTTGTTGTTCTTATTTAGGTATACCCAGAGAACACCTTAATCTGTGATCTGTAATAGTAACACCCATGACAGGCGCTTAGACTATGCAGCAGTGAAATCGTCCAAATAATTCCTTCATTTATTTAAGGATCATGGTGAACACTGCGATTTCCAGTATGGGAAATATTCCAAAACATATTGGCAAACCGAAACTCTTCATGTACATATGTAATGGAAGTTGTCCCTCCTTTTTCAGTCCTTATAAACGTGCATGTGCGAGCGGAATTCACACAAACTTAACAGGATTCTTTCCTGTATCTTTTGAGTGCAAGAGCTACAAAGATTCAAGAGACATTGGTAACTGTTAGAGACAAAGAGAGTTACCTGTTGGCAAGATGTGCAACAGGTGAGTTTAGCTGTGTACTTGTCAAACCTAAGAAGAATCCGTGTAGCAGAGTTGTCCACTCACAATTATACAGCTCAGTGATCACAGAGTAGATACATCCAAATAACCTGTTCAGACCGTGCTACTGCAAAATAGAAGACTGTAGAGGTGCACAAAGTGCCCAGTTGGAAAAGAACACTTGTAGCATTTCACCCTCTGATTGACTATACTATGACTCAGTATAGTTTCAATTTACCTAAACTGTGAAAAATATGAACAAATGAATGGTACTATCATACTTTCCTTCACATCTTCTGGCATTGAAAAGACAGGGATAGACCAGAATATATTCAGTTTACAAGCTGAAAAAACAGAAGTATATGATACTGCTTATGTTGTCTAGGACTCTAGATATTATTAACAATTATATACCTAAGTGCTAAAACAAGGAAAAGAAAAATAATTCTGGGCCTTTTAAAATTACACTGATTTCTTTACCAGGAAACTGTGGGAAGAGATGCTAATGCAGTTTATCCAAAGAAGTGTAGCTCCTTATTATAATATTGAGGCAGGAATACTAAAATTGACATAGCACTTAAGCACTGCACTGGGAACAAATCTACTTCTGTGTATCTAATTCTTTCAGCCATGTTCCTGACCATCAGGGTACCCTGTCATGGGGCATTTCAAAACTTATTCCCTCATATGTCTCCAACAGGTATAGAAATTTGTAGGGCTGTGCCAGTCAGTACCTCCTCCAGAGAGACTACTACATAAACTCCTGTGTCTGGCATTTATTACTTGCCACCTTCAGCCAGTAAACCTTCTGATAGATATCTACAATTCAGGCATCAGTACTGACACTTGCTAAGAAGTGTTATCATCCTCTCAGATGGAATTAATGTGAATCAATATTTAAAAGTACAAAATATTTAAAATCTAAGATTTAAAAAATTATTTGTTTACTTTTAAGGAGACACTTGTGGAGACACCAGCTTTCATAAACTGGTGCTTGTGGGTATGGGCTTTTGTTATGGGCTATACTTTTCTTTAGGTTGTGTTTCAGACTTTTATTTTCATAATTTTGTGTATTTTTTCCCACTTGAGATATGGGCAAAGATTATTTTTTACTAGATTTTTTTAGGTCTGTTTAGTTATGTGGGGTGTTTTAACCTATACAGTCTTCTAAATTCCTGAATTAGGAATTATTTCTGAAAAACTTTCTGGCCTTTTTTTCTTTACTGTAATTTCCAGAAAGATGAAGAGAATTATTGTGTGGTATCCAAGGTATTGGTTGCTTTATACCTTAGGATGAAAAAGAAACCCAAAGCCTCTTTAATTATTTAATTGATACTTTGAATAATTTCCTTCCATGTTATTACTGAAACAGGTTACTGTAGGTAATAATACCATGCCTTAGATGGACTTTCGTTTACCGTATTGATGATTAAAAGTACTAGAATATTGCGGAGGAAAATGTGGAGCATAGAACTGTAAATACGTATTAGAGACATTACTTCACAGTCTAAGGGAAGGCGACTGCGCTGTAACTCTTACACCTTAGAGACATACTCAGCTCATACTTCCTTAACAAGAAAGAGGGCTGAGATTGAAATATTACTGTGTAGTTTCCAGAATAAATGAATAAACTGATCCTGATGTATGTCAGAGGTATTTAAACTTGCCAATTACATTGCTCTCTGAAAAACCACTTTTCTAAGGGAAAAAAGGAATTTCCAGCACAGTCATTTCTTCATTGCCCTTGGCCCAAAGATTTATTCTATTTAACAATGCCCTGCAGCTTAATGTGCTTGTTCTTGCCAGCATGCCACTCTTCCCAACAAAATATACTTTTTAAAAGCTCTTTTGACTACCTTAATCCCTTATTCTCTTACTTTTCCTATTAAAGGCAAAAGTGTTAGAACAATTGTGCCCATGATTTTAGGAGTTCTTTGGAGTTTGCAGACAATGAAATGTGTCAGGTTTCTTTTTCTTCACTTTACACACTCATCATCCAGCAACCACCACTACAGTAAAAAAAAAAAGGAAAAATGCAATAACTACTCACAGTGACACACTTGCAACTAATGTTAAAATTCCCAATAACTTATACAGGTATTTTGAAAGACACAAAGTCAACTTTGTCATTTACAGAGATATATTGTCTGAAAAAAATTACATCTTTAAAAGCGTTTCTACTTATAGCAGCAAGACTGAAATGAAACGCAACTGCCAAATAACTACTAGGTTTTGAACAGAAAAAAGGCCTGTATGGTAGTGATAAAGTAAAAATACTCCTAAGCTGAATTTTCCCCTTAGATAGTGTAAATCTTGCACAAAATCCAGTGGGAGTGGAACGTGTATATCAGAGTAAAGAATTTACCCCCTGTGCTTGTATAATAGAAAATTAAGATGGTTAAAAATGGCACCCAAAAGATGAATGAATTTCCAAGGAAATAAATTAGGTTTGAAATTACTATTGGAACATATGCATTATACAAAAGATCATGAAATCCATTTCATTTGACATATTGTACAATGAGCTACAAGAACATTTGCAACTGATAGAAGAGTGTAAGATCTCATGTATTATTCCTACAATAAAGATTACACCATAGAAGCCAGCTATTATACTTCCTATTGTGGTCTACCAACCTGAAGGTCATGAACCAGGGATATGACCTGAGCACCCTGGTCAAGAGTTTGAGTTATACAGTGCACCATAGGAGTTAAGAGCCTGTTTCATATCCTATGTGCATTAACTTACCTGCAGCAACTTTGTCATACAAAGTATAATGAAGAAAAGGAATTAGAATACACATTTGGAACAACTGAGAGAGAAAAATATATCATATAAGGCAGAAGTCATCTTCTACAGGAATTTAGAACTGCAGGGATAAAATAGCCCAGATTTAAATGACTATGTTTTCTTCAAGATCCCAAAGGAAAGCAACATATGGATGCTCTATGTTTAACATAATGAAAAACAAATGCTCAAACCCCACAGAATTCCATTTAAAAAATATGAAAACTGCACTCAGAATCAAATGCAATATGTCCAAGAAAATACAGACCTGTCACGAGCATGCTCTTCTATCCAGAATTATTAAATCTACATGATGAAAGCAACCTTTAGAACAGATTTTTCAAATGCAAGGAAGGAAAAAAATAAATACATTTTCCACATTTTTTGCTAGAAAAGGCTAATTTTCTTTTCAGTCAGATGGAAAAAAAGCAAACAAAAACAAGAGAAAGGTTGTGCGGGGTATAACCTCACAATGTCTGCAATCCCTTTGTAAAATACACATTATGAGTTTGAATTTAGGATGAGTGAGAGCTACCCTGTTTGTTTCTCTTTAGTTGTAGTCCATCTGAAGCCTATGATATTAGAAATACTTTCTACCAACATGGTGAAGGCTGGGGGTATGATTTTTGAATACAACTGAGTGGACACAAAGTCCAAGAGCCTAAGGAATGCACCATTCTTTTTTGCACTGTTCATTCTGGACAGTGCAACCATCCCAGAAGAGCAACCTTGGCACTTCCCACTGGCATACCAGAGCAGCCACTGCTTCTTCCAGATAGGAATTTCAAATAGTTGTATGTGATGCACTATGTATTTGCTTAGCCCTTAGGAGCATTTCTGTTAGACTTAACATAAAACAGCTAAAAGTAACAAGGTTCAGAAAAATGTTTGAAAACATATATCTACCACCTCAGGAAAATATCAAACTTAGGTTTCTATTCAAAACAAACTTGATTCAGTGGAATTTATATGTATATTTAAAGTTGAATATGAAATGAGCAGAAAAAGTACAAAAGATAAATATGAAATAAAAACAAAGTACAACTCATATTGCCACTCTGGGACCTCGGTCGCTGATGGGCTTTTCTATAGCTTAAAGCGAACCTGAGTGTAGTCATTCTAGGAGTAACGATGTACGCTCTTTTAAGCAAAAAGGCTCTGTAGTGTAGTTGGGGATTTGTACTTGAAAGCTGCCTTTAGGGCCAGATTCTGCATCAGAAACTCTATCAATCCTTTACAAAGCTGCAAAATTACTGACACATATCTGAATTGCTTCATGCTCAAGTACTCAGCTACTCTAATAGAGCAGAGGATGCGTTAAAAATGTCTTTACAGCCTCATATGAACCAGGCATACGCAACTGGAAAAAATCACATTTTCTCACTATTGAAGGTCTTTGTAGAATAAGGATAGATGGACTTTACTATTTAGAAAAAAATTCACAATCCTCCAATATTAGCATATTGCTCTGGTAAAATCATATCTGATTTTCTGATTTGGGTAATATATTAATGTGAAATAGTTTTTCTGATTTTGTATATATATATGTACATATATACATATACATATGTATATATATATAATGTGATTAATGTAATCAGATTCTCAGGTGCCATCATAGTGAGGACTCTATAAATACCATAAGAAGAAATAAAACATCGTATTAAAAAGGCAAATCAAGAATACCAAAATATTGGTTTTCACATTATGCCTATCTAAAGAATTGATAATATTTTTTTCAGAATTCAATAGAGCTGAGTAGAACAATTGCAGTGTAAAATGGCCGTGCACTCTGTAAATGGGATGCAGATGTGCAAAACATACTGGGAGAGAAGGGGGATATTTCAGTGATTAATTTTCACAGAAATTTTCTGTTTGTAGGAAAAGTTAAGTAACTTATAGGAAGATGAAGAAAACCTTAGCAGTCTCAATGAAGTACTCGATGAACAATTCAGTGAAAACAGCAGCTTTTTCTCAGAGTTAGGGTATAAATGGTAACAGGGCCTTCCTCTACTGGAAGGATCCTGTAGTAGAATCCATTCTAGGGATGTGAAGTCAGTTCTCATTGCTAGCTTTACATACTTGCATGTTATATGTTTAAGGTAAGCCTCCATTAGAAAACGGACTAGCATACACTTTTTGATGTTGTTTATACTTGTCCTGCTCTGCTCTGCACTGGTGTGGCCTAACCTTGAATACTGTGTGCAGTTTTGGTTGCCACGATATAAGAAAGGAAGGGTGTCCAAAGGAGGGACATGAAGATGGTGAAGGCCCTTGAGGGGAAGCCGTATGAGGAGCAGCTGAGATCACTTGGTGTGTTCAGCCTGGAGGAGACTGACGGGAGACCTCATCGCAGTCTCCCAACTTCCGTGTGAGGGGATGCAAAGGGGCAGGTATTGATCTCTTCACTCTTGGGAACTCAAGGGAACAGCATGAATCTGAGTCAGGGGAGGTTTAGGTTGGAGATCAGGAAAAGTTTTTCACTCAGAGGGTGTTGGGCACTGGAATAGGCTCCCCAGGAAAGTGGTCACAGCACTAAGCCTGTCTGAGTTCAAGAAGCATTTGGACAATGCTCTTAGGCACATGGTGTGACTCTTCGGGTATCCTGCGTGGGGCCAGGAGTTGGACTCAGTGATCCTGATGGGTCTCTTCCAACTCAGCATATTCTATGATTCTATGATTTATATTATTATTTCTACAGAATTGATTACTGAACAGTCACCAGCTGGTAATGTCTCTCAGATAGCACCAGCTCCAGCCAGATCTCAGTAAGGGAGCTGGAGGTAAAATGTTGCATATCAACAGTGCCAATTCTGGTTTACTCAACTACTCTTACATAATAAATCTTGCATCAGTAACATGTACAATTTATGGCAAACAAATGAGGGATTTCACATGCTGCTCAGATTTGTGTTTATACCAAGAAAGAACATGGCCCATAAATAAGATTGTTTGGAAAACATTTACTGCTGTCATACTGATAATGCATTTTAAATCCTGGGGTTATCAAAAAAGTGGGGTTTTTTTTCCCTCCATATTGTTTGACAGCTGAAATTAAACAAATTCTATTGAAGTACAAAGCTAATAGAAGGTTTACTATGTGTGTCATTAACACCATCCATATAAGGAAACAGAAAATATGAGGTGTGGATTTTTAAAATATGATAAAATGAGAGCACCATTAGATGCATATGAAGGTGTGACTTCAGGCCAGGCATTTTCTTATTAGAATCAAAGTGACTCTATCTTACATTAGTAAATAATCACTGTTGTGTGATTCAAGTTGACACCTTTCAAATTATTTTATCATGTCAAAAATATATATTGCATTTGAAATAATTTAATTGTTAAATCACCTTAAAAAAATATATGGCATACAATTATTACCTTACCATATGCTATTAAACTTCTTTTTGTTCAGGCATAGTGAACCTTAAATGATTGACTTAATTTATAAGCTACATATCTTTTGGTCCTTACTTTAATCTAACATTCTATTATTTGTATAGATAATCTCAAAGTTCATATGCTAGATTGTTTAAATCTTGTATCAGAGCTCAGGCGCAACAAAAACATTCCACTGTATTTCATTTTGCTTTCCTTTCAAAGAAAAAAAATGAAATTGAGTTGAATCAAAGCAATTTAGCTGATTTTGCCTCAAAAATGCTAGAAACCATAAATTCCACAATTTCTGCATAAAGCTGTGTTTTGAAAAGTTAAAATAATAGAATTTTTAAATATGTTTATTTATTAGGGCAATTAGATGGACATACTATAATCTTACTCAGAAATCAGAAACGTAGAAATTGACAAAAGGTTTTTGTTTCTTCTGATAGATCATTCATGGCTGGGCTTCACGAACGAAGATTTGGGAAGGACTCTACCCATGTTTGTTACAAGCGCACTGGTGGCTGAAAAGGCCAATACGAGATAGACACGACCGGTTGCAAAAGGCACAGCAGAAAGACTCCTTAGGTGGTATATTCTGCAAGGCACGATTCTTTCTGCGTTGTCTTTTCTCCTCGAGAGTGATCCTGCGTGCATTCTCAAAAGAAGCAGCAACATTAAAGGTGGTGTGTCTCCAGACCTCTCAATTGGAGGCCAGAGTAGATCAGTTATGTTGATCAATGTGGCCAAGGCTGAGATGTTGTTTCAGGGAGTCCTTGTATCTTCTCTTCGGGGCTCCTCTCTTGCAGCAGCCGGTGGCAAGTTCACCATAGAGCAGGATCTTAGGGAGGCGGTGGTCCTTCATCCTTGAGATTTGTCCTGCCCAGCGCAGCTGTGTTCTCAGCAACATGGCCTCAATACTTGTGACTGCTGCTTGTTCTAGAACAGAGGTATTGGTCACATACTCTGACCAGTGGATGTTTAGGATTGTACGAAGGCAACACTGATAGAAGCGTTCTAGAAGACGCAGGTGGTGGTGGTAGACGACCCACGATTCAGATCCATATAAGAGAGCAGACAGCACTATGGCTTTGTAAACACTGATCTTGGTACTTTTCTTCAAGTGTTTGTTTCGCCAAACTCTTTTATGAAGCTTTCCAAAGGCACTGTATGCCTTTGCTAACCTGTTGTCTATCTCTCCGTCAATCTTACCATCCGAGGAGATGAGGCTACCTAGATAATTAAACTGCTGGACTGATTTGAGCTCTGATTTGCCAGTGGTGATATGGGGATGATGGAAGACTTCCTGAGCGCCCGGGGCCATGTTCTGATAGATAATGTAGCACATACATACCTTTAAGACTGTCAGTTTTGAAAGGAAAGTATATCTGACATACTTGCTTTGGAATAATAGTTAATGCTAACTTCAAATTTAGCACAACTAAATGTGACAAATTGTTAAGATGTTTATTTTAGAAAAGTTATGGACAAAATCATGAACATATATACAAATTCAACATAAATGCAATAACGTATTTTTTAAAGACTGAAGTATAAAGGCCAGCTTAGGTCATGGAGAAACTTAGTCCATAGTTCAGGATAACTTGTTTTCAGTAATCCCCTACGATATGTATAGTATTTCAAGTTTTTCTTCTGTACTTCCTTATATACCTTTCTTCAATACATTTACTGTTCCCCTGTGCTTCTTGTCAGTTCATATCGTTTTATCTTGACTTTTTTTCTTGTGTTTCACCCATGATTATCTTCCATTTGTTAGTTTTTGTTAGAGAGCTGCCAAGCCAGAAATACTTCTCATCTACATAAAGGGAATTTTAAAATGCTTATTTCTTATGGCCAAACTCCCTCACATCTCCAGCTTCTCTTTCTGTGTTTCTGAGAACCAAATGCTCAAGGCAGAATATGTATACTGCATGTGCTGATACAACCTGTATCAAAAAGGTGCAAATATTTTATAACTAAATAGATTGACAGATATATTCAAATGTGTTATTCTCCACCCCATTCTCAAATGCATTTACTTCAATGGCCTGGAATTTGAACATTAAATGGTTAAAAATGGCTTTTAACTTTTTTTCTTGAAGCAGTACAACTCCCTAGTGAACTAACAAACGTGGATACTTGTAATATAGGCATAAGCTACATACATGCTTTTAAGAGAAGAAATCTTTTCTTCAGTTGAGTTTTGCATGTGGAAAAAAAATAACTTCCCTCACAGAAAATACAGATTGTCCAAAATTCAAAAGCCTACCAAAGAAACTTTTAGCAAAGTAAAACTAACTGGAAGCTTCAGAACTGAATGATGTGATTGGCAACCTGCATTCTGTTACTTTCTTTTATGTTTATGTACACTTCTAAGCCTGCAGCACATAAATACTGTTTGTTAAACTTCTGTTGTTATGGCAAGTAGAAGTCAATGCAAAAACATATAAGCATGACAGGCAGTTTCTGAGTAAAAGTAGCCATGCATAACTCTCAAACCAGTTTTCAAGAAAGTGATCTACATCTCTACTGATCAGTCATATTTTTCAAAGAAACTCTACCTCATTGAACTACATTTATCTAAAGTAAATTATATGAAATGTAAACTTCTACTGATATTCTTGATAAAGTTACACATGTTGCACAAGAAAACAAACAAAATAACCCTGTTTTCACTTTTGATAAGGGAAAAATACTGTTAATATATTTTCAAAGAAAAATCTAAAATAAGTGTAGAAGTTAGTACTTACCTCTTATAAAATAGAAAGACATTCTTCACAAACTGTAAAAAAGGAAAATTCCAGGTCATATAAAAGCATTTCTAATCCTGTTTACAAATAAGCAGTGGTAGCTAAGAATAGACACATAGTGTAAAATCACAGGTCCATCTATCCAGCTAATATTCTGCTTCTAAAAGAGTGGCCTAAAAGATGTCAAAGAAATAGCAAAAGAAAATACGTAAGAAACAAGGACATGTCCCTAGAAAACTGTCCAAGCTATCAACTATTTCTGCATCAGAGACTTTTTAAGCCAGTCTTACATGCCCAGTTTTGTCCTGACCCCAGATAAAATTCTAGCATCCATGCAGTCTACTGCTGCAGAGCAGAGCTGCAATACACATGCGGCAATGCTTCTTCTGCGCTCATTCTGAACATGACGCCTGCTAGATTCACTTTGTGCCCCTATTGCTTGTTCTAGGAGTGAGAGAGTATAGTCACTCCTATTCTACCCTTCCATGCTGCTTTATATCATACTTTTGTTCAGCCTATAACACACTTACATTGGTCTATAGATTTTCTTTCTTCCATGCTCAAGAGTCCCAGTCTACAAAGATGTCCTGCCTGGGGAAGCCGTTCTACAACCTTAGTCACTCCTCCAACTCTTCATTTACTCTTTTTCAGCTGCACTTTATACACTGCTATAAGATGGAAGGGATGACAGCTGCCTACATGATTCAGATGTAAAAATGGATTTACATTGTTTTGTTATGCATTTTTTCCTAATATTTCCTAATACTAAGTTTAACTCTTGAGCACACAGATAATTGCAATCATTTGGTTGTAACTGCTTTACTCTTGTGATTATGCTCTTGAGTGGCAATGGTCAGAAAAGGATAATCAATCCTATTTGTGAAGATAGGATTGTTTTTCCCTAGGACATCATTTTACATTTGCTGCTGCTGAATTTCTTTTGCCATTTTATTACCCAGTCACTCAGTCTTAGGAATTTCTTTGCAGTTCTTCAGTCAGAACTAATATTAACTACTAATAACCCAGTATTATCAGGAAAATTGCCACCACATTATTCATCACTTTTCCCAAATCATGTATATTGAGTAGAACAGGTTTCAGATCCCAGAACTCCAGTATAACTTCCCATTTATTTTTTTCACCTTTTTGTTATGTCCTTTTTTTTAAGCAGAAAACATTTAATGAAACCATTTCTGCTTAGAATTAACCAGATTTACTTTCTAAAAGCAATTAAATTCTCAAAAGTTTATGTATTCAAATGCTGGTGGTTTTCTTCCTCAAAAATCTCTGGAGCCTGTTTATGCTGTATCACTCAATTTAATTTCAGCTGTATCACTCAATTATTCCCCTGTTACTTGAGTTTCTTTTGGAAGCTTTTTATAAAAAATATCGTCAAAACAGAAAAGAAATTGTCAGGCTTAGAACGATGTCACACTCTCAATTAAGGATTTGCATGGAATTAACACAATTTCCTCAAAGAATTGGAAGTAAAGCTATTGCATTGCTAATACAAGCACATATGTAATTAAAAAGATACTTCCTCCTGGCAACTGGCCTGCTCTGTCAATGGATGGGTATTGCCACAACATTTTTATCACTGATAAACCTTTGCATGTGCCTAAGCTTAAACAAGTGAATAATTGTTGACACTGCTATTAAAGTGCTTCCCAAATGCCATGGTTTATGATTTAGTATTTTAAACATACTGTGTAAATTCAGCATACAGTCATCCTATGCATTACAGCGGCTGTGACTTGAAAGGGAGTTTTGTGGTCAGTATAGCGTAGCCACATCAGCTTCCCAAAAAGACAGTGAGTTACCTTCTGGCTGTGCTTGTAGGATCCTGTGTTGGACAATATTAGCCTTTAAATCTCATACAAAGAGAAAATGAAGTACAGAATAGGGCCAGTCAAGGTGGTGGGGTTTTTTGTTTGGTTTGTTTGGTTGGTTTTTTGTGTGGTTTTTTTTTCGTTTTTGTTTTTGTTTTTATTTCTGTCATGTATTTCTGCAATTATACTTCAACAGTGTCACAGGTTTTTGCCAAATGTCATCTTTATGTTGGATTTGTTTTCTTCTATAGTGGAATACACAGTATAGCACACATGTAACTTCCAACAAGGGAGATAATATCAGCATTATGTATAAAATAATAGCATATACATAACACAAACATATATGACAAAGCATCTAATTTCTTGACTAAAATAACAAAAACCTGAATAAGCAATGCTGATATGTCATGCTTTTTCAGTTCAAATTCTTAAAGATCCTAAAAAAATAAAAAGAGGAAATAAAATAATTTATTCTGAAGAAACTAGATCTGGGTAAAGAAAAAGTTTAATTATATCTAATCATATTTTCAGTGATTCATGATGGCTATTTACATCAAATGATTTTTTAAATATTAAGTATTAAGTCCATTTAAACGTAATAACGTGTATGGCAAATTTTCATCTTTATTTTAGAGCCCTGCTATTTTAAAATTTGTCATTAGAGCTAATAAGAAATTATATTGAAACTACTCCGTACATTTAAATGAAGCATAAATCAATTATTGAAGCAAGGAATTTTTTTCATCATTGTAGTGATTATTGGAATAAATTTAATGTTGAGATGTTTCATAATGAAATCTGCAATCGAAAAAAATTACATGGACTTAATTGTTAGTACGAGCTATTTAAAAGTGTTTTTCACTGGTGAAAAATTTAAGGGAATAACAAAATCCACAGAGTTTCCTAGAGAATTAAGTATAGGGCTAATTGTCCTAACATGCTGGCATTTTATACCTGATTTTTCATCAGACAAGAGTATCGATTAATTCTTTTACTTCTTTCTCTATTATGCAGGCTTCACAAAGAACTGCAGAGAAACAAAATGGCTATAATCAGGTTTCTGATATAAATAGATAAACGGGCATGAAGCTTGGCAAATTTTTAAAGGAGTGAAACATTTGCACTTATCCACATCTCATTCAGCAGAAAATTAGAATAGCTGTGATATGACAGCAATAGTGTCTGACCAGTGTATTGCTGTGAGAAGGGCAGCATGGTGGATGCAAATGAGGTGCCCAGTGACCATTTCATTATTCCCAGTTCTTCATAACCGGGCAAAGAGGAGTTGTTCAGCAGAAGAGAGTTAATGGTTGCACTTTGACAAACAATGAGAACAGGGCCAGTCACTAACAGAAATGTTCCCAACTGTACTAAGAAATTTATTATGGTATCACCCTTCATCCCCTCTTCTCTGCTAGCAATGCTGCCTCATTTGCCTCTCATTGAAATACCTCTGTGCCTTCTTCCCCTTGGTCACAAAGCGCTCTTCCAAAACTGGTCTACAAGTCCAGTAACTTCTTGCCTACAAAATCTCTCCTAACACACACCTCTGTCACAGTACCTCTCTAGAATCCCCTAACAGAATTAGGAAACAGAACAATGTGAAAGCAGGAAAGAGAAGATTAACTCCTATTTCATTCCTCTCAATTTCCAAGACCTCTGTATTTCAAGAAAACCAAAGCAGCCTGCAAATCCAAGTAAGCTGGTTCAGAGGAAGATGGGAGTAGCCGATAGATACTTTGCCCATTTGTGGTAGACATACATATATGTATTCAAGAACCAGGCTGCACAATCCCAAGAACTTCAGATTTTTACTTGCCTTGAAATCACCCACCTGTACTCTGCCAATTTGCATTGCACCCGTTCCTTGTTCAAAATCTGTGACCCTTTTTCAAAACCTGGTACAGAATGGTTTTTTTTCCTCGATAAATTTAGGCTTTAAAAATAGTTGTGACTGTGAATGATACCGCACGACTTACCCCTTTAGATTACATCATTCCATACCCTCTTTCTGTCCTACAATGACTTTTCCACCACAAAGACATCCTTTGCAGGGATGGACTCACCTTTTACTTAACAGAACTGTGAACAATTAGCATTCACATATGTTATTCATAAGCATCAAATCAACTTTACTATCTGAGGTTTCTTTTCCTTTTTATTTTCTTCTGAAGAGAACACTGTCTGTAACTGTAGTTACACCCTTAAAGAGACTATCAATTTCTTTCAAGCTGCATTGTTTTTTGAAGATTTCTTTTAGTAAAATATTAGATTTTGGATATAACCATGTGTCGTCATCAGAACATTAAAATACATAAATGTTTGGGATGCTGCATATTTATTTCTATATAAATTTACTTATATAAGTAGAATTCTGTAAAGCAATATTTTTTTACATTGCTGAGTGATTTCTTTTTTTATAAATAAATCATTCTTCACTGTATCATCGTTTCATAAACAAACATACAACTACAGTAGAAAAGCACAAAGTGCAAACAAGTAGTCATAATCATGGTAGCTCTACTGTTCACAGAAAGTTTACAAAAACACAGCGAGTCAATTACAAAACTTAAGTTCCTTCTGTCAAACACAAATATCCTGTGCATGTTAGACTCCTGGAGACAGACCCTATAATCTTGACACAGGAAAAACTTCTGGTTTTAGCAGGAATGGTTTGCTTGGAGGGAATTTAGAATAAGGCCCAGGTTATAAAAATACTAAAAACATAAAATTTTCCTCCGTTTCTGTGGAAAGAGAATTTATCTACCATTATCTCATGCTTCTCATGTTCTTCTACCTCATAAATGGAAGCAGTTTGCAATTTTGGAGTTTTAATCTTGATTCCTTAAGCTAAAATTATGATCTTATTATCCTCCGTATCAGTGTCTGTTTCTCTTAACCATATACAGTTTTTAACTTAGTTTGACCAAACTTTAACCAAACGTGACAGATGTTGTGTAAATACTTCTCCAGGTAAAGTACCTTGCCTGAGGGAAACATAACATACTTACTCCTGACTTACTCCAAACCATTGCAAACCAGCTTCATTATTATTCTGCCTTCAGAATTACATCTCTTTTTGAAAGGTGCAGGTCTATTAGACTGAACAGAGTTGGGAATCATTAAGATTTGATTTCTAAGTTGGACTGTAATCATTTGATCTATGATGAAAGAAACCCCTGTACTTTGCATTTGTTTTCATTCATTTGAACTAAAATGTAAAAAGACAGTTGTACCTAGATGACTTGTCCCTTCTCTGTACTGAAATGCATTTTGATTGCCAAGTTTGTTTGAAACAGAAGGGTGTGCTTATGGACTGTCTGCCCCATGTCTCTATCTGATGTGTAAAAAAAAAAAAAGAAAAAAGAAAAATTAGATCCTTTTAGTTTATTCAGTCCACTCCCTACTATAGCTGGATTTCTTCAGACAATATCATCACAAGGACCACGTATTTTATTCTTTTGAACACTCTGAGTAGTGGTGTCCCCATTTTTCCTGTTTGTAGCACTATTAGAAAACGCTATTTTAATCTTATTAACACTATTTTTTTTACTATTTGTAATAGGTGTGCAAGAGTCAGGGCAATAAATTCCAACAAGTATCTTCTAGCTTTGCTTTTTTGATTCCTTGTTTAAAGACAGAATGGTTTTTTTCCTCCCCCACTGGGAAAATGTCTTCTAGAAGACAAAAGAAATAACCTGGAGGATAATGTTGCCAACAGCATGTCAGAGATGATTACTGCAAACCAAAAACCAAACTCCTGCTTTGACGTTGGGTAGCCAGTAGAGGAGAACTGAAAGCAACAAAAAATTGCTTACATATATAACTCAGATCCAAACTATACAATTGTTAGCCAGTGTTCTCTTCTCTGAAAGCATGGTGAAAAAGGAAAAAAAAAATCTGCTTTTGACTAGATCTTGTCCAGTGTAAGGATGAGTGGCATCAAAAATGGAAAGATGGCTACAAATCACTAAATCAAAAAAGTCTGTGGGATGCATGTAAGCTACCAATCAAAAGAGATGGTCCTGAATCACTGTCACTACCCAAAAATTTGTTTACACTTGAGATTTAAAATAAACAGAATTCATACCAAAAGTCATAATTTACAAGGTATACCTTGAAAGACATCCTTGACCCAAAAGGGGAAGAAATGAGGAAGAAGATGGGAAATCTCCTATTAAATTATTAAAATTCAAAAGATAAATGAAAACAAAAATTAAAATCTTTTTACTGTACATAATTTTACCATATTTATGAATTTCTCACTCCAATTTCCCATAGAGTTACCATGAAGTTCCCTCAAAAAGAATAAGGAGAGTATCTTTACAGTAATCCTTCACTACATAAAAATGATTTTGCCTTTTCATTTACAAATAACTTTTCTAACATACAGCTAACAAATTCTAAACTCACTCTTAATCACTGTATTACAGGAGCTGGGATTAATTAGCCAATACACAAGTGGACAGGGGTGATACAGAAATGTTGTGTCCAGTACTTTTATAGGTGTTCCCTAACTTCTGCTACATTTACATTATAATAAACTGCATGGATAGATTGTCCAATCAAGTTCTGATTGATCCTAATTTAGTTAGATAAAGATGGATAAGTTAGGATTTCTTAACATGAACTGTTTACACCTTATTTGTGTATACTGAAGTTCCTATTTTCATATCTCTGCTAGATCCAGCTGCTTCTATTGGGATGGTCTGTTAGGTTGTCATGGACAACTCTATTTGCTTAAGAAGTGAGCAGAAACAGAATTCTTCATCTACAAGTATTTAATTAAGCTCAGGGCCCCTAGTTAAATGTTCCCTACTCACATCCCTACAGTCTTCTAATGTATCTGCTTCAGATTAGGTTCAAAGAGCCTTTTCTTAAATTGTTTATAAATTGTTTTCCAGATCTTTACCAGTAGGTTTCACAACCTTTCCTCTTGCTACGCAGTGATAGATACATTTAATACCTGTCACTATCTCCTGTAAAGAGGAAGCATTTCTGCCCAACTTTTCAGGAAGGAAAGCAATTAATGTGACCATCTGTAGCGGGTTGACCCTGGCCAGATACCAGGTACCCACTAAAGCTGGTCTCTCACTCTCCCTCTGCAACTGGACAGAGGAAAGAGAAAAAAAAAAACCAGCTAAGGATTCATAAATTGAGATAACAGCTGGGAGAGGTCAGTTACTGATTACCTTCATGGGCAAAACAGACTCAAAGTGGGGATAGTACTTAAATTTATTACTAACAGGATAAGAGCCAAAGAGTGAGAAATAAAACAGTCTTAAAAACACCTTCACCCCACCCCTCCTCCTTCCTTCCATGTTTTCCCTCCTCCCCCCCAGCGGTGCAGGGGAACGGGGGTTACAGTCAGTTGTTGTTTCTGCCGCTGCTCAGGGAGAGGAGTCCTTCCCCTGCTCCCGTGGAGTCCCTCCCATGGGAGATAGTCCCTGATGGACCTCTCTGGCATGAGTCCATCCCTTGGGCAGCAGTTCTTCCCAAACTGCTGTCTTGTGGGTCACTCCTCCATGGGGTACAGTCCTTTATGAATGAGCTATACCGATGTGGGTCCCCCACAGGGGCCATTAGTCCTACCTGGAATAAACCTGCTCCAGTGTGGGCTTCCCTCTCCACAGGCTGCAGGTCTCTGGCAGGACCCTGCTCCATCTTGGGCCTCCCACGGGGTCGCAGCCTCCTTCATGCATCCACCTGCTCCAGCATGGGCTCCTCCACGGGCTGCAGGTGGATCTCTGCACCCGGATGGTCCTCCATGGGCTGCAGGGGCACAGCTGCTCCACCCTGGTCTGCACCACGGGCTGCAGGGGCCTCAGCTCCAGTGCCTGGAGCACCTCCTGCCCTTCCTTCTGCACTGACCTTGGTGTCTATCTTCTTGTTCCCATGTTCTCGCTCTGCTCTTCCCTGGCTGGAATTCTTTCTGTGCCACAACCTTTTGTTCTTAAATATGTTCATTTAAGAATGCAGAGGCATTACTATTACTCGTAATTGGCTCGGCCTTGGCCAGCAGCAGGAAGTCCGTCCTGGAGCCGGCTGGCATTGGCTCCACGGGACAGGAGGCTTCTAGCAGCTTCTAACAGAAGCCACCCCGGAACCACCCCCCCACTACCAAAACCCAGCCACAGAAACACCATCTTTTCTATGAAAGGTATTTAAACATAATAATTCATAAGAAAAAGAAAAATAACAGCTGATGTAAAATGTATGATTATAAGAGGTGAAAAAAATTTAGAAACGCTAATCAAATTTGTTTTCCTTACTCAGTGGAGTAAAGAGAAGCTTTGCCTCATTAAGGAAGGCAAACCTCTGAACTGGACATCTGCGTTGGACTGGTATTTAACCAGTTTATGAAGTTATGTGAACCAACTAGCTCATTACTGCAAGTTGAAAAACACTTAATTTATTCATACAAAATTGAGTGTTCTATTTTACAATGTGTTAATCCAGAGGGATCAGAAAATTATTCTAATAGTGAAACATTTAAGTATTAAGTACTGTATATTTTATTGATTTACATGACAGGTGAAAATATATCCCAGTTATAAGGCTGTCAGAATAAAAGAACCTCCCACAGTTTCTACCTAATATACACTTGAGTGTGGAGAATTTGACATTCATGCAAAGAAGAACAGTTTAACCAATGAACATTACATTTTGCCTACCTTTCACAGGGTTTTTCACTGACTTACCTCCCTATTTCCATAAAAACTAGAAAAGGACTGTCATTGAGTAAAAAGGACAGATAAAACTGCCATTGGAGTCAAGCCTGGACCCACTTTATTTTTCCCTGCAGGAGCAGCTAGAACTAAAATTCACTTCATGTTTTCTGCTCCAGGAGAAAATTGTTAGTTTTTTCCATGAAAGTTGGTTCTGAATCCCTGCCAACCTCAGCCATTCTGTGATTCTGTGAAAACTACTTTAACTGATAGTTCCTCAAGTCTAGAGCTAAAATACTAACACAAAGCACCTGACCCTAATGAAGAGGCAGTGATTTCACCGCCTTCATTAGGCTCTGGATTACAGTGAGATACAGTAAATTATGATGCAAGGTATTCATGGTAATGTAGCTATACTCTTTGTTGCTGGGGTCAGGGGGATACTGTTCTCATAGCCTTTGCACAAAGGCAAAATATGTGAGACAAAGATCTGACATTAGGTCAATTGTTTGTATGAGTTTGAATGGATTATGAAGGAGCATTCATTTAAAATGTGATATCTTACTAAGATGTTACAATGCTTTCCAAGGCTTTACTCATGTATTCTAATATGTAGTGTAAAATGTTTCCTGTGTTTTTGACCTAACTCTAAACAGGACCAAAGAGTCTTTAGAGCTTTCTCTTATAAGATAGTTCTCCTCCTCCCCAGCTCTGGCATGGGCACTGTTTTTCCCTTTACTCAGACACCACAATGAAATAGGAGTGGATGGCCTCAGAGTAGAAGCAACTAATCCAAAATACACAGAGTGTGCACCATTCATGTTCTGGTTTGTGACTCATTACAAATCAGAAACAACATCAAATCCATTGGTGAACAATCCAGATACTGGGGAAACAAACAAACGAACCAAAGACTGAAATTCATGAGCTAAAATTTTTTTTCATCAAAGCAGTTCACCCAACTCTATTAAAGTGGCTGGAGAAATCTCTTAGAAGAAACCCATTAAGCACTTCAAGTGTGTTATTTTTGCTCTGGGCTCAGAGAGTGTTTTTATGTGTCATTGCACTGGTCCCGCTCAGATGAAAATACAGAAATATTGGCAGCTTTCATACTTGCTTTTTTTCCCAAGCCCAGTGGGTGAGCAGCACTGAATTTCCTTGTTTGTAAGCTTTTCCAAATAAGCCTAAAGGGTCTTGCTCATGAAGGTTGAAATATCTGGCACATACTAACGGTTCTAGATTGTAGCTTATAATTAGAATAGCTTGAGCCAGTTCAAAAACAGTGAATCAAGCCACAACCTACTCCCTTGACAAACCTCTCCATTTCAAATAAAATTCCTTTAGATAATGAAAGATCTAACATCTAAAACTTCATATGCAGTAAAATACTGTTAGATAGAGTTTTCTTTTCAAATTATAAGTCCTGGTCTCCAGTCATGAATTACAGTTCATTTTGTGTCACCTGTGAAAGAGACAGCTTTCCTGGAGATGTAAGCTGAAAATTACTACATTTTACAGACCTCAGCATTGTGTCACAGAGGACAACAGGGTTGGACTGAATAGAAATAGGATGAATGTAAAAAGAGGAGTAATATGATAAAGCTGGATCCACTGAACTTGAATCAAGGAAATCAGAGAGAGAAGACTGCACTGAGAATTAAAACAAACAAAACAAACAAACAAACAAAACCAACAAAAAACTCACAAAGAAACAAACCCAAAGCAAAACAAAAGAAAAAAGCCCCCCAGATTTGGAAACACTGATTAAACTGAGGAAGAGGAATAAAAATTAGGGAGGAGCTGATGAGCTCTGAGAATGTAATCAGGAATTTAGGGGGAACAAAAAAACCTTGAAAAATATTTTATTTGTCTTGAAAATTTGGTTTTGACTATGAAGCTCTAAGAAGCAAAATTTCCATAGAATAGTAAGATTTACAATGTTCTTCCATATGGTCATCTGGTTTCAGTTTAGTCCCACTAAATTTAAAGTTAAAATGTTTTAACTAATACATTTTAGCTGGAAAATTTCTTTCCTGTGATTTTTCCATCAAGAGAAAAGAGACACAAGCATATATACTACTTTACACCTTTGCTATTTCATCAACACAGATGATTATTAGTTCTGGGGTTAAAAACACTTTTTTTATCTAACCACAGCTAAGCAGAGAAATTGCGCAACTCGGATGTGACAATATCCTGATGCCTTGTAAGGATCAACCACTAAGTAGACGGATGAAACCCATTGACACAGAGGTAACAGAAACCTCTGTAGGCTTGAAAGATTTCTCTGATTTGTCTTATTTCTTGAGATTGGAAAATTCAAAAGGTTTTGTATGATTTTTTGTAATGTACACCTTTCAGCTGAAGTGGAAATATCATATTTGTTACTATTTGTTCTATTTGTCCTTTGGCATGATCTAGGAAGTATAAATACATGAAAGTGAGTAAATAACAGAAAATACACAGAATTAAATTACCATTTCAGGTTCAAAAATAAGATCTCTCCCAGTCACCTTTTGTTTTACTGAAACCTCTTCATTTATGCTATGGAATTTGAGGCTGGATTCTAGAATAAATGGATACACAAAGTTTCATTCAAGGCAGGCTGCTTAATCACATTATTAAGGTCAATAATGAAAGACTTCAATGCATATTAATTCCTCATTTACCTTTTTGTTACATAGTCTTCATAAAATGCCTTTGCTAATCCTAACTACTTTCACATTTCCTTGTAGAACTGTGAAAGAGAAAAGATAGATTCCCATTTATATTTTTGAAACCATCTCATAACATAATTGTAATATTTTGCATACTTTATATAGTTTGCTAATAGATGCAGTCAATTCATGAATATATACAGTGATAAACAGGAATAGTATGTAATATGTGTTATTCTCTATTTGTAAATCATGAGGAAAAAATTGTTTCAAGAAGCAACACTGTCACTGCCATCCATGGGGTTCATGGTATTTAAATTAATTTATGTCAGATATCTGAAGCTCTCAGAGCACACAAAGACCTTGGAAGCTGTTATCTAGAACTCATCCTGTACTTCATATTCTAATGTTTCACTGTAAGGTGATTCGTGAATTCATGAAACTTCAGGCTCTGCTATGCTTGTTTTCTGAGCTGTGTTTTCAATCACCTCTAGATTTCTCTGATAAGTCAAAAGAGACTGTTGGAGGACTAGATCCACTTTATTGCTTTAAACAAAAAAAACAAGCATGCCATCAGTCATTAGAAGGCTGCAATACATGCACTTAGAGGACTGGATAGCAATATGTATCATAGAATCATAGAATCACAGAATCAGCTGGGTTGGAAAAGACCTCCAAGATCATCAAGTCCAACCCTTGACCCACTACCACCATGGTTACTAGACCATGGCACTAAGTGCCACATCCAGTTTCATCTTAAAAACCTCCAGGGACGGAGAATCCACCACTTCCCTGGGCAGCCCATTCCAATGCCTGATTACTCTCTCTGTAAAGGTTTCTTCCTAATATCTAACCTAACCCTGGTATAGCTTAAGACCATGCTCTCTTGTCTTACTGATAGTTGCCTGAAAGAAGGCACCAACCCCCACCTGGCTACAACCTCCTGGCAGGGGGTTGTAGAGAATTATGAGGTCTCCCCTGAGCCTCCTCTTCTCCAGGCTGAACAACCCCAGCTCCCTCAGCCTCTCCTTGTGCTCGAGTCCCTTCACCAGCCTTGTTGCTCTTCTCTGGACCTGCTCCAGCACCTCAATGTCCTTCCTGAACTGACGGGCCCAGAACTGGACACAGGACTCAAGGTGTGGCCTCACCAGTGCTGAGTACAGGGGAAGAATCACTTCCACGGTCCTATTGGCCACACTGTTCCTGATCCAGGCCAGGATGCCATTGGCCTTCTTGGCCACCTGGGCACACTGCTGGCTCCTGTTCAGCTTCCTGTCAATTCAAACTCGCAGGTCCCTTTCTACCTGGCTGCTCTCCAGCCATTCTGTCCCCAGCCTGTAACGCTGCAGGGGGTTGTTGTGGCCAAAGTGCAGGACCTGGCACTTGGTCTTGTTAAACCTCATCCCATTGGAATCAGCCTAACTCTCCAGCCTGTCCAGGTCCCTCTGCAGATCTCTCCTGCCTTCCAGCTGATCAACACTCCCCCCCAACTTCATGTCATCTGCAAATTTGCTAATGGTGGACTCAATCCCCTCATCTAAATCATCAATAAAGATATTAAACAGGACTGGGCCCAGCACTGATCCCTGGGGGACACCACTAGTGACCGGTCACCAACTGGATGCAGCCCCGTTCACCAGCACTCTCTGGGCCCAGCCCTCCAGCCAGTTCCTAACCCAGCACAGAGTGCCCCTGTCCAAGCCGTGGGCTGCCAGCTTTTTCAGGAGTATGCTGTGGGAGAGGGTGTCAAAGGCTTTGCTGAAGTCCAGGTAGTCACATCCACAGCCTTCCCCTCATCCACCAGGCAGGTCACCTGATCATAAAAGGAGATCAGGTTGGTCAGACAGGACCTGCCCCTCCTAAACCCATGCTGGCTGGATCTGGTCCCTGGTCCATCCTGTAGGTGCTGTGTGATTGCACTTAGGATGATCCGTAACCTTACCAGGCACTGAGGTCAGCCTGACAGGCCTGGAGTTTCCTGGGTCCTCCTTCTGTCCCTTTTTGTGGATGGGCGTGACATTCGCCAACTTCCAATCATCTGGGACCTCCCCAGAGAACCAGGACTTGTAATATAGTGAGAAAAAGCTGGGGGAGGAGAATACATTTGCTCTTCTCAACATCAAATACAGTGGTGCTAATACTAATGTTGAGACCAGTTAGCAGTTCAGCGACTCATCAAACTGGAACACTGATCTGATTTCTCAAAAAACATTTTCCCCAAAGGCCTACTAGTTTGATCATCATTCATTTTTTTAAAAATTACCTAGCCATGAAAAAGCCTAAATCCCTCCATGATAGTGAATAAACTCTGAGGAAATAGGATTCAAAACCCCTTACATATCTTCTGAAAACATTGCTGATGCCTAAGAATCAAGAGAAGATTTATTGTGAAAACCCACCGTATTAGCTGCAGTATTTCAAGTTGGGTGCCTTGGTTGGAATGTAGAAAGATCAAGACATGAACATAGCTGAAAAACTGAACAACTTTTCAATTATCAGAGGTGATAGCACTTTTGTCCAAGAAATAATACTGACACTACTAGCAATGGTGGTGGTAGTCATATGCGGGAATAATGAAGAGAAATCTCATGTCACTTCTGGTCCAGTACCTCTCTTTTTAGGCTAGTAATTTTCTGGACAGTTTATACTCTTTGATAAAGAGCAGACAAAAACAACTCTAAGTCATATTTCCTTCTCTTACCTATTCTCAGATGCTTAAAGAAGAATATTCAGTTCCTTCTCCTGTTAGCTGTATAATATATGAGATCTCTATATTTTATTTGTCTGCAATTTCATGCACATCTTTCTGCCATTCCAGATAATATTCAGGCACAGTAAGACTTTCACTGAGTTGAAGCCTTTTATTTCAGTTGAGCTATAAAATGAATCTCTAGCTCATTGAGACTTATTCCTCTTATGTTTTATTGGAAAATACCTGCCCATAACAATGTCTGAATAGCAACAATTTGTAAGGTTTATTTAAAGAAGTCCAGCAGTGAATATAGGTAGAATGGAATTAATAAATACAATCAAATTTTGGCAGTTGTCCAAGTATAGTATATTATACTTGCTACTGTTCATGGCATTCACAATGAAATGTTGGAAACAAAATTTAGTATGTATAAAATAGAGTGGGAAGCTTTTATATATCTCCCATAACACATTACGTAACATGATATTTTAAAACCTCTAAATGAATTCTTTAGAAGGCTGATGTGGTTTTTGATAATGTGTAATAGTAAAACTAATAGTAATATTTATTCCATCATTCAAGGATCTCAAAGTACTTTACAAAACAATATAAGTACAATTGTTCCCACATTACTTGGAGAAACTGAGGTACAAACGTGGTATGTTAATGCCGCATAGCAAAAAATAAGCAAATAAGAATACAATCTGTGCCTCCTAAACTTTGTGTTCATCTTTTTTCTGAGCAACATTTCCTCCATAATTTTTTTGAGCAATCCATGTTTTTCATTATGTAATTTGTCACTATGAGTGTTTGCAAAACAGTTTGACCACTGTCCAGTCACTCTATATTTGCAACCTTTGTCCTAATCCCCATGTAATCCCTTCAACCATGACTGCCTCATCCAACCTATCATATTCACAAGCAACTGAAAATTTCATTATAGAAGTATAGACCTGTAAAAGACAATCTGAATCCGCTATTACCATGAAATCGTGGAACTTTTCATGTGAAACAAAAGCTCATGACAATTCCTACAGTTAGTAGAGTGCTTTCTTATTGATAGTGTTCAGTGAGAAGGATATCTGAGACGGCACAAAGCATAGAGGGAAAATTTATACAGGAGCAGTGCAGAAACTCTTGTTTCATTCACAATGATTAGCTTTTTCAAACATAATTCTAAGAACCAAATTATGCAGAGAAATTATATATTAGCACCTCTGCAGAACAAGAAAGAATTAAAATTTCACCTGACAAAGATTTTTATCCTCTTAAGGAATTTCAACATACTTTTCCTGGAAAGCTGAGGTAAATAGCAGTGCACCTATCACTGACATGAGGAAGAGTCATTTCGCTGTGTGATAACTAACAGATAAACATTCTAGCTTGTGGTCTTCTGGTTTTTAAATTCTATTGAGAAATAATATCCATATATTATCTTCATAAATTGTTCCTTAGGTTCAGATTAGAAATGTCTCTGCAAAACTAAAGAGTTTTAACACCACTTAGAATATTACATCTTATTGGCTTATTATCTTTTCAGGGAAATTACTAGAGCTGCCATTTTGAATCGTAAAGAAGTCAATGGCACTTTTAAAGATGAAGACCTTGAAAGATCTGTTTGTTTGAGTTTTTTTCTTAATAGCTATCCCTGAGTAGTTTGGGTTTCTTAAATTCTGATTAGAACTAGAACATGTCAGATTTCAAACTGCAAATACCATTTCACACACTTTTTAAATGACATTTCAAATTTAAATGGCTTAATCAGTAAATATATCACTTTGTAGATCTAAGAGACCTTACAGCAGAACTTGTCTATCAGATAGTGTGACAATACTAGTGACAGTGAAAAATTAAGCAGTTCAGGTAATTTTATAATTAATCTAACTACTCTCCCCCTTCTTTCAAATATGGGGCATTGCAGCTATCAGGCAATCATAGCATCATGCAAATTATTTCCATGTGGAATGAACCCTTACTCATAGTTCGCAAAGGCATAGTTTGCATAGGGAGCAAAGTCTGAAAGACAAATATTCTAGGGATGTACTTACACTAGTAAACACTGTATGGTTATCCTGCTCTTGTACTCTTTACTACACATCTACTCTTGGACATGGCTTCATAGGAAATATAAGGATGGATGGACTTGGTATGATCTGGCACTGCAGTTCTTATTAGAGAACATTAAAGAGAGACAGTAAATTTTTAAGCTATGTCAAGACTGGTCTCTATGATACCAAGAACTGAATAGACAAGAACTGAACTGCTGAAAGTTTGTTCTCTCTATATATGGCTTGAAACATACTGGGAGGAGAGTTAACTAACATATGCTTTACCATTATCAACACTTTTCTTGTCCTGTGAAAAAAACATGCTTTCAAACTGTCATTTTGCAAAAGCATCGAATACATGCACTTTCACACTGAAGAGAGAAATTTCAGCACAAGTACTTGGAATTAGTTCTCTTCTTTTGTGAGATTGTTTGCTTACATATACAGTAACTATAGTTCTGTAAGGCTATAAACAATTGGCGTAATATAAAATAATAAACATTCTCAAACCAGGGGCATCAATCTACTTTCAAAAGAACCCCACATAAAAAAGATAACGAGACAGGCTGGCAGTACACCTGAAAGTCAATAATGTCAGGCTGTGTCCTGCTATTAAAAATAAATTTGAAAAAATCAGAGATAAGGGTAGAATGCTTGTTATCAGTCTTGCATCTGCAAATGCATAGACAATTAGCTCCAACAGCTCATATGCTGTCAGCTTTCACCCTCAAGTCTGGGAAAAGTTGGTTCCTACTCAAGAAAGACCCAGGGTTGGAACTACAAAAGTCTTTTGAGCTGGTGCATAGGTCCAGCAGCAATTCTGTGAGGAGCATATGCAGAATCCTCTGTCGTTACTCCAGGAAGTGACAAGATTTTGGCATCATAATTTAGAATTGCAGTGTGGTCTCAATCATTTTATATAACATTGTTTTACCATTGTCTTGACACAGTAAAGTGGTCTCCATAGACTTACATTGGCATAATTTTGCCATCGTCTTGACACTGTAATACAGTCTCTATAGACTTGAATTGAATTTTTGTCATTGCCTTGAAAATGTAATGTCCTCTTTCCAGGCTTGTCTTCATAAGCACATGCTTACCATTATCTCATCCTCATTCTGAAACCAGTGGGCACTTTTATTTCCTATTAACTTTGAAAAAGATACTGTTTGAAAGCTAATCCTTGCATGTAATCAGTGACTATTTTAAGACTCCTGTTTATAGTTTTACAGGATTTAAAAGAATTCTCAAATCAGAAGTTATTCCTAGAAAATCCAAACACTGATAAAATGCTGAAAGTGCATGCAAATACACTGGGCATGTGTGCCTTTTATGTTCAATATTATCTGACTTTTAAGAACATCTTAGTTTAGGCTAGGTCATAATGGTTTTGGATTCTGTTCTCTACTCTGTAGGGCTGCTTAGAACACTTGATAAAATGACATAAATTGATTAAGCTAATTATGCTTCATGAAAACACTGAAATCACTCAAAATCACTTCAATCCTCTGTTTTTTATCATGACCCACCAAGCGTTTTCTTTCTTATGTTGGATAGACCTGTTCAGGACACTTTCTATTTGGGGATTGCTACTACTGTTCCCTCTTCAAAAAATACTGAACATACATAGCCATTCAGCTTTACTTCCTAAAAAAAAAAAAGCCCAAATCAAAAGTATTTTCCTTCCTTCATCAGGACAGCAACATTTCATGTGTAAATACTTTCTGAATTTTTCCTCAATTTAAAAAATGCCATTAGAGTCTTGCTTCTTATAGTATCAAGCATACGGTGAAATAATATTTTAAAGAAGAATCAGTACTCATATTTGCAGAATACTTGCAGGAAAGAGATGCTGCCTACTAAATTAGGAAATTCTTGTCTTGTTTCACTTACATAAGGTATGATTTCTAAAGACAGGTGTTTCCTTTCTAAAGGGTGTTTTTCTTACACTGCTTATAGAACATAAGGCAAACTGATTTATACATTGGGCAGTCTAAAGAAACTAATTTGTAATCAGTCAACCAGCCTGTTAGTCAGCATACTGGTATACGTCTTCCTCTCTGTGCCCTAAAACTTGTCTTTACAGAAATGTAGGGAGCTTTTCACAGAACTTCAGCTGAAAGAAACACCTTTAACATGACAAAGTATAACTTTTTTAGGAACATTAAGCTCAGTACAATATTCACACAATCTTTTCCTTCAAAGATGCACGTGAAATTGCTCTTGCTTTACTAGTAACAAATTGCAGACATAGAAAAAGATTGAAGTTAATTTTAGTGATGTATGAAAAGATTAATGTCATTAGAAATAAAGAGACTATGTGTGATAATTTGGAATGCAGAAATAATAGGACTGAATACTGACATTCACAAGCTAATAGCGTATCTTAATTAGAACTGAAAAGTAATAAGATGGCAGTCTTGTGTTACAGAGGGTGAGAGTCAGATACCTAAACATAGGTGCTTATGATCAGCCAGAGATGCTTGGATGCTCTGCCTCTCCTACACATTCCAGAAGGGTGAGGGCTTCCTGCTAGGTCTTATCTTCTGTCTGTTAGCTCTTGCATATACCTTATAATATCCCAAGGTGCTTCAAATTGCCTCAGATACCTGTGTTTCTGCATCTAAATCACATCCTGGAACCTAAATTAAATTTAGACTTTTTTGGGCTTTCACTGACTTATGTCAGTGAAGTAAAAACAACAGGAGTAATGTTAATGGGCTTTTGATAGCATGTGATGCTGCTTATGGCAAGCACAGTTTATACAATTTGCCCACTACATGTTGTGCAAGATTTTTTTAACAGAACTTCAAAATAAAAGTTAATAAAAGACAATAGCTGGAAATTATATTTAAAAAAAATGTATATCAGAACTTACAGAAAAGCAGTCAACGCAACTTTAATAGCAATTTTCCTGTTCTTTTAAAACCTCAATAATACAGCAATAATCTGACCTAAAGCCTGTTCTCTCTCTCAGAATTTAACATTCACTTTCCTTTGTATCAAAATAGTATTTGTCATAATAAGATGCAAAGTAACTGAATGCTATGTAACACAACATGACACAATACCATTAACAGAATACATTTAAAGAACAACACTCTTTTATTCTCAAATTAGATAGCCACCATCATTTCAGAGAACAGGTATCTAATTATAAGTATGTGTGTGGACTCATGCAGAGCAGACAATGAGATGTCTTGGCTACTTGCAAACCAGCAGATACTGTGGTTCACTGAATCTCCAGATTGTTTGAGGGCAGTTTGTCACATCTCTAGATATTTCTTTAATGAGCTTTTTTTGCATTTACCAAGCTCCATGTTCATTGTTTTGTAAAAAAATTCTATTTGTTCAACTCCAGTCTAATATTGTTGAACTTTTCCAAGCAAAATTGGCTAGCTTCTGAGGATATATACATATAAAAATATATAACTTTAACATTGTAAAGATTTTCTGTGGACAAATTAGACCAATAGCAGTAAATTTACGGTGTTGAATTGAAACATCATAACAAGAAAGATGACCGGAATTATCCACTTAGTTCAAGTAGTGGCAAAATAGGACACCAGAGAGAAATTTATGGTAGTTTCTACAATACCTATTATCCTATTTAGGCCCTGATCCTATAATTGGGTTTGCCCAAGTGGATCTGATTGCAGGACAAGAGCTATATATCGTATGCTTTTCAGGGTACAGGCAATTAGGATTTTTTTGTTGTTTGAGGGGGTTTTTTTTTATGTTATAGGTGAGGCCTAAAGCAAAGCAGACACTACTGCTGCAACAAAAGATAAAATATTGAAATAAGTCAAGAAAAAATTTTCCAGTTTTCAGTGTGTAATGAAGGTCTGTAGATGTATTGCATCAGCACGGGCTATGAAAACAAGATGTTGAAAGATAAAGTGTGTATCCAGAGAGTCTGGAGCTTTATTTCAGACCATGGTAGAAATACAGAGGGATTTTTGCCTTAATAATAACCACAGTTCAATACTGCTTTATCAAAGCATCTCTGAAATTTCAGTATGGGCAGGCCAGAATCCGAGTGTAAATAGTAATACTTAATATCTCACACTTCTCCAAGACTTTTCAACCAAGGATGTTAAACTGCTTTACAAATATTAATTAAGGCTTAATTAAGTAATTAATCAACTGTGTCATATTACTTTATAATTATGATTTATATTGCTCCCAGTGTGTGGTAGTCAATTTGCAGATATATGAATGAATCTTGTCCTGAAATGTAGAAATTTAGATAATGTGGTCTTCCCTTGTTAATCATGACCCATGGAACCAAATATTTCTCCCTGCTCATCTTCAAACTCTGTACTATGGCCATTATCAATTAAGAACAAATATCTAGCAACCTCTGTGTAGGACAAGGTCCTATCCATGAAGATTTTTGTGGTGGATTTCTTTTAACAATCTTTCCCTCCCTCCCTCCTCCCAGAGCTGGGAAGAGCTGCAGTGCCTGTGGCTATGCAATCCAGGTATTTACAGCTTTTCTGAGATCTCTTTGTTCTGTGACACCTTGGGAAACACAGTCTAGGTAACGCTCTACACCACTGGCATAACTTAAAAACATTTCCAAGACCAATGGGTTAACTGTGTTGCAGTGTGGCTGGCCCTGCTCAATAACATGGCTACCATTCAGCACTGTAAACTCCCTATCTCTGCAAAGGGTTACCGACCTAATTTAACAGTGCTGTGGAAATAGCTGCACTTTCCAAGGAATGCTTCTTAAGAAATGGTCTTCCATAGCTTCCCTCTTTAGTAGTCCCTGAAAAATATAGCTGACCTCATTCTTTTCACACAAAAGTTAGCACAAGATACTGCTCGTATAGTATTGATTCTTTCTACAGTTGATAAAATAATACATATCGAAGCGCACTCACATGAACATGTTGCCTGAGGTTAAAGAAGAGGGAATAATTTTATGTAATAATCACAACAAATAATTTGGTGAGTTCTATTCACGTGATGTAGTTTTTGAAGAGATAGTATGGAAATTTTTTTCCTCTAATCTACACAAGCACCAAGTGGCTCAAACTGACTGCTCAGTGTCCCAGAAATGCGTAGTTCACAGTGCACATGTCTGGGGATGCAACGCATGTGTGGGGTCACAGCCGCATGATAACACTGCAGCTGTCCTTCTTTGCTTGCCTGAAAAGGGCCTCCCACTACTGAAAGTTGATAGGTCTATTTCTCATTGTTGGGGTTTTTTTCATGGGATCACAACTGCTCTTCAGATACAAGTAATCCAATAAGAGATTTCTTCTCGGACTGTGAAGACTAGCTTAATGGAGATAGAATTCAACTGTGACTAGAAAGAAGGGTTCATTTGCTCATCTGGCTTTGATTTCTAAAATCATTAGCCTGCTATTACTTAATATTTATCAAATATTAAGCTTTTGCTTTTATTTATAAAACGTTATTATTTATTAAATATTAAGATTTTACGTTCAAAACACAGACCTACAAGGCACTGTCAGGATGTGGTGCAAATAGAATTCATTTGTGATTGTGAAGCTTTCCCCTATTACCATGGTGTTGAAGGTCACACAAGTGAAACAAATTAAAAGGCCATTTCTTCTAATCAGTATGCATCTTTACCACTTGCTATTAACATTTTTCCTTAAAAAAACCCAAACCAAACCAAACCAAACCAAAACAAAACCCCCCAAACTGGTAAGACATTTTTCATCTTACTTAAGTGCCATACAAAAAACCTTGGTATTTTATAAGGAGTTAATTGTATTATATGGAATAGATTTAGATGTGGTTAAATAACAATCTGTTAAAGGCTCCTATAATTTTAAACAAGTCTGAAAACACATGAATAAAAAAAATCCTAAATATGCACTAGAACTTGTTATGATATCAGTCTTCCAATAAAGGGAGTCTGCATTTGTGCCCTAATTATATTTTGAAATGTTAGACTCTAATCCATTATTAAAATAATAAATAGAATATTAAATTTTTTCACAACATTCTTAGGAGTAAATCTTCTGGATATTAACTACCCTTGGTGTTTGCACTGAGAAATCTGTATGCACATTTGAAGAAATAAGCAAACTGCCTGGTTTTAATGGATTTGAATTGAATCCTGAGGAAGCAGAAATTGAAGCACCTTTACTGGTGCTCATAGGAGGAAGAAATAAAAATAACAAAACATTACAAATCTCAACTCATATTCTATTTTAAAGCTAAAAAATTCCTGCAAATACTGGACTGCAACTGGTGGATGATATACATGAACTAGGTAATTTTCTACTATGGACGCTATTTCTGTGAACTTCCTTAGGCACTCCTTTTTTTATAAAGAGCAAAATAATGCAGGAATTAAGACAGGAAGCAGAGGATTTGAAACAATGCACTTGAAATTCCACAGTTTTACCTTTTAGGGAGAAAGAGATGAACTGAACTAAAAGAGAATTAGTACGTTCATGATTTCTAGGAAAATTCATGCATATATCATTTTATATGTAATATGTTATTTTTTGTTTTGATTCAAAGAGGTAATTATTACTACTAAAATATTCCTGCTTAGTTAACAAGATATTTTGATGGGCTTTGAAAACCTAAAGGTAAAAGGCTGAAAGTCTATCATGAACATCAGGACATAGAGCAGGTTCTCTAGCAGATTAACTGCCTTGATAAAATGAGGTTATATTTCTCCATGCCTGTATACAGGCTGTTCGTGTTCATGGGTATATAATTTGGCAATACTGCCTGAAGAAAATGAAAAAATACAATTAAACTGTAAAATAAGATTTTACTAATTCTCTCAGATATATCTGTGAATCACTACTTCATGTCAGTTATAGCTGCAGATAAACAGGTCAGAAATAGGCCTTTTATTTTTTTTTAATATTTCAAAACTTCCAAATTATGACAAAGGAAAATGGACACGTGCTTGTTGAAGGAAAAGATAAAAAATATTTTTTGCCTATTCCTAAAAGAAAGCAGCAATTGTCACCATTATAAGACTTACCAGTCATAGATATACAAAAGAAAAAACATTTTAAATATTCAGTATTCATGCCAAATGTATGCTTCAAGACATATTTCATTTGAATTTTTTTGTTTCATTCTAATCTTTGAAGGATTCAGCAAAGTTATAGCACAAAACATTGTCTTTGCTAGAAGCTCCTTATTTATTACTGTAGCTGCTCTTTATCTTTTTACACTGTAGTAGCCACTGTGCATCAGCAGCTTTTCTGGCACTGTATTGTCTAGAACTGCTAAGGAAGCTGTCTGTTCAGTAAGAATCTGTCTAGCACATTGTTCTGATATGCTCCATAAGTTAGCAGATCAATATTAAAAAAAAAATCTTTCTGATATTGCATGTATTTTGTTGCTTCAACCATTTAACATTTGTGAGCTGCCTTCAGTAATTTCTTTAACGAGATTGTTGTGGTTTTCTTCTGGAAATGTAACTGTCAGGCATTTTACATTTGTCCTTACTAATAATTCCCCGGGCCTTTATTAAAGAGATTTACAGATTTCCTAAATCCACAGTCCTGCATCACTCAGATACACAGTTCTAATAAAATGATAAATTAGATTTTATTCTTTGCCTTATCCTTACAAATGAACAAATTAAAAAAATGTTTACTGAGCAGTCTGGTAGAAGGTAACAAATTAAACACTACTATTTTCCAGCCCTTTTAATAGAAGCAATACAGAAACACATGAAGCAATATACGATGCTACATTTTAAAGCACATTTTTCAAGTCAAATTGAAAAATTCTGAAGAGAAAAGGAAACCTTGAATGTAAACATGATTTTTATCCAAGACATGAGGATGAATGCTCACACAGTATTTTCTTGCAGCTGTTTTGGTTGGGAGGGTTAGGGGTTTTTTTTTATATTTCCTTAAGAAAAATTGCTAAATTGTTAGTGGTTATTTTGCACAGTGCTTGCTATCAGTTCATTTTAACAGATACAGTCAAGAAAATGAGCTTAAGAAAAATATTATTGAAATAGTATAACAAATTTAAAACTCCAGCCATAAAACAAAGAGAAACGTTACTGTACTTTGGAGTATTTTGGTCAATAGCAAACATGGAAACCTGGATGATTTTAACTCTCCATGCCTTCCTTTCTACCTGAGTCCTTTCCACTTTCTCTCCATAATGCCATGTTGGAGTACATCCTGCTTAGCCTCCAATCAACATTTCAAGCACTGGGATCATGTTTGATATTGTCAGATGGCCTGGAAAATTAAAAACCCAATTAAAGGCTCAGCACGCGGGTCAGCTCTTCT